>NC_052949.1:10703906-11956049 GCF_013358895.1 Oreochromis aureus
ATCATCAGCTTCTTCTTGCGGGAGAAAACTGCGTTTGGTTGTTCAGAGGAAGATCGGTTTGAAATTATACATGAAGACGGAGTATTTTTGGAGTAAGAGCCGTGCACGAAATGCAAACCGTAAAAGCAATAACGGGAAGAGAAAGAATGGCGTACGTGAACAGAGGAATTTTCAATGATTCCTTTGTTCTGTAGGTTTGTGTGTTGCGATGCCACATGGGGAAGTGCTGCTGCTGAATAGATCCAGTTTGGCCACACACACCCACCCCTGTCTGCCAAAGTATCTGTACAAAGAGGCTCCTCTCTGGGCACGAGCGAGCAGCTGCCCCTCTCGTCACACAGCACAATCACCACTTCCACTGCTGCAGCCACACTAACACACACCCAGCGTTTCTTTAACCACGGTAAACGTTGGCATTGTGTGTGCAGTCCCACGGGAGACACACAACCTGTCTGTGTTTATCTTCCATCACTTGCAGCGCTGATCTTTTGTTAATACCACCTTGGGCTTTGCTCAAACAAAGTGATGATATTTGGATGGAAGCGAGGCTGCTGGATGATACTGTAGGTGTGAGTGTGAGATTGAAGATAGGACAGTGTGAGGACTGGATAATGTGATTGATGGCAAAGTTTTGCACAGGCGATTTGAAATTTGGCGAGGTGTGAACTAATATCAGTGCAATAAAGTGAATATGTAGATGAGCTGATCAGCGTTTTAGCTCTTCAGATGTTCATCAAAATGTAGACATTATACTGGATCACTGTGACATGCGACAAAAAAATAAAAATGTTAATGTTTTATATGTCGTCTTTTAATGCTATTTACTCATAGGATTTGCTCAGTGCTCCCGTTCATGTTTTTTGAGTAGGAAATGGTGTGTATATATCTATTTGAAACATTTAGGTCTTATAAGACTTATAGAGTGCATACTGTGATTTAATTCAGAGCACATATAACATAAATGCACAATTTAAGCTGCAGAAATTCTCATCTTCCTCTCCGATGTACTAGTGCTGTTGCTTGGCATCCCTGCCTGCTATTTTCAACCCTTCCACCACCTCAGCATCCACCCACGGGAGGGCTGTTTACTTATTATGCCCCAATTTTATCCATCCATTTTCTTCCACTTATCCAGTTCAGGGTCACAGGGGGGCTGGAGCCTATCCCAGTTGTTACAGGGCGTGAGGCACGGTCCATCCAGGACAGGTTGCCAATTTGTCACATTCACACCGGCAGCCAAATTGCAGTCACCACTTAGCGTAATCCCGTGCACGTCTTTGAACTGTGGGAGAACGCTGGAGTACGCATGTGGTGTGGTGTTGCGTGCTAACCACCACACCTCCATGCCACCCGCTCCCCAATTTTTACGTAACATATCTAAACGATACTCATGAGCTCAGAACCTGGATGCCAAATTCAAACTGCATTTTTGTGCTGTAATAAAGTAACCAAGTTTCTTCAGAACCAGCCAGAATTAGACTGCAGTGTTTTTATACTGCAGCTGATTTAAGCAACTGGTTTGATCTGCGACAGTGCATCGCTATGTTACCCCATCAAAGTAATCTATTACTATAGTTACTGTAATTGTTCATTTGTTAGAAAAAATAAGACATGTCACTCTCAAATGTAATGAAAGAAAAAAATTAGAATTGTTATTTAACATACTTGGCTGCTGCTGGCTGTGCAGGATTCAAATGTACACATATATAAGTGATCATAGATTTATGGCCTGATATATGCATTATCTATAATGATACATTTATTATATGCAGTCAGTGACCATGGTGGTGACAAATGACTTGTGAAATAGGCCTGCGTGTTTGATTTTTTGTAGATTTGGCTGTGATCCTTATTGATATAATAAAGCGGTTTACATAATCTAGCTAAACTGTTGGCTTGTTTACAGCCTCTCTCATCAGCTGTGGTGGTTTAGGCGTTTATCAATCCTCCATGAACAATCTCTTCAGTGACTCCATTATTAAAAATGAGATAGCATTTTAATTCCGCTGCTCTTTCATTTGTCAGGAAGCAACAACAACAAGCGTTGTGTCATTTTAATCTGAAGACTGCCACAATCAGCATACTGCAAACCTACAGTATCATTTGACCAGCAGCCCTGTTATATAACTCTCCGTGTCTTGGAAAGGTCTGCATGGCCACAGTGATTAAAAAAAGAAAAAGATTGGTAGGAAAAAAAAATCTTTGCATATAAAGTTCAACGATGAGGCTGCACCGATCAATGCTGTATTATGAAGCAGAGCGAATCTGTTTGCACAACCGTTTGATGAATGATGTTGTCAGCGGCTGTTCCCCTCAGCGCTGAGGGCTAACTGAAGCTGTGTGTCCCATCCATGTGTCCTAAGCATACAGATAGCCTCGTGTCTCAGTGCTGTGCTGGTTGGCTGCTGCTCCCTGGCTTGTGTTTGTGTCCCTTTCTGAGAATTGAGAAGCAGACCCTGGCAAAATACCTTCCTGCCATTTCTGGTGCCAGTGCAAGACGGCCCGCCGCCCACAAAGGGAGAGTTCTGTGTGCGATTGTGCTTATGTGTGCGAGTGCTGTGTTTGGCAAAGTGTCTGGTTGCCAGGGTGTTCTCAGGCTGTTTCCGAGCCCGCTCTGCCAGCACTGCGTGCATGCTTGCGTGTGTACATGTGTGTACGTTTGTGTGTGTGTCTGTGTGCACCAGCTCTGTGGTGGGTCATGACTCAAAGGAAGGATTCAGAACACACGGTTCTGAACTCAACAGAAGGCCCAAGGGACAAATACAACTCAGCACAGCACTTCTTCCTCTGTCGTTCTCTCTTACAGTCCTTTCATCATTTCTCTGTGTTTTTTAGCCTTTTGTCTCTGTCCCTCACGCTCCTACTGTTCAGGTTTTCCGTGTGTGTGCGTCTTTATTACTGCCAAATAAAAGGGATGGCTTCAGTGATGTGCACACTCTGTAGCCTCATCACACATGATGAATAAAGCTGTTTAATCACGCACTCTTTTTTTTGTTTGTTAACCTCCTCTCGTCCTTTCTCCCTCACAGAGTAACTGTGGGGAGGTATTGCGTATCCGCCGGGTGCTGATGAACTCACCGGAGATCGTGTCCATCGGGCTGGTGTGGGATTCAGACCACTCTGACCTAGCAGAGGATGTCATACACAGCCTGGGAACCTGCTTGCGTCTGGGAGATGTAAGCGACCTCACATTATACACTCGTTTGAGCAAAATTAGCGTATGTCGTGCGTTTCTATGCAAGCAGCCGAGCCCAAACTGACATGAATACACAGACGTAATTCCCCTAATATTCTGTGGCTAAAATAGCTTTGTGTGCAGTGTGTACATGTGAATCAGAAGGGCTGTTAACTCCCAGCAAGCACCAGACGCCCCTGGGCCTTTTCAAGACTAATTTCAAAACCAGTCAGGGTCTGTAAAAATACTCATAAATACTTGAATTTTATTGAAGTGAAGGTGAAAATGCGTTGGTTTTTTTGCAGAACAATGGAAACGTCTACGATTAAATTTGTTGACATTTAAAAAGTTTAGCTGACATCTGCATGACACTTTACTGTTCAAAAATGAAAATGCATGCATATCTTATCTTATTTGCATTGTATTTGGGTTTGAAAGGTTTGCAATTACACAGCAACACATTATCAACAAATAAAACAAAACAAATACACAAACTAGTGCTGGATGAGATTTCTTAAAAATCTTTGCTTGCAGAGCTTATTTGTACTGCACTCTGGACAGTCAAAGCCTATTGTTCCCAGATACTCTGGTTGCACAGTGCTGCAGTGGTTTATAGAGTCATCTCACAGGAAGAAGGTTCTGGGTTTGTTAAAGAAGAGGTCTCCTTTCAAGGTTCAGTCAAATTTAGATATAAAGGGATGTCATTTCAACAACCAGTAAATAAAACCTTTTTTTGCTGGGTTTTCTCAAACTGATTTCAATTAAAAACAAAAAAACAAAACTAACAAACTTTTACTGTAGTGCCACCAACAGGAAAAATTTGCATGTTTTTAAAAGCTTAGAGCCAAATAATTGTAATCTCTTGCTAACAGTGCATGCATACTGGCATACCGAGTGTATTTGCATGCTAATGTTTTGCAGGAGTGCTGGAGTTTTTTGGTTTTCTGTCCTTTCAAGTAAGGGTTCATGGAAGATTAGTGGCAATGCTCCAGAGCACAAGCCTGACAATCATACACTGAAATTTGTTTCTCTCTTTTGTTTAAGAGAAAATGCATCACAGTCTACTAGTCTTAGTTCTTTCTATAAACAAAACATTTATGCATATCTCATACCTTTTGGAGAGTTGTTATAAAAGTGAATAGGGTCCAGGGTGGGAAAAATCAGAATACAGTAGATTCCTAGATTTCCGGACCAAGAGTAGTAATTTGTAATTTGATCTACAGCAAACTGCTTTCTGCTAGATGTAAGCACATACATAAATTATTTTTCAGCACATTTTCACATGCAAACTGTCCGACACAAGCACATGCGTGGATGTATATGTATTTTCAGTGTGTGTGTGTAAACAAATACACAATAACTTGCAAACATGTGCAAGTTCAGCATGACAAAACAACAAATTCTGTGCAGATACGACACAATCTTCCAGACTTTCAATTTTCTTATAAAGAGCTCAGAACGCTACTTCTCCATTTACAGCTGCAGCTTTTACACCTCTCACACACACACATACACGCACACACACACGTGTTCGACCTCTGATAGTCCGCGTCATGACTGAGTAATGTTGATGCATTTTAATGCCCCTGTTACATCTCCAGCCGCATTTCGAAGTGATATCCATGAATAATGGATTAGTGAATATGAATATGTGTTACAGTGACTCAAGTTTTTCCCTCTATCTTCTGTCTCCGCCTGCTGCTCTGTCTCTTGTTTTCATCCTGCAGCTGTGAGGAAAAAAACAAGCTGTTGAATAAGAAAATCTGAGGTGTTACCTATTGAATTTTCCAAATTGTGTTTAGCTACGAAAAGTGTGTGGATTTGCCTCCACAGTTACTTTCATTTGCTGTTTTTCTGTATCTTACCCGTCCTCCTTTTTTGCACTTTTATGTCCTGTTTCTCCTCAGATTAGATAACTGTAGTGCTGCTGCTGCAGTAAACCAAACTTTATATTCAGTTAACTGTGAATCAGCTGTTAAATTTTGAAGGAATTCATGCTGATCTTTGTTGTTTATCTGCAGAAATTGAATGTATTTGATTTATGGGCTGTTGGATGGACAAAAGGGTTGTGGTTGTGCAAACTTGTTAAGATGTATTTTCTGATATTTTAAAGATTTCAAAATAATAAATAATGAAAGCAATTGCTGGTTGCAGGACTAGGTTTATTCTAGCTTATTATGTTGAATCGTGGAGATATATGGTTCATCAAAGCACAATGGCTAGAATTATACATATGGCTATCAATACACTGCCTTTGTCTGTGCATGTTACTGGCAGCATCATCTGGAGCAAGTGACCTTACTAAGAGATGAGTGTGAGAGCCGTGCATCATTTCTGCTTCAAAAACTGCAGCGTGTATGCAGCACTGTAGGTTTGTGTGCGGTTTGCAAGCAGAGGAAAGTGAGGAGAGTGAAGAATTACTGCATACAGCATATACTAGGTGAGCAAAAATGTGCTTGTATTCACATTAACTAACTCTTCTGTCTCTCTCTCTCCCTCTCTCTCTCTCCTATACCGCACACCTCTCCCCTGCATGCCCCCCTCCCTTCTTGTCTCCTCCCCCTCCCTCCTATCTCTCTCTCTCGGTAGTTGTTCTACCGTGTGACAGAGGAGAGGGCTCGCCAGGCGGAGCTCTACTTGGTGGGCATGGTGTGCTACTATGGCAAGCACTACTCCACCTTCTTCTTCCAGACCAAGATACGCAAGTGGATGTACTTCGACGACGCCCACGTCAAAGAGGTGAGACGTAGTTTGAGTCCCGAATCTGCATGCTGCAACACGAGGAGCATCTGCTGCATCTTCACTTGTGCCTGTGAGAGCAGGAATGACAGGAGCTGTGCTGTATGTTAGTTTAAGTGCTGCACAGTCAGGTCTTTTGCAGTAGTGGCAGCTTGAGATTGATTATGTGTTTAAGGTTTAATCCCTGTCTTTGTTTAAATCTATGCACTTAAATCTCAGTGCAAGAACTGTGTTCATATTATTTATGTAATTTAAGTGTGAGTCCTTTTCCTAAAGGCAAAAAAAATCCTCATGAATACTCAGCAGAATTAACAGAAGGAACTTGTGTGCATGTACCTGTCCTAGACTATCAATCATAGTTCACAATGAGGGTCATATTAGATTATTGACTGAGATAATATGATATCAATGAAGACACAGCAGCACAAAGTGTATTTGACCTTCTACTTTTAGAGGAATATGAGTAACGTTATATCCTAAAACAGATAGTTATACTTCCTTTTTATGTGTGTGTGCTTATATAAATATAATAGTTGTGTGGGGTTTTGTGTCTGTGTTCTGCATCTCCAGATCGGCCCTAAGTGGAAGGACGTAGTGTCTCGCTGTATCAAAGGCCACTATCAGCCCCTGCTGCTGCTCTACGCTGACCCCCGTGGGACGCCGGTGATACTGCAGGAGAGCCCAAACCCCTGTACCAGCTCCAACCCGCAGCTGGAGCTCCAGCACTGCAGCAGCAAGGCTGGTTACGACAGTGAAGACTCTGGTACAGCAAAGATGATACACTCTGCTAAATATCAGATCGGGTTGATCTGTCTTTATCATTTGAGAACATGCGGGGTTATAGCTTTAAAGCTCTGACCTTCAACCCTATAATCTGCCTCTGCATACTGCAGAGCCTATGCTATAGTATTATCATGCCTTTAACTGGAAACATATGCGCATACAGGATTACCTAAAAGGTCACCTCTCTTTCTCTTTTCTCCCATAGGTCGGGAGCCATCCATATCCAGCGATACTCGTACGGACTCTTCGACGGACAGCTCGAGTCACCGAGGTTCTCGCAGCCGATCTCTCCACCAGTCTACAGGCAGCCACCTCTCCAGTGAATCCCAGACCACAGTGGTCTGTAATTACGACACTGGCACACCGCCGCTTGGTGCTGACGCTGGAGGTAATGTTACTCCAAATGTTCTTCCCCTTAAAAAAATGCAGTTGCACCTTCAGTCAAGAAACCCCAATGGTTTAAAAAATAACAGGAAATACTCAAGTGTTTTCAGGGAGATGCAGAAAGCATCATTGTTGATATAGTTAAGAGCAAACAGTTATGCGTTTTCAAGTTTCGGTGAAGTGAAATGGGTTCTGCAGAGTCTTCAGGTTATGCGCCTCGTTAGTGGTTACTCTCACATTTATTTGCACTGCTGCCTGCATAATTGCCCCCCGTGGGATAAATAAAAATGTTATTGGATTTATTTTCTCTTCCTTTTCTCCCATGTTCAGAGTCAGCAGTGGAGGGTCCTCCCCGCCCTCCCTCTCCTCCGCTGCAGGAGTACAAGGAGACGGCTGTCTTCCTCCTCTCCTCCCGCAGGCCTCTGACCTCCTCTTCCTCTTCCTCCCGTCCTCTGTCCTCCTCCTCTTCTTCCGGAGTTGGGGGCTGTGAGGGCGGGATTGGGGGTCCCCACTGGGAGGATGAGAGCACTAGCAGTGAGAGCAAGTCCAGGTACTGCAGCACTCGTACACATCGGCTGTAGAATTAGGTGAAAGCAAGATGAAAATATTTCACGGTAATGCCTTCTTCAGATCACACGTAAATACTCACATCTCTTCAGGCGAAAAAGTAGAAGTGCTTATTAGATATGGAGCTTATTTTCATGTTGTTAGGCTACTCATTCAATACAACTATAAAATATATATATATTTCAACACTGTAACCCAGATTGAATTAAAAAGTTAATACGCTGCCCTTCAGCCTGTTAGAAAAAAATGCAGATGAGGAAAAATCTCAGATTCCTCGCTTTGAGTTCATAGTTAAACAGCTCTGCACACTGTGAGACACACAGCAGTCTGTTCCTTCTGATCTTTAAGTGAAAGTTTGTGATAATAACACAACACAGCTTAAAGAAAAAAGATGCACAAGAATGTTAAGTGAACTGTAGTTAGCATCCTATTGTGGGGCACATGCTCAAAGGTTGTGAATGCCCACTTTTTTAAGAGTTCTGGTTCTGGAAGTGAATTTTCAATTTATTTCTGAAATGGCATTTGTGAAATGTCAGTGGAGATTTCCTTATATAACGAGTTTTCAGTCCTGAACCAAGCCAAACAGTTGTGAGGTGAGTCGTGACCATAAAAAGATTTGATTTGGATAAAATAAAATAAAGGAAAACAAAAAAAGGCCAAAGGTGCAATACTGTTTACATAATTATATTTCAAGGTAAAGAAACTTCTCATCCAGCAACGCTTTGTAAATCTAGTTTCCACAACAAAGGAATTTCAGCCTTCTTGAATTTAATAGGTTTCATTATCATACTGGTGTATAATAAAAGGTTGGAATATATTTTGTATTTTGTGATGTGTATGTAACAAAGTATAGGCTCATTATCAACATGTTACAGTCCTTCACTCCTGACTGAAGTTTGCATTCTTGGTAACAGCGACCTCCACCAATCAGAAATGTTGCTGTTTCAATTTAATTTTTCCAGTAGTGACAATGTGAATAAAATGTGCTTTTGTTAAGATAAGGTTGATATCATACAGACTTGTGCTTGGTTAGATTGCTTTGGCTTCTCAATCAAAGTCTGTAACCTCACTCTTGAGGTTACAGACTGTTTAGCTGAGTTACAGCGAGCCGACTAACTGCCGCTGCCTTGCATCACTCTGGGCTAGTTCTGTGAAGAAACATTTTACACCTTTGCAAGATTTATTGTTTGATGAAATCAAAACATTATAGACAAGTTAGTATCACGGATCACATTAGCAGGTAGCTTTTCAAGCTAGCCAAGTAGCATTTTCACTGAGATTTGAATTTGCCTGCAGTAATGTAAGCTAGCAAAAAAGCTACAGTAAGTAAGTTAGTTGTAGTTTAGCTATACCGCTTGAATCTGGCAGTGCTTATTTTGTAAAATTTGCTAATAAAGTATTGCAAGGTGGTCATTTTGTTATGTTAGTGATTAGTGTACTCTATTTTTTGAAAAGATGTCACTTTGGATCTTCTCTAAAGCACATCCTAAATTATGGGCACATAAATAAAGGTATGACTGTTCTGCAGACACACGGCCACTAACGACATGAGGAGCTGTGACAATCATAGAGGCCTAAAGACCAATCAGTGGCCTGGCAACCACTGTTCGCTCTCATCTCTTGTGCAATGTGAAATTGGGATTTAACACAAGAAAAATTATACGTGTTGTACTTTTAAGTAAAAGAATCATAAACAAAAATAGACATTCTGCAGAACATTTTACTTTCTTTTGCAGTTTTTGAATAAATTTTACCAGAAGACTAATTTGTATAGGATTTCACCATATTTCTATTTCAGTCAGTAGACATGTTCAGCATTGAATCCTTTTTCTTTGCTCTCTAGTTCTTCTGGAGGCCGCTACAGGCCAACTTGGAGGCCCAGGAGAGAAGCGCTGAACATCGACAGCATCTTCACCCGACAGAGAGGCTCCTCTGTGGGCTATAACACTGTGCCTGGCCCGCCTCTCCCTCCAGGGCCTCAGGACTCACTCCCTTTAGCGGGACCTGCTCCACAGCTGGGATTGCAAGAAGTAGAAGCCAGGGAAATTGGGGAGTTGGAGGCGGGGTTTGGGCTGGTTGGGCAGCCCAGGTCTCTGGGCAGCGGGCGGACGATGGGTCCCCCTGCCCCTCCACCTCTGAGAGGGGTGGAGCACCAGCCACGTCTGATTCAGAGGATGGAGAGTGGCTACGAGAGCAGCGAGAGGAATAGCAGCAGCCCCGACAGGTAGGAAACGTACAGATACAGATTTGTGTGTTTGCATTATCAACATTTCTGCATTTCGTTTACCCTTTTCCTTTGTTTACAGGGAGGTGGGGCAACAAAAACGGGTGCTGATGTCAGGTCCTTCATGGCGTTCAGTGCCTAAGTCCAAGAGCAGCAGTGCCATCCTTCAGGAGCTGCCCCCACCTACCTGGAGTGGTGGCACTAATGCAGGTGTGTGTCTACGCTTACTTTCTTCAACATGCATTTAAATTGATTAATATTTTCATTCCCCATATTTCTCGTGTGTGTGTGTCTGTGTGTGTGTGTGTGTGTGTGCGTGTGCGTGTGCGTGTGTGTGTGTGTGTGTGTGTGTGTTTTCAGGCCCAGGGCGTAGTGAGCTGGACGAGCTTCAGGAGGAGGTAGTGAGGAGAGCCCGCCTGCAGGAACAGCAGAAGCGAAGGGAGGCGGAGCGGGAGGCAGCCATGGGATTTAATCCCAAACCCAGCAAATTCATGGACCTGGACCAGCTCCAACACCAGGGTATGGATGAAATATGGAAAAATAGAAAAACAGCGGCTGGAAGTTGGTAGTGGATATGTACGGGAGTTATATGCTTATGAAATACTTCCAGTGGAATGACATTTGGGCTTCATTTGCCTATGTTTAATGGATCTTTCCTAATATTTCACTGCCCGCATCAACACTGATTTACTTATACAACAGCTGATAAGTGAGAAAGCATTTATGTAAATTTAATGTGTTTAAACCTTTACGCCTCAAAATTGCATTTAAAGCTGCGCCAAGCGGAAACCCGCGTAGCAAAGGCCCATCTAGACAATTCCGTGTCTTAATTTGTGCTTCCAAAAAATAAAAGGTATCTTTGGTATTAAAATGTTATGCTTTATGCTGATAACATGTATATTTATGCTAAAATCTTGCCTAGCGCAGCTTTGAGGTCACCTGTGTCTAGATTAACAGTCACAGTGACTTGTACGTCCATGTGTCTGTCTGACCTCGTCTTTGTCCTCGTTCCCATCTGTTGGTCTGTCTCTCCATCTGTCTCTCTCTGATGGTTTTTTTTTTTTTTTTTATCCGTCAATTAGTTCAGTGTGTTTTATTTCAGAGGACGTGTGTGTGTTTGTGTGTGTGTGGATCTAGCAGTTCCAGCTGTGTTCAGTGTAGCTGAACAGAGCAGAGCACAAATTCCTGTCAGATTAGTTTTTACAAAAATGGAAACTCCTGTGGGGCGTTCACTGACCGGCACAGAGCGGGAAACTCTTTCTGGGTGATTCCTATTTAGAATCACAAGCACAATCCAAGTTCAGTGCTCTGATATCCTGGCTGTCCTCCAGAGTTTACAGTGTGTGTATTCCTCTGCTTCCAAAAATGTGTTTCTCTACCTTTTTTGTTCTTGTGTGGTCTATAATGATGTGGGTGCCTGTGTGTTGTGGTGTGAGCTTTAGATTGTGTCTTTCTTTGACTCGAGTCACACTTTAAGGGTCATTCCATTAATTTTACAGTGAGTTAATGAGTATTGCTATGTGGCCTGTGACAAAACGTTCTGTGATTTCTTCTCCGTCTCTGGAGAATCGGTATCGGCTCTGGGATAATTACTCAACTGATGCCCTCTGAGACTTTAAATGTCTATAATAAACTGTGCATATGGACTTCAAAATTTGGGTATGTACCAGGACGTGAGGCTCTAATATTAGACTCTCAGAGTTGCTTCATGGGGGTGCCTGACTCATATGAAGTGCGATCACAAAGTTTTATAATTCCACCTGGTTTAGTGATTATTCCCTCACAGCAAGAGGGTTCTGGATTCTAACTTTGGCGTGCACGTTCTCCTTGTGTATGCCCGGTTTTCTTTGAAAGCTTCAATTTCTTCTGCCAAAAAAAAAAAAAAAAAATCATGCCAAATTAAATTCTAAATCTTATGAGTTTCATTTCGTGGTTAAAAATACAGCTAACTTTCACTTTAAGGTTGCTTCCTTGTGCATTTCTGGGCTTTTGCTTGCACTTCTTCAGCTTTTAGATTGCTTTCTGGAAATCCACTTTCTTGATTAAGCTTATAGTTAGGGCTGGATCAGGTGATGCAGCCTAGGCATCCTTCACCCTTTTCCCCCCTCCCCTCCCCTCACCCCAAACCAGTCGCGTCATATGGCTTTTCTTCTCTGCTCCTGGTTCTGCCGGAGGTTTCTTCCTGTTAAAAGGGAGGTCTTCCGTCCCACTGTCGCCATCTGATTGTTGGGGTTTTCTCTATATTATTACAGGGTCTTTATCTTACAATATAAAGTTCATTCAGGCGATTGTTGTTGTGATCTGGGGCTATAGAAATGAGATTGAATTAAACTGAACTGAGATCCAGCACACACTGCAGATGTGCAGCTTGTCAGAATGGGACTTCCATACTAGTTGCACCCAGTGCTGGTGCAGTGCTTCACAGGGAGACAGCATTAAACTGGAAATTAGCCAGATACACATTTTTACCTGTTATACACAGAATCACAAAAACTTTCAGCTGTTCCTTTAATCAGGTCTGAGCAGTATATTTTTGCACATGCTATTTAGCCACAACAGCAATGTAGCTCTGTGGATAGCATTTTGGTATTAATAGAAGTAGTATAACTTCAGCTGAAAGCAGATGACATCAGTTAGTTTTTCCTTTAGCATGCTCATTGAGTCAAATGTTTTGTTTTCTCATACTTTCAGCCTTATATTTAGCTTTATTTAGCAAATGTTAACACGCTCACACACAAAATCAACATCTTAAGTGTTGTTTGTGCAGTTAAAAACAAATAAGCTCGTGTCAGGCACCACTTACAAAGTCATTCATGCTGTTTAAGTAGTTATACCTGAAACAACCTCAGCTGCAAATCAGCTACCAGCTTTATAAATAGCATTGAAAGAATTATGTTCACATCTTGTCTCGACTCAGCATTCAAATTAAAGACTCGGACACGGCCTGTGTGACTTCAGGCTTGACTTTAGATCGACTTTGGGAACACCATATGTGTTCCCAAAGTATGTGTCCATATTCCTGTGTGTGTGACTTTTTCATGAATATTTGATCAGTCCATCCACAAAAGATACTTTTCTGTCATGTTATATTGTGAAAACCTGTCTCTGTGTGCTTGTTTAGGTGTGCAAAAGTGAGTTTTATATAAACTGCAGGTGTTCAGGTTTTCCCCTCCTACTCAGCACTAACTAAATCTACATCAGGGATTATTATGTTGTGTCCTGTCTGCCCTACTGTGTTTGCTTCACTGTGTTTAGCCTCATGTACCTGACACTCACCCCTGTGAGTACATTCAACCTTGATGAAGTGAAAGGACGAGTTGTGAACGAACAGATGGCATCACTATCAGTGCTATTGTCTAACAGAATTTGGGTTCCCACATCCGTATCGATGGATTCGGGCGCACTTCAAACAATTCTGCCTCAGTGTTTCAGAGGATGTTACAGCCAACAGCAACAACAGAGCTGCCATCCGCCTTCCTTTCTTCTGCCTCTATCAATCAGAAGTCTATAAACTCAAGCCAAAACGGGTGATGGCTGCTCTTTTGTTGTCCACTTGTGCATTCTTTATAACCAACTAACACCACTGAGAGTGCACACTAAAAAAAACCTTGGACTTGGAAATATCTTTTTAGTTTATTCCCTTGTCTGGTGTGTGTGGCTTCATGAACGCAGCCTCAATTTCAACTCATTTATCTAATGTTCAATTTTTGAGTCACCAACAGTACAAGTTAGTATATTAATGCGATTACATTAGAGTTGCTAAGTGGGAAAAGATGCTGGGTCCCTGCTATGAAATCTTCCTATTGTTTCCTCTTATGATATTGTCAGTGTCTGTCAGCTTGAAAACAAGAGGGTGTCCTCGGAGAAAACATAACTGCCAGTTTTGTGCAAGTTGAAATCACAGGATCAGGGTAAACAATGTAGCCCAGGCAGAGAAGAGGCACAAACTTTGACTTGACAGTGAGCCTGCATAAGCTGGTTGTCATACCAAACAAAGGAGGACTTAAGCAGCAAAACATCTGAGTGCATTAAACGGAGCGGGGGTCTGTTTTCTTTCATGCGCCTTTAACTTTTCATTTGCTTTTTTTAAAAATCTCTTTCATGGTTTCACAATCTCAGTTTTAAAGATTTAACAGGTTTATGTGGTGCAATTTGTTAATCTCCCCTAAAAGGTTGGCTCTTTGTGCACCTTCTGTCTGGGTCTCATTTTGGGGATGGGGCTGCAAGGATTTAAATCAAGCGAGCATAGTAGTGAGGATAGGTAGTGTAAGGAACATTATGGGCACATGCAAGTGGTCAGAATGAGACCTCCACAGAGTGATTTAAGTAAAGACGCAGCATTTGAGGCAGCCAAGAGGTACACAAGTAGACCGCCTTGAAAGAGGGAGCAGTCAAATTTAAGTCAGGTGAGATTTTTGCTTTATTTAGAGCATTTTCTGTCAGTTTGGCATTGCAAAAGGCACTAAATGCCAAAATGCTATGACATCTGTGAGCCTCGGTACTAGCAGCAGTAGCTGTGGCACTGAAGAAATTTGCAGTAAATTTGGAGGAAACACAGCAATACAGTTTCTACATTTATCTAAAAGCCACTGATTGCAGCTGTTGAGTGTTGGATCCAGTTTCTTCTGAACACAATAGTAAAAACTTGTTGTTATTGCTGCAAAAACCTGAATTGTAAGCTTCTAAGTGATTGGATATTTCTCACCAAAATGATTGGGGATTGAAGTTAGGTTAGGTTTTGAGGACATCCCACTTTGCAACTCTTTACTTATGTAAAATACTCACACATTGATTTACAGCAGCAGAGTTTAATGCATGCTGGCCCCCTCACAAACACTCCTTCTGCTCTGCTTCTCTTTTCTCTCTCCTTTTGTATTATAATTGTTTACTCTCATCCCTCCTCGTGTCTCCTTTCTTGTTCCGTTCCTCAAACTTTCTCTCGCTGCCACTCTGTCGTTATATCTTTCTGTCTTATTCTCCTTTTTATCTCTTGCTCTGTTGTTAACATCCTCAGCTGTGCTCAGACCCCTGCATGAGGCTAACGCTCATAGCGGATTGGCTGTAGCTGCGTGCATGAGGAGCACTGGGGCCCCAATCAAACGCAGGCAGGAACAGGAAATGGAACGGGAGACAGGAAGCGCCCGCCCACAGGGCCCACGCAGGTACCACCACTGTCAACCCTTATGTGTCCACAGCGGTGCCTGTCTCGAAATCACCTCAAAACCCCTCACTTCCCTCCCCTTCCTCCCTCACTTCGTGTTTGTCCAAGCTCAAGCTGTCCTCAAACCCACCTCAGGACTCCTCTGTGTGTCCCCTCTGGGTGCTGGCTGTCTAAAAACGCCTCAACACCCTCATGTGTGTGTCTTCAGCTCTGGCTGGATAAAATCCGAGAAAGCTTGATTTTGTAACCCACTCCCCCAGCACTGCACTCTCACATCCAGCTCTGTGTGTATGTGTGTGTCTGAATGTGTACGTTTTCTCAAACACACACCCTTGACTATATACAGCAACTTATTATCCGCTTTGTGTTTGTGTGTTTGTTGCAATGCAGTAAAAAGCTGCTTTGCTGTTCTCTGTGTTGCCATCAAGAAGAAAAAGAGAGAGAGGGAGAGAGAGTTTCTCTCTGCTTTTCTGTGCTTCACCGCTTCTCTTCATTGTTGTTGTGCTGCTCTTTGTAGCTTTGCGCTGCCAAGGCTTCCCTCTGCTCTTTGTGTGCTGCTGATCTGTCCTTCTGTGCACTGCAAAGCTGCAGTCCATCACTGTGTTTCTGTCCTGTGTGCTACCGTGCGATTGCAGTCACAGATCCTGTGCCGCGCTTTGTTTTCATACTCTCTGCTTCTGTGTTTGTCTGTTACAGAAAGTCAGTCCGTTTTCCTACTGATGTATTAGTTTTGTTGCGTAAGGAGGGGAAAGTGAGTTTTAACATCAGTTTCATCAGATTTAATATTCAGAAAGATCAAAGTATTAAGAATCTGAGATGCACTGATGACTTGATATCCAAACACACATAGTTTTAAAAATTCCCAATTGGATGCAACACATGCAATTAGAGACACGAGGCTTAATGATGAAAACATTACAAAAAATAGAGCTGAAAGTTAGTTGAAAAGGTCAGTTTGGTTATTGACCTGCAGATTTTTTGCCAATTAATGATCCCAACTGTTTTCCAAGGAAAACTCACTGCATTTGTTTGTCAATTTTTTGATAGCAACCTGAATGTCTTTAGATTTTAAACATATGCAAGAGCAAAAAATGTACAAAAAGTCCTAGAATTTAAAAAAAAAGATGAATTTAGTGGGCTTTATTGTGAAGTTCTGATCTTTTCTCACGATCTTAGATTCTTACTGAGTCAGCAAATTAGATGTATAATCGAGAACTAATCTCAAAGGTGCCTTAAAGGGCGGTCATTAAACTCCTAAAACCTCAAATATTCTTTTGTTAGATCTTGTAATTAGTTTTGCCGCTCCACTCTGAAGAACCAGCAGAGACCAGAGACTGATTGAATGTGCAAACTAAGCCATGTTAATATTGATTTTAGTCTGTGTTTCATTAAAACTCAACTTAAACTGGAGTAAAACTTTTTTTCTAAAATAATAAATTGTAAATCCAAACTGTTAACAGCGAGACTGAAGGGAAAGAGGAGGTGGAGGCAAAGCTCTCAGCGTTCTGCCTCTTTTATTACCTTCCTCCTCTCCTCTATTGATCAACATAAGCCTCTGATTTATAACTCAGTGCTGCAAAGCCTGCTGGGTAATTACTAACGCTGAAAAGAGACAGGAAAGTTAAAGTGGGGGATGGGGGTGGGTGCTCACGTAGACACGTGTGTCTGTGCACACTACACAGACATAGATGTGCAAATTTACAGACTTTCTATTCACACATACAAGCACACACACACACACAAACATTAATAGTGTCTCATGTCTCTGAGAGAATCCACTAATGTTCAACATATATCATATATCTCATTTATCAATGTATGCAAATCAATAAAAGGATATGAGACTGAATTAGTCTATATCATAGATTGTTTTCAGTGCTGATATACTGCACCAGTGCAGAGTAGTGGAAATCTGATTACATTCTGTGCAAGATGGAAATGCTCAAATCAGACCCTTAAGTTTGTCATCAGTCAGTCAGTGCAGCTGAGCTTGTGCCTGATTCATAAACAGCATGGCTGTGAAATCTCATACACGAAGCGATGCTTGCACAAGGCTGTTTGTTCGGTATGTAAGTGAGCTTGTGTGTGTGTGTGTGTTTGTTTACCTGATGTGCTGTCGTGACCTTCCCTCTATGCAGTAACTCACCTGACGTCAGAGCAGCTTTGTTTTTTCTGTCCTGCTGCTGGCTGACTGACGCGCTCCCTCTTTTGTGTCCTCCAGTGAACAGCCTGGCCCGGTCCAAGTACTGCTGACGCCCAATCAGGAGGAGGAAGAGGACCAGGCAACGCCCAACAGGGATGCTGCTCTGGGCCAAGGCCAGAACCCGCCCCCTCCGCCCTATCGCCCCCCTCCCCCTCGACCCCCGCTCACCCTCAGCATCGCTCACCCTTGCGCACCTTCCAGCCAAGGGGAGGAGGAGGATGGATGTGCGGGCAGGAGAGGGGAGGAGGGGGAGGATGGGAGGGAGGGGACAGGGGTGAGGCTGTGTGAGTTGCTGCAGGCAGGGGGGGTGAGTGTCAGACCACTGGGGAAGCACTTAGCCATCTCTCTGCCCTCGCTTCCTCTGCGTCTCTGGGATACACAAGTCACACACACCTCACACTCCGCACACCTTGAACCCACTCACACACAGCCTCCCCCACCTCCTCCCCCTCCGACCTCTAATCCACCCCTGTCTTCCCCTCTGGAAGCCTCCGGGCAAAGGAAACCTCTCACGCCGCTCTGGCAACCACCGCGGCCCCATTCCCCCGCGGGCGCTGCTCAGCATTGGCCGAGGGAAGAAGCCGCCTCAGAGACACGTCATTGGTCCTCCTGGAGTTTGGACCGCCCCGACGCAGTGGTGACGCCGTATGAGACGCCTCCAGACCGCTGCATTCCCATCAGGCCGCAGGCATCCAGTCAAAACTACAGCTACAGTTGCCAGTCCTCTCCAGGTCACTACAGCTCCCAGCATGCCCCAGGGCGACACAGTAATCCCTGCTGTGACCGCGAAGAGGCTGAGCTTTCTGAGCTTGATTCCCTTTACCAGGCCAGTCTGCTGGCTGGAAAGACAGGTACACACACACACAGACACACTCACATAAATCCTGAGCTACCATAACACAATCTGTAACTACTGGAACATTTAAACCCACCATTCAGTGAAATTAATCGTGATGACAAATAGGGACAGCTCAGAATATGACATGCCGTTGTGGCGTAATGACTAAATTATTAATTTTCACTATCAACTTAAATTATATTCACGATGCAAATCTCCTGTTCCACCACATCCCAAAGGCCTCTATTGGATTGAGATCTGGTGACTGTGGAGGCCATTTGAGTACAGTGGACTCATTGTCATGTTTAATAAACCAGTTCGAGATGATCTGAGCTCTGTGCCTGCTGGAAGTAGCCATCAGAAGATGGTTGTGTGGGAAAAATCCCGGTAGATCAGCAGTTTCTGAAATACTCAGACCAGACCTTTATTTTTTTTACACTGATTTAAACATGGGGACAATTTAACAATTATTATATTTTATTTTTATTATATTTTTTGGTCCGTTTACTGTAATTAGCAGTGGTAGCTGTTAATTTCCAACATGCACAACAGTATACTGTTGAGATTACCTCATGTTATATACTGTGCATATCAGTATGTAGTATAGAACTGAGACACAGTGAAGAGTACTGCAGTAAACAGGCTACTGCAGCAGATGTTACTGCTTTCCACTTTTTATATTGACTTTTCTATAGGGTCGCCTCTCTCTGCGTTAAATGTACAATTTTAGAGACAAAAAAAGCCCAACAAACGGAATTTTAAAAAAACTTTGGAGTTTCAGTGAAGGCCTCAGTCTCGGTCTGTTTACTGCTTCACAGGTAAACACCGCGCTGGCTCATTATATATACCAAGGATGTGAAACTTATTTTACATTGTGGGCACCATACTGTATCTCCCACTTTGATCCTACATAGGGCAAACCAGTGAAACTCCCCTTTTGGCCAGTGTAAAAAGTTTAATTACACATTTAATCTCTTAAATATCTCAATTAAAAAAAAGACGTGCAATTTCAACAGTCTCAGTTTTCTACATGATAAAAAAATGCTGCTGTAGCAAATGAAAGAAATCTGTCTGCATAACTTTTTTTGGCATAAATTATAAGAAATAAATGTTTAAAATGAATAAAATGTTCTGGTAGCTCATTGCCCAGATTGTGCTGTAATTATAAGGCGGAAAGTTTTTGTTAATTCACAGAACATTTCTTTTTATTCGTTTTTATCGTGGATCCATTAAAAAACAGAAATTTCTGTGATTGTGAAAAACCATCTGTAATCCTTTAATTGATTATCTATTACTTATTTACATTGGTGTAGTATAAATGGCCATGTGGGAGGTCTTCTTTAGTGGGAAAAGTTGCAAAACTTCTGAAAATATAGTCCAAAATGTATTACCCCCTTCTCAAAGCCATCCACTGGGTCGGATTTGAGTCTTTTCCGGGATGATTCTGGCCCTCGTGGCCTTCTGTTTGACACCCCTGATACATACTGTATGTAAACCTTTGTCAAATCATGAGCAAAGTTTGTTTAAGTTACTTATTATTGAATTCATGAACGACACAGGAAATGTAAGCTGTCAGTCTGACATAATTTGCAGACCACGCTCTGTTCATATTTTTACCATCTGTGTGTTCTCAGGCTGCAGCCCATCGGAGAGGCTCATATCCAGGGTGGGAGGGCAGGCTCGCTCCAAGACCCCCAACGCAGACATGGAGAGGAGTGCGTACGGGGCGGACTGCACCAGCACCCCCACCTACCTCAACAAGGCAACACCTTCATAGTCCTTTGCAGAAACTGTTCATGGGTCATCAGTTGGATCCATTTTCCAGCGTCTGACAGACATTTTCTCCCTCTGCAGCCAATGATGTTGCGGGATTTTGGGGTGGAGCCTGATGATGGGGAAAACCTGAGGAGAATTGGACGCAGCCTGAGCGGCACAGTAGTGACCTCGCGCCGCAGCCGCCTGACTGCAACCCGCAGCTTTGTGAGTGTGACTCCTGGGGCTCTGCTGCCTCCTTGCGGCTATGCTGTTAAACTGCACCTGCCTGATGTCTTGCGGTCACATTGCTTTTCCCTGTGCTCTTCTCCCCCCCCCTCCCTCACCCCCGCTGTTTGTCTTGTTTCTTCCTTTTGTCCTGCTATTCTACTTGCAATCTGTCCTCCCGCTCTCTTCTTCTCTTCCTCTTCTGTCCTCTGTCTCTCTCAAAGGTGAAGCAGGCTGATGTCAGTGCCTCTCCTTGCTTACTTCCTCTCTTCTGAGTCCCTGTTGCTATTCCACCACTATCATCTCCTTCATCCTCCTCATCACCAACACCTTCTCATCACCACCTCCCTCCACTGCTTCACAGGTAAACACCGCGCTGGCTCATATGATGTTGCACTGTGTGTTTCGCCTGCATCAAGAGTGGATTTTTGGCTGGGCTACTTTATGTGCCAGATAAGTCTGTTTTAGAGCAAAGTAAAAGTCTTCTCCTCATTTTTTATTAATTTTCTCGTGAATATTCGCCTCCTGGCAAACCGGGCTCATCTGGCACAAAAGTAGGCTGCATATCCACATATCTAAAACCAGGGAATGCTCACTGATTTGTAAAAAATGTGAAGACCCAAAGGTGATTTTAAAAGAAAATTGGCCTGCAAATCTGTCATGTGTCCAGTTCATCTAAAATTCACAGAAGGAAATTTGAAATTCTGAAAAGTAAACATTGATACCTTGATTTAGATGTTAAAAAAGACACCTTCCCACTCTCTATAAGGAAAAAAGCTAAAAACAAGAGGGATGTCTTAAACAGGCCCCCGAAGCAAAAACATTTCAGCCTGTTAGGTTTTCTGTTATGTCAGTATTACACACGACATATCTGCAGATGTGTCAGCTCTGTTTGCATCATATTAGGTCTTTCTTTTTAAACTCAAATTGTGGCGAATAGTTTGACAGGCAGAAGTGTCGTTTCAGGTTTTTACACTTCAGCTTCACAGTGCAAAAATAACACCTCGCTGTGGGAGCTGAAGCTAATGCACATCGATCCAAAGTATTTTTACAAGCTGCTGTACATGTCGCACACCAATGGTCTCTCTTAGCAGAGAAAAACAGAAGAACAAATGATCATTTCTAGTAATAATTTAGCAGTGCATTCAAAATTCTCACTAAATCATGGCTTAAAACAATTGGTTTAAAAAAGTCAGCAGTTGACTAATCAGGTTTTCTTCAACTTCCTAATCTAAAAATATACATGCATTAAATACTGGAATATATATGTAGTTTTTAACATACAATTTCTTTGTGTCTTATGGTTGTATGTTATAGGAAAAGTTATGCATCTAAGCTGTTATCAGCTTATAATAAGCAAGCAAAGGAAAAAAAAAGAATCAATAAGCATGCATGTTGGTCCTTTTGATCTTTTCTGTTTTAAATGCGAGGTGAAATTATGCATAACCTGCCTCCCGGCACTATGCTTTTACTTGCCAAATGCTCTTGGCTGTCTTGCATTGCGCTTCATTCACATGTGCAGGTCTTTAGAGTGGCTCGGTTTTATGCATAAACAGCACTATATGCTGTTTTCAGAAACCAGGATATGCTAGATACAAAAGATGCTAAATAAACCATGCACTGTTTAGAATATGCATGTATACACAGTGAAGAATGACCAGTTTTTAAATGTTCCATATAAAAAGGATCAAATGTGGGATTTAACAGATTTAACCAATTAGATTATATGAAGCTGAGGGTGGTGCACTGATTGGGAAATTCTGCATCCATACTCATGTTTAACATAACAATTTATAATTTAATCTTCCCATTTGGGCCAAAGAAACAAATAAATGCTGATTATAAAGAACTAGCATGGCTGTTCTGAAATTTTAGCATCTATCACCAGTTTTTTTTTTTAATTTTTATTTATCAACAGCCAAATATCTGTTAATGACATCTTAAAAAGAAGTCTAGATGTCACTACATCCAACATTGTTTGATATGGATGTTCAGCTTTTGTATCAATGTATTACTTAATTATTTATTTGGCCTGTTTCTTATAAAAGAATCATCTTTTTCAGTGCAGTAGTTGGAACATTTGTTCAAGTGAATAAACAGTAGACCTCTTAATGCATTGAAATATATATCTATATATCTATATATAGATATATATGTATATATGTATGTATATTATGTGTGTGTAATCTTAAACAACATACTGATTATCTAGAAAAAATACAGTTTGTTTTTTTGACCATTAAAATTGGAAAAGATAGCGTAGTATTTTTAAGGTGTCCCACAGGGATTTCCCCTGGGATGCCATACAGCTATAGTTTATCAGACTGTATGGGACAAATTTAAGTAGAGCTTGGGGAAATAATTCTTGAGGTCTTTGAAAACTGTGTTTAAAGCATCAGTGTGTGACATTTTGTGTCTTTTACACTCTGTAAATCCCATGATTGAAGATACATGTGTAAAATCTAAACGTGTGCATATTCCTGTGAATGACTACATCTGTCGTGTTTGACATGCACCTTCTTACTAATCTGACCTTTTATCTTCATGTCCAGGAGCTGTCGGGCAGTTCAGGGAGTTTCTGGCTGTGTCTGACGGGGGTCAAGCTTTCCTCAGACCAGGGTCCTTCAGTGCTTCACTAATATCTTACCGCAACCCGTCCACGTGGGGCACAAGTGCCGGGGTCCACAACAGCTTCACTTTGACGGACCTGGAATCGGCTCAGGAGGATCGACTCAGCTCCTATCCTGTTCCTCCTCCTCCTCCTTCAAACGACATGCACACGCAAACACATGCACGCACACATGCACATCTGCACTGACGTAGAGCCTCCCTCAGCGCCTGCAGCACCCTGCTTTAGCCCCTTCTTGCCTTCCTCCCTTCCTCCTCCCCCTACTATTCTGTCTATGCAGTCACTCTGACCCCCAACTACAACCTCAACCTTTCCCCCTACTTTCCGGGACTGTTTCTCGTCTCCCCCTGGGGTTTTCAGAGGGTTTCCAGGTGAGCTTGCTGCTTTTAGCAGTCGCTCACCACCCGCATCCAACTGGGACTAGAGCTCTCAGTAGACTCGCCCTCCAACCCACAGGACCTTTAGCTCAGGGGGGGACTCTAACCAAGTAGCCACGCCTCTTCCTCTCTCTTCACGGGCATTTCTTGTTGGACGCACACGTAGCTGAACTAGGTCTGTTTCAGATGGACAGCCATATTTTTTTCTCTTTTTGTTTTCGGGTTTGTTTTTCTTCCTGTGTGTGCGCACAGTTAATCTGCCGAGACTGAACTCTCTAATAACTAAGTCGTGTACAGAAAACTCACATATGAAACCTGTATGTTAATTAATAAGACCTTATGGAATGTTGATAATGATAATTAACAAATATTGATAAACTTAAAGTGATACTTCCTCATGTCTGCATTTCAAATACGAGTGGAGTGCACTTCACAAGTGTCTAGCTGGAGTTTCTGCCCCCAAACCGCTCGCCGACCTAATGACAGCTCTCCCGTTTCTACCGGGAGCTTGAACAAGAAAAGCGCTTCCTTTTTTCTCTGCTTCTTTCCCTCTTCTTTTCTTTCTGCTCTTCTTTTCTTGCTCTCTTATATTCTCGCTTGCTTTCTTTGTTCCAAACAGGAAACAGTAGCACCAGAAATAGGCCAGCAGCGGAGGAAAGTCTAGAAGGAATGAGAGAATGTAGGTTAGGAAACCCTTCTCTTAGGCTTTTAACAATGAAAACAGATGACTCAAGTGCACTTTGCAAGGTGACTCGGCAGAAGTGCACTTTCTGAAGGCTAGTTGAACGTGGAGCAGCTGGAGAGAAGTCGATGCCGTTTGTTTTCACTCCAAGGCCTCAGGTGAACTTCAGTGACACTTATGAATTCACACTTTATTATTCCCCTCCCTCCTCCCACTGAAACTGGTTTTGAGACCTCAGATGTGTTCAGAAAAATGCTCATCTTCAACCTGAGACAGTGACATGTCTAATATGAACATGCTTTATACGATAGATATGTATTAGAGGTATATTTTCAGCCAGTGAGCTATCAGAGATGTCAACCATTCCTCAGTTGTATGAACAGTTATTACAACTCAATTCACTCTTCCCTTTATTGGGTAGCATTCTGATGTGTGTAGAGTACTTTTATTATATGCTTTATTCTGTTAAATATCATATAAATTAACAAAGTCCTTATTAAACAAAAGGCCAATGTAATGTTCTTTAAGATTTCACTGATGTTGATTGAACGTTGTAACTAAACCAAAGGATGGCACCTAACTCAGAGAGTGTAAGTAAGAATTTATTTTTCCATTTAGGTTCAGATTTTGTGGTTGTATTTTAGTTTTTTTCTTCGTTTTTTGTTTTTGGATTTTTTTGTTGTTTTTTTTGGATGTGGGAGAATGTAGCCAATTGTAGCGCATGAGTCCGCTATGCAAATCAACCTTCCCTCACAGTCCTTTACTGGAGACAGTCAGGAGGCAGACACGCCCACCCCTCACGGGTGCTCTCATGGACTCTGGCAGAGACACGGAGAGGAGGAAGAGATGATCTCATGTTTATTGCTGCTGGTGAACTTTGTTGTTCTGCATCTACTGCTATGTTTCAACCAATGGAATGCAAAAAGAGAGCAACGAGGACGCAGAGAGCAAGAGGGAGAAAGAGAGCGAATGAATGTAAACTAAAGGATGAAAGTGTGTGTTTGCGTTAGAGGAGGGTGGGAAGCTAACTGACAAAGATGGTTATTTGTGAGTGTGTGTAGACTTTATGTGTCAGTTCTGGGGTGGTGTTGCTCGGGGAAAGAGGGAACCTGTATTTTTGCAATAAAGTTATTAACAATGCACTCCCAAAGGGGGCGTAACCACCGTAAAGTGTGTTTCATTATTTGTTTGTGGGGAGGAGAGCGCAAAGATCTTTACTTTCAAGAAAAAATAAACCAACACCAGTCTGGTCCTAATCAAAAACAGCAGGAAAACTGGATATGCTCATAGGCAGTGTTTTTCATATATTTATATATAATATACTAATCTACAGCTAAAATATTCCTCAAATATAGAAAATTTAAGAATTTTTGGTCAGTGAAACTAATAATAATGCTTAAAATTGGTGTTTCTGCCCTTCAAAAAATTTTTAATATTACACAAAGATATTTGTGTAAACACAAAATGCAGTTTCTAATGAAGATGCTTATTATTAAGGGGGAAAAATCCAAACCTACATGACCCTGTGTGAAAAACTGACTGCCCCCTAAAACCTCAAATGAAGTTGGTTAGGATGTTCAGAAACAGCTCAGCAACCGCCAAGGCTCAAGTCTGCCATGAACGGGAAACTGTGCGAAATCCAGCGTCACTGTCCACAGTGAAGCAAGTTTTACTGTACATCACCATGGACCGAGAGCATGCCAACCAAGAAAGAAGCCCCAGTTACAAATTCTATACCTTCAGGCTTGATTTCCAGCTGCCCACATGGACAAACCAAATGCCTTCTGGAGAAAACAAAACATATGCATATGTATGAATCATTAAAGGTTAGACTTTAGACACTGTGTAGACTGTCGAGCGTGGTGGTGGTAGCGTGCTCTTTGCTATCAGTAATCTTGAGACATTCCACAAAGTGGATGGAATAATGAAGAAGGAGGACGATCTCCAAATTGTTCAACTTCACCACAAATTAACAGCTAGATGCTTGAAACTTAGGCATAATTAGTTGTTCTAATAGGACAGTGCAAAACCCGTTTTGGAATCTATCAAGCGGGATGACATTACACTTCTGGAATGGCCTTACCATAGTGCTGATTCTCAGCCCTACTTAAAATTTATGGGCTATGCTTAAAAGCCGGGTCTTTGCCAGGAAACCAACCAGTTTAAATGAACTTTACCAGTTCTACCAAGAAGAGTGGTCAAAATATTCAACTGTGATTATGCCAGAAGTTTATTGATGGCTAACAAAAGTCCCTGGTTGAGGTGCAACCTGCTAACGGACATTTAACCAAATATTAGTGGGAGTTTATGTATACATTTGACTTTCTGACTATAACTGTAAATATGAAAGATTTGTGTGTGTGTGTGTGTGTTCGCAATAAGTATAAGTGTGTTTGTGTGTTTGCAATAAGTATAGCAGAATTAAAGATTTAGTCACTTAAACATTCAAAAACAAAATAAAAAATATTCTGTATATTCTAATACAAAAAAAAAAAATTATTCAGGGATCGTTTAGCTTGAGGAAAGAAATTGCTCTGGTCATTTTTGCAGATCAGTAACTGACCAGCTTTAGTTCCTGCAGTACTTTAAAAAAAACTGCTACAAAAACATTTTTTGCATCATATTTCTCTTAATCGGTGTTTAAATGTGTGTGAAACTGTGAAGCTATATTACTTATGTCTTCCATTCGGTCAGTCTGCAGTTAGCCTGCCTACCACTAGATGTAAGCAGTGATACGCTGGCCTGCTGCTTGCATTTACCCGCTACAATCAGTCACTCCCACTCATGCACAGTAGTGTTGATATAATTTAAGAGCACCCTCACAAACGCACACACATTGCACTTACCCAGACAGCCTTTTATTATTAAAGTCTTTCTAAGTTAAGACTACTGAACGTATGAAACTGTGTGTTGAAGAAATAAATGTTTTACATCTTTAGCAGATGCAAAAGATTCAAACTGAGGTGAAAAGATGACGGAAGCCATGAGCAGTGCAATAATCAAGAAGATGCACACTGATGATGAAGTGAATATGGTATAAGTGGTGATGATTTATCAAGAACACAACTGAGCTTCCATAATGAACACATGAAAAATATATTTTTATATAGCTACTCAGAGAAAGTTGAGTGATCACCTATAAAACACATAAAATTGCATTAATCTGATGTCATGCCAGTGTCTCTAATTGGAGTCAGAACAGAAAGTGGGATCCTTTCAAATTTAATTAATGAGATGTTGCTAAGAGAAGTGTGTATCTTCCTTGCAAATGTCATCAGCATTAGTCAAGCGGTCTGACCACCACAGCACTGCAGAAAAATATGCAATATGTCAGGTAAACTTTGAGTTTTAATTTTGGGTTACACCTTGTTGGACTGCCTGCATCCTCTCTACAGCACTTTATCTCTGCATTCTTATAAAACTAAACAATAGCACTAAAGTGAGAACCGCAGAAGTAATTTCAACCTGAGAATAGTAGTGAAAGGAAAAGTAAAGACAATAAGGCTGCACTAAAGGAAGTGGGTCAGAATAAACAGAATAAATGGAGATGGTGCCTTCAACAAAGATACCAGCATAAATGATTCAAGTGTCTTTCAAGGCTTTGGTTTTCTGAAAAAAAAAAAACATTGAAGGAAATTGCAGTGCCACATTTTCACCCTTTAAACAAAAGTGCTGCCCATGGATAACTGAAAGAAGGGGAAAAACAGAGTTGTTAAGAAGACTGATGAGCCCCTGGATGAGAAAATGCAAACACTGAAAAAGCAAAGCTAACTGCAAGTCAAAGAATTTGTTGTGAGCCATGAAATCTACATCAGGAATAAAATGAGACTGCTGCCAGCTTCCAACTGTGGATGACAATACATTTAATTTGGGCAACATAATTGTCTGTAATGATAAAAGCTCTCACTTGCTCACACTCATAGCCCCACTTAGTGTTGATTTTTAACACCGCATACTGGTGTGAGGTTTTATGAAGTTACATGAATCCCTTTCTGCAGAAGGCCAGAGCGAACAATTCAAAGAAGAAAAGAAAAAAAAAAAGAGAAAATCAAATTACTTGAGGATGGGCTGAAACTAATCCAGACAACCTGAAGGTAATTAGGAATATCTTAACTCCTGAATGCTGATCCGAGGTCAGCGCACAGCACTGAGACAAGAGGTGTGATGAGGCACTTCGAAAATGAGTGTGAACTGTTGCACCTGTATTAAAAAACGCAACTATGACGTCAACATGTCTGTGAAACTATCAGATCATCCGAGCTCAGCGGGAAGGAAAATTTTTTGCTGTGCAGGGTAAAGATCCAATCTTGGCATTTTCTTCACTGAGGAAGTGGAGAAACAATTTCACACAGCTGGGGAGACAGAGGTGGCATGAATCACAAGGCTTTTTTTAATTTTGGGTTTTCTTGTTCAGTTGCTGTTTGGTTGGGTTTAAGTACCAAAATAAATATTTTGGTACAAAATAAATATTTTGGTACCATAACTACTTGGTTAAGTCTAAGAAAAAAATCACAGTTTAGCCATTGTCCTTTAGCATCTCAGTAATTTAGGGACTTCTACACACTGGAAAATGATGCTTAGGGTCAGTTTATTTTCCAGAGTTTTCCTTTCTCACAAACTCCACAGCAGGGAAAAATCCACTTCAGATGAGTTTCCACTACCGGACATATGGTACGTGTTTAAGGTTTAGTATCGGTAAGAGCTTCCAGATGACATCACACAATGTCCACTTTGCTAGCGGTTAAATGATCTGGACTATTAGCTGCACTAATTGGACTACAGTACAAAAAGAGATCACAGACAGCTCACAGGTTAAAAACTGGTTTGTGTGTGAACCTACTGTGCTAGACATTTGAGAACACTTCTGTCGGGTATGTGTAACAAAAGTCAGTGATAATATGTAAAAGCTGTGCTGAGCTCTAATAATGCTGCAGGCCTAAGCAAGGAAACAGCTTCAACCTACACAGGTCAAAAAGCCGTGCTAACTGTAAATACACAGGCTTTTTGACCTGTCGGGATATTCGAATAAACACCAAAGTGCCAGCATACGTTGGTAGTAGACAAGTCAAAGGGTCATCAGTCAACAGCACTTACCCTCTGATGACCAGAAAATTTATAGGAATTTCTCTAAAAGCCTTTCACATATTTCACTCTGGCTCAAGGGGTCGACAGAAATGACCTTCCCTGGAAGGCAAGGTTCCATTTTGGATATAAGTTGTGCAGGATTTGATTCAAGAGCCTGCAGTCAACTTAATTTTGAATTTTCTCATTCATGCTAAAGAAAGCACATGGTAATGAAGTGTGGGAACAGAATACATCACCACAACTACAAATGACAGTAAACTCAATAACCTGTCAAAGTCATGCTTAAAAATGTCCGGAGAAGCTCTTTACTGGATAGATAATATGCTCAGAGAGAAGCAGGAGTCCTGTGGAAAGGAACTACTGATGGTACCGGGTCACACATAGTTCAAACTCCAGATGGGCAAGTGCACAAAATAGAAAATCCCTTTTGAAAATGAATGGGCTACAGGAATCCCAGGATAAATCCGAGAACCCAAATCAAAACACCCCGATAAGAAAGAACAAAATCCAACCCACATCATGCAGAGAGACATGTGTGGTCCTCCGGCTCAGGGAGAACCTCAAACCCTTAAGTGAGAAAACAGGGCTACACTTTATTGTAAACAAACTTCAATCCAAGGTTTGAGAGTAAGCCAGCTTTAAAACTTGCTGCCCCCCCAAACTGTTAACTTCATGAAAGAGCTTCTTTATACTTAGGTCCTTCTGAATAGGCTAAATAATCATCGGCTAAAATCCTTCTTTCTGATCAGAGTGCTGATTTTTGATCTTTTTTTTTTTTTTTTTTCCAGATGCTGCAATAATTTTTTGGCATTTGTTGCCTGAAGCACCAGCAGCTGTGGCATTAACGACCCCTGAGAAATAATTTGCATATTTATTATTTATTCATCTGCCTTTTCCACTGAGAATTGATCATGCGTTTGACTCAGCATTAGCCAGTGTGTTCCAATCAAAATATAAGTGGGTTTCATTACAAAATCCTATCAAGCAGGTGTTGTCAATAACTGGCACTGTGGAGGCATAACCCAAGCGCGCTTGAGCATCCGTGAATGAACTGGTGGCCGGATATTCTGCTACAGGAATTTCTTGTAGAGGTCAATTACAGCAAAGCAACCCCAGACCATCACACTACCACCACCATGTTTGACTGCTGGTATGATGGTCTTTTTATGAAATCACTCAGACCTCAGATCAGTCGGAATATGTACCCAAGTTTTAGGGCTCAATAATATATTTATTGGCAAATATGAGACGTGTGTGCTCCTTTTTGTCAGCAGTGGTTTTCTCCCTGGAACTCTCCCATGGATGTTATTTTTGCCCAGTCTCTTCCTTATTGTTAATTCATAAACAGTGACCTTAACTGAGACAAGTGAGGCCTGCTGTTCTTAAGATGTTTTTCAGAGTTCTTTTGTGACCTCCTGGGCGAGTCGTCTGTACATTCTTTGAGTCATTTTGGTAGGCTCCTGCACACTCCTGGTTAAGTTTTGTCCATTTGTGAATAATGGCTCCTAAAGTCGTAAATATGGTTTTTCCAGACTGATATGACTTGAATTCGACTCAGTGATTTTGCTTCTCATCTGTTTTTGCGTGTCTTTAGACTGTAGCATGATGTGTTGCTGTTTGAGAAATTTTAGCCTACTTAATAATGTAGGACCAGTTAGGTTTGGATAAATTCAACCCCCTAACAAATGAAATCATTAAAAAAAAAAAGCATTTTGCATTTACTTGGGCTATCTATCGATCTATCTCTTTTGCAAAACATGGATGACTTATTCATGTCTACACGAGGGGGCTGTTTTTATATTCGACAGCACAACATGGTATATTAGCCTCATACAACAGGTAGTCAAACTCAAGCAATGTAGTACATTCACAAATAGCTGCTAAAACACGGCTGAAAATGCCGGCTATATTTTTAGTTGTTTGCTTTCTTTGGTGAGAAGTAATCTTTCCTCCTCTTCCTCCTCCTCCTCCTCCTCCTCACTGTCTTTCTTTTCTCCCCCTTCTCGTCTTCCGTGGTGCTGGCACCGGTGAGAGTCGTGTCTGACGCCAAAGCTGCCTGTCATAGGGAGCGGTGCACGTGCGGAGGACTCACGTGCGGTTATCGGTGCGGTGGCAGACAGACGCTCGTGTCATCGTGAGCTAAAAATAGCGCAGAGCGGAGGAGGGAGAGGAGCCTACATGAGAAAGAAATAGAAACTTTGGGGGTATTTTTACCTCACGCGTCCCTGTGCTGCACACAGGCGTGACTTCTTCTCCTTCTTCTCTCTAAACCCCTGTGCCATAAGTATTTATTTATTTATGTTGCTGGTCTATTTTTTGTCTTTTCTCTGTCCTCCCTTTCCCCTGTCAATTAAATTCTTTTAAAAGTTGAACTTGTATTTTTCTTTTCGTGAATGAAGCGGTGACTCATTCTTATAATCTCACGGCTAGGCTGCAGTTTCAGGGTTTCGGACAAAACACTGTACTTTACCGTAATGTGTGTGCGTGTAGTTCTGAATGAATGAACGTTAGCAAGGGGGTAAAACACGCAGTTACAGTATGCATGCCGCTGACAGCACTGTTACCATAGCAACCGCGACTTAAACCCATTAGCTCACTACACGTGCACAGACTCATTCATTTCCAAGTCCTCACTCCTCAATTATCCATTCATTAATAAATTTAATATTTAATGCACTGATGTATTGAACTGTTCATTTTTGTTTTTAAATTTTCGTTTACTTCTCTCTTAAAGGTTTTGTATAGGTTTGAGGACACTGGGCAAGAATAGATGACAATCTCATAAATAATTCAAACAGTAGCTTTGTGAAGAAGTGTTAGGAGGCTGTTCATTCATCCTCGTGCCTGTTGATCTGTTTGGGGGACTGTAGTATGCTGTTGTTCAGGTGTATTGGCTAAAGGTTATTTATCGTGTTTTATCGACAGTTGCGGGAACTTGTTTGAAACAAAGGTGGAACTATATTAAACATACAGCGATGTTGTAACTGTAGGTTTATACTTACTGTCCAGTTTTGTGGCGCTATAGTGTGAGAAGAAATGGGATGACTTAAAGGGACATCCCACTCCAAAATCAAATATACATGTTTTTAGTTATTTAGGTGTGAGTCAGGGTTACTTTTGGAGATGTTATATGTAAAGATGTCTTTCCTTTTCTGAATTATAGTGGAAATAAATCAAATGGTCCTCAAAGCACCAAAAGAGAACTCATGACCATCTTACACACATACAACAGCTCAACAAACCTATTGAACAGTTTCATGTAGGAGCCATATTTTTCTAATGAAATACATCCATCAACAAAATAAAGCATATTTCCACACAGGACTAGAGGCTTATATTCATAATGGCGTCACAGGGTGTAAAAATAATAATATTAGCAAGCTGCCTGCTTTGGTTGGCAAGCTTAGTTAGATTTAGAGTGTGGGTAATCCAAACTATAGCTGAGAATATTTCCCCACCAAAATTTGGTTCATTCTGCTGGTGAAAAGTTTGTGAGGGCATGGTTTAGCTGGACACATACAGTGTTATCAATATCCATACAACAACTAAAACACATAAGAATCTACTGGGAACCCTAAAGAGAGCAACCAAAGGAAGAAGAGATAACCTTCTTAAATAATGCCTCTTTCATAGTTTTTGTAAGCATACATGTAATTACAAAAGTGAAATGCGAATATTAGGCTATAAAGGAACTACACCTCAGTTGTATAACTTCAAACTGTGACACCGAACACCAGGCTTTTGTGTTTGACATCACGTCCCCAGCAACTTCTGTAGTCTTGTTTAGCTACGTGTTAGCAAACATCTTCTCTGGAAAAAATGAAGCCTTGACAAAAGTGTATTTTGTGTTGTAGAACAAAATGTGAAAAGCTTTTGTTAATCACAGACTCATTTTAGCCATCTAATCAAAAAACCCATGCAAAAAATCCTGCTGACTTCGAGATGAGGGAGAGCGGATTAGGAGTCATCCCTGCAGAATCCTATTAGAGGCACATTTTGATATGATAAATCATGATGTGGGAAATAACTTGGGAACACTTGTCATCAGACCATTCAAGGCATATTCACTGAGAGCTGAGTTATATTTCAGCATATCTCTATATATTTTAAATTTGGTTCAGACAGCATTTATACTAAAGGTGCCGTTCTGGAGCATTTTATCAGAGCAGAGTTTTTTACTTGTTTGACTGCTTGATAACAGAGAGAGAAAAAATATGTAAATGAGAACAGCTAAATGGTTAGGTTGGCTGTATTACAACACATTATGGGTGATCACAGAGAACAGGACAAGGGCTGAAGGTTAATAGAGTTGCACTCATCAGAGTGCATCAGTAACCTGCCCACAGTTGAATGCAAAATTAAGAAGATGACCTAACTGTGATCACAGATTTTAATTGGTGATATAGCCAGTCACACAGTAGCTGTAATTAACCTGTATTTATGTTGATTTTTTTTTTAAGATTAATAAAAAAAATTTTTTTTGATTAGCTCCATTTGGTCTTCTGGTATGTCCTTCACCTTGCCAAGTGTTGGCTCTGACCAGTACAGTAGTTTTTTTTCTCTTTGGGAAGAGGTCTCCATGAAAAAGAACTGGAAAGTCTTTTTTTACATGAAACCAGCATTTTTCATTTGCCTGAGAAGAAGTGTTAAATCAAGCCAACCTGATGACAATCGAGCCAGCTCCATTTGCTGAATAAAGGTTAGTAAGGGTCAGTTGAAAGCTTAGAGAATTAGCAACAGGGAATTCGACTCAGATTATTTTTAACCTTTTTTTTCCCAGGGTTTACACTTTCATTCTCAAACGGCAAGTTGAGCCTTTGTGGTCTCTGCAGAAACTGAATATTTCATACAAGGTAGTGTTTACTGCAGGACTCTTGCTGCAGTCCCATTGCACATGGTACAAGTGAAACCGGTAAATTTTCTATGCTGAATGCACTGTAAACTATGCACTTAAGAACAGTAACAAAGTATTAATTAAGTCCAATTTTCCGGTATCTTTACTTCAGTATTTATTTTTTGAACAACTTTTTACTTTTACTCCCTACATTTTTAAACAAATATCTGTACTTTCTACTCCTAACATTTTCAAAACAAGCTCGCTACTTTAGGCTCATTTATAGCGTTTATACTCAGGGGTTAAAGTGGGCCAGAAGGAGTGCATGTGTCCATAAGTTGTGTTTGCAGTACTTCAGCATTCAGCTAATGGTATACAGAAGAGGAGGAAACATGAAGGGAGTGATTTTTCTTTTTAAGTGGCAGGCGGTTTGAAATGTAATCCTTTCTATCAGCTCAACAAACATCAGCAAAGACACAAACTGTTTGTGTGCAGTATATTGGACAGTGTGTGCTAGCTATAGGTACAGTTATTTTCAGGGAGAGAAAAGAAAGAGCTAATTTTACTCATAGATGGAGAAAGATAAGAAAGACAGGACAGGAGAGGAACAAGAGTGGTTAGATTTAAAAAGTAAGGACCCTTCAGTGACACTTGATAAACTGCAACTTTAAACCTTGCATGTAATGTCATAATCTTAATCACATATTGGTTATGTATATGATGTGTTTTCATAAACTCTGCAATTTTGTATTGTGAAACATCCTGTTAAACAAACTAAGCTATACAAACTTGTGTTATTCAAATGTTGCATGTAAATACAGGGTAGTTTAGTGCATGATAAGAAGGTTAGTTTGCAGCACTGGGGTGAATTCACAATAATGCACTGTGCTGGATTGGAGCACACAGCCTGTGGTGCTCATGGTCAGAGCTGGGTTACATCAGGTGCAGCAGAGATGAATTTGCCTTTAAGCTAATGATACTTAGATTAATTAACTGAATTATAACTTTATACCAACTGTATACTGTCTAGTATAAAGACAGTTTAAAAACAGTGTAGTGTCAGTGTAGGGGATGGACATCAGCCAAGATAGTTTCTCAGTCTGCTGACATCTTGTTGAATTGTTGTGTAAATCCACAAAGAGCAAAAGGTCAGCTGATCACAGCATGTACACAAAGAAAACCTACTGAAGCTCACATGAGAAATTGTTGTGAGCTGTGATTCTTTTCCATGTGCTGAGCCACTGCACTGATCTCAGGGTTCCCGTACCTGCTAACCCTTGAATGCACTTAAAAAAAATCCCTTTCACTGCATTTGCCCTACATAACAGATTCAAGTTCTTTTAGTTTTCCTGTTCTTAGTCAATGAGCTTCAAGGTTTGACATGTTGTTCAAAAATATCTTATGTATCATGTATTGTACAGAAAATAATCCAAGAATGACAAAATATCCAGTGAACGTCAGTTTTTCTTGGCAGAAATGCTTTGTTGATGCCAGAGGTCAGAGGAAAATGGCCAGGCTGCATCAAGCAAATAGGAAGGCAACAGTAACTCAATTAACCCCTACAAGCACGCCATGTTCAACATCACCTTTATACTCATTCTGATGCTTGGTTTAAACTTCAGTAGGTCATCTTGATCACATCTATATACCTAAATACACTGAGTTGATGAGATGCGAATGCTTGTTTAGATACTTGTAGTAACAAGCAGTAGAAGAGGTGTACCTAATAAATAGCTGGTGAGTGTATATCAGCTTGATCTTCTTAGATAACCTGCCAGCATGTGTTCACAACAACAAAGCGCTGCTAGTTCTCACAACATAGGCAAATAATGTTGTACATACATTTCTATATCGCTCTTAATGTACAAAGAGTTCCTCACTAAAACCCCAATCTAAGCCTAATTATGAAGTACCGCAATCCTTAAACAAAAACTTAACCCTCAAACATCCTTTGAAGGCATGTTAGAAACCAAGGATTTGCATCAATGTCCGCAATCCTAAGATCTAAACCCCAAACCAGTCCTCACAATGATAGCAAACACACTGACACATACACACAGACACTGGACTTATTTATTTATTTTACAAAATAAAAGTCAAATCTGCCTTTCAGGGGTTTTGATGACATTTTCTGCAGTCCATCTGTGATTCCAGTGCACTGTTTTTTTTTTCTTTTCAGCTATCCCTATTGAGAGAGCGAGAGATATTGAGGAGATTTAATGGAGGCTATGCAGTTGGCTTGGGGGGAAAGACATGGGAATAAAGCCTGGGAGATATGCGAACAAGTAGTAATCACTGCCATTATTATCATCACAACTGCTGCTTTTGACTTCAGCCCTCAGCCACAGCAACACAGTCAGTCCTCTCTCTGCATGTGTGCATGATGTATTGCACTCTTCTATTGAGAGCTGCTAGTTGGATGTTAAACCCTTAATGTATCAGAAACATTCACTCCTGTACTGTTTTCTATTTTTGACTGATCTCTGTTGTTCCATCAAGTCCTGCTTTTATCTGTTTTCCACCACATCACCAGAATCCAGACATTTTATTGACATTTATTTTAATGGAAAACACTGACATCAAAGAGGGCAGCTAATCAATATCTTACCTCTGTATGGCTTATTGTCATTCGTAACTCCAGCAATCTGTTTCACTTGCTCTTCACACACTCCTTGCCCTCTAAGTCATTCTAAATCTTTTCTAAATCTCTCTGATTTTTAACACTTTTTTCATGTAATAACAATCCTTCCCATTTCTCATCTTCAAACTCACATCCTGCCCATTTTCAGGCATTCTCCAACATCTTACATGTCTCCACTTCATCCCCGCAGAACAAGTGGGTTTCCTGTTTCCTGTCGTTCACATTGCCCCCACAGCCAGAGGAGATGTTACTATTAATATTATGAAGCCATCAACTGAAATTTGGCATGCAAAGAAATCGTATTTTATCGTTAAAATTGGCAAACTGAGGACACAGCTCAGGGGAGATCAAATTGAGTCTAATTTACACTTATTTTTAACTACAGTAATTATTTCTAGAAAAAACACAGATGAGCAGCTGGGGAGCCAGAAAAATGGATAAACAATTTATGATTTCTCCATAACTAAATACTTTTGATTGCTAGAATTTAAATTAGTTTCTCCTGTCAAACAAAATATATTTGTAAAGAATTTTTCTAATGTGTTCTAACAAAGAGGATGGGGCTCAGATAAAATTAGGCAATGGGTCACTAAGTTGCAGCTTCCAGCGCTGAAAATGATGCCTGTGAGGAAGCGCCAAAAACTGCAGTTCCTGGCGTGGACACTTGACGCTCATTATAGAATCAAGTTAATTCTCATTGAATTAACATGGCCAAGAAAATTAACATTTTACATTGAAAATACTGCACTTCACATTTACACATGTATTGTACAGAAATAGATGATGAATATCAAGTGTGATAATTTATTACTCCAATATTCTCCTTCCCTTCTGGTCCACAGTTCCATGAATTGAACTCTGCTCTTCATGCAGCCTGCTTTTAATTTTTGTCATACTCTTTAACATCTCTTCTTCTCAAAGGAAATAAATAGGAAGTCTCTTGTAGCTCTGCTCCCTATCTTACAATTGTAAATTTATTCTGTGATTATGAACACAATAGATATCGTGCTCGCTCTGTGAGTCTGCAGATGTAAAATTATATCTGGCAGAACGGCAGACATGAGTGACATTTCTAAAGGCACCAGGCTTCAGTAGCTTTTATTATCTTTGGTCCCATTTGTGTACTCTTAACTTCTACTGTCATGTGGATTGCTGTCTGTCTGTCAGAGAGGCTTCGATTTGTATGGCAGGAGGAGCATGCTGTCTGAAGGTGTGGTTAGTAATCCTGCAGCACCACAGCAGCCCTGTCTCCATTCCTGTTTACTCTGTACACCTTAGATTTGCACTATAACAGTGAATGACCCACCCACCTCTCTGATAGCACTGCAAAAGAGATGGTGGTTGACTTCTGGAAGAAAAAAAATGTAACTAAACATCATAAGTTAGATGTTACAAACATCTAAACAGCTACAGGTAACTGGAGGTTCAACTGAATAACAGATTGGACTAAAGGACCAACAGAGTTGCTGTGTACAAAAAAGTGATTAGCAGACTCTACTTTCTGAGGAAGCTCAGATCCTTCAGTGTGTGCAACAAGATGTTGGAAGATCTTCTACAAGTCTGTCATATCGAGCATCAGTGAAAGAGATGTGAGCAGGATCTACGTATTATTCCACAAGGCCAGAATCTGGAGGCATTTGAGTCACTGAGGGACAGGAGGTCACTGAGCAAACTGCTACACATTAAGAACAACCCATAGCACTCCACACGACAGAGGCGATAGAGCTCATCCATCCATCCAGTACAAATGTTCACTTGAACTCAAACATTAGCTGATCACTGTGACCCCCTTCATTTTACCAATAACCATGTGACAAGAACAGAAGGGGAAATTATTATCATATGTCATATTTGTTTAGATATTGAAGCTGCAGTGCTGATATTTGACTTTCACATTGATGAATTCACATGAATGCCAAAAGCTAATTCTACTTTTGGACTGTTTTAAAACTGTACTGGCACCTGCAAAGGGTGACAGCATCACTTTAAGGCACTGGAGGCAGTTTGGTGCTCTAAAAAAGTTCTAGCTATTTCTTAATGACTGACTATGTTGGATCTTTCAGTCCAGAACATGCTGGCCAGTTCTTATTCCTCAAGTGACATTTATCTCCCCTTCTTACTACTTCCATCTTCCACTCATCTATGCTGACCAGCTTATTTGCCCTTATCCCTATCCCCCATGGCACAGTCATAATTGGATGAGCAGCAGGACACCATCGAGACCGTGTGCGCTTGCGTGTGTGCGCGCAGTGTGCATGTCACATATAACGGGCAATTTTTATTTGGATTAAGATGCCTAAACGATTTTTGACTACATAAGGATGCCAGCGTGGCTGCTTGTAAACCCCATTCAATACCCTCAGTGTGATATGTGTACATTAGAGCCTTAGATAATGTTGATATCACGCCAAAAACCACATTTTACCCTTGGCATTTTTAGTTGACTCATCTGTTTATGCAAATAAAGTCAGCAGTCCGATTACCCCACAAGGAATTGCTGTCTGATCCTATAAGTACACAAAAGGCATTGCATGCCACGTGCCTCTCAGTATTGGAAAGCGAGCTTTTAAATGAGTGATTTAAGAAATAATAGACCAAGTTGGAAAACACACCTATTTTCTTGCTGAGAGTTAGATGAGAAGATCAGTCCTTCTTTTATCTGTCCAGTACATAAGAAGCTAGATCCAATGGCCTTTTAGTTCAGCTTTAAATTTGGAATTAATTAAAATGCTCATATTGTTTGTTATATGTCCTTTCAAGTCCTTTAAAATCTCTTGATATTATCCTAGCTATAGATCTCATTTTCTTTTGTGGTCAAATGTTTACAGACACGTGTCATGTGAATGATTAACCAAATATTAGTGGAACTGTATGTATATATTTGAGTCTGTATGCATAATTTTGACACCCTTATGGTTTAGAGAAACTCCTAAATAAATTCAAAGTCTAATTCTTGGTTTTTAAATTCATTAAAGATGTATATTGTACAATTCCACTCTGGAAAAACAACAGTTCAAAGAAATCATTAAAAGCCCAAATTTACTGGCACATTTATGCTCTTGTGTGCACTTTACTAAAACTTCTGACCACAACTGTATATCCTCTTTTATTTGTTGTCAAAGTTTTAGTAAAGAGTCCCTGAAGTTGTCACATCTGATAGTCAAAGGTTGACTCAAATGGGGGACTGTAGAGTAAACATTCACAGGTTTACCTACAACAAAAGAGTTCAAAGATTCAATGGAGAAGCTTTCATGCAGTGAGGTTCAAGGCCGGGTGAAACAGGTAAGTTCACTGTTTCCTTTTCTCCACAGGATTCTCTGCAGATGATCTCTTTTTTTTTCCACACCAGAGAGATGGGTGAGCAAAGAGCACAGGAAGCAAACACAAGGGCTAAACTGCTGAACATGAGTCAGGGTTTCACCAACACTGATTCTTTAACTAACAGGGTTAGTTCAGCAACTGGAACTGAAGCAATTTCTCCATCTTAAATAGCACCTAGTGAAGGGTGATTACAAACAGGTGAGATGATTCCCTCTTGTTGCACAGAACCAGAAGGTGGGAGCCAAGATAGTGAACCTGCCCCCTGAAATACAAGACTGAGGTTAATGCACAGACACGCGCACACACACCCCGACAGGAAAGAGATATATAATGTTGTGAGCCAGCACAGCATCACAGGGGACTATGACAAAGTGTGAATTTTATTATAAACATATTCTGTTATGTCGACTAGCCACGTTTTCTGCTCCAGAATGCTTTACTTCAGGGGTCACCTAGGACAGAAAGGCTTATCGGGCAAGCCTCTTTTGGCAAAATCTGCATACCCTTTAACATATTATCAGTTTTTGCCTTTAACCTCACTGAAAATCAGTTTTTACTTTCCTGTTCATCTGTATTCGTACATTTAGTCGCCCACTCTTTTCTAAAACCTGGAGATTATTTTTTTTCCTCTAGCTCATTCAGTCCCTCTCACCTAATCTCTTCTTTTCATACACACATACATGCAGAGAAAGAGTCCAACGTACTGCTTGTTAGTTTCCCCTTTCATCTCAACAGCCAGCTGCATGAAATCTCTTCACCCACTGTTCCATTTTAATCTGTAGTACACCATTTTAAACTAATCTTCCTTTTATTTGCCCTGTTTGTGAGGAGTACAGAGGGTAGGCAGATGCTTTTTTTCTGGTAACACCATTAGATGAAGACACACAGCCATCATGTAGTGATTAAGCAGTGTCAGCTGTTTCATTCACTGCCATCCTTCAAGTCAGTACCTCATTAGTATTTCAACAAAAGTTGTTAATATAAGCACACAAACAGCTGAAAGCTGTGTAATAGTCTACCCACCTACACATCTCTGACAGAGGAGAAAATTACTTTATAAACGGTCAACCATCAATATTGCAATTTTCTTAAAATCATTACAACGCACAATCTACACTCTTTAACCAACTAAACCCTCAATTTCCTAACTTATTCTCAGGCATCGCTCCTGCTCTGCCTATCCTGTTGTGTTTTTTATTTTCGTCTCAACAGAATTGAAAGATAAAAAGCTTTTGTCTCCTTGTTCTGCTTCGGTCATTTGATTGCAAGATAACGTAACCATCTTTCTGAAATAATTCTACTACTTGCAAACCACAGACGCCGAGCAAACTATAATTTTCTCAGCACCAATAATTTCACTGAAGTTGTGCAAAACCATGGCATTGTTCAGCTGTATTGTGTGTCCAGTCATAAGAATAATTATTACTTCTTGTACCTTTGTGGCAAAAACACGTGTTTTATTCCACAAACAACTTAGGAGCAGCATGATCCAAAGATGGTAAATGCTATGAAATGACATTTCCGTCACTGCCTCTGCTGTATTTTACTGTTATCAAATGGGTCTAAAATGTACTGACCACTTAGGAACTATTAAAAGTACGTTTTGGGGCTTTTTGCTTTTTTTTTTTTTACCAGCCCTCATGTGAAAGATACTTTGAGTTTAAGTAGTTCAGCAAATTATGAGCTCTTCACACATATTTCAGCACTGGTCTTAATTTTTAAAATGAACTACCAGCATATATTTATACTATGCTAAGATGGGTTATATTATTATTTTATGAAACCATCCATTTTCATACTTGCTTATCCAAGTTACTGTCATGAGTACTGGATGAGAGCAGACCATAACCAAGGTTTAGATATTAGTGAATTTCCCTAAATTCTGATTATCAATTAAGATTCAGTTCTTGTGCCTAAACCATTGCTCACGAGTTATGCATCAACCTAATCCCCAAAACACAAACTAATCTGAGTCACTGTAGGGTGGCAACAATTTCGTGGAATTCCAGTTTACAAGCCATCTAACAACACTCATTTTTTACTGTCTTGTTTTGAAAAATATTTTAGTGAGGTTCAGACGTCTGGGACCTCACAGGTAGTTATGCGGATGTGAAAGAGGGGTGGGATACCATAGAAAGATCGTTAATCTGCTGTTATTCTGTTGTTAAAAGACTGAGAGGAGGTTAAGGTAGATGGACGGGGATTTTACTCCTCTATTCACATCCTGTCGTTCTGTCAGCTGCTGCTGCAGTTGCAAAGATATCTACAAGGTCTCCTTTTGTCATATTTAATTAAAACAGGTAGACTCAAATGCAGACATGGAACAGCTGACACAAGTTGAAGAATTTCTTACTAAAAGACAGCAGTGGAGGACAGTGGGCAGGTAGGTGAGCATTTTCAGAAAGTCCTCCTTCTCTGAGTGATAGTTTGGATCTAGAACAGGGGTGGGCAATCTCAGTCCACGAGGGCCGGTGTCCCTGCAGGTTTTAGATCTCACCTTGGGTCAACACACCTGAATTACATGATTAGTTCGTTACCAGGCCTCTGGAGAACTTCAGGACATGTTGAGGAGCTAATTTAGCATCTCCCACATGCATATTGCAAGGTAAAGAGGGAATGAAAGAGGGAGCAGGGGAAGATAAAGGGGGTGGGGGTCAAAGGAAGAATGGCAGTAAAGGATGCAGATTAATGGCCCTGATGTAAAGAGCAGCATATCTATAAAAGGAGGTAGCAGCTGTTATGGTGGCATAAATCAAGGGTTTACTTGTCAGGAGAATATCATTCATGTCTGTTTTTTGGGAACTTCATGTTTGTTTCACTCTGTTTTCTGTCCTGTGAGTTCAGATTTTGGATGAAAATGGAAGCTGCTGGGCTTGTCTTTGCAACCTTTGTTGTGGCTAACTCTCATTTCCCTCACATTATGATTTATGGCATGTGGGACTATTCATTTTGTTGCAAAGACAGATGAAATGCCGACTAGCCAAGTGTTTAGCAGATATTTCCCCCAGGAGTTTAGATATCTAAAGGTATCACTGCTTCAAAAGCATCCAAGAAAATCTATTAATACAACTTTAAATTTACCCAAAGCATAGCATCAGCAAAACAGAGGTTTTACTCAGAGTGCAATGACACTACGGCATGAGCACTTGTGGATACTGGACCCTTTATTAAATGCGATTGTTCTCCTAGTTTACAGTAGGTAAGAATTCCGGCCTTTATAAGAGCATCTCTGGGAATTGTAAACTGGGAGGAGATACTAATCCTATGCTCCCATTTTAATAGGTTTCATTTAGTGGTTTTTTTGCTTTCTTTACACATGACTATAGCTGTTGTATAGATTTATGTTGTGTGCACCACATTTAATGATATCAGTTTCACATGATGAATGATTATGAGCATTATGACACCCATCAGGCAGAACTGACCCACAGCTGACTCCAAGACTTAATAGATCCTTTTCAATACTAATACAATACTACTAATAATTATAATAATAGTCCATGAGTACCAATAGATTCTTTAGTTGATAAAACTTAAAAAGAATAAATCCAGTGACATCATTTTACAGGTGCAGAAGAAACAGATGTTTTACAGATAAATGCTATTGTCACCTCTTGTTTTCATCTTTGCCTTTTTAAATATCTCCAAACCTCTTTTCTTCTTCACTCAGCCTGAAAGCACACCTGTTGTTCGCTTGTTGTTATACGTGAGAAAAAGGATTGCTTTCTAAATCACAAATGCACAACATTCACCATAGGAAATATCAGACTGTATGGCATCTGTCTATACATCAAATGTGCGAGTGTGTACGTGTTTATAGGGAATATTGATGTCTGTGTCTTTGTCATAGAGAGATGTGGACGGTTTTAGCTCAGGATTAATGGTGATTCTGATAAAATGCACAGATCCCATCTTGCCATTCTGCTGGTAATCCCTGGTCTTCCTAATCCCCTCTGACGACCCTGCTGGTGAGCTCAGAGACCTTAGTAAGATTCAAGTACATTCCCAACTCTTTATCAGTCTTCTTTGAGTGCTCGTCCCGATATATATTTTTTTCATACTCTGTTTCCACACATACCTACAACTCAAATCCATGCAGAATTACAAATCATGGCAAAAACAAGCATCTATATTAAAGATATAAAATTGAACTTCAATAATGTAACAGCTAAAAAAAAGAGAAAAAAACAAAGAAACACAAATATGGGCCATGTAACAGACAGGTTGGAGACTTGTCTGACTTGCCTGTTTCTTGTCTCTTTTACATTATTCACTTCTCTTTTGTTTGTTTTTTTAACAATCTAATGTAACATGAGAGAGTATAGTATCTTGTATTTCCTCTTACAATACCCATGACAATCACATGCACTATAACTCAAGTCATTAATACATTATTTTATAGGTTCTCAGTAGTCATGACTCAGACCACATCCCATCGACCTTTATTTTGATCTTAACTGCACACCTGTCAAGGCCCGTGTGGGTATCTTGGATGGTTCTGACATTAAATCTTTCCACAGGCAGACATATAAGTATCTGTCAGAGGACTCAAAACCACCTTTGTGATAATTCTCAGCAACACATTTGGCATCAGCGACATACAGCACTCTGCAAAGGTCTTGAGCAATGACTCATTTCTTTATATTTTGCTTCCAAGGAGCTCGACTTTCTTGGAATTTTGACTGTCGTCTTGAGCAACAGTTCTCCAGGCTTTCTGGAGGTCGTTCGAAGTTTTTCTTTGGGCTGTGTTTTCATTCATTTAGTCTAATAAATGCATTTTGGTGCCTTTCAACACAAAACAACAAGAACAGTTTTAGAAATAGAAATAATAAACATGACAAACATATAGACCATATAGAACAGGATAACTATAGATGATAATCTTTGATAATTTTGAAAGGGTTATGCTAGCAAAAAACTTTTATCTTTAAATAGGCTCATTTGAAGTGAATATAAAGTTTTGTAAGAGTCACAGAAAATGTTCTGCATTCTTTCAGGATCATATACTGTATTCCCACTTAAGTCTTTAACAGAACATGTAGTTGTTTCCTCTTTATTTATTTTTAACTGGTTAGTTAGAAATCAACCTGATTTGTTACCATGTTCAAGATTTTGCAAGCGAAGTCTTTGTACTAAAAATGAAGTTTTTGTCAATAATTCAATAAATTCTAGTTTTGCTTTATGTATTTTGCTCAGCATTTCCTGTTCCAGGAGCCATAGGCTAAGGATTTAATGGTTTCCTATAATTCCTGAATACATTTGTTTTTTCTTTTCTTCTTATGTGATGAGACTGAAATTATTGGTGGAATTACCTTCTTTTTTCACAGCTTTCCCTGGCTCTCAGAAAGCAGATATTGATGTTCCAGACAGGTCATTATAGTCTAAATATAAAGCCTATTCTTTTTTAAAATAAACTCTCCGGTTTTTACTTGGCAGAATGACCTTCTTATTTCTTAGAGTTAAAGACGCAGCTATAGGGTGCATCTCAGTGTTGAGTTTCACTCAACAGTGAGCTGCTGACTAGGAAATAATCCAGATGTACTGCTTAACTATATTTGTGGACTGCCAGCTGCAGTGAGTTCCTGCTGTACTGAGCTTGTCCATTTCTTCATGTAGTCTAACGTTGAGGTCGCCCTTAAGAACAAGAGATCAATTCAGGTGTTCAGTGAGTGTAATAAAAAAATCGTGGTAGAATGAGTTGTCATCAACATTTGGGTTATATACATGACATAAGTAAAGATAATTTTTTTTTTTTAGAAAGCTACCCTCTGGGTGTATAACTGTGTTGAGCACTGTGAAATTAACACTTTTATGTATTAATATTAGTTAGGAAACTCAGGTGTTTAAAGTTCAGCTGTAGCTGTGGCAGGTCTATGAGTCTCTTGTAGTAAGACAACATCTGCCTGTAGTTTTTTAAGCTGGTTAAATATCTCTTAACCTCTTCTCTCTGGAGCCAGCGCCATGTGGTGATAAAGTGCCCATAGCTGTGTGTGTGTGTGTGTGTATGTAGTTAATGTTGAACTGAAGTGAATAAGAAAAAAAAACCCACACGTCAATCAGGTGTACGAGAGTGTGGTGAAAGGTTCTGTAAAAGTGCAATATGTAGACATGAGTGGTGCTTGGTATCGTCTGACTATATGTGTGCACATGAACTTATATGAGCGAGCAGTTGTATGCCTGTGTGTGTGAGCCCTATATGTCTGTGTGCACTGTGAGGCTGCAGTGGATATGCTGACGCTGAGTGTGTACATGTATGTGCCGTGCAGATGAAATATTCATTGTGTAAATTGAAAATTTAAAAGAAGTAGTGATAACGTATCACAAAGTAATATTTCCAACCCACCTGTTGTCTACTCACCTCTCTCTCATGATAATAACATTTTCTCACATCCTCTTAAACACGCTGAAAACTTTTAGGTTTTTGCATATGTTTAACTAATAAGACATTAGATATGAGTTTGTTTTATGTTGAAATGAAAAGAAATAAAGCTTTTTAAAAAATGTTTTTTATCAGGGAATACTATCATGAAATGAACAGTAGCAGTTGTTATCAAAAGGCTTTCTTCTGTTGTCAAACTGGTGAGCCTGTGTCAGTAAATCATTATGTCTGAATATTTTTATGGTGTCTTGTTTTCCCTTTTTGTAAAAAAAAAAAAAAAGGTTTACGATCAAATTTTGATCAATGGCATATAATACTGTACACAAACTTTCTAATACTTTATTATTATAATAATAGGATAGAATAATAGAATAATATAAAAAATTATGTTCATTTGTTCGACAGCTCAGGTTTTTGTTCATCAGGCTTGAACTGTCTGCCTTTTCACCTTTCCCACTTGTCTTCTGTGCATATTCTTACAGCTTATCTGCCTCAGATGTTGCAATAAAAAATGGTGCAGAGAGATAGTCTGCAAATGCCAGCTTGCCTATGGCTATATCCCTCTCATGTCTAACATTAGACCACCGCTGTGATTCTGCTTTGTTTCGCTCATTCTAAATATCCGTGCATTTTTCGTAGAAAAGTCTCGAGTATTTGTGCCTGCAGCCCTGTAACAGTAATGGTAGCTCCTTTCATCTAGTCGTGTCAGTCAGCAAAAGTCGCACTAACAAAGCTCCGCAACAGCACAACAAAAGGAAATGCAGGTACAATTAATGCTGTCACTCATTCATGAAGCAATTAATCTCGAGTCAAGAGTGTGCTCTTGTGCTTATTTACTCTTTTTCTATACCCTGTTTAACAGACACTCAATAATGTCTTTAATTATAAGTATGAAAATCTTAATTTGTGTTATCACTTAGAAGTGCCACATCACTGTTATTTGCCCATCTATGAAATGTCAGTAATGTGCACGCCATTTGTTTAGTTCATAGTTGGGCTCTGGCTTACTTTGACATGCACTGTGCTTCTGTGGCTTAACAAGAAAGCGGATGCACCCCCAGCAGAATAACATGCCCTGCCAAAACACAAAAACAAAACAAAAAGAGTCTGAGGTTTTGACATGGCTGAAACCTCCCACATCCCACTCTGACCAACATCCACAGTAGCACCAAAACAAAGCTGATCCACGCAGGCTCCAGCCTACACCCCACAGGACCCAGCAGACGTGATGACAGACAGCTTTGCCTGCTGCTTATATGATAACGTTCAACTAAAGCAAATCAGAATGATGACAGTGATAAACAACCATAATAGGTTTTTATGCAATATATTAGAATGATGATGCTTGACACTGCGGTGGGACACTAAAGTTCATTCATGCAGTTTTAAAAATGTCTCCAGATATTAACTGATTGGTGGTGCTCTTGTTTCTTTTAATGAAACAATGTTTTCCACAGTTCCTGTTATGCTGTTAGATGAGACGTTGTTTTATATTCTCATTGCTTTTAGGAAATTTGCCACTTCAGCCTGCTCTCACTCCCACATGTTCTGTATATTGTAATGCACTGAGGAGACCATTATGTAGCATCACTTTGTGTCCAGGGCAATTTGACAGGGTTCAATAGCAATCTGTCAGCATCTGAAGGAGATGCGAGTCCCGGCGTAAAAATGCTCTGTTAGTATTGTCACCGACACATAACCATTGGATATATATGTATGTACATAGGGATACATGAGGTGCTCATTGCAGACTACAGAAGTTTGCCTTGATTTAGTAAACAGTCTATTTTAACCAAAATCACAATATTAATGCTAAATCTTGCTTTGTAGGTTTTTGCTTCAACTTTAAAAGGTCAGTTTGTTTACTTGCAACTTGGATACACTTTGAGTGCTCACAATAATCTTTGGTGAGAACAAACAGTCTGGAGACAATTTTTAAAAATTTATGTTTAATCAGTGTAATGTTTTTTTGTTTTTTTTTAAACAGCCACAGATGAAAAATCAGTACATAACTATCTTATTTTAAGATAGACTGGTTCTTATATAATGCTAGTCTACTTGACCTGATCACTCAAAGCGCTTCATACAAATTGCCTTCACCCATTCACACCCATTCATACAAGCACTTTTTCTATGTAAGTGCGTTCTGTCTAACACCGATACACATTTTCGAATGGATGCATCGGACAGTAACTTGGGGTTAGTATGCTGCCCAAGGATACTTTATCATGCAGACAGCCAAGGATCCAGGAAACTACCAACCTTGTGATCAGTACCTCCTCTCCTCGGATACAGCTGAGGCAGTAAGCAACAGTGTTTGCCTAGTTTGTCATGTTTACTAAACTGTAACTGTATGAAAGAGAAGTTCAGACTTATTTATTGTGACTGCAGATGCTGCTTTTCTGTCTTTCTGCCACTTTCTCCGATCAACACTTTACCCCTGTTGTGTTGGTGCTGTCTGTTTCCATATCAACCTCGATGAGGTGATTGGCCGGCACCTGCGCTGACTTGTGGGCTGGACTTAAAAAGGCTAGCCTTTTGTTTAGCTGTGCCCAGCATTCTGCAGCAGCATCCATGAGGTGTTTGATATAGCCTTTGATTTATGAAATTATCTCTTATCAGTAAACAGTGGCATGCAAACTTTTACCGTGGCATAGGGAGGCTTGTCCTGCAGTAAGGTTTGGTAAGGCTGTATGTTACCACATCAGGTAGTTAGACTTGTTGCCTTAGTTCAGTAAGCTGGTAGGTGCTGGACACACCAGCATTACTTTTGTGTGTGTGTGTGGTAACCCTAGGGTGGCCCTTGCCATGCCCATGAATTTCACTGAAGCTAATCAGCTGAAAGTTAACCAATCTTTCCAGGTAGGCAAGAAACTGCAAAGGTTCTACAATAAGATGGCAGACCATGTCAAACATTTGGTTAAGTGTAGAATGCGGTAGCACATGACGACCAATGTAAATTTTAGATAAAAGTATTTAGGTCTTGTGCATTCAAACTAGAGCAACATTCACTTATTGAGCCTTGTAAATTTGAGTTAGGTTAGCCAATAGCCAGAGTAGGTCATGCTCAGTTTTGTTTGTGTCAACCTGATAACTGCAGCTCTGTTTTAGTTGCCCACATCTTGTGTGGGACTTTGGAGCGTTGAGTGTCCATTACGTAGGTTTTTGTGCCAGTTTTGAATGTTGGTTGGTATTGTTTTCTGTAGTTGTTTAACAGCAGTTAAATAGTTGTCCCTAATAAAGAGACAGGTGAGTGTGTTTGTCTAAGTAAAGTTTTATGCATGAGGCCCAGATCCTGCTGAAAGCATGAGGTGGAAACCGTTTTAGGAAACAAAAAACGAGGGTCCAGTTTGTTTCTGAAGAATGATGCTCTATTTCACAGAAACGCTGTCTTACTGAGAAAGATTTAAATGATGTTTTCCTTGAATTTTTCTTGCCCCATCTGCAGAACTGAAAAGAAAAAAAACATACACTGCTGTGGCTTAAGAGACTATGAGGCTCGGAAACACTGTTGGTCAAAAAGAAGGCAAAACAGTTTACATGACAACCCTAGGTACTTAGAAAAAAGTTTTTTCAAAGTACACAAGTTTTTAAGCATTAAGAATTTGGCTCTAGATCTAATCTACAATTCTTATGCAACATTGACGTATTTCTAAAAATACGGTAATTTATGCGGTGAGTTAGACAGATTTTGAGGCCGTGTGTGTGACAGATCAGATAATTCTGTCAATGTCAGCTGTCGTGTCCTAGAAACTCGGACATCATCGCTGGTGTGTTGTTGAACTGGTTGTTCTGGACTGATTCCAGGTCCCAGAGCAGCTTAATAGTGTCAGCCTCTATCAACTGCCTCTGCCAGATCCACTTATGCAACCACATTAATAGGAATACACGCACAGGCATGCACACATGCAAGCACACACAACAACCAAATACAGGTCAGTTTTACTGTTAGCATCAGGCTTTATTGTCTAAGTCAAGAATGTGTGAGCAGAATGCACTAGATGTCTGTTTTAGCTGGTTTATCTAATACCAACATTCTGAAAAAAGGGGGGCACAGATATTATGATCAGCCCTAGAAATTATTAAATTTAATCCAGCTCTCTGTAGTCAAACGCTGACCTGCATACTTCAGACTTTAGGATCCACAACGATTGCTTAGTAAAAATCCTGACTAATGCTGGGCAGGAAAGCGAGCAGATTTACACTGCAGCATAATTTGTACAATACTTAAATTGGATTTTAAAAACTCTTTTTTTGTTGACAAATACAGGAAGCTTTGAGTAATCTAATCAAGTACAGTATTCATAAGGTTACGAGTAATGAATAATGAGCCCAAGGGACAGAAATGTAATAAAATGGTCATAATCTAATTTTTTCCCCTGAGTTACTTAAATACAGTCAGACATTGTTGTCTTTACCTGTTGCTTTTTTCAGTGTGTCCATTTCTAAACATACACGTTTCATTAGTACGCGCACAGCTCAGTGTCAAAAGGGTCAGTGGGACATTCAATGCAGCAAACATAATTGGGGTGTAGCAGTTTTGAAGAGGGTTTATTGAGATTAGGGTTCATTTTAGAGAAAAATTTGCCCAAAATGTAACAAAATGGTTGTGCAATCTTTTTTTTTTCAGCTGAGTGCATCCATTTATAAACATGATAATTAATGTACAGTTTATTAGTATGTATGGAGCTGAATGTCAGGAGGGTTAGTGAGCAGTCCAATATTGAAAAACAGAAAACACAATTAGAATGTTAAAACAGACACTAAACAGTGTTGGACACTTCGTACACTCTACGTAAATTCATCACAGACATACAAATGAAGCATTAATCACACAGTGGGGGAAATAAAATTATTTGAATTTGTAACGTCTTTATTTTTATAGTAGTTTAATTTTAATCCTCAGAAAAACACATCAAAAAGTTATACGTTGATTTTCCTGTCATTGAGTGAAATAAGTATTTGATTCCCAAGCAAAACATGATTGAATATTTGATGGAGGAACCCTTGTTGGCAAGCACAGCGGTTAGCAGTTTCGTTGTTGTTGGTCACCAGGTTTGCACAGATCTCAGGAAGAATTGTAGCCCACTCCTCATTACAGAAACTCCCTAAATCCTTTAGGTTTCTTGGGGTTTGGCAACTCGAATCTTCAGCTCCCTCTTTACATATTTTCCGTAGGTCTGAGGTCCGAAGACTGGCATGGCCATTTCATGACCTTAATGTGTTGCTTTTTAAGCCACTCCTTTGTTGCCTTGGCAGTATGTTTGGCTCATTATTATTATGAAAGAGGCATCCCTGACTCATCCTCAGTATACAGGTTGGAGAAGGAGGTACTCACCCAGGATATTAAGTGCATGACACCGTCAATTGGCCCCTGAATGCACTGTAGTTGTCCTGCACCCTTAGCGAAAACATTGTGCTTTGTGGTGCAATGGCGGGTTGATTTGATCCCAAAGAGCTCAATTTTGGTTACATCTGACCACAGCACTTTCTCCCAAGCCTTCTCTGAATCATTTAGATGTTCACTGGGTCTGTACAAATAATCATAGCAACAGCGATCACCTTCTGGCTAAGATTCTTGCTACTGTTATTACAGCCCATTTAGGCCAAGCCAGGTAGGTGCTAGTGGAAAAGGGCTATTAGAGCTCACAAGGTCTGATTGAAATTGATGCCTTTCAGTGTCATTGTAAAGAAGTTAAACTACATATGTCAAGGTCTCACAATGGTTTCACCCGAAACCTCTACTGATCATTACCCACGCCTTTTTTCACACCTTGGCTCATGTGATATGTTCCATAGTTGGTCAACGACCCTGGTAAGGACAACCCCTTCTGGGGTTTAAATACCTGGGACTCTCCACCATTTAGTTTTAGAACTAACGAAGGTTCTCAGATGAGAGGTGAAAGGTCTTCAGGAAACTTAGAAAATTCCAGCTGCTTTCTTTCAAAGCTCATCAGACTACCATGACCTGGATGACTGGGAACCCTTTTTTTCTCATTCATTGTGTGCAGTCTGTCTGGAGTCATCCCTGTTGGAGATTATCAGTACTAAAGGCCTGACATTTTAAAAAATGGATACTGAAGAGGGCTTAAAAACATTCTTGATTGAATTTAAAGGCCGATTTAAGTCTATACTTTCAGGGTTCAGGATGTGAGCACAGGCTTCCTGTGGCTCATTGGTCTAGGCGTATGATTCTCGCTTTGGGTGCGAGAGGTCCCGGGTTCAAATCCCGGACGAGCCCCCTTCACATCATAATCTCCAAGCTTAATGGAAACCTTTAGCAAGTTTAATTCCTTCTGGTTCGTTGTACATCTTTTGTTTGCCAAAACTTTCAATATGATCTGTGACACCAATGTGTCATTTAAATAGTGGTTTGATTTTGTAAAGGAGTCACTCTCATGACTCCTTGAATGATGCTATTGACTGCACAGTCCCTAGCATGCAATCTGTACATGTCACATTTTGAGAGTGACTTGGAAACCTTACTGAGCAGATACTAGAAATACCTGGTAACAGGTACTACCACCTAATGGAAAACCCTAAAGACCAAGCTGAGTCAAGTTAAGCCAAGCCAAGTAGGTGCTAGTGGAAAAGGGCTATTAGAGCTCACAAGGTCTGATTGAAATTGATGCCTTTCAATGTCATTGTAAAGAAGTTAAACTACATATGTCAAGGTCTCACAATGGTTTCACCCGAAACCTCTACTGATCATTACCCACGCCTTTTTTCACACCTTGGCTCATGTGATATGTTCCATAGTTGGTCAACGACCCTGGTAAGGACAACCCCTTCTGGGGTTTAAATACCTGGGACTCTCCACCATTTAGTTTTAGAACTAACGAAGGTTCTCAGATGAGAGGTGAAAGGTCTTCAGGAAACTTAGAAAATTCCAGCTGCTTTCTTTCAAAGCTCATCAGACTACCATGACCTGGATGACTGGGAACCCTTTTTTTCTCATTCATTGTGTGCAGTCTGTCTGGAGTCATCCCTGTTGGAGCTTATCAGTACTAAAGGCCTGACATTTTAAAAAATGGATACTGAAGAGGGCTTAAAAACATTCTTGATTGAATTTGAAGGCCGATTTAAGTCTATACTTTCAGAGTTCAGGATGTGAGCACAGGCTTCCTGTGGCTCGTTGGTCTAGGCGTATGATTCTCGCTTTGGGTGCGAGAGGTCCTGGGTTCAAATCCCGGACAAGCCCCCTTCACATCATAATCTCCAAGCTTAATGGAAACCTTTAGCAAGTTTAATTCCTTCTGGTTCATTGTGCATCTTTTGTTTGCCAAAACTTTCAATATGATCTGTGACACCAATGTGTCATTTAAATAGTGGTTTGATTTTGTAAAGGAGTCACTCTCATGACTCCAGGTACTAGAAATACCTGGTAACAGGTACTACCACCTAATGGAAAACCCTAAAGACCAAGCTGAGTCAAGTTAAGCCAAGCCAGGTAGTGTTAGGGTTCAAATGTTGAGAGAGGAATCCATAAATAACCACAGATCCAGGCGGGTGCAATTTAGACGGCATTTTAATGAATTACACATGTGTGAGTCCAACGCTGTGCAGATTTCAGCGTCGAACTGAACTTACAATAATTAGACAAAGGTTTTATATGAGTAAGACAACAAAGCCCCCTCTTTTGCAAAAACAGACACAATACAGCTTACGTCAACCTAAACCACAAAATGTTCCTGCTAACTTTTAACATATTTTAAAATACATCATGTCTCATCTCCACCCCGGTGTCGCACCATGAGCGCCTCCTTATCTCCCCGAACATCAGGTGCAGTTCCTGTAAGCATCTGACAATACGCCGGCACAATTTGCACTTGCAGCAAAAATACATCTTCACTTCTGCCCTACCAAAATAGATCTACTATGGTGTGTATGTGTGTGTGCGTGCACGTGCGGGGGCGCGTGCATGCTGTGTACTACGTACGTGTCGTGACCTCTCACTATTTGTGTCTGTATGTGTATGTCACGTCTGTCTGTGCGTGCAGAGTTTGCATCTGCTCTCTGCACCTTAGTTGACCTCAACTTAGGCAACCAGGCTAAGACCATCCTGTGTGTAATGATCTTAACTTCTATGTAAAATGTATAAACAACTGTTTCAATCTAATCCAACTACTTAAAGCTTAAATCAAAGATAAATGCATAATAAACACCCTACTCTTTGGCTTGCACTCACTCTGCTTTCGGTTTCACTTCTGCAAAAGCATGTAACTTCAAAAACATATAACTTCCTGTCTTCTTTTAGCACAGAGTTACTCTTTCACCCTGCAGTCTGCATAAACATTAAAATTATAAATTCAAAAGCACTTTGGGTTATAGATTCAACTCAACAGTTTAAAGTGGTTTTTTCTGGACCTGTAATAAAGACTAATATAATACCAATATATTTGAACATCTGAATGCATCTAAATACAACATCACTATTAACATAAAATGGTAATGATGATTATAAAAATAGCAGCAAATAATAGCAGTAAAATATTTCTATTCTCAATACTCCCACTCTCGACCTCTGGACCACCAGAGGTCGCCATACATTATGTTGGGTCACTCCTTGGCCCATTCAGCTGCTTCCCTGTCCACCCCTGACGTCATGGACATTATGATCACTTTTCCCACTCTGACCCTCTCTCGGCATTCTGTGATTTAGCGAACCAGACAACCCCATGTCACCTAGGTGGTCTTAGTAATGAACTGCCCGCTCCCACTTGAGAACACTTCATGCTTAAGTGGTCTCTGCTCCTCTTCTGGGTCCCTCTCTTCTGGGCCTCCTGCAAAGGATAGAAAACACTTTCTCCCTACTACGGCTCTAACTTACTCTGTTCCTCAATTGTTCTCTTCATTCAAACCTGATTCAACCTAATATTACTCAAAACATGAACCTAATTTCGTATTTGGTTTATGACTTTTATTTTTGTACCTCATTCAACCGTACTCAGCATTTGTAAAACTCTAAAAAGCACTGCCTTTAAGAGGATCAAAGGAAGCACGTCTCTGCATGTGCTTCCTGTTGCTCCTTATCTGATCATCCACATCCTGTACACAAACTGTCACTGCTGCAAGGGCCTCTCATCTAAAGTCACCTATCACAAGAAAACTGCTTATTCTACTAAAGGATCAAAGAAAAAACAACCACTTTAATCACTAAGTGTAAGCACCTAGTTAATTGCTCCTAGATAAATTTCATCATAGCTAAAAGCTCCCTAAGAACAACTTCTGTGTGTTGACACTAACTTCATTTTAAAACTCACATTTCCTGTGTTATAACCTGTTTTGGTATACCATTTTATTTCATTTTGCTGCTCTTTAATGTAATGATACATTCTAATTTATACTTTCTCAGACTTAAGCAAAATATATAAGCTTTCTCCCTTTGCTTCTGTTTTTAAACAAAAACTTGGTCACTTCAACAAGCATTTGTTATTCTGTACCTGCATTTTATGTAATAAGACTAATTTAGAGCTGCATGTGTTATCTCAATATTTTACATGTCACACAGTTTAGTTACAACCAAACTCCTATTCAGTTCCTCTTGTCTGTCACTTGTTACAGGGCCAGCTCAAATTCAGTTAAAAGCTAAATGAATTTCAGGCCCTAGGCCTCACCTATGTTTAAACCATATGTGTTTGTAAGCGTGAATGCTGTTTATCCTTCTGTTGCTCCAAGTCCCCTACACTATATCGACTGAGACATAACGCTCATCGAAGCTTATGACCTTAGCTGGACCGAACATCAACTCTGTTAATGAGCACGATTGCAATATGTAAGAAAAAATCATTTCTACATATATCCATCCATCCATCCATCCATCCATCCATCCATCCATTCGCTTCCGCTTATCCTTTCCAGGGTCGCGGGGGGCGCTGGAGCCTATCCCAGCTGTCATAGGGCGAGAGGCGGGGTACACCCTGGACAGGTCGCCAGTCTGTCGCAGGGCCAACACACAGGGACAGACAACCATTCACGCTCACATTCACACCTAGTGACAATTTGGATTATCCAATTAACCTATCCTCAAACTGCATGTCTTTGGACGGTGGGAGGAAGCCGGAGTACCGGAGGGAACCCACGCAAACACGGGGAGAACATGCAAACTCCACACAGAAAGACCCCGGCCTGATGGTGGAATTGAACTCAGGACCTTCTTGCTGTGTGGCAACAGTGCTAACCACCGTGCCACCGTGCTGCCCCATTTCTACATATATAATCTCCAATATTATTCATTTGAGTCAGCGAGACTTTTAACATCCTCATAAAAGCTCTCCTCTACCCTAGAAATAAATCTATTTACTATCTGTTTCTAAAGCCTACATTATAACAACTTTATTCTAAAAATCAAAAGAGATCCCACATTTTCTTCTCATAAAATGTTCACTATTTTCCCAAAGCATATCCTTTATTCCCACAGTTTCCCTCTAAGTTTGGTGTACAACTTCTTATTAACACCAGCAATTTATCTTCTAAACAGAATTCAGTTCATTTTACTCCTTTCTTTAGAATTAACAATCTCTGCCTCAGTTTTACCATATCTAAATTATCAAACAACCCCAATCGTTATAAAATCATACTAAAACCCATTTCAAATTAAATCTTAAACCCCTCTCTTTTTTGACACATCTCATGTGGCAAAAAACTCAACATGCTTCACAAATTAACAAGGGAAAAAAGGTTAGTCATATCATATCATTTCTCAGAACACTTCAGCCATCCTCCTCTCCGGTATTTTGCTCCAGCCCTGAAAACCTGTGTTTAAGGAACAAAATCAATTTAATTATTATGTCAAATCTTCTCCAAATCGTTGTTCCATGCAAAGTCTGGATCCTTGGAACTTCCTGGAAACAAAACCTGTACTTAACTCTCCCCCTTTATGATCCAGTCTGTGTCATGACAAAAATAAACTTAAACAGAACAGTTATTAATCATGAGTTACCTCAGTTAATGGTAACTTGAATCTCATCAAACAATGTTTCCCTTTTAGCATTTTATAATGTAATAATATGGTCTAACCCAAATCAATAAAACAGAAATTCACTCAAAGGAACATCAGCATCCCCAGATTTAAGTCTCCCACTTGTCCTGCTTATGGCAAAAGCAAAACAAAACATCCCCTTTCTTTTCCTCACATGGTAAATTTGTCCACATTTTTTCATCCCTACCTTAGTCCAGTCACTCACATTCACTCACATGCATTCACACATGATATTTTTGCTGATACTGCAGCCTTCTGCGCAAATAATGAAATGCTCCACATCAGCAAAATGAGCTCAATCATTTGTTTTATTTCGTTTTCCTTTTTAGGAAAATAGTTCTCTATACTTTTGACTGGATTGACTCGCTGCAATCCGTTAAACAGGGACTTCCAATCTGATCAGGTCCCCACGGGTAGCCTTTCCTCCACCCATTGAAATCTGGAAAAGTCACCTCATATCTGTTTGTCCGGAAATTTTGTCAGCGCTGTTAGTTCACTCTCTTCCAGGCCTGCTTAGAACAAAAATGAAAAAAAGAGAGCTGATTATTAGCTCATCGAAGTACAAAACAAAATCACCTGACAGGTTTTTCCTAAGTGCACTGTTACAAAAACTATGGGCCCTTTTAGACATGTCCATGTTTATCAAAACTCCCTCTATTAAAATGAAAAACAACAGCCCCAAAAAATCTTAAACAATCTTAAATTTCACCCATTCAACGCACTGAAAACCTCGTCAAAAGATCAAAGACCGTTTGCACAATGTCACCCTTCCTTACTCTCCCATGTTTTCATTCAGCATAAAATATAAACCGATTTCAACAACGTACCATCACTAAATTATAAATTTCCTGTCCAAATCTGCACCTCTGAACAGACCTGACCACCGTAATCAAATATCCTGATACTTTACCATTATATATTTCGCCAAATAATCTTCAACAGCCACCGCTCTCTCTTGAACTGAAAGCCTCCGACACACATGCACACAGGAAGTGTCTCTTCTCCAGCTAATTTGCATAGACTCACAGCTCAACAGCCAACTTGACAAGAGAAATACATGTTTAAACCTTAACACATTATTGAATTATTTTCATTTTCTTTCTATACTAATCACTGATTTTGATCACTCAGTACGAGAGCACTCCTGAGTCACTCTTATAAACACTTTTCTTTTGTTTTTTCCATCTATTTTATGAAACATTCACACCATTCTCTCACTCATACAAGCAGCAAACTGATCTTCATTGCCTATGCTTGTGTTCTTAGCCAGGTTTTAATCACTATCTATGCATTACTCTTCATGAGCTTATCTCTGTAAGGTTAGTGCATTTTCTGTTTGTATGTGTGATTTTTATAAATGTTTCTTTATGATCTTTGTGATCTTGTAAATGTTTCTTTTGCAGTGTTTCAAACTCCTTTTGACAGGGTGTGTTTTCTCTCTCTGGCTCATCACTGGTCATTGTTAATGACATTTCCCCTCCGCCTGTGCCCAGTGGCCTTACCTGTTAAATCCCGTCTCCTCCAGTGACTCCAAGGTCACTCCGGGACATAGGTTCAAGCAATCGTGACTGCGCCTTGCCTTAGGTTGTCCCAGGGTTTCGAGGTGGGATCTTACCCGTCATGGGCTGTCCAGCCTTCCATGCCCGCCTACTACAGGGGCCAACTGGGCAAGAGTGTTATCAGGTCTAGGGGACACACTGGTTCTGGAAATTAAAGGAGTGTAAACTGCTTTCTTTATTAAACTTTCCAACAATAATTTCACATGTAACAGTTTGTGTACGTGCGTTTTCAATTCATTAATGTAATTGTTAGTTCATGTATTTATTTCTCTCGGTCTTTCTCTTTTCTAAAACCTGTAATTAATATAATTTTATTACTTTTTCTTAAAACATGCATTCGCTTCATCTTCTTAGAATTTAACTCTGTCTATTTCTCTGGGTGCTCCCCTGACATCATCAGTCACACACACACACCTTCCTCTCACACACACAGCAGCACAGTATTTCCTGTTTCTCTTTCCTGTTTCTACAGATTAATCAAACACTTGTTTTTTCATATTTACAGTCTACAAACCCTCTTTAGTTTTACTAAGTCTTGGTCTAAAAACAATACACCCTTATTTCATGCACACTTTTAAATATTCCAAGTTTTTGCATTTGTCAGTTTTTGTGACATCATTCACACAGTTAAAATCACTCAAAATACGCTTTCCTAGGAGTATTTTACAGGCATGCTTTCCATAATCAGAAAGAGCAAGTCAAAAAGAAAAGAAAAAGAAAACTGAAACCTCTCATCATTCTCACAGCTTCTCACCACACACACATAACTGAAAAAATAAAACACACCAGCATTTATGGCTCAAGATATATACATCTATCAAAATTCAGTCAATTACTATACATCCACACTAATATATTCAAACTGTATTTATACTCTCGTGATAAGCAACACCAGCCTCTTAAATACAGGCATTTAGCAATATTGGCAAACAATAGTTATAAAGCTCAATACTCTCGAAACTGAAACCACCCTCTCTGCGCGTCACCGCTCCTCATTTGCATTTACACACACCATCAGTGCACATCCGGCTGTGCATTGCTGACACAGAGACTGATCTTACTCATAAATCTCATATTTTATATTACAGACGTCTTATTAATTACAACTGCACAGATTTAGGCCTCTTAAACCTATATAATTTCGACAAATTTAATAATAACGGTCCAACCGATCAAGTCCCAGACTTTTTTGCGACCAATTTTAGCCAGTATTCCGTCCCTGACGGTGGCCCGATTGCTAATGCCCTAACCAAATTTATCGTAGCCAAAAAAGCGCAGAAATAGGAGACTCTAACTCCTAGCAATTTTGGAGATTCCCCAGCTTTCCCCGGCTTGTCGTGCCGTACTAACCCTACTCTTCAGGGTAGGTCAAGGATAAACGTCTTTATCCAGGAGGGAGCGTTACCTCCGAGAAAATGCGCTTCTTAAGGGTCCCAGACTCCTCGTCCTAAAGTATTTTAGAATAATTTGAAACAACAATCTACACCCAAAACAGGATTAAGATTAAGGACAACCCTCAACAGTTTTGGAGATTCCCAAGTCCTCCTCGAATGTTGCCCGAAACTATCCCTAGTCGTCGCTAGGTGAAGGATAGATTTCTCTATCCAGCAGGGAGCGTCACCTCCGAGAAAATTCTTAAGGGTTGCATAACCAATGGGGCTCCAACCCACAAAATGACCCAATTCCCTACCACACTAAATTAGCAGCTCCAACTGCTTTCTCTTTTCATTCCTTTATTCTCATTACTCAGTACTGTCACTTATACTTCATTATCATTACTTCAACCGGTAAACTTCATGAAAACTTCACCAAAATTAAAAACAGACATTCACCAGTAATTACAGTGACCAGGCTTTTAATTTGACATGCCCAATGTGACACCTTTTGAAATATATTTCAACAGGCAGTGTCTTACCTTTAAATGCCCCGGGGAATGCCTGCTCACTTTCACCACTGATTACCGTCTGCCCGTCCAATTACCACGGACCCCGGATCTCTCCGTCTACCCCAACATTCCCTCTCTCTCACCGGAACGAGCCCCCAAATGTTAGGGTTCAAATGTTGAGAGAGGAATCCATAAATAACCACAGATCCAGGCGGGTGCAATTTAGACGGCATTTTAATGAATTACACATGTGTGAGTCCAACGCTGTGCAGATTTCAGCGTCGAACTGAACTTACAATAATTAGACAAAGGTTTTATATGAGTAAGACAACAAAGCCCCCTCTTTTGCAAAAACAGACACAATACAGCTTACGTCAACCTAAACCACAAAATGTTCCTGCTAACTTTTAACATATTTTAAAATACATCATGTCTCATCTCCACCCCGGTGTCGCACCATGAGCGCCTCCTTATCTCCCCGAACATCAGGTGCAGTTCCTGTAAGCATCTGACAATACGCCGGCACAATTTGCACTTGCAGCAAAAATACATCTTCACTTCTGCCCTACCAAAATAGATCTACTATGGCATATGTGTCAAACTCTGGCCCGCGGGCCAAATTTGGCCCGCAGCCTAATTGCATTTGGCCCGCGAGGCCATACCAAATTACTATTAGAGCTGGCCTACTGGTATTATACAGCTAATATATGTATTGTTTAGTATTAAGCTTTGCTTGTTCCATATTCAATTTTTCAGCAAAACTTGTTTGAGTCCATAAGAAAAGATTCATTCTTATATCTGGAGGAAGATTTTTTTTTCAATAAATATTAACGTTAGCCCGCGACTTTGTTCCAGTTTTGAATTTTGGCCCACTGTGTATTTGAGTTTGACACCCCTGTACTATGGTGTGTATGTGTGTGTGCGTGCACGTGCGGGGGCGCGTGCATGCTGTGTACTACGTACGTGTCGTGACCTCTCACTATTTGTGTCTGTATGTATATGTCACGTCTGTCTGTGCGTGCAGAGTTTGCATCTGCTCTCTGCACCTTAGTTGACCTCAACTTAGGCAACCAGGCTAAGACCATCCTGTGTGTAATGATCTTAACTTCTATGTAAAATGTATAAACAACTGTTTCAATCTAATCCAACTACTTAAAGCTTAAATCAAAGATAAATGCATAATAAACACCCTACTCTTTGGCTTGCACTCACTCTGCTTTCGGTTTCACTTCTGCAAAAGCATGTAACTTCAAAAACATATAACTTCCTGTCTTCTTTTAGCACAGAGTTACTCTTTCACCCTGCAGTCTGCATAAACATTAAAATTATAAATTCAAAAGCACTTCGGGTTATAGATTCAACTCAACAGTTTAAAGTGGTTTTTTCTGGACCTGTAATAAAGACTAATATAATACCAATATATTTGAACATCTGAATGCATCTAAATACAACATCACTATTAACATAAAATGGTAATGATGATTATAAAAATAGCAGCAAATAATAGCAGTAAAATATTTCTATTCTCAATAGTAGGTGCTAGTGGAAAAGGGCTATTAGAGCTCACAAGGTCTGATTGAAATTGATGCCTTTCAATGTCATTGTAAAGAAGTTAAACTACATATGTCAAGGTCTCACAATGGTTTCACCCGAAACCTCTACTGATCATTACCCACGCCTTTTTTCACACCTTGGCTCATGTGATATGTTCCATAGTTGGTCAACGACCCTGGTAAGGACAACCCCTTCTGGGGTTTAAATACCTGGGACTCTCCACCATTTAGTTTTAGAACTAACGAAGGTTCTCAGATGAGAGGTGAAAGGTCTTCAGGAAACTTAGAAAATTCCAGCTGCTTTCTTTCAAAGCTCATCAGACTACCATGACCTGGATGACTGGGAACCCTTTTTTTCTCATTCATTGTGTGCAGTCTCTCTGGAGTCATCCCTGTTGGAGCTTATCAGTACTAAAGGCCTGACATTTTAAAAAATGGATACTGAAGAGGGCTTAAAAACATTCTTGATTGAATTTGAAGGCTGATTTAAGTCTATACTTTCAGAGTTCAGGATGTGAGCCCAGGCTTCCTGTGGCTCGTTGGTCTAGGCGTGTGATTCTTGCTTTGGGTGCGAGAGGTCCCGGGTTCAAATCCTGGACGAGCCTCCTCCACATCATAATCTCCAAGCTTAATGGAAAACCCTAAAGAGCAAGCTGATTAAAGTTAAACTTCGTGCAGGTCTCCAGTCTTGTCCCTGGTGTCCTTTGATAGCTCTTTGGTCTTGCCCATGGCAACAGAGAGATTGGCATAGAAGAAATTGGCTCAGTGGACAGGTGTGCTTTAAGCACATAATGAGTTGAGATCAGGAGTGTGTTTAATTGATTGACTTTAGATTGTAATTTCTGTGCCACATGGGCATGCAGCCAAACTGTGTGAGTCAGAATTTTGTCTGGGTTGCATGTGATCAAAAACTTATTTCACTCAATGACATGAAAATCAATTAATATACGTTTATGTGATATGTTTTTTCAAGATTTTTAATTCATATTCTGTCTCTCTCCAACTCGATATTGCCAAAATATGTAATAGACATGCCGGTCCACTGTGTCCATTTCATGCTTTGCCTCTCCAAAACATGAAATGAACACGCATGCAGAAATTGCATTACCAGCAGGCGGAGATAATATATTTAAAGCCACAAAGTTGGTAGTGAGCAAAAAACGTATGAAGTGCATTCCAGGCGATTAAGCTAGGCGGCTAATACATATTTATGTGTAAATGTGTCAATAATGTCTGTTTAAACATTTTGCTGTGATTATTTTCACGTTGAACTGAAATAACATATCTCCCTCTCCTGTTACTGCAACTTCTGCATGCGTATATTTTCACGATTTAGAGAAGCAAAGCGAGAAATGGACACGGTGAACTGGCGTGTCTATTGATACCGGGTTGCTGTCTCCGTTCAAACGAAAACTACCCTAAAAAATGAATGTGTTCATTTCTTTGTAAGTAAGAAAACATCCAAATTCAGCAGGGGATTAAATAATTACTTCCCTAACTGTACAAGCCTTGCACCACAGCATCAAAGTTAATGGATTTGCACATTAATTTACTGTAAACTGTAAGTTTACAACTGCTTTAAAACTGTCAAGTCATTTGTGCTAAATTATACCAAAAGTTCCTTATTAGGCAGCAAACAGACTCAGTAATACATCAATTAGACACAAAATTTATGATCTGTTTAAGTGGTGATAAATTAAAAAATATGATATACTTAGGCAGTATAGTTTCATTTTGGTGCTCATTTGTTGCTCATTAGAGGGAAACATAGTTGCCACTTGCCATGTTCCTCACAGCGTTGATGTTGGCCTGTGGAGTCTGTAGGCAGGATTTCCCTCACACTCTTCTTCCATTCAACTTAAAACAACTTAATTAAAACCAATACACCAATAACATAGCTACTGTGAGTAACTTGATAATTTTGGAGACACTTAAATAAAAGAGTGCTATTAAATAAAGTCAAAGCCACTGTTAAATCAACGAGGACAATTTGCCCATGCATTATTATTATTCTGCTAATTATGCAGCTATAAGTATTGGTATACTTAAATACAGATGCACAAGACACCCACATAAATAGAAAGTGAGAAAAAGAGGAAGATCGCAGATGTACCAATGTTAGTGTAAAGTTCAATTATGTGCTCCACAGAAACTCTATTCAATAAATGATAGCTTTCTTTCTTTCAGTGGCTGAACCTGTTATAGGTGAGGTGACAGAGGCCTGTAAGAAATGATTCATTTAGGAAAGAATGTCACTGTAGCACTGAGCATCTCAACAAGGCCCTGTCCACGGTGACCTTTCACTTCAGCTGCTGCACAAACGCTCCATGCTATGCATCCTTCAGACTAATGGAAACGTGGGTGCTGCTGGAGAGCTGTGTTGGAGCACTGGTACCAAAGGTGTTTCACTGAGGCAAACAAACAGCTAAAGCTGGCACGAGTGAGTGCTCTTAGGGATTCAAAAACTTCCCCTTATCCTCACAACATCTTTTTAAAACAATTTAAGCAAACTGCTTTCTATCACCATCATTTTTCACGTAACAAACAGAAGCACGGTCTCTTTGTGTAATATATCGCCTATACACTGAGTGAAAGATGAAGGATAGCTGACAATCTAGCATTTGTAGGATATGCAGAAAATTTGAAGTTTGTGGTAAACTTTCAGCAATAAACAAGATTTTTACTATGATTATTACTGGTTGTGTTCTCACACAATATAAAACATATTCAGTGACTGATATTTATTAGATAAAGCAGCGAAAATGAGAAAAAAGAGCAGGAGCAAATTAGGAATTATGCAATTCTTGAAGAGCCAAGTAGCACCATATTTCAGTTTAAACAGGTGAAGCATAACTAAGGCTGCCAGTGTAACTGAGAATTAATTTGCATATGTGGCCCCGATGAGTGTGTTTGATTGCTCTTATTGTTCGTGCCACGTGTGAAGCCTCTCAACCCACTTACAACTACATTTACATGACTGAACTAGAGCAGAGGTGGTGGCACAGAGCAAGGGGAAGCACGCTGAAGTGTCTTCGCCCATTTGCTCTGTGAGTGTGAACGTGGGGAATAGCAGCAGTGAGTTATTATCCACACCTGGACTTTTCTATTGCAAGACAAAGCGTGAAAAATGTGAAAGCCTTCAGGCAGATGTTTGCATCATTGTAGCTCTGTAGTGACAATGCAGATTGGATGCAAATGAATAATTTAAAGTTGCTAGAGAACAAAGTAGCCATTAATAGAGCCATTATAAGAGAGAAGCATGGCACTTAAAGAATCCTAAACAGAAATGTGGAACGAACGCCAGTTCTAGATATAGCCATGGCTGACAGCTCATCCAAACCTCTCGTAACCCCCCAACTTAACATTTTTTTGTGTTCAGCTTAGAAAATGTTTCTAATGTTTGCCTGGGTGGAAAGTCTACATCCAAACTCCAAAGTCTCCCACTAGCTCAGTCTTAATAAGATCTGAAGTACAAGCTGTGTCTCTCAGAGCATGCAAAGGTGTTCAGCTATGAGCAGAGAGAAAGGCAACAAGTAAAATACATGCACAGTCCCACTACTTTTATATATCTTAAATGTCTTGTACTTTGTTTAGAGATTTTTGTTGACATCCTGAATTTCTGTGTAGCTTTGGTTGAACTGTTGTGGCAGCTTTTCTGCTGATTAGATGATGCCCTCGCTTTTTCTGTCTCACTTTCGTTTGGTTGAGTTAACATGTAATGATGTAATGGTCACTGGTTCTGCAAAACTCACTGGAGATTTTCCCTCAATTACATAATTTCTGACTAGCTAAAGGTCACTGAAATAGTGCCTACTGCTGCTGCTCTGTGCATCTATTAACTTTTCAGTTAGATAAGTGTTATGATGTTGAATTGTTCTTGATAATATTCTTGTATAGTATTATGGTAGGACATCAATCGAGCAACCTGTAGGTTACTTAGACAGCTGCTCTAACCTAAATTGCCTACCTAATTATTAAACTGCCCACCCACACATGATCTAGATCTGACCCTGTGCATAATGGTAAAGATGGCAACTGTCCCACCCCTGCCCTCAAACAGCCAATCAGAAGCCAAAGTGGGAAACATATGAGCGATACTTTTTGATACACTGATGCACATACACGTTAAAAGGTCATAACAATTTGACTTGTGGATGGTTGACGTATATAATAATGAAGACAACTGTATTTTGTTTATTTCACGTAATGTATCCATGCCTTGAATTAGCACGGCATTTGTTTTGTGTGAGGCTTGAGGGACACTTATCTTTGCTGGTGCTCATTACAGTGTAATGTATATGTAGTGTAACTCTTGGTATGTGTACCAGGAGATTAAAGTTTCTTAAATTTTATTTGTTGTCAGAGTTAGCTTTGATAAATGCAAAGAGGTTTTATGTCCTCGTGACCAGTGAAATTAAACTAACTATTATTTGGATAGGGTTTTTTTTTAATAACTGACATGTGAGGCTTTATTTTTTCTATCAGGACTTTGCTCTGTAAAAGGTAAATGAACTGGTAGTTATATAGCACTTTTCTACTCTAGTACTCAAAGCATTTTATACAACATGTCTTGTTTCCAACATTCACACTTAGAAGAATGCACACACCCAGAGAGATTTTTGTAAATATCAGTCATTTTAGATCTCTTGTTTCAAATGACACCAAGCTCAGGTGTGACCTTAGACTTGGGCACTTTCAACACGCCCGACTGCAGTTTTGTGTCGGTTGCTGTCTTCTGAGTTTGAAAACAAGCGCCGACGGTGTCAGAGCTGTAATTTCTGTCCTCTTGAATCGAGAAAAGAAATTATTTCCCATGGAATCAATTTAGCAGGTCCAACAGGGAACAGGGAGGAAGGGTTCTCTTCCATAGCCCTCCAAATATCAAGCACTGGGTTTGAACAACATGTCAAGAAGCAGCCAGAATTTGGCTCGGTTATGTTTGACAGAAGTGGCTCATTGCCCTCTGTGGTTCTCCCTCCTCAGCACTGCAATAAACATTTTTCATTTCTCCATCTGGCGGCTCTTCTGTTGGAAAGAAACAGATGAGAGCATCTAGCAATCAAACTGTCAGGCCACTGTTGCACAAAAGCCCCATCGTACAATATGTTGAACTAAATGGCCCACATGATCATTGGTCATCCTATCGGGTCTCTTGTCACACACTATAAGCAAGAGATCTTTAGGACCGTATACACATACTCTTCGCTGCTTTTCATTGCTTCTGTTCTATCTTAATACACTGACAGTTTGTGTATCTCTATTTATCATGTATTCCCTCCTAATCTATAGCTGTTTAAATTTTCAATGCACTCAATCCTTTTACAGCAAATCTTTATTTTACTTTACCCAGTGTTTAACTGCCCCTTAGAAATAACGAAGACTCAGTTTGGAGGAAGTCTCCTTGTCGTTTTTCGAGGAGATAAATCTTTAATGCTTTTCCTTCTGTCCATCTGACGTCTGTATACTAACAGACTTCAGACTTACTGTGCACCATCAAATGAGGACCCAAACCTGGTGTCAGCAGGTGAGGCAGACAAAGGGAACTTTAATGGCACTTAAAACAAAGTGGGAACAAAAAATGGTTCCGAAAATTGGCAGAAAACCAAACTGAAGACTAACTACAGTTTATCCAACAAAAAGATGAAACACAGAAAAGGAACTTTACTAAAGGAAGTAAAAACAAAGCCACAAGGAGGTATGGATGGAGATGTGAATAGCAGCTGGTGAACAGACAGACTGTCAAAGCAAGCAGGACTATAAATATGGTCTACGAACAAATAGGACACAGATAAAAACTAATTAGAGTGTAGCAACCAATTATAAAAAGCAGGAAGGAAACAAAGGCCGGAAATAAAACCAACAGAGACCACATATATTCTCTGGTGTGCATAGTCCGATTGTTGCTGTGAATTGGCTCTGTATAAATAAAGCTGACTAGAAGTTATTAGCTAACAAGTCTTGCCACACTTCATCTTGATGAAGCCTCTGGGCAGTTATTTTGAAGCTGCTGTCTCCAAGAATGGTGAGAAAACCATAATTGTAAGCTACAGCTACAAAACTGAAGGTCAAATCTAATAAAGAAGCGGTTTTTGGTGACTTTTCCCCAGAATAAGGTTTAAAAAGCCTTTTTTTCCCCCAGCACTTCAAATTCTTCCTTTTAAGATGTACCATGAAGAGAGGACTCAAAGGCAGCGTGCAGAGGAAGGCTAAAGTGATAACAAAGAAATAAACTTTCTATAGCTTACGTAGAAAAAGAATACAGTGAGAACAAAATGCAAAGTTATATAAAAAGCAGTTTTCTCCAGCTCAAAACGATCTGTAGACTAAAATCTTTTTTTAACTTTCAGATCTGTAAAGGGTCATGCTACACTTTACTATTGTAATGCACTGTATACTGTTGTTAGTCAATTGTCTCTTGCTCGTATACAAATGGTTGAAAATGCTGCAGACAAATTATTGTGTATAAAGTGGCGCTGTTGGGGTTTAAAGCCTTAAATGATCTTATATACTTCATCCATATACTCTCTCAACATCATTAAGCTCTGCTTCTCAATCACTTTTGCTAATTCTGGTTTAAGTTTATCTCAAAGGGGGTTGTACCTTTGCAGTTGGTGCACCAAGACTTTGGTTGCACCAAGCAACCAAGCATCAACTGTGGCGATTATTAAATCTAAGCTGAATATCTAGCTTTTGGAAACTGCTGATCCCTGGAACTGTGGTTGGTAGATAGGTTGCTGTTGTTTTACTTTATGTAAATATTGAAAATGTGAGTAGCATCAATCTCTAGTAAATGTAAACTCCAGATGTGACAAGGAAGAGTTGACAGTAAATGACGCGATCATTGGGGAACAATTTGTGATTGTGATTCTTTACCGGTTTCACACCACGGATAATCCTCCATCATAAAACATCATATGGCCAAAATTTACTTACTTTTTAATTCAATATGACCCAGAATGAATGAGTGACCCCATAAACTCACCAGAAAAGTGTTCAAGGAATTCAAGAGAGCTGTTTTATGCATGAACTGTAGACATGTGACCACTGTGCATGTGATGCTAACTTGTCTGCCATTTTGAAAATGCAACAATCATGGTGACAAAGTGGGGTAAAGTGAATAAGATCCCAGTAACACAGGCATAGAGACTGGTCTGCGACCATTTGGCAATCATCAGTCATCATGAAGGAACAAATGAGTTCTCTCTGACTGATTGTAAGTGGAGGTTTATGGCAGTCACTGAGAAAAGGATTGCTAAAGCCACAGTTATACAAGCTTGCAAACCAGACCGTAAGCCCCTGGCAGTCACCTGTCTCTAAGAAAAATGTGTATTCACTGGTTGGCAAAACCTCCTTGGTCACTAGCATATTATTGAAGTTTTAGTTTGAATGAAAGAGGCAGATTGTCTACAAACACTGTCTAGTTCCTCTCTGAGCTGCAGTGAAAAATGTGACACAAGCACATGCAGACCGTTTTGTTTGTAAAAGTCGTGCCCTTTGAAATATTTAAAATTTTCAAAATGCATTGAATTTACTTTGAAGGCAGTCTTTCTCCAATTATGTTGTACTTTTTAAAGCTGTATTACTGCTCAGCTAGTAGTTAGCTAGCATTTGCTGGCAACCAAACTTGGAGGATTTTTGGTGAGGATCTTTTTTGTGTCCAATTTCATCCTGCAAGAACCAACTCCACAAACTGCTGCCAACCACTCGGGGAACACATAAGGTAGACAACTTTTGTGCAAAGCGCACATGAAGTCACCTGAGAAACCTCCACAGGACCAGAAGACTTTTTATAATGCCTATGGTTAACTAAGCATGATGATAAGCAAAACAAACCTAGAATTTCACTCACTGAAAGAGTAAAAAGTTGTACGACTATCTTTTAGTACAAATAAAATCAAAGCTGTTTGCTGTTTTGGGCAGAAAATGATTATTTCCAGCGTGCAGTTGGGAGTATATAGGGATTAGCCTGCTTTTGGAACCAGCCTTAAAGTGGGATTAGAATAACTTTGGTGATTAGAGTATTCTTTCTCATGCTTACGACATAAAGGTATTTTTATCTTTAACTATTTTTAATGATTTTTCATAAAAGAAAGAAGTGAACCTTGAACCAGGGTAATAAACACCCTTTTTGGCTTATGAAATGAAATAAGGTCATTTCTACAAGCTAATCTTTATCCATCTATTTTCTGCCGCTTATCCAGGTTTGGTTGTGGGGGCACCAGTTTATCTAGTTGTTCCCAAGCTAGGCGAGAGACATAATCTTTCCAGTGAGTCCTGGGTCTTCCCCGGGGCTTCCCCCTGTAGGACATCCTTAAACAACTTATCTAGCAGATGTCCAAGAGGAATCCAAATCACCTCAACTGACTCATTATGATCTGGAGGAGCAGTGGCTCTGCTCCAAGTCCCTCTTGAATTACCAAGCTCCTCCCCCTATTTCTAATGGACAGCCCAGCCACATTTCAAAAGAAATTAATTTATCCTTGTATCTGTGACCCCATTCTTTCAGTCACTACCTAGAGCTTGTGATTATAGGTGAGGGTAGGAACATAGCTCAGCCATTGAATTGATAGCTTTGTATTTACGCTCAGCTCTCTCTTTACCACAGCAAATCAGTAAAGCGTCACTCCTGATGCTGCACCAATCCATCTGTCAATCTGATGCTCCATTCTCTCCTCACTTGTGAACAAGACCACAAGATATTTAAACTTATCCACTTGGGGTAGTAACTCGTCCCAGACTCAGAGTGGACATTTCAGCGTTTTCCACATGAGAGCCATGGTCAAGGTGAAAGTGCAGATTCTCATTACTTGAGCCACTCCTGTGCAAGCTGGAAGCTACCACCTGATCAAGGTCGAGCTAAGGATGAACCTCTTTGCCACTGAGCACTTTTTTAACTAATCAGTCATGCCCCATGTCCCTAGACTCTGCTTCTATTAAAGAATGCATGACAGTGGGACTGTGGAGATCCTGGAAGTGTTCCTTCCACAGCCTGACTATATCCTCAGTTGAGGGCAGCAGAATCCCACTACCACTGTATAGAGTGTGAGTAGAGTGTCACTTCAGCCTCTTGATTTTTCTGATGTTTCATCAGAATATTTTTGAGGCTAGCCGAAAGTCTCATTCCATGGTCTCACCGAACTCCTCCCACACCTTTGTTTTTTGCATCAGCCACTGCCAGACTCGCACTCCACTTGGCCTGGGAGCACCTGTCAGCAGCCATTGGAGTCTCACAGGCTACCAACCCCAACAAGTCTCATTCTTTACCTCCAGTGTCTACTATCTGGTTCTAAGATTACCACAAAAGGCACCACCAACCTTGAAGCCACAACTCTTGCAGCCATCTCAGCAATGTCCCCAGTCTTCATGCAATGGGGCATCTGCCAGGTGTTCCCAGTGCAGCATCACTATATGTGTGGGTACACCAAGTCTGTGATTTAGCATCACTCTTTGTCTGCCCCCAATATTTTTAGCAGTTAAAATATTTGGGTTTGCTTATTTGCAATGTACTGAGTTAGGTTTACTTTCACTGGATGTTGCCTAATAGGATTTTTTGGTTGTTTAAGCTGATATATTATTTATTTACATGTAAAACAGCAAGCAAATATGTAATATATGCAATATCCTGGATACAATGGGTTGCCTGATCTAAAACCAGGTAATTTTAATGTAACCTAATTATTTTTGCATGTGAGGAGCCTAATGGATGACGTGGAGAAAAAATAACCTGTATAACCTGAGCAGGACTGAGCAAGAGAGGGAGATCAAGGATCATGCCACACAGAGTGGTACTGTTTAGGCCTGTGTATTAAATGTGTTATTTGTATAATGCTACTGTTGTGTGAGTCCAGACCCACATTCTGATCCTCTTAATATCAGCCAGTACTCTGAATCATGGGACCAATGATTCTGTGAGTGTTACAGCTGCCAGAGGGCCTCAAATACACTCTCATAGATACACACGGCACACATAAAATCAAAATAAACAGCAAGTATGCAGGAAGGATGAGTTTATTTGTTAGAAAGTTCAGTGCAAAGTGAAGAAGACAGAAGTAAAATGTTTAAACATCTTGAAACCCTAGACTCGTATGTTGTATGAATGTGTGTGGACACTTGGTTGCAAAGAAAGATACAGAAATGTATAAAGCATGATGCCCTCAAGCCACAGAGGTCCGACCCGAGAGAGGTGGTACATACTCTTCACATACAAGATTGTTGTATAACAGAGGGGAGTTAACTTAAGTAGGGTTAAGACAGTTAAAGGGGCACTTATGGTGTATTATAGAGCATTAAAGGGCTTTAGCAACATGTTATTGTTGAAAAGTAAAGACCGCAGCAGAGACTGTTATATAAATGTTAAAATGGGTTATAGGGGCAGGATTTAGTCTGCCTTAATGTGCTAAAAAATCAAAAACAAGTCCAAAGGCAAAAAGGGCAGTTGGGGTAAGGAGAACAAAGGCAGGAAGGATTTCACATGAACACTTTGCAGAGGAACTGGTAGAAACACTCAAGAGTTTATACGAATTTCTCAACATTTTTCTTCTGCTGTATCAATGAGTGCCTCTTCCATTTCCCTGTCCAGAAACTCTTTTCCCCTAAATGTCATCTTGGATCAGCAGAGATGAAATGAATGCTTTATTGTTCACCCCGGAGCTGGTGCAGACGAGACCAAACATGCTCCTGCATGGTAAAAGTATCGGTCTCTACCGCTGTAGTATCACTGCTAACCAACATTACCTTCCCAGAAGTCATAAGACAGACAAATCAGTGCACCCCTGACCTTTCTCAGAGCCTCATCTGTCTTCCCATTAGTACCACAACTGTTACATTTTGGTGTTGAGCAATCTAAATTTTGGCTTCCATATTTATCAGCTATTATGAATATCTAAAAATTGATCTTACAGATACTTTGGTTTATACAGTTTTTGTTCACTCTGTCCAGTGTAATAGCCCTCTGCCTTCGCTGAGCCTGCTCTATGCTTCCACCTGTTTGTCCTTAAACCTTGTCTTGCAGGATCTTGATAGGAAGAGTTAATTAGTGCAGCTAGTAATACTTCACAACACCATATGCTGAACATTCGAACACTCATTTAACTCATTTAGCACACTGCAACACTAATGAACACACTGCATAAAGTTATTAAGGCTTCTGCTTTTTTGCTGTTTTGGGTAATGAATTGGTAAATTTTGGTGATATGTCTTTCCTACTATTTGTCATGACTCATAAGGCAGACCCTGATACCACCAACAAATGGAAGATAAACCAAACATTGCAACAGTGGTAGAACACCAGATCTTATAAAAACAATTAGCATCACTTGTTGATTTCTAGATGCCGCATTTTAAAGCCTCAAAACTGGCATTTGTCCACCACCATGTTGGTGTGACTAGCACTACTGACCATGGTGGCAGTTGCGCCAGACAGACATGGCAGGAGTCATCCCCACTCCATCATCAAAGCTTTCTTTGTTAATCTGGTAAAGGATTTATTAAAACCTTTTTCCTCTGCATGACACGTGTTAGTAATAAGAAACGTATTTGTTAAGGTGATAAATCACAAAGCGCCTGTTTACTTGCAGAGCGAATATTCAACTTTGGTCACAAGATATTAATAATTTAATAGATGCCGCAAACAGGCAATGAGAGAAGCATGTGTGGAAGAATGCTGTTTGATATGGAAGGACAGAGATTGCTTTCACTTTGTTTTTAACTTATGTCTACTACTAGATGTCACTGGACAAGCACTGCTTGCTTTGCTTGCCCAGTCAATGCCACTGGCTAAACTATATGGGTGCAGTGCACACACCAAAAATCACATATTGTCTCTATAATGTATAATAATTCCAGTAAAATGATCCCAAAAGCACAAGTAACTGCAGCTGAGTGGTACAGTTCAGTGACTTGAATTAGCAGAAGCCAATCCTAGTAGACAGCTAGGTGTTGCCACAGTGGCAGCCATGCACAAAGCTTAACAATTACACTCAGGGAGAAACTATTTACAGAGGTCAAGACTGGTTTAAATGTTAGTTGGACATTTTATTGTTATACTTTGTGTGGATGCACCTACTTTTAGAGCTACCCTCAAATGGCCATTGGACAAACTGCAGCTTTTGGGGCTTCCGCACTGGCTTCATCTTTCAGCTCAAGACTTGAACAACAACTCTTTTAGTGAAATTAGTGCTGACTCAAAATAAAGCTAAAAGGCTTCAATGAAGAGACTGAAGCAACCACAGACCAAGCCTCCAATAGCTTTCCTGATAAAATTAGAATTTGCAAATATCTATTGAAACAATGATCACTGACTCATAGTTAAGTAGGCTAATGACACAATACAAGTACTTACTTCACCATTTCCCAAATGCACAGGAATGTACTTACAGGAAACCAACCAGCCAGTAAATCCAAACAATTCCAAGTGTGATTTTCACCAAGATTGGACACAAAAATGAGAAGATTAAGAGGCAGTCCCAAAATCTCTCTAAGTCATCATATTTCTTTAATACTTCATTTTTGTGTGTTTTTTACTGCACTTCCTTTACAAATACAAGATTAGACTGAAAATCTGACAAGATCACCCCAAATACATTTTTCTTTTCCTCATCGATTCATGTATCCCTTCATTCTTTAGTGTTTGCAGTTGGGTGACCCCGACCTTTCTTCACAGAAGCACTCAAAATGCACCTCTCATTCACAATAAATCATTTCTCAGCGACTAAATAAATACAGATAATGTATACAGATATAATTACTTAATATTGCCTAAATGCATGTATTTTGCGAGCTGTAGCTAGCCAACATAAAACTTGGTTCTATCCAACAAGAAAATCAATAAACGACCATTCAGCGCCATATGTGGAGGAGGCAGCTAATAATCTAGTAAATAACTCTTCTTTTTGTTTTTTCTTACTTTAACTCTCACCAGTAGAAACAACATATTATAATTCCAACCCGGGAGGGAGTAGGAAGAGAAGCTGTGCAAATAGGCAAATCTGGAGAAACACTGCTTCACTCATTCCTCGAAGTTAAATAAATAAACAAACAAACACAAAAGCCCGCTTGTGTTCCTGTACATATGCAGACCCACTCCGAGGCAATCCCGGGAAGGGATTGGGCGAGACACACGCACAGATAGAGAGAGAGCAGGTCTTTCCCACCCTATCAACAGCTGCTGTCTAACAGCACATTTCTGTTAGAGTGGGATATGAAAGCAGGGTGGGAATAATGACTGGCCACTTAGACTCTTAGACCACCTCATATATAGAATCAGCAGTTGACAATTCCACTTTTATCACACACACATCTTTTTTTCCATCAACCACCTTGGATCTGTAATGGATTCTAAGCTCCTAATTGGACCGGGGTTCCCGACACCGGACCCGACTTCCCGTGCACCCTGGAATATCACCTCCATCAGCCCTCGCCGGTCCCTGGAGCTTTCATCGATGGCTACAACTGTAAGCATCGCGCCACAACTGTTGATTTCTCCTTTCTTGTTTAAATGACTATGCCTCGACTGTACTGGAGAGCCCCTGCGCGTTGCATCGATGCGTAAAGGAGGCGAAAATGTGAACCAACCCACCCAAATAGGGAAAAAACGGGCAAAGGAACTCGCTATTTTTTTCTTTCATTCAGAAAACGTGAGATGTTTGAGAGTGAGAGCGCGCGAGGTGTCACCTCTCTGTGAATGAATGAATCGCGGCATCCTCCCCATGCATGCGTATCTGCGCTCAGTTCATTCAGCGCGGGACCTGAATGAAAGCAGGAGCGCAGCGCAAATCCCGTCATCACCGGTGATTCTCTGGCTTGCTCTGCTGAGGCTGTAAAGAGATGCTGTGGGTGTAGTTATGTTTAACTTCTGTGGTGAGAGCGTGAATCAATTTTAACCTGCTCCGCGTGTAGTTTTCTTATAATAGTCCTCATATACCAGTTTGCAGGGACATCATCCACTTAATAACTAATAACAGTTCTTTAATATTCCAGGTGACTTAACTTTACTGTTTTTTCGTAAATTCTGTCTGCACAGAGGCACATGGAAACAAACCCATAAGTGATTTTAATTGTTTTCTTGTAATTACTTTAGAAATTTGTTTTAAATCAAAGTCGTGCACACCACGCTGTCATCCTTCTGTTGCCGTATTTCCAGTTATTTTCAAGCTGGAAAGTCTTACCTAGCCTCAAGGATATATCAGATTCTATTTCTCTTTGTCTCCCTCTCTGATTCAGAGTAGGATTAATTTACTTCAAGAAATCCCAGATAAACAGATGTGTAGCATTGTGATCGTCTCTGTGTGTACTGAATATAGAACACAAGATACTCTTTAACTTCGCCCCACATGAGCCCATTTCGACCTTGACTAAAAATGATTTATAAAAGGAGATTTAAAGCTGTACTGAGAAACACATGGGTGAAGCGATACAGTGGATGTAGTTCAACAAGTGGGAATGGTATAGTTTGGATTCTGACTTTGAAGCTCAGACTTGCAGGCTTTAACCACTGTATTTTTGTGGTCTGGTGTTCATGGGAGTGCTGGGAAAAGCTGATAACAGAGCCGTGCCTGGGGGTGGCTTCTGGAGAAACAGATGGGATCTTCTACTTCGGATAAAAATGTGGTTTTCATTTTGATGTTCCTCTCTAGGATTCTCTTCTTCTTTCCACTGTTTGTGGCATTTTGTTAATTATCTATCTAATCCACAATCTCTAAAAGGACATGAGCCAGTTTAAAATGTCCATGTATGTTAGTGCGCATGGATGCACATACATTTGAGCACAGCTCGTGTGAGCGCTGATATGATACGTGCATGTGGATTTGTGTCTTAAAAAGGAGACTGTGATAGAGCATGAGCCAGTGGGTGGCCTTTTGTAATCGCGTTCTGATACCTGGTAAACACAAGAGTTTGCCTCTGAAGATGCAGAGAACCTTTTCTCTGCCAACATACTGATAGGCTGATTAACAACTTGCTCTTGAGGTGTGGCAGATTCAGTGAGCAGATAATCAGCTGAGCAGTTACTGCAACATTTATCAATCCCGTTAAGCCTCGGAACAACTGAAGGAAAAAAAGGCCATTACCACTTAAAAGAGACAGAATAGGCTGCTGGATAGCAGTTAATGATTAGTTGTTTATGTTTGCATTCAGTAGACATGGGAGTGACAGGACATGATTAAAGTTAAGTCAACTAAGCCATAGAATAAATCCAGAATATGAGGTTTTAATTGTGCAAATATACAACATTAACATATTTTTTAAAAACTGGATGGACGTTCCTTGTAGCAGCCTGTTGGTCAGTTGTGAATGTTCACTGCAACTGACATCAGTGCAAACAAAATCCAATAACTAATTTTTTGGGGTGATCTCTTATTAATTCCTGACAACCAGATTTCATCTTATACCACAATATGAATGAGATATTTTACTCACAGAAAAAATCTTTTAAGGGATTATGCCAATATTGTTTTTCTGAAGTGCTAAACAAAAGCATCAAAGGCTCTTGATTAAAGATAAAATTATTGTATAGAACTGACTATAAGATCCTATTTAAATACAAGAGATGCTTCCTATTTTCTAATAAGTGCAGAAGTCTACAGCTCACTGATATTTGAGTGGCTACAGGATTGTTTTTAATAAAAAAAAATACACTCATTTGAATTGATAATTCAATTTATTTTATTAACGCTTTTGCAATGTTTACATTTTTTGCATAGAATCTCCTGCAGTTATGTTTATCATATATGGCTGCATCAGAGGGATGTTGATTTAATAATTTTTGCACACAGATTCATCAGTGCTTGTGCATGTGTGTGGGGAGGATACTGAGCTTTAAAACTCTTTATGTTTACACAAATTTAAAAGGGACCCACAGTGCTTTTTCTTATTTTTGTCAGTATGGACTGTTACAACTTCACATTTTCAAACTAAACAAATCTTCAAAAATGAGGTTAGCATTTGTAATTAATCTGTATGAGCCAAAAGCTCACGCTTTAGAGCTCAGTTTGTTCTACTCTTGGCTCATTGTCAAAGAGAGGGGATATCCCTAACATGGTCATCTGGAGCACACAGCTCTGTCTGTGAGCACAGCAGCCCCACCCACCTGCTGTTCAAACATTTTGTTTGCACGGGGCACCCAATCAGAATAAAACAAATACTGATATAAATATGAGCATCTATGTTCTACTTATTTTTATTATTATTAAAAACAAAAAAATGTCTTGATTTCATTCAGATTCAACTCCTTCTATAATTCTTCTTCTTCGTGTTCCTCTTCTTCGATCTGTCTCTCACAATCTCATCTATCCTTTATCTTAATTTTATGCTTCACTCCATTTATTTTTCTTTGCCTGCCTTATCTCACTGTTCATTAAACAGTCACTAGACCACTACATTTGTATTAGCTGTTTTCCAGAGATGAGGAAAAACTCAGCGATGCTGGTGCGTCTGGCTTTAGTATGCGTTCACAGACATATACTAACTATTGAGAGTATAAAGATAACATTTTATCTGCAAGTCTCGCAGGAAAATGCATAGAGGACGAGGAGACTTCCGTGCTATGCAGCTCGCTGTTCCCTTCTTTCCTCCTTGTCATGTGATCGGCATTAATCTGGCCCTAAGCTGCTCAAACTGGAAGAATGGTGACATCAGAGGACATCAGAGGGAAAGAAAGGAGTGATTGAGAGATTTATAGGAAAAGTCAGGAAGGTGAGAAATTATGCAGATTGAGAATCATCAGTGGCCATTGAGGAGAAGCAGATCCAGCAGGGAAAAACTGAACTGTGTTATCCAACACATCCTTCATGACAGCGTCAGATTGGGACTGTGTTTACTTTCCACATGCATGCATGCAAACTTCATCTGCTTTTAAACCATACATCCCCACCACATTTTCACTCATTAGCCTCCATAACTGTGCCTCAATTTTCTCACTTTACTGTTCCTCCATTTAAAAATGAGAGCTTGTGACTCTGCAAAAAAAGAAACAAAAAACAGCTGAAACAGATGTCAAATAAGCAGAAAAAAACAGATGCACACTTAAATGTGGCATCCAGGATTAATGAAAAAGATATGCGTGTTCCAGTTGACCGGTAGGGCAGCTGAGGAAGATTTAGTTCAGCAGAGGTAGTTCTGGGGACCGTGTGCATATGTGTGTGGGTGGGTGTGCATCTGTCTAAAAGAAACACAGGGAGAGTCAAAAGGGAAGTGTTCATGCAGGCGAGTGTGTAAGGATTTCTGATATGAATTCTGAAGTGGAGCTGTGTGCTCTCAGGTGAAACAGCGTCTCAGAAAAAATAAGGTGCTGTCAAATGAAAACCTTTCATTAACACGCAACTTCTTCTTCTGAGGTAAAAAAAAAAAACCCAAAAAACCCCAAAACCCAATCTTGGTTTATTTCAGTTCATTTGAAATGGCAAGTGCAGTGGCTGAATATAACTAAGTACATCTTTTAGGGATACATTTGTGGCACTTTCTTTGAGTTGATTCTTCTTATTTTACTTTAAATCTTAGGTCTCAATGTAATGTATTTTAATATAGATAAAAGGGCTTCTTACACAAAACTGCACAAATTCTGCAGCCCTGCAGAGCGCTGAAGTTTAGCAAGTGTAACAAGATTGCATCTCGTTAAAAGTGCATCCAATGTGGAAGATGCACTGACAAATTTGCCTGCTAGTTAGTGCAAATGCAATGTTATCAGTTAAGGTACTTAGTACTGACCAAATCATAGCCAACCGAAGGATGAACTGAATCATGGATTTGACCAAAAACCCATAATGCTGCATGCACAGTACTGTGCAAAAGTCTTGAGTCCCTTTTCATTTCTTTATTTTGCTTCCAAGGAGCCCAAACACTATCAGGTTGAATCTATCATAAATAGCAAAGATATAGTAATTTGTCTCGTGGTCTGTGATTCAGCCATTTTGGGTTCTTAGTTTCAGTTCTGGTTATATTAAAGTTCAATAAGGAGCGATCAATAGAAGAAATTGAACATGATTTATTGATATACAGAATTCAATTAAGGTATTTGTCGATTAAACTCTGATGGCCCATCACAGCAAAACAGAATCCCAGCAGTCATATCAATTAGGGCAGGACCCCCCCGAGTCTAGACAATGGTGGTGGAGATAAAGATGGAGGCTTGGATGGAGCCTGAGTAACACAGGAGGTGGGTTGCACAATGGGATGTGCAAGAGAGAATCACAGATGAGCAGTGAGATTTAAAGTGTGCACAGTTGAGGCTTATTGGCCTGACGAAGGTGGGCAGAAAGATGGTTGGACTAGACCAGTGATGTCACAATGGGAAGCAAACAAATGTGTGACTACAGATCTTCGTTACTGAACTTACACATACACTTCATTTTATTAGTTTCCTCAGGGTATCCCCTGATTCCATCCTGTGTCTTTTTCCCGTGTCAAGTTTATCTTTGTGTCCAATTTTCTTGATTTAGTTATTGTTACTTACCTCCTGTTTCACTTTGCTGTGTAGTTTTCTTGTGTATTGTACTCAGTCTCACATCTTCTTCTGGGACTGTGTTGATTGTGTGTACCTGTGTCTTGTTTCCTCTCAGCTGTGGTTCATTCCCTTGATTAGCTCTTTGTGTGTGACTATAAATAGATAATAATAATACATAAATACTTCTTCCTTTTGTCCTTTATTTAGTCCTTTGTTTAGTCATCTGTTTAGTCTCCCAGTGTGCTACTTTGTGTCACTTTTCTTGCTGGATTTATAGGACTTTGTGTTTATGGACTTCATTATTGAACTTTTATCCACCGATGAAGGCGTGCTTTTTGTTTATTCCACCAATATTTAGTCCAAATTGTTGCCAATATGTACACTGAGTGTCTGCAGTTATATGTAAAAAACACTGGAAGCTCTGTCATGGTGTGTGGCTGCATTTCAATCAGTGGTTTGGGGAGCTTTGTCAAAATCTATGTAATTGTGAACAAAAAAGGGTACAACAAAATGTTGATCAACCACGCAATACAGCGTAATGGCTTCATTTTTCAACATGACAATGACTTCCTACCAAGGCAGTAAAAGTATACCTGGATAAAAAAAGATAAGAAAAACACACACACACACAATACAACACTATCAGTCAAGCGTGGCCACTTCAGAGCCCGGACCTAAACATTACTGAAGCACTGTGGGATCGTCTTGACAGAGAATGGAACAAAAGGCAGCCAACATCCAAAGAAGAGCTTTGTCCTTCAAGTAGCTTTGACAACTGTTCGTGAAGACTTCTTAAAGAAATGAACAGAAAGCTTTAGAGATTTCAGCCTGTGTTAAAAAACATAGGTGGTCGTACCAAAAATACTGTATTTCGCACATTTTCTGCCCATTTCCCTTTTTCGAGCAAAATACAGTGAGGGATGACTCAAGACCTACTGTATACATACTTGTCCATAATATTTACAGCTGAATATCAGCTTAAGCCCATTTTAATATGAGTATTTTTTTTGTTTTCCTTTCCACTGCAAGCTTCTAATTCCTCTCCATTTAAGATTTAATGAGATTTGAATCATCCTATTTACTACAATAATTATTATTTTCCTTTTCTTTTGCAGTTTTTAGATTTTTTATTCTGGGGAAAATTGCCTATACAGATTTTTCTGGTCTTTTAAATCAGCATAGAATTAAAATCAATTGCTTCCTGTTGTCCTGTTGCAGGGTTCCATGGTCAGAGACTACCCATTTCCAACCGTAGATGTCCCAGACCACGCTCACTACACTATTGGTGTTGTCATCCTTGCTGTAGGCATCACAGGCTTGCTGGGAAACTTCTTGGTCATATATGCTTTTTGCAGGTATTTGTTTTTCTGCTTATGTGACTGGTTTAAATAAATGTCCTACAGTTACTTTTGCATATCTCTCTGATAATAGAATACGTTGTGACTTATTTATTCACAGTTCATTAAGCATGACAGCAATTCAACAGCTGTATGTTTGTATGCAGGAGCCGAAGCCTGCGGACACCATCCAACATTTTCATTATTAATCTGGCAGTCACAGACTTCCTCATGTGTCTCACGCAGACGCCCATCTTCTTCATCACCAGCATGCACAAACACTGGATCTTTGGGAAGAAAGGTACAACACTGTGCACATACAAAGCTTAACATTTAACTCAGTTACGTAACATGTTGCACTTACAGACTTTACAGACTCTAAACAGTCTTTTATATGTGCGGGCACGCACACTTTGAATTCCACCTGTAACCTTAACCTTTTCATTGTGACATACAGTTCAATGAATATTTCACACAGATACACACACAGAAGCACAGCTGTCACCCTGTATGATCACTTTTCTGTCACAGTTTAAAATAAAAAACACTGTGCGATAGGGTTACTCATAATCAGACGTGCAGGATGATAGCGTGTTTTACATGAATGCATTCGGAGGGAGGTATCATTCATTAGCAGACGCCGTATTGGGAACAGAGATGGAGAGGTTTTTAAAGAGGCAACACACTCCACTGATCAAACACTGGTAGTCGAGGCGCCTTCAGGAGGTGTCCTGACCTTGATGAAGACAGCCAATGGCTGTCAGAGCTGGAGCTTAAGTCTCAGCTGTGGTTACCGCAGGAGGTCGTTTGCTTCCTTTTTTTTATTCTAGCCATGGCCATCCTCCCACCCAGTTATCCTTTGTAAAACACAGAACAAGATTCAGATTATGAAGTTAAAAAAAAAGAAGTAAACCAGGCGAGTCTTGCAATTTATGATGTGTTTTTCCTTTTTTTAGGGTGCAGTAAGTCATTTTTAAGATAATTTCACATGAATAGAATATTCATGTGAAATTAAACCTAATGTGTCCTAAAAAAAAAAATTAGATTAATCCATTAAAAATACATATGAGTGGACACCTGTTTGTCGAAGCCAAAATGTTGCCCCATCATCTTAAATATGGTGAGGTTGACATTTTTGGTTATCATGTTTTATGTATGTGGCTAGAGAATCAACCACATACATTGAACACTTCATAGGTTTATTTTATTTTAAAGATTACAGATAGCTCGGTTAAACTGTATATGAGTTTTTGACATTTTTACATGTATAGTTTCATCATCGCTTTCTCATCATGGTTGTTTCCTCCTCCACCAATGCGCTCTCTTCTTCCTCATCCTCTTTCTCGTCACCTTAAGCCTCATCTCTTGAATTTAAATCAGGGTTTTAAGACATGCCAATGTGCATGAACATGCTTATTTGTCCCAATATTTTTGCAATTACTTATTGTCAGCAGAGGGCTAACAACAAGCCAGCTAAACAACAACAGCACGTTATAAGCTAAAGAAAATATACAAGCTAATGTTAGGCTTGAGTGTCCTAAAAAATTACACTTTCCCTCTGATAAACACATAAACAATTTGATTACATTCTCACATCATTGAGAGTTTATTTGCTGAATTTCATCATCAGTCCATCAGCTGGCTAACAGTGTCAAATATACTCAACAACTCATCTCAGGATCGGTGTCATTGGTCACAAGTGATACATCAGCTCTTATCAGATTGCTTTCATATCAGATCGCTTTCAAAAGGTTTTATAGTCTCCTCCAAAGTAAATAGACCTAAATAACTATTGATAGCTGAGGTAAACAGCGGCCCAAAAACCTACACCCACTGCAGATGAACAGTGGCTAGAGGTGTTCGTCCCACAGAAAACACCGTAGCTAGGATTATGCATTTGAACTGGGAGAGGTAAGAAAGCTGTTTTTATTTTGGCTGCAATCTGTAATGTACTGACATCTAGTGGCAAGATGGTACACACTGTACCTTTAAAAAACAAATCTCAATACAGTAATTAATAATGGAATTTTTCCGTAACAGCATTACCTTAGGGCAGATGCATGACAGATGTAATTGGGAGAAGTTAAATTAATACATACAGTACATGTATTAATAGCGTTAGGGTTAGCCCTTATTCTAATGTGTTGTTTGCAAGCTGCATGTGGCTCTTTAGCTGCTAAAGAGCCATGGGTTGCCAGCCTCTGCTGTAGGGACTCTGTGAGTGGCAGTTTTAGGAGGTAAGCTGCACTGTTAGCCTTTGCAGTAATTTCCATAGCTTAGTACTGCAAAATCAACAGTAAAAAACTCTAAAGGATGTTAGCAGTTTAGTACTGTAATTTGCATGTAATTGTGGGAAAATTCCATGAGATTACATTATTTTTACGGTAACTCACCGTACTCATGGAAACAGCTGTAAAATACAGCAAATGTAACAACTGGTGATGTTACTGAGATTATACTATTACACCATCCGGATTTCTGTTGTTTTCTACTGTAGATCTAAAAGTAATTACTTAAATCCTCATTCAGAGTGTATTACCATAAAATGTGATTCACTGTGAAAGTAGTATAACATATAAACTACAGCATAATTTTTAACTTAAGGAGTAAGTTGCAGCCACACTAAAATTTAATTCCTTGAACTGAATGGAACCTCATATATTAATAAATGTATTTGTTAAGTCAAACAATGTGAAACATTAGTAATACTATTAATTAATAGTATACTTGTAAGGTTAGTATTGTGATAGAGTCGCGTATATTTTAATTATACTCTTGTAGACATTATGACATTATGCTAGTACAATTATGGTGAACAAAAAGTACATCTAAAAGTTAATTTCAAGAATACTGTTATGTACTAAAACGGGGGCCAATATAGTCCCAAGAAGCATTATTAGTATACGTACTAGGTAAGGTATACTTGGGAAATATAATTGAAGTATACTTATTTTTTTGTATGGCCAGCAACAAATACTAATGGCTACATTTAGAGTAATGTTTAAAAATGACTTAATTTAGCATGGTGTTCCTTTTTCTCTTCTTATTCTTTCTGGACCTTCATTTGTTTTGTATAAGGTGGTACTTTTAAGACACCTCTGCCTAACTACAGTGAACTAACCTAATAATATGCTCTGCACATTATCACAGTTTAGCGCGTTGGGTTGTGTTTTTAAATCAATTGTTACGTTTTCAAAGCTTTTTAATGCGACAGGTGCGATAGCTGACACCACACCTTCACCTGACGTACAACGTGACGTATGACGCACACGTCGGGTATTCACTTTCAAAACAACAATGGGGATAGAAAATATTGCTCGAGTGGTTAATGCTCCTTTCGCTGGTTGCCAACCACCATTAAATAACAACAAGAAGAAAATATTGATCTGCTTCTCTTAGTTTTGCACGTTTAAGCCGCAATTCACACTCAAACAAAGCTGCAAAGCAGGAGAACAACATGACCATCAACTATTCTGTGCCACAGATCCAGTTCGCTGCAGCACAGAGTGATGATGAGACCGTTAACATGTGCAACTTAGAAGTAGTCAGAGGTAACTGGATGTTCAATCGGGTTAAATGCAAGGTTGATTGGATTATATCTGAAGATCGTATGCTATTCGTGATAACTCTGCTAGACTCCAAATTGCTCGTCCATGCGGGAGTATCCCAAAATTAAATGAAACCACTTAACACTTTTTCCCTAAAACGGACTGACATGGGACACATTAAAGTTGGATCGGAACCAGCTAATCAGTCTGAAGGTAAGTGTTTTTTCACTTATTCGAGAGAAGTCCGAAATGCGTTCTTATTACTGTTTGTTTTGACTTTTAAGCTACCCTACCAGGATATTTTCATTCAAATGCTAAGACAAAATGTCAATAGCTATGAATGTGGAGACTCAAAAGACTAGTTAGGTAATAGTTGCCGATGGATTTATGAGACTTGATAGAAACTTGGACGTTTGCAACAGGTGAATCGGTGAACTACCGAGGTTGCGCCCAAATGCTTAAAGCTGTTAGCTGGTCAGTGTTTTCAGGTGTGCTTGTACTACCTGTACGGTGCGGAGTGCTGACTAAGTCATGTTAAACCCATTAAAGCGTCGAGCTCAAATATCTTTTCGTTTTTGTGCACTGCTCTCTTGTCGGCACACATTTTCTGTTTATTGAAGCCTTTTGTGAATAATTTTGATCATGTAAAAACTGGGAATTGGTCCCTATTGACAATACTCTTATTTTTGCATTGCATATGTCATTCAGGAAAGGTAATTGGTCACTGAACTTTTGCAACTGTGTATTTCTAAATTTTGTGGCTTCAGTGCACGCAAATTTATATTGTTCAGTTTGCATGTTAAAAGCCTGCCAAGCACCCCAAGGCTGATTATGCTTGGTAAGAAGTCATTTATGAAATAGAGCTGATTAGACCATATTAAAATTTCTGTTTGGCACAGGAGCTTTTCGTGGACACAGGTATCCAGTCTCTGTTTTGTTAGCTCAAATTTCTGTAATTTTCTTTATAAACCAAGGTTGTTGGACATGTGTCTCAGTGAATCCAGCAAAGTAACAATATCAAATTTCACATTACATATTACTGATCAACATAGTAATCTAGCTACACCAACAGCAAAAATACTGAAGTCAATACTGTAAAGTTTAACAGCAGAACAAACTATAAACTCCAAAATAACCATACAGTTGATTCATCTCCGGTAATTTAACTGGGCTGACTCTTTGTTAGGTGTGTTTAATGGGCAGAATAATTCCCAATTATGTACAATTATAATATGTTAAAACGGACTTATGTACATAAGGCCATTAATAATTAACTGTACATAGCTATTTGCTTTATGACTATCTAGACAGTGTGAAGAAGTGAAGTATTGAAATTATTTTATGTTGCATAATGACAACATGTTGCCCCTATACATTTAAGGACAAAAGTTCAATGACCGCCACCTGCTGGATGGTGAGTGCAGAGGGCGTGTAATTGTTGAGCTGGACAAAGAGAACATCTTTGCTGATGCAATGTCAGTCTTCTTTGGTTCATTCTATGTATTGAACCTGGAATACCAGGAGTCAGCATGTGCAAGGTTTTTGTAAGGATAAACCCTGAAGAGGGAACAAAATGTACCTCCAAGGTTGGGACAAGCAGAAAGACTGGGACCACTGTGAAGCGAAAGGTTGTTCACATTAACCCTCATGTCACAACTTTCCTCCAGTGGCTTACTGAATTTGAGTGGAGAACTTCAAATTAGGTAACTGTTTTTGCCATTTTAGTGAATTTCTTGTATAATTTAAGTGACCAATGTGTTGTTACCTGTGTCTCCACAGATGATCCATGGCCCATGCTTTCTGGACATTTACACAAGATGAGCAACAATGAAGACAAGCTCTCTTGCCATCTTGCAAGACGCTGTCTCTGTCCAACAGGTTTTTTGAGTGCAACAGTGTTGATTTTTTTCCTTCTTTTACCCGTTTGTTAAAAATTATTGCAGCTACTTACACTTTAATTGTCACATGTATTGGCTCACCCTACAAATCAATGAACTCAGTCCACAAAGCAAGATCAGGGTTCAGTGCAGGTCAGTCAAGTTCCTTCACACCACACACGCTCATCCATGTCCTTGTGGACCCTGCTTTGTGCATTGATTTGGTGGTGTGAGCCAGTATTTTGGACAAAGTGTATATAAAGGCAGAAGTGTGGGGCTTGATATTATATTCATTACAATTCAGTTTATTTGTATGGTGCCAACAAAATGAATGCCAAGGCACTTCACATTGTAGGTTTAAGACCCTACAAAATATAACTAAGAAAACCCAACACTTGAGCATATGTTGTCTGCCATGATATGGATATGACATAATATCGTTATTGTTTGTACAACCATCTGAGAAAATAATGGATTACATGGTTTAGTAAAACAAGTGCTTCCTCAATCAAAATATGTTTTCAGTTCTTTTCAGTTTTTGATTTTGGAAATGTGTATTTCTGCAGAGGAAAATCAGAACTGAAATAAAAAGTGGTGTAAAGCACATGAATTATATTTTGTGTGTGTGTCTATCTATCCATCCATCCATCCATCCAGTTTTTTGGAACCCTCCAGTCTCTTACAGTATGTTACTGTTAACTGAAATTACGGTAAATTACGACCTGTTAAACAGTAAATGACCGCCTGTTGGGAACGGTATCCTCTAGCAGAGATGAATATTTTTGGTACTGATGATGCGTGATAACGGTAAGTTACTGGTTAATATATTGCAGTTTATTACCTTGCAGCGGGCTTACAGTGACATACCGTGAATAAACGGTAGTATACCAATTTCTTAATCACAGTATGATGTTACTTTGTTGACGTAATTTACGACATAACGACATAACGGTATCTCACTGGCGACAGTGACGCCAGTGAGATACCGTAAAAAGCTTCGGTGCGTTACCATAATTTGTCCAAGAGTATTATACCACACCAGCAAAAAACGGTATCATCCTGCAGAACGGTAAGCTACCGTAACACGGCGTCACGGTATGACGCTGGCAACAGTGACGCCAGTATGTTACCGTAAAGTGGCGATGAAAAGTCTAACAGTGTGGATGATCTGTCAGTCTGTCTATTGCAGGGACATTGATTTTCCCCAAAGAATAAACTTTAGTGACCAGTTCAGGCAACAATTATATACAATGAAATGATGTCATCTATTAATTCATTTTCTTAACCGCTTGTCAGGTTAGCAATGTGGTACCCTGCCCATCCTAGGCTGAGAGGCAGGGTACTCCCTGAACAGCTCACTAGTCTATCACTAAGATAGATCTAAGATAGAGAGACAGACATTGAGTAACCAATGTGCCTAACAAGCAGGAGGAACCCACACAGGCCCATGGATAATGTGACCCCAGCCAGCTGCTGGACCTCCTTGCTGTGAGGCACTCTCCCACTGATGAAATGATGTCACATAGATTTGATTTAATTTACTAGAAGACCACAGCAGGTTGAAGTTACCCATATTATTCCAGTAGGTTTATATTTGACACACATTCTTTGACAAGCTTTCAAATGCAACATTCAAAATGTTAGAAACAATAGGACATTTAATTTCTTGCACATGATAACATGCTGAGTGTTTGCCACTAAGCAAACCACAAGTCTTCAATGTTGTTTGGACAGATGATACCAAAGTAAATATGTTTGGTCATAACAGTTAACAGTCAGCACCACTAACCAGGCTGAAGTGTTGTGGCAGAACTTTAAGAGAGATGTGCAAAGACAAATGCAAACCCCATGAAAACAAATGAGCTAAAATTCCTTACCAGCGATGTGAGAGATTAATAAAGTCATACAGAAAACAATCACTTCAAGTTATTGCTGTTAAAGGTGTTTCAGCTAAATCATGGGGTGTTCTTGGTTTTTCACAAGATTGTAGGAGACCACCTACTTGTGTCAGTCAATAGATCGATAACATTCAAACTGGGTGGTATTTTTAACACATTTACCCACAAGTGTGGGTGTACAGTAGCTATAGTTTAGGGCTATGTAGCTATCACCTGAAGTTTAAAACTGCTTCACAAAGACTGATCCCATACAGCTATCAAGGCTTTTCCGTTTCTTGTTATCAATCTAATAGCTTTTACTGGTGTGTGGCATGTCTTTATGAACGAATGAATGAATTCAGGGTCTCAAATATGAGAAATATAAAAACCTAACTGATGGTATTTTTTGATTTGAGTATTCTGTGATATAAAATAAGCTGCTAGGGGGGAAAAAATCAAATGAAAACAAGAAGAACAAATTAAGTGAAATTCAAAGCAAGCAGGTTTTACATTTGATGGACTGCTGGCTGGTTGTTAGAGTGAATTGTCGTCTCTCTCTCTCTGTGTAAGCCTTATGATTGACTGATGGGTGTTCCTTGGCTATCGCCCAGTATCAGCAGGGATTGGCTACCGCACACCTGCAACATTATTTGGTGAAGCGGCAAAGAAAATGGATAAAGATTAAGTATCACAAAATGCCATTATTAAATGAGCTCCAGCCTAATTCCAAACACTGCAAAACATTTTAGAAATCATAGATTATTCAGCATTTAAAATTGTTGAATGTATTTATTTGTCCACCTCGGTTCTAACGAATCTGATGCTTTCACACGCCATACTTTTTCTTCTTCTGGATACTCACTGGAAGTTGTAGTTTAACTTTACCTTATCTACCATATGCAAATGACAATTTTTATTATTTATTTTTAGATTTAAATGTCTGTTTTTATTGCATATCTTCACATTTTGCATAAAAACAATGTCATTAATTTTTTCCCCACTTATAAAGCATTTGGACTTCACCGTGCTCTGAGCATTGTTGTTACAGCAAATGCCACAGGACTTAAAAATATTGTTCTTCTTCAGAAACATCTGCTGTTTATTGTGAACTAGTCTGGAATTTATTAGCTTCAGTAACTTTGGCTTTTGCACACACGCACACACACAGATGTGTTGATGTACACTATATTAAACTACCTTAATCGCCTGCATTTGTTTGAGTTTCATCACAAAGCCAACACACTGCAGAGTTTGTTGGAAGCACTGACTTGGTGTTGTGATTATATGACGTGCGACAGGTCAATGGTAATTACAAAACTACAGCCTGGAGGAAAAACAGCTGATGAAATGATGAGTGACTGCTTGTCGTTTGTCATGCGTGTCTATCTGCATGAATATATTTCCACAAGTGTATCTATTAGATTTCCTCATGGATACATTAAATGGAAATATGCCAACAACGTGTCTCTCTAAAAAAAGACAGAGTATGTTAAAATATTATTACACATTCTTCATTATATAAACATTAGATTTCACACTCCCTGCTTTCTATTTCCCTCACATTTTCTCTAATTTCTAATCCATCACATACACTTGTCTGCAAATGATGTTAACTGTAATCGCTAACCTAGAGCTCTTTTCCAGCATTTCATATCTCATTTATCTCATTATACTTCGAAATGTAGCGTGAAATTGAGTGCCAATCAAATTATTTAAATAAACTGTTTTGGGGCTTTTTTTAGCAAGATAGTTGTAAAAAAGGATAAAAAAATATGTCAATGAAGTTCATGTTAACGCTGACAATAAACTGTACATAAAAGATGGAAATAGCCACCATGATGTTAACCACTGGTTTGTGAAGTTCCCTTACTACCTATTGGTGCTTGTGTTGGTATACACTTGTTAGTCATAGCGACCCCTAAGACCTTATTCTTCATCTTTCACCTGCTCCGTCACCAGTCAATCACCTGCCTCCATCTCACCCTATTCCTTCATACACTCTGCATGTCCTCCTTCACTGCATCCATAAACCTTCCCTGTGCTCTTCCTTTTTTCCTCCAGCCTGCCTTCAAACACGCTGTCTCCTCTTTCTCTTTACTCAGCAGTATCCTAGTTACAACAAGCACCTTGCTGGTCAACAGCACTGGTGTCGGTCATTGTTAACACAATAATGCCTGGATGATAATGCCTATTTTTGATTTGGCAATGATTTTATACCAAATGTTCTTCCTGATGCAACTCTCTCCATTTATTCTGCCTTGAGACCGTCACGAGGAGCACATCTGTTTGCAGCCCTCATGGCTGGGTTGATAACTTGGAGACTTAACACAGTTTAAACTCATGAGTTATAAAGGCATTCACTCAGATGTGGAAGTTCTTTCTTCCCACTGTTGCCAAGTTCTTCTAGGGTTCTCTATAGGGTCTATATAAGATAAAGCACTGTGAAGGAACTTTTGTTGCAAATTGGTGCTATACATACATAAAAAAGGAATTGAACACTTTACATGTTATGAAGTTGCAGAGCTTTTAGCTCTTTTCCTACTTGTACCATGCTTTTTGGATTATTAATAGCTGGGAATTTCAACAGGGAGCAAGCCTCAAGTGGTTATTGGAAGAATGCAGTTTTTGTCACTTGACTCTAAGAATTTCTTACAGTCCAGTTGTATAGACTATGAAGCATAGATCTCAAATGGTCAGCCAGCAAAAAAGTTCCCCTTAGGAATAGAAAGCTAAACCTAACTAGAGTTAGAGAGTTAACCACTTTGTTTGCCATCAGTGTAGTTTTTACTACAATTATTTGTCATTGTTCATTCAGATGTGATCAGTATCAACGTGAGCATTTCTTCTTACTCTCTGTTCACATCGCCTACCCAGGTTGTGAGCTGTACGCCTTCTGTGGAGCTCTCTTCGGTATCTGCAGTATGATGACACTGATGGTGATTGCAGTGGACCGGTACGTAGTGATCACCAGGCCTCTGGCTTCCCTCGGGGTGATGTCTCGTAAGAAAGCATTCACCACTGTGGCTGTTGCCTGGCTCTATTCAATGGGCTGGAGTCTGCCGCCCTTCTTTGGCTGGAGTGAGTACAATTTTATTCAGTGACCTGGACATTTAATAATGATTATCAGTGTGATATAGCGATATAGTTTTTGAATCTCTGTCTAGGTACTTATTTCTAACTGATCTAACTAATGGCAGCGTTTCTATTTCCTGATGAAAAGTGCGACATTATTTCAAAGAGATCTTGGTTTGGCTTTTCAGCATGGAAAAAAATGAACATTTCACGTGAATCATTAAAACACTTGATGGATATGATAGTGGAACAGTGTTTATTGAGGCTCTGCAGACTTACACGTTTTATGGTACCACATTTGCATCTGTTTGTGTAGGTACTAGCATTTGGAGAGTACACACAAAGGGGTATGCTACCAATGCAAATATGCTTGTGTGCAGTCCTCCAAGGACCTGACACCTTAACATTGATTAAGCTATGTGAAGGTTAAGCGCTGACTGGTTGAAAAGTGGACAATAACAAGAAAAAGGAGCGACAGCGGAGTTCAATACAAACAAGAGAAGAATGAAAAAAAAAATCTAAGACAAAAAGTTCAACATGAGAAGCACAGATGGTGGACACTTTCCACTGTTTTTAGCACGCTGTTTCACTATTTTAGCTCTTTGCATATAACTTCTCTGACTAGGCCCAACAACATCCCAAGCAGAAGTATGGTTGTTTGTGTGACTGCCACCTGGTGAGAGTAAACAACTACACATGTAGACAATGGTCTGCAAAGCTGTGTGTACCACCACAGAGCCGTGTTTGAGCCATCTCTCTCATATTAGTGTAACACTTCTGGAGTCGTTACAGTATACTAGGACCAGTTAGGTTCGACTACTAGAGTAGTAATGAGTGTAGGATGTAATAAAGACCACAGACCAGAAAATACGTTTAAATTGCCGGCTTGTTATTTTGGAAAAGACAGAGATAATAGACAGTTGACAAACATTATATAAAACATTCAACACACCTTTAAGGAAACAAGATATTTTCTTTCCCTTTTAGTTCAGTAATTTCTGTTAATTTATCCTATTTATTTCAAAACCTTTTATTTGGCTTTAAAAGGATGTTATTTTCAACCTAGGTTATTGTTTTATTCATTTCAAGTTCTAAGTTCAAGTTTATCCTTTGACCTATTTGAATTAACACTGTGTTATTTAAATCAAGCTTAGTTCTTTTAAGCCCAAGATTTAATTTAATCTTGGTCTAAGTTCAACCTTTAAATTTCAACCATTCCTTATTTTGTTTTAACCCAACAAAATTATTTACATTTCCATTAACACCATTACAGCATTAAAATTGGTTGTCCAAAATAAGTTACAAAACATGTAAAAACTGAAAACAATTCAGCAAAAGGCTGAACAAATCCCTAAACAAACAAATAAACAAAAGAAAATTGTCTCTGTGTCCTTTAACTATAAATCCTGGAATTGCTCTGAATGATTATCCAGTGCTTTGAAAGTCCACTGTTCTTTTGCAGAGGTGTATGGATTAATCCTACCAGTTTTTTTAGTGAAAGAGTTCAACGTCCAGCAGGGGGCAGTTTCCTTTTCCTGCTCGGTACAGTTCAATGGGTCCCTGGGTGGCTCGCCATCTTGTTTCTCGCTCAGCGGATCAAACTCGATTCTAGCTCGGCATTTCCCGATCCAAACCTTAATGGCCTACCATAACAACAAAGCAATATGCATAAACATTTGAAAATAACACACGGGTAGCCCTTAAATAACAGTAAAAGTCCGTTTTTTCCAGCTTATTTAGCCGTAAATGAGGTGACGCCAATATGGCGTGCTGAAACACCGTCAAAGGCCTTTGAACTGCAGCCTGTGTGTTGGTCAAGCACCAATCCACCGTTTTTAACATAAAACAGCATAAATCTGCTACCTTGACTTTCCATTTGCATGAAATGAGCAATATAATACAACAAAACATTTCTTGCATGAAATAAAATACAATTTCTGAACTCACCAAGTCCCGTTCGGTTACGTTCACAACGTCACCAAGGCAAAGACAGGTCGGAAAAACAAAAATATATTCTCCAGAGTACAACAATGGCTTTATGTAGACTTCTGGCTTGTTTTTTAATATTTTTTTCACTCGTTTAGGCAGCAGCTCCGCAAGAACTGTCTGCATTTCTCCCTCTCCAGCTTCAAAAAGAAGGAACAACCCGCTTGGGTGTGGCTATCACAGGAGTCACGCTGCAGCGTACCCTTTCACAATAAGAGTCTGAACACATATTTTAGCCATTTTACCTGAATTAACATAAAAACACCATGAATTAGCAAGTTTTTTAACCTTTTAACATATGTTTAAACACAAATGAAATCCTATACCATGAATTATATCATTGCTGATGTTTTTAATGAATTTCCTTAACCATTATGTTCTATTTATTGACAACTATTTATCACCAGTAATATATTTCTTATGACTGTTTTTACTAACAGGCTTTTATCTATTGACAACTGTTAACCAGGGTTACACCCTCCCCTCTTAAATGTATGCAAGCCCCTTTGCATAATGCATAGATCAGACTACCTGGATATCATGGATTTCAATAGAGCCTGTGACAGCTTCACTTAAGCTTTGGAACAAAGACTGAACTATGCCAACAAGAGGGTTTCCTAATTGAGGGTATGTTAAGTGCTTGGGCTTTGTTCTCTCTCGGGATGATCTTCTGACCAATTGCTCTGCTTCAGGGTCATTTCTTTCATTTTCATTGTTTACAGGTTCAGGTCCATTCACCTGAGTTTGAGTTGCTTCCTCATCATTAGTTTTCGTTGAGTCCGATACATTGTCCATTTCATTCTGTTGAGTCATTTGAGCTCTTTCCTTTGCAGGTTCAGGCACGTTTTCCATTTCAGGTGGTTTCTCCATTTCAGGTATTTTGTCATTTTCAGGTAAGTTTTCCATATCCGGTAGGTCTCCACAATCAGGTAAGTGTACAGTTTCCGTCATGTCCAGGTGCTCTTGAGCAATATCAGGCACTGTCACATGTTCTGAGACTTGAGAATTGTCTGATTTGGGTTGCTCATTAGCATGGTTTGACTTAGCCTTGGGAGGAAAGACTACTTTGTATTCCTCAATCGACCTTGAGATCTCCTTGGGAGGAGGTGGAGGGTAATACAGAGGGTAGTTATCCTCCTCAGAGTGGTATTCAAGTTCAGGTTCATCAGGATCAGTTGTTGGGTGTTGACGTGTGCTTGGCCGATGAGGCTTTACTTGGACTGCTGGAGGATTTTCAGGGGCAGATGGCAAAAACCCACAAGGTAACAAAAGGTCTCTGTGGAGAGTTCTAGTGGGACCATGGTGATACTCAGGTTTGACTGTGTATACTGGGAGGTTGTCTTTTTGACTTACAACCACGTGGACGATGGACTCCCACCTATCAGCCAATTTGTTTTTTCCCCTAATCCGAACATTCCTTACAAGCACGCGATCTCCAACACCTAGGACAGATTCAGTTACATGTTTGTCATATCTGGTTTTGTTACGTTCAGCAACTTTGCTGACATTTTTGGTAGCCAGTTGGTAGCTCTCCTGAAGGTGAGATTTGAGGGCTTTAACATACTGTGAGTGAGATTGCTGCTGGCGATGGTTCAGGGGACATTGAAGGCAAGATCAATGGGTAACCTAGGCTGCCTGCCAAACATTAACTCGTCATGCGCGTAAATCCTGTACTTTCATGTTTGGTGCAGTTATACGCATGCACAAGAGGCTTAACAAAGTCACGCCAATGTTTCTTGTCTTCGTCTTTGAGTGTACCCAACATGTTTAGCAGGGTTCTATTAAACCTCTCCACAGGGTTTCCCCTGGGATGGTAGGGTGAAGTTCTGACTTTTTGAATCCCGGCTAGGTCGCATAACTCTTTGATCGTTTTTGACTCAAAGTCTGCTCCCTGATCGCTATGCAACTTCTCGGGAAAACCGTAGTGGATTATAAAGTTTTCCCACAGAGCCTTGGCTACAGTTTTAGCCTTTTGGTTGGGAGTTGTCATTGCTACAGCATACTTCGTAAAGAAATCTGTAATAACTAAGACATCTTTAGTGTTGCTGCGATCTGGTTCAATTGTCAAGAAATCAATACACACCAACTCTAGAGGTCTGGTGACTTGAATGTTTACTAGGGGCGCCGCCCTCTCTGGCAGGGTCTTTCTGCAAACACACCTGCTGCAGCTTTTGATCTTTTGCTCTATGTCTGAGGCCATTTTTGGCCAGAAAAATCTGGTTCTGGCTAAATCAAGAGTCCGGTCAAGACCAAAATGACCCATGTCATCGTGAAGGCTTTTGAACACCATAGGTCTTAGACTTTCAGGAAGAACCAGCTGGTACTGGGCGTCTTCATCTACTTGCCTTTTTCTGTACAAAATCCCATTCTGCAACTCAAGTTTGTTTAGCTCACGCAGAAGGATGCTAAGTTGTGGGATCTCGTTGCGTACAGTAGGAGGAGATGTTTCACCTGTTTCAAGCTGGTGTATGATTTCATTGATAGCAGGATCGTTTCTTTGACTTTGTCTTAACTCTTCTTCTGACAAGCTTGGAATGACAGGAAAAGCATCACACTGGTCGAAACTGTCGGGAACAGCATCAACGGACATAGACAGAGATGTCACGAGTGGGCAGGCGAGCATGGTCTGTGTCAAGAGACTGGAGGACTAGATGTTTCTCACAGATTGCACTGACAGCTTGAGTGGGAACGTGAGTGAAAGGATCGGTGCCAGGCAAGTGGTGTTGCACAAACTGACGGATCCGCTCCTGTTCCTTCAGGGAGACAAGGTCATTTAATGGCTCGAGATGCGGACGACGAGACAGGCCATCTGCGTCTATGTTTTGTTTTCCTGCTCTGTACCTAAGCTGGAACTCAAAAGAGGACAGGGCGGACAACCAGCGATAGCTCGTCGCATCTAACTTAGCGGTGGTCAAAATGTAAGTTAGAGGGTTACTGTCAGTTATTACTGTGAAAGGACTGCCATATAAGTAATCGCAAAACTTTTCCGTTACAGCCCATTTGAGGGCAAGAAACTCAAGTTTATGAGCAGGATAACGGCTTTCGCTTTTCGATAGTCCTCTACTTGCGTATGCAATTACTGCAACTCTCCCTCCTGCTCTTGATAGAGAGCTGCCCCTAACCCAGTTGTGCTTGCATCTGTGTGTGTAATGTCGTAAGGCAACTTGGGGTTGGCAAAGCCTAAAAAACTGGGGCAGAAGTCAGTTTGTCTATAATCGTCTCAAACGCTTTCTGACAACTCTCTGTCCATCTCTCTCCGAAAGGAGCTTTTGGCTGAAAGTATTGGACGTGGTTGGACTTAGAGCTATTGCTTTTCCGCAGAGGGGGGTATCCGGCAGTTAGGTTGGTAAGGGTTTTACGATCTTAGAAAAGTCCTTAATAAACCGCCTATAATACCCATAAACCCTAAGAAGGAGCGGAGTTCTTTCAAGTTCTTGGGACTTGGCCATGTTTTTAATGCTGCTACTTTTTCGGGTCTGTTTCTACACCGTTTTGGGAGACAATGTGCCCTAAGTACCGAACTGACGTCTGAAAAAACATACATTTTTCAGGCGATAGCTTCAGACCGTATTCTTTGAGACGATTAAGCACGTGGAGAAGGCGGGTCTCGTGTTGTTCGAGGGTTTCGAGTAAACTATAAGGTCGTCTAGGTAGACCAGGACTTCCTTAAGGTTGATGTCGCCCATACATTTCTCCATCAGCCTTTGAAATGTGCTGGGAGCGTTTGTTATTCCTTGGGGCATCCGGTTGAACTCGAAGAACCCCATCGGACATACGAAGGCTGTTTTGTGCTTATCTGCCTCATCGACCTCGATCTGGTAGTACCCGCTTTTGAGGTCAAGGACCGAGAACCACTTCGATCCTGTCAAGGCGGAGAACGCTTCTTCCAAATTAGGAAGCGCCGTGGCGTCTTTGATGGTGTTCAGATTCAACTTGCGGTAATCTACACAAAGTCTTACGTCTCCGTTTTTCTTCCTTACCACCACTATCGGTGAGGAAAATGGCGACTCGGATTCACGAATGACACCTGCATCGCTTAGCTCCAGCAAATGCCTCCGTCACGGCATCAAGATCTTGTGGTCGTGCGGGCGAGGTCTGTGTTTAAAGGGGTTTCATCGCTCAGTTTGATTTGGTGCTTTACTTTGTTAGTGCAACCAAAGTCTGTATCGTGTAGTGCGAAAACCTCCGACATAGCACTTAACTTTTGTGTGATTCGTTCTTTCCATTCAGCAGGGACTGGAGAATCAGCAAAGTTAAGGTTAAGCTCAGCAGGGTTTGAGCTGGGAGTCTGTTTAGACTGCTCTGTGGTCTGACTGTTTGGTATGATCTCTTGAATAGCATGCATTTCAGCAATGACACTTTTCGCAGGGATAACTATGTCATGCTTACTTTCATTTCGCAGGACCACTGGAAGCTTTTGTGAGGGTTTCTCAGCAAGGGTAAGTAGACAGTTGGTGACCAAGACACCACCTGGTAAGGAGGATGTAGAGGGGGTCTCGACCACTACCCACCTGCCTGAGTGTTCAGTTTTTGCGTGCACCAAACCCTCTAAGACTCGACTTTGGCCTGCAGGAATGACTTCAGGCTCCTTCCCTGACAGAGTGACAAGACCAAGGCTGTCGTCCTCTTTTGCTTGTGTCTTTGTTGTAACACGCTCAGTACTACTCTATAACCATAAGGCAGGATACTGAGGTCTGTATCAGCCAAGGAGAGGCTTTCAAAGACAAGGTCAAGAGTGTTAGTGCCAATTAAGAGAGAAGACTGAACACTAGAGCGTGTGTCTGGAACAATTAATGCAAGAGAGGACACGGTAAGTTCAGTACCAAAACAGCTCTTTGGAAAGGTAATGTCGACACAAATATAGCCTGAATATGGGACATTCTGACCATTTGCAGCTTCGACTTCTAGCAGGTCCTGTATTGGATGGATTTCAAGGTCTGCAAGATTCTTTTCGTAGAAACGACCGGGACACTGTGGTCACTTGCGATCCGGTATCAAGAAGGCAGTTGCAAGCTTGATCATTGATTTTACTTGAGCAGTGTACTTAGCTCCAATTAGACCTTTGGGTAGTTTCACAGTGGCTGATTTACTGTTTGAGAATCGTTTTTGGGCTTATGTGAGGGTTCGGTGGGACTGGTTTTATCCGTAGCACCCATTTGTCCCGCAAATGAGGGCTCCCTTTAGTTTAAAGGCTGTGTTTGCTTGTTTTGTCTATCCCACAGTAACTGTTTTTCTTTCAACTGTTTCCTTTTGTCAGTGACTAAAGACGGGTTTGGGTCATTTGGGCACACAGAGGCAATATGGCCGTCTTCGCCGCACTGAAACAGTATCCAGGCTTGGGCCTACTCTTTGCAGCTTGGGATGTCAAGGGGTTTGTTCTGGTACTTTGGAGTTGGTCTTAGCATTAGCTTTTGGAGGGTCAGACTTTTTCCTAGGAGGGTTCGGGGTTAATGTTGCGAGATGGCTTTGAAGCTGACTGATTTGTGCCTTTAGTTCTGTGACCAGATCTTTTGAGCATCTACTGGTGGGTCTACTTTCTGGGGTTTCAATCTTGTCAATTCACTCTGCAGCGCAGTTATTTGTGTTCGCATTTCAGTGAGATCGCTTTGCATGGTGAGCGCAGGAAAGTCAGCATTTGCAGCAATAGAGTGAGAGGCTACTTTTGGTCTGGTGGCAGCAAAATGTTTCTTCATTCGGCTTTCTTTTGCAGTATGCTTGTCCTCTTCTACTCTCAACTGTAGCAGCAGCTCGGTGAATGAGGGGTTTGTCTTTTTCCTTTCGAGCTGAAGATCTGTTAACAAGGCACTATCCCAACACCCCGACAGAATTGACGCAGAAGGTGTCGGTCTGCTTCACCAGCTAAGACACCACCTCTTTTCAGAGCTTCTGAGAGAGCTGTTTGCAAGCGATGGAGGTAGTGTGAAGGCTTTTCACCTGCATCTTGCAATGTGTTGAGAAATTTGGCGAAAAGCTCATCGCCATCCTCCACAGTGCCAAAAGCTGAATGGAGTAGTTCAAGATAAGCTGAAGGCAAGGCTTCAGGGCCCAGAGGTTTCACCACGTTGGCAGCAGGCGGTACAAGACTGTCTAAGATTTTCCATGACGTTGCAAGTCAGACAGATTGGGATCTTGAAGTAGGAGCTCTACACTGTGGCGCCATGTATCAAAGTCCACCTCATGACTAGGACAGGGCAGTCTGCCTGAAAAATTTCTGAGGCGGAAGGAGGCGTTCACTGGTGAGACAAGAGCTTCACTTCAAGCACAATGTGCTCTACCACAACCTTTTGCACCTCAGGGTGTGTTATAAAGCTCTGTGGAATGGTAGTTTGTAGATCTGGTTGTGTCTGGTTGACTGACTCAGAATCGCTGATGCGTTCGTTAGCTTTGATTGGTTCTGGAGTTTCACTCTGGATTGGTTGGTCATTTGCTTGTACCTGGGTTGTTGGTTCACTTTGTGCGTCTGGGGTAGGAGCTTCTATGCTGTGTGTGACTGACTGAGCACATTGGGAAAGGTGTTCATGCAGAACAGCTTCAAAAGATTTGCCACTAAGTTTAGCAATGCTTTGCAGTTCATTGAAAAAACTGTTGGTGGCGACGTTGGTAACAGCTGCGATGTACTCAGGTGACAGGGCTCGTATCTGATAAGTGACTTCATTCGGACATTCAAGTGTGTAAGGTAGTAAGGGTTCAAGTGTTGACAGAGCAGCTCCACTCTCATACTCCACAATAACATTTTTGTGGTAAGAAGACTTGGGATCATCTATCTTAAGGGTTCTTGCTGTTCGACCATATCTGTTTAAAAAGTCTTTTAAAGCTTCATCAGTGTCTGTGCCTGTAATCCCATTAACAATAACTGAGTTTGGGATTTTAACATTCTCTCTGTCAACTATTTCCATTTTGCCGGACTTGGCCTATTTTTGAGGTCTGGGTCAGGAAAACAACCTTGAGGAATCAATTACTACTCCTGGCTGGCTCGCCACTTCTGTAACACTTCTGGAGTCGTTACAGTATACTAGGACCAGTTAGGTTCGACTACTAGAGTAGTAATGAGTGTAGGATGTAATAAAGACCACAGACCAGAAAATACGTTTAAATTGCCGGCTTGTTATTTTGGAAAAGACAGAGATAATAGACAGTTGACAAACATTATATAAAACATTCAACACACCTTTAAGGAAACAAGATATTTTCTTTCCTTTTAGTTCAGTAATTTCTGTTAATTTATCCTATTTATTTCAAAACCTTTTATTTGGCTTTAAAAGGATGTTATTTTCAACCTAGGTTATTGTTTTATTCATTTCAAGTTCTAAGTTCAAGTTTATCCTTTGACCTATTTGAATTAACACTGTGTTATTTAAATCAAGCTTAGTTCTTTTAAGCCCAAGATTTAATTTAATCTTGGTCTAAGTTCAACCTTTAAATTTCAACCATTCCTTATTTTGTTTTAACCCAACAAAATTATTTACATTTCCATTAACACCATTACAGCATTAAAATTGGTTGTCCAAAATAAGTTACAAAACATGTAAAAACTGAAAACAATTCAGCAAAAGGCTGAACAAATCCCTTAAACAAACAAATAAACAAAAGAAAATTGTCTCTGTGTCCTTTAACTATAAATCCTGGAATTGCTCTGAATGATTATCCAGTGCTTTGAAAGTCCACTGTTCTTTTGCAGAGGTGTATGGATTAATCCTACCAGTTTTTTAGTGAAAGAGTTCAACGTCCAGCAGGGGCAGTTTCCTTTTTCCTGCTCGGTACAGTTCAATGGGTCCCTGGGTGGCTCGCCATCTTGTTTCTCGCTCAGCGGATCAAACTCCGATTCTAGCTCGGCATTTCCCGATCCAAACCTTAATGGCCTACCATAACAACAAAGCAATATGCATAAACATTTGAAAATAACACACGGGTAGCCCTTAAATAACAGTAAAGTCCGTTTTTCCAGCTTATTTAGCCGTAAATGAGGTGACGCCAATATGGCGTGCTGAAACACCGTCAAAGGCCTTTGAACTGCAGCCTGTGTGTTGGTCAAGCACCAATCCACCGTTTTTAACATAAAACAGCATAAATCTGCTACCTTGACTTTCCATTTGCATGAAATGAGCAATATAATACAACAAAACATTTCTTGCATGAAATAAAATACAATTTCTGAACTCACCAAGTCCCGTTCGGTTACGTTCACAACGTCACCAAGGCAAAGACAGGTCGGAAAAACAAAAATATATTCTCCAGAGTACAACAATGGCTTTATGTAGACTTCTGGCTTGTTTTTTAATATTTTTTTCACTCGTTTAGGCAGCAGCTCCGCAAGAACTGTCTGCATTTCTCCTCTCCAGCTTCAAAAGAAGAACAACCCGCTTGGGTGTGGCTATCACAGGAGTCACGCTGCAGCGTACCCTTTCACAATAAGAGTCTGAACACATATTTTAGCCATTTTACCTGAATTAACATAAAAACACCATGAATTAGCAAGTTTTTTAACCTTTTAACATATGTTTAAACACAAATGAAATCCTATACCATGAATTATATCATTGCTGATGTTTTTAATGAATTTCCTTAACCATTATGTTCTATTTATTGACAACTATTTATCACCAGTAATATATTTCTTATGACTGTTTTTACTAACAGGCTTTTATCTATTGACAACTGTTAACCAGGGTTACATTAGCTTTTGGCTTTTCCTGTACTGTGTTTGATTTAGGGGAGGGGTATTTCTGTCCACATCTTGTTCAAGTATCACAAAGTACAACTCCAGCTGTGAAAGCAACTGCTGCAACTCATGAAGAGCAAGTCCACATTATTAAAATCATAGACACTTAAGCTTAGGCCTGTCCAGAAAGTGTGGGAGGACTGATTAATACAACAAAATACAGCTAGCAATTATGATTAATAGAGGTGTAGGGTAAGAAAAAAAACCCCAAACAAATGCATACAATAGTAAGATTTAGACACTTACATAGCCTGTCACAGCATGATGTCGCCTCCACAAAGGATCCCATGGTGGTAGTACATAATGGGTTACATGGCAGCACCATGAAAGCCTTCTCCCTTTTCTTAATCTCTATAAATCCAAGCTTTTTCTGAAAAGGTTGAAGGTTTTAAATTAAAATCTACACCATGGCTTCTTATTAAGCCTAACCATAACCATGACTGGAAATAAAAGTGAAATCGAACGTGTCACTAATACTGTATGATTAAAAATAAAGGTGCTTTTGGACCATGTGCCAAAAACAATGGAACCACAGGGGAGATGTGTTTGACTTGAATGCGCATTAACTCATTCTTTATCCAGTGTCACCACCACCAGGGAGTGCGTATACCATGGCAAGGCTCTTAATTGTTTTTCCATTGGTATGTAATGCATTCTTAAGAAGCTGTGGTCATTTTACGTATTCAAGTCTAGTCTCAGGGAGTGACAATCAATGGAAAGCCCCACTAACAATGGCAAAAAAAACCTCTTCAGGATTTCAAAGAAATATCTCAGTGACTCCAATAAACAGTGATACAGGAGAATTACATAAACAGTACAAACCAGTAATGCAGCTCAATTCTGTACATGTATTCCCTATCTATGCTTTGTTACCTGTATTTTCAAAGGTTATTGGCTCTTTCATCCATTGTCTTCAATGTTGTTTAGGAGTTTAGCAGTTATAGGATGGATTTCCTTCCATACATCTTATATAAAACAGTGTTTTCTTCCATTTTTCAGTCCAGTGAATAGACAAAATAAATCAATGTGGTAAAAGGTTGGCCATATAGTGTATTCCATTCATACAAGACTCACAGGCTCTACCGACAGTGAAGAAGGCGCAGCAGCGCCTCTTCTTTCTCAGGAGACTGAAAAGATTCGGCATGAGCCCCCGCATCCTCAGGACCTTCTATCGCTGTGCCATTGAGAGCATCCTCACTGGATGCATCACCACCTGGTATGGCAACACCACCGCTTACAACCGCAAAGCTCTCCAGAGAGTAGTGCGGTGTGCTGAACGGATAATTGGAGGTGAGCTTCCTCCTCCAAGACATCTACAGGAAGCGGTGCCTGAGGAAAGCGGGAGGATCATCAAGGACTCCAGTCACCCCAGCCATAAACTGTTCAGACTACTTCCATCAGGAAGGAGGTTCTGCAGCATCCGGTCCCGTACCAGCAGACTGAGAGACAGCTTTTTCCACCAGGCCATCAGACTGCTGAACACGTCATAGACACCTCACCCTCACTACTGGAACTTCAACATTATGCACTCCATACTGTACATTAATGCCACTGTTTTGCACATACCTACCTCTGTATATTTTATATTTTATATATCTTATTTTATTGTTTACTCTATTTCATTTGTAAAACATGTATATACACACTCACACACACACACACACACACACACACGTAGAAAAACATATTTAGTACACACATTCAGTAATGTATATACCTTTATATATGGTACATATATTTATTACTTTTTAGATTAACCATTTTTATATTTTGCTTGTTGCACGTTATTGTATTTTGCACAACTCTGTTGCTTGTGAAGCTTGCACACAAGAATTTCACTCGCATGTACTGTACCAGTGTACCTGCACATGTGACGTGACAATAAAGGTGATTTGATTTGATTTGATTTGATTTGATACCGACAGCCCTTTATTGAAGTAGTAGGCACAAACATGTTCAAAAGTCAAAGACTTTTCAGGAGCAAAGAGGCAGGAGAAAAATGTCAGATTTAATGATGTGGAAAATGACCAAAAGAGTTTATGTCCTCCCAAAGGTGCCTACGTCCCGGAGGGTCTGATGACGTCTTGTTCCTGGGACTACATGACGTTCACCCCTTCTGTCCGCTCCTACACCATGCTGCTCTTCACCTTTGTCTTCTTCATCCCTCTCTTTGTCATCATTTTCTGCTATTGCTGCATCTTCAGAGCCATTCGACACACAACGCGGTTGGTACTGTTCATGCACACACGCACATCGATGCCATTTATGGCTATTTTTCTCAAAGGTCTTCTACACTCCTGTGACACACTCCCACAGCTGTGTGAATATCAACAAGTTAGCCATAAAAATGAATTACAAACGAGGGTCTGTTATTACAATAAAATTACAAATTATATTATATTATAGACAACGGCTTTCGACAACTATTTTTACTGGTGGTGGGCGTGTCTGTGCATCACAGGGCGATAACAAAGATCAATTGCGAGGGGACCAGAGACTCTGCAAAGAGGTTCCATAAAATGAGGAGCGAATGGAGGATGGCTAAAATTGCACTCATCGTCATCCTGCTGTTTGTCATCTCCTGGGCCCCTTATTCCTGCACAGCCCTCACTGCATTTGCTGGGTAAGTGCACAAGTGTGTGTGTCAGAGTCTGCTAAAGAGACCTCTTTTTTCACAGTCCAGTGACGTCTAAAATTCTCCATGAGGACGAAAAACCACCAAAGTTTAACACTTTTTGGGTGTTTGACTCACAATAAAGTATTGAGTTTATGATTGAAGATGCCATTAAAGCTGTTTCAGCCAAAAGCTATTTGTCTATTTCTCCATTTTAAGCTGGCTGTGTGGTTTTAGTCGTAACAAGACTGTCAATATTCCTATAGGGAGTAAACTCCCGTAATGGATTACCTAGAACGGAGTATTCATCAATACACATGCATGACAGAACCAAACGTTTGTTTTTTAAGTAGATTTGTTCCAAACCACCATATGTCTCTCAAGACTTGGTAGACCAATAAGAAACTAGGAAAGGCTGGATACTGGATTTATCAGGTAGCCAGTAACACAACTACCTGCAAAGAACAAGAACTGCTGCCTGTTCTTTTGCGATGGACTGTGCTGCCTGTCCAAGAAGTACCCCATCATTGTCCCAGTGTCACCTGAAGTATAGCCTCCAGCCCACCGTGACCCTGGCTGAACAAGCAGTTAAGAAAATGGTCGGGTGAAGTGAGGGATGAATTCAGCACTAAATGCAAGCCCAGCTGAGTGTCCCAGTCCTGTGTCTCTGCACTAATACTGCACAAGAAAACACACGCCCACCCATGCCCTTGTCACACAAATGTGTCTCATTTCCTTGTCTCATTTTTCTTCCTGCCACCATCTGTCTCATCTCCCTCTCCCTCTCTCTCTCTCAGGTATGCAGACTTGTTAACTCCTTATATGAACTCTGTTCCCGCTGTGATCGCCAAAGCATCAGCTATCCACAACCCCATCATATACGCCATAACACATCCTAAATACAGGTAGGACCTACACTCAAGTGTTAAGCTGCAGTAACAGTTAAAAAATAACGATGTTCTTTCTCAATCTCCTCGCACACAACAGCGATGAATAAGCAGACGTTACACAAGGTGTCAGAATAATAATTAAGGACATAAAAGTAAAAAGCTTTTTGCAGCTTCAGTACGTGCACAATGGCACACCACAGTAAGAATGTAAGAAAAGAAAGAAAACATCAAACTACAAAAAGGAATAATAAAGCAGTGTGACAGAGAAGTATAATGGTTATACAGAGGAAGTAAAGAAAAGATGGAAAAGAATCATTTTGAAGTACTTCAGTAAAGGTTCATGTTGTCTCTCTGGGTTTCCCCCCCCAGGCTCTGACTTTTTTAAAGAACAAATTTAGCTGCTTCCATGCTCATGTTAGTTATCTCTCCAAGTAAATATTTCATTTTATTTGGTTTGAGAGTGTGTCAAATGTGGTATTGCTCTCTCTGCATGTGTGCATAATTGATACTGTGTTGCCAGGTTTGTCATTGTCACCCATATAAATGGCTGGGATGTGTTTCCTCGGTCTATAGTCAGTTACATCTGATCAGCACTGATTAGAAAGGGAGATTTGGGGTTTTAGTGAAGAGGTTGCTCAGTTGTTGATACTTTAACTGATGCTGATGAGGCTCTGCTGAACTTGGGTGTTAAGACCCACAGCACCCACAGGTTTCACTGTGTAGCTTCATCCACTGATGGCACAACCACAGAATGATTAACATGTGTGGTTTACAGGATATCAGAATAAGGTTTTATTGTTCTTCAATTATATTAAAAGGCTATAATTTTAGTTTGGGGTGTGAGAGGTCCTAGGTTTGAAACGAAGGATCAGCCCCCAAAAATCTTCAAATCTCTCAGGAGGCCAGCATATAAGATGTCACAAAGTTTCTACAGTTCAAAGAATTTTGAAGAATACAAAAACAAAAATAAAAAACACAAATAAAGGAGATTGGAGCTCCAGAAACAAACAAACAAAAGAAGGTTGAAGGCCACCCACCCAGTGTGTGAGTCGATTAAATTGTCTTATCTAAACTTGTGTTAATAAACCAAACTAATGAAATTAAAACTGAAAACAGTGCTACCCGCAACATTCAACTCAGTAGAATGTTGAACTTTAAAAAACTGCACTAAGCAGCTGAAGTTAAAAGAGGCCAATGTGAGAGCAGAGAGACACGCCATCCTGACTTCATATGCAAGCAGATGAGTCTTCATAGATAGTCATTACTGTGCATGAAACAGAGAGTGCTAGAAAGCAGGTTAATAAAGATGATCAAATACAATAACCAGAGGGTAAATGTGCCATCGCACAGAGGCGCATGACACTCCCAGTGACTGCTTTGCACTCCTTTAATCACATCCTAATATAAAAAATTGCGAACAAGCTACAAATCTTCTTTAATTTACAAATCTCTGTAGCATCCAAAGCTTGAAACCAAAACAGCTTTTATGAATGTAAGATTTAGAAAAGGTAATATTGTGTTACGACCGGTTAGACAGGCAAGGAAGGGAGTCACACTACCACCTGAATATGGATAGCAAAGATGTTTTAAAGTAGGTGGCAAACCTGGTTATGTCTGTAGCAGTGGTGTGAAATGGTGCTTGGATGGGCTGCTAAGCATGTTGTATGGGATGTATGTGCAAAAGCAACTAAAATCATAACTCAAAAAGAATCAAAAAGGCTGATGTGCTGCAAAGACAGCACAGTCACTGTCACAGGAGTGAAGAAGAGGAGCAGCAGGAGCCCAAAGCTACAGAAGCAAGCTTTAAATATCCCTGCAGAACACTGGCCAGGTGTTCGGCACCTCCTGCAACCTCCTGCAACACATGACACTCACACAGACACATACACACTGATCCCACAAGAAAGTCCGATGCAATAACAATTTGGAGGGATTTGGACATATGTTACTCAGGGCCTGATCTGTAGAACATTTCAGTTCAAAACCTATTTTTCAGACTTTTGCCCATATTTTCTGATTTGTGGGATGGTAAAAGCAGAAATTCAAAATCAGTAAAAGAAATGAACAATGAAAAAGAATGCAAATGACTTCAAATTATTGTAAAAATAGAATTTTTAAAGAAAAATATTGTGAATTTATATAATCAACTGGGGAAAAATTCTGATAATATTCATTAGCAGGCTACACTTTCATGTACACGATGCACTTACTTTTGTTTTTGGCTGTAGTACAAGGACATTTGGCAGCAAATATCCTTGTATTTTGGAACTTTTGGAATTACTAACTTTCCAATTAGTAGATGACCTGCACTACCTCCTGATTTACAGCTGCCCCTAAAGTTGTTGCCATACTTACCATGAACACACCTACGCACTAGTGAGTGTAAGTACAAGCAAACTTGATCTGAGCAGACACTATGATCCTGTTTTCCCTTAAAGTACTCACTATGTCCATTTTATGATAACTTTGCTCCTTATCAAATTATTAGTTTAAAGCTAATCCTCACATGCATTCTGCACCTTGGCGATGGAGCCAATTTTAAAGACATTACAAAGTGCTAGGTGAACATCAGCCTCAACCTACTTTATAATTTATTATCATTAATTTATTACTACTGTTTATTATTTGATCCTGCTTTTGTGTAGTAGTTGGCACATTCGCTTAAGCAAAAGGATCCAGCAGGAGACAAAAATCCCTTTTAGGTTTTATCAGGAAGAGAATCCCAGGTGAAACCTCTGCCGCATCAAACATGCCAAGCTACCCGCTGTAACAACCCCACCCCACCCCCCAACCCCAAGTGAATAAGGCTGAAAATAGCTTATTTGGTTTTGTTTTGTGTTGTTACAAGAATCACAGATGCATCTAGAAACTGAATAGTAGTAAATGCATTAGTAAGGCAATGATTAAATAGCAGTGAAAGAGCAGTACAGTGAAATAAAGGAAAAAATAATGTGCTGACTAATACTGACTAATGCAGTGACAACATGGGCAGTCTTAGTAGTTGTACCACAACCCCTTAAATGCACAGCATTAATCAAACTTGTATAGAGTAGAAAAGCGCTATACTGTATATATATCTAGTTCATTTACCATTTACCAAACTATAAGGAGCCAAGCCTCGGGACTACTTGACTTTTTTCGGTATTCTCATCTTGGTAACTTTTTAACATCCTAATTAAAAGCTGACATTTGTCTAATTCAGCTCAGCTTGTAAGGATGTCATGCAGTTTCACACTTCACTATCATGTAATTTAATAAAAAATGCAATTATGGATTGGAAAATGTCTCTGTCTCGCTCAGGTCAGCAATCAGCAGGTACGTTCCTTACCTCGGGGTATTACTGTGCATGAAGGGCAGAGACCGTTTCAGCAGCAGCAGCTTCCAGTCCACCCGCCGATCAACCCTCACCAGCCAGTCAGAGTTCAAAGGCCCCAGCAGGACTCACAACTCCTCCCAGTCTGAGAGTGAATCAGTGAGTGTGGCTCATATTTAATATGTTTTGTATTTTATGTCCTTGTACAAAGGTTTAAAATATGGGTTGCTGATTTCAGTCCTTTTCCATCTCAGGCCCAGTTCTCAGACACGGAGGAAGACTACTCTTCTCGAACTCCTGTTAGTCGTCACTTGTCCAGTGATGCCAAACAGGTGCGTCACGCTAGCCAGAGGTCAAAGGTGAGAGGGTATAACACAGAGTACGAGAGAACCTCTGCTCACAACGCCACTGATCCAGCCATATGTCACCTCTCACCAATCACTGTGAGTATAACAGCCTGATTGTGTAAAGGTATTGCTGCTAACATGACAAAAAGTTCCATGATTCCAGTTTACTTGATTTTAATTAGCTTTGTCTCCCCTTCATCCTCATCTCCTTGTGTACTTTGAAAAAACTTTTCAGTGTTCACTAAGTGGAAGTCTCTTTCTGACCACCTGCACAGTGTCCTTCAGTGTATTAAAAGCCTTCAACTTGTGTTTATTTTGGGGAAGAGAGAGTTACACAAGGTAAAATCTGTGGAGTAAGGTAGGGAGTGATCACAATTTAAGTTTGGTTCCTGAAAGAAGTAGAAAGAAGTTTTGATGCATTTTGAATGGGTGTACAATGGCAGGCTGACACAACACCACTGTTGAGGTACTTTATATTGAATATTCCCTCTAAGACACCTCAGGATGCTACAGTAAAACTCTGCACTGACAGTCTTTCCCTTGCAGATGAATTCATAGCACACAACCCTTCGAATGACATTTTAACTGCTTCTGTGCGTGCTTGTGATTGGATGTCCCTGTCACTGGTTAAGATGTACCAAACTCTTTCACTGAAACAACTGTTTGGACACACAGCTCTAATCACCAGAACTCTGATGTAAAAGTTGTTTCACAAGGACCGAGTTTACTTTCTGTGCAAATTTGAGGTCTGCTGTGAAATTGCGGTTAAGCTTGTGCTGGTAGTCTTGAATCGGAGGTGTTAACTTTTTCAAATTTAAAACAGATAAAGTGTTTTTCGTTCTATAGGCAGAGTCGCTGAATTTTTTGACAGCACACATAGAATATATTTACTATATAGTAAACCCAAAGTTTTATTTTTACACCATATGGTATTTCTAAGTGTATTTCTGAAGTATAGAGTTAAGAAGGGGTGAAATAGGACTCAGGTGATCATTTCTTATAATAGTTTCATGATGTTTTTGATGGAAGGTTTTGCTTCTTGTTTGTCCATCAAAGCTGATCTACATCCTCTTAAATTGATGTTTGGGAGCTCTGTTAAACTCAAGACATTGTCGATGTAATCAATCTTTAATTGCATGTAACTTAATAAGCACATATTTGTTGGAGTCCACTTAAAATCCAGGCTCCTCAATGTTGTGACCAGGGACTGTGTAATTGTGTTACTGTGGTGCCAGAAAATGACGCTGATCTTGCTGGTTTGGCTTTGCATTTCAGTATAACTCATATAGTCTGGTTACCTATGGGAACAGCTCATTTGACTTTTTAAAACAAATTCAAGTCACAGAAAGAATTTCATGAAGAACAAGCACCTCACGGACTACTATTGCTTTTAAATGACTCTCTGAAGCTGACATTTGCAAACCGTCTCAGTCTGAAATCTTCATGTCTGGAACTTTATTGTGATCACAGCTACTTTAAAATCAACCCGCATATAAACTCTGCCATCAGAAATACAGTAAAATGAAGAAAAGAGTGTCATGTTGGGATCAGCATGTATTGATGTCTGCAATCATTAGTGACAAAAATGTAACTCACAGTTTCTCCACTGAGGGACATATGGTGTAAAGGACCAAGTGAAAGTGAATATAAACCCACATAAAGTATGTTTTTTAGACAGTGAGGGAGAAGACAGCGACACTGAGGATAGAGAACAGGGAAAGATAAACAGTGGGTGTCATTGGAGCGGATTCAAACCTGGGCCTTACAGCATATGGGTCGCTTGTTCAAGCCAGTGAGCTAAATTAGCACCCCACAAAATGCAACTTTTAATTGCAAAACTCAGTAAATGAACAGCTGTACGAGTTTACAGTGCATGCAAATTTCTAACTGATAGGCTGTTGAATGGACTATAAACTCTCACAGTTTAGTGCACATAAAGAAGTCAAAGGAAAGTTTTATCCAAAAGTTTAACCTCCGTCAATATATTTATTGATTCAAAGGCTGGAAGTCACCTGTGGGTCAATCCATGTGGTTGTCATAGTTACATACTGTAAGTCAATCTGTTTGTGAGTCATAAACTGTCAAGGAGCATAAACAACCACCAAAAAAAAGCACACAGGCAAATAGCCAGGTCACGACTCAGTTATAACAGCATGGTTTGAAGAAGTGGAACATGCCTAGCATCCTCTTCTTCTTCTTCTCCTTTTTATTTATTGGCTGCTTCCTTTAGGGGTCACCACAGCGGACTTTCTGCTTCCATCCTGTCATATCCCTGTTAACCCTACCTTTACTAAATACATGAATCTTCTCTTTGGTCTTCCTCTTTCCCTGCTGCTGGAGAGCTCCATCTTCAACATCATTTGCCCAGTATATCCACAATCCTTCCTCTGCATATGTCCAAACCATCGCTAACTTCCTCTGACACACCCATTTCTAATCCTTTCCCTTCTGGTCATATCACCTTTATTTTGGAAGATTCTCACTGGTACATTTCTTCTCCGTTCTACAGGCATCCTTGCGCTCTCCAGGATCAAACAATCTGGTTAAAAAGTCAACTTCCCACTCAACCAACCACCTTTTCCACTCTTCATCCTCTTCACAGTTGCTCCCACTTCCTCCTTATTAATCCTCTGCATCTTTCCTCCATCCTCAAAGCACCCCTTCTATCTTCTCAACACACCCTTCATTTGTTAGTATATGTCCATCTCTCTTGTACATGGGGGAAGACTGTCATAATATAATAACTATATAATAACATAATATAATAGTACTGTCATAATATTGGATTTGTACTGTAAATGAATCTAGGGAACACTCCAGCTGTGGACAGATATGAAAGGAGTCAAATGTTGATGCCTTTGTCACGTGAACGATTGCAGAACTGTGAATGGATCCCTGAAGCTATGATCTACAAATATGTGGTTTTGTTACCATTTTCAAAAACTATTGCATCTCCTCCTCTCTATAAAACCCCGCCTTTCTCTCTGCCTTTGAACATGTCAGCCTAGAACGTCTATAAACACTTTTGATTTCTGATGTGGACAGACAGCATAAACTGGCCCTCACAATGCCATTCACACATCCTCTGACAGACAGCTCAAAATCCACAGTTTATGAGTTATTTGCGCTAACCCACATGTGACCTCAAATACTAAATGTCTGAGCCTCCCCACCAGACAATCACAGTTCTGTAAGCCTTTCTCCTCTTTCTCTCTCTCTCTCTCTCGCTCTCTCTCTCCCTCTCTCTCTGTCTTTTATTAGTCGACAACAGCATGCAGTGGCAGTTTGTCATTTTTAGCTGCCTGCGACCTACAATAAAAAATGACAGAAGTTGCTGGCAGCAAGTGAAATTGGCTGTCGAGTATCTTAAAAATAAGCTCAGCATTAGTTTTCATTCATATCACATCTATAATTTAAGCTTTATCGACTTAGTCACTTTATCAGCACCTTCAAGCGTCACACACGTGTTTAATTTGCATTTATATCTTGTTTGGGATGTTAGCGTTACGTCATAAAATTTGTCCAATAAACTTTGAACATGAGCAGATAATTTTGCATGGTAGTGTTCACAAACTAAGAAACCCAGCGCACAAAGAAGTTATCAGGTCTGTAATCGTTTCTGGTACTGGAGGCCATTCACACCAGCTGTCGCTGATTGTTCTAGCTTTTGATAATTAAGTGGCAGAAACCAACTGATCTTTTTATGATTATCACCCTTAATCCACTCACATGCACAAGACCTCCTTAAACTGAGAGCTTCCATTGTCCTCTGTTACCCAGTGTTGCAACTGAAACCACCATATAAGTTAATCATCATGCAAATCTTTATTTTTACTCATAAACCATTTTAAACCATTTTTTTAATTAAAAAAAAGAACAGTAACTAATGATTAGGTATTTAGAAATTAATGGCTCATTGGCTGGTGTAGGAAGAAAATTATAAAGCTCTCAATTCTGACATGTTCAGAAGCTAATTAACAACAATTTATTATTTAACAGCTTGTTCTGATTCATTCCTCAATATCGTCTCACATTCTTGTGTCAAGTGTCGCCCAGATATTTTATTTGTTTCATAAAGAACAGAAAAAAAGCCTCCTGCTGTTGACAGGCCAGTGAAAGCGACAGGTCTTTTTATGTGGGACATGCAGTATATGGAGCATTTCCGTCTCCCTCTAATCATCTTAGTTCACAGGAAAAAAAATAATACAAGCAATCCACATGTATGCATGATGCAAACACACACATGCAGGCAAACCGCCATGCAGGTCAGGTTCACTGAGGACTCTGATACAGAGGGTGCAAACACTAATCCGGTAATCTGGGACTTTCAGACTTAATCCACAGTTTGCATGATGTGGCCCCGTGTTTAAAAGTACTGCACTTGTTGGCAGTGGAAGAAAGCCCCTGACCACTACCTCCATCTTTAGTCAGTAGTTTGTATACACGTTTACATGACACATACACTCAGACTGTTTCCTATATACACAGTCATCATCAATTTCAATTTATGAGAGTGTTTAAGAGGGCTGGCATTTTAACTGTACGATCATTTTTGATGATGTAGTTTGTGGTTCTGTTAAACTGCACTGAATTAAACAAGCTCCTGTTATTTAGCTTAGCATCAGTCAACATAACAAAATTTAAGTAAAAAACTGCTTTGAACAGATAAGTATAAAGACTGAACTGTTTCCATTTTCCTATTGAGCTGGCCAACCTGCTGTTTTACTGAGACATCATGAGCATCCAGCTCAAATTGAAGATGTCGATTAATTTTGATGGTGAGAAAGAGCATTGAATATTTCAGGGTTTTTAATAGTTTTTGAGACATTCTGATGACACACAGATTCAGATTTCAAAGGGCAAAAAGGGCATGAAGTCACTTGGACATGCCTCCTAAAAAAATCTTGACATGTATTTCATCTATGATATATGAGGCTAAAATTTCATAGCAATCATTATATATGTCCAAACTTTAGACCTTCTTTTTTTTTTTTTTTTTTTTTTTTTTTTTTGCAAATCAGAGACGGTGAAGCTGAAAATTTGAATGATTTGAAATCTTGAAAATAAAAAAAAGAAAATATTTTATGAGTTTCTTTTTTGCATTGTTGTGAAATATAACGTTTTCACATGTTATAAAGACAAATATTCAGAAATTCTAAATAAGAATAATAGTTTAGTGAGTTTAACACATATGTTAAATGGTAGGAGTGCTGGCCTTTTTGTTCATTTTTGAATGAGCTAATACTTGTAGATTATTTTATCTATCTGTCTCAAATTACAGATCCTGATTCAATATTCATGGCAAGAAAGACCAGTGAAAATTTTAGGAATTTATCTCTGATCGTTTTTGTGTTATTTAGTTTCAATGTGCAAAAAAATGATCTGAAAGTGGGTTGTCTGACCATTTTTAAAAAATATTTTACCAGTGGTTTGAACATTTGAAATTCTGGTTTTATATATCAATCTTTAGACTGACTTTAAAACTTTTTTATGCAAATTGGAGCTGCTTAATCAGAAAACATTTTAATAATTTGCTGATTTGAGAGGGAACGATCCTCATGTTTTCCTCCTTTTTTGGGACAGGTCTGCATTCAGTAAAAGTTACCTGAAGGCCCAAATAGCACAAAAGCTGTTGTGAGTATAACTAATAATAAATGGCTGTGTTTATTTGCACACTCTTCAGGCTCTGACAGAACCTGAAGGCATCTCCATGTCGGACATCAGTCTGCAGCCAACCAGCAATCTGCCAGCTTCTGTAAGAATCCACCGATCACCCTTTTGCTTTTTGCCACACATGTAGTTTATAGTTTTGTTCTACTAATAAATAGTGTCTGTGTACATTAAACATACATATATGACCTCCATGATCCAACAACTTCTAGAAATGTTCTTTATCCATCCTCTCAGGTTAACTGTAAGAACATAATATAGTACCAATCATTAATTCACCTTTATTTTTTTAATGTTGTTTTTTGTAGCATGTATACTTCCATTCATTGTGGTTTTGTTCCAGTTATTCATTTGGTTTATCACAGATTTCAAACTCAAGTACTACAGTATGAAGGACATTCTCAGGGCAGTGGATTCCTGCCAACATAACAAAAAACAGCAAATCTTCACTTTTTAATAAAACATTTTCCACATTATATTGAAAAATCTTGATACATACTCTGCTAAATTATTTCACTTTACCAAGATTCCTTTTCTGTTACGTCACATTAGCTTTGCATGTTGCTGCAACAAGGACAAGACCCAGTCAGGATGTTTTTATGTATTATGGCTTTGGGCTGCTTTCATACTCTTTTGTGCTCCTGAAAATCATTATTGTGTTTGTATTTAATGTCAGATTAGATCAGTGGCTATCAATGGGAAAAGGATCCAGTCAACACATCAGTTGCTTTCATGTGATTAAGTCTGTATGTTGTTACAAGCACAAGTATTTATGAGCCGAAAATGCATAACAGTGCTGCATGTTCCCCTGTGCCTGGATCGTTTTTTCCCATGTTAGGTTAATTGAGGTTCTAGGCTGTAGGTATGGATTTGAATGTGAATTAACAGCCTCTATGTTGTTCCTGTGATGGTCTGGTGATCTGTCAGACTGGCATTCAGCAGTTCAGTACAGTGATTAGTAAATATACAGTTTTCTTTTGTCTGTTTGTAAACTTTTCACTACATGATTCAGTAGCCGGTGCAATCGCCATTATCAGCAATAACTTGAAGTAATCATTATTTTGTATTAGGTATTTGGTTTTTCACATTGTTGTGGAGGAATTTTGCCCCCCTCTTCTTTCCAGCATTGCTTTAGTTCATTGAGGTTTGTGGGCATTCATACACAGCCCTCCACAACATTTCAATCGTTTTAAGGTCTGGACTTTGGTTGGGCCAAGCTTTAGCTGTCAAGAGAGATGGACTTACATTTGATATGCTTTGGTATGCAGAGGAGTCTGTGGTGGACTCAGTGACTGCAAGGTGCTCAAATCCTGTGGCTGTAAAACAAGACAACTCCTTCTGTACCGTGCATAACAGTTGGTATGAGGTGTTATTGCTGATATGCTGTGTTTGGGTTTTGCCAAACGTGGCGCTGTGCATTTTGGTTAAACACGTCCACTTTGGTCTCATCTGTGCAAAGAACATTGCTCAAAAACATCTAAGCTGACCTAAGCTGTGCTGCCTTCTTTCTAGAGAAAAGACATACTTTTGGCAGTTCTTCCAAACAAGACATACTTTTTCAGTCTTTCTAATTGTACTGTCATGAACCTGAACATTTTACATGCTGATGATGTCTGTAGAGTCAGAAATGATCTTTCTCTGAGCATTGAATTGCATATCCACTGGTCTGAATGTTCCAGACATGCAAACTGCTAAAACTTCAGCTGTTATAGAGGTGTTCACATTGATGATCAATTAGTTGTGTACAACTGATTAACAGTACCTGACTGACACTTACTTTCCTATTTCCTACAGAAGAAGTAATGGTTTTAAAGTTTCTTTTTCATCGTGGGGCTGAATAGATTTGTTGCAGCAGATGTATATTTATGTTCATATTAAGTTACTTTAGCATAACTGTATTTGACTTAACATTGCTTGAATGCATAAATATACACAGATAAAAACATGAAATGACATCCCTGCCAGTGTCAGTAATGAGATTACTCATCCCTCATGTCTATGTGCAACTTAACCTAATTCAAGGAGTTTCCAGTGTTCGCTGCTGTTGAATGAGATGCCACTTCATGCTCAATATGTTTGATTAAATTTTTTTCAAGGTTTTAAGAAAATCAACAACACATCTTGTTTTAGCCTGGCCTCTCAACAAGTAACCTTCACCATTTAGACCAATTATGCAGTAATGAGGGGGAGGACAAGAGACACATCATGCACACCATTTGGCTCGCTATAATACTAAAACAGCCATCTATAGACTACATGGTTTATTACAGTAGTGTTCCCTGCTGTAGCCACTGTACACTTGTCACAAGTGGGGTGGCTGTAACTCAGGAGATGATCTACTAATCAGAAGGTTGGTGGTTCGATCCCTGCTCCAGTGGTTCAGTGTGCATGCTTAAGTATGCTTGGGCAAGATTCTGAACTCTGAGCTGTTGATCAGCATCTGTGTGTGAAAGTGGCCGATAGAAACAATTATGAGGCTACTCTAAAGTGCTTTGAGTTTGCTTTGAGAACAGAGTAGCAAAGTGCTATATAAGAACCAGTTCATTTACTGTTTACAACAAAGGTTATTAAGGTTCCTTAAAGTGAAAAGCTCACTGGCTAATTAGGGGGTATCGCTCCGCCTCCAATTTCAGTTTCTCTCTTGGGCTGTGTCTTTACATCTAGAAGGTTCTAGTAATTTCCTGGCTGGCTAGGGCTTTTTTTAGTGGTTTGGTCAGTTAGGTTAATTGGTGATTCTAAATTGGCTATGGATGTAAGGTAGATCAAGTGGGTAGACCAAAGTGCTGTGTGGGTAAATGTGCATTGCACTCCAAAGACATCTGACTGGTCAGTATGTCAGTCTATTTCCATTAACCACAGCTCATTTTGTAATGAGAATGAATGGTCTATTCACTGAAATCCAGGCATCGGAAATCTTTGAATCAGGCTTTGAAAAAAATAAATCTTGGCCAGTGTTTCAGTTAAAAATGCAGAGGGGCAGTTGTGTCCTAATTTCACTGTATTTACAGTGTAGACTAGCTGAAAGCAAATGGCATATATTGGCACAAAGATTGTGGATGACTGTGTTATGTTAAGCTCATGGTCATCTGATCACCAAAATAACTCTAATGGTCCATCCATCGATCCCTTATCCAGCTTGTGTCAAACTGAGGCTGGAGCCGAGGCTGGAGCTGACGCTGGTAAAGAGGAGGAAAACAGTACGTCAGTCTATCAGAGAGACATAACAAGTTACCTAACATCCACGTCTTTGGTTTGTGGGAGAAAACCCACTCAGGTACAGGTGGATGTGCAACCTCCTGCTTGGCAGAGAACACAGGAAATCTTTAACCCAGCTGGAGGTTCAAACCCCACTGCGATGAAAAGGAAACGTTGCTAACTTCTGCATAACTGTGCAGCAATGAAATAATTAGTTTTGGGTTACTTAAAAGGAGTGACATTTAGTGTACGTAAAACAGGGCTACCTTTCTTTCCAATGACTGCAAATTATTGGAGTTTGCTGTGTTTGTGCATTTTTTTTTAACATATTTTAATATTTTAACAGAGATCTATGCATTAGAAAATTGCATTAGGGCTGGCTTACACAGGCATGATATAGACTAGGGTATTTTTTCACAGCACATGTTTTATATGGAAAAGGAGGAAAACCGCAGGGATAATAATGCCGTTAATGATGGCTGTATTCCATTTAGGTGAGCTAAATCAAGGGGATGGTAATGGTACATAGTGGTTCCCTGATGAGAGTCCGACTTAATGGAAGAGTGTTATCATTAACATAGCACCGCCTGTGTTTTTCCTGCTTTGATGAGTTGAAATATGTACAGAGAAGAAGGTTTGTTGGCAATAGTTTGATTTTTTGTCACCACTTTAACATTTACATGATATTTTCTATCAGTCTTTCCCAATTGTATGCACTCCTTTGTTCTTTAGGTTTATTTTAAAAGGCTGACTGTGTAGCTTAATAGGCCAATAACTTAAAATAAGAGGACAGTAATTTAAAATGATTGGCAAATATCTTTAGAAATGTTTTCTTTTGCCGAGGTGATCTAATTAGCCGTGCTTTCTGTCCATTCATGGTTAATTCATTTCCTGCTGCTCTGACACTGCTGTATTAATCAAACCTTGTCAACCTTTCTCTTACTGTCCACACCCAAAACTATAATTAGAATATAATATAAAAATAACTCATATTTTCATATTATTAGCACTTGTAGTTCACAAAGATGAAAAAATATTGCCAAGAACAACCTGAGTTTGAACAAGTTACAGAATTACTTTCACAGAGACATTTTAATGGCATTACAACTTAAAGTTAATAAAATGTATAAAATGATTTACTGGGTAGATGTAGTGTAATTTGAGAGTATTTAGCCAGCCCTTTCTCATGTTGTAGGTGTCCAGTACAGCTATTTGGTCAAAAGTAAGGAACTCTTTGGCATTTATACTGCATTTGGACAATGTAACAACTTTTTTTCCACTGAATCATATCTATTCTATCAAAGGGAAAGTAAGAATAGAGTGACTTGTTCCTCCAAAATCCTGCTAATTTTATATCTGTTTAATAGAGAACCATTACCAAATTTTATGGAAACAGTAAGCCTAGAGAAAGTGAAAAAAGAAAAGAAATACTACTACTATGAGGAATATAAATACTCAATTCAATTCATTTACCTCAAGGCTCTTTATATTGTAAGGCAAAGACCCTACAATAATACTGAGAAACTCCTAAGAATCAAACGAACCCCTATGCTAAAGCATTTGGTGACAGTGGGAAATAAATAAATAAATAAAATAAATAAATTTTTATTTATATAGCACCTTTCTAGACAGAATCACAAAGTGCTGCACATAAGATAACAAATAATAAAAGGGTAAAACAGATAATATAAAACAGGCAGAAATTTAACCAAAAACAGTTTTAAAAAGGTGAGTTTTGAGTTGTTTTTTAAAAACAACTACCGAGTCCACAGTTCGTAATGTATGAGGGAGAGAGTTCCACAGTCTCGGGGCCACAGTGGCAAAAGCTCTGTCACCCTTAGTTCTCATCTTAGTCTGTTTTATAGCAAGTAAGCCCTGATCAGATGACCTCAGGGACCTGCTAGGGACATAGGGCTGTAGGGTGGCGTCAGTCCAAGCAAGGCTCTAAATGTCAAGACCAGAAAAACTCACTTTTAAAAGTAAGAAACCTCCAGCAGGCTCAGGGAGGGGCAACAATCTGCCATGACCCGTTTAGGGGTGAGGAGAGGAAGACAGAACAAAAGACATGCTGTGGAAATGCACAGAGGGCTATAAACAGATAGAGAAAAAAAAATTAGATGAAGAAGAAACACTCCGTGCATTATGGGAAGCTCCCAGCAGCCAAAGCCTAATGCAGCATAACTGAAAGAAGATTAAGGGTTACCTGATCCAGTTCTAACTATAAGCTCTATCAAAAATCAAAGTTTTAAAACTAATCTTAAAAGTAGAGAGGCTTTTTGTATCCTGAATCCAAAGCGTGAACTGAAAGCTGAAGGCTATGCCTCCTGTTCTACTTTTAAATGGCCTAGGAATCACAAAAAAGCCAGTAGTCTGGGAGCAAAGTGCTCTATTGGGGTGATGTGGTTTAAGATAAGATGAAGCCTGATTATTCAAGACCTTTTATATGAGGAGAAGGATTTTAAAATACATTCTGGATGTAACAGGTTGTCAGTGAAGACAAGACAATGTGGGTGAAATTACCTCGCTCTTTCTAGTCCCTGTCAGTACTCTTGCTGCAGCATTTTCGATCAACTGAAGGCTTTTCAGGGAGTTTTTCAGCACAGCCGGATAATAACGGATTACAGTAGTCCAGCCTAGCAGAAGCAAATGCATGTACTAGTTTTTCAGTATCACTCTAAGACAGGATGTCTCATGTTAGAGATATTCTACAAATTCAAGACACCAGTCCTACATACTGGTCAAAAATAACGATTCCTTGCAATGTTACTGGAGCCCAAGGTAATGCCATCCAGAACAAGTATCTGATTAGACATGATATCTCTAAGTTTTTTAGGGCCAAGTGCAATAACCTTAGTTTTATCTGAATTTAGAAGCAGGAAATTTGAGGTCATTAGAGGTCTCTGAAACAGTTTAACTAATTAGTGTGTGTATTCTGGGTTCACGGATAGATAAAGCTGGGTTACATCTGCATTGTAATGCCTTTGAATGACACTGCCTAAGATAAGCATTTAGAATGCAAATAGAACTGATCCTCACACAGAACCCTGTGGGACTCCATAAGTACCTTTAGTGTGTGAATATGCCCGTGTGCCCATGTGGGTAAACTGCCCTATTTTCTGAAAATACTTTCCTGATGAGTTTATGAGCCCCGCTGTGCTCTTCAGATAATACTGAATAAAAAAACAAGTCCATACAGGTCTACTCAATTGTCAATTCTGCAGTATCTACAGTAGACACACAGGATTGAAACATTGTTTCCCCCCTTATGGTGTGCAATTACAATGAATCAAAAAATCTAATCAAATCAAGAGCTATAACTGCTCTGAACCTCTATTGTGCTCCTGGTCTGGCTATTGCTTGAAACAGGAACAAGACAACTGCCATCTTTACAAAATTATCCCAATGATTTCTTTTTAGTAATAGTGTGCACTTCCTATACAAAAGCACAATTATACTTAAATATACTCAGCTACAGTACTTTGTCCCTCTAGAGAAGAACTATTGATTTCGTGAGGTTGACCAAGTTAAACTATCAAACTTCATTAAGGGCTCTGTGGGAAAGCCATTCATCAATCTATCTAATCAATTCCTTTGATCAGCTGTGTTGCTCTAGCAGATTAAGTGGAAAAGAGCTGTGTTAATGTAAATCGGACAAACAGCTGACAACATTTAATTCACTGCTCTCTTAACTACTAACTCTCTGTTTCATTCCTTTATTCAAATTTCCAACCACTGACTGACAATGGAAATGATAATACGTGAACACCTGAACACCTCTTCCTGTCTTTCGCTCTCTGTCTGCACAGCTGGACAATGTTATGAGGGAGTCAGGGCCAAGGACTGTGTGCAAGACCACATCATCTGTCATCGTCACCTCCATATCCAGCCCGTCAATATTGCACAGTCCCCCAGGTTACCATGGCAACTTCAAATTGACCAAAAGTCACAGCCCAGTTGCCAAGGAGACCCTTGACATAGCCATGCTGGAGACAACAGCTTTACCATGAACAGCGGGAGAGAAGTGAAAGCGTGTGAAAGTGTGCGTATGTATGCTTCAGTATTTCTCCCCAAATGGGAACTTTTCTTACTAGCATGCTGTTTGCAGGTTATGATAACTGTGGACCATAGCATTGTTTTTATGCATGCAGTGTACAAGTATGTGTGCGTGTGTGCCCAGTAAATTTATGCATGTGTTTGCACTCATTTGAATTTTGTCATTTCTGACATATCATGGCGGCTGGAGATTGTTTACCTCAACTGTAAGCAAACTAGCCTTAAGCACAAAATGTGAAAGGTGGAGTCACACTTGGATCACACCTGACCTTTCTGGACATGCTTTCTGGTCATACTATGTGAGATTTGCCATAAATGGAGATGTTCTTTCTGAATTATTTCCATTTCAAAGTGAAATGTGAGTATTCTTTATCTTTACATACAGAAGTTGAATGACTGCTGATGTCATCAGTTTATTCTGGGGTGTTACAACTGAAAGTTTTAAAAATGTTGAGATTTTATTTTGTGCATAGTGTTTATGTTAATGCGTAGCTACCGAAAAGTGTCAGAATCCTACTTTTGAATTAAGAACCTATTAATGCAAATGAAAAGCATGTTTTCAAACCAATCTGCTTCTACAATAAAATAGAATCAGAGCTCTTGTTTTTCTTTTATAGTGTTTGCCGAATAAAGAATGTACTCTAAATGATGTATCTAGTATAAATAATGGACCAGACAGTTTGTATATTAAGACTGAATAAAATGACTGCTGATTATGTGGAAAAACTGGCCGCACTACTGATCTCACTCAGAAACAACACGTATTTAAGCCACGTTAAAATTGTAGTGTTCAGCTCCTGCTCCATCTGTACCCACACAGTGTTTGCTGAAAAGCTCTACGTGTTGAAACCTGCTGAAATTTCAGAATGGCAGGAACAAAGTACGAAACTTTAATGAAAAGTGTAAAAAAAGATATACCAAGGTCCTCCACAGTTAGGAATTCACCTATGAAGATTAAAGCATTTTTTGTGACTAATCAAAATCGAAAACCTCGCCCACACCCACCAATATTCCACTTCAAGGTCATCCCCCTTGAGCACCTATGGATGGCTTTGAGCACTTCTGCTACTTTTAGATTGCTCTATGCAATTTTTGTATGCCCACACTAACTAGTTAACCACTTCTATTATTCAAATTAAATTTCACTTTGAACAACACAAGTTCAGAAAAAGCCAAATCTGCTGAGTTAGGCCTCAGGTCGAGAAACTGGCTAACTACTGTTTGGCAAGTATTTGCCAGGTTAGAGAATACCTACCAACTTTGCAACCAGTTAAGTGAAACTGGTTGCAAAGAGATATATGGTACTGCAAGAAAATCTCCTAGGAACTGCTAGCAGATTGCTGTGGTCACCCGTTTGCATTACAAGGTTCACTGCCACATGGTTGTTAGTTAGCAAGTGTTTGGAGGCAAATCAGCACCTTCCAGTTATCAAAGCAGCCCCAAGGAGGTTTTTCCTGCAACAGCCTCTTTACAATTTATTTTACCTAACAATTGCTAGTAACCACAAAGTCATTGGGGGTGTACAACCAACCAGAGACTGCCAGAGTGTTTCAGTGTGCTATGTACAAGCACTGCAGCTAGAAATGTCAAACTTTAGACAGCTCAGGATCTTTCAGTAGAAATCCTCATTAACATCCTAGGGTTCAAATCTCCACAGCATCTGATTACGTTCTGTCTGGAGTTTGCATGTTCTCCCTGCCACTGTGGGGGGTTTTAAAGACATGCTTTTAAGGATGGATTCAGTGCTGAAGGACACTGAATAAAGTGTTTTATAAGTAAGTGTGAAAAGTTGAATGTAGCTTGTAGTGTAAAGAGCTTTGAGTGGTTAGTAAAACTTAAAAAGCACTATATAAATGCCAACCTTCTCCACATGATAGCTAGTTTAGTTTTGCACAGAATTTGACGTCTGTTGATCCAGGCTGTCAAAATTTGATTTCTGGGGACAGAATGTAGCAGGAGTGCAGGAATCCATCTGATTGCACACAAGGACATGGCCTTGGAAGGATTAAATTAGAAACCAATTAATTAAAAAACAAATTAAAATGCACCTGCTGGATTTGTACCACTGATTCCATCTTTATCTGCCTTAACATTAAAAAACAACTAACAAAACTTTAATTTGACATGTTTCTGGACTTGGCAATCAGACACACATATGAACACATGTAACAGGACAGAAGAGAAGAGTCCCTTTGTCATTGATTTTTCCATTCATGGTGACATCAAGCAATACAGATCATACTCAGCAGGACACAAATGGGTTACAACACAACAGAAGGTCACCCAACAACACAGTATGAGCATGTTTGTATGTGTACTGGATGTCCTAGGGTATTTTGCATCCCTCCAGATGCCATAATTTAACATCTAGATGTACAGGTGACAGTTTATTAAATGATTTTTTTCCCCCGAAACATGTTTAGTTCACTTTAGTTTAGTTCTGTTATCTCATAATCAGCTTGAACAAATACAACACTGTTTGTCCACCTCCGTATGTGTGCAGGTCCTTCGAGAGTCCTCAGATTGCTGCATCATTGACTATGATTGTAAAAACCTTTTTCTTCATGCCTCAGCATAAAATCTAACTCTTGATGTCATTTCTGTCAAATAATGTATTGCGGATTCAAATCTTAGCTAAAAATGCAACACTTTTTCAAATCTGTTTTCATTCTTGCTCATTTGTCTTGTAGTATATTTTAATGAATGTATAAAAAATGCATATTTGAAATATTATGACATGACAAATGTAAATATTATAAATATGTTGACTTTAAAATCTGCTTTGATGAAGTGAAGGTAATTTTGTTTTCTTTGTACAAAATGTTTTGTGTTGTTTTTATTTATTTTTCTAAATAAAAGATATTGCTAAATTCTGGAAGGTCAGTTTTGTGATCTTTAAACTTGTGTGAAATTCGGATATATCTTAACTCTTAATGTAAACCATGTGCTCTTAAAAATTGCCATTACCAAGTGCTGAAGTGATTTTGTTTGGTTTGTTAAATCTCCAAGTGTCAGATGGTTTTATTCAGTTTTAAAAACTACTATCAGCTTCAGTCGTAAATGCTCTTTCTTGGTCTCAACAGGCAAAAAGTTTGTAAGATATTAAAGGTATTTCACATGCATTAATATGCCCATGTGCAGCACTATAATGATTTAGTTATGCAGATCTTCACTATAATCATTATGCACAGTCTGGTCTGTAATAATGCATCTGTCCATCAGTGTCTGGCTTACCAATATTTTAGTCTGCTATTAGGCAAACCTCAATAATGGAAGGCATCCAGCTGGTGAAGCAGCCAGAAGATTGTGTTGTCAGATAACCGGATTGGATCAGCATACATCAAGTTAGTCCAACATGTCAGAGAAAGACTACATGCAGCCTGTCCCTGCAGAACTGTGGCAGGGACACAGCATTTCTTTTTGTAAGCAGAGGTGGTAAGTTATCTTCATGTCCAAAATCATGTTAGTCTTTTTTCAGTTTAATTTCAGTTGTCTTTAAATACATTACTTAAGTCAACATAAGATGACAATGATGATGATGAATACTTTATATATCATATGTCTGTGAAATTCTTATGTTAAGTGAAATTAATGATAAAATGTGGGTTAAAAGAGTTCCAGAGATCTCCCTGTGGACAGATACCAGAACAGGAAGTGGTGTTATAAATGTGCTCTGTTGCCTGTCCACTAGGTGGTGCAGTGGGTGGTCAAGATTATGCATGATGGACAACAGTTTGCTCCGTGACCTCTTCTGCACCGCAGCTTCAAAAGTGTCCATTGTCCAGCCAATCACTGCTAATCCTGATCAGTTTATTACGTCTGTTGGCGTCACCAGCTCCAGTTCTGCTCTCCCAGCAGACTGCAGCAAAGTAAACTGCACTCACCACAACAGACTGACAGAAAATCTCCATCATTTTCTGGACATATTGAAGGATCTCTGCTTCCTTAGTAAACAGAGCCTGCTCATCCCGTCTGGTATACAGCCTCTGTGTTGGTCATCCAGTTCAGGCTGTTGTCACTGAGCACACTGGGATACTTGTACTCCTCCAACATATAATCATTCTGTCCCAGCATAGACACGGCTTGCTTAGCCGTCTAGTTTCATTCTTGATCATCGTCTCTCTGATCGTTTCGACATTCAGAAGCAGATTATTCCATCCAGACCACACCGCAAAATCATCTGCCCTGTATCCCCACCCACTGACTCCACTTAAAGACTTAATTCTGTCCAGTTTGTCCAGAATCTCTTCTGTGTTGCATCTCTCAGGAGTCTCTTAATGGTGCCCCTCAATGTGTGTCTGTAAGCTGTTGTGCATGAGTGGTAGAGTGGTAAGAGAAATAAACAGAACAAATGAGCTTCAATGACATCTCTGCTATGTGATCATGCTTTTTATTCATGCATGACACGATTGCACGAAAGTAATGTCCGAAAAGTGTTCGCACTCATGTGAGTGTGTGTTTCACACTCCTCTGAGACATTCTTAGTCAGTTTTTTTATTGCTGACACATGCATAGGATTCATCACACCGTAGATAAGCCCTAATTATACAGTAACAAGTGTATTTGAAGCTCATGCACATCAAGAAAATAATAGAATACATAAATGCGCACACATTTGCATGACAAACTTGCCAATCCCATTCACCCATTCCAAATACAAGAACATTCTCTAGTGGCATTTAAGACACACTGCACAGCCAACAACACTTTACAACATTACAAAAACACTTTCGGTGTTAAGTACTCTGAAAACAAAATGAATAAAAATACATTTATAACAACAGCGGGCACTGAGAACCCTTCCACTAGGAAAAAAAGTGTGTGTTCAGCTCACTTTAATTTTTTATATATATAAATGCTGCAAAAGAAGAAAAAAGCTTTTTTCCCAGTATATTCAGCTTTATTCTGAGATAAGTATACTTAAACTCTAGTGTCTCTTCCATGCCCATTGAGGGCATCCATCCATCCATGCATCCATCCATCCATCCATCCATCCATGCATCCATCCATCCATGCATGCATACTCTTCTGCTTGTCCTTATCAGGGTTGCGGGCGGTCTGGCGCCTATACCAGCTACCACAGGGGGAGAGGCAGGGTAAAACTTGGGCAGGTCCCCAGTCTGTCACAGGGCTGACACAGAGAGACCGACAACCATTCACATCTATGGGCAATTTGGAAACACAAATTAACCTAACCCCACTAACTGCATGTCTTTGGTCATAAATGTAGACCATTTATGATATGAACAGACTGAATATTTAAATGTTGATGGTGTTGTTAAAAAGATCTGGCTTTCTCTTTCAAGATATGAGTTTTATTAATTCCCATCTTCTTTACAGTGCTACTGTTATTAACACTGTAAGGTGATTAGTGCTCAAGTAAGCCCAGCTTTAGGACATTTACAGAAATAAAAGGCATTCATCAGCCAAGTTTAATCTCTTTTCTTCAGGCATCACTGCAACATTTTCAAAGCAATCTTGACTTAACAGTTTGGACTTTAAGGAAATTATCCACATTAGAAGACATCTCTGTTGGGCTAAGGCCATGAAGCTGAGGACTGAGGATACATGCAAGCATAAACCACTAACTGATGAGTTAGTGAAGACATTAAAAGATACTGTTAAAATGTGGACCTTAAATCCTTCCCAGTCCTAGTATTTATGTTAAGCTTTTCACCTCTGGAGCCTGACGTGAGAGTGACGAAGTTTAAGCAGGAAATCGAAATCTCAAGATGCAAATACCGTACATAGACTTAGACAGCATTAACAGCATATGTGTTTTATGGGTAAAACCTATTTAATGTTTGCAGATTTTTATTGATTTCCACCCGTGCATTTCTGAATTATTATTTATTATTTACAGTGCATACGACAACAGCACTGACTGACTCAAAAGCATAATTTTTGACCTTCATGTGAAAAAGCATTTGACTAGCTGTTCTTTATGTGCTTTAAATCTAGAGACAGTATAGGAATAAAAGATCGCTGACTGAAAACTCTTCCCTGGAACTGAATGTGAGCCCAAAACTTTCAATTATTTTCAAATATCTTGTTTCTCTTTTTTGGACAGGTGTCTGGGATAGATTAAAACCTGGCATGATTGTGCTCCAATTCTATCAAAGAGACCCAGTATGTGACCACGCCACATACGTGACTAAGAAATATGATTTAGTCAAGTGGTGTCAAAAATGTTTGACAGATTTGTGCCCTGAAGTATCATTAAGGTGAATCCGTAATCACCGCTAAGCACTGCCTCAAGGAGTAGATTGGCCACGCTGGCTCAACTTCACTTATTGCTGTTTTTCACACCACATGCACATGAAATCAGGTGTTTAGTCTCACACCACTGCAAAAACCCTGCCAGTTTGAAAGTGTGTGACTCAGAACTGATTCACAAAAATAATGGGATGTGGTATGTGAAATTAAAAAAACATGCAGTCTGTCACGACCTATTTAACAATGCCTACGTCTGTTGTTTGTGTTTGGTTGTGAATTAAATTGCTCCGTATCACACACACACAAACACACACACAGAGTGTTGGCAACTTAATCAGCTGGGTGGGTGTGTTGCTAGAAAATTGGCCTTTGGTAATTTGTTGTTTCCTCTCTTAAACAAAATGAAAGACTGAGAGCCTGAAAGGCGAATGACATCAGCCCACAAACACTGATTACAGACAATAGAGTGCAAGCGGCATGCACTCATAGCACTGAGAGAGAGAGAGCCAAAGAGAGGCAGAAAGAGAGAGAGAATGTGTTGCAGTAAGAGGGGTCTATATTGGCGATATGAATCGGCAGTGAAGCATTCTGGGGCTTCGTGTTACAGGCCTTATACGGGCCAGGGTCCCTGTGTTTCTGGCTCTCTCAGCTATTCTTAGGCTGTCTGTCCCTCACCCTCAGCAACCCTACAGGCAAGAAACTCTTCTCCACATTAATACTAATTTAAATGTTCATTTTTGCAACTTTGCACTTGAGTGTTATTGATAGTTTTGGATTTCGGGGTAAGAAGTCAGACTTTACTGTTTTCTGCAGTAGCTCAGTCCAACTCTGCACTCTCTTCTGTGTGTGTACCTATCTGCACGTGTGTGTCTGTGTGCACAAACGTATGCGTGTGTGTGTGTCTCCATTTGTGTATCTCAGTGGTTCCACAGCACCTGACCCACCCACACCAGGGTGTTTGTCCTGAGAGCTGGGAGCAGAAGGGTTGTGAAGCCAGGGCCAACGGAGGTAAGAGCAACCACCGAGGCACCGAGCGGGACAAAAGGATAGCAGGGGTAGGACGGAGAACAAGGGCACACCACACAGGAGGGGAAACCGCGCTGCCAGCAGGAGTTGTTTGCAGGAGGAGTGTTGACGTTTAGCCGAAGATGAGTACATACACAGTGTCTCTGAATGGCCCTGCTCCGTGGGGTTTCAGACTACAGGGAGGAAAAGACTTCAACATGCCCCTCACCATCTCCAGGGTAAGGACAGGGCGACCCTCACAGATTTGTTGTGCAACATAAAGGGAAAGTTATGAGAAATGTGACACTAACGAGACAGCCTGTAATTAACTTGGAAAGGGAAACCAAAACTTCTTCAGACATCTCAGACTGTGTGCACTGATTGGCTGGCTTAGGGCAAATTGAATAATTCAGTGGTGATAAAAAACAAAATACACAGTTCGCAATACTGTAAGCAGTTGATTAACACCCTCAAACAAAACCTCTGTAACCTTTCCCTGCTTGGATAACTTAGTAAGCATCATTTTATTTATTTGTTGTTCTGTCAGCAGAAAACCAATCACACAGCACATTCTTCAACTGTTTAATAAAGTGCCCCTAAACCCTTAAATTTAACCTAAAAAGCCTAAAAATCTTTTATTATGAAGCACAGATTAGATTATTTTTTCCTGCTCTGATATATTTGACATCTAGCTTGTGTTTGTGTACGCGCATACTGTATATCTGTGTGAGCAGGTGTGGTTTGTGTGTGTGCTTTGGTTATGTAATGTTGCTGTAAGCGGTGATGGCAGGTAGCCTCCGATGTAACCTCCATGGAGACTTCTAGAACAGCAGCAGTGGAAAGACGGGAATAGTTTCACTGCTGCCTGACTTAACGCTGAGTGCTGTTGGCACACTTCAGCTAATTTTCAAGAATGCCTACATTTCTAAAATGCACAGTCATCTTGATTAATCACTTTTTTCCTCATCCAAGTCATTAGTTAAGCAAGTGACTATTGAAGTTATTGATATTGATTTGATTATTTTAACTGTCAAAACTGTTACTAAATTATTTAAAATAAAAGTTTAAAAAAACTTATATCAACTTATAACAAGCATAATTTTCTTTAAAAAATAAAACAAAAGCTAAAATCTGAGTTAAAAGGAAGGAAAGACTATAACCACTTAGTGTTCAGCAGAGAAACTTTCTCCCTTTCTCATTCTCTGGCAGGCACCACTGGGGGTGTATTTACAGCATTCCCTTTAAATAGCATTAGGGGAGAGGTGGATGGATGGTTGGGAATGGGACAGGAAAGAAGCGAGCATTGCGAGGAAGCTAACGGCAGCTTGTGTTACCTTTAGTAAGCTTTCTCATGGTCAGTTTCAGTTTCCTCGTTTGGAGCTGCTCCTGTGGAGAAACAGATGGGCAGGGGGTCGATTTAGGAAATAACAGAGAAAAGTAGGAATGAGGTGGATGCTTGCCTGAGAGTAATCTCTGCTCCCCTCCCACCTCAAGCCCTTCATTCCTCAAGCCTGATTGATGCTCAGCTGGCAATCAGGCTCTGTTATATTGATCCAGACATCTGTTACTTCATTGTCTTCTGATCCCCATCTTAGGCAGGCGAGGGGAGCTTTGATCTGTGTCCAGAGTAACATTGTATCATTGGATTTGTTCAGGTTACCTGTGATTGGTCCTGACAAGTTAACATAAAACACTGCAGCTTGACATGTCAGCTCGGGGTGACATTACAGTTTGACGTAACACTGCAGAGGTTTGGATTTCGGACTTTTGCCAAGAACTAATAAAAGGAAAGAGGAATGAAGACATTGGATTCCTTACTTCTTGTTATCCAAGCCAAAGGACTTGCCACTAAAAGTGATATTTATTTATACATCTATTGTTATTAATTAAATATATTGATGTTAAAATGTTCTCATTGTGCTTGCCATAGCTGAAATTGTTTTAAAAGCTTGACTCTCTCAGAGTTTCACCCACACCACTCCGGTCTATTTGCATGCTCTCTTGAGACTGAAATATTTCTAAAGGAATGAAAACATCTCTCACCGTGAAAGCATCTCTCGTTAGCGCATGTGGAAAAAATAACCTAACAATAGCAACATTATGCCTAATATTTGTCTAACTAATTGATTCGGTGCAGTCTGGAATGCTGTATAAAACATGCAAGTAACATTTTTTTCCACATGAATTATTCATCGTTCATTTTAAAAACTCTTATTTTGAAGGATGAATCTGTTATATCTAAGGAAAACACGTGTGATGAATTGTTTGGGTGGTGTTGCGCGCTTCGCTGAACTGAGCCAGCAGAAATATTACTTCTCCTTCATCTTGCTTTTCTGCTTCTTGCACACACGCACACACAAAGACTGAAATGGAAACAATAAAGCAGGAAAGAGGAGGGCAAAAAGCAGACATAAAGAGGAAATAAAGACATGACGACAGTCTGAAAAGACACAGCAGACCAATGATAATGTGATAAAATCTTGGGGAAAAAATTGCTTTGTAGTGAGTTTGTAGAGTCTATGATTAAAATAAACCGAAAGAAGAACAATCGAGGAAGTTTTGCATGAATGTCAGTAGCAGGTGTGTGTGTATAAGTGTGTGTGTTTGAGAGATAGAGAGGGGGCTCACAGGGGTCAATCACTGGCATCGGGAGCATCGCTTATATTTAACTCTTTAACGAGTTGCCTGTAAGCCTAGACCCAATACTGTATAACCCAGACCGCTGAGCTCACTTAAACCTCCTCTCTGTGTAGTTTAACAGCTAAAACGAGGCTTTGTTGCACAGCTAGAAGTAGGAATACTGAGTTGAAGGTCATACATGAAGGATAACTGAAAGTGACAAAGAAAAGTGATGTAATGATTTACATAATCTGAAGAATAAAATCTTTTTTCTTGTCATTCAAATTCAAGAAAATCTCCCCATCCCTCTGTTAAGGACCCTCTTCTCTTTCTCTCGTTTTGTGTTCTCTAACCGCAGACATGAGACACGTCAATGAAATGAGTTCAGTGTCAGGAATAAAAGTATTCTGCAAGCTTTGTGGCTCTGAAATGTGGCTGCTTTTATTTCAGTGTTTTTTCTCTGCTGTTGACACTCATTAGACTCGTAGATAACATTTGGTTACGCTCTGTCAGTTAACATAACTCATCTCCAGAGCTGAAGGATTACTTTCGTTTGCTTCATCGGCTTTTCTCTCCACTAACTTTAAGGCTTATTTACTGTGCCGCTACACACACACAGCATTAATAACTGAGTGAAAAGAGCAGCTACAGTGGAAGCGGAAGTAACACGTCGGCTGGGCGGTTTAAGACCAACTTTAGCAGGCAGATGAACGAACTGTTTGAATCGTATCTTGTGTTTGTAACTTTCTCACATGCAGGTCAATTCGTACTACATGTAACTGCATACGTTTGTCAGTTTTATGAGGAACATGTATCAGTGGCTCTAGCGTGACCTGCTCTGCTGACCCTTTCCTTAGATAACTCCGGGCAGCAAGGCAGCGGGAGGCAGCTTGACCCAGGGTGACATCATCTCAGCTATTGATGGGGTCAGCACTGAGGGGATGACGCACCTGGAGGCCCAGAACAAGATCAAGTCTGCCACCACCAAACTCACCCTCTCAATGCAGAAGTAAACAAGCAGCACACTTATAGCTTAACACCCACCCACACAAACTAAAGTAGATGATGAAGAAGAAACTTTTAAGGTACTTGAGTTGGATTTGCCTTGTCAGTTTGGGCATTTAAGGAGGAAGACAAAGTGATGAAAGTGATACTTCAGAAAATTAAGGTTCCACTTCACACTTGAGTAAACTAACAGATCTGGGATTGGCTCTGTAACTAGCTGTGTTTCCACGAAATCCCTTTATGTACACACTCAGTTCAAATCAGTTCAATTTTATGAGAGTCTCTTCAATCCGCCTACACAGTTTCCATTTAGACTAAAGGTGAGCACATGTGATTTTTCCAACTTCTAGTTATGCATATGAAAAACTGCCTGATTCTGCAGCTCTAACACCAAAAAAAGTGACATGAGGAAAACACATCGGACTTTTTCACCCTGAACAGAATTAATTTTTTTTGCTGTATAATCTACAGATCAAGACGTCCGGCTCCAGTTCCCACGGCAACTCCAAGGATGGACTCACCCATGCCAGTCATCCCTCACCAGAAGGTATAAACACAGCCGCTCTATCATAAAAAAACATACCCAAATGACACACACAGACATACTGAATATCATATATGTTGTCTGTTAAATCCTGTGTGTTGAAAATGTCTTTTTCATATGTGTTCCGTATCCTCGTCTTATATATGTTTGTAAGAATATGATTAACTATTTTAAAATGGTGCCATCAGGCAGTGACCTGCTGCCCTCTAGTGTAAAATATTCACAGTGCAACTGCAGGAATCACTACAGGGAGGTCAGAGGTCAGCAAAAGAAAACCAAAACACCAACAGAACAACTGCTATACAAGCTGCTAGCTTTGGTTTAATTTAATAGATTCATTTTCCATCTCTATATATCCATCTATCTTGACATTCTCCCATTTTTAAGGCATTACAAGAGGAACATTTTGCAGGAGAAGTTCAAAAGAAGGATCAAGAGTCTTGTGGAATCCTGCTGGACAAAAATCCCTGCAAAAGAAATCTCTTCCCAGCTTCAAGATCTCCACCAAGCCAACGGGGGCAGTACAATTCCCCAATAGGCCTTTACTCCCCCGAAACTCTCAGAGAAATGATTGATATGCAGGGCAAAATAGGCGAGGGATCAGCATCGGCCCGAAGAGTTTCATCGCTGGGGTAGGTTAGCACACTTTAACCACCGGTTAAATAATACGGAGAGAAGAAGATAACTAATCTGGGGGGTGAGCCAAACAGAGCTCACCCAAGGAATGAAGTCACACCTCCCTCACTTAACCAAAGATTAACAGAAAATGTACTCAGAACTTTCCACTGCTATTCCAGTACGCATAACTTCTCACACGTGGCACTATTTTGGGAGCGTGCATACAAATGCACCTGGCCTGCATCCAGGTAACAGAACAGGAGGAGCGCAGGATCATTTGAGGATATTTGGAGCCTCTTTACTAAAGGTCACATTACCTCAGCACTACATTTAAATATCTCAGAACAAAAACTGACTTTTCAAGATGAAAACATAAAGCCAGTGAAATGATGCTGCCATCAGCAACATCGTCACCAAAGAAGTCTTTTTGCTGTTTCAGCTCCCCAAGTTGCTTTTTTGAAGCTTTTATCATCTGGGAAATGCATCCCTCTTACTGCACACATGGGAATGCAAAGCCCACAACAAGGGTTTTATTCTTGTTTGAAGCAGAGACATGTTGTTTTTGCGAGTGTCGCTGATGTGAATGTAAAAGCTCTGCAATTATGGCAAAAACAAACCTGCTGTACAGGTGCTGACTTACGGTTCTCTGAGCCCGTTCAAAAGACCAACAAACAAAAGGTGTCAGATTCTGTTTTTTTTCCAATAGATATAAATAATTAGGTATTAATTTTGTTGCTTTTTTTATCTTTGTTTTTGCCTTCTGGCTAACTGTGTGTTTAGATTCAGAAAACAAACCAATAACATTCATTTTGCTTAATAGAAAACAATTCTAAGGGAAAAATGCAGAAACATTCATTAAAAATTAAAGTCAGAATTTTTAAAACTGTTTTGTTTTTTCACCCCTAAAATAGCAACAATGCTTTTCAGTGGCTCACATATTTAATAACCTGTAACTGACTAATCGTTTCTGTTGTATTGTGCTGTTATTCCTGAATTATTCAGTGTAACAGTAGCCATTTATTGCAGCATTGTGCTTTTCTCTTTCTAAATTTATCAGTTTTGAGAATATAACTGTAGGGCCCCACTATAGTAGATTTTAGGGTTGATATTCATGTAATGAAAGACGTCCTTATAGAGGGTGATTTTCAGCTCCACAGAAAACCAAGGGATTGACTCAAAATTAGCTCCAACATCGAGGGAAAATGCCACTATAATAATAATTATTTCTTCTATGTTCACAGTGCATTATTGGGCTATATTATATATTTTTTTGGACAAAACATAGTATAGCACATTCTGCACATTCTTATATATACTTCCTAAACAGATACCAGAAAAACAGCACCTTTTTCAACTCATATTTCCACCTAACAAAGCTCAGGTTGGCTCCATTTCTTTCTTCTTCTTCTACTTCTTCTTTGGTGCCCTTAAAGTCATATTCATGTTGCATATTTGATCTGGAAGTTCCCATACCCGGAGTCTGGTGGGAGTTGAATTATGGCCGCTGTTGAGCGGTCTCTTCTCAGAAGGATGGCATGTGTTTGCGTGAAGTCTCAGTCATGGAATACTTGTAGAGTTTAATTAAGGGTGTAACGTGTTTGGCCTCTGACATATCACAGCCAGGTATCAGTCTCCCCCTAATCTGTTTCCCCTCTGCTGAGCCCTTACAGTAACGGCCAATGGGAAGTCAGGTGTCAGAAAAACGTGCTCCATGCAGAGCACAGGACGATGACGGCAGCGTCATGCCAGCAGCCCCACCTCACTGAGCACATGCGGACACAGACACACACACGCTCGGAGAGGACGAGCAGCTGTTGTACGCAGTTATGGAATGTTCCGCTCTGGTTACACACCATCATCCTGAATCCTCTGAAAGCCAAACCTGAGAAAGGACACCCCTGTCTATAGGGAGATGCCCCATACGTGATATGTTTCACTTTACTGTACCCTGAGCACATCCCTGTACTGTAGAGACAAACATTTATGTGTCTCACCACTGTGGCAGCGTGGAATTGAACACATTTACACCGACAATATGAAGTTGGCAGTGATTCCTCGCATAAGATGAACTCAGTCTCTCTGAAGATTGAAATCATTCAGGCTTAAAATCTCACACGATTATTGGTTATGCTGCACTATGTGTAGCTCATTAAAACTATCGGGCACTCTGTTTTTCTCTCAGTTTATTTTGAAAACAGCAACAGAACTCACAAATACTCAGAAACTCAAAGCGCATTCAAACTGTGACCTCTGCAGGAGGTGAAAATTTAATAAAACTATAACTGTGTCTGGGATAGGCTCCAGTCTCCTCTGCAACCCTGAATTTATTAAGCGGTTAATAAGATAGATGCATGGATGGATGGACAGACTGAACTATTGCCATATTATTAGCCTTGTCTCATGCCCATATTAAAATTAAATAACACTGAAAACCACCATTTGTTCCAAGTAACCCTGAGAATAAGACTGAAATGTGAAGATTTGATGCAGATTTATGAAGGTGAATTTACGTAAAACTTTACATACTCCTGTTTTAGCAGGTTTTAAAAGCCCAGAGTGTAACCCTTTATACATGAGACAGATTCTTGGCAAAAGCTAAAGTGAAACCAACATAAATATTTCCATATGCAGGGTTAGAAATAGGCATCTCCAGTAACTTGTCTGTGCCAGCCTGTGTTCATCTATCTGTAATGTCTGCTGTTCTGACATAAGTTGAGCGGGTGGTTTGCGTTCTGTTTTGTGTAGTTGTGTATATTTTTGTCTGTTCTGCGCTAAATGTGTCTACATCCCTGCTGTCTTGTGTCATGTGACTGAAACACTTCTGCTCCTGTCAGTCACTCCTGAGGTTTCAGGGGTAGCAGGGAAATATCCCAGTGATGGAAAAACGGCTGCAGTACATGGGATTACACATGAGCACTGTAGCCGGATGGTTTCCTGCAACGCACATAGGGCTATTGTTATCCACAAAAAATACCTGTAGTGATTCACCACATCCCCTCCTTTTGTCTATTTTTCTCTCTTTGTGTGTCGGTTCCTCTGGTGTGTTTCAGGTTATTGCAAACACAGCTGCAAAGTCAGTACCTTAATTTATTTTTACAGCATTTCATGTGCATGAAGTGAAGCGCAGCAGTATTAGCAATTTTCGATCATCTACTCGTAACTTTGGTGTGGAGTGAAGTTGTGGGATTTGTGTGTTGGTGGTTGCTTCCTTGTAGCTGTTGGGCTGCACTGAGTGTGGCGTTCACAAGCTAAAAATTCAAGTCATGTTAAAATCATCTGGTCCCCAGAAGTGGAAAATGGCAGACTACCACATTACTTTGGTGACTTTGGCCAGAATCTCTACTTTTCTCCATGTCACAAGAAATGACTGTGCATCGTTCTTCACATTGTTTATCTAACAGCTCTGTTGCCATTTACTTTATCATAAAAATGTAACATACCTGTCAATATTACATTGTAGCCAAGAGACCAGTTACAAAGTTACTTACATTTTGAGACAAAGAAACCAAAATAGCCTGTAAATTTTAGCGCTGACACATTTTTATTTCTCCCATAAATAATTATTTCATTTTCATTTCATTTCATTAAAAGTTTATTGATCCCAAAGGAAATTGGTTAAGGCTGCCGGCATTCCAGCATCAGCACTGAACTCATAATGTACTGAGACATTTACCTGCATTTCCACTTCTGCTGGTCCTTTTAATCAGTTTTACTGTGTGTGAAATTCATAACAGATACGTTATGTATTTGCAGTACTATGTCTATATCAGTATAACTGAGTGCATCATTTTAAACATGCCAGTAATGACCTGTCAGTTTGGCCTGCTGGGTGTCTGAAACATTAGCATGTTTGGTTTTCTTTGGACTTGTTTGTTTGTCAAGTAAAAGCTGAGAGTTTAGAAATGTTCAAGTGATAATGTCAAAGACCTTTTAGCTTCTGTTGACATGCTGTGTCCCAATTCCACAAATATTAGAAATATTAATTCATTGGTATTAAATATTTATCCAGTAGGATCTAAACATTCGCCACACATAGTACACGAATAATGCTGTGTTTAGTTTCCTTCTAAAGTTGGGTGTTGTAGCTTCGAATAACGTGACTCCTTGGAACTTGGAAATTCTGACTTCAGCTGGATTGCACTGTAAGAAGTTAGCATATGACATACGCAGCAGCTAATCTCCCCTCCAAACAGTGACAGCAGGATGCAATGCTTCCTGTGTCAACTAGATTATTTTTAAATATACTTCATTGTGGCTTCAGCATTAAAAGTGAAAGAGCTGTTAGGTTATTTCTATGTCTATGGGCACTTAAATACTGTTAATAAATTGTGAACTTTTTAAGTGATGTTTGTAGACAATCTGAAACTTTGATGGTGTAAGTCAACATATGTAGCATGGTAGTGCAGTGGTTAGCACTGCTACCCCACAGCAAGAAGGTCTGGGGTTCGAATCTAGTCTGGAATTACACATTTTTCCATGTTTTGGAGCTGGGACACAGCTACAGTACAGAGTGGTGTATATTTGCTAACCACTACAGCGGTACAACAGCCCCCCCTTTCTGCCGATTGCATGACTACACCTTGACCTTGCCGTCTCTTTTCCCTCATATTCCTCTCTCCTATCCCCTTCTGTTAACACCTCATGTTTAAACCCTTCACCCCACACCTGAAACCTTCTTCTTTTACCCACTGACCTTTCACCCCTTCCACCTGCTCTGACAGTGTGGAGTACACCCCCAGCTTCAACCCCATTGCTTTGAAAGACTCAGCCCTGTCCACCCACAAGCCCATTGAAGTGAAGGGTCCAGGAGGAAAGGCTACTATCGTTCACGCTCAGTACAACACACCAATCAGCATGTACTCACAGGACGCCATCATGGACGCTATCGCAGGGCAGTCACAGGCAAAGGGACACGACAGGTGAGGACACACAACTAAACCAATCCCGCCCCCGGGTGTTTTATACCTCTTTTGCACTCACACTTGATGACATCACACTGACTGAACAAAGCCATGTGTTTAGAAATTAAAGGGTCAGTTACTCAAATGACAAAAAACCCATATTCATTCACTTAATCTTCACTTGCTGGTTATATTAAGGCACTAAAATCTACTTTGATTGTCAGATTGGGTTAAAATATGCATCTGTGTGTAAATGACACACCAAAGGGTAGTTTGCAAGTCAACTGGTGAGTTGTGAATGAGAATCCTATCTTACTGTTGCCATAACGCAGTAGGTCACAGCATTACTGCCACTATGAGATGCCAGTGTCTCTGATAAAACAGCAGTGGTTTATGAAACTGACCTTTTAAGAAACTTCTGCCTGAAAAGCTCCAAATAAGGTGGAGCTTCTGAGCATACGTTAAGCTTACGCTGCTACAAATAGGGTGTCTATAGTAGTGTAGTGTATGCCCGGGCTTTTCCTTGTTGTCTGTGTCCGTGCCGAGTACTCCTCCGTGCCTTCACCCACTTTCCTCTGCTCATTCCATCCAACCAACCAACCACACCCGTGCTGTCCTCCACCCATCCCTCCCCATCCTTTCTTCCTGGTTGTGACATGAAGTGAAGAGGCAGGCTCCCCCTTGGCGTAAGTACAGCAGAGCGTTTCCGTCTCGCCTCTCCTCATCCGTGCGTCTCCTCTCGTCTCACGACTTCATAATAGCTTGTGCATTGCGCCATGTGTCTCATAAACTAATGCCCGACTGAAAAATGTCTGAAAATCCTCCAGCCTCCCTTTGTATACAGAATTTATGTTTTTACGTGTTTGTCTGAAACATCACATCAAAGTGTTTGATGCACACTAACCATGAGGTTGTCATGGTTATGTGTGAGGAAGTACCCGTGAGTACTTTGGCCTTAGTGTGAGAGTGCAAGCCGAGTTTAGAGTCATACTCTGAAAAAAGGAGCCACTATCATCACAGCCTTGGGAACCTGATGGGATTTCATCTGATGCAGTTTTATGGCATGGGAATGTTCTGAGTATCACAGGTTTTTAAAACCTCTACTGCCCGGACCCGCACTGACTCACTTTCTAACTGCTGTGTACACGCTCTTGAGTATTTACTGTCATGAAGACTACATGACAGTAAATACAGGCACTTAAGGTAAAATTATAGATCAACAGAACAGAACTGAATATGATGGATTAACACATAAACTATAAAAATGTAATAATTAACCTTAATGTAATAAATGCCCATGATTGTATAAAATTCAAGATTTTAACCTAAACGGCATTTGAGTAGGATTTCAGTGGGTTTGTAGTGCAGTGAGGTGCATGTTTTAAATACTGCAGATTTCAGCAGGTCTTTCCAGTTTCAGGTCTGATACACACTGAGATTAGAGACTTTAAAGAACTCCTAAAATGCAAAGAATTTTAGACACATACAAATTTACATACAGTGCTGTGAAAAAGTCTTTGCCCCCTTGCAAAACCTTTGGCAGAAAGAACTGCAATCAGGTTTATGTGATAACTTTCACATCACCGTGGCTCTCATAAATGTTAGCCCCTTCTTCTTTGCAGAATTGTTTTAACTCAGCCACATTGAAGGGTTTTTTGGGGTTTTTTTTTTTTAGCATGAATAGCTTGTTTAAGATCATGCCAAAGTATATCAGGCCACTCCAACCTTGATTTGGGGGTTTTGTGCCATTCAGAGGTGGACTTGCTGGTGTTTTTCGGATCATTGTTCTGCTGCAGCCCAAGTGCGTTTGAGTTTCAGGGTCCAAATTGATGGCCAGACATTCTCGTTTAGGATAGAGAACAGAGTTCATGGTTCCATCAGTTGCAGCAAGTCATCAAATGTGCAGAAAGCTTTTGTGTTCTTTTTGGTCACCAGTTATTTTCTCCTTGGAAGTCTCCCTTCGATGCCATTTTTTTCCAGTCTCTTTTTTTGTTGTTGAACCATGAACACTGACCTGAACTGTAACAAGTGAGGCCTGCAGTTCTTTAGACGTTGTTCTGAGTTCTTCTATGACCCCTTGGATGAGTCATCAATGCACTCTTGGAATAAGTTTGGCAGGCAAAAGTTTCACAACTTTACCACTAATTGATGATTTAACAAGGGGCAATTACTTTTTCACACAGGGTAGGGTAGGTTTGGATGCATAACTGTATTTTGTATTTATCTGGGTTTTGTCTAGTATTAAAATTTGTTTGATAATTTGAAATATGTCAAAACTAAATGAAAAACTAAGAAATTAGGAAGGATGCAAATACTTCTTCATAACGCTGAATTAAAAGCGTGATGCTTTATGCAATTTTACTTTTTGTTCCAATATTTGTTTTTGGTGTACAAATATTCTGTTCCAACAAAGCAATTGTACACCAAAAACATAGCAGTACTCCAATATTGATAGGTGGTAGTGTATCATGGGCACTTAATACATGATCTAGTTTCAGCTTTTAAAGTTTGGGCCTTAACATCCACTTTGGTTCCATGACGTCTAACTGACCTCTTTGCCCTGCAGTGGTGTTCTGCCTATCAAGGAGCCTGTGGTAGATTGTGCATCTCCAGTGTACCAGGCAGTGATCAGGCCAGGAGAGCCCCAGGACATGACTGACTGGGCTCGCCGTGCTGCCAACCTGCAGTCTAAAAGCTTCAGGATCCTGGCCCACATCACTGGCACCGAATACCGTCAGTACACTGACTCCACCTTATCTTCTTGTCCTTTCATCCTTTATGATTTCATACCCTCTCCCTGAATGTGCCCGATACTTCTCCTTGCTAATCCTCAATTAGTTATCAAGTCATTGAGAGATCTTACTAAATGCTCCTTTATGTCTGTCAATGCAGTGCAAGACCCAGATGAGGAAGCCCTGCAGAAGTCAAGGTAAGAGTGGTCTTTTAATGGTGTGTGACCAGTCTACTGACATTTGGAGACAGAGTGGTTCAGATACTTTAGCAAAATTGAAAAAATTACATCAACTGGCATCAGCTACCTTGTCTTAAAGAAAAATACATAGAAAGCTAAGCTGAACTGAAAGTGAATACTTCAACTTTAATTAAAAGGGTTTCACAAAAGTATTGCATTAACTGTTTATTGCAGCCATTTTTATACACAGCAACCCACTTTCATATGCTCAAAAGTAACTGGACAAACCAACATAACCTTTAATGGAAGGATAGTTTCTAATGCTTGGATCCCTGCTTGAATCCCTGCTCTGCCAGGCCTTTACTGCAGCCAGCTTTCCTTCTGCTTTATGGGTCTCTTTGACTTAACTTTTATATCTAATAACCTATTTTGACACCAGAACATCATATTTTGAATTTTGCCTCAGCTAATTATTCATTTGCTCTGTCAGATTAGTTTTGCAGCACTTGGTTGAATCTGAGCAGAGAGCTCAGCTGCTTCTATTAGGAACGTATCAGCAATAAATACTAGTGAACCAGCTCCACTGGCTGGCAGCTATATACGCCCAGGCTTCAGTATGCTGGTATGCTTTAGATCATTGCTCTTTTCCTTCTTCATACTTTTCTCCTTCCATCATTCTTGTGCAAGTTAATCTTGTACGTCTTGAGAGTTGTTTTTGACAATCTCCAAAGAAACCCTTTACTATCATCAGTTTATTTCAGAAAGGAGAGATACCGAGATACAGAATACAATTAATCTATTTGACGATTAGACTCTGATGACTCCCAGTGATAGGAATTAGGATAGGACCCCCTGGAGTCTAAACACTGGTGATGGTGAAGATGAAGATAAAGGCTTAAATGAAGCTCTGAGTGACAAGGGTGGGGCAGAGTGCAGGCTGATTGGCTCAGAGAAAGTGGGCAAGAAGATGATTGGACTAGAGCAAGGATGCTGCCATTGAGTGTGATAGCATGGAAACCTGGCAGTGATCGAAACAATATCCTCCTGAGACCGAGCCTATTCATTTTTGTCCTCTGTAATGGACATTTGTTTTTAATCTGTATCCTTTTACTTATTTGAGCAACCCTACTAAGTCTCAGTGCGCTCAACAGAGGACATTCTGGCATTTCCAGTGATATCTCATGTTTGGGTGGTTTCTTTTACCTCCAAAGAGGCAGGAAATCACAAAAACAGAAAAATACTTTTTTCCTCGGTTCTCAGGAATCCACTTGAAATTCTTGGAATCCTCTTGGAAAAGTGGTGCACTATGTATAAAACTGGCTTTTTCTTCTAATACACTTTGATGATGTACAGCTGAAAAATTACAAAGAAGTGTGTCACTCTCCAAATATGCATGCACCTAACCGTAACTGTTATTTATTTATGTATACATAATACAATACATAATTGTTTTCCCTACCATCAGAGAGAAGTTTGAGTCGGAGGTCAAAGGGCCCCGCTTTGCCAAGCTGAAGAACTGGCATCATGGACTGTCTGCACAGATCCTTAATGTCCAGGAATAAAGAGGAGAAGGCGAGAACAAAGGGAAAGAGAGAGAGAGAGGGGAGGAGAACATGTAAAGGACGACATGGACAAAAGGAAGAGAAAGAGATAAATTATGGAGAGAGATAAGGAGCAAGAGGAGGAGCAAACTGCTCGGGAATGTGACATAGTATTGTAGCCCAGATTAGTTTGATGAAAGATACTAAATGTTAGTGTAAGAATGCTAAATGTTAAATGTCAAATATATCTGTCAGCTGCTAAAACCTGATCTAGCATTTGGGTTTTTCTTTCTTTGTTTCCTTTTTGTTTGGGTTCTGTCTCTCTTATGTAAAAGGGAAATTGTACAAAAATGAAGTATTCAAGTGAAAATGCAGAAATTATGTTTCTTTTATGCACCAGTACGTAAACAAACATATGAATTTTAACACGATGTGCATATTTGTGAGGCAGCACACATAGAGATGTATCTAAATGCACCAATACAGTATGTAAAAAACAAATGCACTGATATGAATGTGAATAAATGTTTTCTTAAAACAATACGGCTGAATGAACTGCTGTAAACCACTTAAAAATCAAAGCTGGAGACATGGTGTGGCGTCATGATTGAGACGTTCATCAATCAAGTTTCCTGTCATTTCTGTTCCTGACGGGAAAGCAGAAGCAGTCTTTGACTTTGCAAACCAGGATATAAAAAAAACAAAAAACAAAAGAGCATCTAACAGCTTTTGACAGGATAATAAGATGATTGTTTATTTGCTCGTGGCACCGCTGGCACTGGCACAGCTGTGATAACAGGGCTGACAGAGCCTTAGATATAAACCCAGCATGTGGAGCCACAATCTTCAGCTTTTATTTTAAGGCAACGCTAAACTTAAACTTTTTCTTATTTTCTAACATTCACTTCTCAAAAAAATTAATAAAACACTGAAAACACATCAGATCTCAATGGAAAGAAAAACCTTGCTGGATATCTATACGGACATAGACTGGTTAATATGTTAGGAAAGAAAGGATACCATATTTTTTTGTGGAAAAGAAAATTATCAATTCAAAATGGTGCTCAGTAGTTAGTATGGCCCCCATGTGCTTGTATGCATGCGTGACAGTGACAGCTTCTAATGGGATGACAGGTGTCCTGGGGTATCTCCTTCCAGAGCCTCACTGAACTCCTGGACAGCTTTAGGTGTAACCTGGGGGGGTCAGACGGACCAAAATATAAGGTGTTCTATTGGATTTAGGTTAGTAAAATGCATGCATACTCTCGTCACATGAGGCTGGGCATTGTCATGCACCAGGAGGAACCCAGGACCCACTGCACCAGCGTAGTGTCTGACATTGGGTCCAGAGATTTCATCTTGATACCCACAACAAACCTTTTGGCAACTGCATCTCCTGGAGGAGTTGGAGTAACTGTGCAACCTCTGTAGGGTCCAGCTATTGCCTTATGCTTCCAGTAGTGACACAGAGAACAGCCAAATGCAAAGCTAATGAAAAACAGAAAACATGGGGTGGGAAAAAATGTCAGTGACCTCCATCTGTAAGATCATTTCTGTCTTCGGGGTTGTCTCATTCTTGCCTCTCTTGTGCACCTGTTTTTAATTTCATTGATACCAATGCAGATGGAACATGGAAATCATATTTGGTTGCGGGTTTTTTTTGCTAATCGCTCCCCAACCAGCTAGCTAATGTTTCTGCACTTTCTGGTGAAAACTGACACACCAAACATGGACTTGACCAGTGAGGTCACAACAAAAAATATAAAAATATTGAACCAAAAATTCAGTTTTTAGAAAGATGTTGAAAACTTCTGCAGAACAGAGGGGAACTGCCGGAAAGGGGGCTATCCTGTGTGCATTTGTCACTACCAGCAAGGCTCTTTTCAGGTAAACAGTTTATAGTTCATAGTCTTGCAGGTTGACTTGGACTTGGCCACAAAAGATTTGCAAACAGCATCAGTGACTGATGATCTTACATCTTATGATTTAACAGCTGAAGTCTAAATAACCCCCCACCATTGCCATAATGCTGCGTCATGATGCAATGAGTGCTGTGAACACCAGAGGGCAGTCAAAGACCTGAAGGAGGGGCCCTCCGCCTCTCTGCAACAGCAAAACAGCGCTTCATGGATCACGTTGTTCTAGCTTCATCCCTTCCTTTATGTAGTATTATTCAGTGAATATAATTATTTTCCTACTTGCTTACATTTTAATATCAAACAACTGTTTTTTGGAGGAAAAAAGTGGAGCTTGTGTAAAGTGGGATTTGGCTGGTGAGGAAAAGAATAACCTGTAGATAAGTCACATGACTCCGATATTCACTACTTTTCGTTGATTTGCAGATGTTTTACAAGCTGATATCCGACAATTGCACAATATAAAGTAGAATTCAGTGACTGAATCTAATGTGCATCATCACCTTTAGTAGAAATTGATGTCTGCTACCCTTCCTACAGCCTTACATGAATACCACAGCCTCTTCTCCACCAGTCCAATACTGTGCATTAGTGTACTCTTTATTACACTACCGCAAACTAACCAATGCAGCCTAGTATCTTCATTAAAGCTTTGACTAACACAAAATTATTATTCAAGTACAGTTTATTTTGCAGGATATTTCACAAAAACAGCAAAATACCAAGTACGGATGCAATGTGTGATTTAAAAGCTAAACTAAACTGGCGTTTGAAAATAATCTCAGATTTCTTCTCCTGTGCGTTTCACTGCATGTCACTCCAACTTTACATGTGCACCGCGAACGCATCACAGGGACGAAACGAAAAAAGGATGTGTTGACGGTGTAGCGGGTTACTGAGCAAGTAACTCCATGTTTTCACTGGAAACAACACCAGGCAGCAGCACACGGAAAATTACCTCACACGTACATTAACCTGCCTCAGATTTAATGACTGAAGGTGCTGAAGGTTCCGGACCGTTCAAGCCCTGGTTGTGATATCAATGTCACTCAGATTCACTGCACTGCTGAATCGGCATGTCTGAGTGAAACAGAAGGAGGAGGGGGAGGAGGAGGAAAAGGATGAGCGGGGCTGTTGTGACTCATTCAGGTGAAGATGACAAAGCAATTTCTCTCCAATCACAATAGCTGTAGATTCTCTCTTTGTCTTTCTTAATGCATTCTGATTCAGTTCAAGTGGTAAAAATAAAAAAAACCCAGAGCTGATGGCAAAGCATTTATATAAACAGCAATACTATATATAAAAAAATAGACAAGCATATAAATAATAAGTATCTACTAAGAACATTTTGCTAAGAAATTAAAAACGAAGGAATCAAATGTTTGGGACAAGCTCTGTGATGCAACTGCAGGTTACATTGCAAAATTTAATGATGCATATGATCTGAGAAGAGGCTCTGTCGGTTATGTAACCAGCGCATGGAGCCTCAGCATCTACAAAGGTGTGCCCAGAGCAGCGTGCCAATCAAAATATGCAAACAGAAAGCCGGAGGCTGAGCTGAGCATGAGAGAGAGTCACCAGAAGAAAAGATGGACGAGAGTGGAGGGATGACTAAAGGGGCGGGGTTGCAGCATGACTTGAAAATGCTGCAGCATCCGGCTGCCTCTCCTCCTCCTCTCCCCATCTTTTTACATATTGGCTGTATCCTCCCTCCTGTTCCTCTCAGTCTGAGTGCTGTAGCCCTGCTGTGTGTTCCTCTCTGCCCTCTGTTGGAGCACCAAAGGGAGGAGGAGCCACCAGGAAACAGGCACTTACACATACCCACCCAGACACACACTCTGACATCTCACAGCATCACTTCTGCACGCTCACCGTAAGCACCAGCCAGCCAACCAGCCAGGCCCGTTTGGAGCAGGGGAGCCCAACTGTTTCATCGCCCAACATGGATGTACTGATGAAGGGGTTCTCCATGGCCAAGGAGGGGGTGGTGGCCGCCGCAGAGAAGACCAAAGCTGGCATGGAGGAAGCAGCAGCTAAGACCAAGGAGGGGGTAATGTATGTAGGTATGTAACATATCATGCAGCAAAAAGAGTTTGGAGGGTTGTGGGGGGGAGGTGCACTCATTTTTTGGTGTATATGTGGAATTACTTCATGTACTTTTTGCATCATATGATTTGGGATCCATGTCTGAGACTTGTGAGAGGAACAGAGAGAGGAGGAGGAAGAAGAGAAGAGAAGAGAAGAGAAGAGAAGGCTGGAAGGAGGGGATGGAGTGAGTGCTGGTGGGATACTGCTGCAGGACTGGTGCAGGGTGCAGAGGGTGGACAGTGAGAAACAGCGAGGAAAAGACAGTGAGGGTTACAGCTTTGCAGCAGGACAGTGATCAGTGGATAAGTTTGTTTGGGGGGAAAGCAAAAGAAAAGCAAAAGAGAAGAGCAAAAGGAGGGAAAGGAGGTCACTGCAGAGTTCTGTGACGCTGCTTCCTCAGGCTTTCATCACCTGACCAGCGTGACTTTAAATCACTGGTCTGTGAAGCAGTTTGGACGGGGATGTCAAGTGATGGACTGAAGTTCCCAGAGTGTCAATTTGTCAGATTATTTTTTTTTATTAAATTTACAGAATAGAGCTGACCTACATTCATAATTACAAGAAAAAAATATATTTAGAAAAGTGTTATAAAAAGCATTTAAACACTTAAAAAGAATCATTTGACAGCAATGATGTAAGTGTGAGAGGAAATAAAATTTTAAATGCCCAAGAAAAATGATTAATTTATATTTTACCTCGGGTGCTTTGCACTCCCGCTGTTGTTTCCTGCACTTTAATTATAGCTCAAGCTGCCACTGCGTCACGTTTCAAGGTTACCCCAAGCAGCAGGCTTTTACACCACCTGGGACAGGCCAGAGAGGGTGCAAAAGTAAGGAGAGTGGGTGAGGAATGATCAGAGTGGAGGGCTCCATCGTTGTCTGCTGTCTATCCTGTCAGTGCTCTGTCTGACCATCATGCAGCAGCTTCACAATCTTAATCATAATGATGAAAAAAAAGGGAAAGTCAACGCCACAAGCTGGAGAGGGAGGGGTGAGTTAGGGCAAGGATCATTTGAGCACTGCAGCAAATTGCTCTCTCTCTATCACAACCCCTCCACCCCCCCCACCCCCACCCTCCTTCTCCCGCACGCTCTACCCTCATCGGTTTGTGCTGGACGCAAAAACATTTGCGTGCTTATGTGAGTTTGTGGCGTCGCAGCAGCAGGATTGGCCTCCCAGTGAGTGCTCCTTCCTTCCACCCCACAAAGCTCACAAAACATCCACCCCAGGGAGACATGGAAGAACGGAGGGATGCTGGAAAAAGAGACAGAGAGAGAAAAGAGGGGGGGAAGAAGGGAGGGGTGTTATGTCACCAAAAGCTTTGAGCTTGTAGTCTCGTGGCTCGTGGAGGAGAAAGACAGGTGACACATTGGGACGGAGGGCTGAGACTTGCTGGGTAAAGAAACCCTGGATGTTCCAGGAAGTAGCCATGGTCACAAGCTCAAGGAAACAAGAGAATGGGGGTAAAAGTGAAGCAAGAGACAGAGAGGGAACAATGCAGATCATAGGGGGAGGATCAGAAGGGGGAGAGGGGATGTGATCAATGAAGAGTGTCGATGGTTTCACTGTATCCGCCTGCAGCAGAGTGCCTACGTCAGCATGTGGCTGTCAGTACACAGTATCAAGGTTTGCATGCCTGCTTTCCACCACATAGGCCAGACCTGGACAAACACAGCAACATGCTCAGTGATTTAATTTTTTTTTTTTTGAAAAAGCTCCTCCCTCAGCTGCACAGCTCCAAAAAGTTTTAACTTTTCATTAAGAGATTTAACTTCTTTTGATTTTATCAATGCCTTTATTTTTGCTTTACAATTTTTTGTTTAAAGAGATTCATATAAAATCAAAAATACACAATCCAAAAATTGTAGGTGTTTATTTTTGCAATAATATAAAAATATTGCAACATATATAGCGATTATTTTAGAAAGAAATCAGCAAGAAATTAGCAATAAGGAATATTAATTTTCTTTTTCATTTGTATGTATATGGTAATACAGCATGTTGTTGTTTATATATAGGTGTGTAAAATTGCATCTTTTTTTAGCTGAGAGCACATAAGGATTCACAGTTAACAGGATTTTTCACCACATCAGGATTGCTGAAGCATAAATCCTCCTCTGGAAAAAAAAGCTGTATTTCTCTGTGTTTAACGCATCATTTCATAATGGGTAAAAATGCATTCAAACGCTCTAATCCATGCCGTCTTTGTGTACTCAGGCATGCCTCCAATCAGAATTATAATTTATTACAAGGATTATTTCAACAATTGCATTTTTGTTCTTATTCTTGTCATTTGATCAGCGGTGTCCTGTGCATCACCTTCAGCTGGAATCGGCGTTATTACAAAAAGATGTTTATGATTCACTTGATAAATCATAAAGCAAAGTTTCCTCAGAAGTCATGTATTCTTTCACAGGCATGGCTTGTTTGGTGACAGGCAGATCAGCTCTTCAGCTGAAATAGTCACGGCGTGCAGTGACACTCGGGAGGGGGGCTCCCCCTGTTGACTGAGAAAGAAGCTGTGTCACTGCAGCCTGCGATGAGCTGTACTGCAGTACTGCTCAGTACTCCGCACGTGGCCCATGTACCACGGGGAACGTGCTGAAAGATGGAGGGAAGCAGAAGGTAGCAAGGCTGAGTGCATGTGGGACACTGTAAATGGCAGCAGCTGCATCTATGTGCCTATAAAAAACAGAGTACAGTCAGTTTACTCATCTGCAGATGTAGCCTTCCTTTCCTTCATTAGTTCCTTTTTACCTTCCTCTCACTGTTTCTACTGTTCTTATCTTTTAGCTCGGATACTTCCCTCCTGTCATCCCTAACGTTGGCAGATTACATAACCACAATTTAATCTGCTGGGATCATACTGTAATGAGCACAGGGCTGGAAAGCAGGAAGGCATGCACAGAGACGTGCTGCTGTTGCAGCCCATTCACAGGATGACTTCCAATTAAAAAAATGTTTCCAAGTGAAATGAGCTTTTTTAGAGCTAGTGGTAAAGATAACAGGGTCTTTAAACAGTCCAGACTTTATTAAGAAACATTTAAAAAGGTAAAACCCTTTGAGAACGCAGGAAAGCACAAAACACAGCAGTCAGACTGACAAAACTGTGAGTAAAAGTAGGTCTGTGAGTGTATTTTTAGAAACAGTAATGGATCACGCTGAGCTGAGACTCCTGGGAATGTTATGTCAGAGTTTAAAGGGGCAACAGCAGCTGAGAAATGTCCAAAAATACATAAGCAATATCTGCTGTCAACATTTTATGATATTTCTCAGACAACATTTAATGCACTGGTGTATTAAATGTGCTACTATTAGGCTATTAATAATGTAACTCTCATTTCTCTTATTACTACATTATTCATTAATACAAATCTATTATATAGTTTATGTTTCATCTGACTGTTTCGCTTACTGAGGAAAGAAACCATAGACAGGACAAGCAGGGCGTGTGAAATGTGTCTCTTTATTTTACAGGAAACATGCATGAGTCATGTACATGAATGTGAGTCTGTTTTTCCTTTTTGGTCTGCAGGCAGTAAGACAAAGGAGGGAGTGGTGTCATCAGTAAACACAGGTAAGAAAAGCTGCATGTTTGAGCCACTATTAAGATCATAGAAACATAGAAACAGAAACCTCTGAGGGGAGAATGCAGAGGTTTATTGTCTGAATATGAAGTGATTGCTGTTCCAAAGAGTTCGTTATGATCCCTTCTCTTATTACAAAACCAACATCTAAATATATTCACTGAATTCATGGCTACACCTTTAAGCACTGTGCTGAAACACTCTGGTACTTAGAAAAAGGAGCTCTTAGTCACACTTGAATGGTATAGAGTCCCAGATGGTTACAAGGGTATGTTTTATAACATAGGTAGGTGGGATGGTTAACCATCAGTTAATCTTCAGTGTTGAAGTTTTTTTCTCTAGTAAAACAAAAAACTAAATAAATAAATACATAAATAAAGTTTGAAAATATTTCTGTTAAAGCACAGATGCCACCTACTGTATGTGTCACTCAATTTGATTTTGCAACACGCAGGTGCAGATGTTGTTGTTGATGATGATGATGATGATGATGATAACCTTTTATTTTGAACAGATAAAGGCTTAAATGCTCTTTAGATGTTTGATTTTAAGGGTAACATCTGATTTCTCAAATTACTTCTTTTTGTATCTAGAAATTTAAGATATGAAAAGCATAAATATTGAATTTTGGTATAAATCAAATAAGAGCAGTATGTACAAATAAACTGTTCATTGGATACATGTTTAGAGGTACAATCATCAGAAATGTGTTTCAGGACTTATCAGACGTCCTCTTCCAGGTGACTCAAATGTGGTTCATTGCTTGTTACTAAAATAATACTATGGCCAAGTAGAAATAAGAAAAATCCTGATTTAATTCTAATCCATACAGATAATAACAGAGCTGCATAAAGCTTTAACGGTCATATAGAAAAAATAAATAAGATATTCACTGAAGGATTTTAATGTTTAGTGGTGTTATTTTAAATAATGACATTACAGTTGTGCTAAAGGATCTGGAGACTTCACTTTGTCCTCCACTGAGCAGGCTGATGTTGTTTGCTCTGGGCGCTCCTAGTACAGCGTCATTTGTGTGTGAAAGACAAACTTGAGATTTCGAGATGTTTTTAAACTTTGCTTTTTATAAAGAAAATAATACTGAATAACACTATTTTGCTGGTTTAGCAAATTATATATGTCAAAAGGCTCTTCTGTGATTTCTAATGAGGCCAATGTATCAACTTAGTTTCAGGGGTGTCTCCATAGGGGGGGCCATGAGGTGGCACTGCCCAAGCCTACTCCACACTAAAGTTAGGGTCACTGTGGTATACTGTTCATGCCCAACACTCTTAGATGAAAGCATCAATAGGATTATAGCATAAATACTACTGGAAAGTACATTCACATCACTCAAGTGACATACAGGCTTATCCTTTAAGTACTTCTTTGTTATGATACCATCTACTTCTACTCTGCAGTACTTTAGATGCAAATATTGTACTTTTTACTACATAAAATTTACTTTGGTGCTGTTGGTAATTATTCTTTGGCAGATTGTGAAATAAAAAGCTACGTTATGTGATAAAATGTATTTTATTGTATAGCTTACAACACACATTAATAAATCATTAATGAATCATGAACTATTTTCAATTCACAATGTAGAATGAGTACTTTTACTTTAGGTACTTTAATTGATAAAACCTTTGTACTCTTAGGTTACTTTACTAGGGTTGTGAATTTTACTTGAGAAAAAGGTGTAAATATTTATCTACAGTTCTACTTGGCAGGTAATACACCTGTATGAGGGCAAATGGTTACACATTAAACTGAATATGTTGCTACACTGCATACCACCTTTCCTGATCAAATGTTCTGATTTCCTGTCCTATTCCCATCTGATCTTTTCAAAGTCCTGGAAAGAGCTTTGCACAGATTTTCACATCGAGGTGAAAATCAGGACTGTGTGTGTTTTCTCACAGTGCAGTTTACACACTAACCCTCTTTCGCTCTCCATGTCTCAGTGGCCAACAGGACCGTGGATCAGGCCAACATCGTCGGAGAAACAGGGGTTGCAGGAGCCAACGAGGTGGCGCAGGCGGGTGTGGAGGGAGTCGAGAACGTTGCTGCATCAACCGGGCTGGTCAACCAGGTTAGTTACCATGGTTACTGTGGGTTGCACCAACACTCTTCATAGGTTTGACTCATTAGCATCTTTGCAGCTGTAGAAGGGAACCAGAGTTCTCCTGCAGTAAAAATGCTGAAAACTTCATTTTTAAAAAGGGATCAGGGATTGATTGAGCTGAACAAAGTGTCAGGTGCACATTGAAGTTAAATTGTGCCTGAAACTGATCTTTAATGCTAGTTTGAAGTTGAACACTAGATGGAGCCATTTCCCCTGAACTCACATCAGACAGCTGCAGGACACCAAAGAAATCAGATTTCTTTACTGCAACACTCTGTTGAGAAACTTTAATTACATTTATTTGCTCTAAGTAAATTAAGTTAAGTTAACTTAATATTTACAGATTCAATTATTATTTATGTCATCACTGTGTTGTTTACTTGTTTTTAAGCAAAGTAATAATTAAATATATATAACTGTGACACATTTGCAATAAACTTGTATTACAACTTGTAGAAGAAAATTCTGAATTACCACTCTAATGTCATTTGGAGCTCTTGGAACTGATCGTCCTCCTTCTGCTCTTATACGTTGAACTCTCTGTCAGATGTTAGATGTTCTTACATTTAACATTTGTGTCTTTTCTGCATGTCTTTATTGTCGTCTGTTTTGTGTGCCATTTCTTTTGTTATAATTTTGTGCCAGTGCTTTTTTTTCTTGTGCTTTGTTGTTGGGTTACTGTTCTCACATTTTGTTGTTTGTGCTGTTTGTGTCTCATTTTTGTTTCCCTGATAGGAGGAGCCTGTATACGAGGTGCCAGTTGGACAGAACATTGTGGGGTCATAGGTCATAAAGAAATTGGGAGGGTTAGGAAAGCAGTGGGGGGTGGGGGTGGGGGGATACTGTGCATGTTGCTAACAGTCTGTTAGGTGTACACAATCTGTAGAATCCCTTTTGTATTGGATTGCGTGAACGTTAGTTAATAGTATACAACAAACTCAGTGAGCTCCAGGAGGAAAGGGAAGAAACTGATGCTTCTGTAAGGCTTCCTGAATTTATTCCTGCATCATTTGGGGCTTCATCCTTCCAGGAAAAATCTAAGTTGTAATACAACATAAAAAATAACTTTGTGACTTCTTCCTCTGAATATGTGAGACATTTTCCTCTCATGCTCACTAAGTTGCATACTTTAGGCTCCAGTGATACTAAAATTCATTTCTAACCGTGTAGCTTGTCTATGCAACATTAAGCCACATCTACAGAACATCAGACAAGGCAGTGAATATTCTTATGGCATGCATCTAAACTGCTTCCCTGTAAGGCCTGTGCATCAGCAGCCTGTAGGCAAAAGTGTTCCTCTGACATCTTAGAAAGCTATAATTAATTAACTGACTCTCCCCTTCCTGAAAAATCTTGTGCATGATGATAAGAGCTCTTTCAATGGCACTGCATGCTTTTTGGAAATATTGTAACTGCTTTATTGAATTAGAGATGCCATCAGTTCATTCTTTGATCCTTGCAGAAATATTCACGCCATCTCTCTCGTGTTTATAATAAATCCACATTAACGTCTTCTCCTCCCACAGGGAGAATATGGAGGAATGCAGCAGGGCGGGGAAGGAGGAGAGGTAAGATGAAACTATTTGTTTTATTTTATGTATTTTATTAAAAACACATACACCTAAAGATGCCCTTGTTATACAACACATTTTTCTTTCCACTTTCCAGTTTTCATGATCTCGATGAGACTCAATGGCTAGTTTTATATCTTCTTTTTTTCCAACATGATGTTAGTTTTATCCCAGTTAGAGTCAAACAGACAATAAAGCACTGTATGGTTGAAGGTGGGCCTCCATTGTGATTTACAAGTTGCTAACATTAAGCATGCAGTGTCCCTGCATTTCTCAGCCAGATCATCTCTTCTCTTGTCACATTTACTTTCAAAACACAAAGAGAGTAACGGCCGAACCAATGGGTAATGTCATGTTGGTCACATTGATCTTTTATATACAGTCTGTGATTCTTCTAGTGGTAACTAATGTGTAGCTGGTAGTGTTGAGAATAGATGAGCTATAGAAGTTAGACAAAGCAGATTTCAGGCTTATAGATTTCAAAACAAAACTGTACAACTTACAGATTAATTACTATATACAGGTTTTTACTGTAAACATCTCCAGGTTTTGAGACACATAAAATTATTTTAAAATGTATTTTCAGTTCTTAAAATACATGGATAGGCAGATCAGTTGGAATCCATTCTCAGTTTAAATGCACTAGAGTAAGTTTCAGTGTCACGTTACATATCCTAAACTATCAAGGATCAAGCTGCTACTGTACGTCAGTTTAGTAATTTAGTAAAGATCAAACATCCAACCACCAGTCTGCAAAATTCAAGGTTTAAATAAACCCAAACCGGATTAGCAGAAAAAGGGAAGCATGCAAGTTTATAATAACAGCAAAACACTGAAAGCAGGTGACACATTTAGAAAGGAAGTTGTTTGGTGATGCTGTGAACAAATCAGCGATTTCACAGATATGATGAGTAAGGGGTCACAAGACTGGAAGCACTTGAAGCCGCTGGTTTCATGTTTAAGTATGAATGCAAAAATCATTTCCATCTAAAATATGATTGCATGGAAATTTTAGGAAGCAAAAAAACAAATACCTCCAAAACTATTCTCAGCTATACTAAACTTTATTTGAGGAATGCTGATTTATGATTTTTAACACACGTTTCATGTTTTCTACTCTTATACAAATAGAAAAAGGTCTTTCTTTGTTATTATTTGTGTTTTTATGTTTTTCTTCTTTCCTTCCTTCCAGGGATACTAGTCATCTTCAGGCCCTCCCGTGCTCTCCAGCTGCCCCTCGCCTCCCCCTTTGCCTCGCTGTACCAGACTCCAGATGTTCAACATATTTTTTTGTGACTTTACGGAACCAAAATCAACTAATACAGACTCTTCCGGATGCTACACCTCCTCCCCTCTCTCCCCGCTCAGTCTCGTCACTCCCCGGTGCCTCCCCCTGTGGTCCTCACCGCCATCTTTCCTCCCCTCTAATTTTACGCAGCCTGAAGCTTTCGTACCCCCGCCTCATCTGTGTGTTAGTGATGTCCTGATATGATCCTGGTGTTGTTGCTCTGCCACATGAACCCATAGTAAAATCTCACACGCAAACACACACGTTCACAAAAACAAAAAAGAAACACACCAATATTCGGCACACACATGAAACACTCACATACAGTACATGCCGTTACGGCACTGACTCGCACTTTGGGCGAATGAGTCACAGTTGGGGGAAATACGATTCTGGGTGTGAACAATAACACAGTGTACGACTGACGCAAGACATGAGAGGGTGGATGAGCTGCAGTCAGTGCGTCTGTGTACCAGTGTTAGCTCGTGTATGTGTGTGCATGTGTAGCTGCTGCTGTATAGAACAAATCTCCAGAGGCTTGTGCAGGAAAATGTGCTTTGATGATGTTGAAGTTACCTGTGAAGTAGTTAGAGTAGACTGCATGAACAGATGTGTAGAATGACTCGTAACGTGTTGTTAAATCTAGAGTAGCAGCTGTTCTGTGTTGCTTTGAATGGCTTAGTGTGTGTTTCTACTCAGTGTTTAGGGTTAATACAGTGGAAGCGATAGACAATATTCATCTGTCAGAGCAGCAGCTTGAAATGTGTTCATGTGATGCATGAGAAAGCAAAGGCAACATTTTAAAAGAAACTCCTATAACATTTAAATATTTGAGGTGTGAGAAAGCAGACTTAATGAGAAGAAAGCTCTTATTACTTTTAATTACTTAATTAAGGATTTAGGTTTAATAAGATTTGACCAAGAGGGAAGTTTCCCTGAAAAAATAAAAATAATAATAATAATTTTAGATTAAAATTCGAGAAATGTCCTTTTTCCAAAGCAGTTCAGCACTCAGCAACATCCATTGTAACAATGAGTTCATATGTGAACAACTTTTAGCACTAAAGAACCTGACTGGCATTGTTTCAGAAACACAGAACTTTATTTAAAATTGATTATCTGAAGAACATTCAGTAACTTCAAAATAAAGCTACATACAGAGAAAAAAATAACTAGAATTGGCACCTTGCGGTTATATTTATCCCTCACTTATAGTGTTTCACTACAACTAAAAAAGACCTTTTGTCAAGTATCACACCTTCATTATTTAATTCTGCTTCACATTTGTGTAAAACTTTGATAGAATTAGAAAATGAGTTATTTAGTTAATGCCAGAAACAAGTTTTGTATGGTGATTGTGAATTTTACCTTTGTCTCTTAAATGAGCTGCAGTTCTTGCTTGACTTAAAGTGAATGATTGTGCCAAATTAAAAGAAATTTCCTCCAGGTAGTCCCGAGTTGGAAGACATCACAAAAGCCTGACACGTAACTTCTTCAAGGGTAATTCTCATAAAGAAATCTGCGCTGGATAGTGTGAAAATGTTCAAAATAACTATTCAAGGAGAAAATAAGATCACTTCTTGCTATTGTATAGTTGCTTTTTAGTCTCTGTAACACTGTTTGGCAAACCATCGAGAGAAACAAGCAGATGGGACATTTGTCAGTTGTTTGGATTGCAGTTGAAAATAATACTTCTTATTAATTCATCTTTAAAAGAGCATAATGAAGGTTTGGGTTTAAAAATTAGATCAGCTTTATGTGTAGTTCTGTGCACAGCTTGAATTTTGGGATATGTAGTAGCTTTTAGGGTAGTTTTTATTTCACACAATCTGAAGCTGGCTGTTGTGAAGCTCCCGCCCCTCAAGTGTCTCAGCCAATCAGATCATTTCTTTGTGCTGTCACTCAGTGTTATGACACCTTTCACAGCTTGCCTGCCCAGCTAAACTGTGTCTATATGTACTGTATGTGAGCGTGGACGTGTGTGTGTGCTAACACAGAACGGATTCAGCCAGCAAAATGTGTGTGTGTGTTTGTGTCTGGACCTGGTTTGTGTGTTCTTACTTTGAGGCCAATGGAAACTGATGACTGCATGTTGCCTTATCAAGCAATTTCACATTCCCACACACACACACGTGTACATCACAGTACACAACACACACTAAAAAACACACACAACCACGAATCCCTCCACAAACACACAAACATGGTTCACACACCAAGTTTAAGTTGACATCAAAGCAGACTCGCTGATTTTATAAACAGTACCAATGAAATTAAAAAGGTTTTGTTGAAATCCAGCTACGGTGTCAAGAATTTGTTTGAAGAATTTATATACGTGTGTGTATATATATATATATATATATATATATACACACACATATATATATATATATATATATATATATGTGTGTGTATATATATATATATATATATATACACACACATATATATATATATATATATATATATATATATATATATATATATATATATATATATATATATATATATATATATATATATATATATATATATATATATATATATATATATATATATGTATACATACACATATATATATATATATATATATATATGTATCTATCTATCTATCTATCTATCTATCTATCTATATATATATATATCAACATTTCGTTCTTTTTCTTATTTTTGTCATACTGCTGGACTGACCATTGGATGGTGATTTTTCTTCTTTGTAGGCCTATGTTTTTTGTTGTTGTTGTTGTTGTTGTTGTTGTTGTTTCGTTTGTAATGTTATAAATAATGAAAGATAGTGGATTGGCCACTTGGTCATGATCGACCCTGGGCTGGACCAATTACAGCCGAGGAGATCGGATGCACCCTCCCGCTTGCTTGGGCAACAGCTCTGAAAGCAACCTTATCACAGACAAACAGAAGAAAATGGTATTGAGGTGAAAAGAAACGCGATTTGTCCCGTCCTTCAGCTAGAACGAAAAAAGACACAAAGCTGGAGTTATTCTGTGTATTTACGCTGTCAGCTGCCTACTTCAGTCATGAAACAAATCAATGATCAGCTTTTCTGTCGCAAGTCCCGTCTCTCTTGTTTGCTTATTGCCCACTTTGCGCCAGAAAGAGAAAACCAGCGGATGTCGCGCTAAACAACAGCAACACATTTAAGCTTGATAAGCTGTTGTTAGAATTTATTTAATATTACTTTCTAGTATCAGCTGATGTTTGCTGGAGCCACAGCTGTCTTTGTTTTATGTTTTATTTTAGATGCCTGCTCATTGTTTTGACTATACCCTAAAGGAACAACAGATGTGGAAAGGAAACGATTCAAACTGAAACTATGAAAATCCAGACGTTTTCGTTTTGGAGACAGCTACAGAGCTGTTATAGAAAAGTAAAATCTCATCATCAGATGGAATACAAAAGCCAAACTAAATCATAATACTGTTTCTTTGAGGTGGCCTTGTGCTATTTTGTATGACTTAATGACTTATAGTGACTGATACTAATCTGTATCCTAAAAATGAAATAAAGGATTTAACATCCAGCTTCCTTACACTTGGATTAACATAAAGTATATCATACTGTATGTTATTGGCTAATAGTTAATCATGCACCATTTTAATCATATATAATTACAGTGTGATATAAACCTAATCAATGTCATGAATGAGAAAGTACTTAAATATGAGCTGATAGAATAAGGAAGTGCAGTAGAGTGCTGTTTAGACATATTGTGTAATACAGGAAAGCACTGAATGTTCCAATAAGACGGAAAGTGTGAGTGTCTGTGTGTGTGTTGTGTTTGTGTGTGTCAAACTGTACTAACAAAAAACAGCCTGAAAATCTGGAGACACTCCAGAGTCTCCGGAAAAACTACACAAGACGCTGATTTACCATCATCACCGTGTACCCCTGTGTGGGCACCACATTCCTGCCTTTTTCTATCACTTTTTGAGATCTGAAAATCTGAAAAGAAGACGGACGTTGTACACCCAGAGAACAGAAGATGTTTGGAAGGATTTATATCTGAGCTGCCACGCCTTAGGAGAGCAGCGGAGACAATTTACTTATTGCTGTTCAAGGATTAAAGGGTAAAATGAAAACTTGTCCATGAGAGTCGATATATTTAAGAAGCTTTTAATAGTTTAAAACATTTATTAAAAAGGCTTTTGATTACTTCATAAATACTTTTTCATCCTCAGCTTAAGAACACAATCAATCCATTTTAGACTTACAGGAACTCGGAGTCTGAACCAAGTAGTGCAAGAGCTGTGTAAGGAAAATACACCTTTTCACCTGGAAGTTGACTAAAACTCCATTTACAACAAACAAGAAACACTGAAGGTAAATGTATATCACCACATCACATCTACAAGTGCTGAATTTGATATATAATTTATCAGTGGAACATTAAATTGAGTAAAAAAAATAATTCTTTTATGTTTTATAGATGCCTGCACGTCGTTTTGACTACCCTAAAGGAATGGAGGATGAGGAAAAAAAGAAAATATTCAAACATAAAACTCTGATGAAAAACCCAGAGATTCTCTATGAAGACACATATCAAACTGGTATAAGATGCAACCTCATTTTCTTCACCCGATCTGGAGCAGACTACAGGGCTGCAATAGAAGATGCGTACCCTCAATCCAAGGATATTCAAATGGCCAACAAACTCAAACTTGAGCTCTCTGATGGAGGCACTGTGTCCATATTTCCCAGTGGAAAGATTTTAATTCAAGGTACAGAAGAAAACCTTGATGCATTTGAGAAAATGTTTAACAAAATTCAACAAGATGTAGACGCAAGAAAAGAAGAACAGATGATGAAAACATTACAGCAAATGAAAGTTGAAGAATCTGATTCTGAAACAGAAGGACGAGACAAACAGAAACAGTCTAAATAAAATGTGATACAAATAAGAAAAAGCAGGAAACAGCAAAACAATATGGGCATTTGAACTGTTAATAAGTGAATATTAAAGTTTTTGTTCTGTGTGTTTAAAAATTACTAGATATTTTAGCCTGATTTTCAATACTTTTATAATCTTTATTCTCTTCTAAATTCTGCTGTTCATTAGATATATTATTGTTTTACAATGATGTCATGAAAAAGTAAGTATGTTATATTATATATTACAAATATGAATGTCTTTCAGTCTGTAGGTTTGAAGAATTATAGTTTTGTACCCACTGAGGTCCGTCTCATATCTGAAGGTCAGTTTTCCACAGAGATGAATGAGATTTAATCTTCAGCCACTCAAATTAAGATGTCACAACATCAGCATTCAGGTACATGTCCTGCAGATCAGTTAGGTTAAGATAAAACATGAGATATTATTTTATATTTTATTGATTTTGCTTTGCCTTTGCTAAGTTATATAAATAAAATATTATGCATACAAAAGTCTAACCTGTGGACATTCCCTTTGTTTAAAACTTTTAAATAAGTATTACATCTATTAATGGCTCTTACCAGTTCTTCTAGCTACTAACTGGTTGAGCCAAATGACACTGCTCAAACATGAATCTATAGGCCTATATACAGTGGCTTGCAAAAGTATTCGGCCCCCTTGAACTTTTCCACATTTTGTCACATTACAGCCACAAACATGAATCAATTTTATTGGAATTCCACGTGAAAGAACAATACAAAGTGGTGAACACGTGAGAAGTGGAACAAAAATCATGCATGATTCCAAACATTTTTTACAAATAAATAACTGCAAAGTGGGGTGTGCGTAATTATTCAGCCCCCTGAGTCAATACTTTGTAGAACCACCTTTTGCTGCAATTACAGCTGCCAGTCTTTTAGGGTATGTCTCTACGAGCTTTGCACATCTAGAGACTGAAATCCTTGCCCATTCTTCTTTGCAAAACAGCTCCACAACTGCCCTGTGATGGCCCCAGAGGTTGTCTAAGAGAATATTGGGAGAAACAACTCCATGAAGTCCAAAGAACACACCAGACAGGTCAGGGATAAAGTTATTAAAAATTTAAAGCAAAATAAATTTGGAAATTAAAACATGAAAAAAAACCATTTCTTTCTTTTCTTTATTTTCAGTCATACTTGTTATAAGTAATCTGCGAGGGTTAAAAGTGCAGGTTTCAGAGTGTTTTAGATACTCCAGATGGATTCTTCTGTCTGGATACAGAGAAGCTCCACCATCCTTCTCTTGAAACATTTTGCATATGAGGGATAAATGTTGACTTAATGGAAAAGGATATAATGAAATTTCAAAACAAACAATAAAATAAAATAATAATGACAGCAGTTTAGCGGCTGGACTAAGAGCAGTGGCTTTTTGACTGGTTGTCTTCTAACTTCTTAAACCAAGCAAAGACACAATACTATTCAAATAATATATTTTTTTAAATTTTAGGATACGGTGTTCTGGGAATCCATCCTAAAAGACAAATCATCCTACCCGTTGTTTCTGCGCATGCGCACGACACAAAATTAAGTGGGAAATTATCCTACCTTTGTTAATAAGAGCTAGAAACATACTCTGATGGGTAAAATTAAGTGCCAAACCATGCTACCTTTGTGAATGTGACCTACAAGCATACTTTAATGGGTAAAATGAAGTGGCAAACCATCCTGGCTTCATGAATATGAGCTACAAGCATACTCTGAGGGGCAAAGTTAAGTGGCAAACCGTCATACCTACTTACATTTGTGCTGGAATTACTCTGTGACAGCAGAAATGTGCATAAACTACTTACGGTAGGACGTTTTGCCAAAGTGGGATGGTTTGTTGGGGAGAAGCTTTATATAAGATGAAACAAAAGGAAAATCTGAATGTTACAACTAAACTGTTTTCAGTAAAAGCTTTTTAGAGTTTAAGTTTTTCTTTATTCTCAGCATGAACTGAAACAACCTGAAACATTTTCTGACACAAAAAACAGTTAAAGTTCAATTTATTTTGTACCAATCACAAATGAAACTTACAATGAAGTCTATCGGGTGGTGACGTCAAAGAATAATGAGCAGGAATCTAGAGCCTGAATTTGCCTGTGCAAGAAAAAAAAAAAACAGGTACTTCCCCACATCATACACACACACACACACACACACACACACACACACACACACACACACATAAAATCATGTATCAGTTGCATAAAATTTCACATAAATAATCATTTTGTTTTATGCTTTACTTTTAGATGCCTGCTCATTGTTTTGACTACCCAAAAGCAACAACAGATGTGGAAAGGAAATGACTCAAACTGAAGCTATGAATGAAAATCCTGACGTTTTTGTTTTCGAGACAGCCCAAATCGAAACCTACACAAATGGCCAACAAACTCAAACTTGGCAGCAACAACCACATAAGGCCAACAAATAAAGTAAATCTCATCATCAAATTTAATACAAAAAGCAAACTAAATCATAATAGTGTTTTTTTGAGCTGGACGTTTTATTGGATGAGAGCAATGACTTCACCGTGTACCCCTGTGTGGGTAACACATTCCTGCCTTTTTCTGTCACTTTTTCAAATATGTAAAAGATCTGAAAAAAAGGCGGACATTGTACTCTGGGTGTACAGAAGACATTTGGAAGGATTTACATCTGAGCTGCCACGCCTTAGAAGAGCAGCGGAGACAATTGTCTTAACTTATTGTTGTTTGAGGATTAAAGGGTGAAACAAAAACTTGTCTCCAGACTTTTTCATTCATGCATAATTTGAATCATATATAATTACAGTGTGATATAAACTTAATCAATGTTATGAATAAGAAAGTACTTAAATATGAGCTGATAGAAAAAGGAAGTGCAGTAGAGTGCTGTTTAGAGATATTGTGTAATACAGGAAAGCACTGAATGTTCCAATAGGACGGAAAGTGTGTCTGTGTGTGTGTTGTGTTTGTGTGTGTCAATCTGTCCTAACAAAAACAGCCCAAAAACTGGAGACACTCCAGAGTCTCTGGAAAAACTACACAAGAAACTGATTGACCCCTGTGTGGGTAACACATTCCTGCCTTTTTCTGTCACTTTTTGAGATATTTAAAAGATCTGAAAAGAAGACGGACATTGTGCACCCAGAGTACAGAAGACTTACGTCTGAGCTGCCACAGCGGAAACAATTGTCTTTAATTATTATAAAAGCTTTTGATTACTTCATCCTCAGCTTAAGAACACAATCAATCAATTTGAGACTTACAGGAACTCAGAGCTGTGTGAGGAAAATACACCTTTTCATCTGGAAGTTGAGTAGAACTCAATTTACAACAAAACCAGAAACATTGAAGGTAAATTTTTATCACCACATCACATCTATAAGTGCTGAATTTATTATATAGTTTGTAAGCATAAAAATAATAATTGTTTTATGTTTTTTAGATGTCTGCTCGTCGTTTTGACTAACCTAAAGGAATGAACGATGAGGAAAAGAAAATATTCAAACGCGAAACTCTGATGGAAAAAACCCAGAGATTCTCTATGAAGACACATATCAAACTGGTATAAGATGCAACCTCATTTTCTTCACCCACTCTGGAGAAGCTTACCTTAAATCCAAGGATATTCAAATGGACAACAAACTGAAACTTGAAACGAACTGAAGCTCTCTGATGGAGGCACTGTGTCCATATTTATCAGTGGAAAGATTTTGATTCAAGGTAAAGAAGAAATCCTTGATGCATTTGAGAAAATGTTTAACAAAATTCAACAAGATGTAGACACAAGAAAAGAAGAACAGATGATGAAAACATTACAGCAAATGAAAGTTGAAGAATCTGATTCTGAAACAGAAGAACGAGACAAACAGAAACAGTCTAAATAAAATGTGATACAACAAGAAAAAACAGGAAACAATATGGGCATTTGAACTATTAGTAAGTGAATATTAAAGTTTTTGCTCCTTGTGTTTAAAAATTACTAGATATTTAAGTCTGACTTGCAATATTTTTATAATCTTTATTCTCTTTGAAATCCTGCCGTTTGTTACAATGATGTCAGGAAAAGTAAGTGTGCATAATATATTATAAATATGAATAAGTCTTTCAGTCTGTAGATTTGAAGAATTTTAGTTTTGTAGTCACTGAGCAGGTGGGAGTTTAACTCAGTTTTCCACATAAATGAATGAGATTTATTCTTCAGCCACTCAAATTAAGATATTGTCACAAAATGAGCATGTCCTGCAGATCGGTTAGGTTAAGATAAAATATTATTTTATATTTTATTGATTTTACTTTGCCTTTGCTAATACAAATAAAATACAGTGCATACAAAAGTCTAACCTGTGGACATTCCCTTTGTTTAACAGGAGTGTTTGAAGAAGTGGCTCTTCCTTCACTCAGGAGACCCAAACAAACAAAAGAGCACACACCCACTTCATCCTGAGCTTGAGAACACAATCAATCCATTTTAGACTTACAGGAACTCGGAGTCTGAACCAACTAGTGCAGGAGCTGTGTAAGGAAAGTACATCTTTCGCCTGGAAGTTGAGTACATCTCGATTTACAACAGAACAAGAAACATTGAAGGTACATGTATATCACCACATCACATGTATGAGTGCTGAATTTGATATATAGTTCATCAGTGGAACATGAAATTGTGTAAAAATAATAATAGCTTTATGTTTTATAGATGCCTGTTCGTCGTTTTCATAGTGAACCTTTGGACAACCCAGAGGTTCTCTATGAAGACAGAAAACAAACTGGTAAAAGATGCAACCTCATTTTCTTCACCCACTCTCGAGCACACTACAGGGCTGCAATAGAAGAAGCTTACCCTACATCCAGGGCTATTCGAATGGACAACAAACTCAAACTTGAGCTCTCTGATGGAGGTACTGTGTCTATATTTGACAGTGGAAAGATTGTGATTCAAGGTAGAGAAGAAATCCTTTATGCATTTGAGAACAGGTTTGACACAATTAAACAAAGTGCAAATAGGAGAAGATAAGAACAGGTGTGGAAAACATTGGCGCAATTGAAAGTTAAAGAACCTGATTCTGAAACAGAAGATCAGGACAAACAGAAACAGTCTAAGTAAAATCAAATAAGCAGGGAAAGACAGAGCCTCAGTTTTCTGTTATTGAAGTACATTAGATGGGGAGAAATCATTATGGGTATTTGAACTCTTAATAAGTGATTATAAAAGGTTTTTTCTTGTGTTTAAAAATTACTGGATATTTATTCTGATTTGCAATACTTCTTTCTGTTATTCATTACATACATATGTTTTAGACTGGTGTCAGGAAAAGAAAATATATTATGATTACTGTAGCAGCAGCTGGTAATAAATCAGTCCTCATCAAGGAACAGTGCTCTTTAATGAATGCAGCACGTAACTTCACATCGTAGAGGTAACAGGGTGACACATCAAGCTATCAGTTAACCATCTTAAACATATTCTAACTTTACATTTTCCCGACTGCACTTTACTGTCTTATTTTCTTATTACTCTCTTATTACTCTCATATTGCACCACCCTATAGTGGTGCAATATGGTATAATCATTACAGGACACAACAATTGCAAACATAAAATTACATTTATGGTGTTTTGATTCTAGCAGGACTGCAGCACACTTTCTTTCAGAACATCAGTTTTTCACAGTTATTGAGATTTAGAGTCTTTAGCCACTCAAATTAAGATAATGTCACACCACCAGCATTCAACAGTCCTGCAAGAGGAAACATTATATAGTCATATATCTGTCTGTTTTGAAAAATCTTCATTTCTGTGTGTGTAACCATGGAGATATAAGGTCCTCTGTACTGAAAGAAATCATTAAAATTTGATTATTCATGACTTTAACACTAAGAAATTATTTTGTGAAATTACTTGATAAGCACTCAGTAATAGAAAAAGTCTCTGAATGCATGTATGTGTGACTGGGTGATTGAATCTTGCAGCATGAAAGTGTTTTGAATGCTCAACTGACTAAAAAGGTGCTATATAAGTACCAACCTGAGTGGCATGGTCCGGGTGAAGTCCGGTGTTTTTTCTATGCCCACCCTGTGTTCCTCTCATATCCGCCCTGGGGCAGAGCCCTCATCATGCCACCTGCTCAGTTCACCTATTCTTGATCCCGAAACAATCAGAAGACATATTTTAGGTAAGCATCATCTTCTCTCCTTTGTCATTTCATCAGCTAACCTCACGTTGATAACAGTTCTCCTTGTTTCATGCTCCTTGTTAAAATCTCATGACTTTCCCCTGTGCTTGAATCGGCTTTTGGGTCGTAGTTCTCACATTAGCCTCCGGGCTCCTGTGACACTGAGTGTTCAGAAACATCATCACACATATCATTTAATGGTTTTTCTTCATTTTCACAACTATTTACATTGTATATTCTCACTGAAGGCATACGAGTGAACACATTGAATTATGTAGTAAACAAAAAAGTGTGAAATAATTCAAAACATGTTTTATATTTTAGATTCTTCGAAATTGCCACCCTTTGCTTTGATTACTGTTTTGCACACTCGTGGCATTCTCTCAATGAACTTAATGAGGTAGTCACGTGAAATGGTTTTCCAACAGTCTTCCCAGAGAGGAGTTCCCAGAGATGCCGAGTACTTGTTGGTCCTTTGGCTTCACCTTGTTTTCCATCTCATCCCAAACCATCTCGACTGGGTTTAGGTCAGGTGATTGTGGAGGCCAGGCTATCTGGCGTAGCACTCCATCACTTTCCTTCTTGGTCAAATAGCTCTTACGCAGCCTTGAGGTGTGTTTGGAGTCATTGTCCTGTTGAAAAATAAATGATGGTCCAACAAAATGCAAACTGGATGGCATGTTGCTGCAAGATGCTGTGGTAGCCATGCTTGTTCAGTGCGTCTTCAATTTTGAATAAATCCCCAACAGTGTCACCAGCCAAGCACCAACACACCATAACACCTCCTCCTCCATGCTTCACAGTGTGAACTACGCATGTAGAGACCATTTGTTCATCTTTCCTGCATTGCACAAAGACACGGCAGGTGGGACCAAAGACCTCAAATTTGTCTTATCAAACCAAAGATTTCCACTGATCTAATGTCCATTCATTGTGTTTCTTAGTAGAAAAACATCTCTCCTGCTTTTTACTTGTCCTTAGTAGTGGTTTCTTAGTAGCTATTTGACCATACAAGCTGATTCGCGCAGTTCAAAGTTTTTGCAATTTTCCAGACTGACTGACCTTCAGTTTTTAAAGTAATAATGGACTCTGGTTCTTGCCATTTGAATTTTAACAGTTATCAGCTGTGTACCAACCTGACTTCTGCACAACACAACTAATGGTACCAATCCCATTAGGAAGGCAAGAAATTCCACAACTGAACCCTGACAAGGCACACCTGTGAAGTGAAAACCATTTCAGGCGACTACATCACGAAGCACACTGAGAGAATGCCAAAGGGTTTGCAGCACTGTCAACAAAGCAAACGGTGGCTACATAATTCCATACGTCTTGCTTCATATATTTGATGGCTTCAGTATGAATCCACAATGTAGAAAGTAGTAATAAATAAAAAGACATTAGATGAGAAGGTCCAAACTTTTGACTGGTAGTGTATGTATAAAAGTAGCTTCATGTAGGCTGTAACTAAATTAACAACATTCAAGTTTAATTTATATAATATGATGACTCTAGGAACTTTTTTTTACAATCAAGAACAGGGACTTCAGGGAGTAATTATAACAGGGATGGACATATACTATTTATTTATTTGTTGTTATTAACCCAATAGGGTGGATGTGGAGCAAGTTGTCATGTAACTGAGAGATTGGTGATTCAATCTTTGGGCAAGATACTGAAGGCTTAGTTCCTCCCAACAGATCCGATGGAATGTCTATGAATTATTTAAAAAAAAAAAAAAAAAAAAAAAAAAAAAAAATCGACTGTTCGTGAATAAGCCTTGTACTATAAAGCACCTTGAGCGTTCATACATAGAAAGTGCTATATAAGTATTAGTCTACTTACCAACTCTTTAAAAACAATTCCAAATAAAAAATAATTTAATAGGAAATTTTTAAATAACTTTCCTCAAGCCTGTTTTTTTCCCCCAGTAATACTGCTGGTACCTCCTTCAGGTCTTATTAACAACTTTTATAAAGTTGCAGGAAAAACACCAGATGTTACAGGATGAGCTCACCAGAAAATAAACACTGATAACACATTTCTGTATCTGAACATTTTTATGGTTTCCAAAAAAAAAAAAAAAAAAAAATATGAGTACAGTAAAAATAAAAATTTCCTCCAAAAATGCTGCAGTACTGATAAACTGGACGGTTAAACTGAAGAATACTCAGGCAGGGATTGGCCGATCACAGTGACACCTCGGCCCATCCCTGCTCTTCTCTCTTGGCCAGTGGATGAGTCGGGAAGAAGCTGCATTTACGATGGAACAACAGGGATGGGAGGAAAATAAAGGGGACCAGGAACATGAAAACACAACTATGAAGAACACTGAATCTCTGTTGTGAATTCTAAAACTTGGCAAAACCATCACTAACTTTTTACACCTTAAGAGTGACAAGACATACTCAAGGGTAATAAAATTACCATTTTCTCTTATTCACATGAAGTTAAATCTAAATCCCTTTGAGTTAACATTAGACTGAAGTGGCCGTGTCCCTTTTAGAGCAGACCTCCTCCTAAAAATAAGGCATCTGTAGTGCTATCAACTGAAACAACTGCAACAGGAGGGTCACACATGCATTCAGCGATCACAAACACAGAGCTAAGAACGTGGCTGCCGTACAGCTGAATTATAAACACTTGTATGATGGTTGGGGGATTCTCTGTCTGTAACCTCAGGCAAAAAACAAGAACAGGACAATATTTAAACAGAGTTACAGAGATATAATGACAGCACAAAGATCATGAAATAACTACGAGGCAAGCCACTGTGTCGCTGCATGTGTGTGTGAAAGGAGCCAAGGAGCAGCGGTAAACAGTGATATGTTCTGAAGGCTGTTTTAGAGGTGGAGGAAGGCAGGCGAGGGGATTCGACAGCAGAAGGGTGGAGGAAGGGAGAGTAGTGCGGACCATGGTCAGCCATTTATGTGAAGGTGAGCCCAGCCTCGTTGTAGACCTTGAAGACCTTCTCGATGGCGTTCACATAGGCAGCTGTCCTCAGGTCCAGACCGAGGTTATACTTGCTCGCTGTGCGCATGATTTGCTGCAAAAGAAGATGATGACACAGGTTATACATCTATACCGCCAAGTTCAACATTTCAATGGATGCAGTTTCCTGGTTTAACCTGGTCAGCCAGACATTTGTTTAAATAGTGAAAAGTAAAAAGGCGTCTTTCAGGACAATATAAAAACTTTAACTCTTCTTTTCTCAGTCCCTTCCCGTCTCCTTACACACTGAGCATCTTTCTCTTGCTTAGGGGTCTAAATGGGTCCACATCAGGGCTAAAACCGGGTTAGATTTATCTCAAAGGTTAACATTTATCAGATGTCCACATTATAGCAAGCTGCTGTTTTGTTTTTATGTTTTGTTTTGTGGTTTGTTTGTTTTTTGAAAAACAGGAACTGGCTGGCATATATTTGGTTGAGAAAAACAAACTACTGTGTTTACACATCCAGAAAAGAAGTGTTCAAAGTCTTTTCAGTGAGTTTTTGCTAGATGGGTAACAGCAGTTACAACAGTTTAGTCTTGACGGTGAGAGTTGAAAAAGTTGAACTAATGAAAGAGACCAGGTCGATAGACTGCATGTAATAGTTCCTTAAGATTCTGTCACCGCAGGAGTCAGAACAGGCTAGAGTAAGTTGAAGTAACTGTACAGGAAATATAGAAAAGAGTTTATACAGTGTTCAAACGAGTACCTTCATAGAAAGGACTACAAAGCAAATGAGTTTAGACTTTATCCCATCAAAGTCTAATAAAACAGAACAATATAAAATCAACGTTTAGCACATACTGTTATAAAATTTTGTTCCTGGAGGATCATCTGAACGTTGGCACTTTCCTTCCTAACATTGTTACCTTACAGTATAAAGTTCTCTGAGATGGGGGGAAAAAAAAAAAAAAAAAAAAAAAAAGGAAAGAAAAGGAAAAAAAAAAAAAAAAAAAAAAAGATCACCACTTAATGCACTTTGCATACTCTTTGGACTGTGGGAAGAAAATAAAGCAGACGGAGAAAACTCAGAGCCACAAGGAGAACAAAAAATCCACACAGACAGAAAGCTCCTTGTTTGAACCTCAACATTTCTTCTGTGAAGCGACACACAAACTGCTGCACCACCACCCCATCCTGGAGCTCCATTTCAGAAAGCAGGAAATGTGAGAGCTGTGGTTTAAGCACTGATGTCCAATTGACCGTAAAACAATCAAACCATAATTACATTGTGTGTGTTGTTAAACAGGACTTAATGACAACTAACAGGATGTGCCTGCTTACAAGTGGAAGCACTGTGCCTGATATTTTGTCTACCTGAACCAGTTTTTCAACGTGCAATTACGGTGATAAGAAGAAATAAAAAAATGTTTGAGAACCACACCTCTGACATTTCCTGCATGATTACTTACCCGAGCAGATCTCTCCATAGTGTAGGCCAATCCAGAGTGAACAATGTCCTTCTCTGAGGCACCCTGTAAAGGACGATTATGTGTTAACCCCACATCAGGCTGAGCGACAATAGTAAAATAGTTCTTGGATTATTAATCAGCTGACAAAGAATAAACATTAGCTGGGTTAATCGCGTTTATTGATTAGAATCAGTTTCATATGGAGGCAACACACTGGTACTGTGTGGTACTTTTACACCATTTAAACAAGAAATGCATGTGTATGACAGCAGCTGTTACTTACAGCAACTCTGGCCTGGAAGTCAGCAGTAGGTACGATGGGAATGGGTCCTCCCTGCTTGCCAAACTTCCTCTCTAAACTTTCCTGAACAGACACTAAAGGAGATAACAGTAAAACAAAAATACAAATGAATCACAAATACTACAAATAGCAGTGATAACATGTCTGATTCACTGAGTCTATCATATAATTGGCTGTATGAGAGTGCCAATCAGAAAGTACATGAACAAAGCAAAAGAGCGACACCAGAAGATAGGTGACCACAGAGTCAGTTGATTTACAAAAAAAAAAAAAAAAAAAAAAAAAAAAAAAAAAGTAAGAAATGTAAGCATTTCTTCTCTAAATTCTTGTTGGCTACACAGTTTCACTCATTTTCTGTTTCTTTTGTTCTTTTTTTTGTTGCCCAACACCATCAAAAGATACTGCTTATCAAATCTTTAAAGAAGCTTATCTATGAGAGCAGTCAGAACTAAGTTGTTACTGTTGGAGGAAAGCAGCCTACCCTGGAACCACAAGAAATCAAATTGAGGACAAACTACATCTTAACCACGATGTAAAGGTGTTGTGATTGTATTTGCTAGTGAAAAGATTTTGATTCAAGATAAAAAAGGTACACAGGACGATTGTAAAGCATTTGAAGAAATTTACTACTCCAGAGAGGAATAAACAAAAATATAGAGATCTAATTCTGATGCTGTCTCTCCATCTGAATAAAATGTTTTGGGTCACACGCACGCACACACACAAAAAAACTTGTACGAGTGAGTTTGTTTGCGTTTTATCATTATTTTTCATTCCAATTTGCAACACGTCTCTAATGTAATGAATAAATGCTGTCAGACAATATAAATACAATCTGTGTCCAGATAAAAGCATAAACTGCAGATTTGTACTCACTGAGGAGGTGGTAGTTTGAGTCCCTCTCATATTTGAAGGTTAGTCTTCCATAGCTGACATGGTTGAGATTCTTCAGCCACTCGAAATAAGATACCGTCACACCGCCAGCATTCAAGTACATGTCCTGCAAGTAGAAACAGTCTTCACTTCTCTGTATGGATAAGTGCACAGATGAAAAGGTCCTCTGGATGGAAAATATGACTTTTAAATATCTGATTATATATGTTATAGAAGAAATTATTTTACAAGCACATATCGAAACTGTATTTTAAAGCAAGAACTAGAAACAAGACTTAGTAATGTATTCCATCATATTTCTAGTTAGAATTTATATTTACAAATGCATGTTTTCAGTCCCAGTCCATTTGAACATGAGGAAAATATTTTAATTTACAAAGAGTTTAACCCTCAGCAAATGAATGTGTTTTATCGAAACTGTACGAGTGTGCTTTGATTAACCGTATTTGATGGATAGATGCTGGAAACACAAGAAAGGGACCCCAATAAACTGTTATTGATTCTGCTTTGTTTCTTGTGATCTGAGCTCAGAATGATGGGACTTCATGTCTTATTAACCAAGTCCTAACCAATTCAAATGTCAGACAAAAACATAATTACAAGAATATGTTTAAATAATAAAATAATGTGCTATACTAATCTAGATCTGGCCTTTTGTATAAATTTGAAGATTTCATTTGCTGTGCTTTGTCCCTTTTTTCTAGAAAAATGTTTTTTGAGGATGTGAACTGCTGAATGAGCAGAGCAGATTGTTTTTCCTGTTTATTTTTGCTTTTAGACTGTTTATTTCTTGTTAAAAATAAATGAATGAAATGAAAAGATTAGCATGAAAATAAAATGAAATCTATGCTTTTATTCTGTGAACAAAACCATGTTTAACCTGTCATGCTTAAATCTGTTGTACAGTTCAGCTTAATTAAGTCTGAATGTGTATGAATGTGCAATGTGTGCACATGTATTGTCATTCAGGGAATCAAAACACACAAAAAATAATTCACTTAAAACAAACCAAAAAAACTAGCTTGTATTTCTCTGTGTGTTTGGTGGTGTGTGTGCTTACAGGAATAACCATGACGTTGTTTTCCAGGAAGATTTTATCAGCACCTGGGGTGGTGGGACCATTGGCACCCTCAGCAATGATCTGACAAAAATAAACACATATACTTAACCACTACCTGAACTGCTCAACCTTAATCATTTTAATCAGACTGACAGTTTAAAATCACAGCAGCTTTTGGAATCAGACAAAGAGTTTACCTTGGCCTTGATCTTCGGAGCATTGTTACGTGTGAGCTGCTTTTCTCCAGCTGCAGGAATCAGGATGTGGCAGTCCGCTTCCAAAATGTTCCCCTCATAGGGTTTGGCTCCTGGGAAACCCACGATGGTGCCATGTTGCTGTAGAGATGGATGTTTCAGTGGAGAATGAATAAGTACAATTTCAAAAAAAGAATAAAAAAAAAAAATTAAGAAATGAGGGAAAGACGGCAGTGCTGATACCAGTTTATAATCCTCCAGCTGTTTGGGGTCGATACCATCTGGGTTGTAGATGGCTCCATCAATCTCTCCGATGCCCACACACTTGGCCCCAAACCTGTGCAGGTACCTCATTGAGTGGAGACCCACATTACCAAAGCCCTGTGAAAGTCACAGCACATAGTTATTACAAATAATTATTCCCCTTCTCCATCAACAAACAAAACGATGTTCATTTTTAAAAGCTACATACTCTGCTGCCACCATGTGGCCAGATGAGGTTAAGAAGAAAAAAAAATCATCAAATCATTATTTCATTTGACTATGGATGGGTGACAGCAGTACAGTATATATGAGATTTGAAATTTCTCTATGCATTCAGCTGCACACACTATAAAACAGAACAAAAATGTGAATAAAAATTACTAAAACCAGATGCAGCAAGGAAAAGAAAGATACTTAAACACTAATGCCAAGATTCTGTATATCCAACTCCAGAAATTGGGATGTAGAAAGAAGATGACATTGTGTATAAGTTATAGATAAACCTCAAAGCACAAGTCTCACAGTTTTAAAGCAACAACATAGTTAATATCGCTAATATCGTTGCTGATATCACCTTTTGGCCACTAACAGAGCTGCTGGATAAAGACAAGAAGAGAGACAACTTTACAAATGATTTTAAAAAAAGAAAAGAAAAGAAAAAGGGAGTAAATATATACCCCTGCTTTCATCTTAATACCACATTAAAGATCTGCTCTGTCCTTTCTCACTAATAAATCTCTAAGAAAATGTAATCTCAGCGCAGCACAGAGTAATCCCCAAACACAGACACGGATTAGCTTTTTGAGCATCCACATCATGAATCAGCTGTCGTCACAGCTTCTTCACCTCCTCACCCTATCGTCCCTCACTTTAAACCCACTCAGCAGTCATCATCATCCTTCAAAATCTTTGTTTCTTTACAGTCACTGAATCTGAACTATCTGCCACTTTGCAAATCTCAGTGAAGCCAGGACATTAAACTTCAAACATAATCTCAAGCAAATACAAGAAGATCCTTAAAAAAAAAAAAAAAAAAAAAAAAAAAAATCTCAAATCTACAAGTCTTGCAGCTAGCTTCACAGAGATGGTTACTAAATGAAATGGATGTAAACACACAGAGCTATTGATCAAGAATATCAGACTGCACTGCTGTCATGAAGAGGGGAAATTACAGAAAGTATTGTAAGAAAACAGCAGACACCACTGCCGAGGGCTTTCCTGCTTAGTTTGTGTCAGTGACACGTGAGGAGCTGCCATGTGACTATTGGAAATGAAACTGCTAAGCAAAATGCTGCTCTTTGACTTTTTATCTCTGCAGGCACACTTCTGCTTTCACATGGTTACAGTTAAAATCAGCACAGCTTTAAAGAAAAGACAAGTTCCTTTTAATCAACACTGCAAATGATTCCAATAATTGGATGCATTTCATTGATGAGTTTTCATGCTTGATTCTAAAACATATTAGTTTAAACTCAAACTGTTTTTCACAAAACCAGCTGGAACTTGAGCAGCAGAGCAGCCCAGTTTCTTTGTTAACTGGTTCCTCTCGATGAATCATCCTTTTCCATAAACAAAGAAGGGAAAACTTGAGCTCGCTGCTGCCTGTGCAGTATGAGGAGATCAGGCAAAAACAGATGGCACGGCTCTGATTGAGGCACAGCTTTAAAACCCCTCATAATGACTTCAAATGAAAACTTAAGTCCTGTGACTATCAGGGAGAAAACAGCCGCACAAGAGTCTGCATCACTGAAATCATTCTTCTTTGTTTCTCTTATCAAAGTGTACATGCGTCTGTGTACCTGGATAACAAAGGTCTTGTCATGGAAGCCAGGAGTGAGGCCCAGCATGCTCATGTAAGAAGCCTCATTAATGAAGTTCTCAATGCCGTGGAAAACTCCACGACCGGTGGCTGAGATACGCCCGTGGATTCCTCCTTGACTGATGGGCTTTCCTGTCACACATGCATGTGCGTTGATGTCCTGTAAGGAGAAAAAAAAAGAAAAAAAGAAATCAGACCACAGTTTAAAACACTACTATGTACACAGCATCTTTGCACACAGATTATTGAAACCTCAGTTGGGCAGTGTTGGAAGAGAAACTGACAAACACAAAAACTTCCAGCATTATAATGAATAATGTAAACCAAAGAAACCAAGATTTTTTTTAATGAATCAGGTATCTGGTATGTGCCACATACAACCTTATTTAATCAGTAGGTAGGCTAGACCATTACAAGAATTTGCAATAATTTATGCTTAACAAAAAACACCTTGTAGTATTTCTAAAAAAAAACTAACAATATTTTAAATGTTTATGATTCAAAACACTTGCTTAGATTCAACTATATAATTCCACAAATTTAGACAAACTCTTTAAAGCTGGCACCACCAAAAATAAGCAACCATGCATGAGTAATTTTTGCACTGCAAAGTTCAGACAAAGTCATCCAGTAGGTCAAATGTTTTGCCAAGCCAGAGCCACAGTCTCCAGTGACCATCAATGGAACTCCCCCCTTTTCCTGCTCAGCTTCAGCTCAGGTATTGCTTAATATACATGCAGATGTCATAAAATGTCATGTGTGGCCCAGGTACCATGACACGTACTACACGTACTACCCAAGCTCCTCTTCCCTCAGATACCCAGAGTAGGAATTTGTGACCTACTCCATAGGGGTATCTGGAGCAGAGGTCACATGACTGTGTAAGGGGAGAGGAGACCAGAGAGAAGAGTGGAACAGGGCCAACACAGTTTTTAAATCATTGATATTCACACATGAATGAGCCCGAAGTGGTGACTGCTGGATATTGACCTTAACTGGAACATAGCACCCATCACATGAATGTGAGCAAACAAAATGACTACAACACAACCAGCAGGCCAATTTGGTAACGCTGGCATTACAACCTTTGTAGGGAATCTCCCAGTGTGAACTGGATCTATTTGTTTATAAACTAAACACTGATTACATTTAATTATCAGCATTCATTCTTGCACATCCTTTCTTAATTTATGAACATGCATAGCGTGCATCTGTATTATGTACCTGGCTATATTGTTTCATGTTTTTTGCACTTCTCTCAGATCCTGATCTCAATGATACAAACTGTTTTAAGAGTTTAATAATAACAAGAACAACAACAACAATAATGTAAAGTAGAAATATGTCTGTTATATGGTTTAAATCCTCAACTTCTCAGTGTTTCTAGAACACCACTGTGTTCATCAATGTTGCTTGTCTCTTACCAAGTATTAATAGGAAAAAATAAATGTCAAGAATAGACTGAGATATTACTTTTTGTGTTTGTTTTTCTGATGTCTGAGGTTATCCTTGAAAGGCATGGATACAAGAGTGTGCACCTAAGAGTGCTCCTGTGGTCACAATGGCCTGCCATGTTGTGGTTAGTTGTAAATGTTTGCTGTGTGCCATAGTTGTGAGCTTTTTGTTTATTTGTTCGCTTTGTTTGTTTGTCTTTCAATTTAAAAATGAAAATAAATCTTATTAAAAAAAAAGAAGAATAGATTGAGATGTGTACTATTAAGCAAGATTAATGGGATAGCAAGAAATGTCAGTTTTCTGTGTCATAAAACTGTGTTGTTGTTTTTTTTAACTTGGCAAATCCCTATGGTGACTTATGTGCAACACATAACCTGGTCTGCAGCAGGCTGTGCTCAAACTTTTGGCGAAAGCGCCATGTTTTTTTCTAATTCTTTTATTTAAAACAATTTTTCCAGTCCAATAATTGTTGGAGGAATACATTTTATATGTGCAAGTTGTATCTCACTGCTGCCAAGTCTCTTCCACAGCCAAGTCTCTTCCACAGCTGAAATATTTTAGCTATTCTTGACACAGATTAGAAAATTGATCAGGCCATCACCAAGAATGCCTTCTCAATTATCAAAGTTCATTCTACTTAAGTGGCATTCACGAAAAGGCATATAATGCGTGAAATGCTCCTTTTCATGTGAGCATGCACAGAAGTGAGAAGCCCAGCTTATGTTATTAACTAATAACAGCAGTTATTAACTTGTCTGTCATCTGTGGGGGGGTTTCGATCCAGCTAATGCACAGAGAGCCTGACTGTGTTGAACCTCCTTTGCAGTACAGCCCTCAGGATTATGCAGTCAACACTGTTAACAATTTGAAAGGGATTATATTTTTTAACTTTGAAACAATAAGGTGTTGTAAGCAGAGAGAGGGTAAAAGATATGAGTAATATTATGGTCTTTTCTTGCTGCTAACAAGTAAAATATCAGTCAACTGAGAGTTCTCTGACAATTATAGTTTTTAGATCAAACCAGTTGTAAACAACACATGATCGCATGTGAAACAATAAACATGGGTAAATATTTTCCATGTTTAATCAAATAAACCTTGTTTGACAGACTGAGACAGCACAATGATTAGCTGATAACACGAACAGAGGCCTCAGTCTGAAAAGCTCCTTTTAAGACACGAGGAATGCTTCTGTGGTCAGCTGGAAAGGGCGAGGCAGGAAACCACTGTTCATGGTTTATGTATGACTCACTCCTTGTTTTTTTAATTTAGCCGGTTTTAAAATTTGTGCCGAAACTGCAGCCAAGTCAGACAGACTGGCTATGCCGTCTACAAAATAATATATCCATTAAGTCTGAGAACTTACAGTATGTGCAATAGTGTTCGCATACGTGTCGGCAATCCAGGACATTTCCCTCTCGCCTGTGCTCATGTCAGGAGCAGGGACATCGATGCCAGGTCCTGTTGAGCAAAGACAGGAAGGAAAGGAAAGAAAGGGAGAGAGAGGGGAAGAGAGTTTAAAAAAGAAAAAAGAAAAAGAGTATAATATCACAAACTCTGAGCACCAGGCTTCGTGTCCTTGTGTGACATAACCATGTGCCTCAAAGGGCCTCAAGATGTGAAAACAGCAGCAAGCATGCAGACAGAAAATAACTGAATCTGTCCACAGACAGATAGACAGAGAGACAGACAAGTGCTGTGGGCAGATGGTGGGTACCTTTTTACCTCCAAGCTCCACAAGCAGCAACTATTGTTGACTACTGGTATATAACAGACAGCGTCATATCCTTCCGTAGTGTTTAAAGTAAACACATTATGAACATTTTAATTGCATCCAGGTAAGGGTCAATAAACAGGTGGTATAGGGGCCCATTAACCCATGCAACCACTGAACAAGTTTTCTGTGACTTTGCTCAACATAGTAAACACATCTATGTCAGCTTCCTGGAGAAAGTAAATGAAATTACCATATTAATCTTTGTGAGGTTGAGTTAAAAAAATTAATTATTCTGACAAATGACCAAGTAGTGACAAATATGCATACGTGTTCCCTTGTTTTTACCTTTTTAAAAAAAAAAAAAAATCTTAGGTTCTTTAATGTGATCTTAAAGGGCTGATTTTGTCAAAAGTTGTCCATCAGCTAAACTGGAACGACCTGTGCCAAACAAGAACAATTATATACCCTCAAGAAACTAACCCAGTATTTTTTTTCCCCCATATACTGTAATTAAGCATAACCTTTTATGTCAATTTGTACTTCCAAACTAAATTAATTACTTTGCAGATTCTGATTAATAATACATAACCAAAGTTATGATTTACTATTAAAGTATACCTGGCAATATACCCAGCAGTATGTGACGTTTATGAGCCCAAAAATTAGCCTCAACTTTGCCACCTACTGCCAATCTTAGTATTTAAACTATAAATCTAGGGAAAATAAAAATTAATAAGACGGATTTTTAAATATATTATTATTTTTACTCATGTGACTTTTGATACTTTAGTACCCAAGTTCCAATTTTTAAAATGCCAACTTTTACTCTGTAGGTTATCCCTATGTACTTTAACTTAAGAAAAATATCAGTGATCAGTGTACCTGCATCTTGTCCTGACTATATACTGTAAATATACATTAGCTAATTTTTTATGATTTTTTGGTTTCTCCACCTTTATAAATATCAGAAGTGAGTTTCCTTAACCATTATTAGTTGTCTACCCTTTTACTTGACAGACACACTCTGAAGGACCCCAACCTGAATAAACACCATTAGAAGACTGGAAATGTTTACCTTCATGGGTGAAAGTATTTACCTCTCACTTCTAAAGCCCATTAAACAGTTAAAACAACCAACCACACACTAGAAACTCACCAATGAAGCCCTTCTTGGCCAGCTCAATCGTGAATCTCCTGGTAATCTTCTCCAGCTCATTGTCCTGCAACAAAGTGTGGTTACATTACTTCCAGAAAACTAAACAGTTCATATAAACAAATTCCTATCAGATATTAAGAAAGATGCTTAAGGCATCTCTGAGGTTTTGTGAGAGTTTTCTCTTCAGTTGACTATAAGCTTAGATGAACAGTTGATGACCTTTAAATAAATGACAGTGCCCTATAATTAAGCAATCAAAGACAACAAAAAAAAAAGAAAAATGAAAAAGGCTCGTCTCCTTTACCACCTCAAGTTTATTGAGTGATTGATCTCTTATGTTGCTGTTGTTACGAGGGTTTTATTAATTATGTGAGAATAGGCTTGCAATCAGAAGGCTTACAGAGTAATTCTTAGGATTGATCTTGACTCCAGCTTTGGCTCCCCCAAATGGCACATCTGGAAGATAATAATACAGCTTTATAACCACAAGAACATGCATACATTACTTTGCAAATACCCATGAAGACATACAAGATAGAAGCAGGAAAAAAAGAAAATTGGCTAATTATTCTCTGGCATTTCCACATAAGTACCAATCTCCTGTACAGTATTAATATGTGTGCAGAGTTCAGGGATGACCTTCTGTAGACTTTGTGGAAGGCTAAGACTTTAATGCTTACCAACAACAGCACATTTGTAGGTCATCAGAGAGGCCAGGGCTTTCACCTCGTCCACAGACACATCTGTACTGTAACGGATACCTGAGGAAAACGCACACAGAGGGAACAATTTGTAACAGGGCCTGTATAGAAAAGCTGAAAATAAAGGTCTCAATGGTTTTCCATGCACAAAATGTAACCTTCCTTCATATTTTCTATGTTTTTATTAGCTCATTAATCAGTTCAAGTGTGTTATATATTGATAGAAGATTGTATATTCAGTCTGTAACCTGGATAAGTCCTTGACTTCAGTCAAACAACCAGCTTTCCTTACAAAGATTTTTCACTGAACTGCCCTTCAAGTATCTGTCTCCCAGCCATAATAATAAATTCTCTGAATTCTCTAAATACTAAGGGAAGGCACTTCAGCGTTTCCTTGATTATTTCCTTTAGCAGAGGATACATTGGACCTAAGAAAGGGAGATCATGACATCTTCATAGTAAAGCACCAAAAAAACCCAAACAAACAAAAAGTCCCAACACATAATTAACACGTTAGTTAAAATTGAATTTGCCATTGCATGGCATGACTTGCTGTTTTGAAGCTTCAGTGGTAGGCTATTAAAGGCAGGGATGAAATTACTCTGCTGCAATAAAATATACTTCTTATCAAGCTGTTGCCATATGTGAAGACTGTAAAACAGCTAATAAGATTATGAGCTACATTAAAATGACAAGTGAATTTAGGGGTTACCATTTTCCATTAGTTATATTGCCAGCTTTTATAACCATCTTTAATTAGAGACTTCACAAAATTAGAAGTGGACTGGATCACATCTCAAGCATGAAGTGATAATGAATGGACATGGACAGTATGGGCAACTAATCTCAATGCAATACCCATTTTATTTCACTTTATAGGGCATCCATTCCCCATCTAAAACCACAGCCTTGGTGGGCATGAAGTCATATTGCTCACCCTTTTTAAACATGACCTCCATGAAACAACACGATAACAACAAGTTGGTGAAGGTATTTATAATGCACTTTTTATATTCCATTATCAGGACATTGCACTTTCACCACAGCAGCATCAGACCAACAACATCCACTGTCATATCATGAAGCAGCCAGAGTATTCTTGGTCTTAAAGTGTCTCCCCTATCTGTAGAGGTTAGCAACAGCAAAAGAAAATGAATAACAGAAGGACTGTGAAAAACCAGAATAATAATGACTACACAAGACCACATGAATGGGTCAAAGATCGCCAAGTGTGTACGGCAGTCAGGGCAACAATAATGGGTGGGTGGAGACCAAATGAACCAATCGTAGCCCCCCATTGTGCCCCCAGCCCTTCAGCTGGAGTCATACCTTCCTGTTTTCTGGCGTTTACTAGCGTCACCGCAGCAACATGTGCAGCATTACATGAGATCATATAGCATGTCACGCTGCCCCCGTCTCACTGGCACAGTGTGTGTGCGCACACGAGTTAGATGGCAATGCCAAAAATAGTGCAGGGTCCAGGGTTAGCTTACACACACGAACCCAAGGACGAAGCGCACAAAGAGGAGACGGCAGCATGTTTTGTGTGTGCATATCTAGCTATGCTTGTTCAACTGAATGCTGAAAACTACAGCACAAGTAAAAGCCCCTCCTACTATGGAATCATCTTACACAGAGGCCCTCCAGCACAGACAAACACCACCAAGCAGTTTTAGCCAGAGTCAAAAGGAAATCACTAGCATTTTAATATTTCTGATAACCAGGTTTGTTCATTTTTGCTTAACAGATAGCAGGAAAATGTATACATTTCTGCCATATAAAGGCATCATATTCTCATTTTCTTTAGAGTGCATTTGTTACATACATAACAAATCCCACCAAATAATCATTAGGAAGCAGGAAACATCCTGCACTTTACTTGATTACGGAATTTTATCCGTACATACTAGTATTTTCATTACTGCAGTTAGAGCTTCTGCTTTCTTTGCTGTTCTGGCAACACTGCATTAAACTATAGTGAATGGAAAACGGAGGTACTAAAAACATTTAAAAACAAAGCTCTGCGTTTCAGAGCTTATTTTCCATTCATCCAAAGATCAGCTGAATTACCACAGCCAGCAAAGGACAATTGTATGCTTACTGATCAAATTAAAAAAAGGAGGGGAAAAAAGGCCGATTATCAAACCATCCCCCATCCAACCATGTTTTCCCCACCCAACCAACAGAGAACCACAGCAACAAGTACCAAAACAGACTGTAAACACATTCCTCTAAAATGGGAGGGCAGATTTGAGTTTTCTCTCAAAGTTAAACTTCCTCTAGCACTCAAACTAATGGCTCTCTCTGGTCCAAACAAAAGTGCCAATTATCTAACATTAAAAATTTTTTAAATGTTATTTTTAGGTGGCAAAATTCTTTACCATAAATATATTTAAATAGTACTATAACTTGTACATTGGAATTCTTTTTTAAAGCCAGGTTGTTTTCTGTCTCAAACTGGGGAGAAACTGCACATGTTTACATCATTAGTTCCCATACAGTGGAGATAAAGAGTTGGTGTTTCTTGATTTAATAAATGCATTTCCATGTTACTTTATGTGTTGGCCACTTGACTGTATTATAACTAAGAAAACTACTATTTATGGTGTTAAAAAGCTCTACTAATTATTTTTCAATTTTTCCTCTAAACATCAGGACACTGACTAGACCCATGTAAAGGAATTTGGACAGCTGTAAGCAGATATTTTTATCAAGGTGTAATTCACAAGTCTTTGAGTGTTTGAAGTGTAAATTTGTCAGAGAAAGCCTCTGATTAGGAACGGAGGACTGTGACACCGTTTTGTTTTGTTAAATGTGCATTTTAGTGAAACTGGTTCTACTTAATGTCTTCATGTTTTTATGTATCAGAAGTCCTCTGTATCTGCATTTTTTCACAATATTGCACAGTTCACATGTGACAACAGTGACATGAAATAACCTACAACTGTATTCCACTTCTGCACAAAAAAAGGAGAACAATGGGAATCACTATGCAGACTATACAAAATTTCAGTAGCCTTTTTCAGTTTTGCATGCACATTCACACAGACATAACACTTCTTGCATTCACATATCCAGTTAAAGGCAGCGTGGTCCAGCCTGGCAGCTGTCAGTCTATGTGGCTCTCAAAAGGGGGAAGATGAGCACAACATGCACACTCAGACAGCCTTTGCACTTTGTAGTTTGATCTGAATACAGCAAAAGCTTCATACACTACATCAATGATTAAGCCACTGAAAGATAACAACTTCAAACCATATTCAGACCATTATCCATGGGACTGACATGAAGGACCAATGCTTCAAGCTATTTCAAATCTGTAACAACTGCATATGACAGCTAAACCAATATGAGATCATAAACTGGGCCTGATAAGAAATAAGTTTAAATGATGGACTTTATTCTACTTATTTCATTTTTACTGGCTCAAAATGATAATTTCTGGACATTTGAAAATTAAATGTGTGTTTTATACTTAAGTTAATTAAACCCCACTTAAAAAACAGACAGGTGGGTTTCCCTTATTAAAACCCAGAAACCCAGATTAAAAACCCAGATTCCTTTTTGGCCTTTTAGCCTTTATGGATAGAGATAGTATAGAGAAACAGAAAAGTGGGGAGAGAGAGGGGTAGCCACACAGTAAAGGGCCATGGGCCTACTCAGCCACTGAGCTAAACCCAAGCCCAGGCCCCATTTTTGATATGCTGGGTGTAGAAATCACTCTTCTTCTCTTGAAAGTGAAACTAGGTGGTTGTTGCTTTGTGGTCATCAAAGTGCCAAATATGCATTTTAAAAACTCAGCAGCAATGCCACTTCCCAAACTCAGTTACTCCAAATTCCACAACTTTTGCTGTAAACAACTTCATGTATTAACTGTTCTTTTTCTGTATACATCTGTCAACCACAAGAAACATGCAGCTAGCCAAGTTACAGCTCAGCTTTAGGGGGCTGTTGCCATTAAACGTTTATAAGCTGTCACTACCATGAACCTCTTGTCAGTGGTACATGGAGACTTTGGTATATGCCTGAAAGGTGTAGTTGAATAGAAAAAAAATTGTTCCTACATAAAACTGCTCACAATAAGATCTGTATATTTTATTTTGATTACTCATGTCATTATATTTGGGAAGAGATATTGCAGTTTTCATTTATTAGGGGATTTTTTTTTTCTTTTAAATGGGACAGTTTGGTCCCCAAGGCAAATGCCATTTATTTCCACTCTGCTGTTTTATGATACCTACAAAACTGGGTAACAAACCAAATAAATAAATAAATAAATTAATAAATAAATAAGATTTTGTGTCAGTTACACATTTTTTATTACTAATATTGCAACTACACAAAAAGTAATGAATAAGATTTAAATTTACTATATTACTAAATATCAAAGGGTGTAACTGAGTAATTAGAGTAGTTAAACTAGTAGCAAGTAGCAAATAGTTAAACAGATTGGTTTCTTGTGCAGTGCAAACTACAATCAGCTAACGTCTAGGTGTTAATTATCTGGTTGGTTCCGTGGTTGCAAAAGTGCCTTACTGCAACAGTATATAATGAGAGATTAACGATATCTCAGATGGATGAATAAAGTTTGTTTTACACAAAATTACATACAATTGTGCGTTGACCACAAAAGATTAGCGCTAGCTCAATAGATGAATAAATGTACTTTACACACATTCACGTGTATGCCTTTGTGGTGAACTGTGCCCTGTTACTGTAACTATTAGCTATTAGTCCAGCATGGATATGGCTTTAGATTTTCAGGAATAATGCTACTGTGAAGGGCAGTTCATGCAAGACTGTTCTGATTTTGCTTTGGATTGGGGAGATGCTCGTGATGCTGGACAAGCTTATTGATTTTGAATGTCCCTATATTGCTTCTGAGTGCTGGTTACTGCCTGGACAGGCAGTAGTGCTATAAATTCATAAATGGGTTATATTACCGTTAAGTGGTTTGTCGGGTGGGTGGGTGGTGGTGGGTGAAAGATATTTCATGTGGGTGCCACACTGACTCATCTAGGCAGATAGTTTACCAACCTTGTTTTTTTTTTTAACCAATTCTTTTGTACAGGCCTCATAGACAACATGCAATGTCCATGTCTTGAACAGAAATAGGCCTCCCCTTGGAAGGGGCTGCATTCACTACATTAAGCAGCTGCCGTGGAAAGGTTTCACAGTGTCATTACCAGGCTAGTGTCTCTCCACACCACTGAAACCTGCCCTTTGTCTGGTCAGCAAATGAAATGCATGTCTTCTTTCTTCAGAGAATTCCTCTTCTCTATAACACCCTCCCCCATCTGTTACACTGACAAATAGGATGCCTGGAAACACAGCCACCCCCTCCTAAACTTTAATGCCTCATCTTTTTTATATACATTGCAACCTTCTGTTCACAGTTTACCCAGGGTGCGTTGCAGCAGTAGCCCATTGACGCTTCTGGTTTTGAACCTTGAACTATATACTCCAGAGCAAATGCAATAGTATACCATGTATTTGCAGTAGTTTTAGGAGGATCACAATGTAAACTTCTGCATTTGCCCTGTTTTCCTGTGTTTTGTGCTGCACATGTGGAGATGTCAGCATAAAATTATGTATGACACCTGATGCCTGTAGGTCTGTTTTCTCCATAATATTTAGAGTGAGACTGCGCTTTAACTCTTCATCAAACCGCAGGCTGACAAAGTTAGTATGCATGCATAACTACCTTAAAAACTGAAGCTTTTTAAGACTGGACAAAGTATGGGTAACTGCTAGCTTGCAAGCTAACCAACTAGAGCAGATACAGGTGAGGAAGAAGGTCACTGCTGTTGTGACACATAATAAACAAACATAGGAAACATGATGCTAATTTAGCAGTAAAAAGTCTAAGGTTCAATTACTGGAGTAATGCGTGTTTTTAGTTTATTTTATGCTTTTTCAAAGCAAGCTAACATTGCTGCTAAATAGTGCTAAAAAGCAGGCTAAAGCTAGCTGTCAAACGGGTTGGTGGAGGTGGTTTGGCTCAGTTCTTACCCCCTTTGCACGGTGTCCTGTGCTGGCTGTGTTGGGCGCGGTAGCCCTCCACCACCTCCCACTCTCCGTTATCCCTCTTGATGGGGAAAGACACGCTCAGGACGTGATTACAGGGCTTGATGATGCGCAGGATGCCCCGCACACGGTTCCGCTTCTGCTCTGGGCTCTCCCTAGTCTTCAGATCCTCCACCAGCTTGTCCTCTACGATAGCGGCCCCGCGGTCGAAGAAGCCCTCGACCATCCTGAAGAAGTTAGGGTCGTCGGGCTGGTTCGCTGCGTCGGCATAGCGACGGACCCTCATCAGGGAAGAGGACGCCGGGAGAGCGGAATCCACGCACCCCGAGGCCAGGGCACTACCCGCAGAGCGGCTCAGCAGCTCCCCGAAATACCGATACATGACTAAAACTAGCTAACCGTGTGAACAAACTAAAGAAAAGGCAACTAAACAACAACAAGGACAATGGGGGTGACGACAGGAAAAGGGGGTAGAATGAGAGACACAACAGCTCTTCACCGTGTCCCGTCCTCTGGCTGAGTGGGGAATGGCATGTCGTGTCGTGTCAGTTGGCTTTAAAAGGCAGCGCGAGCCGACGACACCAACTGAGGCTCTCCCAGACGCACGCGCAAGAGGAGGGCCTACATGGGTACGCGCAATTGCCAAACCGTTAAGAGTGCGCGCTCCCGGGTTTAAACCATTGGTTTATAATGCCAGTGAAAAGAAAAGGTCCGGGCACAAATGTGTAACCGGCACGAGCCTCCTCTTTCTCTCTTCAGTAATCAGGCATATAGATCGGTGCAAAATTATATCTGATATAAAATAGAAAATGTTTTTCATCAGGACAATGACATATTCAGTGCTGTCAGAAACTATTCTTCCGCTGCTTAATTTCTTTCTTGAAGTTAAAGACAGTGTTTATGATTCAGCAATAAGAAAGAGAGTGGGGAGAGTTTGCATCCATGGGAGAATTCCAAGGAGAAAGCCACCACTGACCAAAATAAACACAATCTCTCGTCTGGCATTTCCAAAACAACATCTGATCCCCAGAACAATAGGGAAAATGTTCTGTCGAATGACGAGAAAAAAGTTAAACTTTTTTGGAAGGTTTCAAGGGCAGCATTTCATAAAAGAACATATAGGCTGCCCAACATGGTGGTGGTAGTGTAATGGGGTGGGGGCTGCTTTGCTGCTTCATGACCTGGAAAACTTGCTTTTAATGGAACCATGAATTCTGACCTTTCCTAGAAGGAGAATGTCCAGTCTGAAGCTCAAGTGCATTTGGGTTGTAACCAGTTATCTCAAACACTTTATTGCAGGTCTTGCTGCTAAGGATGGCACAAGCAGTTATTAGGTGTAGAGCAGGGGTGTCAAACTCAAATACACAGTGGGCCAAAATTCAAAACTGGAACAAAGTCGCGGGCCAACATTAATATTTATTGAAAAAAAATCTTCCTCCAGATATAAGAATGAATCTTTTCTTATGGACTCAAACAAGTTTTGCTGAAAAACTGAATATGGAACAAGCAAAGCTTAATACTAAACAATATATATATTAGCTGTATAATACCAGTAGGCCAGCATTAATAGTAATTTGGTATGGCTTCGCGGGCCAAATGTAATTAGGCTGCGGGCCAAATTTGGCCCGCGGGCCAGAGTTTGACACCTATGGTGTAGAGGGTAATTAGTTTTTCACACGGGAGGTTTGGGTGGCTTTTTTTACTTAATAAATGAAATCATCCTATAAAAACAGCATTTTGTATTTACACTGTTTATCTTTGTCTATTTTTTAATTATCTAAATAAAACATGTAAGTGTGACAAATATGCAAAAACCTGAGAAATCAGGAAGACCTACCTACACCTACACACACTCACACTTTTGCTCCTCTTCTCTTCCTCTTTTTAAAATTTCCATCTATCTAAGGATCTCAACATTTCCTCCCCCTTTTCCTAGTTCAATAACACTGTATTCTTCCAGTTATCATCAAACTTTCTCGTGTGACATTTCAAGTGCTCTAGTGTAGAGCCTCCAAGCACCTGCTTAGTTTGATTATGCCTCAGATCGGAGCTGGATAAACCACAGAAAGAAAACCAAATGTAGTATAAAACTACAGCAGCTGAGTGTGTGTTTTAAGGAGCGGCACTGACTCTTCCATCCTGGTTTCTTCTGATTGGTTAAAGGCATCTACTTCTGCCTGGGAATCTCAGCAGCCTTATGTATTACTCAGGGGATATATTTAACATGGTAAGAGACCACAAAGAGTGAGCAGTAAGACTGGAAATCAGTTCTAAAGATCTCTACTTTCCATAAAGCATTTTGAGGTTTTGTTCCTAATACTTATGTGTGCTTAGAAAAATGAAGTGGAGTATTATTATAGAATGACTAATACAGATATTTTAAAATTTTAGATGTAATTAATTATGGTTTTTTTGCTATCACAGTTCTCCCAGATCTTTCTGCTGCAGCTGATTTAGAAGCAATGCAACTAAACTGCACCTGTCTGCAACTGTTTATCTTACACAAAGATCAGTGCTGGGGTTATAGTATTTGTGTAACTGATCACTGATAGCAGCGAGTTTGTCCACAGCCTGTCCTGCATGCATTTCAACATATTTCTGAACCTGGTTATAGGACTTTTAGCCATGGTTACCTTCAAAAGTTTACAATGTAGTGATTATAAGTGCAAAATTACAATTGAATCAAATCTTATAAAAAACCCAAAACAATTTGTAACAAACCCTGAAAGGTTGTAGAAGACATAGACTGACAGCACTGTTAGAATTAAAAATATCACAACAGTATATGCATATATACAACTGGGGTCATAAATGACCCTACCACTCCAGTTTAAGGTTAAGAAGAATGCAGAATTAAATATTTCTGTCAGGAATGATTCAGATATGAAGGCTGCAGAGATTTAAACATCTGAAATGTCATATTGCAACTCCATTTGTTTCTGTAGTAAATTCATGTTAGTCTGGAGGAAGCTGTAATATTTGAAGCCCATTTAGGTAACAAGTAAACAAGTTTATTTCTTGTTTATGGTTCAAATTATGAATGAGTCTTTGTCGTTTGTTTGTTTTTCTTCCCTTCTAAGTAAAACCTCAAGACATTAATCCTGACAGCAAGCAATGCAAGCTTGCAGCTACACGACGAGCACCAGCCTGGTCATTCATTAGCTTTTGTTCAGGGGCCACAGTGATATAGTTTTGTACTTTGTGGTTTGATCAAAGGATCTTTCTGCCTCGTCTGCTGTCCTCAGCAGTTCCCTGATCTGCTGGGTGAGCGACACGCAGCCATGAGAGAAGCGAGAGGGTGAGTCAGACGCGAGATATTCAAAAGGCCCATTGTGCCTGCATCAGTCATTAACCTCAGTCACAGGCATCAATAATTAATGAGGGAAGTGATCTGGTGATTTCCAGTTTGTGACAGTTAGCACAAATAATTATTGTCAGAATAATGTGAAAAAGAAACTAAAGCCGATTTATCACTTCTGTATGTTTTCATATTTAGCATGCTTTCATTTCAGAGTAAGAAATAATACAAGACAGAGTGAAAGTCTGGCTCACTAGGTTTAACAGGTGGCCAATATGTCATAATGCCATATTGCAAAGGCAATAGCCTTTGTTTAAATCAAAAACATAAACATGTTTAAATAGCCTGGTTAAAATCCCCCCCCCCTCTTTTCTCTCTCACCAGCTTTCCTGTCTTCACACTGCTGTTGTCTCACAACAAAGGCTGAAAGCCCAAGAAATATATAAAGAAAGAACATAAAGCAAAGCTAAGGTTTATAGATATGGCCTAATTCGTGCCACCAGACATTAAATGCGATTCATCCACACCTTGCCCTCCCTTGACAAAGCTATAATAGGACTCCTGGTTCATGTTGTCCTCTTGCTCGACTGGAAGTCGGCATAAGCCCATGTTTAGTGGCACTAAATTGCTGGAGGACCACCAGCAATTTAGTTATTAATCTTGACCAAAGAGGTAGAGCAACATTGCAAACTGAGACATTCAGGTGAGATTCACCAGTGTGCTGCGAATAAAAGCATAAAATTTGCAGTTTTGACAGCAAATGATTGGTTTTTGACAGTTTCAACACTGGATTTCAAGAGCTGATGTTACAGGAAAAAAACTAAACTAAAACCTAATCATATAGCACCTGTAGACCTACCAGTTTTGTTGATACGCCGTCGTCCCTACAAATGTCATTCTACAAGCAAAACGCCCACCTTTTATTCGTGATCTGCCTATGCATGAATGCTGTTCCTGCAAGTTTATCTGTGCAGCTGTTTGTGGTTAAAGTCATAATTTGGGGAACTCATGGTTTGCACATGTGTGAATGAATTTAGGTCGCAAATTCATTACGAATCCCTCCGGGATCCCCAGGTACATGTTTGTCTCCTCCGAGTGCTTGAATTCTCCTCTTAATCCCATCCCCCACATAAAATGCTCCATTCTTCTCCACTTTCCACCATTTGTTCATATTTTACCATGTGCTTAGTCCTTCCATGTGTAAGTTAATGTAATGCACTCAGATTTATACTGCTTATCTAATCTTATGACCACTCAGAGCGCTTTAGACGTGTCAAATTTTAACCATTCAGCACTCTGTTACAGACTTACATCCATGGCCAAGTTAGAATCACAAGCATGTCTCTGGTCTGTGAGAGGATGTATTCAGAAGCATTCAGAGGAAACCCATGCAGGCATGCAGGCAAAGGGACAACATACAAACTCCACTCTAAACAGATACATGTAATATTTTTCCAAAATTACTCTTCTGTTCTTTTCTAATCCAAATTTTGAGTGGGTTGAAAATTTATGGACCTATGAACAAAAGGAGTACAAAGGATCTGTTGTATTTTTAAATAGTACTTAATTTGTGTGTGTCTGTGGAGGTGAGGCTGTCCTGGTGTCCTGGTGTCCTCCACAGAGTTTGACGTCACTACCAGGTTGCTCAAGTTGTCTCTTGAGTCAGCAGAGGTGCAGGGGGGTATCACGGGAACAACCTGCTGATCTTCCGATCAGCGAAGATTTTTCTGGTGTTTTATGCATAAAGCATAAAAAACAGTGAGACCCAATGGAGTATGATTTAGAGATATATCTGCTGTAAATCTCTGTCTCACATCACAGCAGTAGCCATTATATCAACATAATTTTATAAAAATGCTAATGCTCCACACTTTTACTCACTAAACATGACACTCGATTCACTCCCATTGATAAAGCACAACCAAGATAGCATGATGGCCTTACCTAACATGCTGACATAATTACACGCATACACACAAACATATGTGTGTGTAAATGATCCACTACTCTACAAAGAACCAGTGCTGAGCTTGTCTGAATGACCTGTGCTTACACATGTGGACTCTGCACATGAGATAAGATTAGATTCACTTTCTGCGAGCATGTGCAAATGTTCATCCATATGCTTAAACAGAGGAGACAGAATATGAAAAGCATAATGAATAGTAGTTAATTTTGCAACATATGTCCAAATACATATGAGGTTGATCAGGCTTCAAATCTGAATGCTTTCAGCTTCTGGTACTGTCACTCTGTTGTCATTTAGAAAATAAAATCAAGAGTAATCACTCATCCAGTAGACGTTATCCTTTTATTGTTCTGTTTTTGTGGTACAGCGTTATCGATTGGTAAGGGTGACACAAACATCAAGCTGGAATGAGGCTGGATTTTAGTTTTGTACGACAGGCAGGATCAGAGAGAAAGGTCATACCCTAGGCTGAACACTCATGCTTGCTCTCTGTCTCCATTTTGTTAGATAAGAAAACAGCAATAAAGATAATCTTAAGCTGTATATACAACTGAAGCTAAAGGATTGTGGATGTATTCAATCCCATTCAGGTACAGAAAAAAATGAAAAGAGAAGAGAAAGATCTTCCACATCATCAAATTTAAAGTTACAAAATGCAAATCAGCGAGTCACATGATAGTAAATTCAAACCAAGCATCTGATTGGGAAGAAATGGGATTTAAGTGACTTAAAACATGACATGGTTGTTGGGTGTCAAACAGGTTGGTTTGAGTAATTCATCAGCATCTTTATTTATAAAGCACTTTGAAACAACCACAGATGATGCAAAGTGCTGTACCTTGGAACTAAGTAATAAAAACAACTAAGATAATAAATTAAAAAAAAAAATAAAAGAAAAAAGTAAAATAATTAATTAATTAGTTAATAATTAATTTAATTACAAGAAAAACTAAGTAACACTGAGGCCGAAAGCAAAAAAATAATCGGTATTAAGACATGTTTTAAAAGTGGACAGAGAAGGGGCCTCTCTAACGTGCAAGGGCACGTTATTCCATAATTTAGAAGCAATGATAGAAAAGGCCCAGTCTCCTCTGAGTGTCCTCCTGGATCTTGGTACTTCCAGGAGCAGCTGGCCGGCTGACCTGAGAGGCCGACAGGGTGTGTAGGGATGAAGAAGCTCAGAGGTTGTGAAAGCATTTGAAAAGAAACGCAAACATTTTAAAATGATCTTGAAAATATACAGGCAGCCAGTGCAGTGAGGTCAGGACAGGAGTTATATGCTCTCCTTTATGATTTCCTTTTAGTAGTTGTGCAGCGGCATTTTGAACTAGCTGCAGAAGAGAGAGCAATGACTGACTTACTCTCACATAAAGTGAGTTACAGTAGTCCAGACGTGATGAAATAAAAGAATGGATCACTGTTTCAAACTGCTGCCTAGAAAGAAAAGATTTCACTGTTGCATACATTTTGTAGTCATCAGTGTAACAATGAAAAGCAATCCCATGCCTTTTAAGGATGGAACCCAGAGGCAATTAATACAGCAAAAATAGCGGTGGCCCTAAAATTGAGCCCCGTGGGACGCCGCATGACAGAGAAGCAGAAGATTCAAAACCAAGAAGGATGAGAGAGAAAGTTCTATTTGCCAAATATGACCTATAAGGATGCTGTTATTATCTACAAAATATTTTAGTTGAGAAAAAAGCAATTTTCTCCGAAACCTTGGAAAGGAAAAGCAGTTTGGAAATAGGCCTATAATTAGCTAATACAGTGTGATCAAGGCCAGCTTTCTTAAGCAGTGGCTGCACTACTGCCTGTTTGAAATTTGCAGGAACCACACCAGAGGACAGACTGCTGTTAAGAATAGCAAGAAGAGACTTTCCTATACTTGGAAAAATTTCTTGACAAACATGTGGAGGGACAGGATCACAGGGGGAACCTGAGGACTTAATATGGTGAACTATAACTGCTAAAATGGAGAGAGTCACAAGTTCAAACTGAGTAAAAACAGCAGTGTTGTCTCTTTTGCCCTCTTAGTACCAACTGAGTATTATTCAAATGCCACAGTCTAACTGAGTATTGTTGTTGACCATGTCTTTGTGACCACGTCCCTGACAGCTGCTTCCAGCAGAATAACACACCATGTCACAAAGCTCCCTAAATCCGAAACTGGTTTCTTGAACAAATCTCAAATGTTCTGCGCAGTCACCAAAATTTACTACACAGAGCACCTTTGGGATGTCATGATTTATATCATGGATGTTTAGCTGACAAATCTGCAGCAACTGTGTGATGCTATCATGTCAGTGTGGACCAGAATCACTGAGGAATGTTTCCCACACCTTTTTAAATCCTATTTCATGAAGTATTAAGACTGTTCTGAAGGCAAATGGGGGCTAACCCAGGTACTAGCACAGCATGCCTAAAGAATTTGAAGTAAGTGCATGCAGAACAGAAGAAAACTAAAACACCACCTACATTTTGACTATCACATGACTCACTTTAACCTTAATGTACCTCGTACAAATTAACAGCCACACAAGAATATAATTTCAAAAGACAACCTGAAAGCAGTGCTGATATAACTCACTGGGTTGAGCAGGCAACCGACATGCTGTAATGCTATTGCCGAGGCCTGGATGTGAATCTGCCTCAGGCCATGTGCTGTCTTCCCTTTACCCTCTAAAACAGGATAAAAAAAAATCCAGACACATTCTCACCATCATACGGGGCACGTCTCAAATTACCTTATTTATTGCCTCTAGTACCGTGTAACATTTTGAGCATACCTGCTCTTCTTCAGACAGTAAAACACATCTTAAATCACCTGTGACAGGTCACATGACTGTGACCAACAAGAACAATAAGACACACATCTTAGATCTTACAGAAACAGATGATAACTGAAGCAATACATGTTGCCACACCATAAGCCTGAAAAATCAGACTAATAATTTATCAGGCAATATCTGTTGATTAGACAGATAGCAAACCTACTCACCATTTAACCACACTGTGACATATACATAGTTCTTCTCTCCCAACTTTCCTGTCCATGCACAAATGTCATATAACACAGTAACAAAGCTTTAAAAAATGACAAGCTGTTATTTTGTTTGTTTGTTTGTTTTGTAACAAGAGCTTTTACTCCACATACTGAATGAAGTTGCAAATTCCAACTTGCAGACAGTTTCTTCCATTAAGCACACAGTTGTCATCACTGCATAAGACTGGGTTGTGAGATTTAAGATACAAGATTCTTCATTTTCTAACCAACTAAGCAAAACATATAAATGCAAAATATAAGAAAGTCATGGTTATTTCTTTGGCAGTCAATCCTGTTCTTTGGCTGACACGTAAAACCGAAATCAGTCTGAGAACTTTGAACAGACCACCAGAGGTCACTTTCATTCATATCTGTTTTTACGCACTTTTCCATCTAGATATGTTTTTATAATTCCACAATAAAATAATTACTAACAGTTACATGAAACTGTAGATCTTCATTTCATTAGGATATTAGTACAAAGTTCTTTCTCATCACTATAACAATGCTTTCCAGTTTATCTTTAATTGGAGCCTTCCCCTGCCTGTTTTCCTCCTTCCAGTGAGACAGATTGATTTATCGTGGTTTGTTCAAAGGGTATTCGCTGTAATGTCATTGGCTGAGGGCCTGACAACACCCACCCAACCATAGGGGTGTGACGGGGGAGGAGAAGAGGGTAGGAAAAGGTAATGGGGGCTTGACGTAAACAGGGCTAGACCCAGAGGACTCGTGTGTTGCTCTCCCAGGAAGCACGTATGAGTTTAAACCTGGTCTTCCTGCCTTCCTGCGTGAGAACGTTGTGAAACTAGAATGTAAAATGGGATCTGACGAAACTGGACTCTGCCTCCTCCACCCCTTATCTCCACTCTGTGTGGCTGCACACTTGGTCAAACTGCAGTGAACAGGGTTCTGAAGCAATGTGCAAGGCAGCAACGGTCATCTGAGTCACCTTGAAAACCAATATGGTTACAGTACACCTAATAAATGCAAGTCTGCTGAACTATAGCATGTTGAAAAAAGATTAAAAAATAATATTTCCCCATGTTTTCTTTGGTTACGGTGTTATGTTACGATGTCGTGATTGCTGTGTATGTTATGATATACTTCATTAAAGAATCAATATTTATAAATATGGACTTATAGTGGTTATTAATGATACTGATCTTTAATTCCATTTAATTTGTTTTTTAAGTTAGCCTATTCCACTTTTCATTGGTTTCTGCATACATGCTTTTAAAAAAGGTGGATGGCCAAAACTTAATTAATAATTAATAACAACAATAATAATAGTAAGATATACAAGGAACCTCTGTGAGTCTAAGGCTCAAGTTTCAGACTACTCTGAGGGCTCTGTCTGCAGCCGGACTTTCTACATGGATTTTTATGATGTCACTGAGAGCAGATATCCTTAATATGGTCATTTCAAGCACTGTAAGCATAGGGGGGTCCACCCACCTGCTCTTCAGACCTGTTTGTTCTCAGTCAGAAGGGAACAAAAACAACTTGTTTCAGGAAGTTGATAACCTGAGAGTCTTTTCACATAATAGCACATCAAGAAACACTTTTTGCATTGCCAACAGGTAGTTATGTTCCAAATAAAGATTCAGTAAATAAAGCACAAGGAGACCATGAGACTGTACGCTGCTGCTATGAGGCCTCAAAATCCTTTCATACCATGCAAAATGTACTCAATGGATTCAAAGGAGTGGGATTAATTTGTGTTTTATTAGTCTAATAAGCTAAAGAAAACGTCAAATATCTTTCGTATTACTATATATTTGAAATGTCTTTGTAAAGACATGTATAGTAGCCCCGGCCGTGGCTCAGGGGATTGGGAAGCTCATCTGTAACCGGAAGGTTGCCGGTTCGATCCCCCTGCTCTCTCTGTCCTGGTCGTTGTGTCCTTGGGCAAGACACAAGGACACAACGACCAGGTTACCGCTTACTGGTGTTGGCCAGAGGGGCCGATGGCGCGATATGGCAGCCTCGCTTCTGTCAGTCTGCCCCAGGGCAGCTTGGCTACAACTGTAGCTTGCCTCCACCAGTGTGTGAATGTGAGAGTGAATGAATAGTGGAATTGTAAAGCGCTTTGGGTGCCTAGAAAAGCGCTATTTAAATGCAATCCATTATTATTATTACTTAAGAAAACGCAATCACTTGGAAAAATGTTGCAAAAGCACAACAGAAGTGATTTAAGGGAAACAATAATGCGACAGAAAAGCTGCGGAAGTGCCAAAAACTAAAACATGTGAAGGATTTCACTGCGACACGCTTAAAAGACAAAGAGGATTCATTTGTGCTTTGAGAGAGAAAAAGATCCAAGATATGTTTAATCGCATGACTCATAGAATTTGTTACATACATGTTTGCTATTAGTCCTTTACCACAGCTGTTCCATCGCATCATTAGTGTGTGTGTGGGTGTGTTTGTTTGTTTTCTGTGCAATTTCCATTTCCAACTACCATTGTAGGGGTTTTGTGTTTTGGCAGAGTTTTTCTGTTTGCTGGTGTGTGTTTTTTAAAGCTGCAGTGTGTTTGACCTCTCAGGGATACTGTAGTTATGATAAGAAATGTACAATTTAGCAAAATAATCCTCTCAGAATTTCCTGAATCCAGAAAAGCTCTACCTCTGGTGAATCTTTCATTAAATCTATCCATAAGTTTCAGATAGTAAAAACGTAAATACACATTAAAAGTAATATGAATTTTTTTTATTGTGCTTTTTATGAGCACGTAAATAAAAACTATTAAAATTATTGTTGGATGCTTTCCAGAATCACAAGTCACATGAGATGGTTTTGATCCATATGGAGCATTAAGCTGTAACCAAAACTAAAGAGACTGATGAAGGTTTCAACTAAGACTGCGACTGGAGGGTTTGCTTCAGTGACTAGCATTCAACACTAGATGGTGCAAACATTGTTCCCACATGGTGGTGTAACTGCATCAGTGTGAGGATGAGAATGCAAATCCACGCAGGCCTTCTACTTTGAAACTGCAATGAGCTTCTTGAGCCAAGAAAAAGTGAAAGAAAATATGCAAATAACATTAAAACATATGTTTGGTTTGACAATGAGTCAGACAATGAGATAAGATTAGTTAAACAATTAAATATTTGCTTGATTAATAATTTTACCTTCACATCTGCTGCGATATTGTGTTTCTGTTTATTCTGTTTCAGCGTTTGAGTTTTAGATTTACTTGTTTTTACTTTCCCAGATTTAACGGGAACTACCTTTGCAAAGAAACCTTCCATTAAAAAAAAAAAATCAAATGACCAGAGTTATCAGTTGGAGCCAGTATTTTCCAGTGCTGATTACCCAAAGCTAAATGGGCAGAATTTGAACAAAACTACAGGAAAAGGGAAAAAGTTAAATAATTTGTACAATTACACTCCAATATTTGCTTTCAAGATGCACACATTTGCATGGGATGATAGTGTTGTTTTCTCTTTCAAGGTAACATTTAAATCTAAATTTATTCTGGCCATGTCAACAAACGTGCTTAATCAGAGCCATTTTCGTGTATGTGCTACCTTTTTCCCTTTAGGCTATCAGCACTGGAGGCACGTGATTCTTTTAGCATCACAGATGAATATACTGGGAGAGTGCATCTTCTTCCACCACTGAGACAGCCAATGTCCTTTGCTGAGTTTTCCCCAAATAAGGGCCTCATTTTTGAGATAGTCTCAATTATGGCAGAGACTAATTTTAGTCTTTGCTTTTAAGTCCCCCCAAGTTATGAAATTAAATTGTAAGATCAATGAAAAATAAGTCTGGAAAGTTCTGTTTCCAATGTTATGACAAAGTCAACGGCCGTTAAACCTCACAAAAGGTGAAAGCAACTGACATTTGTTTACAGATGACTAAGATCCTCAGTGAAAAAACAGAACATGTTTGTCATTCAGTTTAAGCACAACTTAGCAGAGACACTCCGATTGTACACCTATGATATCATCTTCTTGTTAATCCATTGTTATACGCAGTTATGGGGGTTCTTTTTCATCTCTCACATTTTTTTTCTTTTCTGTTTTTGGTTTGAGGTTGCACTTGGTGGAAAAAGTATTTTAAGCTCAGGGTACATCGCTAAAAATGTTGAGAAACACTGGTTTGATGCATAACAAAGCATTATAACTTCAAAGGGTTCAGCATATGCTGAAATAGAGTCAGTGAAATACTAGTTTTATATATAACTACGATGGCTAAAACGACTTTCAGCACAGTTATGTTTTAGCAGAGGAGTCTAGACATCGTATGACTTGTGAATAACCACATCAGTGCTTCCTGGATCACTGTTACAGCAGAGATGCAAAGGAGGAGCTCATGCTCATTCAGCAGGTGCTATGTTGGTATAACAACATATGTTTGCTAAGAGGAGACACAAAGAAATGTTTCTGGGTTTTCATAATTTTCTTATTAACAAAACTATATTCATCATGTGTTTTTTTTAATTTTTCGGACTGTTTTCTTTTACAGTGAATGTTTTGATTCACTTTGATTCAATAGTAGTAAAACTAACTGAACTGAAACTCAAAACAGCCTGGCGTGTGTGTGTGTGTGTGTGTGTGTGTGTGTGTGTGTGTGTGTGTGTGTGTGTGTGTGTGTGTGTGTGTGTGTGTGTGTGTGTGTGTGTTTGCGTGCATTTAGAGGCCAATAGGTTAAAAGTTGACAGAGTTCCCATGAGAACTTTCCTATCGTGTGTTTCTATTCAGGAAGCTGTGGCTTTGACTTGCGTCTACTCACATCTCCTCATCAGCACAATGCGTATCGCTCTCTATATAGCCTGTATGTGTGTGTATGTGCATGCCTGTGTGTCTGTGTGCGCGCAGCATTATGGTTGGCAGTCAGATGTCACCCCACGTGTCAGGTGGCTCAGAAGGAAACCCCAAAGGAAGTAAGGTCAGGCCCCGGGAGGTCAAGAAAAAGTCAAACTGCCTGCTTTCATCAACAAATTTGAACTCTCACAACACCCCGCCAACTGCCTATCGACCACAGTCTACACCTAAGCTTTCAGTTTTTTGTTTTAGAGAATGAGAAGCTGTCATACTGCAGCAATTTTGCAAAAGTGTAAGACAGAAACTGTGAAGGGAAAAACTCCAAATACAACAACATATCTACCTGAACTAACAAAACATCCTTTTACAAGTTTGTGGATGTAATCAACAGACAACAGTCTAAATCCAAACACTCTTCATCAAATAATGCACACAATAATCTGCATCAAGACACAGAGACAGGCTCTTTGATTTAAAAAGTCAAAAATTTAATGAAATTTGATTAATTGGAATAATCGACGAGGGTTCCCAGAAGGACGGAGGGTTTCGCAGACCTCTCTTCAGATCTCGATTTCAATTCAAATATCTGTGGATAGTCTGGTCCAGAGAGAGCTGGAGAGATGGCTGCTCCACACCACTGTGACACACACATGCACACAGTATTAAACATCTGTAAATAACAGCACTCTGAGTTGTATTAAAACAGCAACAACAAAGAAACATTCTACCTTCAGAGTTTTCACTTTTATCTGAGTTTTTGCAAAAGAGATATTTCTTTGAATTTCTTTAAAAGAAAGTTGCCAAGTGCTTTGGGAGACAAGATGGAGAAAAAACAGCTTATCTCAAAGAAATATTGTCTCAAAGAATGGATCCCCTGACAGAAAAAGCCAGATCACCATTGATTCTCAACCGATGATTGTGTGTTGCCCAGCGGCTTTAAACCAGGCAGATATGTCAGGTGCAAGCTGGCCTTAAAAGTCAACAACAATATCAGTTCTAAAATTAACAGTTAACCAGTGAAGTGAAGCCGAAATGGGAGTGATGTGTTGCTTTTTTGATTTTAGTAAGAAGTTTCAGTTCGAATCAGCAATAGTTTGCGTATAATGAGTGTTAATCATCTAACCCACAAATGTGTGATTTTCTTTAGATTTCCTTTGGATAAAACTGAGCTGATAAGTTTCCTAAGCTGCTTCAAACGAGACTGAAAAACTGAACTGAAAAGCTTATTCAGCGTGACCTGGTTGTTAAAACTGATGCCAAAGTTTTTACAGTACTGGCCCAACTTTACAGACAAGGAGTTCAGGTGCGTCCATGTGAGCATGTCAGATTCACTGGGACCAGTAACAATTACTTCAGTTTTAGTGATTCATATTTAGTTCCAAGAAGTTCTGTGTCATCCAGCATTTAATATATTGGATGCAGTCAGTCAATGATTTGATTTTAAGAGAATGTCACTGAGGTTAAAATAGACGGGCAGCTGTGTGTCATCTCCATAAAAATGAAAACTCACACCATTGCTGTGGATGACATGTCTCAGGGGTAACATGTATAAAGAAAACAGGAGGTCCAGGCCCAGACTACTGAGGAACCCTACAGGTCATCGTACTACATTTCTCTATTAAGAAATAATCAACATATTAATTTTCAATAACTTATCATCCTTAGTTACAGCCTCAAAGATAATGATAAGTTATTCGATTCATATTCTCCTCTTCACAAATAATAGATGTTACAAATCTCAGTATGGCATACAAATCTACCTGCAAACACCTCTTTTAATCCCTTTCCATTAACACTTTTCCATTTGGGACTTCACAGTCCTGATCCTGGATCAGGACTGTGAAGGGTGGAGGTGACAATGCTACCAATCTGGTTAGAAATTAAGCCAATAACATGTTTACTGTTATGGCCATGCTAAATCAAAGCGGTTTCAAAATTAATGCACACACCTGAGGACGTAGGTAACGCTGAGGATGCAGAGCGGCTGGGGGATGCCAGGTCTGGACCTGGAGGGTCGGACGCTGGGGATGACAGCACTGTGACTCTCCACCCAGACGTAACCTCCACCTTTCACCAGCATCCTGTACTGACCGCTGACTGACTGGTTCTTCAGACACACTGTGGGGAAATACGGAGTTAAGTATTTATAGGAGTGTAGTGTGTGTGTGTGTGTCTGTGAGTGCTTACGGTTTAGATGATTTTTGTTCAAACAGCTTGTGTCCAGTGTGTGACAGAGATCATAGATGGAGCGGCCCAGCAGCTCCTCAGGTCTGTAGCCCAAAAGAGAAGTCACTCTGCACACACAGAAACACACACAAGGCAAAATGATGTTATTTTACAAGTCAGCAACACTGAGGATTAAAAACATGTTAATAAACCAGTCACTGTTGCCTTTACAAACGACTGCACGGTCATTATTCTCTTATTCCAATGACAAAAGTGCAAAAGCCAACACCAAAAGCAAGTTCACAATTCATTGCTTTCATACAGTCACACATTATGCTGTGCAGTCATTCTCAGCTGGCAAGAGTTTGCATTATAACCACAAAGTTGTTTATATAAACATAGGTCAGGCCCTGAAATGTGTTACACTGAAAGTTATTAACAACCAATCTGCTATAACTATGACATATCAGGATTTTCCAACCAGAATCATAATGAAACTTGTTTTAATGATTTCTACTTTAATGCTTGAACTGCATACCAAGCTGATTTTTTGGTTGAGCTTTCTTCGCTGAGGATTTGTTTCATGATTCAGATAGAACATTTAATGCAGCACAGTTTTAAACTAAATTGGCTGCATACTGGCTTTCAAAATTGTCCCTTTTAAAAAAAAATATAATTTCATAATATCCAGCACTGCATAATAACATTACCAGACATGTTCCTGTTTTTCAACTTAACATCCTGCATTCGTTTTAAATTTATTAAAGCAATAATTATGGCGGTTAAAAGTGCTTCCGCATGGGGTTTTTGTTGGGGGTTTTACCCCGTTGTTACTTATTTCAGCTTATTCACAAGTACTAATTAATCTAAGCTACCAGATGAAGAGTAATTACAAAAAGACAGTCTTTGTAGTGAACAACAAATTCCACCTTTGGTTGAATGCATGTACACACCTCTGGTCACAATAGGTAAACCTCATGTCCATGCTGTGCTGGCTGGTGAAGGTGTATCTGCTGAGGAGGGTGTGTGAGAGAGGCAGAGGCCGACAGGTCAGGAGCAGACAGGAAACTGCAGACGGGTTCACGCACACCTTTGCTCGGCCCTGACAGTGCAGAACCTGAACTCACAGAGTTGGAAATGGGAGGTGTAATAAAAATCATCATGATGTAGACCAGGGGGCCATTTTTAAAAAAGACATTTTTAAGCTGTACTGTTTCTCACGAACCTTCCAAGTAGCCGACTTCAGGTTGGCGGTTCTTCCTCTGTGAGTCAGAGCACTTTTTATCCTCATGACAAAGTCCCTCTTCTCACCGTACCAAACTTCCTCTAAAAATAAGTAATTAATTTAGCCACATGGACAAAGCTGTATGATTATACACTCACTGGCCACTTTGTTAGGTACAACATGCTAAACCACCTTTTTGGCTTCAGAACTCCTTTAGTTGCAGGTTTATCAGCTACGCATCAATGATGGGAATCTCCCATTCCATTGAAGAGATGTGGTGACTGTTGAGTACAATGAACTCATTTTCATTTTCAGGAAACCAGCTTGAGATGATCTGAGCTTTGAGACAAGGCGTTACTGGAACCCATCAGAACATGGGTACTGTGGTCATAAAGGTATGGAAATGCTCAAAGGGAAATAGTCAGATAGGCTGTGGTGTTTAAAGCGGGTCATTCGGTTCAGTGGGTAATAAAAGGACAAAAGTGTGACAAGAAAAGATCCCCCACACTATTATACGTCCACCACCAGCCTGAACTGTTGATTCAAGGCAGGATAGATCCATCCTTTACTGTTGTTTACACAAAATCAGGACCATATCATCTGAATGTTGCAGCAGAAACTAATGGTGATGTTTTTATAATCTTCGTTTGTCCCATTTTGGTGAGTCCGTGTAAACTGCAGCCTCAGTTTCTTGTTCTTAGCTGGGAGAAGTGGCACCCAGTGTGTTCTTCTGCTGTAAACCAGTTGCTTCAAAATTCAACATGTTGTGGATTTAGAGATGCTCTTCTGCATATCTTGGATGCTACGAGTGGTTATTTGAGCTGCTGTTGGCGTCCTATCAGCTGTTCTGAAGCTCAGTTTGAACTTCCGTGGGTCGCCTTGACAACGTCTACATGCCTAAATCCACCAACTTGCTGCCGTGTTATTGGCTGATTAGATATTTGCTTTGAAATGGTGTACCTAATAATGTTGCGGTGACTCTATATGATCATCCAACATATATGACAAACGTATATCGTTGATGTTCAAACACCTACCTGCTGTTAGACGCAGATTACTTCTGATTTCTTCATGGTCACAGGGATGAGTGTATTCAAAAATGTTGTGTCCCATCAACTCAGTCTTTGAGAAAACATAGAAGAGTATTTCAGTCCTGAATCCTACTGGTTATTTAAGAGAAGAGTAAGCATATATGTGGGTTTATTTACCTGAGTCAAGCCCATGTACTTGCTGACATTGTCAGACAGGAAGATCATGTCTCCCTCAGTGGACAAGACCATGACAAATCCCTCCAAGATCCCCAGGTACATGTTAGTCTCCTGCGAGGCTTCAAATTCCTCTGTGTCTTTCTCCTCTTCATCCCGTGCTCCGTCACAGCCGCTCTGTTCATCTCTACCTTCCACCACTTGCTGATATGTTATCATGTGCCTACTCCCGGCATTTATCCCATTATTTTCTAAGACAAACAGAGTGGTTTTTATATTATATAAAGCTTTCTAGTTTACATTTTCAGTGGATAACAAAAGATGTGTTTCATTTTTCATTTTGTGTGTTTGCTTCAGCTGTTAGTACTTGTGTTATCTTAGACTTCCTCTTTCTAAAACCAATCTGAATCTAAAAACCACAAGCCCGTTGAATTTTTTTTTCTTCGCTCATCTTGTTTTCTGCATCTCCACATTTTAACAATGTATTAATCTCGAAACCTTTTAAGTAAGCAGAAAAATCTACATGAGCCTGGAAACCTAATTTGTCTTTATTAGTCCAGTTCCTTTTTATGAAAAGTGTAATCCTTGTTAATTTTTTGTATTTACAATTGACAGATGTTTTCTAAATGCAGCACGTGCAGCAAAGCATCAGTTTTTATAGGTGTCTAATTTTAAAGAGATGACCAAGGTGTCTGCTCACAACACGGCTGTGCAGAACTGACAGGCTGTGGCTTGCAGCTTTCTTGAGAACTGATGATCTAAACAGCCCGACTGAGTGAAGTTAGGTGTCACAGGAAACAAAAGAAAAAAGAATTTGACAAAAACACACACACAAAAAAGGGTTTGTTTCTCTGCTCTGTGAGAACCAGCTCGAGTTTTAGATTTTCAGAGTGACTAAATCATTTTGGTTTTTCAAACATATTTAAATATCTGGCGTGCTAAGACTTGGTGTCGGGGTTAAGTTATGGTAGTGGTTTGTGGACACTGAGCCACTGGAAGTGGGGCACTGAAAACCACATACAAAAAAATAATAATAATAATATTAAGATATTAAATCAAGTTGAATTAACCCAATATTCTGGGATGAAGGGATGAAAACATGATTTGCACATGCCCTTACATAACCCTTTCATACTGCTCATATTTCATGTCCAAGTGTGGAGCCAAGATTTGACTCAGAACTACAACTCTGTACAAATAGACTAGTCTATGTGATGTTAATAAATAGATGATTAATCTATTTATTAGATGTAAGAGAAAAAGCACTGTAATCACCCAACCCATGAGTTAAATGTATTTTACTGAACGTGAACTGAGTTTTATTATATAACCATTACAGCTGTTAACCATTTCCTCTCTCTTATATCATTAAAACTGCCATTTATAATTATCAGTGTTAATTAGACATTAATTGTCAGTTGAAACACACAAAATGCTTGAAAAAATGCGATTAGTCTGCACATTCAAAGCATCGGTAGGAAATCTTGCATGTGGGACTCGCACGTGTGTTTTCCACACTCACTGAACTGGCAGCTCAGTTGGCTTCATAATCTCAGTTTTAACTGGAATCAGACTGAGTTCAGACTTTAATTCTAACTTGTTTATTTTTAGATTATTTTGCTCCGTTGTGGGTGCTCACGTAATGTCCTTGCATTTATGTAGTGCTTTTTTAGTTCTTCTGACCACACAAAACACTTTTAACTACAACTCACACTTTAACCACACATTAATACACCGCTTTATTCCATCTACTTCAAGCACTTTATTCTGCCTCACATCCACAACCAGTTTCACCAGTTAACCTAACATGGATGTCTTTGAACCGTGGGAGGAGACGAGGAGACGGGCCAAAAGGAAACTGAAGGAAACCCCTGGAGGCCCAGAGAGAACATGCACACTCCACACAGAAAAGGCCCCAGCTAGTATTTAAACCAGGAACTGTGAGGCAACAACGCTAACCACTCCACCGCCATGCCTTTACTCTTACACTGTTAGCAGATTTCTTTGGGTTAGGAGGTAGAGCTATGAGCTCCCCCCAATACTTCCATCAGAGTATGAATATGAGTGTGTGAATGTGTGGTTAACGGCAATTAGGTTTTGATAAAAGTCTTGTGTATGAATGTGTGAATGAGGCTTGGAGGAAAAAAACACTTTAAATGCTCAAACTGAGTAGAGAAACACCATATAACAATTGTGTTGAGGTCCACCTTGAACTGTCACTGCAGTCCCATAAAAAATACACATACACACGGCATGCACAGTTGCAGGATTCCCTAAAATTGATGTAAAATCCATTTGTAAAAATTTTTAGCACCTGTTCAAAGCATTTTCATTTTCTGTGTGTTTTAGGTCGCTTTAGAAAATGACATTTAAAGCATTTAGCTGCTATCAACTGTCAAAACAGGTCAAATTTAACCCAAAAAGTGTGTAAGGATTAAGTCAAATTCATCCTGAAACCTTTGATTGATTAAAAAAACAAACAGCCCTACTGGGAAATGGTGGCGGTTTGGCAGTGAGATGTGATGGTTAAAGTTAGAGTTAAAAGACTTCAGAAAGCATTAATGGTAACCAAAATATAAAATATAAATAAAATATAAGAGGCCAAACAAACGTGTATGAGTGCCCCTACCATTAACACTTTAATTTTAGCTATTTTTGTGCTTGTTCTCTACACTTTATGAGTTATTTTTGGGGTTTTTTGTATGAATTTCCCAGATTTCAGGAGAAATAAAGTAAATCTCATCTTGACTGTGAAACAAAGCATTTACCACCTTTGAAAGTTTTCCCTATATTTCAATATATTTTCTCTAAAACCTGCAAACTAATATCAGTGCCCGGAACACAAATATGTAAATGCGTATGTCTACTGACTTCAAGTGGTGTTTTCCTCCTTGTGATTCAGTTTGCTCTGAGTGTTCACACACAGAGGCCAGAGACGGTGTTAAATGTCTTCACATGTGCGCTGTTACCTTTGAGCAGTGTGTGCATGCGTATGTAGCTGAGGGTCAGGCGAATGACGGAGGGCTTATCCAGGTGAGCTCTGACGGAGGGCTGCAGCGGCAGGAGGCGAGACAAATCCCCAAAGACGTCAGACTCCACTCGCCGTCTCCTTCGGGCCGCCTCACGGCTGATCGCTCTTCAGAAACCAGAAGTCAGGAAATGCAAAGAAGGCTGAACTAAATTTCTCTCAATCAAACTTACATTAGATTTTACTACCTAAAATTAAGTTAGTTACATTTATAAACACCATTTTACTGTAAGTATGCTCTATGCTGCACACAACATAGATACATATAAACTAGAGAAAACTCACTCATTTAGTCACTAAAGTAAAAGTGAGATGATACTGGATGAAGTGCATTTTCTCAAAGACTATTTAAAATGTACTTTCTTTGATATCGGAAGATAATATTGTTCATTTTCCGCATTTTGCCTGCTAATGCTGTGACTCTGCAGACTTGGAATCTGTGTTCAACAGAACCTAAAACTGATGTAAGGAAAAATAAACAAAGAAATAAAGTGGAATTGTTCCTCAGCTTTACAGGAACTGTAAAAACAGTCATGTTTCAGCTTCATCACACTGTGAACTTTTGACATAATCTGTGTGAGTTTAAAGAATTTCTCAATATGTAATGTGAAATGTGACACTTCTTCAATCTCCACGCTTATTCCTACTTCACACTCAGATTGTTTTTACTGCTAATATTGCCTCATTTCTACTGAAAGATTTGATTCCAGAACTTTACCTTGAAGTATTTGAATTCTATCTTTTGCAGTTTTTAGTGTCTTTGTTTTTTAATAGTTCCCCCACCACTGATGAACAGATGTGGAAGGTCATCAATGCACCCTGGTTAAGACCTGAGGCATCCAGAGTGGCCACAGCACTCTCTTTGACCTCACTTCTTTACCTCAGCTAGCTGCCAACTCACTTAAACTTGATCTATTAAGATTGCTGCCAAATGAATGTCTCTGTGAACAAAGCAACACGCTGCTTTACCTTCTCTTCTCCTTGTCAGCTGTCATCGTGCCCCGCGGATGTCTCGCATGGTGAATGACGGCTCAGGAAAGCAGGTGCGATGGCAGCAGGAGTTCACGGCACAACAGCGAATCTCTGCACTCCAATTTGCACCATCACAGGTAGACTAGTTCATCAGACAGGCAATTAGACTCACGGTGCTACACAGATGACTTGAATGATTCCAAACAAAGTCTCATCTCCCCTCGGCATGCAAATTACCTAGAGGGCTCCAAAAGTGATGATAGGTCAGCCTTGAAGAGAAGCATCTCCCTCCCCTCTTCTTTCCTCCTCCCTCCACTCCACCCTCCCTCCCCTCTTCTTCTTCTCTTACATAAACTTTTGAGCATCCCACAGATCTGCCTCTGAACAGCAGCAGGTTAGAATCGATTAAAGCAAAGAAGGGGAAAAGAACAATAAGAAAAAGACACAACTAGCCTGGGATTGATGTAGACAGCTCAGTGTTTTATTGGAATCAGACCAGACAGGACTAGCCCGGCTGTTGCACTACATTTTGGCACAGAGTAAGATAGTGTGACCAGGAACAGCCCTACCCCTGGGTGCACAAAGCTTCACTACACATCAACTCTACTGCACAGAGAGCAACCAGCTCATCTTCAGATCACTGTACAGTACGCAACAGTCCTTCTGTGTTTAGTGTGTGTGTGTTTGCACAATAGAAAGTGAGAAGAAGGGGGAGGTGGAAAAGGAGCTAGTCTGTATGTGGTGCTTATTATGTATGTGTGTGTGTTTGTGTGTTTGTGTGAAGTGAGAGGTAATTCAGCTGCTGGCTCTCAACACGTCTTATCAACCCGGCTGTAACAGACCTATAATAGTATAGTTATAGTATTATGCACAAAGGATTTCTCCAGATACACTTTACAATAATAATAATAATAATTAGATTTAGAATAAAAAAGAGAGAAAGAGCGAGAGAGAGAGCAATAAGAAAGAAAAAGCCATTCTTGAACACAAAAAGAGCAAAAGTCAGAAAAAATAAAGCGTGTAGTTTTGGCTGAAAGAGCTGCTGGATGTGGAAAAGGGGAATTGGTGCTTTGAAATAGAGTGCAAGGAAAGGGAAAACACTGACGGTTGCTATGGAAATGCCGAAAACAAAAAAAGTCGCACGCGACAGAAAAGGGGAAAAAACAAATTCACACATTCGCACGCCTGAAAATATACATTCACAATAATAATAATAATAACAATAATATTAATAAAAAGGCCCACATTCACACGAACAGGGCAGACCAAATCTCCGAAACTAACCGACGGATGAAATAGCTGGAAATCGGGCTTTTCACTGCTACACAGGCCGCCTCTAACACTCTGCTCGACATAATTAGTTCGATAGCCTGTAACTCGTAAGCTCGACATTCACTTTGTACACAAAGGACAGAGAATGAGTGAATACTTCAGTCATACCATAATCCAACAAAAACAATTTAAAAAACACATTTCGAGGAAGAAAAAAAACACACACGCGCACATGAACAAACAAACCATAAAATATATAGATAGTCAGGGTATTGCACAAAAGGGGATTTGGCCCTAACTGGTCCACAATAAGGACAGTAATAACACAGGAAGGGTGCTTGTCCATGCGCCACGACGCTCCTTTAATAGCAGACAACACCAGCACGATACAGCCACTCAACACAGGCTATATACAAGCCTCTGCACCCAGCACCCACAGTCCACATGTGTACAGGTGCCGGGGAGAGAAGCAGTGTAGGTGTGTGTATGTGTTTGGTTTTGTCTGAGCATGTGCAGTGACCATGTACTGTAGGAGTGCGCGAGGGCACGTAAAACTTGGGATTGTAGTGTTTGTACGCACATGAGCGTGTCGATGTGTGCGTGTGTTTGTTTGTGAGAGCGTGTGCATATTCATATTTAAATTCATATTCATATTCATAATGAACCCAGGCAACAACAACAACACAATGCAAGTAAATTATATCTCAAAAGTAACAACAGCCAATAGCTTCAAAGTAAAGGACTGACCGTGTGTGTGTGTGTGTGTGTGTGTGTGTGTGTGTGTGTGTGTGTGTGTGTGTGTGAGATTTGTAAAGGGATTTTATGGATCTATGGAGTGTCAGCATGTGTGAGTGCGTGCATACCGAGTTTAGTGTGGCTGGATCTGTGTGTATTTGTGTGTGTATGTGTTAGGTATGCGTCTCCTCGGGGGCGCAGTAGGAGAAGTCCTTGAACTCCTCCTGGTTGATCTGTCGGATAATGGCCTCGTCCGTGGGCGTCAACACGGGGTCCTCCTTGGTGAAGTCCTGGTCGAAGTTATTCACATCTCGTTTGGTCTTCTGCAGACGCACGCACACAAAAACACACACACAAAGGCACAGACGGAGGGAAGGATGTCAGAGAGCGTTCAAAATTACATGACGGCGACACCTTCTGACCACTGTGACTTACTGTTCCTTTAAAGGTGCTCTCTTAGGGGGTCCTTTAATTAACACGCCACAAACCTTTTAAATCTAGCATTAGAAAAATAAGGACTTCAAGCCTTTTAAGCTACTTTTAGACAGTAAATGGCACAGTCTTTCTTTCACAAACAAAATAAATAAACACATATTAAAATTAAAGTAATTCAGTACACCGAAAAACTTTTTTTAAACACATATTTACTTGTTTTTGAATGATTGACAGAGACAGAGTGCACTTAAAGCCTGCCCATTCTGGAGGGGGAAGCAGGTCATGACTCTCAGTTGACCTCGTAGTATGTGAACTTCCCTTTTTCGATTCTGCCACCAAACAACTGAATGGGTGACTGTGTCCAAACCTTTGACTGGTACTGTAAGAATTACTCACCATAACGAATTGAGATACTTTTTCAATCTCCGTGCTTATGCCTACTTTAACTTCAGGCTTTCTAGGCTTTAAAATTCCTGAAAGCTAACCTGAAGACTTTTGACAGCATAGTAATAAAGGTGCTGATGTTGAATTTTATATTTGAGACAAAAAGAGACATACAGTGTTAAAAAACAATCCCAGATGAAAGTCTACGAGGCAACACGACAACAGCAGAGATGGTGGTGAAAATATAAGAGCCACCGCAGGGGGGAAAAAGTGATTTAAAACCTTCTTGACTGGTCCCACGTACCCTAAAGTTTCAAATACTTTGCTAACATTAGCTTTTTAACAACTAACTGTAAATGGGGTGCTAAAATAAACCTCAAAGTTCATCAAGAACAGGTCCCCCAACTAGGCAGTAGAGGTGGGAATTACCAGAGAGGATGGCAGTGCATGAAATATCCCCTCATGTTTACAGTATTTGCAGAATATTTTACTTTCACATGACACTTCTTACAAATCCATCTCCTTTGTCCCTTTCTTGTTAAAAAAAAAGGCAAAATCTCTGATTTAAACACATACAGCACTTCAGCCTCCATCTTTGTTTTACCAACTTCCAAATGAAACCCAAAACTCAACAGCACCACCTGGTGGACTAAGAAAAAAAAGCATTTTTTTACTGTGTGCTGCTCTCTCAAGTTTAGCCACTGTGAGGTAATGCTAGCAAATATTACCTAAACATTGCAGTTTACGTTTCATTCTGCTAAAGTTAAGATTTTAGCTGAATGCTAAACAAGTATTTTGAGAATTTTGCTAGTTTGCTGGTGCAGTTCCTGTTCAGTATATGTCATGTATATAGTCTTTATGCATTCCAGGTAAATTTAAAACTAAAGAATAATAATTTGGATGCCTATCCGCAAGTTCACAAAACTACTGAGCCTTAGGGAAACTTTGAGAAATGTTTAGTATCAAATACACGATGCATTACTGAAGGTTTATGTGTGAAATAGCTGCATGTAAAACTGTGGCCTGTGTGAGTTTGTGCAGAGTGTGTGTCTCTTACAATCCGGGGTTTAAAGGGTGGTTTGACTTTCCTCTGCTCCAACAGTACCCAGTCGATCTCTCTGAAGAAGGCGTGGGTCTTGATGGCCTCCTCGCCGCCCTGGCTCACGACGCAGCCCAGACGCTTGGCCGGGTTCTTTGTCATGAACTGCACAAATAAAACATTTGTATTTTTGGACTTATTCTTCCAGAAAAGCAGGCCCTTGAAAAACAATTAGCTGTGGTTTAAGCCATAAAAAAATACACTTCACTTCTTTGTCTATTAGGGATTGAGGAGATAAGGAAAAACCAAAAAAAAGCATTTCGGTGCTAATAATAGAGCCCAGGCATTAACGGCTCTTTGTTTTTAGCATCCACAGAGTCACTGGCAGAGTGATCAAACAGGTCAGCAGAGTGCCGGTGTTATTTACTGCGTTGCTTTTGTTCTGCTGTCTGTTCAGCATTATAAGAGCACTTTGTGATTCACTGCAGTTTTATGATTGCATTTAACCTTTTTTTAATTCTCCTCAGTGTCGGAGGAAAGTGCAGCGTGACACCTTTGCATCAAGTGCACTTTGAGTTTGATTTGCTCGTGTGACGCTCTCAGGACAGAAATCTGAATGAAAGTTAAAACGGTGACCACAAGACTGAATTCTTTTCTTGCAGGAACAGTTTTTGCAAAGTTAATTGAATTAAACTGATTTTGATCAAAATCTACTAAATACAGTTAAAATAAACTAAGCTTTCATTGTAGAATCAAAAGGAATTGGTGATGAGAGCCCTAAAAAATGTCAGATAATGTTGGGAGAGACTTCACGTACCGCTCGGAGAATCGAAACAGCCTCTTTGCTGAGCCACACGGGGTAGAGGACATCGTCGTGGAGAATCGACTCAAACAAGTCGTCTTCATTATCGGCTTCGAACGGAGGCTGTCCGGCCATCATCTCATACATCAGCACCCCCAGGGCCCACCAGTCCACAGAGGCTCCGTACTCCAGCTCCTGCAGGATCTGAATTCAACCAAATGACACAGCTCAAGAATATTACGAGAAAATACATTTCTGCTTGCGTAACATCCTGCAAACAAATGTATTGAGGTGAAGAGCCTCAATAGGATGTACTTTATTCCACTTTAAGTGGTGTGGAAAAGCCAAAACAATGGATAGACCTAACTAATGTCATCAGCAGCAGGAGTGAAAGGGAAACTGAACTACTTAAAGATCATCTCCACACATGTTTAAGAGAGATAAAAAGTCTCTGCATTAATAATAATTTATCTTTGATATGCTTTTTGACTTCTTAAAAGCATATCTACTTAAAAATTATGCAAATAAAAGTTCCATGAATTTTTTTAACTGCTGCACTCAAGTTTTCTTAAACTCTAGTGTCCACCCTCAGCTGATGTGCACAAATACAGACTTGTGTAATACCCATGATAAGAGATTGCACGCAGATTTTGATCATTTCCTTATGTGTCATGAACACATGGCACTTCTGCCGGTGACATTTTTAGGCAATTTATCCAAAAAGTGTTTGAATGATTCCTTAACAAAGACTAAACATTATATTTGTAACCAAGGGGACTGAGAGTCCCCCAGAAGTTAATGACCCCACAGCACGCATGGTGCTGGAGCCAATAAATGCTTGTGATGACAGCGAAGTCACATGATCCTGAAATGAATGAAGATTTTACCCTTTCCCACTGAGCAACAGAGCCGGATGTTGATTGTTGTTAATATGATTGCTAGTCCTGAATGAAAGGGAGCTTAAGTTGGATAGACAGTATAAAACATGCACAACGTCTGGGTCTAAAATGTGGCCCAAAACTCTGATGTGCCCTAAACCTGTATTTTTTTAATGGCCAGCAGGGGGCAGTGCAGCAGGCTGCAAAAATGCTTATGGCTGCATAGAAATCTGTGGAAAACAACTTTCGCCTCCATTATTTTTGAATTCAAAAAACACTTTCTAATGAACTTATGGGCTCAACTGCAAATTTCAGTTCACACAGGGTAAAAAAAATGAAGCTTTGTAAATTATAGTCATTATTAGAACCAGACAAGTGGTTTGTGGGGTCCTGGCTACAGTCTGTCCGTCGCTCGTCACATAAGGTTTTAAAACAGCAAGACAGCAAAGATGAAAAACACTCAGCTCATGGCTTCATAATGGGACTTACATCTTTTATACATCAGTACAATACTTCTCATATATATATGTATTAGTCTGAATCTGTGATTTTAACTTAGAACAGATGAATGTTATCAGGACAGATGTTCAAATATCCAGGTGAAATATAATGTTGTTAATAGTTAATAGCTACTTAACAATACAAGGGTAAAAATATCCACCATTGTACCCTGTCAACATAAAGAAGTGCAGGGCCTTGAGTTAATCTCACCTCAGGGGCAATGTAGTCTGGGGTGCCACAGAAGGTGGTGGTAGTGACTCCGTTAATGATGCCCTCTTTACACATACCAAAGTCTGCCAGCTTACAGTGACCCTCTGCATCCAAGAGGATGTTGTCCAGCTTCAGATCCCTGTGACAGAAAGACACAGATATGCTATTAGCACCATCTACTTTCTGGGAAAGTTTGGTTCACTGGTGGAGGTCCATGCTGTAAACAGATAATAAGCACTGATGTTTTCTATGGCTTTTCAGACCAAAATAAAAAGATAAAATATAAACATATTTTTTCTCTTTGACAGTTAAGAATGACCTTGATGGAAAAACCAAACGAGGACAGCAGGGCGTTTACCTATAGATCACTCCGTTACGGTGCAGAAACATGAGGGCTGAGGTGACTTCGGCAGCGTAGAACCGAGAGCGAGGCTCATCGAACTTCCTGGATCGTTGAATCTGGAACATCAGATCTCCTCCATTCACATATTCCATTACAAAGAACAAACGGTCCTGCAGACAGAGGGAGGGACGGAGTGGTATTAGACAGGAAAAATGCAGTCAGCTGTTGAATCTGTACGTTTTGCTTCACACGTCAGCCTACCCGTGTCTGGAAACAGCAGTACAGCTGGGTGAGGTAGGGGTGTCGACGGGCGAGGGCCAGGATGCGCTTCTCGGTCATGGTGCAGTCCACGTCATCGTCCTGTAGGATGACGTCCTTCTTCAGAACTTTAACGGCGTAAACGTCTTCTGTCCCCTTCAGCTCCGCCAGCATCACCTGGATAAGAGATGCGCAGTATGAAACGGCACGCTCACACTGTTTATTCCACGGTCTCAGCGTTAACACCTTTTTTTTTTTTTACGGGGTCATTCGTTATCTGTGGGTGTTTCGAATTGTAGGCCTCTTGCATTACAACTGAGTGCAATCCATAGTTGCACGGTGATGAAGTGAAGCATTTGTACCACATGGGATTTATGATACATCAGCTGAATCATAATTCAGAATGAATGCAAACACAGATCAGGAGGCATCTGCTTCCACGTATAAGCTATGACTTACATTAATTATTTATTATATACACTGTCTTATATAGGCAGTGTTTGTTTTGTGAGCACTTTACCAGCACTTTGGTTGCTGTATTGAAATGAGCTCTAGAAATAAACTTAATCAGACTATCTGCCGACTCAATGTTGGGAGTGACGTTTAAAATTTAGGCTGATTTTGTTTACACCGACAAGCCAAAACCCAAACCCATCACTTCTTGATATGCTGTCTGTCCTTCATGTGCTCTGACCCAGTGAGGCATGGACTTCTAAAGGTGCCCTGGAGTTTTCTGGCACCAAAACAAAGATCCTGTAATTCCTGTAAGCTTCGGGCAGGCCTTGTTTGTCCATGCTTGGACCAACTTTATCCATCTGCAGCCTGCAAGACTACAGAACGCACACAAGTAATGCAGTAATGCCTACTACAGGACGCTTCAAACGCTTGTTACTTAAGGTGAGGATTAGGCGTCCTGGTGCGCTGGCACAACTCGCACGCTTTGGTTCCAAGTTACGTCCCGCACGTGCTTTTCATAGTAGGTTCAAGCACAGTTAGTATCCTAGGTAGATAAAGAGCAGATGCCCATTTCCTTAATCCTTAATTAGCCTTCTGCTTCTATTATTCACAAGTGTTTTATTTTTTTTATACCTCTTTGTTTCTTTTTCACACCTTTTCTCATTGTCTCTGTTTTAAAGAGTCTTTCATAATTTTTTAATGTTTCTCTGTTTTGAATATCTTGTGATTTTCTCCCTTGTTTTTAATACACTGCCTCACCAAAAAAACAAAAAGGTCACCACCTGGATTTAGTAAGCACATAGGTAAGAGCCTTCTATTGGATAATTACTGCAGTGATTAATAGGCTTCAGGTCTGCAACAGTGAGTAACTTCTTCTTTCTCCAAACCACCATATCGGAAGACATCTCCTCTGGTCCTGGAAAAGATGCTTCTTCGTTTCAGAAGGGTCAAGTTACTGCATCAAGCAAAGAACACAACAAAGAAGACTGCTGAAACCTCTAAAATTAGGTTAAGAAGTGCCAAAGGCATTACTGACAACCCGGAAGGATAGTGGTGAAACATCATCTTTGAGGAAGAAATGTAATCAGGAAGTAATCTTGAATAACTGCGACCAGACACCCCTTTGACTTTTGCTGAACTCGAGCGCTAAAAGGAAAGGGAAATAAGAGCATTTCAACAACGTGAAGAGAGCTTAATGGATCGGGGCTAAACGGCTGTGTACGCCTAACAAAACCGCTTATCAATAAAGCAAATCAGAAAAAAGGCTTCGGTTTGCTGGGAAGCAAACAGATTGTAAAAAGTGGAAAAAGGTGACATGGTCTGAGGAATCTGGATGTTTAATCTGTTTTCCAGAGCGATCAGTATATCTGAGTAAGAGGAGAGGTGGATGAAGCGATGAAACCTGTGGGAGCAGTGTTATGATCTGGGTTTGCGTCAGCTGGTCAGGTCTAGGTTGAGGAATGTTATGTGCCTGAAAACATTGGGCCAGCTGACTACCTGATTAGACTGAATCATTTTTCATCAACTGATTTTTTTCTCCCGACAGCACAGCCGCGTTCCAAGATTGCAATGACAGGAATCGTTAGGCTGAAACTGTGAAAGAGTTCAGCTCTGAACCCCACTGAAAATCTACATGTTGGAGCAGACTTTATCCAGGGGTCCCGACTCTCACATCTCCAAGAGACGGAGCTCTGGGGTGAACAATTGATGCATATCTGAATGAAAATAAATGAAGTGACATTGCACAAGCTTCTCAAAACGACGCCACAATGCAACAAAGTTAAAGGTGGTCCAATGAAATGCGAGTCCTCCCACTGTGCCAGACAATGGGAAACTGGCTCGGCTCGTTACTCAGACTGGGTCGTCTGGCTTTGTCAGTTTTGCTCAGATTCATCGTGTTCAATCACAGACTGCAATAGGTGTAAGATCATCAACATGAATCACTCCAGTGAGTGGTCATAATGTTTTAGCTCGTCGGTGTATTATAAAACGCAAGAGGGGGTTTACAGTGATAAAAATTATGAATCTAACAATATTATCTGAGTCTGGCTCTGTTTTTGGTCTCTAGCAGCTGATGATTGAAACAAATGGCTCTTTATCTGCTCAAAGCTCCAATATATTTACCAGCTAGTCTCTAACCTACCATCTGGTGTTGGGCAGGTAACCTACAGTAACTATACAAAGGTTTTACAGTGACCTGCTGCTGGACATTGTATCAACACGGTACCAATTAATTTTGCACCCCATAAAAAGAAAACAATAAGCAGAAAAATCTAAACTGCACACAAAGCACTGCATTTAAATTATAAATAAAAGCAGGTGCCTGAATCCAATGCAATGCACATGAGTCTATTTTGCTCCCCTGATATTATTCACTTCCCCTGATAATTCAGCTGTTATGAATAATGGGAACCCCGTGAACTGGTTGTTGATTTAAAAAAAAAAAAACAGTTTAATTATAAACATAACGAGGAACAAACAAATAAACATCCCCCTCGCCCGCCTCCTCTGAGCTCTCCCACCTTGCCGAAGCTGCCTTTGCCGAGAACCTTGATGAAGTTGAAATCCTTCAGGCTCCTCCTCTGGCTCTCTCCGTTCTGCCTGGCTGCCGAGGAGGACGAGGAAGAGGAGGTGGTGGAGGAGGAAGAGGAGGAGGAGTGCTGGGGTCCCTGCTGGTCGAGTGACAGCGCGTCCTGCAGGCGATCCAACTCTGCCAAGTCTGTGGGTGTCATCGGAAAAGCAGATCAGACATCAGCAAAAACAGGCTGGCTGCCTTTTCTCTTTTTTCCTGTCAGCGTTCAACTCAATTATACGGAAATAAGAGCTGTTTAGAAGCATTACACATTTGTTACTGATTGCTTTTCAATAAACTTTGAAAAAAACCCAAAACAAAACATGATAACATCCTCTGTTAAAACCTGGGATGATTCACTCCCCGGACCAGGGCGATTAAATAACAGCAGCGAGCGGCGCCGTTGTCATCGGCGTTTGGCTCGACGAGGACAAAAAGATGGGACGACTTCCACAAAGAGAAAGTTAACTTTTTTATTTCTCAGCTTGCAAAGTGTGATAATGCGATGACTAACTGTGACAAGCAAATGGTGGTGGGCGGTGGAGGGATAATTCAATTTTAGCTTGTTTTTAGAAGAAAAAAAAAAGAGAGAAAGAAAAAAACAATAACATTTAACTTATTTTTTAAAAGCAGCAACAATATTATCGCTGAAATGGAATGACTACCCCTCGCTGGTAGAATTAACACATTAAACCGCCCCCCTGCCGTACCCATCTCGAAGCGGGCTTTTAAACGTCTTTTTGTTGGTGTCGCGTGTGTGTTTTTTGGTGTGTGTGTGTGTGCCGTGTTACCCTGTTGTGAGGGGGAGGTGGGGACAGCTGGCTGGCTGAAGCTGTTCTCCTCAGTCTGAGAGTGCTCAGGAGGAGACTGGGGAGGGTCCTGCCCTGGAGTCAACTGAAGAAAGAGAGAGACACAGAGAGAGTCAACATGGCCGTGCCTTTGGGCTGACCTCTAAAAATCTGTTTCCTGAATCACGAGTCACGGAGGTGAATCCAAGTTTCTCCGTTGAAAATCGGAGCTTTAAAGCTGCTTTTTACACGTCCAACGCAGGCCTGAACTTTTAAAGGCATTACTAAACACGGGAGCACGTGAGAATACAAATGCGCAACGCAGTCGCTCCCACACAAAGTCTGTGTGATGTCTGATTGACCCAGTGTAAGAATAAAGCAGGTAATAGCTCGGTGAATTCACAGCGAGCGAGTGGGCGTCATGTGTCCTGCCTCCTGTGTGCTCTCCCTAACCCAAACCACGCGGAGTATTTACAGGAGTGAGAACTCATCTGAAACCGACTCCTGCCGTTGTGTGCCGCGTGTGAGTGAGGACATCTTTGAACAACGTCCCAAACTGATACTCCCGAGTCTGAAAAAAGCTTGTGCTTTTCATCCAACGGTAACAGAAACACATTCAGAGAAAAGCTTGAGATGCGTAGTTGGACAAATAGATGGACACCCTTTGAGATGCCTTAGGAGTAAAATGCAAAGATGTGCATCACACAATGATGAAAAACAGACGGTTAGCTGAGCTTCCCACAAACACTGGAAAAAAGAAGGAACCAGCAAGCTCCTTAATTAATGAAGCTCCTTAATTAGCACATTATACGTGTGACTCCACAGGTTAACCTGCCGGCCTCAGGGACGGTGCTACAGCCTGGGAAAAGTCCCAAATGCATCTTCTGTGCACATCTGAGGTGCTGGAGTTTATTTCCTCGGGTAGAACTCGAGCTCACCCCTGTACATACATGACAACGGTATTTCTCTCTATAAGGACTGAAACAAGTCTTTTCCCATATTATCTTCCTATTTCTCCACTATTACAAACAAGCACACACTGTGAAGCCTTCACACGGTGCTGTGTCTGCAATTTGCAGTCATATTTTCAGCAACCTTTTACTAACAGCCATTTGCACAAATACATAATTTCTTCCCATTTTTTTAACTGAATCTACAGAAGTACCAAAGATAGCACAGTTTGACGGGCAAAAAGTAATATTTTTGCACTAAGAAGGGGATTTTTGTGGAAACTGGACAAGTGGAGGACAACTTAAGTGGTAGGCCTAAAGAAAACGCAGCAGATGAGCAGTATTTAGAAGCCATGTCCTTAAGAAAAAGGAAAAATCCAGTAAAGACCTGACACGGGCGGCTTGTTACCTTCCTCCTACGCTGTGCAGTGTTGGAGATCTTGTCAGGTGTGACTCCCAGGTCAGACAGGACCTTGGCGATTCCTCGGGCGTCCACGCCACAGTTAGGAGCTACATTGGTCTCGCACCGCCTGTGCACATTCATCTTACACACTGTAAAAAAAAAAAGAAAATGTGAAAATTAAACACATAAACCATGTCTCCAGCTACTACAACCCAAGTGCTCATTAAAGGCATTTTACTTTGAAAATACAGAAATTAATCTGCAAATTAAAAATGTATATTCTTTAAAATACATTTAGTATAAAACACAAGTTCAGAGCAAGGAAGCCATTTTTGCATGACAAAAAACAAGTACAAGTGGTGGACTTTATTTGAGGATACCTCTGAAAATTAGATTAAAAACAAATTCTATGTGAGTATGTAGAGTCTATAGCAAAGGTCTAACACTGTTTTTATGGGAAAAAAGCACTAATTTTTCATTTGTTATCAAGTTTTAACAGATGTAATGAAAACACTGTTCCTCGTGGCATCCCTGTTTACATCATGTGGCTTTACCATGCAAATATGAGCACCTGGGTTGACATGATGTTTCCCCGTGGGCTCTCATGTAAATTCCCCACTGCTCATAAACTCACCTTTGCACTGCAGGCCCTGCCTCATGAGGCCCCACAGCAGGGAGCCGCAGTGGTCACAGAAAGTGGGGACCTTGTAGTTGTGGATACTGAACTTATGGGGCATATTAACACTGAACCGCTGTGAGCCCACCTGCAGAGGGAGACACACACAGAAGAACACACAGGCACACACACGGGGGCATTAACGAGAGGTCAGGGTGGCATTACCAGAGGAGCGTTCTTACACACATTACTTTAAGCAATAGATTTAGTCATCAGTGGCCTGAATGTTGACCGTCTCTGTTCATATTCAGTGTTTCTTTCATGATTCCTACTCTCTGAAACTGTGAGGATCAGCATTTAAAATAACAATAAAATCAAGTTTAATTTAAAAAAAAGTAAAATAATGCTAATTAAGTCAAATTAAAGTGAATTTTTTTCAATGCACAAGAGCAAACACGACCTGAGATGTATGTGCATTCTTGCTGTAGAAAAAGTATTAAAAGATCATTTGTATTTCTATTGCTGGGGTTAGGCTAACATAACCATTTAAAATAGTTGACAGTACAGGCAGCGCACAAGGTTCAAGTACTTGGTCTATCTTCATATGTACTCTTCACACTGTCTGTGTATGTTATGATTTATGAATAAAAATAATTAATCAACTTCAGTTGAGCCTTTAGTTAGCAAATAATGAACTGAGGGCCACTAAAAATCCTCTCATTCATGCAAAGTCCGTGCAGCTGAATGTTTGCAGACGTGTATACCTCCTCAGGTGTGTCCTCCTGCTTCTTCATGCCGGCACACTTGGTGATGATCAGCTCATGGCAGCGTTTGTGGACGACACACGTGCACACTAAAAGGCATTCACACACAATCTTGGTCAAATAAACACATTTTTGTTTTGAACAACAGATGTGTGAGAGGCAGAGGGACATCAGCTTTATCTTAAAGTGTGTTAATCTGAGTTTTCCAGCTGCAAACAAACAGTGAGCTATAAGAAAGACTTATCCGTTCTTATCATATCTCAGATCATATTTACACAAAAGTAAGTATGACCTGGGAGGCAAGTGTAGTTCAACAAAGCACTGCAATTCAGCCACACACTTCTTCGTGCCACTGCCGACCAATCCTGAAAGATGTGGTAGACCCACTTTAAATATCAATATGAAAAGGCAACTAACTAAAATTACAAATAATTACAGTCTACAACAGAATGTGGGTGAGTGAACATTACCACTGACAGCCACACATCCTCTGCGCTTCTCTTCATTAATGAGAAAGACCTCGATTAGGCCTACAAATCTAACACAAAAAAGACTTTGAAGAGTAGCTGAATATTGATTATTTAACAATATATTCCTTAACTTGTGTATATCTATCTATCCATATTTGTGCAGGTACTATTAGCCTGCTGACTGAGCTGCTTCCTATCTTAGCCGAAAGGGATTTTAATCGTGGGAGTTACATTTTCTGGGTTAAATGAATGAATGAAGGTTAAATGAATAAAAAGCACAAACAGAAGAATTTTCATAGGCAGCACAACTCACTAGGAGACATTAACAATGGATAATTCAGCAAAAACAGAATTAGTTTCCATTTTTCTTTGTTAATATCCATTACTTTCATATTCACAAGCAACGATTAGTCTACACAGACTGTGCAGTATAAGCAACACGTCAGCAGAAGCACATGATTAGCTTCTGTTCCCTTCTTCTATCTTTACAGGATGCACTCAGGTGTACTGTCGTATTGTCACAAAACAAAACAAAAACAACCCACATGAAACATTAAAAAGATGCTTTGGTTCGAGTGAAATTTGAGCCCATATGCGTCAATGAAAACTGCATAGCTCAACCACCTGCTGCGCAGAGAATCATTTAAACACCTAAAGACTATTTTGTTATCAAAATATCTTTATTATGATTACATATTTAAACCAGGGGAAAAAAGAAATGCACCGCGTTTAACCACAGACAGCTGTGTTGATAGAGGCATGCTGTTTAAACTACAGGTGAGACAATGAAATATGATCCAGGAAGTCCAGTTGGCGTACCAGATGAATGGATTTAAGGCTTATTTATCAAAGACCAAATTACTTCAGCACAGGCCTCGGTAGGGTTGTAGACTCCAGATGGACGGGCTGAACTGTTGAACTCATTCTTCATTCTTCATTAATGACTCAGTTATTTAATGTTTTGACTTTTAGTTGCTCCCATCTGACCAAATTCTCATTGGTTGAACGACCGACAGTATTAGTAATACGAATATGGTGAATATCATTCGAGTTTTAAAATAAAACTGGGTTAAAACGATGCGAAATGCTGAAAATATACACAAGTATTTAATGTTTAATGTATAAACCTGGCAGGAAGAGTACTCACAGACTCTGAGGATTTTTAAAACTCTTTAAAGTTGCCACAAATGTGAGGTTAACAGCAGATAAACTGCATTCACATTAAAGCAAAGGTAAGAGGCACAACTTTTGCTGGCTGCGCAGATTCAACCACTCCACCTTCACCTTTTCCACCGCTAAGCTGCATAACATCTTCCACCCGCACCTCCACAGTGTGCATTATGAAGTGAAGTAATGAAGTACCCTAAAGAGTCTGTTAAATAACACTACGAGTTCAAGCTGAATTTTTAGGATGTTTGCAAGCACAGAGAAGAAAAAAAGCCCGTGCATGTAATTTTTAATACTATTATGCTTCATTTTCTGCTCGTGTAACGCTGTAAATGCGTGGCTCTGGGGTGATGGCGTGGGACCAAATCACAGCTGTCACTCAGCAACATGAAATCCCTCTTGTGTTCTCATGTTTGAATAATAAATGATGCGTAATGTTACTTGAGAAATTGGAGTCTGCCGGAGAAAAGTACTCACCCTGACACTGGTATCCCTGCTTCCCCAGCACGCCCCTATCAGATCACACACAGAGGAGTCAGCATTTCAGTGGCATCACAGCAAGCGATGGTCAGATACATGCGATAGATGTTTCACCCACCAGATGAAATCTCTGCAGTGTGAGCAGTAGGTCGGCTGTCTAAGGTAGGTGGCCATGAACTTGTGTCCATTGACTTGATGGACGCGCCTACGGACGGCGCCCTGTCGCCGGCGAGGGCCGATCCTCTCGCGAAACACGCGTTCCTCATTCTCGTTGGTTCCTGAAGCTGCAGAGGAAAGAAAAACAGTCAAGGTGATGATGGTTACCAAAGAGGGATGTGCAGCAGAGCACTAAACAAATTTCCCACCTGTGGGACTAATAAAGGTCATCTTATCTTATCTGATTTGGACTGTCGCCTCACAGCCTGTGTGGGTTCTCTCCTCTACTTCCTCCCACAGTCCTAAGACATCCATGTGAGGTTAACTGGTGATTTTGAAATGGCCATAGGTGTGGATGGAAGCTAGATAAGGCTCTTAAGTGCTGAGAATAAAACGTCGTGTGAAAATGTGTGAAAAGGCAAACAGTTCTTGTGATGTCATGGCGTGATCATTATGATCAGACTAGAAAATTACTATACAAAGACCGGCCCTTTCCATATAACTAGTTTAAAACAATTATAGAAAATGTCTTTAGCTCTTTACTTTAAATCATTTTCAATTTTATTCACACAGCAGGCATTAGAGGGATTTTGTGTGTTATGTTTACTGATGTCCACATGACTTAATCAGCCAATTTCCAGTGTTTTCCACCATGACCAGTGACCAGCCGGTCAGCCTTCCATATGACTGATTGTGAGTTGGCCCATTTCGTGCATGTGGAACACACACACACTGGCACAGGTAAGTAAACGGTGTGAAAATGTGTACAACAGCAAACCTAGTGAGACACTTAATCTTTTTAAAGAAGCTAACAAAGGAAAAGTGGCTACAGCTAACCAGTGCTCAGACTGAGCTACCAGCCATGAGCCTCGGTATGAGCAACAAATCGAAGCAGGAAAATTAAGGGGATGAGGAAAAAAGAGGAATTTATAAATTTATATTGTTATCTTATTATTTTATAAACATACTTGTTTTGTTATATAAATCTGCTGCAGCTGATTGTGTTTTTTTAATTTGTTTTTTGCTGAAGAAAAATATGAAACTAAAGGAAAACATAAAGCTACAATAACTCTAGTCACAAGTATATGCGCAAAATGTAATCTTAATGATGCAACAGTCTGGTGTTAAAGAGCTGGATCAGTGACAACGTGCCAATCTATTCAGTGTTTTCCTTGTATACCGTCCACAGGTCAGCAGCAGGTAGCAGCAGAGCTCGGAGGAAGTTAACAGCAAAGGGTTGGCAGTTTGGAGCGTTTTCCACGCTCGCTATGTCAACAGCTTGTCTTTGTTTGTTTATAAACCATTTAACTTAACTGCAAACTGTGAGTCAAGTGAGTCGACATGACTGAGAAGCGCTGACGCGACATTGTTTTTGTTTCTCTTTCTCGCTCGTTCACTTTCGCCGGTTATGTTCGGTCAGAGACACATTACACGAAGCAGAAACTACAGGCAGGCTGGTCCAGTGTAACACCTGCTGGGAACCTTTCAGTGCATTTATGATAACGTAACATCCCGTCATGTTCAAATTATTATTTAACTTTGGTTGTCTCTTGTCAGGTCCACGTGCGACGTGTGCAGGAGCAGGAAAAACAGCATGCAGGAGCTTAATGACTCCCACACTGAGCTGAAAAGAATGAGTAAATTAGATGAATGCAGTTTTTTTTATTGTTTAAAGTGTTTGCTTTGTGCCTGTTGTTATATGCATATGTATTTATTTGTTAGGAAAAGAAAGTAGCCTGACGTTGTGTTACAGATAAAGAATCATTCCAAGTCTTTTCCTCACAGATATGAACACAGCTTATTAATTCAGTACTGGTATCAGGTCATTGCCAGCAGACCGCTGTAGTCAAGGTATCGGTATCATACTCGAAGTGGAAAAAGTTGGCCTCACAGTTCAATGTGCAAAAAAATGTCTTGAGTTTTGTGGTTTTCTGAGTCAGTCTTGGCTGAGAGTATTCACACACATCACTGAGCTGCTTCGATTGTACAAATAAGGATCATTTGCATCATGTTGCCGAGGACGTTTAATCATTCAGCGGCCTCTCATCTTCCTCTGTCACCCCCCCACCCCTTCTTTCTCACACAACACCCCACACCTACCAGCGGCCTATGCATACGTACGTGTGCGGGCTATTTATACTTTCATGTGTGGGCACTAAAACGAAGGATAGCATATTAAAATACTCCTCCTCAGCCAGCGCCATCCAATCAGGCGTTCACTTCCTCTCTGCATCTCCCCTGGAAGATAAATGCTTTCCGAGGGCAACCTTAAGACAAGAGAACCACCTCCACTCTCCCTCCCACGCGCGCTCCTTCTCTCCGCGCTCCTGTCCTAGTTTGCCTTTCTTTTCACTCGCCCAGCATCTCTCTCCAGGGTGCGTTATAGATGTGGTTACCGCTGAGCCTCTCCAGAGTTCGATTACAGACAGGCTGTCTAGGGACTCTGTGTGTGTGAGTGTGTGTGTAAGTGTGGGTTTTTGTGTGTAACTGTGTGTGTGTGTGAGATGCTGGTGTTGGTCAGGGTGGCAGCTAAACAGGCCATTACTGGGATCACTTTGTTTTACATAATACATCATCCATCTGTCTAGGACACACAAAGTCACACACACACACACGCGCGCACACACACACACACACACACACACACACAAACATGTTAACAAGAAGAGTTGAGGAGGCATAACAACAGGTAAGAGTTATCGCCGTAGAGACAAGCGTACTCTGGACAAGCCGGGTGGTCACCCAATAAATGTACACGTCACCACACACACATACACACATGCACAGACACACACATGCACATGCAAGCAGGCAATCCGCTTTTGAAGAAGGACCCGTAAGCAGGAAATCGTATCTAAATATAAATTAAAATTAAATTAAGAACAAAACAAAAAATTAGGTCGCATCCAGAAAAGAAGAAACAGCCGTGGAGATGGCCGCTCTAATGCCGAAGGAATTTATCGATATGTTTCTGGAAGTAAAGCTGAGCTGCTCAGAGAAAATGAAATGAAAGCACTGAAAAAAATAAAAGCGACACTTTGAACATCTTAAATAAGTTTGCAGATTAGTGGGCGATGCACCACATCGCTTTCTTTTGTGGTATTAAACAAATGTCTGCGTTTTTATTAAAATACTGAGGAATTTTAAACCCATTCCCCTGCAATTACTGCTTAATTGCTGGCATCGTGGGAAGACACACCAGAAATCTCAGTGTTCGTGCTTTCACCCCCGAAAAAACATTGATGTCAGGTGTGTCAGCTTCTTTTTAAATCCTAAATTAGACCGTAGATTCATGTGTGTAAACCTTGTTGGTTATTGTATTACTTTAGTGTTATTATTACTGTTATTACTGTTACTCATATAGTATTTGATACTAATGATATGCTGATCTGTCTCCATCCGCTATAGAGACCCCTTGTGAATAAGGAAGCAGTTAAAGGAAGCTTCTTTTTCCCCCATAGTATCGAGCTTGAAACTCTAGCATCGTGCCACCGTACTCGTTATACCTCCCAACATGCACCAGGTCTTCAGTGACCTGGTTAGGGTGAGGTTGGACATGCTAAACACACGATGGGTCACAAACTAGTCAGTGCTACCTTTGAAACCCCCTTTCTGCACTTCTTCAGTTACAAGAATTACATTTGCCAAAGAAGAGAAATTTCCATCTGAATCTTTGGTTAACCTAACCCGGTCATCACTGGCTCAGTGGATATGAAGTGCCTGAATTAGCAATTGGACAGAAACCGGATCAAATTTAACAAATTTAACTGCAAAGTTCAAATTTGCTTATCTTCTATTAACACAAATGGAAAGTGCAACACAGCATTGTGTAACTTTAAATGTCTGGTATTTCTCCTCTTAATGTAATGAATTTAAAATATTTTACATTGATATATATGCTTATATATTTTAGTATATCTAAACTTCAAAACTTTTTTCCCTTGATTACCAAAATGCAGCTAAACATTTACATTAAAAAGTAGTCAAAAACTAATAAAACAAACCGACATAAAGGCACGTTTTGTCTCATTCTTCAATTATCTGAGCATGTTTTTTATCTATAAGTATTTTGTATTGAGGAGACGGGAAAACGGAGAAAGAGAAAGGAAAGCCTGTGACTCTGAAGTTTTCTAGGAAAACAGGAAGGGCTTCGGGTTTGGAGTTGGGTTTTTTTACATTTCAAAGGAGGGAACTGGCAAGGATGCACACAGAGAAAAGGTTTTCTATCCAAAATACCTGGAACTTCTTCTCTCAGAAACCCTTTTCATAGTGCTGTTTGTCTGATTTCTGCTCTCTGCTTATAAAACATCTGCTCTTCCACCAAAGGAAAACCATCAGGAATGTGATTAAAAAAAATTGTAACAAGTTTTTATTTATTTAAAATGTGATCTATTTTACTCAATACTGAAATACATTTGTGTTTAACAAATGGACCAGAATGTCAGGAAAATACATAAAAATCTGTTAACCAATGTTGAGTCTTAAATATTTATGGAACAACAGGACTTCTGTGTGTGGGGTCACCGCCCACATCCTGCCACAGCCCGGCCACTCTGGTGAAGGCCCATGAAGATGCAGATGCCTCCTCTAAGTTCCTCCTGTTATCAACATATCTGAGTTAGCACTGAATTTGTTAGCACTCAAATCTACTATATACTAAACGGCTGTTAGCTGCTGTTAGCTGCTGTTAGCCGGTGTTAGGAAACATAATTTGAAGTGCGTCTAACACTGCTGAACTCAGACACAGAAACTGTCAGGACCTAATAATATAATAAAACTGCTTATCAGAGGCTTTTAGGACACACAAGCATACCATTAGCTGGCATAATCTTAACTTATAACCAGCTGTTGTCGCTGTTTAGCCGGCTCCCTGTTTGAAGACGGGAAAGTCACTTGTCTGATCTCCTGACACTACATAATTGCAACAATATCAGAAGTAAATAAACATGTTTATGCATGTTTTTGTGTGTTACAGCCCTGACTTCAGTTTAGGAGACAAAGCTTGAGGTGAGGAAATATTGCAGGGGGAGGCATAATGAGAAAGATATAATTCAATTATACATGTACAAATGTTAACTAGTCATATAGAGTTTGAAAGAGCTATTTCTGATCTTTACATTAACAGTAAGTTATAAGGCCTACTACACATGTGGCCGGTCTCTAGTCACATAGATAAAGTGCAATCAGGCGGAGCAGCGATGTCCACCTTGACCACTGTATTCAAGATGGCAGGCACCATGGTGGCCTCCACATCTATTTTTACTGGATTAATTCTAAGTTTAATTAAAATGCATCAGTGTCGTATCAGACTGTTTTAGTTGATTCAACGTCCATCCTTTATCTCCCCATGAATAATAAGCTCATGTGCTCTTTCCCATCCAGTACAGCAGATAAAACACACATAAAGCACTGATGCTGGCTGGTCATAAAAGTATTGGCGACTGCCTTTGTTACCCCTCAGCTTCCTAGTCGACACACCTATGGTACCAATTTGAAAATCCAAGATCGCCTCATTCAAGAGTTATCACCTTCATAAGACTTTTTTAAAAACTTGACCTCTGATCCCCGACCTTGAGGTTGAGGCCACCAGCATTCAAACCCGTCCAAGGTTTTTAGTAGATACATCTATGGCATCAATTTGAAAATCCTACGGACGAACTAATTGCCAAAAAAAATATAAAAGTCACCAATTTGGGATTTTTTTGGGCTTTAAAATGGATGAAAGAGGCAAACCTAAGGATGTAACCAAAGCGATATGTCGCTTGTGAAGATGTATTGTGCGAGCAAAGGACACAAACACGACTAACTTGCATGAGCATGTACGTGTCCACCATCAGAATGTTTTTTTCTGAACATAGGCTACTGCCTTTCTTTCTTTCTGTTATGAGTTTGAGTTAATGAATCGCTGCATCTGGGCGCACTCTGAGGAGGATGCATTTGCTCACAGATGAAAGAGGGTGCTGTTAAAACAGCGCTATTATTTTTTTTTCTGTTGAATGCTTCTATTGACTCCATCATTATTAGCAAACTTACTAAAGGGCAAATAAATAAATCGCTCCTGTAAGAACGATCGACGAAGGGCTCAGCCTATCGTCGATAGTCGATATATTCGTGCAATCACCCAACCCTAGTCCAGGCCCAACCACCTGCCCGCCCACCTGGCAGGGTGACAACAATACCCCCATCAGCCTTTTTTTTGGTTGAGAGGTAAAAACTATATCTTACTGCAGAGAACAGACAGAAATTCAAAATAACACTAGATTTTACTGAAAAAAACCTAAAGCAGAAAACGTCTTTATCTGGTTAAGGAAGATTATTTTTATTATTTCTTCATTGCACCGAAAATGTTCTGTTAACTATCTGATTAATTTGGATAAACAAAGGCTGCACTGAAAAACAATAAGCCTTTCTTGGAAAAAGTTTAGCCTGAAATTCTCCCGTCGTAAATGAAGGTACACAATTACCACGAATGTTATGGTTTAAGCTTTAAAAGAAATCGGCTTTATTAGACAAAATGGCGGGTTGGTGGTGGAGGGACTCAAAAAGGAAGACAATCTGCTGAAGAATATGAAAGCAGCGATCGAGAAATACCGATGGAGAGTCTACAGATGGACAGATTAGGTCAGATTATTGTTATTTGCTTCCTGAGAACAACAGATGCAGGAGGATGGAGAGGAGAGACAAGAAGAAAAGAGGAAGAAAAAAAAGGAGAGGAACACATCCTTCCAGCCTCCGAAGCTGCAGAGAACAGATTGCAGCAAGGGGAAAAAAATAAATCTGCTAAAAATACCACCTCATCCTCTATTTCTCACCCTCCATCTCTCCATCCCTCCTATCAGGACGCACACACACACACACACACACACACACACCCCATTTGTTTTTATCAGCATACATTAGCTCGAGCACTCAAGCCAGCTGAACTCAGGAAGTTCAGGAGTGGGAGGAGAGTGGGTCGTGAGGTCACAGCCGAGTGTCCAATCATCGATGAGGAGGGCTTGAGATGGACGCCTTAGACTGTGTGTGTGTGTGCGCGTGTGTTTGTATGTAATCTGTGCACTCAATCTCACCTACTATTTTAAGAATCCACTCCCTCTATCTCCACTCTCTACTGCTCTCTGCGTTACACCGCTGCACCCTCCCCTGCTCAGGCTATCCCACCACCCTCACACAAGCGCGCTCGCAGACGGATATATACATGCACAATTTCACTGGAGGGCTGAGAGCTGCTTCTATTTATAACCAGGTGTGAGGATACACAGGTGCAGGTGAAAATCACTCTTATCAGGCAGCATGTGAGTGAGAGAATGTGTGCGGAGAGACAGACTCGATAAAGATCTTCTAGATGTTTCCGTGTTTAATCGACGCAAACAAACAGAGGAGATGGGAAAACGGAGAAGGAGAGAGAAGGGTCGGTGAGCTCTTAAGCTTTCTAGGAAAACAGGAAGGGCTTTGGATTAGATTTTTTTTCTTACATTTCAAAGCAAGGAACTGGCAAGGATGCACACAGAGAAAAGAAGATTTTTTTCTTTACAAAATACCTGGAACTTCTCTCAGAAACTCTTTTCATACTGCTGTTTGTCTGATTTCCACTCAAGGTTTTTCCTGCTAATAGAAAATCATCAGCACTGTCATTAAAAACCACAAAAATTAACAAGTAATAATTTAAAATGTGAGTTATTTTATTGAACATTGAGCCCTGCCACTCCGGTGAAGGCCGATAAAGATTATTCAATTCTCTGTGCAGATTTTCTTAGAAAACACGTAGCAGCAGCGGTTCACCGAAGACTTTATATAAAAGGTGGACAAAGTCCCAATGAGAAGCCTGAAGACAGTGTTTTAAAGTTGCACTCCTGGTGTTTTGCACTAACTCATTCCTTCCGTTTGTATCTGGGAAAAAGGTGGGTGCACAAATATGCAAATTCCTCCCAGGTGATTTGAAATGACTGGAGGTGGTGACTGAATATTATTACCCTTCTTTCTGGCTCAAGACAATGACTTACTCTAATGTTTTAGGTTTCCGTGGCGATGACGTTGATACATTTGGTTGTTTTCATATTTAATCTCAAGTACACTGGTGTATTTGTTTCCAGTGTGCATCATATGTGTGTTGAGTGGCAAAGCTGTCCGTGATACTGTCTATCTCCTGATTTCGTCAATCAGCTAATAAGCATTTCTAAATGTTATTTATTTACATATTTTCATTGTCTTCAACTTTCTGCTGCTGGGTGGTTAAAAATGGTGCTCCTCCTGATATAATCTACCACTGAGTCCTAGAACCAAGTTTTAAATTTCGGCTTTTTTGTAACCGCTGCAGATCCCTTGAGCTCCCCGGCTAAATATAGATCCCTTTAAGCCCGAGCAGCTTGATTATAATTTATAAATATTCAGTATGCACACTTAAGTCCTAATATTTTGCTAAAATAACATAAAATGTCATGATAAAACCCAATTTCAGCCCAGAGATTGTTACGTAATGGTACAGACTATTAAATGCCAGAGTTAGTCAGTGAGATGCTGGGCTACCCGAGAGCTATCTATATATCTACATGCTGCATTTTGAATTATTAATAAAATTGTGTCTCTTTTCATTTGATTAACATTTTACATTCTAAAATTGTTTACATTTGATGATGTTAATGACTGGATGAGTTAGAAAACACTCAGAAAACTGATCACAATGTAATGGGAGAGAATAATCTCTATGATATTGCATGTGTATACAACAGCTATTAAAAACATGAATCAGTCCTTTGGTAATCAAACTGTATTTTAAATACTTGCATCATATGATAGCATGTTAGGTGTAATGACACAAGGTAGTGCCATAAAAACAGAAGAAACTGCTCAAATCCAAGTCTCAGGTTTCAGTATTGCTTAATCTGAAACTCCCGTGACCAAGTTTGGTTTGTAGGGTCGTCAACCTGCCATCATCATATCTCTGAACCTCTGAGTTACCTCACGGCTGGCCCTCTGTCCCTTCTATAAGCAGTCTAAGACCATGGCGTGTCATTCTCTCATACAGCATTTGAGTCGCTCGGTACTTAAAGTGTTCATGTAGCAACGATAAGATTACGGGTGCAATTCCAGCTTGTACGTACAATTTCAGCCCAGTTATGTACCATTTCTTTTGGACATCTAATCAACGGAAAATCGCTCAGTGTGCTGACGTGCTTATTTACACGGTCGCCAGTCACGGAGCAACATTATCATTTATTTTGAGTTGTGTGTCTTCGCACCTGGCAGATGTGAGTGCAACATTCACTCAAAACCCCTAAGGGAAATATCTTTCTGTTTACCTGCTAAAATATCCACGATGTTTACCAGCTACTCACACGGGTAGAGGGTTTTTAGAGCTTTTTACACACACACACACACACACAAAAAAGAAACACCCGCCCGCTGCAGCTGAAAACAATGCTGTTAAAACAGCAAGCTGAGTGCTAGAAAGCTAAACAATGAGCTGATGATGAAATAAAATTGATGACTGATTTATTATTAATAGGTTGCATTAATCTTTTATGATTCAGTACTTACTGATAGACCTTTCCACATATAAAATGCATTATGTGGGCGGAATTCGGGACGGCTGAACATTACACGTGTCACATTATTACACATTATCGGCTGCTTTCCATGCAGAAAAATATAATGAGCCAAGCCAATAACACAATTAACATTAAGGATAGATGCTTTTTATGCACACCAAAACTAAACTGGCTAGGAGCTGCAGTAATCAGTATATTCATGCAGACTTTATTCAGATGTTCCTGTTAGGGTCGTCACAGCACATCGCCTGTTTCCATCTCTTCTTGTGCTCTGCACATTTGTCTGTCACACCATCTATCTGCATGTCCTCTCACTTCATCCACAAACCTCCTCTTTGGCCTTTTTGCTCCTGCCTGGTAGCTCCATGTTCTACGCTCTTCTCCATTTTAACAAGTATCTCTCCACCGCACAAACCAGTTCAATCTCACCTCTCTTACTTTGTCCATGAACTATCTGACTCCCTCTGAATCCTGTCGACTAACATCGCTGCCACCTTGTAAACACTCTTTACTTCACCTCCACACCAGTTAGCATGCTCGTGTCAAAAATTGGTCAACCATCGGTATGCATGCAGTTCTCTCAACTCTAAGGAACATTTTAGTGCCAGCGAGCTATGGTTTTTAATCATACACCCAACCGCTTTATTGTTTTGGTTCACTAGTATCACTCCCTTTGTTTCCACTGAGACAACAAATCTGTTTTTCACACACAGCTAAAGACCACTGTATGCTACCTGCTCAGGATCTAAAACCCCACAGCCAGAACATTTAGAAATACTTATAAACACCTGAAAGTATCAGTCATATCAGAGGGGAAAAAAGCAGAATGGAAGAGAATATTCAATGCTAATGTAATGCTAAGGGTAAGGAAAATACTTACTGGCATGTTTGCCCTATTACACAATCATTCAGCCATCTGAGGTCTAAGTCATCGCAGGTAGTCCTACCCTTATCTTTTGGAGAAGGGCAAAACAGACAGCGAACATTGAATAGTTCTTGTGCATCAGTTACAATGAATATTTTCTTGGTTCCCTGACTGCCACACTTAAACAAAAACATCCTGATTGCCTAAGGTTAGCGTAAAGGCGTTTACATACCAGACACGTAAAATCGATGAGAATATTTCATGTATAATATTTACCAATTTTTCAGATGTGAATGAGCAGATCTGACCATTCAGATCACTTTGGTAACAAGTTCGCTCATAGCTCATGGAATGGAAATATAGTGGAAATACTACTTTAGCTCAGACACAGAGGAGGACCCTGCTTTGTGAGGTCCCAACTCTGCCAACAAGACCTCAAACTGCCCCACCGACATCCTGAATGTATGTTTGAAAGTGGCTTCAACTCCTGGATCAAACCATGAAATTCTCCCTGCTGCTGTCTCCTCTTGAGAATCGGATGAACTTAGAGTCTAAGTGTCTTGTTTGGTTGTTTTTTTTTGTTTAGAAAGATCAGGAACAGCTCACCATTTCTCTATGTTGACTTCATTTTTGAGACAGTGTGTTTTTTTGAGGACATTACATGACAAGTTCCCCTGACCCCAACTGGTCATGGCAGATGGCCACCCCTACCCAAGCTTGGTTCTGCTGGAGGTTTCTTCCTGTTAAAAGGGAGGTTTTCCTTCCCACTGTCACCAAAGCACTTGCTCATAGGGGGGTCATTTGATTCCTGGGGTTTGCTCTGTTTCATTGTGTTGTTGTCTTTACTTTATAATATAAAGCACCTTGAGGCAATTGTTGTTGTGATTTAGCGCTATATAAATAAAAGTGAATTAAAATGGTGCCGCTGTTTCACAATGCACTCGGTGTGTAAGGGCTTTTAGGGTTGGCACTAATGATAACTCAGACCTCAGACTATACTATACAAAACTACATTTGTATTAAAAGGCGGTTACAAATTCTACCTTTCCATGTTTGTTACTGCCAGCTTTGCACATAACATCGCTGTGAAACTGGAGTGGGGTTTGTTTTTGTGCGTGCGTGCATATTTTTGTGCATTTCTCTCTCCATCTCTGTATAATGGTGCTTCGTGGTGATCTTACCCTCAGTGGAGGATCCGGACAGATCAATGACCACGTACACCTTCCCCTCTGGCTCCAAGTCAATCTGTGCAGAAGCAGAAAGAAACGGAGAGTAAATCAGCAAGAAATAACACGACTGAACAGTGAGTGCGGCATGGGGAGCAGTCCTCCAGCACAAACAAACACACCAGTGCACATGCAAGAGGTCATTATCTTGACTAGAATTACACTCCGCCCCGACACTCCTTATTATTATGGTTACACTCTTTTAGCCCCCATGTACTCCTGGTATTAAATGCAATTATGCATAAAGATTATATGTAAGCAATTATCTGCATTTTCAAATATATTATAAACAACATTTTATAAATGCAAAGGCACCACTATCTTTATTCGTCCTTCAGCTAGGTAAGTAGGTAAGTGGAGCAGCAAATTTCACACAGAAGGTGATACAGCTGTACTGGCTCAACCTTTTTTGCCTTTGGCGAGGTGAGTTTGTCTCCATCACTTTGCAGCGTTTTTGTGGAACAAACATAAATAAATTCAAGGACGGCATCCAGACAGCATTCACTTTTTCACTTTGTAATGTGGCTGCTTTAACAACCGCATTCAAGCAGGATGTAAAAGTACACAATGCATGTTAATAGCTGGTGTAAAATGAAATAGAGCTTTATACATCAGCAGAATGCAAAGCATCAGCATTTCTACTGAGGTCTTTGGGGGTGATTAGAGAATCCTTCCATCCTTCCATTTTATTCCATTTATCCAATTCAGGGGTTTTTGACATTAATCTGAAGTCAAACACGACATAAGTTTGACTTAGGCAGTGCATTTCTTATGATGCCTGTGGTTCCTATTGATACTATGGATGTACTCACTAACTCAAACAGCAAACTAAACATTCCCATCCTTGCTGAACTGCACTAAAACTAATTAATCATCTTTTACACACCTTTAATCTACACTCAAAAAATGATTCTTTTGAGCAATTTTGAGTAACAACAAAAAAAAGTAAAATCAAAGGTTTATTTATTCAAATAATTAATCATTAAGGAAAATGCACTTGGTAAAAATTGAATGTATACCAATCAAATCAATTTAATTTGACCCTAATCTGTTAAATTTAATGTTTTACAATGTGCTCATATAACAAAAATGCATGATACTTTGGGCATAAATCTTTTTTTATCGTATTGTGTTGTACATTAATACACGAGTCGTTTATTTCTTTCTCTGTTGCTGAAAGTTGTAAACAAGCAAAGTAGAAATGACACCCCTGCAAACCAGAGCAGTTCTGCAGTGTTTCTATAGAAAGTGAACGACTGTATGTTGGCTATGTCAGCGTTACCTGCCATTTAACCACCTGACAGCACTGAATAACCACATTCTGCATAGGTATGCAGGTTACTGCAAGTAAAGACGGCTTCAAGCACAACTAGACTAATCTGAAATCTGCACAACGTGAATTTTACAAATTTCAGTGCCATTTAAAAGTCACTGAAGAATGGGAATAACAGTTTCAGATGACTCTTCTATACAAATGAATAAACAGGCTGTTTCAAAAAGAATTGTCAGATTTCAAAGCGACTTAGACGCATACTGTAAGAAAGCGGGGATTTGTTCACGTGGTTGCCAACAGATAGCAAAGCAACAGGAGTCGCTGCAGCGAGTCCAGTCATGCTGGAAGGATGGGATGACTTTAACTATCTAATGGACATATGCTGTGCTTCCTGAGGGAGACACATTGAGCACTTGTGCACACTATAAAAGAAAGTTTTACATTCAACATTGTAAGCATTGTGTGATATTTAAAACTTTATATTCAGCTTTGTATTTTGCCATGTGTTTTAAAATTTACTGCAGGTTTCTGTGACCATTACTGTAAAACATATATAGCCTTTTGAAATTGGATGATTTGTTTGATACACCCTGTTTATGAACATGTACAATGTTTGACATCGACCATTAAATTAGGCTCAATTTTAAGTGTTTTCTGATTTTTACGTTGGTGGATTATTCTCTATAGGTCCCGTTCAACTACATATCAAATATTAGTCGACTCAGATCTCCAAAATCTGGGAAATTTGCATGAACCTTTCATGCTATTCCCAGTCGTGGTACACCCATTCATACCCAGGTGCGGCTGGATGGTAGAAGAATTGGGCATACTTAGGTGCTTTACACATCAAGTATGAAAGGAATTCAGCCATCGATGAAGATGTAACCTCAACACTGCTCGTCTGTCATTCCCCTTTCCAAACACCTGTCTCATGAGAAATGTGCGTATGCGAGCAGATTTCAGCACTCACATCTGCTTCCCGAGCATGACAGATGAGGTTTGAAGACAGGCGAGACAGAAAACAGGAGCTGCAGCGGCATGAAAGGATTCTCCATTGGAAAGTTTTCTGTGTATACAAGTGCCATGTGCATGTGTTCTCTAGTACAAAATATTAATAAGAGCGTCGGCCAGTGAGAGGATGGGAGTAAAGTATTCGGTCTGGGTAAATCTAATTGAGAGGTTTGGTTGTTTTTAAGTGATTGAAACTGGATATCTTTGGTCTTTGGTCATGATTGTGACTTCAGGAAGCGTAACGGATATGTTTTGCTATTCTCTGAGACTATCTAAAAGACAGGACAGCCATTTCCTGCCTTCCCTTCATGCCCCTCACCACGTTCCCCAGTGTGATGGGTATTCTCACACCGTCATCATCATCATCACCTTTACCACCACCTTCACTTCAACACAGTCTACAGTATCACAGCTTGATTACTGCAGACATTTGCTTGTGTTTTCTTGTCAATTTTAACTCAACTGCACTGATAAACTGCACGCAATCAAGATACGTGCGTACAAAATGTACTCAAGTCACATTTTTCACTGCTGTGTTTTTATAAAAGAGACTGAGATTGAGTTTTTGGACCTTTTGGAGCATTATTTAACAAATTACTATGTCATACAGACAATCGAAGAAGTTATTGTATTAGTTTTCATGACTGAAATTCTAGTATGTTAGTACTAATTAGTAGATATGTGTGTTTCTGCGTTGCCTATGTCCTATTTGTGTATGGAGCTTGCTATCGTTACCTTTCAAGCTCGAGGCTTAAAAACACGAGGTCCTATATCTGGACAAGTGGTTGACTGGGTCCTCAGTCAACTTTGCTGATCTAAAAAATACCTCATAAAAACCAAACTCAAATCTTTAGGAAAATAAAGGCATCAAAATAGAAAAAATAATGGGTTAAAGGCAACTCACAGGTAACGCAAATAAAGGAACAGACATTGTGTGGAATACAGTCAGAGTCAGTATAAACTTCAGCTTATCTATGGTTAAAAAATGAGCAGGTTTTCATCTGTTTCCAGCATACTGTTTACAATGACTTCCTGTAACAGTTAGGCTAAACCAAATAGCAAGTGTCCCTTCCTGCCAAATAACACTGCTCATCCAGTGTGTGCAGCACAAGATCATTTACATACGGCGATTATTAAGCTGTAATATTAACTTCCTGCATTTTAACGTAAGGGAAATAATCCTGTTATTATAGAGAGCAGCAATCAAAATGTTTATGGCTGCAGAAAGCAATTTAAATAAATATAGTAGAGGATTTCTTGGTAGTAAAACGCTCAAATCCTTCCTCAGCACAGAGTCCAATGAGCTCCTTGGCAAAACGTTCTCTTGTGCGAGTTTATGGCGAACAAATTTGCAGCACTGGCATCTTGGACAAAGTCACATCACATCCAAGTCTCATCCAAACCTTTTATTTTTAGATCACCAGCAAGCCCAATTCTGAAGGTATCTACACATTATAAATGTGGTAAGATATTAGTGTCTATTCTTATACTCAAGGATATTTAGAGTTCCCGAAACAGCGACTAGTTGATAGAGGACGACTGGAATGAAGGCAGTATGAGATGCATGTACAGTACAGTTATAATCCATTCATCCTTTATATAAAATGCATAAATTAAAGTCAGTGTAATTAAATTAATTAATCAAAACTGCAGCTGATTAAATCACCACATCAATCATTAAGCCAGCCATCAAAAAGGGAGGCAGTTTCAAACTTTTAAATATTAATGGGTAAGGGCAATCTGCATACGCACAGAGACTTATTCAACACCAGCCGCCCACAATACACATGCAGTCACAGAGATGGGAGAAAGTGCAACAGAGCGAGCTGGAGAGGCAGACGACCCAGGACGAGAGAGCGAGGAAGAGAGAGTGAGGAAGAGAGGTTTAAATCCTTAGTTAAGCTCTGGGACAGCAGCAGATCCTCTTATGCAACAGTCAGACTTGCACACAGGAGGCAGCAGCGCACATGCACACACACGCACACACGGACTCCATGCATTGCTGAACATGAGACACAAAGAACACAAACAAATAGGAAGTCCATACCTCCACACATCACACATCCTATCCCACAGCAATCAGGCGCAGTGCATGGAGAAACACACACACAGCTACATGGACAGAAACTCAGTCCTGCTGCCTCCAGTTGACTAATATGACATAAACAAATAAACATGACACATTTTTTTAACCTACATATTTCCTGTCCCCTTAAAAATATCAGAAAAATGCTGCTTGCTTATATTTTTATGGTTCACAGAGTTAAAAGATACCCATGCAAAGAAATTCATTCATTTAATGTGTTTTATATTCTTTTGATTCACTCTCAACCTCATATTTTCTTCATCTGTATGCCTTTCATCAAAGACTTGTCAGTTTTTCTGTCATTTTATGGTACTACTGATGTCAAGTAAAGATGGAACAATACATAAAAAGGCCGGCTTTTGTGCATTTTAGTTGTTTTTACAGCAAAAAATGTGAAAAATGACACACATTCGGTGTCATATCAGGGGATCTGCTGCATTTCTTTGACACATAGTTTGTTATAAACTGAAAAACCCAATGTAAAGGAATCTGTCCCAAGCTAGAAATGCTAAAAGACTCGAAAAATGTACTACATATGAGAATGCAAGTGTTATCCTTTTGTTTTGTGTGTCTAACACATAGCAACTGCGGGGGATTTGTGACCTATAAACGCCACTGGATTCTTCATGTCTACCCTTGAAAATGATGTGCTAATCCCCAAACGTAACCTCTTGCATAACAGCGCATCTCAGCGGGGATTTCAGCCAAAAGATGGACGCAGAGTGATTTGGAACAGAGTGGAGCAAATGGACAGCACCGTCATTGATTTAGCGCTCGGATGGCACGCCATCCAGCAAAACGGCACTCTTTCCACATCGCCAGTTACTGGCCACTTGAGCCATGCGGTGCCTTCGAGCTCGTTTTTTATATCCAAAATCAATAAAAATACAAAAAAAAATCTGCTGCACAGATATGAGTTTTGGAGGACGAATTAGACCATATATGCACTCAAATGTATCTTTAAAAATGAAAAAAGAAGAATTTATTGCAGTTATATAGCATTAAAATAAAAGCCATGACAGATACAGTGTTCTATGCACAATGGTTGATTAGGCATCCAGAATTATACCAGGTTTGTTTTATACTACCATTTTTAACATACATCCAAACCTCAGAGTTTGGCCAAATCACCACATTACTTGTAGATTGTAGACTCATCTAAAAGCTTCCCACAAATCGTCATGTCATTGGTTGTTATGGCAAAGTTAAACACCCATGTAATCTGAAGGAATTAGAAAAATTTATAGGTCAATGGAGTTAAACATAATAGTGGATTCTTACATGAAGCATGGCCAAAGTTTCAAACAAAGAGGTTTCAGGCTGCAGGGTGCTCTAAACACTCTGTTTAAAACAGTTTTTTTCTACTCCTGGATCTGCATGACCTGAATGGATACCCCTAATATGGTCATTTAAGGTCAGGATAACACTTCATTTCAACCCTTGCAAGCCTGGGGATAGCCACACAGAGCAAAGTAGGCAGACAATTAAGCTTAACCAAGGCTGAGTAAAGCTGCTTTTAGCTGCTCCCTCATTCACAATGGGTCACCACAGCAGGTAGCAGCGCGTGTTTGATTTGGCACTTTTACACCAGATGACCTCCCCCAAAGGTATTTGTGTCTCCTCCTCCTTCACTTCATAGTTGAATGTGTAAATGAGTACATTATGGAGCCACTGAACCAAGGTCCATTATAAGATTTTTTAAAAAGCATTATTTCGGTCCTCGCGTCATGCAAAGCTACCATCAAAGAGCCCACCAATTAATAAGTAACTCGCTGTTTGTAGTAGATGAATGTGAGTTGTAGACTAAAAAGCATTTTGGACATTACCATTAGAACGATCACCTAACATTCAATTTCTAAAGCAGGTTTGTCAGCGACCACTGTAGCGAGGAATATGCACTTGAATTGTGAGAATGATTTTCCACACTGTACCTTTAACAACACAATATTTCCTGGTTCAAAATACTGTACAGTGAAAAGTCCAACCCCCAACCCCCCTTCGCTTTGGTTTTTACACTTTGCAAAACCATCGAGACGGCCCAACTGGAGCTTATGATGGGCCAGTTCTGGCTTAAGCGGGGTTTATGGTTTCCATGTTCACATGCCTGCCTTTTTTTGGGACCCCACAGACTTGCCTGCATAGAATTTACATTACAATGTACCAACCACACATGCACCCAGGCAGCGAATTTCAAACTTGAAAGAAGTATAACAGGAATGACTACTCGGCTCGTCGGGTTTCCAGCTGTCCACGTCCGTGATGAGTATAATTGAGGCTTTATGAGGCTTCTGGCTTTTGACACGTCTGTTACTGACCTTTTTTACGCTCATATTAAAAACAGTCTCAGTCAAATCAGGTGTCAGTCAAACCAGGTGTCTTGGTAGGGATCCACTGATTCCAGAATCAGGTCTGATCCTGACTGAAAAAGCGGATCAGGTGAAAACAGGACAATTCAATTCAGTTTATCTTGTTCCACTGGGGAGCGAGCGTAGGTAGCACGGAGAAAGCTAAAAGCATGAGCTGCAACAGTCTGGATGCATTTCATGCTTGCTCCGCCAACAGTTTTCTTTGTTTGCAAAACTTTTTGAGGTAATCACAAACCACAAGTGAGTCAACACAACTCAACATCGTTCCTGAACGTAGCCAATATTTTGGCATCACGTGACCGCCCAAAAAAGTTTCATTCCTACATCACAGTAAGACAAACCAGTGATTCAGCATCTGCATATGAACAATACACACACCACAAACTGCCTAATAATACTCATCATGGAGGCTGTGAAGACTGGCTTTGCTTCAAACTGAAGGAGAATAGATCAGTAAGGCTTTTGCTGCTTTTACTGCTTTAGCAAGCGAACACACCTGTCTCGATAAAACATGAGCGTTAACCACTTCTTGTTTTCTATGATTATAACCTCACCTCTATTTGAATTGTCATCAACTGTGTCATGCCAAAACGCCCAGCAGTCCATTCATGACTAAACAAACGTAACACGAGTCTGCTATTCTGAACCATGAAAGATCCCTCGAGCTATTTACGAAGCCACAAGAGCATTGTACTGCATCAACAGGCTTATCAGTGAGTTTAGTCGTGCAGTATCTCAGAAATAATTTGGTCAGGTTTGGGTTGTTATACCAACCTGAGCTCCGACACCATCAGGGGGAAAAACAATTACTTGCTCTTTTTTGACTTGGTATTACCTCATTAATTATGTTGCTAGAAAAAAAAATTAAAAAAATATAAATTTAAGCTACAACATGTTGTAGGCTTAATTACTACCATCAGGATGAATAACTCAGAATCTACTGAAAACTGAGCCTTTAATGTAAAAGTGAGGCCAGAAAAATGGGAACATTTTGACACCAAGTGCGCCTTTGTGTGCTACAGACATTCTGTCACACATCCACAGGCTGTAATTTAGTTGTAACAGAATTGTACTAGTATTACTGAGGTTTCTCACATGACATCACACACTCTTTGCTCAAGAGTTGTCTGCCATTGTTGTCTAGGATGTGATACCACCATGCGCTAGGGAAACAACAGGTTGGCAATGGTAGCTAGCATATTTCCACAGTTGCATGTAGTTTTTTTTTTTTTTTTATGATCCTGTGCAAATACTTGCTAACTGCTAGCCGAGGCGTAGGACAACTTGAAATAACGTGACTCCAACCGAAAAGCTAAGGCTCTCCTTCTAAGTAAAACGTTTTGCCAACATGTTTTATAAGGTGCAAATTCAGAGAGTAGCTAGCTTGTTTCCAGACAAGTCCTTCGCTTCCATTCAACATGCTAGCAACCAAAACAATCATAAGAGGGCTTTGGCTAACTGACTGGGGAATACACATTTTTCCCCTAGCAACATGTGATTGCCAGAGGGTCACTGACATATGTGAATGGGGCTTTACTTATTTGAGCCTACATTGTCAACGTGACTGTCACAAGTCCAAAATGGCAGACAAGCAAAGGTCACATGACTGGAAAACCTCATTGGTTCAGAAAGCTGAGTAATGTTATGTTTGTAAACATCTCAACTAACTACAGAGGCTTGCATTAGCCCTCTAAAGGCTAACTAAAGGCTAGCATGTTAAAAAAATCCTCTAATAAAGCAAAATATAATATTTTCTTGCCACTAAAATGTTGTTTTTGCCAGTTATGCTGTTATGCTGGTTGCTTTCAGAATATAACGCCCTGCTCTGTTTCTGATGATGTTTTTGTATCAACAGTGACTCAAATGACGAGTGTAATGGGTGAAGAATCATCCCAGATTGTGACTTTCCTTTCTTATTTTCTCTTTTTTTAATCATATTGTCTTCATAATAGATGATAAACAAAGCTGGAAAAGTTGGCTGACTATGTAGCGATAGATCAGATCACATTAAGGCTATAATGAGATAAGAGGTGACAGTATCCTATCCCAGGCAATAGGCCATATGTTTCTTTAATGTAACTTAATTTCTATTTTTGTACTTGTTAATTACAGGTAATACTGATCATCTGTATCTTTATTTTTTTTTTAAGGACATACCTTGATTATTTGAGTTTAATTGACAAGTTAGGCCAAAACTGACATTTTTATTAGGTTATTTATGAATAAGCTTGTCTCTTCCCAAACTTTATTATATTATGGCTCAAGTAATTATCACCGGATATTTTCCTGGTTACGTCATTAACTGTTCAGCCGATTAAGCATCAAAGCGTGGAGAGAACAATCTGTTTATTAATTTTCTCCAACTGATTAATCAACTGACCACTTAAGCACTAATAACTTTACATTACTGTGACAGGAGATTGCATCCACGTCACCAGCCCTGTTAAATGAATTGTAATGTGACTTGGATTTAACCTCCTGCGTGCACAACCACACACCAACGCCGAGGTTCCCCGCCTCGCCAACAAAAGATGGGAGGAGGGAGAGCTGGAGAATCTAGTTCGCCTCATTAATCTTGTTAGTCCAATTAGGACACTGATACAGCCAGAGAGATGGATAGCTTCACAAGCCCTCTCTCTCTCTCACACACACACACACACACACACACACTCACACATACAGGAAGCAGAGTGTGGTTGAGCTCTCAGAGCGTCTGGGGATTTTAAAATGGACTTCAGAGAGATGTTAGTGTTAAACACACGTACAGTCTTAACTCTCTCGCATCGGTTCCTCGTGCTCCAAACACAAAAACACACTGCTACAATAAAAGACACACACCATATGCAGCAGCACCGACAAGCACTCAACCAGGCAGACAGGGCACTCAAAGCTTGCATTATATCAATACTGTGGAGCTAACCCCCTCCCACTCTCCGTCCATCTAGCTCGCTATCTCTGTCCAGCCAGACGGCTCTCTGTGTCTCTCTCAGGAGCATTTAGTCTCAGTGACAGCCTCCCACATCCATCTGTCAAATAACAAATTTCGGCTTTGAGAGAGCTCGACCGCATTCACACGATAACATGTGTGTGTCTGTGCGTGTGTGTGTGTTTGGCCCTCTTTCTAACAGCAACTCGACTCACACAGGAGGTCCCCGCTGAGTGAGACAGCATGAGAGTCATGCATCTTTAATGTAACATCACAGACGGCTAATAATGTAAGAAGAGCCGAGCTGTGGCAGTGGCGGCGGAGCGAAGGTAAAGCGGGAGGACGGGAGAGATTCTCATTCGGCGTTCCGACTGCAACAAAACCCGCCCCTCACCACAACCCAACGCTCCAACAATCCCGTAGCGTCAGGCAGGAGGCCAATTAGATTTACAACAGTGGATGTTCCCCATCAAATCATCCAGCCCGTTCAGTCATCTTAAGAGATCACAACCACTCCAGATATGTGCGTGATATCCAGATGGACTGGCAGACAGTCTGATGAGCAGTCTCCGTAGATCAGACAGCCGTCACCGTTGGATGAAAACACACTTCATAAAAATTCAAGCCGCACGAGGTGGCTGCATGATTGGAGAGAAATATCCAATTAAATATAAGACATCACTCTTGTTCTTTTTTAATAAATTAAATGCATTTTGGATAATAAAAAAAACAGATAAAAGATGCATCTAATCATTAAGGTCCTCCTCTTTTAAAACAGCTACTGAAAAGGCAGCTTTCATGTAAACACTACATTTGTTCTTTAAACCTTTGTTTAGACTCTTTTAGCTCTCATTTGCCATATGATAAACGAGGTGTCATCAACTGAGGTGTAAGATTTTTTGATAATACCTTCACGCTCTTAAGCAATAGTTATGATAGGAAAATTGGCAAACTAACAGCTTCACAACATGTCCATAATTTATTTTATTATTATTATTTTTTACATTTACTTCTGGCGCAGCTAAACGAGAATCTCGATGCCAATTTATATATTTGTCTGATAAAGGAGGAGAAGGAGCCGGAGACAGCTTACTAATAACACTGGTAAAAGGGGAAAACTGCTAATTTTGCTCCATACAACCAAAATAAAATCCACCAAGTGGAATTTCTAGCACTGAGTAATTAAAACATCATAGTTAGAATATTAAATTTAAAAACTGAGCACAAAAACAATAACTTGCTGCCGTACAAGAGTCGTCTGTGTGTGAGTACTCAAAAGGCAGTTTTTTCCTGTCATATAAAACAGCCGGACCTTTTTTTCTATTGATTACACAACCGTGTGACCTTAAACGTGCAGGGCAACCTCAGAGTAGTTTCATTTGTGACCTTACTCTCCACTGTTAATCAGATAATTCCCAAAAAGTGGAAGTACTGGGCCTCTGGGGAACGACACACACATAATCACTGTGTTACCTTACTTAACTTAAGGCTATACTTTTTCCTGTTATTTTCAGGACATTTTTTATTAAATACCAATGGATTTTATGCCTGAGTTCATAAACTCTGTGCTAACTACTTTTATTATAATAACTGAAAAAAAAAGCCTGTTTATTATTTATAGATTATAATTCTTAAATGGAAAAAAATACCAATATAACTTTTGGTTATTTGTGTAACTACAGTTCTCAGAGGTCCACCCATGGTGAGACATTGAAACACAACTCAGAGTGTAGTGGTTTATAAATTCACCTTACATGTAAAAGATCCCCAGTTTGAGACCAGAAGGAAACTTGTGTAAGGAAGGGGTTTACTACCAAAACATTAGTTTCAGAGACATTTAACAATGTATGAGTTTAACAGCGGTTAAACTCATACATAACATATAAAATGGGCAGAGGAATGCAGCTAGACTCCTGGTTTCACACAGAAAGAGGAGACAAGGAGTGTGCATTTCACCTGCTTACTGTGACCTCTCAAAGGCCTTCCCATTTCTTCCCTTTCACTGGAATCATAAATTAAACACCCTCAGCAAACAGACACCCTACACATACACACTAAAGGTTGTCCTGATTTGGCTTTAGTGGGCAGTGCACCGTATTTGTCTTTGTGTGTGAGCGTATATCTTAAATCCAGACTGTCCTACTTAACCAGCAGGTCACCGAGGGGTGGGGCCCATGATGTCATTGTCCACAAACAGCGATTGTGAGGGAATGGAGTCTGGGGGTCAGGAGTAAAGCAAGGCATAATGACAATGGGGCTGTGACCGTGACGATAATCGTGTCTTGAAAGAGACAAAGCGGAAAGGCGGGGAACAAGGTGACGGTGTCATGATGCTGCCTCTATGACTAAAGGATTATGTTAGTGCTGGAGGATATTTTTAACTTTGGATGGGTATTTTTTTTCAAGGCAACAAAATATATAAATTCAAACAGGCGGATCTCAGTTGTTTTCATCTTATAACTTTCTGCAAACCGCATCTTTTTTGGGAGGTAGCAGCAGATGGTGCAAAAGAGGCTAGCAAGACTTGTTACTGTTTTCTATTTTTAACCCTCTGGCTGTTCATTCCCTCAAAGTGGCACCGGTTCTTAACCTTTTTACGACTCTGACATCCACTAAAGGATAAAAATATTTTTTGGCCCTCATCCCCATTTAAGGAAATGCCAAATTTAGATGTGCCAAATACCATACTCGGTAATTACAAGCAGTCTTTAACATACTTGTTGGTTACCCTAACGTTGGTTGCAGAAATGGGCAGGTGGGAGACAGTATTGACACCAACCTTCCTGGTGTAACGCTGAACTTTGGACAACTAAAACTTTCATGTTTGTCCAGACAGCCCATTCGTTCTTCCTAAACCAGCTGGCTCAATAACTAAGGCGCTGTTGCAGCTGCCCTTGATTTCATTCAGAGAGAATCTCTTTCGCATGTTGAACTGGAGTTTGCAATGGCAAATCGTCCTCTGCTATGAAGAACAGCTATATAATGTTATTTAGGGGCATTAGAGGTGTCATGATGTAGTAGTACTGAAAAACTCAGATCACATAAATAAAGATGTGCATAAGTTAATATGGTAAGCACTCCAGTTCGCAGCAACGTGGTGGCCAGTGAGCACACAAAGTCAAATTCTGCAACTTTAAACGATGGTTTAAGAAACGGAGGCGATGCCCAGGACTCTTCTTAACGTCGAGGCGAGTGACTGAAGCAACTACCAATGACAGTAAAATACTGTTGATTGACATATTACAAGGTGTTAAATAAATTATCAAATGTTACCTAGGCAACCCAGGCCTAGTTAGCAACCAACAATTAGCAACAAAGCAGGGCTACCTATGTGGACGCCCCTTCAGAGTAACAGACTCCCAGTGTCATGGCTCTGTTCAGCCAGCCTACTGCAGCTACAGCTCATCTATACTTTTTATGGCTATCTAATGTTGAAAGCAGTCACATGGGGCAAATTCTCGCAGACACTGAAAAAGATTTACTACAAACTAACAACCCATTAGTCAGCCAACTTAATTAGCATTTTCCTGTCTTCTCTTGATGCAGCTCCTCCCCACTTATCTGCTAGCTCCTGCGGGAGACTGCCTTACTCTACCCCACGCCTTGTCTTCAATGGATTTACTGAGTCACTGCAGTTTTGTGGGGTTTTTTTTAGCTTTGTGATATTTTGTGCACAAACTGAATACCACATATATCCGTGATATTTGCACGCAGACTAACACATTTGCAATACAACCTCACTTTGGCACAACTGGATTTAAAATCTGTGGAAAGAACTGTGTATACAGCCAAATATTTTTTGTTCTTCCGTGGCTACATGGTCACCATTTGTGTCTACGTTTTTTGAGAGTAAGTCAAATTCCTTCTGTGGGTTAACACGCTTGATTCTGATAGCATACACAACATAAGTTGTAGCCAAAGCTTGATTTTATGTTGCTGCAAAAAAAGTGGCAAATTATGAAATGATGATGTTTTGTCCACATCTGTGCAATTGATACATTTCTGATTTACAAACTGGGTGAAATTCTGTCACAGCCAGGGTATAAATTCTTCTCCCTGACCTGTGACATTAAAATTTTAATCCGATCGCCTTAGAGTCAGTTATGAAGAAATTTCCTGACAGGTGCTCTTGAGATTGAGATGGAAAAACAACTGCAAAGCCGTCGCTGCTGACAAAAAATGGTTATAAATTCAATATTTACACTAATATAACAAATTCAGAAACTTTACACCGTCTGAATTTGTCACTTGTTTAAGATTTTTTAGAAATATGCAATGCAATAAATTCTGCCAGGCATTAACGGAGCCTATAAAACATGTTGTACTAAAATATTTGGCTTCGTAGTTGTAAAACGAAAAAGAATTTAAACTGGTTAAACCATCTTTTAAACGGATGTTGGCCGGTCCCCAGTTGTAGCCCTTCAGTCTTTAATCCCGACTGCCGTGTTGGAGCATGTGAGTGTATCTGTGCTGAAGCCAAGTGTCAAACAGTGGCTGGCTGACATCTGACGTGGCCCGTGTCCCAGGGAGGAAACATTACACTGTGTGGTCATCACGTCTCAGAAGCTTCCAGCAGCCTCGCAGCTTCGCCCTCCACCCTGACATGTTTACATGTACACAGAGCTTACTTCCACGCCTCATCTCCTGTCCTCTCTCAGTCATCACCATTGTTTTCCCCCTCCTCAGACTCGTCTTACTACCTTTGCACCAACTCTGTTTTCTCTGTCAACTGAGAACTTTTTAAAAAAAACAATACCTGGAGCTATTTTTCTTAAATTACTAAGGAAGTGATAAGCTGGTGGTAATAATAGCCAGCCTGACTTGAATATGACAGCCTGCAACTGTGCACACAAACCCCTTGTTGTTATTAGAATTAAATACAATACTATAAAACCACAATTAATAATCCACAACTATTGAATAAATATAATAAAAAATAATACCAGATAATCTTATGAAGAATTTAAAGCATCACTACAGAAAAAACAATCACTAAACGGATCTTGTTGGATCTGAAATGTTACCTCTTGAGATTGTTTCAGAAAAAAATATAATTAAAGTAAAAGTGAGCAATTTTTAGTTTGACTATTCCAAAAAAAAAAAAGCACTGCATTGTAATGGAAGTCCAGTCACAGACTGAGCACCAACCAACAGATGCTGACCAGACCTTTGAGAATATATGGATGCCCTTCATCACCCTTCATGTCGAGAATTTGAATATAACAAACTGAGGATGTTTCCCTCCGCTCTTCTTTTCTTTTTTTGTTTAGTGAAGCTGCAAAACAGAAGCCTCCCCCTTCTGTGTGTGTGTTTTTTCTTTTTATTGTTCTGGCAATACAGCTTGATTATTCTTTAAACGTACAAGATGTTCTGATTTATGGCTGTATTGTGTTAAAATTTAATAAAAACACTGCTGCAAAAAAAGAAAGAAATAAAATAATGCACAACAATCATAAGGGCAAAATATCATGGTAAAAAATAATCTGTCAAACATAAACAGCTTGTAACATTAATAAAGTGAAAGGCATGCTGGGTAACAAGCTGTTAACAGCTGGGAGACAGTGAGGAGAGGTGGAGGTTTAGAAGAACAGATCCAAAGTAACTTTCAACCAATAGCAGAGCTGTGTCTGCAGTCTGGAAGCCTTTCGGGCTTCAAGAAAATGAGGCTCTTTTTTCACCATTTCTAAGTGTGAGCAGGGCCAATACAGCAGGAAACAAGGTGATGGTAACGTGTTACTCTAAACTACCTGGAGTTTTTACCTGGAGATAGAATCGCTTTGGTGGAAAAATTTTGGAAGAATGAGTGCAAGTGGAAACCATTCTGAAACCTTACACCGTAAACTGAGCTGTAAGCTTTTGTGCACCTCCCTGTGAATGTAAGTAACTTACTAAATGTAAGTATTTGTTCTCTGCACATTGCTTTGCAATAACGGTCAATCGCTAATGGTAATTCAAGCTTCTGGTTGCCTAGGTAATCTCTAATTACCTAAGCAACTGCTAGCGTATCCGCCACCCCGCTGGACACGAATCTACAATATCCTTCACTCTCGTTAGTATTTGTTTAATTCAATTGAGAAACATATCAGCGGTGGTTATTTTGCCCACCATCGCTTGGTCTCTGCTCACCACATCACTGTGAATTATTTCCTGTGCGTACACCCTTGACTCTAAACCTCTGCCACAAATATGTAAGAGCCTCAGAGAAAATAATTTTATAGAATAAGATTTCCATGGTATCATTTTTTGTAGATATTACTTCTTTCTTCTATTTGTATTTTTTCTTCTGTTAAAAAAAAGCAACCCACCCTAAATCTATATACAAGCTTACAGTCAATACTGTAATAATAGCTAATAATGGAGAAAGCAACAGAATTCCCTCTGCACTGTATGTGAAGTAAAACCACCAACCTGCAGGGCTGATAAAAGCTGCAGTTCCTTTAATGGCCACTTGGGGCGAGTCAATCCCACAGACAGATTTTAAATTTTCAAACGTATTCAAGTGATGCATTTCAGTCACGAAAGAATAAACACAGCTGCTATAACGAACAGAAAACAATACATAAATGGCAGTGTAACTAACCTGTGTGTCCTAAACGGTACATTACACCGATGACGATCTAAACAGCAACCCTATTTTGTGACGAATGATTAATTACTGTTTTGTTACTGAGTAAAACTTGTCCAAACCTGCCTGAGGCTTGATTTACAGAGCCCAGCGGTTGATGCTGTAATGTCGTGTCTCACAGACTACCTGAATACATCATCGGCATAATTATGCTGGTGAGTAAAGTGGAATTTCCCTTGAAGAGTGGGCACGCAGCACAAGGGAACTCTTTAAGTCTCTGTACCTTTGAAGGCCTTGAGTTTGAATCACTCTTCCTTCTAAAAGAACTAAAACGCTGCTTTTCTGGCTTTTTTCTCTGCCCTTTCTTACCCCTGAAACCCCCCCCCCCCCCCCCAAAAAAAGCTCCTACCCATCTCTCTCTCTCTATCTCTGATGTGTCTGTGGGTGAGTGACTGTCACCAAGGGGACGGGGCTGTCACTGTCACCATGGGGATGGGCTCCGTAGAGCATCTCAATTACTGAGTGGGACAATTAATAAGCATCAAAGTCCTGGTTAATATTTCACCAGCGGCACAAAGCAGGAACCAGCGCTCGGGTCCCGGGGAGATGGAGAGGTGGTGGAAGACAAAAGAGAACAGGAAGCAGAGAGGATGGGCATAACAGTGCACATACGACAGAGATGGAGCGATGACGAGATGGGATGAGAGAGGCAGCAGAAGGGCGGAGGAAGTGAGAAAGATGGAGCTGAGGTACACATGCCTCAGTGTTCTTCTGAACAGCAGGAAGTATGCCATTTGGCTGTACTCTGTGCTGGGTCTCACTGTGTATTACTGTACACTTCAGTTTTTGTCACTGATCTGCTCTCAGTACTGCAAACCCTGCCGAGGTTTAAATAATTTGTACACACTAAAGTGGTCTATTTTGCTTATTTTCTTGAAAGCGACCAAATAATGTCAACATATGTGCAAATAATTCCTATGATGCAAAATCTCAGGCTTCACACTGCTGAACCCTGGGCTGTGAGCACAGAAGCTCCACCCACCCACATTGGGAGGGGCAGCCAATCAGAAGAAAGATGGGTTAAATGGAGAGTATAGGAAGCTAAAACTGTTTGATTCAGACAGAGAATGAATGGATGAAAGGTCCAATGTAAGAGAAAAAGAATAGAATATTTTAATTTATGATTTAGGTGATCTTCTTCATAGTCCAGTTGCCCTCTCTTCCCCATGTTAGATCGCCAATAACTGATATTATTCCTGCTTAGAAGGGCGGGGGTTAATACACAATGATAGAGGTAGCGCGATCCACGATGCAAACTGTCTTAAGTCACAGATTTTGGGGAGCTCTATAGTGTTTTTTTCCCTTCAGACCTGGCGTTCTACTGACTTGTTCAATGGCCCTCTTTGCACACAGCAGACTTAATGACCATAGTCCAAGAACAAAAACATGGCACTGCAACTGAGCACAATAGATTTCTTTTAGCTAGACTTAACTGAATGTTAAATTATTTTTGTGTCTTATGGAAAATCTTTTGCAAACTCAAAAAACACGATGTCTACAGAATGGATGAGCTACTGGATGAATATAGCGGCTATGAGAGACTGGACTGGCTGAGTTCACAACTGCTAATTTAATGGTGTGCCTTGAGAATTCAACTTGGTAAATAATTACCCGCAAAGCACAAATGTAATCTAATCTAAGACTAGTATTTGGCTCAAATCACTCCTTGTTCCCCTGATTTCTGTCTTTCAGAAAAGCAGGAAGTTACTTAATTACAATTAAGCCTTTATTGGTTGCTGTCCTGTCGGCGTAGGCTGACAAGCAATGTCAATTCAGAAATCATATTTGACACTGGATAACATTTATCTGTACCTGCTTTTCATTTAGAGGCTGAAAGCTGAAACATCCTTCATCTGACTGCTTTGTTTAAGTCCTTCAGTTCACTGATGTAACCTGGTTTAAAACCAAAATAATCCCAGATGGGTGATTTTGCATTTGCTGAAAATGGGATGGGGAGTGGGGGGATCTATCTGTTTACTTAGTTTAGTCTTAAGCCCTTTTTCCATTAGTACCGACTCGGATCAACACGATTCGCCACAGTTTTCATGGTTTTCCATTAGGTCATAGTGCCTGGTACCAGATACTTTTTTAGTACCTGCTCGCCCGGGGTTCCAAGCGATCTGAGCAGGCACTAAAGTGTGACATCATCAGACTGCATGCCACTGACTGGCTGGTCAGTAGCATCACTCGATGAGTCAAGAGAGCCTCTCGTTCACGAAAATTAATACAGCCATTTTTGAAACCCCGCAACTAGGGAAATGGCTAAAACAACGCCATGGTCCCCCAGTCAGACGAAAAGCCACAGACCGAGCAGCAGGTTTCACTTTGACATCCACCTTTTTTGTAGAGTTCGTGTCCCATATTAATAACATTGTGGGACGCTCGGACACGTTTCTGTGACGACAACCACGCACGTTCGCTAGTACCGGATTGTAGTGGAAAACCAGTCAATCCCAATCGAGTCGTGGCGATCCGTGGCAAATGCAAAAGGGGCTTGAGTTATCTATCTCCAACTACAACATATAGCTAATGCTCATTCAAAAGTCAATAATAATATTAAGCCAATAAACCAAAGTAAAAGACTGACTATTTAAATTGATGACGGCTAAATTTGGCTAAACTTTTCGGTCAATGGCACGGATTAATGTTAGGTCGGTGTGCATCCTGAGGGAGGAATGAATGCACGGTACGGCAATCCATTAGAAAAAATCTTCTTTAGGATTCTAGGTTTTTAGGATTCATCCTCTGGGGATAAACTTTTCCAAATTCTGACCAGAACTTTGAAGTTACATAATTTGCTAATTAGTTGAACAAAAGGGAATCTGACATCATTTTTGATTGTCATTAACTGCTGAAGCTATTTAAAAAGCCAGAATACCTAAAGAGCATTTCATTCCACCTTAATAAGCTGCAAGCAGAGAGTTCCCCATGCGGGCTATGAAGGTCATTCATTACTATTTTGTGACCTTTTAAGGGTCAAATAAGTTACAGATAAATTTACCATGAAAGAAATGAGTGAGCTAGATTTAAAGCCTTACCACCCAGTTTAATTTGCTTGGTCATTTTTACATACAGAGTGATTTATACAGCGGGTTTGCATCCACCACCGAGCAGATAAGGTTGAAAAGATGTGATTCCAGAAGTCATTCTTGTGTTAACAGTATTCTCTGTTTATCCTTAATAATGTATTTTTTGTGAAACATACAGCGAGTAGTGATAAATCAGTGTGTGAGAGGCAGGCTGGTCTATTTTTTATTTTATTTTTTTTGGTATAAATGAGATTAAAAAAACTGAAGAGAAAACCCTGTCTGATCTGAGTCAGACAACCTATTAACGAGTATACTATATTTCCCACCGCTGCCTCCTTGTTGAGACTGAACATCACATCCTTCCTTCCTCGCTTAAGACAGAGGAGCACGAGAAGGTAAGAGCATCAGGAGGAAGCAGATAAAAGAGGAGTTTAAGGTGCACGAGCGAGGCAGGAAGAGGAAGATGATGGGTAAACGAAGGGTGGGTGGGAGAGTGGGGGTGTTCTTAAAGCTGAAAGACGAGCTCGCTGCTGAAGAGGGGAGGATGAGAAAGACTCGGGAGGCAGAAATGGTGAGTAATGGAATAATGAAGGAGGAGGATGGAGGGGGGAGTGAGAGGGACTGTGTCGCTCTGAGGCAGATGTACTGACGAGCCGGCTGGCTGATCGATGGGATGTGGTCAATCAGCACATTGATCCATACGCTCTGACCTCACTTTTGATGGCTGAGGGGCGAAGTGGGTGCCTGTGTGTGTGCTGGTTTATATACAAGTGCGTGTGCTGACATAGCATAAGGTTATGTAACTGCACATCAATTAACCCCCACCCCCCGTTAAGGAAACCTACAGTTTGGCAAGCATGAAATCATATACACTTTCACATCCTACACTCATTAACAGAGCTCACACTGACATTTTTTTGCAGCATTGCATCATGAAAATAAGCTTCCTAAGATTTTAGATTTGCGATTAATTCACCACAATGAGCATTTTGTTGCCCCTCTTTTTTTTTTAAGATTACATCACGGTCATATGTTAATCCAGCTGAGAGCAGGGCCTCTATTAAGTACTCTTACTTCAAAAAAGAAAATGCCATTTCACAAAATAAACTGTAATAATATTGTAATAAGTGCAATGTGTGCTGTGATTTCATATCCTCTTCCAAAGGCCTGACAGTGGATTTTCATTGTGTGTGTGTGTGTGTGTTGCCTGAAACAGTTGCCTGAAAGGTAGAAAATTATCAGAGTATTTCACAATGTGCTTTGGAGAACAGTCTCCCGTTATCCTCTCTCCCCCTCCCAACTCTGTCCTGAAATCACCTTCATTAGCCTTTCGTCTAACATAAGGCAAGTTGACACAAAATGAGGGGAAGCAGTGGAACGGGATCACATGTTATAACTGGAGACAAAACTTGCAGACCTAAAACAAACAGCTCTTTATTCCCTTACATACAAATCTACGTGTAGCAGTCCAACATCACAGTCTTAACGTTAAATGATGGGAAACCGTAGTATAGTTTTCTCCTCTGCATAGCTGAGTGCATCTCTGAAAGGACAGTAAAACGAATAAATAAGTACAAAAACAAACTTATCTTCAGCTGCAACGCTGCGTTTTGGGGGGGGTTAAAGAAAACAACAGCTCCTGTTTCTGCGAGTGCAAAGACACAGGAGGAATGCAATGAACTGTGAAAGGGCGACTGCAAGTCGAACCTGAGATGCCCAAACCAGATGCAGTGCAAGTCCGAACAGCTCCTGTGTCACAGATAACGAGGGTAAAGCTGCATGATAATAGAATGGAAAACAAGTCGCTCCTACATGGTCTCATTTTACATTAGTAAAAGACGACTCCATGACTTTGGTTAGAGGCTGATATTGGCATTTATAGAAAGTATAAGAGTAACGGAGACAGAGGAAACACCCTTCAACCATGTCATGAGTGTTGATGTTGCATAGTTTGTCCACTAGAGGGCACTCTGCAAATTCCCCGTTGGAAACGCTTGCATTTAAGGCCACAAACACAACAAACAGCTAATCTGAGCAGAGCGCAAACAAATTAAAAATGACCACACATAACAACTGTTAGGGAAATCCGTTTCTCATTAAAGAAAAACCATATTGGCCGATATACTGGAATATCGGATTCTTAAATGACCAAATATCGGTATCGGCTTTTATAATGTGATATCACTCAGGCTCCAGCTGTTATATCCAAACACACGTGCAGTGTGACAACGGCAGACTGCAGCACTGCTAAAGAAATTGAATAACAGAAGTGGAAGCTCTGACGAAGAGCTCAGTGCAAATGTTTGACACTGGAAGAGAGCATTTAATAATAAACATAAGGTAAACATCTTCTTCTTCCTTCTTGATCCTATCCCTAGCATCTTCCTCCGCATGTCCTCCTTCACAACATCCACGAATCTTCTCTGTGGTCTTCCTCTTTTCCTCCTGCCTGGCAGCTCCATATTTAACATCCTTTGTTCAGTATATCTACTATCCCTCCTCTGCACATGTCCAAACCATCTCAGCCTTGCCTCGCTAATGTTGTCATAAATATGAAGGCCCATTTCATTGTAAAAGGCTCTGAACTGAAACCAGAGGTTTCACTGGATAGGGATGGTGTCAGTCTTGATACTGAATGATACTAGAGTTAAACATATATTTGTTACCGATTAAAGTGGACGTATTGTGTCGCTGTTAAGTGTAGTTATATTTCTGTGAAGGAAAAAATCAGTGCTGTAGACTTTTAAGTCGAGCATTACACTGGACCTTGGTGCAGGCCCTTGGTTTATCTACCTTCTGAAACAACATCTTCCTCCTTTAAGTCAACTAGCCTCTCACTGGCTACAATTCACAAACAGACGGTTTGAACATCAGGTTACAACAAGAGAAGAAACTTCAGTGTGAAATGGAGCCTTTGGGAGATAGATGCAGGTATTGTAACATGAAACTAGTGGTTTAGAAAAGTCTCGTTCTGAAGCAATCGCACTGTTATCATTTTTCATGTTTTTTAAACTGACTGTACGGAAAGAGGGGCAGATTTGATTGTGAAACCAGCTAACGACTTGCCAAACGTTAGCCGACTGATCAAAATCTTCCAAAATGGACTCCAGTAGGTCGGTAACCATGAGTATCACCCCCTGGTGGATATTACAAAGAATCTTGGTTGAAGGTACTGTCATGTTAGTTTCACTTTTCAGACCTGGAAGCCACAACCATCCTTTATACTGTCTGTAATAGGAACCTGAAGCTGGATGGGGGCTCGTGCGAGCAGAAAACAAGTATAATGTGGTCCTAAAGTGTTCGCCATCATATTGTAGTCTTTTTCAGTTTCACCCACTGGTGTGGCAAAGGTTCACATTTGAATTTTGGGAATAGAAGACCAACAGTATTGATTCTTTACGCAATAATAGCCGACAGGTGAAACCTGGGAATACTCTTTCCCTAGCTGCTCACTGTGAACAGGAACATGAAACAAGCAGCCAAGCAATGGCATGCATACCACAGCCTAATACACTACATCAAATACACTATGCAGATACAGTGTTTAGGATTTCCTTCCACCTGCACATGCAAAACTGTGGCTTTCACCTACAGGCACGCACACCTACTCACACGCACACACAGCTAACAGATCAAACGCATACCCAGTCTTCGTAGTGCCTGGTTCCGTTCTGCAGCAGGTCCTCCAGCTGGATGGTGCAGTTGGCCACAAAGTCATCATACCCGATGGGTGCATCGTGGAACACGGACAGCTCCAGGCTCCTACCCTCACGCACCTCGGTGCAGAACTCCTGGTGCCAAACGGGACTGTTGGTCTTGGTTCTGGTGGCGGTCTGGCCTAATCGGGTCTGATCCAGATTCAGAGCCAGGTAGGGGTCCAGCAGGAAGGAGCCGCTCTTCCCCACTGCGTGACGCAGCGCCCATGGAGTGGGCTTTAGGTCCACCGCCTCACACACCCGCACCTTCAACAGGCCACTGAACACAGGCATGGCTGCTGGGAAGTGTGTGCGTAAAAGGATGAGGGTGTGTGTGTGTGTGTGTGTATGTGTCTGTGTTTAGGCTAGTCTGCCTGTTCCTGCTCCTGTACACAGAGTGTTTCCTTCCAATGAGCGGGGTCACTGCACAGTCCTGCTACATCCCATAATGCCGCTGGCTCCTTGGACTCTCAGTCTAGTACAGCCATATCAAAACAGCTCGTTATCCACACACACGCGCAGAGACGCCAACAGGGCAGCTGACTGATCCCCAGCAGGCTGAAAAACGCAGAAATAACGCGGACTCACACCCTTCAGGGGTCTCCTGATGGACGCTCTCCCACCGAGGCGGCTGCCTTGTTTGTTTACGATCGGTCTCGTGAGCCACACAAAATTCCTGTTACCGCGGAAACAGAACGGGGTATAAACGTCTCTGATCAGAAACGCAGGTTGACTGGCTGACGTTCACGTGAAGTCCGGGAGCTTCCTCGCGGTCCTCGTGTGTCTCTCCCGGGTCAGGGTGGAAGAGAGCGCGACCAGCCGCGCCTAGCCATCCGGGATTGGTGCTCCTCTTCCAGCCCGTCTCGGCTCGCTCGCTCCTCTCCTGGATAATCTCCTTCCTACGACCTCACGGCACCGCGATATTTGCGCGTAACACTCGGAAAGCAGTGCCTTTTAGTGCCCCCCACCCCCCCAAATGCAGGTTTTTTTGGGGGGTTCACGAGCACCCCAAACACATCCCAGTGCTCCGCTCCCGTTTCGCTTTTTTTTTCTCCTTTCGCTCTCTGCGCGCTCCCCTCGCTTCCCGTCCCCTCGCTCCTGAATCTGTGAGTGAGCGCGAGCTGCAGGAAATGCGCAAAACGCGTCACCCGCGTTGCCGGGCTTCTGCGCCGGATGACAGAAAAGAAAGACAGAGAGAATATGTGCGCGTGCGTGCGTGCGTGTATACATACGTGTGTGTGTGTGCTCAGCTGGAAGAGGTGTTTTTAAAAGAGGGGCGATGGAATTCACCCGCAGGCGTGGAGTAATGTGTATGTGTGAACGCGCGTGTCATGGCCAGACAGCCCACAGAGCCCATCAGTCCTCATGCATGACCACAGACAGCCTCACGCACAGTTAGAGAGTCCGAAGAGACAGGGCTGATATTGTTGAGTAAATCTGGTGGCAGCACTTTATAATACAGCCCGCGTTTTATCACACCCTGAGTATAGGATGTGATTTTCAGGTTCCTAAAATACAACAGATTCCCAACGATACTTCAAAAAAATGAGTCATGATCAACAGTTGTTTGTTGTTTTTAAGATTAAATCATTTTAACTGTAAACATTTTTAAGTAATAAAGCTTTATTTAAAAAGTATCCCAACTTCCTTTTACACATATTTTATTTCATTGTTTGCAAGCTTTGATGGTTTCACAGGGAAAATTGAAAAGTTACGACACTGTCCGTGCTGTTTTTCTGTCAGACTTTCTGCCCTTCTCATCTGCTCTGTGCAGATTGACATGTCTTCCTAAAAAGAGAGAGACAGAGACAGACAGACAGAGAAAAAACAGACTAGGCCTATTTTAAGCAACGTGGAGCAGAGAGCCGCTTGGACACTTGTGGTACGTCTGGTAGAATTACAAGCATTGTCTTGAGCAGGTGCAGTCGGCTCCAGCAGTGATGAAAAGCCGGAACCATGTCTGTTGTATTCCTGGGGTTAGGCTTTATTATAGAGAATTTCAACCCTGCTTTGTATTTAATTAGGGTTCCAGGCTGCCTTTTACAGTAATCTAAGCATCCCTTCTTACATTGTAGATACTAACAGAGCTACAGTCTGTATTATAAAGTGTTCCAGGCTTCATTATATTATAGAGTATCCCAAAGAGCCCTTCTTATTTTGTAATTACACATTAATAGGTGTCTAGGCTGTATTTTAGAGTAGTCTAATATGCTTCAAGATACAATATATACTAATAGAGCTTCAGGCTGTATTATAAAGTATCCCAGCCTTCCCTATATCAATGAATATCCTGAAGCTCCTAAACATCCTAAATCCCTTCTTCTTTTGTAATCAAACATTACTACTAGGGGTGAAGGCTGTATAATAGATTATCCTAAAGATCCTGTCTTATTTTTGTAATTACATGTTACTATTAGGGGTCCAGCCTGCCTTTTAAAGTAGCCTAACCTTCTCTTGTTACATTGTAATTACACCATAATAACAGGGCTCCAGGCTATATTGTAGAGTAATCCAATGAGCCCTTCTTATTTTATAATCAACCATTACTTTTATAGGGGTTTAGGTTCCATTTTAGAGTACCCTATCCCCTTCTTACCTTAAAGCAAACAGTTACCAGTTCTTCGAAAAATAGTTATATTCTGTTTTTTTTTCTCTTGTCCCTTAAAAACTGCAAATTGCTACTCTCTTGTTCTACTGTACTTATGGAATTTAACTACCCTGAATTCAGCATATTTACATAATACATGTTCTGAAATGTCATCATATTTGAGGGCTGTATTATGGTGTTCTACTAACAATAGAAACCAAATAACTTCATTTAACTAGATTTAGTGATTAATTCGATTTTAACAGACTATAAAAAGGTGGGTTTTATCCCCATATACAGGGAGGAGGTAGAGCCTCCTTAAAAAATCATATTCTTTCATTACATTTCATGTGATAATAAAAAATTACATTTAATTATATTTTTTTAATAAATTGCCCATTTTCTATAGAATTATCATATTCATCCAAAGTTTCTATAGTTTCTTTGTCCAAATAGAAACTTAGAATAGTTCCAAAATATTACATGAAAATGCTCCAGAACCTCTGTTTCACATTTCTTCTCACAAGAAAGAGCTCTAAATTTGATTGTTTTGAGTACTGGCATGTCTTGGAACATTTCTGAAATAGCATCATCACTGCTGATTTAAACCCCAGTCAAACATCTATTATAGTCTTATAGAAATAGCCAGTATTACTGTAGTACTTTATAAGATACTAAGACACTATTACAGCAATTTGAAAAAGTGTAGATGGCTTCTTACTTTCAGATATGTATTCATTACTTATGCTGTTCTAAACTTTATTTAAAACTATACCACAAGCATAGCGCCGTTTTTACTGCATATATCAGATCTTCTGAACTCATCTCCAGTGTGATGTAAGGACCATAAGATCTCGTTGCGACTTACATAAAACCGTACACAGTTATAGTGGTTTTTCACTTATCTGAAAATATGGACATACAAATATATATGTTAACAATGCAGCAGAAGGTAGATTGGTATGAATGTTTCTGTGGCCTGTCATTTGGTTCTGCAGTGTGTATCTGGATGAGGTGTCATAAATCTTCTGGACTCTATGTTAGTGAATCCCTGACCTCCTGCGCACTCGTTCAAGCAGCACACACATGCTGGAGCTTATAACTTCAAAGTATCTGCTAAAATTCCAGCTTTTCCCTGCTGTCTGCCTCCACTAGTCCTTAAACAAGAGCGAAACCATAATCAAACGTCATAATTTCTTCTCCTCCAAAACTGCTGCTTGTTTATTCCTTTGTTGGTTTGGAATTGAAATATAATTCGTACAATTACAGCTGCAGAAAACATAGCAAACACATATTCACAATGAGCCTCTTGGCCATATCTTTTTTCTTATTTTTTTCCTATGGAGGAATCTGAGCATCTTAACCATGCAGCCAGTGGTGGAAGAGGTACCCAGGTCTTATCACAAGCAAAAGTCATCTGAAAGCAAATTTATTCAAAATACCGAAAGCTTAGACACTCAATTTCAGTAAGATCAATAAGCTCTCATTTATACCCTAAAATCATCTTCTTGTTCTTCTTCTTTTGGATACTCACTTAGGCCACAGCGGCCTCTATAGTATCCTATACCTAGTATCCTTGTCCATGTCCTCTTTCACTACTTCCATTAACCTTCTCTGTGGCCTGTCTGGCAGCTCCATTTTCTATACTCTTTGCCCAATATATCCAACATCCCTCCTCTTCACATGTCCAAACTCTCCCAAGCTTACCTCTATTCTTTGTCTCTAAACCACTCGATCTGAGCTGTCCCTCTGACATACTCATTTCTAATTCTGTCCAATGAAAACAGTAACATCTTCCGCTCTGCTACCTCAGCTGGGTCTCCTGTCTAAAATAACGTATAATTTATATATTTAGAAAACAAATTATGATATAGTAAATTAAATAGAATGATGAGTAAAATGTCATTATATCATCAGAGACTGTTTACTAATGCCTATGCAGTTTAAGATCAGGCCTGTCCAGCTGCGCCACCTACTGGTGCAAGAAACGTATCACCGGAATGGTGACGCTATCAGTCGTGATGTCACTGAACGCTGTGTTCAAGTGCTGCTCGGAGACCGTTGCCATTTTGCAATGGTCAGGAAGAAAAAGGAAGTCGTCTGTGCTGGAAAACCATTGCTGTTTTCAGAAGTATGTTAAAACAAAATGCTATTCTTTTCTTCTCGCCCTTCACAGGATAGTGGGTGGTTGTAATGACTCACGCTGAAACAAGATAAATGCCAAGAAACATGAGTCAGTTGTCTCAGAAATACTACCCAAGTGGTGGAGCCAGACTAAAGTCAGAGATGATGGTTTAAAAATATATAGACATGTGGCACATTAGAATTAAAAGTCTCTCTCTCTCTCTTCTGTTTTTTTTGTTTGTTTTTTTGTTTGTTGTTGTTTTTTACTTAAAAAGTAGAATGCATTAAAAAAAAAACAAATAAAGGCAGTAATGGTGCAGTAAAGGGTCCGGTTATATTACTGTAAAGTCAGTGAATCACTATTGAAGTACTGTGTCAACTACTGCGCAGTCTGAGCTTTAACAGAATTAACAGTCGTTGGTTTTCTACAGTCATTGGTATGAACGCAAATTGAATTTAATGTTACCACTAGGTGGCGCCGGTGTGCATTTACTTTGTTAAATAGCTTTTCCAGAAAGTGAGAGTATTTAAATAATATCTATCCACAAATGTAGGTGTAGTTTGCATGTATACAGGTGTATAAAAATATTTGGCATACAAAAAGGCCACTGTCTGGACCGGAACCGTGGGCATTTTGCGGGAAAGTCAGGTTAAACATACTGATCGCAAAAGTAGGCAAAAATAAATGAATACTTACGGAAAATCCAACACGATTATTAAACGTATTCTGCACGGTTTTAATACTAAACTGGTTGAAAATAGGAATAGTTTGAGTTTATTTAAGCAAAGTTTTTATTTGCAATTCTATATGTATGTTTTTTCCCTTCTTTTGGTTTTTGGATCAATCAGAAAACAACAAAGCTTATATACCTTTGATAAATCCTTTCAGGTAACCCCTTATGAACACATTTTAGGCTGAAGCCACATACGAGTCATTTGCAATAAATACTTTGTATTTACTGTAATCATAAATTGTGATCATACATAGTGTTTTTTCTGTTAAATGTTTACATATGACAGGTATTTGGTGCCGGATCATTACAAAAGTCTTCATAACAGTGATATAATAAATAACTTTATTTCTATAAAATACCAAAAAAAAACCCAAAACATTTATTCAGCATTAAAATGAACATCAAGTAGACAGAACATGGCTACACAATAAATTTTAAATAACGAAAAAATGGCAAGTTGACAAAAAACGGTTATTAAAATACAAACAGACAGGGAGCAGGCAGAATTCAGTGGTGCTGACTGATTGTCTACAGTAAACATTTAGGAGTCCACCTTGAGCCTCTAAAGGAACAACTAGACTGATTTTTTTTTTTAATGACACATAATTAGAGAAAATGAGAGAGAATGAAAGTGATTCGCTCACTGGCAGTTTTCAGTCTTCTCTTTGGGGGGGTCCCTGGGTTTAAAGTCCAACAGGAGTGCATTGCTTGATGCCTGTTTAATTAAGTTCATGACAAACTGGGTCAGCAGATGTGCACTCACCCTCCATTGATGCAGTTTAAATGAAAACGGTGGTTAAAATTCAAAATTTGTACCTGAAGACCACCAAAAAACAGAAAGAAAGAAAAAACACCCAGAAAAGGTTAACGTAACCTTCGCCTGTGTATTCGGCTGGGATAATATTGCGTTTTATTCCCCGAATTTATTGCAGCGCAAACCCTGATCAGCGTTTGCCCACACGCATTCTCCTCACTGTTGATCGACGGCAGAGCCTAAATGTTTATTGCACTTTTCAGTGTCAGACGTCCAAGTCGGAGTCACTGTCTGTTACTGAGAGCAGAGTTTCTCCATCCGCGCGCTCTGTGCTCCCGTCTGGACTACAGCCTCCTCTGCTTAGTGCACGCGCTCTGTCGGAGCACATGTGGTGGTGCTGCAACCTATTACTGAAGAGGGAAAAAAAGGATTTTTTATCAACTCAGGCAAAGTAGGACACAAAACTTAGAACTAAAACTGAAATTACATTTAGCCTATGAACTAAATTAACACCATCTCCGTCCCTGTCAAACTGGAGTCTATCCTTGCATGGTGAGCAATTTGTGCCCATTCATGCATGCCTTGCTTTGCCTTCATCAACACGGTCATTGACCCGCACACTGACCCTGAAGTCAATTGTAGTGACAGAAAGGTGAAGAAAGACCGACCATGCAACTGGAAAACGAAAACCTACAAGCTGCATGGGGTGCGCTTTTACGCATGAACGGCCTTTTTACGCACCCTTAGCTAGAGTACTGCCCAACTGAATAGTAAGTATGAAAAGTAGTCTCATCACACTGTTGTTGTGATTTGATACATAAATAAAACTGAATGAAACTGAACTGAAATTTGATATAGTTACGGTAACTTGATACTAAAAAAAATCTCCAAATGCGCTCGTGCATTTATTTAAAAAAACAAAACAAAAAACAGACAAACAAACCTCAATGCACCTTCCAAGGGCACAGCCTATTTCTGGTCAAATCTACTGACCTGTTTTTGGCTGCTGCCGCCCTGTCTCTCTGTCTGCGGTTTTTGAACCAGTTCCCTACTTGGGTCGGTGTCAGTCCGGTGGCGTGTGCCAGCTCCCGCTTCTTGCCCGGATTAGGGTACGGATCCTGCAGGTACCACTCTCTCAGCAGGCCCCTGGTGCGCTCTTTGAAGCAATGTGTCTTCTGCTCTCCGTCCCAGATGGTCCTGGGTAACGGGAACTTCTTCCTCACGCGGTACTTGTCCACGGGTCCAAGCGGCCGCCCGCGTAGCTTTTCTGCTTCCCGGTAGTGCGCTTCGAGCCACATCGCCTGCAATTTACCGTGCGAGGCGCGCGTGAAACGGTGAGTCTCCAGGATGTGATAAAGCTCTCGGAAACTTCCCGTGTGGAAGGCTACCACAGCGCGAGCCCGCTGCACAGATTCGTGTTCAGAAATAGAGTCGCGGCCGTCCGAGGTCACCGGGAGCGACCAGAGGAAGCGGGCCAGCCTCTCGATGTCTCCGGTCTCCTCCAGGGTCTCGCACACGCTGGCGATCTGCGCGGCAGAGAAACACAGTCCCGGGAGGGCAACGGGAGCGCAAGCCCCGGAAGAGTCATCCGGGGACTGAGAGCGAGCCAGGACAGGGGACCCGTCCGCAAAGTGCTGCAGGAGGAGGCGGGAGGCTGAGAAAAAGTCGAGGGGAGACCTGAAAACCATCTGGCTCGCAGACTGAAGCCAAAAAGGAGGCGGAAAGCGTTCCGTGAACCATCTGACAGAAATCTGCTTAAATCTGATTTTTAAACTCACCTGGGAGTCAGGGAGGGACACTGATTCTGACTCCTCATTGGACACCCGGGAGCTGATGCGGGGTTGTCATGGCACCACTGTCAATCAAACACAGCTGGATGATCTTTGGCACTAACTGTACAGATGAAGTCACTTCGGTTGCATTTGTAATGTGGACAGTTCATTCTGTTTTTCCCCTGTAGATGGAGGCTGCAGTGCAAAAACAAAAACAGCATCAATTTTTTAATCTGTCAGTGTGAACAGAAGAAGAATAGTCCTTCATTGTCATTGTACATGTACAACAAAATTATGGGTACTCCACACCAACTTTGCAAGAGTAAAATAAATAAACAAATAAATATAAATAGTATCCTACAGTTTTCAGTGCTTCTGAATTTCTTTGTACTATTGCAATCTGAAGGCTTTGTGTGTGCAAGCTGTGTGCCAACACGGTAAATATAACAGTTTATAGAGAAAGTGGGAAACACTGCGTGGCTCTGACGGATGAAGGCAGAAGAACTAAAAGTAAAGTCCTGGTGGTGAGTATGTAGTCCACTGTAATTCTAAATTTTCATGGTGATTATGTTGAAAACTGCAATCAACACCTATCACCTCAGTCTCATAACCTCTCTCTTCCTGGCAGTAAGCTGCTTGCATCATTAATAGCAGTAATGCGTAGCGTCCTGTTGTGATTGGGAACAACATGAGCAACCTGAAAGCGTATGTTTCTCTAAGTGGTCTCGCTCCACTCTAATCACTTTTCTAAACATTTTCCAATATCCACGAGTTTAGAGATAAACTGCTCCATCTCCATTCTCTTACTTTGGATTAGCATCGGGCCTATGCAGCCTGCTAACATTAGTGTAATGGAGCAGTTTATTCAATCAACATTAACACATTTTAGCTGCCCTGGGCCATATGCTTTGAAGTGTGGCAACTTTTGCCCTTCTGTGTATGTTTGTGCGTGTATTCTTTAAGGTATGAGCACATAAAACTGTTTACACTGTCACTCTGTGTTGATTTTCTTTCCTTTTTCGGACAGTAAAGAAAATTGCTGAAGTGGAGAGCATTATGTTTTAGCATGCAATGCTAAAGTTTAAGGCTAGAGTTAAGTTTGGGGTTGATCATGATGGTCAGAGTCCAGTAAACTAGTGTAAATGAGTGGAACGTCCTCTTGTATGTGCATACACAAGCTAAAGTACTTGATCGAAACAACAAAAACTATCTTTTTTATCTTTGCTGCACATCGTCTTACACTGTTCTGTCACATAGAAACACCCTCCAAATACCCCCATGCAGATGTGTGGGCTGAAAAAAAAAAAATGGTGTCACTCGGCTTAAAAGGGTTAATGCCAATTACCCAAACAGACAGATGTCCCTGCACTGTGATGTGAGGGGTTGTGTGCCAGTTTTTCACCCTGAGCGACACATATGGTTCTGGTTAATCCCTAAATCAAATCAAGTAAACCTAAAATAATAAATAATCCCAAATATTTTATACATATTAAAGAATTTAATGCAAAACAACAAGGAAACAATAGAGGAAGGGCTGTGAAATATATACATATGTTCAAATTTAAGTTAATCCAACAAATAAATTGTATGCAAGACATTTCGACATAATTTATTTGATACTGATTTTACTGAGATCACCAGGGTGGTCATTCAAGCCTTGAAGTTGTCTAACAGCAGAAGTTAAAGAGGACATGAAACACTAAACATGTAATCGCCAATTTAAGAAAGAAGTGCCTAAAGTTTACATTTTGAGAACATGTGTGGAGCCATCTTCCTTCAGCACGGAACTTGACACCATGTGGTTGGTTGCGGATAACAGACCTACATTAGTTTATGTTAGCTAACCAGGGACAGAACTGATTACTCTGTTGAAAATAATAACAGAAAAACTAAAAATCAGTTTAAAAGAATCGTTTTTGTGTTGCAGTGAGTTTTATGTTGAGAAACCAATGGCCTGTTCACAAAGTAGAGATTAATAGCAATATTTTGTAGAAATGTTAAATAAATAGAACACAAGAATAAAATACAATAAGTACAACATAACAGAATTACAATAGCTCAACAGGGTAAGAAGTACACAAAAGAAAGGGCCTTGATTAAAAAGAAGCATAAAAAATAAAGTTAAAATCAAATTAAAATACAAGACAACACAATAAAATGACCATATAAAGTATGCTAAAATTAAATAAAGCAAAATTTATCAGTAAAAATGGCTTCTAAATTAAGTAAAAGCATGAAATAGATAGCATCCAAGTGGCTCAGAGTGCACATAGTGTAAAGTGTAGTGATAGTGCAAGGTTGAAATAGCATGTTAACACAAGAGAACAGATAATAATCTGTTAGACAGATGTGTTGTATTGTAACGTGCTATTGCACGATGTATCACAGATCTGCTGCATCTGTCCTTGTGGCAGTCTGCTGGAGACAGTGTCCAGGAAGTGCTGCAGTTTATCATTAGTAACCAATTTAATTAAAAATATGAACATTTCCCGACAATTTATGTGATGTTGTGCCAGGGAGCAATTTTTTTATTTTTATCTTTCTTTTTCTTTATCTTTTTTTTCCTATGGAACACATTTCCCCCTTAATTTTTTAACATTCAGGAAAGCCTCATTTCCTACAGTGAAAGGATGGGGACAAAATGAAAAAATGTTTCATTCACTTTCAGCTAGTTGCACAATGAATGATCAATATTTTTTGTATGCATGCATTCAGTGAAACCATGAAGCACTGCAAAGATTATACAAACAAAAGAACACATGGGAATCAGAAGAAGAGGAGGACAAACGAAAGAGAGAACTAGACAAGGAGAAAGTTCAGTAAGCTTTTAAGATCTTCCACTGCTGTTGCCTCCATTTTTCTTTTGCCCTGTTGATACCCGCTCTGGACAGCTGAGAATAAGCAGCGTCAACAAAAGTAATGGTGTTTCCACTGTGGTGGACATAAAATCCCGGTTGGAAAAAAACAAAGCCAGTGTGGTAGTGCATTAAACCTACTTCTATCTGCAGGCCACCAGATGGCGATAGGTGTGGTTGCAAAAAGACATCTGGTTCTATAGAAGTCTTTGGGAATATGGCTTTCTTTCTTGACCTTTCCTGCTGAGTTCAAGGACTGAGTCGCTCATGTTGGGTCATTTTGAAAAAAAAAAAAGATTCATAAATGAGGAATAGCCATGCTATTTCCTGCTCACTCATTGGCTAAGTACTTTTCAAGTCATTAGCCAATGAGCAAGTGGTTTTACTATCAGACTCACCTCTCCTTGTCCCATTGGCACATCTTGAGGTTTTGATACAGGACTTCACAAGCCGAGTGACAGCACGCTAGCTATCTTAGTGTTTTATATCGTCTTTGGTGGCATCCAAGTTCTTAGCAGCCGTCAAGGCAGGTAAAGGCGCATATTTCTGGGCTGTATGCAGCTGCAGGTATAGAACGGAAATGTGTAACATCACAGACGGAATGTCTCTAACCATTCTCCAGCACATTCCCGCAAAATGTCATAAAAGGTTTTGCCAGAGGGGTGTCAAACATAAGGTTTGGGGACCAGAATTGGTCTAGCAAAGGCTTCAATCCGGCCTACTGGACATCTTTTGGTAACTGTAAAGGAGGGCAAACATTTTGGACTTTTAAATGCATTTTCATGTATTTTACAGCTTGTCCTACTAACAAGACCTGTCCCACATCCAATTGTACTGCACCAAAGTAATGCAATAACAGATAAAGTATTACATGATGGAAAAGTTCCTGTTTTTTCACTAAAATAGATTTTTTTTTTCTTTCACAAAATGCCCACAGTAAAATAAATAAATAAAATACAACATTTTCTGTGAATTAACAAAAAATGTCCTCTTATAATTGGGCAATGGGCTACTAGAAGTTTTTGCGTAATTTTGAACAATAATATTTTACAATTAAAGCCCAAAGAGTTGTGCTGACAGATTTCTTTCATTAACAGCAGCATTTCTTTATCATGTGAAGAAAACTGAGACGTACTCCTGCACTTCTTTTTCTTATCCTGAGATATTCCAGAGATTCAATGTGCAGTTAAACAACTTTACACTGACATAGACGGGAGTTTCTCTGGTCTGGCCCACTTAAGATCAAAGTGGCATGTATGTGGCCCATGATGTAAAATGAGTTAGATATCCCTGATGTACAATTTCATTCACTTAAACTTCATACTATAAAATTCTTCATATAAAATTTAAGTGTATTTGTTGATGGTCAGCATTCCTGGAGCACTGTGTAACCATCTCCCAAACAGCATCCCTATCAAAAGCAAGTGCTGAGGTCAGAGATGTCTGTTTGCCTGAGGAAAATTCACTGGAAAATTAACTGCCAACCATTATCCAGTTATTTTATAACTGGATAATGGTTCTCCTGTTCCCTCCAGTCTCACACAAAACCTTGAGCAATGAGTGTCTGCTACAGTAGAGCCTGCCACGAGACATCACAGGTCTTTAACACAGTCTGCGGCGCCGGATAACATTGGTCATGGTCAGCAGTGATGAGGTGCTTAAGAGTTATGAGACCACGATCATTCAAATATACGTGAATACAGGCTCCAGTTACGTGAAACACCACATGATTTTTCGGCCAACCTCCACTTAGGTTAGACACAAAAGGGATAAAACAAAATTGTCATTTAATCCAACCGGTGTTAGGGAATGTAATTCCATGCAGTTTAAATAGAACAAGATTCTCCTCTAAAGCATCATTATTTTAATTCAAACATACAGGTGCTCCAGTCAGATTTCCCCACCTGTATTTCACGACACCTCGAGGTGAAGATTCCCAGAATAAACAAGTAAATTAAACAGACGTTAACGAACTGGCAGCGAAGTAGAAGAAGTGGAAATGGCAGACAGGAAGGGATGGCTAATTAGGGATTTAATAAAATAAACGTAGGCATTATTAAATTTAAATAATAATGATATATACACACGAACACACACACACAGTCATTTCAAAGCACTGAATAAATACATCATTGCAGTTTTGTTTCTGGCCCTCTTTAAGGCTATTTTCTGTTCTTCAGTTACACACATGTATTGCAGAGGATGTCTTGCAATCATCTGTGACTATTCTTGTGGTGATAACATCGGCTTGTCAACTATTGCCTAATTTCTAAATGCACTTAATGCACAGTTTAAGACACAATGAAAGTGGTGTAAAAGTTTTGGCCAAGAAAGCTGCCAGTTCTGTTTACTCGCCTTCACAGACACGCACTCATCATGTGGACTCACTCATTCTGCTCGACTCGAGCTTGAGTCTGTGGATGCTTTTGTTTGCAGACGGTTTTATCTGTGTTGTAACAGCAGAACAATGGACTCACACAACAGGCTTTGAGCGACAGTCACGACCAGAGCTCCTTCAAGTTGAAAAAACATTCTTCTGTGGAAGCAGGAAGGACATGCCAAACATACTTGAGGAAAGATACTCAAAGTGTGCGTGTGCATGTGTGATGAGGAAGGGAGTGTGTTATAACGGAGACGATCATATTAATTCAGCTGCACCTCCACCGAGCTGCAGGGTAATTATCAGGGGTGGGGGGAGGAGCAGGGAAAGCAGAGGTGGCTAAAACTGGGTGGATGACACTTCCAGGGTGGCTGGAGAAACGCTATGAGGAGACAAAGTGAATCTCCTTTGCATCTCCTTATCCCCTCATAAACAAAAGCCGTGCTCCTAATTAACCTCTCCACTGACCTCCTAAGCCCCGAAACTCTAACCCCCTCACCCGTGGCCATACAGGCCCCAAACTCCCACCAAAGCCTCCTCCTCGTTAAGCCACTAATCACTTCCTGAGTCTTTGTTGTGCTTTTGTGCCATTACAGGTTTCCAGGAGAATCTGGAGCACAATTGTACACAAATAAACGAGGGTAAATTGTTGCACAGCGAGAAGGAAGAATTTTAGGATGTGGACAGAGAACGAGCATTTTGCTTTTACAAACTAACGTGTTGCAAAACTATCGAGCATCTATGAATGAACTGTTGAATAAGTGATCAGAAAAAGAAATAGCAATAATTATAGTGATGATTCTTTAATTTAAAAGAATATTTTAACATTTTGGTAAATGCATTTTCCAAATTGTGGCTTTTTCAGGGAGAGTAAATCGATAACATTTGAGTTCTAGTTCAGTTCCTGGCTGAACAAACAGTATTGTGTTTGTTATATTTCACCAAAAGGAAGAATAAATTCAACAAGCTGTGGTTTTATTATTGGTATGTGCTAGAAGGAGAAAGCTAAGTTAACAGTTCTCTGTCTGTACTGTGCATTAAAATGTTGCTTGGATGGGTCTCCTTCCTAAGTTGGATGTCTGATGTTATAATTGCTATGAGCATTAAAACAATGCATTAAGAGTCTGTAGTGCATAATAAATATAATCTGCTTTACCAGACTTGCTATCAGTTTCACTGCTATTAACTCGTCATGACACTTTTTTAGGTCATGTTACATGAGGAGAAATTAACAGAGCCCGTAACAAATGAAACATTAGCAAAAACTTAATATACAATATGATTTTTCACCATTAATCTCCATCATCATCATCAACATCAGCCATGTCTTTGACTGTGATTTCAACAACTTGACAGTCCATTGACTTTCATCAACTTTTACTGACGTTTTCTAACCAAAAGCCAAAATATTTGCCGGATAATTCCAACAAGGGTTGTTTTTAATGTGGTATCAACGAGCCAGATCACAACATCAGTGGTATTGCGAAGTATTTTTACTACTGTGCATAACAACAAGACAAGCCTGCACATGTCTGAGAGTGAGAGCCCCCTGTCAGCCTCTCATGAAGATTTAGTACCTAAAAAGGGAGTTTTTAGGGACTAAACAACCTCCAACAAAGCAGTACTATGAAAAATATGCAGAGAAAACTATTCCTGCTTCAGGTGGAAACAACAAACTTCATTCACCTTTAAACTAAAGTGTTAAAATTTAAAGGGGAAAAAAACTACCTAGGCTACGTTTGCAGTTTGCAACTTTATGCAAACAATGTGCACAAATAGGTAGTCTGTCATCAAAAACAGTAGGCTATTAGAACAGGATGGAAAATGTACTTTGTTTTGTTTGTGTGAATAAAAACAAGCACCACTCACCAATAAAGAACAGTTCATTTTTTTATATAGTTAGAAATATCATTATTGTAAATTTCCATGAAATATATTTTACCATTGCAGCACCACAAATAGCACCAAGAGCTTCAAACAGCATAAATCCTTTAATTTGTGTAACAGTCATTTTTTAGTAGCATTTCTTGTCTATATGTATTGAAGAACTTGTCTGCTCTTTTGTAATAATACCAGAGCATTATATTAAAGACTTTAGTAATTAATCATTTCCATGCACTTTTCTTTTTATAATCAGCTAAGTGTTAAAAAACAGGTTGGTGGGATTCCCCATCATCATCACACAAATATGAGTGTAGCAGAAGAAAAGCTTCCTGCACATTTGGGCATATTGTGTTACACATTGTGTGTGTCTGTGTGTGGTCGCTATTTGACCACAAATTAACCTCTGTCACACAAAGCTGAGGAGGAAAGGTACTTAAGTAACTGTACCTGAGCTACTAATTCCATCACCTGATTGGATGGTAACCCAATCCCAGTGTTGTAATTGGTGAGGCATTAGTCCAACTACACTAAGGTCCATAAATATTTGGACAGAGACAAATTTAATCCAATTTTGGTTCTGTACATTACCACAATGAATTCTAAATGAAGTGCAGACTTTCAACTTTAATTCAATGGGCTGAAGAAAAAGATTGCATATAAAAGTGAGGAACTAAAACATTTTTAAACACAATCCCTTTATTTCAGGGGCTCAAAAGTATTTGGACGAATTAAATAAATCAAAATAAAATTTCTAATACTTGGTTGAAAACCTTTTGCTGACAGTGACAGCCTGAAGTCTTGAACTCATGGACATCACCACATGCTGGTTTTCTGCCAGGTCTTTACTACAGCAGCTTTCAGTTGCTGCTTGTTTGTGGGCCTTTCTGTCTGAAGTTTAGTCTTCAACAAGTGAAGCCCATGCTCAATTTTGTTAAGATCAAGTGACTGACTTGGCCATTCAAGAATATTCCACTTCTTTGCTTTAATAGACTCCTGGGTTTCCTTGGCTGTATGTTTTGGGCCTTTGTCCATGTGTATTATAAATACCAATCAGTTTGACTGCATGTAGCTGGATTTGAGCAGACAGCATGTCTCTGAAGACCTCAGAATTCATTCAGCGGCTTCTGTCCTGTCCGTCCATCATCAATAAACACCAGTGTCCCAGTGCCACTGGCAGCCGTCACACTGCCCCTGCTGTGATTTACAGATGATGACGTGATGTGGAGCCGTTCCCCGCCTTCTCTGTACTTTTTTCTTGCCATCATTCTGACAGAGGTTGATCTTGGTTTCATCTGCCCAAAAGAATGTTTTTCCAGAACTGTGCTGGCTTTTTTAGATGTTTTTTTTTTTTTAAGCAAAGTCCATTCTAGCTTTTCTATGAGTGGTTTGCACCTTGCAGTGAACCCTCTGTATTTACTTTCATGAAGTCTTTTCTTCATGGTAGATTTGATATTGTGAGCCTCACTCCTGGAGAGCATTGTTCACTTGGTTGGCTGTTGTGAAGGCATTTCTCTTCACCATGGAAATAATTCTGCGATCATCACCAGTCTTTTTGTGTTGCTGACTTCATCAGTACTTTCTTTCTTTCTCAGGATAAACCAAACTGTAGATTTCCCCACTCCTAATATTGTCACAGTTTCTTGGATGGGTTGTTTCTGTTTTTGCAGGTTAAGGTTGGCTTGTATCACCTGCATGTAGAGCTCCTTTGACTGCATGTTGTCTGTTCACAGCAAAATCTTCCAAATGCAAGCAACACACCTCAAATCAACTCCAGGCGTTTTATCTGCTTAATTGATAATGACATGACAAAGGAATTGCCCACACCTGCCCATGACATAGCCTTTGAGTCAATTGTCCAATTACTTTTGTAATGTAATTAATTGTTAAGGAACGGAAACTCCTAAACCCTTCATCCAATTTGAATGCAGATACCCTCAAATGAAAGCTGATAGTCTACACATTATGTCCATGTAGATTATATATATATTATATAACTATAATTGGAATACATTTCGGTAAACAGGCAAGCAAAACAAAACTTGTGTCAGTGTCCAAAGATATATCTAAATGTATGCGAGTGCCGAAACGAGTGAGGACGTTTGTGTGTCACACAAACACACACAGATGCTCGCAAATACGCACCGAAATGTGACAGATGGGTGCGACAGACTTTAAAACACAAACCCCTCACTTATAGATGAATAAACAAAATAATCAGATAATTTAACTAACAATGCTTTCTAGGATGCTTTAGGACAGCTGGTCCAGATGTAAAGCCAATAATGACATCATTATCCTGTGTTATGTTAGTGTCATCTCACCACTGGCAGTGCTTTTAATTAATAGCTTGAACGAGATAAACACAGCAGCGACCTGACAAACAAACACTAGCGGCCAAAAATACAAACAGCTGGCTGGAACCTGAACAAACAGCTGGCTTCAAGGCTTCTCCAGGCAGAGACACACGGTACACGTGCAGATGTAGTGACACACACGGATAGCCCACACAGAGCTAATGCATTAACACCCTCCAGTTAGATATATTCATGCAAACTCAGCAGGAGAGGGAAATGAAACCATATGTCAAAGGAAAGGAAATGAGGAGAATGAGTTACATTAAAAATTTTCCTTCATCTGGAGATTTTTTTTTCCCTGCAGAAAGTTTTTGTGTAACTCGGAGAAAGTTAATCTGCCTGCAGCACTTTTAGTAAATGTGGCACAGAAAGGGAAGGAGTATATCACTCAATGTTTTATAGAATTAAAGATGAACTATTGACGGGCTTAGATGCCAACCTGTGGTCACGCAGGCCTAAGATTATTTATTGATCAGTCTTTGAATGAATGAATGTAATTATTTTGTCGTGTCTTGAATAAAACAACAATGCTAACCCACAAGCAATTAAACTGTTTGAGCAACTGAAATGTCTGAGTGGGATAATTTATGACCCCATTATACTGTATTTTATGCATAGTAATGTTTTAATAGCCTATCATTGTACCTGCAGTTTACATAAACTCAGCATAAGCATGAATATAATTTCTCTTAAGGACTTCTTGGGACTGCTTTTTTTCAGGGTGAAATGATTGTACAACATGTATCTTTAATAACTTTAACAAACAAGAATTAGATGCAGAAGTTTTAAATCCACAGAAGGTTGACATACATATTTCACAAGATGATTTCACAAGATGATAAAGTTGCATAAACAACTAGCATAAAACAGGCCTGAATCTATGACAGTAATGCACCGCTTTTCGCCTTTTGATTTCGGCTGACCTGAGGTATGTGTCTCTGAATCTGGCAATAAAGAAGAAAATGCCCTCAGACTGTTAGCTGATGGTAGGAATAAATGTTGTAGGAGTTAGAGAAAGCAAAAGCCTGACGAAACAGAATGAGTGAAAGGAGGGGTTACTCAGAAATAGGGAGGTAAAGGGAGGGAGGCAACAGTCTGGTGTGGTTGGGGGTAATCTGGTCTAATCTGCTGGATGTTAACCTATCTGAGCAGCAAGAGCCAGATTATCCCTCTAACAATGGCCACGCGTTCATCTGCTAAATTACTTCACTCAAAATCATATGCTGAGACACACAAACACACACGCACACGTTCAGGGAGCTGTGCGTAAATGATGTTTCACAGTGTGTGCAAATTGGTCTTATTTGGGCTCTCATTGGGTACTGAATCACCAGGCCACCATTACTCTCGCTCAAGGTTACCGCCTCAAGCAGAAAACCCTTTACAATGAATAGACAAGAGTGGGTGGAAGGAGAACTCAAGTGAAAGCACCAGCAGTGGGTGAAAAGGGAAAAAAATAAGTAAAAGAAAGGGAGACCTAAGAGTGCAGAGTTCGAAGAAATACCGCTAGCATCTCCCTCTCCGCTAAGAAAACAATTCATCTGTTGGTTTTTCATCTGGCACAAGTTGTTCTGAGTGTCAGGGTCAACCAGGTCAGGTGATCTTGAACTGAAAAGCGCACAACAACCACTAGCATCACTGCAGAGGAAGACATAAGCATGGTGCTTGGATAGCTGCAGAAATATATGATATAAATACTGTGACACAAGGCATTTGCTTATATATACACCCTGTATACTGAGTTTCTAAAGCAGCTTCGACTTCATAACAGCTACAGGTCAAAGGCCGTGCATCCAGGAGCTCTGATGTTTTCACAGAAGTAGCAGCTTATTAATAGAAGAGAAGAAAGAGGGAAATAAGAAGATGGCAGAATGAAAGAATAGAGCCTACGACCAAAATCAGGAAGCTAATACGTTTAGACTTCATATGAAAGATGGGTGTATCTTTAGCATCTGAAAAGTGAAGCCAAGCAGGGTGTGACTCCTTTGGGTGCAGAAATATAAAGGCTATATGAAAGTCTACAACATTGCATTCATTTTGTACATTATAGATTCCATTAGAGTAAAATAGAAAAAAGCAGGGTATTCTTTAGGGTGGGCCTACCTTGTGATTGACAAATGTGGCATCTCTTGGTTGGACGATGTCAAAGTGGCTACGTCTGTCTTTCGTATACAGCCTGTGGGCTCTCAGTGACAACTGCACCATCTTGGTGCAGGAAGCGTAGTTCAGGATGACATAAATTTTGCAAGTCTTTGTTCTGAAGTCAAAGAACAAATAAAACTATATCTGGAGAGATATTATTCAATCTGACTAATAATTATCAAGGCGTTTGACTAAAAGTCATAAACTACAACCGCTTGTTGGTACTTGAGGAAAAGTCAACAGGAATTCTGATCGGCGTAACTTTGTGCTGAACATTGGGGGGGGGGTCAAGATCTCTGTCTAAATAAATAAATAAATAAATAAATAAATCAGGGTAAATTCCCAGATGATTAAACATGCAACTATTTTGCTGGTAATAACAGAAGTGAGTAAAGAAAATCAACAGCCTATTTATGCAAGATAATTCATAATTTTATTGGGGGGGGGGGGTTTATATTGGCTGGGTCTGATTATTGGGGGGGGGTCATAACCCCCCTAACCCCCCTGGAAATTACGCCCCTGGGAATTCTCCATGATCTGTCAATAAAAGAGGGACATAACATAGATGGCAGCTTCGTCCATGCTGAACATTTCAATACAGACATGGCTACTGTGAGGTCAACCATGCTGTCTGGACATCTTGGCATTTTAAAACCAGATGTGATGATGAGTGGCAGATCTGACTGTAAAACCCCCTTCAGCTAATGACTTGTCAATCACAAATCAATAGCCAATGAGGATGACCAGAAAAAACCTCCTTTCTTGCCACTAAAATTTACAGAATGGACTTGATTTTACAGTGACTGAGACCATACACTCTAACGGACCAGGTAAACCTTTATTTATAATACAGCCAGTGACTAAAAGTCTAATTGACCTAATATCAAGTGGATTTTTCAATATATTTTATCTGAAATTATGACTACTTACAGGCAGATAAACTAGAATAAGGGGCTAGCAGTTCAAGTTTAAGTAATTTTAACATATTTTACAGAAAAAGACACAAATCATATTATCAGTATTCTAAGACATGTACCAAACAAAATTTCCCCATTTCACATTGTCAATTTAACTGTACTTTTTTTTTAGGCAGTAGTGGGTGTTGTGTAGAAAGCACCAAAAAAGCAAAGAAATAGGTTTTGTAATTGTTTCTCCTCTAAATGAACCAGAAGTTACAAACTACTTGAAATTACTTACAGTATAATTACTTCCTATTTCCTGTAAAAACATAAATTGTCACTCAATATTCTCAAATTAAAAACCAGCCCCATTTAGCTACTGAGGCTGACTATGGGTCAGGACACTATAGTTTCAGTTTATTTCGAATGGAAAATGGAAAAATTCAAACACTTACCTCAAACAGAACCACAAATGATTATCTTATCTTGTCCAATGCAAAAACAGTATTTTTACGGACAAAAATAAACTTTTTATTGGTACCATCGACTTGTTCTGCTATGAATGACCTTCTACTTTTGATAATTTAAGTATAATTTTGAATGCTATTGTTATTTTTAGATTATTACGACCGCTGCCTAAACATAAAGAAAACTTCTCATTTGTAAAAACTTTAGAGAAAAATTTTTCGATGTGTGAACCGAAGAGGTGGAGTAAATTTGTCATCTGTAGTGTCACCCTACTGGCATAGACCTGCCCCCCAAAAAAACACTAACAAAAAAAAAAGAAAAAAAAAAAAGAAGAATTTGTATTTCTGAGAAAACAAATTAAAGTGAAAGAGATTAACGATGAACCAAACAGGGCTCCACAAACAGAATGTTAACAGGTCAGTGTCTGTCTATTGTTTTGTCATATCAGGCTTAAAGTGGATTCACCGGGTGAATCAGTGAGAGAGCGCGTGCTGTACCCCACCATCACCAAATTAAATTTGCCCCTTTTACCCCTCCCAAAACACACATACGCACCGACTTCATAATGTATTTGGATCACTCATTCACAAACGCACACATGTTCTGCAATCCCATAATCCCACTCCAGATTGAGAACACCTTTAAGATACAATGTGATTATGATTAGGGATTATGATCAAATTATGACAGAGTGACAGATTAGACAGGGTAGTGTGCGTGTGTCGGGGAGGCGTGGTGCTGTCAAGGCGGACATTTTTGATAAAGCGTGTGCTCTTACGCGTCTTATTTACTATCACATAGATACTGTTAGATTGTAGATGCTCATAATAAACATGACCAGGATTTTAAATACTGAGGTCGGCCTATGTGAAAGTAATCCCTGTGAGCCAAAAGCTCATGCTTTAGACTGCTCTGAGTGCTCAGTCTGACAATGCTTTGTAGTCTCTGAGCCACAGACTTTCAACTGTTGAAGGAAATTGGAGAGAACCCATGCCGACATGGGGTGAACATACAAACTGCACACAGAAAAAGCCTGGCCAAACCCTGAACCTTCTTGCTGTGAGACAATAGTGCCTACTTTTACCCGTATAACTAAAGTAGTCGTGTCTGTACTTGATAGACGTCAGAGGTCAAATTTCACAACAGCAGCATGGAGCTACCAGTAATTTAGTATCTTGCCTAAAGACTTAAGCTTCATGTTGAGTTATGGACGTGTACTGCAAAACAAAACTAATGAGTTAGCGAGGTATGTCGAGCCAAAAGTCAGAGGTCTCTGTGTCGTGAAGGTGGCTGTCTTTTTACCTGACTACATATCTGCAGTAATTCATCCTGAACATGTGTTCAGAGTTTCAGTTTAAAATTGACGGGAAGCACCACATACTCACAAATTCCTTTCCTGACATGCAAAGTCGGATTTTGAGTCACTCCTGAAGGAATGTGTTTTGAGTAAAGTTGTGTCCTACTGATACAAATGAAGGAAGCTGTGCAGAAAAAACATGTCATTAGGCTACGGGACAAATTCAGAGCTAATTACACTGTTTTTACCCTTTAAATGAATCAAGTGTAAAGTTTCAGAGCTGTAATGTGCAGCTTCAATAAACAACAGCACTAATGGTGAAAATAAGAATAATTTCTAAATTACAGATTTCTGCAGCACTGCGCTCTTGCCTTATAAACAGCACCAGTGCTGCCCTTTGCCATGATATCAGGCTTAGAGATGCAAATCAGCTTCTCTATCACCTGTTCCTCTAAAAATGTCTCACTGTGATCCATTTTCAGCAGAAGTCGAGTCAAACACTACCTTTTTCAGGCACGGAAGCAGAAGTCTTGCTACAAAAGTTAATAACCAACCATCCTGATACCTATTATCAGGGTTTGTTAAGCCAGCAATTGCAAAGAAAACCTGGCTATGCCTCACTTGCTTTGTGGTACCGACCCAACTGAAAGAAACTGAAACTGAAGGACATGTGATGCCAAACAAGCTTTGATGGTTGAAAACAGGCAACAGGTTTCTTAATGCCCGAGTCGCGTCTGTTTATAAAGTGAAAGTGTGCTCCAAACATCAACAGATTACATATATACCGACAGTCTGCACAAGGCCACACACAAGTACACAGCATAAACAACAACAACAAAATCATTCTCACTTCCAGCTGGTTAAAAATCCATCAGACAGCATCACATCCTTCACATCCTGGATTCTCTCCATTGGATTTGTATGCCTTATACAACTGACTTTTAGAATTTGCTGCTTGGTTTTAAAGCACATTAAAGACAGCTCCCAAGCTAGGACAAAGACTGACTTCATATGAGCCAGTTCAGGTGGGTGTACTGCAAAGCAAGTTCACTAGGGAAAGAAAAAGAATGCATACATTTAAAGAAAGCTCTTAAAACATGTGGTTATCCTGAAGTAGGCCTTCATTAAATAGGGAAGATGCACAGGAAAGAAGGCGAGACACCGACTAGGAAGAAACAGAATGACAAACAGAACAACATTGTCATCCTTTATGTAACAGGTTCATCAGAGAGAATTTTCTCCAAGGACAACATCCCAGTGCAGTTCAGACCCAGCCACACACTGGGACAAAACCTGGTTCATCCCAAGGACAAAACTCCTAAACACAAGCTAAAATGTGCACTGTGCAGTGCAGCAAGAAGTGCTCAGACTTCTACACTGGAGAAACCAAAAGCCAAACAGCTACTCCACAAATGCACAGCACAACATAGAAGAGCCACCTCGACAGGACGAGGCTCGGCTGTACATCAGCATCTAAAGGACAAAGGTCACTCTTTCGAGGATGCCAATGTTCACATTTTGGAAAGTGAAAGAAACGATCATCTTTGAACAGTGGGGGTGGCTTACGACACTGTCTGCCACCTACCAATGGAGTTTTGAGATCCCGTCCCAGGCGCCTCAACCCCCACTCACATCTTGTGTCAGGTGATCTCAATGGGTCACATAATAGGGTGATGCAAAGTCTCACAATGCCTTCACCCGAAACCTCTGCTGATAATGACCCATGCCTTTTATCACACCTTGGCTCATGTGGTGAGCCACATGATCAATAGTGGGTCAACAACCCTATAAAGGGACAATTCGCACTAGACTGAAATACCCGGGACTCTCCACCGTTTGGTTTTAGAACTGAAGCTTTTTTGATGAGAGGTGAAACATCTTCAAGAAACTTAAAGACGTCCAGTTGCTTTGTTTCCAAGTTCCTTAGATTCATCATAGGCAGTACGATGATGCTCCCACAGTCCGAGAACACAGATATTTGGTTAATTGGCGCTTCTTAATTGGTTGTAGGTGTGAATGGTTTTCTGACTCTCTGCATTAGCCTTGAAAATCTGGGACCTATCCAGCGTGTACCCCACCACTGCAAAGTAATGACACTTTGTGCCCTCTCTGTGCAGCTGATTGTGTCTAATGTGACAATAGCACCTTCGAGCTCTGAAACTTTAAACTGCATGCATTTAAACATTAAAGATTACCCATAGCCTAATAAAGGAGAGGTGGAAATCGCTTCAGTTTGTCACCAGATCAAAGCAGGATTAATTTCACTGATAGTTATTGTTGGTGATAAGTAGGCTACAAATGCAACAGATCAGTTGTTTAATGTTTGTTCTAGCAGCTGCAAATCCAGAAGTGGAAAAGAGACAAGACAAGATTAGGACTGAGCATACAAACATTTATACTGAAGACATACAAATTCCAGTGGCAATGACGCAGTTCGCTCTGTTCTAACTTTTCCATGGCGTTATAAAAAGGTTGTATAATCTACAGTATGTACAGTCGTGAAGTTTACCTACACTCATCATGGGCATGCATGTCATCACAATTTTAACAATTTCTTTGAACTGCTCTTTTCCCAAGGATTGCACATCTTTAATGACTTTAAAAACAAGAACTGAGTGCACAAGTCGGGATTTTCTCTAATCCACAAATGGTCTAAAATATCCACACAGGATCAAATATATACATGCACTCACCTTGTTAGTATGACTACAACTGGTAGTTTCTCTTTGCCAGCATAGAAAGGATCAGTTGCACAGTGCTCATTGGAATGACCAACTCTCAGAACAATTCAAAAGTCCAAAAGAGCTCAGTGAAGATCTAAAGAGAACTGTGACATATTGGGAAGGTCACTTTAACAAGGTGTGGATGAAGACCCAAACTGTCATCTTCATTTGAGGGAAACTGGTTGGGTTGTACAGGAACCAGTGAGGCTCAAATCTGCCAAAAACTGGAAACTGCAGAAACACCAGTGTCACCATCCAGTGAAGTGAGTGTTACATCATCATGGACTAAGTGGGTGCCATCTGCTTCAAAATCAGCACCCTCAGCCTCGACTGAAATTCGGAGCTGTCCTCATGGACAAAGCAAATGCCTTCTGGAGAAAAGTTTCACAATTCGATGCAATAAAGATTGAGCTATTTGTCAATAATGATAGGAGGCATGTTTGGAGGATGACAGGTGAGCGTACAGACCTAAGAACATTGCACCAACTGTCAAGCATGGTCGTGGTAATATCATGCTCTGGGGCTGCTTTGCTGATTGTGGTACTGTTACATTACACAAAGTGGATGGAATAATGAAGGAGGACTACCTTCAACCAAAATATGTCTGGTTTAAGTGCAACTTGCTAAGGAACATTTAACCAAATATGAGTGTAGGTATGTACTTGTGCACCCAATTCTTGTTTTTTTGTTTTTTTAAGCAGTTACAGATTTATGCTATATAAGCGTTCCACACTAAAAAAAAAGAAATGTTCAAAGAAATCCTTAAAAGTCCAAAAGTACCAAGACATTCATGCCTGTACTGAGTGTATATAAACTTCTGAGCACTTAAAGCATTCTGTAAATAACTCTAGGCTTAATATGCCTGACTAATTCAATGATTAAATACATTTTAAACACTTTTTATATGCCGTCTTTTTTATTGTTATTTAAAAGGACAACAGCATTTTGTGCAATGCTTTCTTTAGCTTCCCCATTTCTCTAATTTTACAGTTTTAAGCACGAATGTCCAGCTCTGACAAATTCAGCATTTTCTCTCAAACCACTTCCTACATACTAGCTTTACTCTGGCGCTACACAAATGTTATTTCTACACACAACTCAAGACTCAAAGTGAAGTGACTTCAGTTAGTGATTCACGCAGCCACCACAGGATCCTTGGCAGGTATTTTATTTCATATATAGACGCTTTCTGTAATCAAATGTGAGTGCAATCAAACAACAGCAATACAAACATTACCAATGCAGTCTGAGAACCAAGAACAGGGTTAAAACAGGGAGTTCACTCACTCTACACAGCGAGCAGCTAGTAACCTCATGGACAACATCCAAAACAAAGGAAAAAAAAAAAAAGAAAAAAAAAAAAAGGACAGTCTGCTGTCATGTGCACCTCCAACCGTCATGGTGGGGAGGAAGACCGAGGAGACTACTGAACTGCCTCCACCCCTTCTCCCCCACCCAATCCAAACCACCAACCGCGACGCCATGAGTCCAACTTGCCCGCGGCTCTTCAGTGATAACCTCCCATTTTCCCATCATGATTATCATTGTCATCAACCTAACAGCAACAAGAAAAATAAAATCCAAATCATCTCTGCTTTTCAAACCTCAGGAGCCTATCAGTGTCCAGAGGTCCCTCAGGTTTAGTCCGTCTCAACCAATGGCTGTCCATCCTGGTCGATTAGAAAAACCACGTAGCTGTACATGTAGAACCAAAGTCCTCATGCAGTGCCCTGCGAAGGTGGCACATCACATACGTGCACAGGTGGAAGTGGGGAGGGGGTGTGGGGGGGTTTATGGTTTAGAGTGTCTGTGTGAGATAGAGAGTGTGTGTGTGTGTGTGTGTGTGTGTGTGTGTGTGTGTGTGTGTGTGTGTGTGTGTGTGTGTTTTAAGAGGGAAGAAGCAAATGTGTTAGGTGTTTATCAGACCTAGGAGCACAAAAAAAAGTCCAGGAGACGAAGAATTACATACAAAGTCTTTATCCACCATTTGTCTCCTCTTGGCCCTCCTTGAAACACTCTCACACACAAACTCTCTCGCATACACACCACACACACACACACACGATAGGTCCTCATGTCATTGTGAAGTCAGGCATCAACATTCAAGAAAAGAAAAGAAAAACAAAAACACCTCAATGGTAAAAATCATCTCTACCATCACAATGCTTCAGTTCATAAAATATTTTTTTCAGAGAAGTGATTCAGGTTTTTCCTCCAGGTTTAAAGCAGTATGCGTGTGTGTAGTAGTTGTCTTCGTCATCGTCTTTGTCCCACTGCTGCAAACACACACACACAGACACAGACACGCGCGCACACACACAACCAACATACGCACACTCACGCGCTCCAGCACACACCATGTGTCCTCTTTTAGTGGAGAAAGACATGGCGCAATGGAGAGACACTCCTCCTCCCCGAGTGGACGCACGGATCACCAGGAGGAGACGGGGTTTCTTGCCGCAGCTACCAAGGGTCATCCAGGTCACCGGCACTCTGGGTGAGGAAAGAAAAGGAAGAGAGGTGTGCCAGAATCGTTATTGCCAAGTCTATCATTGTATGTAGTAATTAAACTGCTCCAGAAGCCTTAAATAATGGCAAACTTTCACCCTCACTGTCCCCCCCCCCTTTTTTTAATATATTCAAATTAAATGGCTAATGGTGGAAAGCCGTTATATTCCCCTGCACAACCAGAACCTCTGATGACTCACCTTGCGGAGAATCACGAGGCCAGCTGTCAGACTGAAAAACAGGGGAGGAATGGAGAGAATGGAGTCCCTATAGTCTACATGGCTTCCTCTCGCTCCTCGCTCAGTTTGAGTTTTCAAACCTGAGAGCTGCTTTTGTTTTAAAGGAGACGACTCTTTAAAATGTCTTCAAGCAGCCGAGACGAGGTCAAGGCTCGAGCTAACAGCTGACAGAGGAGAGCAAGGAAGCTTCAGCAGTTTCCGAATACTTCACAGCCTACACAGACACATACACAACACAATAAACGGAGCAAAGGTCTACTAAAAGTGTCAGGGAACAGTCCTGTATCAAATGTCACCATGTTGCATTGGGATTGGAATGCTGAATCATGACAAACAATCACTTCTGAATGGAAAAATGTGAACTTTGAACTCCTTATGACAACCCCTGATCTGCAAGATGACTGATTTGGTACAGGTCCTAAACGAAAAATAGAAAAAAAAAACAAAACCCCAAGACATAAATACATACAGTTAGTTTACAGTGAGACACACTTGACACAAATCATTGCATTATACCTCAAATCCTTTTTATTTGTTCATTTGCAGAACTAACCTGTTCCACACAACCACATAGAAATCATAGAAATACAGCTCATACATACAGGCGCGAGCACACGCGCGCGCGCGCACACACACGCACGTACGCCGTTTAGCATTACCCCCCCTCTGATAGTTAAGTGCTTTAGATATTGAAAAGGTAAGTGCAGCGCATGCATTACCAGAATACAGGGCTTGTACAGACTCACAATAACCTCCATCTACCTGAATAAGAATAAACTCTGCAGGTCAAGCAGTCAGTTTCAATAAATCTTTTACATCGAGGTAAGTGTTTAAGATTGAGTCGTTCTGTATAGGCAATGGCACAACCTGTGAGGAATATAATATGCTGCAATGTGGGGTTTTTAAACAAAAGCTACAAAGGACTCTTGGAAACCTTGATTATTAATAATACCTTGAACTGATTACACAGAGAGCCATCGCACATGAAACATATCAAATGTAGTCCGAATGTAATTCACCACACGTGTCATTTAAGGTTAACAGTACAACATCAGCCGTCCCACCGATATGTATACGTATCACTTTTGTAAGGTAAGATCGAGAAGGCAGGAATACTTGTGGTCGCCATCCCACATGGAGTGCTACCTTTAGACTGACAGAACTGATGTAATCAAAGCAGAGGAGTCCCAATGTCCCCCACGTCCTAATCTTATCAGCAGTTACCAGTTTTTACAGTTTGCCTTTCACTGATCGATGCACTTTGTCAGAATAGCAGCTTTGGTAAAACTGCCAACAATAGGTTTGCAACATAGACTGTAAACAAAAGATAGCGGCAGCCACCATTATCTCGCCCGTTGGTTAGTGAGAATTTTTACTTTTTTTGTATTCAAACTGGATTACAGCAGCGAGAAGCTAGACCCACCCTAAAGCATAGGCTGGTTTATCCACATTTTTTACCCTAATTGGGACCAAAACTTACAAAATGAGCATAATTTTGTTTTACATATAATTTGAAACTACAAACTGAGACCATAAAGCCTCCACGGAGTCATATAGCAATAAGCAGGAGTGCATTTTCAAATGTATAGAACAGGAATTTTTTTGGAATGCTCTCCCCTGCTGGGAATTAGAAGGAATCCAGGTTTATGGCACTTCTACATACTTTACTTTCCAGACCTGGAACTACGTCCATCTTTTATATACAGTCTATGGGTCCACAGGTTATACTAATTAATGCTAACGTTCTGTTAGTAAGGCCCATGTTTCCAGTTTGAAATACTAGTGCTAAGCTGTGAACACGCCATCCAATCAAACAGCTGTTAGTACAAATGTAGGTCACCATCGTACAATGTAGTGCTTAGCATTTTAAGATAATGTAGCTATGCGCATGTTGCTGTGAAAACAAAACAAAACAAACAAAAACAAAAAAACCTCAGTGCATGACTAAAGATTTTTAGGGAGAACTATAATTGTCGCTCTGGCATCAAAATTTTATCCACTATATAGCTTTGCTTTCTAGTATTCAAAGAGCCTGAGCCTGAACATTTACACCCCCACCGCACTCTACCCCACCAATAACAGTATCAAGCAATTTATTATTTTTTTATGTAATCATGTGGAAGCTGCAAAGACTTAATTTGCACCCAGACTGGTTTGAACAACCTACCATCGCTGAGCAGCTGATGGACTGTGTAACTGTCAAGTAATGCAAGCAATCAGAAACACACATTTCAGTAGTGATTACTGGGCTTTTGCTCGGTCAGTCAAACTCATGCAGACACGCACACATAACACACATACAAAAACACAAGAAGAGTGTGTTCTGAGTCTGTAGATGGAGTAGGCCTGGAGACAGTGCAAAACGTTGCACAGCTGCAGTTCAGAATGTCTCCTCGTGTTTTCTTTGTCAGTTCCTCCACTGTATGAAGGTGTGGGGGGTGAGGCTTGAGTGTGGGGATGAGGCTTAAGGGTGGGGTTGAGGGTGGGGTCAGCCAGAAGCAAATACTGATAAATGTCGGCCATAGAGTGCAATGTTCACTTTGGCTTCACTAGCCACTTTTGCTTGTTATATTTTTATTAACTAATTTTCATTGGAAACAATCTGCTTCTGTGATCAAGTTTAAGTTTGGGAATCCAAGCCAAAGTGGTCAGAAGAAACAAAAAGGAAGAAAAATCAAAGAGTCCACGTCTAAGGTAAATATATATATATATATATATGTATGTCTCAGATACAGAACTTGAATGGACAGAAAAGCCCTTTTGTTGTTCCTAATGAATTATTCAAATACAAAGCTGGACGTGGCCGATGTGGCCATTCAAGTTCTGCGATGAAGGACAGAGGAGGAGAGGTCATAGCACATCTCACTAGAGCTCTGGGATAGGATGGATGAGAGGGTGGGTGGGTATACAGGCAGGTGGTCAGTCAGAAGAGGGATCAGACTTTGGGATGGGCTCGTCTTGGCTGGCCTCCAGCTCTGCAATGGCGGGTGAGGGCGGGGGCGAAGGGGGAGAGGGAGGGGAGGCAGGTTCGTCCTGGTTGTCACAGTCGTCGGTCGTCCTCCTTCTCTCCCCTGCTCTCTCAATAGCGCTCTCCCCCCGCAGATGGTAGGTAGCCAGGGACTCCTCCAACACCGAGCGGTACTGCCCCCGGTGGTGCATGCGGAACTGCCGAAGAGCCTCCAGCAGATGAGCTGCCGTGCTGCCACCTCCCTCCTCACTCTCCTCCTCCTCCTCTCCCCCCGCACAGGCCTGAGGTGACACGCCAGGGTCAGACTCTGCAGGCACGCTCCATTGTCAAACACACACCAGCACACATATGTATTTATATATACACACACACATCACCTTACAATCAGCGGCACATCACACACACAGACATCTACCACACATCAGCATCGCAGCATCAAGAGACATACTTGCACCAGACGAACAGGCCCATGCAAACGCTACCTCTGACCCTCTGACCAACAGTCCTTTGTGATATTTGCTGTGTAGTGTAACAAGGGGAGGGGGAATTCATCAGTACCCACAAGCCCAAAGAAAAGAGCCTGCAAGGCTAGACTCCACTGACATTAATACAACAAATACACCCATGCATTTATGCACACACTTCTTCACATTCACCCTGGTGGGCCGTTCAAGACCTGACACTGATCTCGTCTTCAGAATGAAGATGTTTGTAAAAACGCCTGCAGCCTTCCTTTAAAGACGCTGGATGTGGGATTCTCTGCTCTAACATATCCATTTCCTGCAGTATAAACAGAGTGCTGAAGTTTAAAACTCATGTCTTTTTCCGGTTGCTGTTATATTATTTGCAGCTGTAAATACTTCATACCATTTCTTTTTATTTATCTCTTAATAGTGACGGTGCGGTGTTACACATTTTAAACTACACTGAAAACATCCCACTTGTATGATTTAATTTGATTGTGTGCGACAACATTTAAACATTTATTTATAGAAGGTGCTAAGAAAAAAAATCTGTGACTCTGCCCTTAACAAAAACAAACAAACAAACCAAAACAAAAAAAGTTTGTGCTGTCCTGATTAGATGGCCTTGTGGGAGTCCCTATCTGACCAAATCATTGTGGTCAAAGGTGCAAAATGAACCAAACTTAAAAAATGACAACTTAAATCTGAAGTGGGTTTTACTTTTTTTTAAAGAACCTTTGGATCACATCCATATAAATGTGTTTGAATACACAAATCAGTATTTTTGAGCAGAATCATGATACCAGGGGAGTGTTAACATCTAATTCAACTTAATTTACATAATCTTTGGCTTGAGATTTCTTAGACAAATCACAGCGAACACAATGCAGCATGGGTACTTTAATTATTGGGTAATTAAAGCACAGATGATCCTGACATTGTTTTCGTAAGCAGTGTGCATACCCGTTCTATGTAACAGAAGAATAATATCTCTAATCTTATTTTTTATTTACATTGATTTCCACATAGTCAAAAAGATATGAGACAGAAAACAGTAAGGAAGCCAAAGGCCTCTCTGGGATCGATACGTCTGTTGGGAGGATTTCTGCAAAATTTACACACAGATTTGAATTATATTTTTACAAGATGTGAGGCTGGGCCTAGCTTAAAAGAAATTAGAATTTTGGATTTTGATCTATGAATTTATTGCAGGGATTTATTAACATTGTGAGAAAGATCAAAAACTGCACATTTCAGGCAGTATGTTCACAAATAAATATCCGATTGAAGACATCTTGAAGTTTAAGAAAGTATCAAAAACAAATCTGGGTTCAAATATCTTTCTAGAGCAATCACTCAGTGCTTTGCAGAAGTATGGCTTCCCGATGAGGTGAATAAAACTTTTTTTAAATGTCCTCCAAGCATTTATTTAAGTGCACACACCGAGTATATGAAACAGATGAACGAGAATCCACCTTAAATAAGCTGTGACTACCGAGTTTATCAGTAATACAAAGTAAATATTTAATGTAACAAATAAAGCTAGCATGTTCTTTTGAATGATTTTCTGCTGCTAGGTTTCCAAACACAAAAAAACAGATGCATTTTTCAAGCATTTCAAGGATTAACTATATGAAGTCAATGGTTTAAATAATATGCGCTCACTGCTGAGGGGTTCAACAGGTTTATTGAGGTCTTACTATACATTCCGTTTCGATGATAAATGTGAAATAGAAACAGACGCTTGGAGCTTCAGTGCTTTTCAACGTGGAATGCAGTCAACTGAGGCTCCCTGAACCTGTCAAGGTTATTCCGTTTATTCTATCCTCCGCCCTCTTTCACACTTATATCACATTCATTTTCTCTCGCTCTCACACATACATACAGCGGCACACAGAAAGAGTGTCCTTGTCTGGGCTGGTGTTTGTTTATGAGGTTATGTTGAGGCAGGGTGAAAGGCTGAAGAGGTGAAGGGCGGGGAAGAGTTCAGAGAGAGGTTAACTCACCCCTTCTTCTTCTCTGTGAGGGTTCAGCCTATTGTACACCGCCTCGATCACACTCCGCCTGCAAACACACAAACAACACATAGTTTCCTGCTTAGAGGAGACAAACAGCCCTGACATAATGCAGCTTCTGTTCGGTCTCAGTAAATGTATATTGATTGAGGACTTAATGGAGCTAAAAGCGACTTTGTCAATTTTCGAGAATCCACCATTCATGCATATGACACTCTGTAATCTCTTCATTCATGTGTGCAGTCAGTTAATGTTGTGAGTGTTTTCTGGATGTGTTGGCGTTTTAAACATGTTTATCCCAGTTTGTTGTGCATGCAACTAAAGGATGCAGACACTTGCGTTTCTCAGTGTTTTATCATCATCAAATCCTGAAAGGCTTTTCTTGTATAACTGGATAAATCCCAAACATAAACAACATATACACTTTTGAATTTGATGAAAAAAAATCTAAACTTTTCACATCTTTAATCAACCCAGACTATTTTAACTTATGGGTCATAATATACATCTAATGCTCTCCTAGTAAGACATGTTGCTAAAAACACATCAAACAGATTGACTGCTTATAAACCCAAAGGGCCAGATTTGCAAGATGGGGCAAATTAGCATGAGATGCTCTGCTAACAAGGTGCTAGTTCATAAGCAAAGACGCAGCCAATTTATTTCAATAATGACTAACACCATCCATCGACAGCGCGAATTAGTGGGTCAGAAATGAGCAGGCGTGATGAGGGAGTGCGTATTCAACCTACTAAAGTAATACAATGTAAGCACAGGTTTTATCTCTGTGTTTAACGACACAAATCGAGCGTCAGTTTAGACCAATGAGCAGTTAAATAAGAATTGTTGCGTTTTTGACGTAAAGGCGGAGTCTTCAGTTACAAATTGTTGGGAATTTTGTGTGGATAAATGGCATCTTTGAATATATCAGGTGGCGTGATTCTGTGAAGCGCTGCATTATAAAAACTACTGCCACTTATGGTATATATTTGAAAATCCTAGGGGACTGACCTCTAACCTTGAGGTCAAGGTTACTGGGAATTTAACTTGTCTGAAATTTCTTGTAGCTGCACCTATTGGATGAATTAGAAATCCTACGCTGCCTCGTTCTTGAGTTATTATCGCATTTACAACATTTTCAGACAACCTGACCTCTGGCTTGAGGTTGAGGTCACCGAGATTCGAACTCCAAGAGAGATTTTTAATGGTAATAATTTGAAAATCTTACACTCCTCATTCCCAAGTTATTGCATTCACAAGCTTGGGTGTTCACTCCGCCTGTCGAGGTGACGACAATACCTCATGAGCCTTTTTGGCTGAAGGGTAAAAACTATTCCACCTTCTAAACCTGTGTTTAACATTAACCAGTAGAATGTGCAAAATAAGAATACAAAACCTTATTTTCTGTCAGAGCTGTCTGACTCTTGTGTTAATAAAGTTTCTGTTACTGTGCCATGTATATAAAAACTTGTTTGTTTTGTTTTTACCTGCATGATGTGTGATGGTGCAGGTATTCGAATATATCATTACTTTGATTTAAGAGTTAATCTGATGCACTTTAATAGCTATATTTAATAGCTGTACGTCAACAGACATTTTAAGCTGCATGCCTTAGCTATATACTAGCGAGAAGGTAAAAAAGCTGTCATAGGACTGCTCACAAGTTCTGTGAACAGGTCTCTGTTAAATTCAGTTATACGTGGTTAGGTTTTGATTTTACATCAAAATACCAGTAATCACAAAGTACCAGAAATATGCAGAGATCAGATCTAACCATTCAGGATAAGAATTCAATGAGAAGACAGAGGATCGGAAAAGCTTTGGCAATCCATCCATGCCAGCTATACACTCGTTCTGATAACATTTCACCAATGGCACTCCAAAGCATAACCCTTTACTTAATGCCCTTCATAACTGCGATAAGAAATGTGCTATGCAAACAAAGCTGGTTTTGGTGACTTGTGAGTGAAGGATTCAACTTGTAGTTCATCGCACAGTGTTAACATTCTGACGATAAATTTCTATGGAATGAATCTATTCAAATTTTCAAGCCTCATAACAATAACTATATACAAGTTTTAAGTGTATAAAAAGTAGATTTTGTTGTATATTTACTTGCTGGCCAGGCCTCCACCAGGGGGAAGGTTGGGGATGTTCTCTGAGGCAATGCTCCTTAGGACAGATACCAGGTCAGGGACTCCAGCCTCTCCACAGTTTCCCATAAGCTCTACAGACAAATGGAAAGATGACAAAAGCTATAATACAGAAATACACCATTTTTAGAATTTAACCACCATCTTTCTCTACAAAGGCTGAGAATTAACGCATAGTAAATCAGATAAACCCCTGCTTGCCTTCTGCTGCGGAACAGTAGAAGACTTCAAATATTTGTACTACCTAAAAAAGACTTATTATGTCGAAGTTATATAGACAGCACCTAAGCACTGAATGCGGCCTTGTGTGTTTCACCTAACCTTTAGAAACAGGCTGAACTATGACTAAACACTTCACAAAAGCCAACCACAAGTTTCAACCGCAACATATCAGACGTGACATTTTAAATACTTAGTGTATTTGCAAAACAAGAAAGATGCTGACGGATAAATAGTAATGTTTCTTTTTTTAACCACAGTATAAAGACTGTGCTGTTGAACACAATAATAAATACAGTACATATTCTAAATTGTGTTATGTTTGTTTTAGAGAAAGTTGTTTTACTGAGCTTGCAAACTTAGCAAATTGTTTTTTGTTTTAGTGCATAACCTTGAACTTTAATTAGAAATTGGGGGGAAAACTGAATAAGCAAACTAAACTTTTCACAGCCTGGTGGTGAGTGAATTTTGGCTTTTATTGAAAGATAAAAGTAAAGAAAAGGGATGTACTTAAAGGCAAAATAAGAATGATTGCAAATCCAAAATCATACAGTCATAGTTTGCAGGTGTGTTTGTGTGTGTTCAGAATGCTGACCCTCAACACGGGTTTCCAAGTATTTATCCAATTCCTCTTCCTTCTTCACAGCCTCCTCTGAGATCTTGGGAGCCGCGGAGAAACACACCAGCACCACACTCATATTGTCCCTGCTCCCCTGGAGAGCGAAGATTGGAGAGAGAGAATGAAGAATGCGTTTCTTTAGCTGGAGGGCCAGTGTAAAACACTATATTAATTGGCATTTATAGGACACACACAGTTCCTTGGCCTTTAACCAAATGGGTAGGCACCTTGTGATTACCTTGTAAAACTCCAATTGGTCACAGTAACGTTCTGTAAGTGTACAATGTATCATACATCACAAAAAGCCGTGGCAGTGGAGGAAATTTATAGCAGCGTGTGGCTGTTACTTGAGATAACTCGTACAGCAAGGTAAAAATAACCAAGGCTCTGTGCACTCACTGGTTCTTGGAGTACCCAAGACACAAAATAAGTGATGCACATAGTGTAATAGTCTAATAGATTCTGCTAAAGCCATTCCTGCTTTATCTTCAATCGATAGCTGAGAGGGCCAATGGATAATGAGAGAATTTAAAGCACCAGTGCATTATTCATCACCTTGTCTTTCACTGTGAGACGTAAAGCATTTTAAATATTTAGATTTGTAATATTTTTGTTACACTCGGCTGCCGTTGTCCATGTTTTACTTTAATATACTATATTTGGTAATTCTACATGGCATCAGATTTCGATTTAGAAAAGTGGCAGCCATTTCCCACAAATACACTTCACTTGGGCGAGGTGCCCAGGCATACGAACTGCTGTCCAAGTGTTTCTGACAACTAATTTAGCAAAAAATCCATCAGGGGCACAACACCATCCATATACTACTGGACAATCGTTCACTCATATTTTGAAAGTTCAGTCGCTGCTAACCCAGACCTGGTCTTCTGTTTCCCAATCAGTCAGAAGTTTTTTATATCATCAATGTCATTATTATTGTATAATCCCTTATCAGATTGTCTAAGATTGCAAGATGAGATTCCAACAGTAGTCCTTTTTCTGCTCTGGAGATCCAGCATAAGCCGGAGGGCCACTTTAACTGGAGTCTACAGCTAGTGGAAACTCCTTCATGTGCTGCTACACTGAGCTCACTGAGTCTTCAGAGTTAAACAAGGACAACCAGCTGCAGTTGGATTCAGTCTCCATTTTTCAAACAGTATTGTTTAAGATGCGTGTCTGTCTGACACCACCAGAAATAGAATTAAAATCTGCTTTTGGATTAACTCTAATAACCAGATCTGGTCTGACATTTGGTATACTAGAGTAAATAGTCTTCAAATACTTTCCCACCAGAGCAAATCAGTCTTCTAAACAGATTATAACCTACAAATTTACCAAGCTATCTTTGGTTTGCATGCAACAAGTAATCTTTCAGACATTTGTAACTGCGATACAGCTCTGCCCCATGGAAATATGTTAAGTTAAATTTTGCATTTAAAATCATAATCCTATCAGTAAAACTAGTCAAAACAGCTCTGTTTCTGCAGAGTTTCACCTTAAATGTACACTGTATATGAGAAACAGCTCACCTTATGCAAGCAGGTGTCCACCACTGAGTTACAGACCTTTTCAAGGTCGTCACACACCAGAAGTCGTGAGTGGACAAACTCACACAGCTCCTCGTTGGACATGACATCCCAGATCCCATCGCACGCCAGGACTATAAACTCGTCTCCTTCGGCTACCCGCTCCAACACACATACCTCTGGCTCGGGGCTCACCAGCTGCTCCGTGGGGCCCTTACCATCCACACATTTGTAGTCGTAGTCCCCCAGAGCCCGGGACACAGCCAGGGAACCGTTTACCCTCTGGATCATGACTGAGCCGCCAGCATTCTGGATGCGCTCTTTTTCACGTGGGTTGCAGGGCTTGTGGTCTTGGGTGGAGAAGCCCACCTTGCTGTCTCGACTAAGCACAGCCCGTGAGTCACCGCAGTTAATGAAGTAGAGGTGGGTCGGGCTGAGCAACACGCATACTGCTGTTGATCCGCTGCGGTCCAGGCCCTGCCGCAGGTCAGAGAAGCTGCGCATATACTCGTCAATGTTCAGGAAGCCAGAGCGGATGCCGTCTTTCACGCCTTCCACGGAGCTGGGTCCTGAAGCAAATTCAGCCCCTCCTGACAAGATGTGCTCCAGCAGGTGACCAGAACAGTAGTTGGCCACCCGGGAGCCAGCGTGGCCATCGTAGACAGCAAAGAAAGACCAGTCGGTGAGTCCATGGGGAAGGCCCACCACAGCTGTGTGGGCGTCCTCCATTTCCACCCTCCAGCCTTGCATGGAGCTCAGGCCGTAACGCAGCCCATTGCCCTCACCGTGGGCACTGTGTTTCTCCGTCTTCGGCTTGTCCAGGAATGCACCCATTGCTGCCTATAGCTAGAGAGTGGAAGAGAAGAAGGCAACTCAGTAAAGAAACATGACACTATAAACAGCAAAGACAAAGAAACTAGCATCTCATGCGCAAAGTCAGTAACCACAACATAAACACCAACTTTCTAAGTTTTTGAGTTAGACCTATAGCCAGTGGTTCCACACATAGACTTTACTATAGGCAACCACCAAGGTATGTTATTCCAAGTAATTCTATCATTTTTCTGTATAGTGAACATTCCACTCATCCTTCCAGTTTTCTGTTTCCCTAATGACAGACTGACCAGGCTACTATTGTGGTAGTTCTCAATATCAGTGAATGTCTTCTCCATAATGTTTATTGATTGGATAGACCATTTCATCTTCATTTGGCTGTTTAGCGGATCATCTACCTCGATCTCACGAGGTAGCTTGAATAAATCAAGATGGCTACATCAGCCAGGACGCTAAGACCTTCTCCAAATTAACACGTGAATCAAAATAACCATACCTGCCCAGATGGAGGCAGATGATCAGCTGTGGTGAACACTATAGCAAGCTAAAAGAAGAATAAGATGATGAATTGTTGTTATAGATAATTAACTTAAGAAAGCACTGGCACACGTGTGCACCCTGTGAAAATAATTATTTTGACAGAGACAACTTCTGTCTAATTTTGGTTCTGTGCATTACCACAATGAATTTTAAATAAAACAACTCAGATGCAGTCGAGTGCAGACTTTCAGTTTTAATTCAGAGGGTTGAAGAAAAAGATTGCATAAAAATGTGAGGAACTAAAGCATTTTTTTTTATTTAACACAATCCATTTATTTTGGGGGTTTAAAAGTAAACCATTTGCTGGCTGAAACTCCTAAACCCATAATCCAATTTGAATGTAGATACCCTACCCTCAAATGAAAGCTGAGAGTCTAAACATTGTGTCCGTGTACATAACTGGAACATGTTTCAGTAAACGGGTAACAACAAAAAGAAAAACTTGAGTCAGTGTTCAAAGATATATGGAACTAACTGTAATCCAGTTGAGTGGGAAACCCTCTGCACTGATAAACTCATGAACTTGATGCATGTTATCATATATGAATAACTGCACATACTGACCAAAAAACTATACATTAGAACTGACATGAAGACCTTCAAATTCTAAACTTGAACTCCCACGTTGTAAAATGTAATAATCCAGAATTATTCAGACTATGCTTAAAAAACAGCAATACTGAAATAAACAATTAATGACTGCATTTATAAACCTTATTGTACACGTTTGATAAAAAGCCATTTTCAGTTTACAGATCACAACTTTGGCAGATCTATAAGAAAAAATACACAACATTCTAAAGTGCATAATAACGTGCTTTGTACTATAAATCTCTCTAAATCACCGGTTTTTGATGTCAGTAGTTCAGTAGGCTGCATCATGCCGTGAGTACTGAGAGCTTTTAATTACTCAATGGAGGGTGAGAGCCAGAGATCCTGACAAGACAAAGATAGCTGAGGAGGAACCACAGAGTCGAGGATTATACTGTGGAAGCTTCACCCAGCACACAGAGCCTCTTTCACTCTGAACACACAGTAACTAATACCATTAGTTAACTTGTTGTCGGGAAATGGAGTGGCATTACTGAATCAGTAGGGCATAGATTCTCTGCTGCCAAGAGCTGAATTAAATCTCACTTTGAGTCTTGTTTGGTCTTTTCCTCAACATAAACTTTGTTCACTTAAAAAGAACCGCAGAACCTCTTTGTCCATGAGTTAATCACAATCAGCCTTTTAATTATTAAAGCCAGTGGCGTCAGGCAGGCAGACGTCATTAGTTCTTAACATTTCAAGGCCCTGTGTATCCACGATGTCTTGGATGCCAAGATAGGAAAGACGTTTATGTCATCAGGAGGGATTTTACTGCTGTGGAAAGTTAGCAATAATGCTATCTTTTGATGCAACAAATGCAGGAAAACTGTAGGAATGCTCATTAGAAAGAAATTTACTGGGAATGTACAAGCTTTTGTCATCTCTGTACCTTGCCAAGGACATTGTGTGGTGGTTTTTTGCAACAGCTGAGTCAGGCTCAACTTATCTGATGGAAAACCCTATACTGTTAGCACACCAGCTGTGAAAACAGCAGATTCATTTGATGTCTATATTTTGCTAATCTATCTTTTACTAGTTTACTACCTATAAAGGTAAATGACAGAGCACAAGAGAAGCCACCACAAAGGGTCAGCAGTTATTTGAGGTTTGCTACATTGCAGTACTTCTATCTTAATGGTGATTTAATGGCAAAGAATGATTAAGTGAGTTGGAAATAATGGGAAAGCCGCATTATAATGTTATGCTGAAGACATGTCTTTCAAAGATTTTACTGCACTTAGAGTAGGGCTGTAACCCTTCTGAAACCAAGATGCAAATCACCAGACAAACAGCTGTTTGTCCCTACTTAAATGTCCATGTTCACGAAAAAGTCATCAGACCTAACTCTGGTAAAAAGCTTATTTTTTTCTTCTTATTTTGTTTTATTTTTTGCTGACTGTTAAAAAAAAAATAAGCATGACCCAAAAGACAGTTGTGAAGAATTAATACACCCCAAATCTCTAGTAATGTAGTGAAATGTCAACATAACTGACATAACTGTTCACTGTTTGTGTGTGGGAAGGTCAAATAAGTACACACACTTACACACTTACCTAAAGGGCAAAAGGAAGGGAAGAAAAACTTGCATAACTGCAAATGACAGCAAGACCCAAGAGAGACTCTCACATTAAGCTGAAAGTGCAAATAAAGTTGTTAAATAAACACTATTTTTGTTCTTCTGTCCATTTACTAAACAATATTTAGGTAAAGCCTTCCTAATGATCCCCATGTCGTCATCATAACTAGGAATAAAGCCAATTAACTACTGACGCAGCACTCAGTACTGGCCAAAGGCCAAATCCAAGGTAAAAGCATTGCTATTGAGACTAAAAAAGCTGGATAAGTTTTGACCTCTAATGTTGAAATTAGGAATGTTTCTAGCAACTAATTTACAAATTATTTAATGCAGACAAGGAAACAATAGCTGACTAGTCCATCCATCCATCCATCCATCCATCCATCTTCATCCGCTTTATCCGAGGCCGGGTCGCGGGGGCAGCAGCCTAAGCAGAGAAACCCAGACCTCCCTCTCCCCAGCCACCTCCTCCAGCTTATCCGGGGGAACACCAAGGCGTTCCCAGGCCAGCCAAGAGATATAATCTCTCCAGCGTGTCCTGGGTCTGCCCTGGGCCTCCTCCCGGTGGGACATGCCCGAACACCTCATCCAGGAGGCGCCCAGGAGGCATCCTTGTCAGATGCCCGAACCACCTCAACTGGCTCCTTTCGATGTGGAGGAGCAGCGGCTCTACTCTGAGCCCCTCCCGGATGGCCGAACTTCTCACCCTATCTCTAAGGGAGAGGCCAGCCACCCTTCGGAGGAAGCTCATTTCTGCCGCTTGTATCCGCGATCTCGTTCTTTTTCGGTCACTACCCACAGCTCGTGGCCATAGGTGAGGTAGGGATGTAGATCGACCGGTAAATTGAGAGCTTCGCTTTTACACTCAGCTCCCTCTTCACCACGACGGACCGGTGCAGCGTCCGCATCACTGCAGCCGCAGCACCAATCCGTCTGTCGATCTCCGGCTCCCTTCTCCCATCACTCGCGAACAAGACCCCGAGATACTTGAACTCCTCCACTTGGGGCAGGAACTCATCCCCGACCCGGAGTGGGCACTCCACCCTTTTCCAGCTGAGAACCATGGCCTCAGATTTGGAGGTGCTGATCCTCATTCCCGCTGCTTCACACTCGGCTGCGAACCGTTCCAGTGCGAGCTGGAGGCCCTCACCCGATGAAGCCAACAGAACCACATCATCCGCAAAAAGCAGAGATGAGATTCTGAGGTCACCGAAGCGAAAGCCCTCCGCCACTTGGCTGCGCCTAGAAATCCTGTCCATAAAAATTATGAACAGAACCGGTGACAAAGGGCAGCCCTGGCGGAGCCCATCACCCACCAGGAACGAGTCCGACTTATTGCCGGCAATGCGAACCAAACTCTTGCAACGGTTGTATAGGGATTGAATGGCCCGTAGCAATGGGCCAGACACCCCATACTCCATAACACCTCCCACAGGACACCCGAGGGACACGGTCGAATGCCTTCTCCAGGTCCACAAAACACATGTAGACTGGTTGGGCAAACTCCCATGCACCCTCAAGTATCCTTGAGAGGATAAAGAGCTGGTCCAGTGTTCCGCGACCAGGACTAGTCTAAAAATAAAAACATACTCAAAAATCATCAGATTGGTGACCTGTCCAGGGTGTACCCTGCCTCTCGCCCTATGGTAGCTGGGATACCAATATGAAAATTGGTGCTTAAGTATCAGCCCTTTAAAGTCTGACACTTTAAGCAGCCTGACCTGACACTAATCTTAATATTACATATATTATTTGGCTAGATCATGATACCCACTACAGTCTCCAAAACCTCCCTTTTACTTTTCTCTGGTATTTTCTCTACACATGAATCAATTCAGACCTAAATGTGAGCAACTGCTACAGTATGGGGTGATTCACAAAACGCATGGTTGGTGTTAAACTCATGAGATCTCGAAATCAATGAAAAGCTATAAAAATCAAAAGAGCCTTGACTACATATTGACTTTTCACTGGGTGTTACTTCCCACATGAGTTCGCACACTCGCACACACACACACACAAAGACACACGGCGTGACGGCCATGTGCCCAAAAAAGGTTGATACGTGCAAGGAGTGACTACAGCTGGTTTCACGTATGTGTGTGTGTGTCTGCTCTGCGCATGCGTGCAGTGTCATAGTCTATGTGCGAGAAAAAGATGCTCTATAAATACGCCAGGATGGTTTAGATTTCATGACCAGGGTGAGGAGTTGAACCATGCCATTGACATTTTTTAAACTGCTTTCTTGCTACGTGATTATGACAACTAGATTTTCTAAATTAAGCTCATGTTTTCCACTCTTGTGTAGCCTGTATTTTAATGTATTGTATGTTAAGAAAAAGCACTTAGACGTGCTATGAGAAAGGGACAAACGTGTTATGTTCACCCACAGTGATTCTCTCTAAAAATAAAACAAACACACTGCTATTGCCTAGCAACCACCCACCCTGCAGTGCAAACATCCAGCCTAGGCTTCATTCAGCGACATCCCCCTCTCTATGTCTTTCTCTGTCTAAAAGAAACACACACACACTCTCAGCTGCTTGGTAGAGAGAAGAGAGGGGAGTTGCATCATCCATCCATTAAAGCAGTTGCAGCAGCCAGCCCTGAAAGGAGACATGCAGACTGCAAGAACACATGCAGATATGATGAGGTATCTCTGGCTGACGATGGCTGTTAATAAACTGCTGGCAAAAAACACGTACACAGAGGAGAGAAAAGCTGGGAAATATCTGGACTATGAAATCAGACTGAAACTAGGAACTCTCAACCACTTAACCCCCCCTTAAAACTGCTATCGCCCATACAGTAACCACAGGTCGAAACAGTCACCCCCGATGCTGAAACACACGCCTGCCAAAAACCACTGGCTTTGAAAAGGGAAGTGGAAGGTCGGGATTACATAATGCTGCAGAGAGTCCAAATGCTGCGCTCAGAGCAGCCACATTCATACTAAACAGCTATCCTGTTCAGTAAGAGTCGCTCACAGGTTTCAGCATTATCCATATATACACTATAACTCACTGGATTTCGCCTAATTTGACTGATTTATATAAATGTGTGTGAAGGTTGTTTACAACTTTACATGTTAATAAGAAGAAGATTTAAGACATTTCATTTGCTCCAGAAACTTTAAGACCTTTACACTGCTTCTCGTCTATAAAAGGTTTACCTTGGCTCAAAACCGGTCTTTTGGGAGTGACTCTCAAGGTTAAGAAACCTGTGTTACCTGACTTAACAGAAGTCTACGCATTTTAAACTTGAATAACTTCAACCCCACTTCAAAAATGGCTGTTTAAAATCAGTCCTGGTGGGTTTGTTTTTTTTAATTCTTTTTGTTTTGTAAAGAAAAACTCAGTATTTCCAATATCCAATTTTTGTTGAGTAATACAAATTGACATGTGTTCCCGCCTTGATAAATAACAGTGTTTTTTTATAGAGAGCACAATAATGGATTACTTTTAAGATGGTTAAAGAGGACACAGCCAGTTAGTCAGTTGCCTGGGGATTACCAATAGCCCAGGCCTTGGGGCTTTATACTGCGGCTGGAAAGCATAAGCTTTGTTTCATTGACAAGTTTTTCCAAGGTGCTGTTTATAAACTTTCTTGACATTTACAAAATATAACAAACCGTTATATTTAACTTCTGTGAAGAGCAAAGCCACAGAACAAAGTGGCTGCCTAGCAAACAAACAGGACACAGACTGAAGGAGGCAGCGAGCAGTCTTTTCCAAATATACACTTACCACTCAGGTATATTGATGGCCACCCAAGTATATTTTTATTTTATTTTATTTACACAATGGCCTTAAAACCGATATAGTTTTGAAAGTTCAATCTTTCCACTGACGGTTCTTAAAGTATAGCATTTCCTTACTGCCAGGTAGGTCAGTTTGCTGTTGTGGCAGTCTTCTGTATCATTTAGCTGTCTTGAATCTCTGATCCAGCACTTAGACTTCAACTCCACCATCTCAATTGCTCTCAAAATCCACTGTGAGCACTCACTTTAGCCAGAATCTAGTGCAGTTGAAGACATGATGCTGCTATCCTGAAGTTGATGAGCAGAACAGGAACAATCATTACCCGCTGTGAGGTCCAAGATGGTGGAGTTGAAGTCGCTTTGCTGGATACTTAACAAACTGATTGTCATATTTGCATTACTTCCTCATTTATTTAAATTAGCATGTGTAAGCCTCAGTTTGCATGTATGCACATGCACAAGCCTCAGCGCAAATGCAATAGTACCACTAAGAGAGACTAAATTCAAGCTAGCGCATTATCTTAACATTACTATTATTTGCTAACATCAACTTTGAAAAAACAAACATACATTTAAATGATTGGTATTCCCACAAATAACTTCCCTGTTTTTTCTTGGTGCCTGTACTATTATACAAGTTCAGCATACTCTGAATACCTTTTCCTTATCGGAGTTCACTTACAGCCCCACCAAGCTGTCAAACAAAAGTTACTCACTTCATAATTTAACGCACAGTTTCACGTGAAAGAGCCAGTGCTGGGAGTATACAGGTTCTGACAGCAAAGGAAGAACGGTAAGATAGTGTTTTTCTTATCACACACACGACATTACCTATGGGTTCTAATAAAGTCTATCCAAACCCTGGAATCAAAGCAGCGAAAAGTACCAACAGTAAAAGTTTACAGAATTATCACTGACATGCTTCTAATGTGAAGATGTAACTACTATTACAAATTTTCTTTTAGTTTTTAAATCCATCTATACATTTTTAAGTTCAAACAAACTTACTAAAAGTTCACAAAAAGTCCAGTTGCTTTCTTTTCCAAACTCCTTGGACTACCACGACCTTGATGACTGAGAACCTACATAGACTTTGATCAGGGGTGTCAAACCTAAGGCCCAGGGGCCAGAATTACCCCAACAGAGACTCCAATCTGCCCCATTGAATGGTTTAGGATAATGTGAAGGACGACATTAATTTGGGACTTTCAAATGTATTTTCAGCTTGTTGTACAACTTGTACAGCAAGACCTTCTCAATGGCCATTTATACTCCAAAGTAATTAAGTAACAGATTTCTGTATTTTACACATTTACTTCTTACGACTTAAGCCCAAAGGTCATGCTGACAGATTTCCTTCATGTACTACAGCAGTGTATCCCGTAGAAAAAGCGAGACATACTGTTAAATTTGCGCTTGGTTTTTTTATATTAAGATAACTCATTGATTGAATATGTTGTTACATTTATCATTTAACATCCCTGACGTCAATGTTTTGTTATCATATGCAAGACAGTTTCAACTATAGTTGTTCAGCTGCAATCCTGATGGTGTTAAACAGTGTGAGAACAAATAAAGAACAAATAAATAATTTCAAATTTATATCAAGGTTTTAGCTACTGATGTTAAGGCTCAGAACAAGAAAATTGTTTTCAAACTGCTAGCAGGCAGAAGGAGAAAAAATAAAAAGACATAATGAATCTATTTCATATGGATGCTCAGTTAGAAAAAGAAAAAAAAAATATCTGCCAACTGAGGTCCACGTGATCTTCCAGGAATAGTGACACTATTTTCCAGAAAAGTCAGCAGGCGGTGATTTCCTGCATGCTGACCTCTCATCTGTAGTGTAAATTGCTTCAAAGCAGGTTAATTCTGCAACATAAGATGGGTGGTAACAAACGAACCAAACCAATCTCTAATTCTGCTTCACAGTACTGCCCTCCTAAGGGTCATCTTACTTTATTCTCTCACTGAAGTTGTGAAGAGCGTCACTGGCTATGAGGGGAAGAAGGGGTCCATTTGGGCTTTACCTGGCTTGTCTTGTGAGCATATATGGCCGCCAGAGAGTCTTACGCAAACTGTGCATTCATTTAAATATGTTAAATATATTTACCTTATTCAAAAAATATTAAGCTAATGAAGGATCAGCAAACACAATAGTAGAGTACTGAGTTTTTACACCTCTCTGATAATTAGCATAAAAGGAGCTAGCAAGAATAATATGTTTATCTTACAGCATTTACACTTTCATGTCTCTTTCAATCCACATGTTGAACTGATGACCACCAAAAGGAAAATTACTGATAAATATAACTCGATCTTGTGATATTCCTCCATATTTACATAGTGAAAGGGAGCCATGTGAAAGCACCATTAAACTAACAGTTCAGGGAGGACTGTGGGATAGTAAGTGAGGACTGCGGAGGATACGGCGGGTCAAATTTCACAGCTGCATTTGGAGGAGCCTCTGGTACGGGACAGCCTCGTCAAACTGCTGGGACGTATTCAGTCTTGAGTTACGGACTTTGAAGCAAGCATACCCCGAATAGGGAAACAGCTCCTGTTGTCTAAGTGGTCCGGGGCAACAGTACTGGCCACACCTTTACGTTATATCTACTCACACCCCTGAACATAAGGTTACATGTTTATATCAGTCTTGTTTATCTTATCTGATACTCTTACCAAAGGCCTGTGCTGAAGGCATTTTTAAGCTTTAAATTTCTTTTATTACACACAGAACAAAAGGTTCACATATCCAACTTTTGTTCATCTGCCCTTTGTGCACTAATCTGCAGCAGATTGCTTCAGAGAGGGGCTTTATGCCTCCTGAATGACAGCAAAAATAACTTTGGCGTACAAAGCTCACAGGTAACATTTTACACTGTCAAAGTGCTTTCAAAGAAAGCAGGTGTTACAAAAAACTATAGTCAAACTAACAGGTTTCTGCAATCCTTCAAGACAAGAGCATGGAAATGGGCCAAGGGCAGTCTACCACCGCACACCACAAAATCACAGCCTAATAGTTAACAAGACTCATAAAATCTGAGGAAGGAACCACAGAAAGAATAAAACTAAAAGGAAAGCACCAATCCAGTACTTATAGCCCTTTTTCAATAGTACCGATCCGGCTAGACTCGAACGTTTCCGTTGTTTTCCATTGGAACTGACTACCACCTAATGTGTGTGGAGTCATCATAGCAACATGGCAGAAGGTCCTGTGATGTCATTTGTATGCCATATGAATGCCACAACAAAGGAGGACGTCGAGTCGATGGAATACCTACTGCATGATGTATGGCTTTTTGTCAGACTCTGGGACCATGGTGTTGTTTTTTGTGTAGCTATTACCCTCATTGCCGAGTTTCAAAAATGGCATTTTTGATTTTAGTGAAGGAGACACTCTCATGATTCGGCACATTTTTGCATCAGAATGCTTGCCAAGTAGGTAGTTTTAAAAAAAAAGTACAAAAAGTAGTAAAAAAGGAAAAAAACCAAAAACGACCAAGCCAACCCGAGAAGAAACTAGTGCAAAAGGACTATTAGATTAGATATCAATCTCATCCTGAGGCAAAATGCTATATTTGATATCATGACAATGAGTCGATCTATGGTCCAGTCAGCTGGGTCTAGTTCTCTTTACATCCCCACAGGACAATATCAGCTAGCAGCAGATCTAATGTAGCAAGATGGCAGAATTATAGATATTTTAAATTTGCTTCTATTTGTATGTTGGCAAGGTTTGGGGTTTTTTGTTTTGTTTTTTTTAACTGCAAATTGTTATCAAGTTATCAGTAAAATGTTTTATTCTTGGATGCATTTATATCCAAATTACATCTTAATTTACAAATCTGGGCAATCTGTTTTAAATTGACCTGATGGTTCCTTACACATGGATGAAAGATAAGTTAAGATAAAAATGTCCCAGACTGGAGAAATTTGGTTATAGCGCTTAAATGTTTTTTTTTTTTTTAATGTAGTATCTTAAAAACTAAAAAACAAATTGCATAAATATGCAGAATTGCATCCACCTAAATTAATACACTAAAACAAAACATATCTCAATAATCTAAAAAATCCACTCTGAAATTTAAGTAAGTATAATAAAGTAAAATATCTAAGCTCCATTAAAAACTGCAGGCCAATGCAATTTTACACCAAGTCAAAAATACCATTTTTATTCGGTAACTAAATGAATATTTAGACTTGAGATGGCAGCAAACAAAATTGTGCCCAAGATATTGCCTTCATCTACAGTCTTGACTGCAGACTCCTTAAAGCATGATGGATGACCTACAAACCAACACAGAGATTATCTACCTTCAAAGATGCTACCAAGTCAAGTCTCAAAGTGCAGGAAATGGAACATAAACTAGAAGGAAGAAGAGAAACGTAACAAAGAAAACCACACACATGCACGCGCATGCACACACAAGCTATGAAAACGAAGAAAACACCATATTATTACTCAGGCTCATAGAATCATAATGAGCAAGCTAGAAACAAATACAGCCTGTAACATTTTGTTTTATGGACGTATCATGCCTATCACAGTTGTTGAGATCTGGGCAGGTCCACATTAAGACCAAGCTTAAGCATGACTTTACAAGCCAAGAACATCCAACTCTTTCAAACTCTGCTGGTCTCAACATTGTGTCCAATGTTGTGTCCAGTGTAAATAAAGCTTTAAAAAATTCCAGCCTTCATAACGAAACCATAGTGATTTCTATAATTCTGATTAAAACTCCAATTAGAATTTACTTTCTGTAATTTTGATTAATATCAGAAGAGTATATAAAGCACAAACATCAATGCAGCAATATTAACAGCAAAACACCTGCTTTCACTGTGCACCCAATGTCCTAACCTAACGAGGCTTATGCACTGGGGATGTTTAATAATTTATCTACTTTCTCAGACAAACATCATTAATAATTTTGCTTATGCATTTTATAAGGAACCGTTTTCCTGTTAACTGTTAACAATGAAATTTAAAAAAAAAAAAAAATCATGGAAATGTTCAAATGTCCACTATTGGAGGTAAATCATTCATTCATTGCTGTATGTGACTGAGGTTATACATGACTCAGCTCTCTCCTGCTGGTACAGATGCACATTGCTTTCTCTTCTAACCGTCACTCCGTCTGCCTTCCTCTTCTCCTTCTATGTGCAAATCTGCACATATGCAGCTCTGCTGTGCTGTAAGCCACCACACATTTAGCAGTTAGTGAATAATCAGAAAGCCACTAAAGCAGTGCAAACTGCTCTCTACAATGGAGGATCAATGCGGTCAACTTGCCGCCTACAGTTTCTATCAGTGCACAGCTAAGGCCGATAAGATCTGTTAAACTCTAAAATAATCTTGTTAACTATCTTCAGTCTTTCACTGACACTGGGTTTCATCTGCTGCTTATGAGTTTACACAATGAGTGCTGACTCAGGTAAAATAAACTGAACTCATCTCACATCTGATGAGCGGAGCACAAGCCCAACCAAGTGATGTCATTTACTGGTCACCTGAATACCTTATGGCCATCTGATATAATAGAGAAGGTGGGCAGGGTGGCTAAATTTCAACACCACACGGTACATAACTGATAATTATTTTTTAATTTATCATCAGTTTTAACTTTGACACACCTCTGCAAAAAAGCAGTGTATAAAATTCACAAGAAGCTGCTGATACACTTGTGTCCAGATCTTCACTGTGAATGCAAACCGTAGCCGTCTTTTTGTTTGTCATGGAAAGAAAAGGCAAAGAACAAAGTCACAGAAGAACTCGTCAGGTTAATCCTTAGTTTGATTAATCAGATTAATCAATTGATTTTTGTCTTTCACCAATTATAAAATAAAAATATCAGCATGAAAAACGTACTCTTTTGCTTTCGTTTTCACCGCAAAGGTTTCTGTCCGCTACTTAAAATCTGAAACTCACTTGCCTCCAAGATGACTAAAGGAGAGACTTTGGTTAACGAGACCTATCTAGAGGAAGTAAAACTCTTAAGGTTTCATTATTGAAACTGTGAGGGGATTATCAGTTGCTTTGAGCTCCTTTCATCTCTGAATATTACGATGAATGCTGCAAGCTAAAAATGTGTTGATCCACCAGTAAAGTTCATATTACACATGTTGCTCGCCCAGTCTGTTTACAGTACTAGGAGACATTTGACTGTCAGTTTTTATTCGTTCCATGGTGCAGACAGTCCCGCTTGACATATGGACATCAGCCTAGTCTTTACAGTTAAAAAAAGAAGACCCTATGGTCAAACCCTAATGACCTATTTCTGGTTTCAATGTCACAACAGCCACATCAAACATATATACTTGACGTGCCGGATTCACTGCAGTATTCTCCTGAACAAAGGTGCCACCCTTCAAACAAATACTCGCCATTAGTGCCAATGCCGGAAAAGTTTAGATTTTTTTTTTTCACCAAAAACTTTTTCTCAGAAAGTCTAATCTTTTCAAGCTGTTGCAGCATCTCCCTCTGCATGATCTGCAAACCTCTGAGCTCTAATACCGATATCACTGAAACGGCGATAGAAACCAACCCGACTGTATATTGAGGTTTTCAACGCAGCCACACAGGGTTACAAAAAACGCAAACATGCATGACAAGGTGTAACGACACCAAAGCACGGCTCGCGCCAATAGTTGAGACATCACTTTAGATATACACCGTTCATGAAGGCAACAGCGGCGGGTACAAAATGGCCTCAACTCTCTACCGTACAACCCTGTGTGCTCCACCATCTCAACCTCTTTTTTTCATTCACTTATTTGCTTTTCATTTGTTAATTTTCAAGCTAAAGAAAATAGCTTTTAAAAAATACATTTTTAAAGTTCAGTAATGGCCTAATGTTTGCTAAGGTTAATAAAAAAATGATTTTTGCCATGAAACACTTATTTATTTATGTTAGCAACGTAAAGGGATAATTTTGTTTGGAGTGAATAATACGAGAATAAATCAGGATGCTAAGAAAATCCTCAGAGTATGTTCAGGTTTAACTGAAGATCTGAGTTGTTGCGAAAAGCTGACACGCTAGTATAAACCAAACAACAAAACAACCCCCCTCAAAAAAACAAAAAAAAACACAAGACACAAAAAAACAGGAACTCTTTCTATATAGTATGTGGTGCAAGTATGACTACAAAGAAATAAACAGGCAGACAAATATCTAGCACATAATATCTAGCAATATTTACTTGACTCCGTTTTCTGAACAATACATTTTGCAAGAAAACAGTAAGCAAAGCTTAAGAGGTAAGCGTCTAACTGATGGTAGCAAAAGAATAACACCATGCATTGGTAACTGTAACTACCACAAACTCAAAGTCATTGTGCCATTTTATTACCACATCAGCGAAAAACAGCATGATTAAGGGATGGTCACAAGTTCCTCCTGTATATCTACAGCAATGCTTAACAACTAACCTTTGTCTATATCAGAGCAACCCCCTGTACATTCAATACAACTGTCTTATGACAACGGACCCACAATGTCCTTACAAAGCCTGGAACATGTGCAACGCCTGTAAAATATTTCTTAGAATGTAGCTCTCTGACTTTGCTGTTCCACAAATCAACGAAGCGTGAAGGACAAACACAAAACTACAGAAACTTTCCAAGTGCTAGAAGACAACTAAAGTTTATATTACTCACTAGTTAGTCGACTGCTGATCTGTCTTCAAGCTGGTACAAATGAAGACAGCTCAGTTGCAATGCCAACCTTTGAAACGCATGACTGATTTTTAAATGTTACTCATTTTAAAAGCCCTCTGTATCTATCACCTCCATACTTGCAGAGTCTTACTCACAAACTTTTGTAAATTTTACCTTGACTGTAATGCACTCTGAGCCCAATCTTGTTTTTTTTAATGTGCAAGATAAATAGCTTGACTAGTACTCTTTAAGGGGGAATTGTAATATTGTGTTATCACAGATGATTTCACATATTTTTGACAGGCCTCATTGCTACAATACACATTATATTCGAACAACCTCATATATACTTAACCCCGTCCCTTAAAATAGTAACTCAAAAAAAAATCCAAGACTGATATTTTCATTTACTAATATTATCATGGCTATATCAGTATTGCTGTATACACCGTCCAAAGTCTCTGTAAGTAAAACCAAAATAGTAAGCCACCTGATCCCCAAGCTTAAACGTAGAGAAAAACGATCTTAACAAACCACCATTTGTTTTACACAACCATGGTGAGTGTGTTTAAATATGAATCATTACAACCCAGCCCATGTATCACAACTCCCAGGTTAGTTTGCCAAGTATTTTTAATAGCGCTCTCTCTCTCGAGCCTTGACAAGAAGTGAATCCACATTAGTAACAGGACGAGAAAGATAAAGATCGCTGATGTGTATACTGTTAATGTTCGCCATACTGGATTTTATATTAGAAATATTATGCACTTTAGTGACATTTTACATTTATTCAAATATTTACTCCTGATTCACCAGCAAATTAACTTAGTTATAATCAGACTATACTTATGTCCTATTTTTTGTTGTTTAAAGGATTAGAATTTTATTTACATAAAATGAAAAGAAAGAAAATAGTAAAAGTTAAGAATGGGATATGATGTATTGATAAGATAAATACAAAATATTATTATTTTTGCGCCATAGTTAGTAATAAACAGACTGATATCACAGTACCACAGGCGAGTAGCCACACCTCTGTATGGAGAGATGGACCTCCACCACCTCCCTACTTCAACCTGAGCGCCTAGAGCCTAGGCAGAAACTTAAGGACAACCCTGAGCTGAACTGTATAAGTCACATTCGCAGTTCAGTGTCTGTTTATTTATTCCAAATCATGTCATCATTGCAATTATGAACGATGTTATGACACGCTTTACTCACTTATCGTAGGTCTAGCAAGTAGCTCGGTAGTTTGTCAAAATTAAAAATGCTTAGAGTTGCAAAGATTCTACTGTAGGTACTCACTAAAAACGTCCCAAAATCCAGTATCAGTAGTGCTGTTGTAAATAATGAGCAGTGGGAAATCAGTGAAGTGTGGGGAGGAGCCGTACAGTTGTCGCAGTGAAACATTACTGCAAAATATCAGTAAATCTTGCCTGTTTACATTAAATTAAATGCCATCTGAATGCCTTTTTGGTTTGACTAAAGACACTGCACACTAATAGGGGGAACCCTGCCCTTATAACCGCCCTGCATACACATGAGAACATGGAGTACCCAGAGACACTCCAGTGCACGTCTGCTTGGAGCATATCGATGAAGATTGCTAGAGCTACACAGCAAACATTACATTACTGAAATAAGGAAACCCTTTGGCACTTTCTTTAAATGTATAACATTAGTACAACTACCATGAGGTAGCCAAGCTAACGCTTAAGGTAACCAAGTTACTTTAAAACTTCAGCTCATTGTTTCATGTTTTATTTTGATCTACCTGTGTAGCATGAACCAACCGGCTGGCTCTGGAAATACCACATGCAGAAATCCCTACCACTTAACACTGTTCCCTCCACGAAAGGCCCGTTTACTAGTATGTTGATGTGAGCTAACGTTAGCCATTAGCTTCACAGTTAGCTGTCGCTGGAACTGTCAAACTAATGCTAATGACGTTAGCGCAGATACAAGCGTGCTACTTACGTTTTCCTGCTGCTGTGCGATTGTAGATCCAATCCTGATTATCTGCTAAAATCTCAGCTTTTTGTGTGAAGACTCGTCTAGCTACCTGCGGAGCTAACGTTAGCTTGCTAGCTGTGTTATGTTTCCTTATTTGACAAAAATAATGGAGATTGGCCTCAGATGAGCGGCGATAATTCCTTTCTCGGTGGTTCCCTGCTTGGATAGCGTTGGTTTTTACGCATGTTTGACGCCAATTGTGTCCCTCACAGTAAATGTAGACAATTCCGATCGTTCCCAAACAAACATGGACACTGAGAATTGGTTATATTATACAACACTGACAAATCTAGCACTTTCTTCCATTGAAAGGCCAGAGCTATCCTTCGACTTTGGGTGCTGAACAAGAGGAGGTGTTATTTTTGGCATCTGCTCGATGATTGGTTACAACGACGAGGCAAAACGTCGGTTAATTGGCTACTTCCTCCATCAATTAGCGCTGCCCCTGTGCGATTCTACATTCTCATTGGTGCGTTGCGAAGTTCTGCGATATGCCAGACCTTTGAGATGCACTACTAACCGTTACCGGCTTATGCCGACAGTACTTTAAATAGGCGGTGTCAGTCTTAAAATAGAAACTTTCAACTCCGCGTCCAAAGCTGCCCACTAATACTATAAATATATAAATATAATATATATAAAACAAAACACAGCGCAATTGAAATTATTCTATTTGCTTGCCTTTCATGGTTGAAAGTTACCACACATAAGCCCGAGTGCCCCGGAGTCATTAAGAAGCGCGACGTAAATGAAGCGCAACATGGATGATTGAAGAGGTTCCAGGAGTCGCTAGTATATTCATACACACACAAACACACGCACGATCTAAATTATACCACGCATCTTCAATCAGGAGAAAATCTAATCAAATATAGAGAGTACCGTATATAGGTGTACTGTATAGTTGATTTCCCTGTATGCAGCTACATCTGAATATAATGCAACACTAATCAGGTGTGGTAAAGGAAATACAAGGGCACCTATTTCCAGTGTAACCAAGCTCCTTCGACCACCTTAAAACGTTCGACCTCAGTTGGACCGCACTGAACAGAGTAATATTTTTATGTCCTTTGTAAAACTAAAATTAGTAATATTCATCAGCAGCTGGCTCTCAGTAACTCTACTTAGGACAGTGTATGAGCCTGTTCTTTACTTTCTAGTTTTTAGTTTTCTGATTCCTGACTGTAGATGAAATAGCCAGATTTATTAAGAACTCCAAACCTTCTACCTGTTACTTTGACCCACTTCCCACTCGTGATTAAACCTTGCATGTCTTTTCGCTATCCTTTAATAATCAGTATTATGCATTCTTCCATAATCTTTGGGTTTGTTCCTCTAGCTGTGGTAATTCCATTTCTTAAGAAACTCAGAGCAGAGTTTTTCAACCTAAATAATTACTGTGCAATTGCTAATTTCCCATTTCTTCCAAAAAATCTTGAAAAACACTGCTAACGTGCAGGTTTACTCTCACCTTAACAATCATCTGTTTGAATAATTTAAGTCAGGTTTTTGGCCACAGAGTGCTGTCAAAATTACAAATGATTTTTGATACACTCTCTCATAATATTATTTTTAAGAGATTAGAATATGTTTGTACTGTTGGCATGTTATATGCCTGGTTTAAATCTTATTTCTAAAATCATAATCAGCATGTAAAGCTAAAAAGATTTTCAGATCACAAGCTTGCCCAGTTGTCTTAGGTGTTCCACAGGGCTCTTTCCTAGGCCCCTTTATATTTGTTATTTATCTTTTTATGTTTTGGTCACATGTTTAGGAAATCTGGCATAGACCTTCATTCTTATGCTGATGACACCCAGCTCTATCGCTGCATTAAGTCTAATTCCATTTCTTCTTCTTTCATTAACTGCTTACATGAAATTAAACTGACATATTCCTGCTTATGCAATATTAGTAAGCTACTCCCATCTCAGCTAAAAATATTGCTGTTCTTGTATGTGCAATGATTACATCTAGTATAGATTTTTCAGATTGTGTCCTCTTTGGCTTACCACACAAACTTCTCCATAGACTTCACCTGGTTCAAAACATGACTGCTTGTGTCATTACCAGAACCCCTTCCACAGAACATGTTACTCCTGTCTTCCAACAGCTTCACTGGCTTCCTGTAAAATACCACATTCATTTTAAGATTCTGCTTCTTACTTTCAAGTCTCTCCAGGACTGCAAGTCCTTCTTCACTAGGAATCTCCTCTGTAGGCTTCCTCTTTTCCTCCTGATTGACATCTCCATATTCAGTATCATTTGTCTAATGTATCCATTATCCCTCATCCGTACATGTCCACATCATCTCAACCTTACTGACACACCCTTAAAGGCATTTGTTACTCCTCTCAGGATCAAACTAGGAATATTTTGCTTGTTAAGCAACCAAAACCACTACCTATGGCTAGCTTTACAGCCATCACAAAGCATTTATGCAACATAGTTAAAAAAAAAATAGTTTCCCCTACAAAAGTGCCCTTATCAGTCTGCTACTGGACCTTCCTGTGTGAGCGCTTTGGGACTCTTGGGAGCACATTTAATAGGTTACCTGACCAATATTATGGCTTGCTGTGTGCAACAGACCATGACAGAAGTTTGTGCTTCAGATTCTATGAACGCAGGTCTAGTGCGTTATTAGTCTCCTGTTTAGCCATAATTAGCTGATATGTGTGGCTCTGCATTGCACTGGTACAATTTATCCCTGGAGATTGCTAACCAAGATAGCTAGTATTAGTTGATAAATTAGCACTTCACCATTTCATCTGCATAAAATAATTTTGTCTTCAAACGAACAAAAGCAAAAAACAAACAAACAAACAAAAACAACATGGTGGCCAAGTCCTAATTCTAAAGCTTGAAAATGCAGCCCCAAACCCACTGGGTGCTATACCCATCTTTAACGCTGTTCATGGTCTATATGTAATTAAACTGATTGCCTGTGACTTTATTGCTACTAACTTGCTTTTATTGGGTTATCTGTTCTTTCTGCTAGAATATTGACGAATATAGCTGTGCACGCTTTTTTGAACACAGTCACAAAGTGACAAAAACGCTCTAATCCACACAGCTGGGCAGTCACAACCTGATGTGTGGGTGTATGCGGGATTGAGATTTTGGACAGATCCTAGATGCCGTTTACAAAAAGGTGAGGAGGAACAGGGTCTCTGATGCAGTCTGACAATGTTTTTGTTCCGTTGTATCGGGGCTTATACTGGTAAGACTGTAAATAGAGATGAGATTTAATTTATTTGAACAAGGATGTGCAAGGAAATGAAATGTAGGCTGGAGTGAATAAAACAGGGCTGAGGTGATTAAGGCAAAGACTTTAATATAAGTGCATGTATAAAGATGTTTAGTTATGGTGTATCAGTGAATCTGTGTTATGTGTGTGTGCGGTGGCAAGCTGGGGAAAGCAGGGCTTATCTGTTGTCATTTTGTGTTTCTCCCTCAGGATCAGACTTGTGTCTTATTAATGAAAAACTCATCAGATATCAGAACAGCTCCCCAAGGAACCGAGCACGGTTATGAGACACATGTCAGACCTCGTTTAAATACCGCAAGTGTGTGTGTGTGTGAGAGAGTGTGAGTCAAGAGGAGAGACTGCAGAGTGGTATTTAATTTTCCAAGATGAAGGATTATCACTGGCAGAATTTGATCATTCTGCTCTGATCTCAGGATATTCAATCACAGCTTATCCCAAATATTAAACTCTGTCTTTTGTCCCCTTTCCTCTCAATCCCTGCCACACACACACACACACACACACACACACACACACACACACACACACACACACACACACACACACACACACACACACACATGCTTGCACCACCCCAACTGCCAAGCCTCTCATTGAGTAAAGTGGCCCACTGAGCCTACTGTCAGGATGGTGCGGGTTATGTGATTGTTCAGCCACCTGCTGACCTCAGGGAATGGGTGAGTCAAGGGGAGGGAGGGAATGAGGGAGGCAGAGAGGGAAGGAGGGTTTTGAAGCCAGGCTTTAGTATCTTATGGAGGCGGCTAAGGAGAGTAAATTAAAAAAACTGTTACATTTAATCCGGAGTGCTGAGAACAAGTGGCACACACTCCTAAGTCTGATCCTTCATGTTTACATGGATCTGCATGAGCTTAAACACACGCAACATACACATGCCCCTCCCCAAATAATACACACACACATGCAAATGCTCTGTGATTGTGTCCCAGGCAAGAGGGAGGGAGCGAGGGAGGGAGGGAGCGAGGGAGAGGAGGTCCAAGGTCCCGATCTCCACTCTCATTTTCAGCCAGGGGATCTACACCCGGGACATCTGGGTCACATCATTACTGCAATCTTCTGCTTGTTCATTCCCAGCTTTACGGGGGCTTAGAGCGGCAGACCTGCTGAGAAACACATGCACGTAAACACACAAGGATGGAGACGTGTGCACAGCGTGTGGCAGTTGTGAACAGTGAAATAAAACAACGTCTTAAAAGGGATTAAGGTGATTGGGGTTGTGTTTGGTAACACGCAGATTTCAGGATGCGGTGAAAAGATTGATCAGCACACATTTGCTGCAGATCAAAGCTTAGAGACATTTTCTCAAGCAGCTGCGTAGAAAATGTCATAAATATGTGTCAGTCAATATGTTTGTAAATACAAATTATGAGAAGAATTAACACAAGATCCTGGGGCAGTCTTTAGTAGTTTCATTTATTTATTTATTTCACTTTTTAAAAAAAAATTATGTTTAGAGGCACATTGGAGGACGGTTTAGTGCAGCAATATCGCCCTCTACCGGTGGGCAATGGTTTCACAGCAAACAGCACTTCCACGTGATAATCGACAGGAGGCAGTGTTGAACAATATTGCTGGAATGGTAGGCTGAAGTTGTTTTTAGCTCCCTGGTCAAAAACATGTTTTACTTTGTTGTGGTTGTTTTCTGCTGCATTCAGATATTTCATGTGAATTATTATTGGGTTGAATTTGCTGTTTTTTAAATAGGGGGTTTCTGTATGCAGTAACAGCATATACATATTTTGAACTTTTAACAGTGATAGCCAGTGCTTATTTTGGTGTGGTTGTGTTGCAACATATTCGCAGCTTTCATAAAGAAATCAAACAAAACAAAACAGAAACTAGTTAACATGGAGAAAAGCATCTGAAGCATGCATAATAACTGTGCCTTTTCATTTTTTCATGTCTTTTTGTGTTATGTAAATCACTTTGAATTGCCTAGTTATATAATCTGCTTTGCTTTATGTTTGTGCAACACTTTTATTATTATTAGAGACTCTAAATAGAAAAGATGGATGTCCGCTCATGTTTTAATTATTTATTTATGTAAGCTTCCAGTTCAGTTTTGTATTGCGCGCTGTTTAATCTATACAGCAAGTATATGATATGGAAATAGCTAGAATATGCTAAATTCTAGCTATTCCTAGCAGGAAATTGAAATGCTAAATGTTATGCTCATACTGGGTTCCAGTTAAAAAATACACTTCTTAATCACATTAATGACACTGGTGGTCTTCCATAGTTAAGATCGCAGGAGTTGCATTTAATCGCAAGACGGGAAGTATTAAAGCTGCACTTCTAAAGCAAAGAAAGTGAAGATAAAAGTGTAAAGAACAGCTGGAGGGTCCCCAGATAATCTCCAAATATGAGGCTGTAACTGCCGTCTACAGGTGAGGCTGAGACTAAAAACTCTGCTCCAGGTGAGGCTCGAACTCACAACCTCGGCATTGCTCTGCTGCATACTGTCATATAAGTACCGCGCGCTAACCGATTGCGCCACTGGAGCTTCGGCGGAAGGCCGCCAGGAAATCGGTTTAAGAAGGCACACCTGCCCGGAAGAAAGGAAGAAACATAACTTTTACTTAATTACGTTTTGTTTATCAAATAGTGCAAACACAGAATGTATGCAGACTGTATTAAAAGTTCATGGGACACCGGTTGTGCGAGTCTAGAAGCGAAAAGATCCCAAATAGCCGACTCACGTGCTGCGTTCAAGGACCTGACACAAAGCTCGAAAAACCTGCGGTAAACCTAAAAATAAGACTGGCAACAACACGTGAGGAGTGGCACGCAGGCATGCGGTGACTTTTACGGAAAGGTAAGCAGAGAGACACACACACACACACACACACACACACACCCCTACCTTCCTGCACTATTTAACAGTTTAACAAGCAAATGCCCATACTGCGCCCTACACAGCATGGATGTTTACACTTTTATGACCCCCTATCTTTTCTGAGGAACTGCAAACATTTTTACTTCTATAGTTGAATAAATATCTACAGTATGAACTATGAAAACACCTCACTACACATAAAACCGTATCAATGGAAAGTTGCGCATTACAGTACAACAACTGTTGTACAGCACAAAAAGTCAAATTAAATTTTGTGTAGAAAAATGTTCCATATCATAATACTGCTCCATATGTTTAATGTTGAGCTCATATTAAATGCTTTATGTTCTGTTTAATATCCAGCATCATATTCTTTAAATCACGTTTGTAGTGGATGTGCTGCGAGGGCCACATATCTATTAAAACAAAACAAAGCAATAAAAGAAAACATGCTGGAAGGAAAAGCTCTCCTTTAACAGCACCAACAACTTATATAAATACATGAAAGACCAAGAAAAGAAAAAGCTTCTTTCTGGAACAAACTGCAAAGGAAATGGAGAGGAGGATCGAGATCCCTCAGACAGATCAAGACCACAGCATGCTGTCACAGCCTTTTCAAAGAGGCAAAGAATGCCAAGTAGCCCAAATAGTGATAAAAGGAATGTTTCAGTCAGGACTCATGTCGGTTCTTCAGCATTAGTTAATGTTAAAGTATACACTGGTTTGATACTAATATATAAATATGACACTGCTTCGCATGCTGGCCACAGTGCACGTATTCACACCACAAAACAAATCTGCTCGCCCTCTCAGCGTAGCTCAAGTAATTGTTAACGGGAGACAGGCACATCTGTAGAATGAAGACAGCTGTCATTTCCTATGAGTAAGAAACAAGCAGGGCTTTCAGTGACAATAGCGAACTTTGGCCACAAGATGACAGTAATACAAAGGATGACTCTTTATGACAATCTCTGAGATGAAAGCTTTACTTTGTTACGGTTTCATCTATTTTTAGACTTGACAAGGCAAGCACTGCCTGTCTTGCTGCATGTTAGTGTTTTAGAAAACCAGAAGTAGGCTCTCTTAACACCTAAAAGCTTGACACTTTATTCTTTGAAAGTAAAAACACCGATAATTGTTTTAATCAATGTGCTTGCAAGATTTTGAAAGCACAGTTGCACTTACATGCTTAAACAGCAAACCATAAATACATTTTTAATTAGCATGCTGTATTTTAATTAGTGAAAAGGGAAATCTGCAATTTCATTATAGTCTTGAGCAGCATAAAGGAAATCATTCCTATCTTATAATTATACCAGATAACAATAAGCTGCAGCACTATGAAAAGGTGAGGTTGAAAAAAAAAAAAAAAAAAAAAAAAAAAAGAAATTTGGAGAAAACCAGGAGCGATTTAAGAAATATGAATAATGAGGAAAAGAAAATCTTCACAGCAATGTGTAAGAGTACTCTGCCTACTTGATGCATTTTAAAATGAGCTCACTGTGTAAATAATTCCCTACGGTTGTGAGAGTGCATATTGTAGTTTAATAAGGCACACTATATAATAGTTCTACTTCGGTTAATACTAGAGTGAAGAGAAGCGATAGTCATCTTTGCTCAAGGAGTCGATGCCTAGACAAGTTAAAGTTGTTGATTGCTGCACTAAAACAGATGAAACTAAAATTAAACAGCGTGAAGGTAAATTCACGAAAACAACAGCTTCTGGATAGTAGATCATCCACAAGGAAACTGAATCTTTTAATGTGACAGCAGTCTTCTCTCTGTAGGATAAAGAGCTACAAGTATTGTTATCAAAATCCTAATTTCAGGTGATAAATAAAATTCAACCACCACAAATGAGTATAAATCTTTTATTTTTTTGCCGACTCCACGATAATCAGAACACTAATACTTAACCAAATTTGTTGGTTTTGTTTCTCTCATTCTATGAATCTGCAGCCTGCATGTGTAAGTGCTAGTAACATTTGGGCATATTGCCTCAAGCAAAGCATACATTAAGACCACATGGACCCACTCCATCGTCAGACCCCGGCCTTGGTCTGGCTGTTGGCCGGCAGTGGCTTGCCCATGTGGATCCCCACTGTGAGGCCACATTCTTTGCTGGCATATTTCTCTTTGACCTCAGGCTTCAGCAGGAAACCCTTCTCCTTGTCAAAGTAGTCCAAGGGAGCAAAGTACACAGGTGCTTCCCCACAGAGGTTTTGCAGTCGTGTGCGCCAGCCCTCCAGCATGGAGCTGCGAGATTCAGGAGAACCAGTAGCAGGATCCCAGAAGATCTGAGGGCAAAACCTGGAAGCCGCAGTAGTTCAGGATCCCGTTCTGCACACAGGGAGGAGCAGCTGTTACCACATGACAGATCATTTAATGCTTGGCTCTGTTTATAGTGAGACCTCACCTGCAGTGGCCACAGTGTGACATTGATGTCACCATTGATGCCAGTGTCACTGTACACAGATTCAGGACAGTCAGTGGTGAAGGACAGCATGGCTTTCTTGTCCTGGACAGAGAGCAAGGAGTGAGCAAAGAGGGAGAGGACACAGCCTGAACACACACATGTTGGTGGAGCTCTCACCTTGAAGATCCCCTCACTGTACCATTTCTCCTGTGCGTAGGCAGAGCCCAACACCCGATCCATCCACCCCTTCATGATTGCAGGAACAGATGACCAGTACATGGGGAACTGGGAACACAGGTTTAATGGTCATTTTGATGTGGGCACCCTTTAGCCGATCACAAAGACATTTCCAGTCAGACACTACCTGAAAGATGACAAGGTCTGCCTCCTTGAGCTTCTCCTGCTCTTTTTTGATGTCATCTGCAAGTCTGCCCTCCTCTGATGCCAGTTTGATCTCCTTTGCGTAGCAGAAGTTCTCAGCATCCTTCACTCCACCTGCAAATAAAGCTAATGTTTACACCTGAAGCACAATCAAAGCATTGCTATACCTGCAGGATATATGTATACCAGTGATGTCCTCAGTAGTAGCAGCAGCTTTGAACTTCATGGCGTACAGGTCAGACACCTCTACAGTGCAGCCTTGAGCAGTCAGAGCTGCCACAGCAGCATCTTTGGCAGCAGCATTGAAAGAGGCAGGGCTCTCATGGGCATACACAATCAGCACCTTCTTGGCTGCAACCCCCCCCAAAAAATACAAGTTTTGATAGAGTTCCAGTCAGCACAGAAATCTTTCACTCTTCTTGTCTAAGATTCTCAGCTTTGGCCAAACAAGTTTTAGCAGTCACCAGGAAGGAAAAAAGCTTACCCATTCTCAAAACTGGTGCACAACAGTAAATGATGAGTTTTCTGTTTAGCCGGTAAAATAACAGAAAAATATGCCCACACTGAAGCAAAACACAGCCTGCTGCTTTTATACACACTTCGAGCACTACTTCACACAGGTGCTGTCAATCAGCAATCAGTCTCATGACTCAGCCAGCAGGTACTGGGGAAAAATTTCTCAGGTTTCCCATTTTGTATGGAAACTGGTGGGAGTAACTCTGAGATTAACCTAAACCTTCAGCCCAGTTTAAAAACAAGATGAATATATACCTCATATAATCATAATCATCTTAGTTTCACACACATCATTTTCCCTTGGTGATTGTTGGCGAACCAATGATTTGCCTTACGCCCTGCGGTCTGAGAACCATTGGTATAAACTATACAACAGGACATAAGAGGTACACACACAGCCAAAATTCTCTAACTTTGGACAAATGGCTATATCTCGATGGTTAATAGCTGGCATTGAAAATAAACAGAAACAAAACTAGCAGAACAAACATACAGAGGTATAAGTCTGGGTTGCTTAATCTTTATGTTGAACGTTGCTCATTTTTAAAGATGGTAGAAAGCTGGTTGGCATTTTTAGTGTGCTCAGCAAGCATTTATCTGTTCTTGCCAGATAAACATTAGCTCAAAGATTCTGCTCCAGGTGAGGCTTGAACTCACAACCTCGGCATTGCTCAGCCCGATACTGTCATATAAGTACCGCGCGCTAACCGATTGCGCCACTGGAGCACATGTGCAAAGCCTTTATTCCTTTCTCACTTCACTCAACTGATCTAAGGGGGAAGGGGGTCAGTCACGTATAGAACAAGCCCTTTACACTCTATTATATTTCCACAAAACTCACGCTTGTAGTCTATGACTCTATATAGGATTAATCGATAGATGCATTGTAACAACAGTCTGGCGAGGAAGGAGCGGCTAGCAGGTCCAGCGGGCATGTGGTGTGGAGGTTAGCCGGACAACTCGGAGCCAGTCAGTTAAATCGAACAACAGACCTTTATTTGACGTTAGCAACATAAGACCATAGAAACCAGGTCTCCACGTCTCTACTCTGTCTATACATACATGCGGGATCGGTAGTCGCCGGCGCCAGCCCGTTACAACGGTAAGGTTTCTCTGAACAGCAACGCGAGCAGCATGTAACGGCCACCGCTATACTCCCACACCCACTAGGAGACTCACCCAACTACTACAATAGTAGGGCAACCCCCCTCCTAGTGGTACTATAATACAATAAGGGTTGTTACAGCATCCATTAATATATGTGGGAAATCAGCCTATTTTTCTATACATCTATGTTACAAATGTTTTTTTTTTCAGTCAGTACACATTTGTTTCAGATCATTTCTGTTTCCCTTTTTCATATTTCACTTTTATTCTTTAATTGTCGTAGTTTTTAATGTATTTGACCTAATAGATATGGAACTAATGGATAAAGAATTTAACCATATGGCAACAAAATCTTTGTATCCCTGTATTCTACCGCAATATCATGAACTTCCATTTAGCAAAACTAAATTAAATGAATGAAAACTGAAGTCTGTGTCTACTTCTTTTCATACAGGGAGTGCAGAATTATTAGGCAAATGAGTATTTTGTCCACATCATCCTCTTCATGCATGTTGTCTTACTCCAAGCTGTATAGGCTCGAAAGCCTACTACCAATTAAGCATATTAGGTGATGTGCATCTCTGTAATGAGAAGGGGTGTGGTCTAATGACATCAACACCCTATATCAGGTGTGCATAATTATTAGGCAACTTCCTTTCCTTTGGCAAAATGGGTCAAAAGAAGGACTTGACAGGCTCAGAAAAGTCAAAAATAGTGAGATATCTTGCAGAGGGATGCAGCAGTCTTAAAATTGCAAAGCTTCTGAAGCGTGATCATCGAACAATCAAGCGTTTCATTCAAAATAGTCAACAGGGTCGCAAGAAGCGTGTGGAAAAACCAAGGCGCAAAATAACTGCCCATGAACTGAGAAAAGTCAAGCGTGCAGCTGCCAAGATGCCACTTGCCACCAGTTTGGCCATATTTCAGAGCTGCAACATCACTGGAGTGCCCAAAAGCACAAGGTGTGCAATACTCAGAGACATGGCCAAGGTAAGAAAGGCTGAAAGACGACCACCACTGAACAAGACACACAAGCTGAAACGTCAAGACTGGGCCAAGAAATATCTCATGACTGATTTTTCTAAGGTTTTATGGACTGATGAAATGAGAGTGAGTCTTGATGGGCCAGATGGATGGGCCCGTGGCTGGATTGGTAAAGGGCAGAGAGCTCCAGTCCGACTCAGGCGCCAGCAAGGTGGAGGTGGAGTACTGGTTTGGGCTGGTATCATCAAAGATGAGCTTGTGGGGCCTTTTCGGGTTGAGGATGGAGTCAAGCTCAACTCCCAGTCCTACTGCCAGTTTCTGGAAGACACCTTCTTCAAGCAGTGGTACAGGAAGAAGTCTGCATCCTTCAAGAAAAAACATGATTTTCATGCAGGACAATGCTCCATCACACGCGTCCAAGTACTCCACAGCGTGGCTGGCAAGAAAGGGTATAAAAGAAGAAAAACTAATGACATGGCCTCCTTGTTCACCTGATCTGAACCCCATTGAGAACCTGTGGTCCATCATCAAATGTGAGATTTACAAGGAGGGAAAACAGTACACCTCTCTGAACAGTGTCTGGGAGGCTGTGGTTGCTGCTGCACGCAATGTTGATGGTGAACAGATCAAAACACTGACAGAATCCATGGATGGCAGGCTTTTGAGTGTCCTTGCAAACAAAGGTGGCTATATTGGTCGCTGATTTGTTTTTGTTTTGTTTTTGAATGTCAGAAATGTATATTTGTGAATGTGGAGATGTTATATTGGTTTCACTGGTAAAAATAAATAATTGAAATGTGTATATATTTGTTTTTTGTTAAGTTGCCTAATAATTATGCACAGTAATAGTCACCTGCACACACAGATATCCCCTAAAATAGCTAAAACTAAAAACAAACTAAAACTACTTCCAAAAACATTCAGCTTTGATATTAATGAGTTTTTTGGGTTCATTGAGAACATGGTTGTTGTTCAATAATAAAATTATTCCTCAAAAATACAACTTGCCTAATAATTCTGCATTTCAGAAGCCACTGGGCAACTGTGGGTGTTTCTGGTTTGAGCCAGTGGATTGTTATCATTTTTCTTGCAGTCATGAGGAGGAGATGTAGGAGAAAGTGCTGCTCATAGGAGAAACCATCAGGAAAGATATCCAACAAAAAGATCAGAGGATCCATTGGGAGGTTGACTGACAATATGTTTTGTATAGTGTTCTTAACATCCATCCAGTACTGTTGTATGTAAACACAGTCCCAAAAGATATGCGTCTGGTCCCCGACAAACCCACACCCTCTCCAACACTTATCACTGACACTACTTTTGGATAAAAAGGCTTTCAGTGGAGTTCTAAAAAATCTTAATTTAACCTTCCAGTCGAATTCCTTCCACATTTGACTACCCACCCCTCTATGGCAACCAGGCTCCTACTTTTTAAAAAGTAGCTAAGTTAACGACACATAAATGTTGATTAGCCTTCAGTATAGTTAGCTTGCTGCCACTGCAGGAAAAGCCCATCGTTTCAATACTTCTCAATGTTTTTAGACTATAAAGTTTGACAGACTTAATTACAGTAGTGATGCCAATCTGGATCTCACTATATTTGGGGAGCAAATCCTTGCAGCATACTTGGTAGCCATAACAATGATTGGTCAAATCCTGGTAGGTGCAGCGAGAGGTGATTGGCTTCTACAGTTCTTGGTAGTGGAGGAGCACATGATTGGATAACTCTTGGTTGAATTTGGTAGATAAGTAAAGCTATTGGCTCCCACATGATGGATTTGCTTGACTAACCGGTGGCAGGGAGCAGCTCAGAGGTTAGAACCATGAACTGACGTACTTAGGACATGTTTTCTATTGTGTTGCAAATGTTTTTATTTAACCAGTGCTCAGTAATATATGACTTACAGATGTTCAGCATTAGGTGTAACGCTTAACAATGCAACATGTTCCTGTAATGATCTTAGTTTGTGCAGTGATGAAGAAAAAAAAAAAAATAACACTGTTGTACTAAATTAAATAAACAGTTGTGTCATTAAATCATAAAGGATTTTCAGTTATTTGCATGCCAGGTGAATAGAAATGCTGAAAAGCCTTCAGAACAAATATTGGAAAAGGAAAAACAAAATCTTTAAATATTACACATGCTTTACTCTCCCTGTGCACTCGCACCACAGTCAGCTGATTTAAGTTAGTGTAGGAGGAAAATCGTGGATGAGCCCACAGTGGCGATACACATTTTTACCTCACAAAAAGGCAACGGTAAAGTGTAAACCGCACTAGGACGGAAAGAACACATACTGCTAAAAGCGAGATCTTAAAGCTGCGTTCATGCCAAACCGAGCCAAAGCCTGTAGCATAGGCAGTGAGGAGCAATGAGGCTTGCAGTCACCTGATCTGCAGTAGCAGTCCGTTGTAAGTCTTTTTGGGCTTGCTTTCAACCTTGGTGTACGGTCGCCCCCCCCCCCAAACACACACACACACACGTTTTTAATCAGAATAGGGATTTGCATTAGCATGTAGAACATAGCCTTTCCCCCCTGAACTCTGTTCCGTCAATTTTAAAGCCATACTGACTGCATCCTACAGAGACTTAGAACAATCATTACATTCTGGTAGTATACATCATGTTCTAGAGGAATAACATGTATGAAACCAAGTGGTGCATTTAAAACTCATTGCTCAAAGGTTGAATAAAGCAGGCTTTATTTTAAGACATTACATGGACCCACTCCATCAGACCCCAGCCTTGGTCTGGCTGTTGGCTGGCAGTGGCTTGCCCATGTGGATCCCCACTGTGAGGCCACATTCTTTGCTGGCATATTTCTCTTTGACCTCAGGCTTCAGCAGGAAACCCTTCTCCTTGTCAAAGTAGTCCAAGGGAGCAAAGTACACAGGTGCTTCCCCACAGAGGTTTTGCAGTCGTGTGCGCCAGCCCTCCAGCATGGAGCTGCGAGATTCAGGAGAACCAGTAGCAGGATCCCAGAAGATCTGAGGGGCAAAAACCTGGAAGCCGCAGTAGTTCAGGATCCCGTTCTGCACACAGGGAGGAGCAGCTGTTACCACATGACAGATCATTTAATGCTTGGCTCGGTTTATAGTGAGACCTCACCTGCAGTGGCCACAGTGTGACATTGATGTCACCATTGATGCCAGTGTCACTGTACACAGATTCAGGACAGTCAGTGGTGAAGGACAGCATGGCTTTCTTGTCCTGGACAGAGAGCAAGGAGTGAGCAAAGAGGGAGAGGACACAGCCTGAACACAGACATGTTGGTGGAGCTCTCACCTTGAAGATCCCCTCACTGTACCATTTCTCCTGTGCGTAGGCAAAGCCCAACACCCGATCCATCCACCCCTTCATGATTGCAGGAACAGATGACCAGTACATGGGGAACTGGGAACACAGGTTTAATGGCCATTTTTAATGTGGACACTTGTCAGCTGACCACAAAGACATTTCCAGTCAGACACTACCTGAAAGATGACAAGGTCTGCCTCCTTGAGCTTCTCCTGCTCTTTTTTGATGTCATCTGCAAGTCTGCCCTCCTCTGATGCCAGTTTGATCTCCTTTGCATAGCAGAAGTTCTCAGCATCCTTCACTCCACCTGCAAATAAAGCTAATGTTTACACCTGAAGCACAATCAAAGCATTGCTATACCTGCAGGATATTTGTATACCAGTGATGTCCTCAGTAGTAGCAGCAGCTTTGAACTTCATGGCATACAGGTCAGACACCTCTACAGTGCAGCCTTGAGCAGTCAGAGCTGCCACAGCAGCATCTTTGGCAGCAGCATTGAAAGAGGCAGGGCTCTCATGGGCATACACAATCAGCACCTTCTTGGCTGCAAAATCAAAAATTAAATTAAAAAAAAATAGAAGTTTTGATAAAGTTCCAGTCATCGTACAAACCTTTCACTCTTCTTGTCAAAGATTATCAGCTTTGGCCAAACAGATTTCAGCAGTTACCAAGAAGAAAAAAAATCTTACCCATTCTCAAAACTGGCACACAATAGTAAATGATGAGTTTTCTGACTAACTGATGTAGTAAAAGAAAAAACTACTCATATTGAAGCAAAAACACAGTCTGCTGCTTTTATACTCACTTCAAGCACTACTTCACACAGGTGCTGTCAATCAGCAATCAGTCTCATGAGTCAGCCAGCTGGTACTGAGGTAAAATCTCTCAGGTTTCCCAGTTTGTATGGAAACTGGTGGAAGAATATGAGATTAACCTAAACCTTCAGCCCAGTTTAAACACAAGATGAATATATACCTCATATAATCATAATCATCTCAGTTTCACACACATCATTTTCCCATGGTGACTGTTGCCCAACTTGGCGAACCAATGATTTTCCTTACGCCCTGCAGTGTGGGAACCATTGGTATAAACTATACATAAGGACATAAAGGGTAAACACACATACACACACAAACAGCCAAAATTCTTTGACCTTGAAGGGAAAACTATTGGTTGACAAAAAAGTAGCAGAAGAAAGATATAATTCTGAGTTTGTTAACCTTTATTTTGAATGTTGCTCATTTTTTATGATGCTTTCAAAGTATCTTCAAATGTTGGCTTGGCATTTATCTGTTCTCAGAAGTTAAATATTAGCTCAAGTGTCTGCTCCAGGTGAGGCTTGAACTCACAACCTCGGCATTGCTCAGCCCGATACTGTCATATAAGTACCGCGCGCTAACCAATTGCGCCACTGGAGCACATGGGTAAAGCTTTTATTCCTTTCTCACTTCACTCAACTGATCTAAGGGGGAGGGGGGGTCAGTCACTTATAGAACAAACGCTTTACACTCTATTATATTTCAACAAATCTCATGCTTGTAGTCTATGACTACATATAGGATTAATCGATAGATGCATTGTAACCGCAGTCTGGCGAAGAAGTAGCGGCTAGCAGGTCCAGCGGGCATGTGGTGTGGAGGTTAGCCGGACAACTCGGAGCCAGTCAGTTAAATCGAACAACAGACCTTTATTTGAACATAAGACCATACAAGCCAGGTCTCCACGTCTCTACTCTGTCTATACATACACGTGCGGGATCAGTAGTCGCTGGCGCCAGCCCGTTACAAGGTTTCTCTGAACAGCGACGCGAGCAGCATGTAACGGCCACCGCCAGTGGCGGTCCTAGCCTGTTTGGCGCCCTGGGCGAACACTCCCTCTGGCGCCCCCCCCCCCACACACACACACACACACACACAGACAAAACTTATTAAGGATTGTACATTAACATAAAGCTGTTGTACACACACACACATATGAAGAGAGAGAGAGAGAGTATGCATAGTATGCAAACGGCTACCAAACAGCCATCATAATTCGGCATACGATGAGAACAGGACAAATCAACAATTGACAATGAATAATTAATATTAAAATCTGTAACAATGTATTGTTTGGAGTTTAGTCTGTTACTGTTGCTATTTTTACCATTTCTTCTTGGAGCAACTGTAACCCACATTATTTCCTTAGGGATTAATAAAGTATTCTGATTCTGATTGTTTCAGGATGACCTGCCATTATCCAATGACACATCTGCTTACCTGTATATTTTGCTCGTTTCTCCTCCTCTTCTTTTCTCTTTTTTCTAAACTGAGCACCTGATGGCTTTGAACTTTTCTTGTCCATCTTCCATTGGTTTTAATTTTGCACTCCAGTATGAACACCCATCCCCCAACCTGAGGATCACCACAACATGATCTAATAGACCTACACCTTAGTTCACAGATTCACTTTGTCTAAGGTGCATTTCTGAGATTTCACACAACCCAGGATTCAAATCATGAATACATAACGGGCTTGGATTTACAACATTATAAATGAAATGTGCTCTATTTGGAAGCAGCCGGCCCCCTCCCCTTTGTTGTGTGTGAGACTTTAAATCATCAAACTGTAAATTGATCCCTTTACCCCGAGTCCTAAAGTGTATATTTATTTTCTTACTCTTCTTATATTTATTGTTTGTTTACTTGCACTGCTGTAACTGGAGCCTCGTCGTCTCGTCTCTCTATATACTGGACTGTATGTAGCGCAGATGACAATAAAGTTTACTTTGACTTCAGCAGCAGGCGCACCGAGGGCTCTCGCGCTCACTTTTCGTGTATAGAATTTCGAAAAAACATCGGTGCAAATTATAAGTCTGTATCATGATGTCTCGTGTTTGTTGGTTTGTTTTTATTTTGTTTTATTTTGGGAGTTGGTTATTAGATGCTGCTCCAGCCAGCCAGAGAATCCCCCGCCCTCTCCTCCCTGTGCCGCAAGCAGCAGGCGCACCTCGCAAACGAAGGGCGCCCTTACTCCCAACAAATGGGCGATAGAAAACCCATCGGTGCCTATGACATTCCCAATATGCGCTGGCTGCCGTCGGGGCAGCATGAGTACGAGCAATTTTTTTCTTTTTTTTTTCCGATGCCCATGATGCCGCCCCGGGCAACCGCCCGTGTCGCCCGTATCTAAAACCGCTACTGGCCACCGCTATACTCCCACACCCACTAGGAGACTCACCCAACTACTACAATAGTAGGGCAACCCCCCTCCTAGTGGTACTATAATACAATAAGGGTTGTTACAGCATCCATTAATATATGCGGGAAATCAGTCTTTTTTTCTATACATCTATGTTACAAATGTTTTTTTTTCAGTCAGTACACATTTGTTTCAGATCATTTCTGTTTCCCTTTTTTCATATTTCACTTTTATTCTTTAATTTTCGTAGTTCTTAGTGTATTTTACCTAATAGATATGGAACTAATGGATAAAGAATTTAACCATGTGGCAATAAAGACTCTGTATCCCTGTATTCTACCGCAATATCATGAACTTCCATTTAGCAAAACTAAATTAAATGAATGAAAACTGAAGTCTGTGTCTACTTCTTTTCATATAAATGTGCTTTGCCTCAAATAAAATTTGCCTCTCTGTTATACTATTTCCCAGTAATGTATTAGAAGCAGTTAACTGTACTATTTGATCAACTTTCATGCATTTAAATTTGCTATTCTGACTTCCTTGGCTCCTACTTTTTAAAAAGTAGCTAAGTTAACGACACATAAATGTTGATTAGCCTTCAGTATAGTTAGCTTGCTGCCACTGCAGGAAAAGCCCATCGTTTCAATACTTCTCAATGTTTTTAGACTATAAAGTTTGACAGACTTAATTACAGTAGTGATGCCAATCTGGATCTCACTATATTTGGGGAGCAAATCCTTGCAGCATACTTGGTAGCCATAACAATGATTGGTCAAATCCTGGTAGGTGCAGCGAGAGGTGATTGGCTTCTACAGTTCTTGGTAGTGGAGGAGCACATGATTGGATAACTCTTGGTTGAATTTGGTAGATAAGTAAAGCCATTGGCTCCCACATGATGGATTTGCTTGACTAACCGGTGGCAGGGAGCAGCTCAGAGGTTAGAACCATGAACTGACGTACTTAGGACATGTTTTCTATTGTGTTGCAAATGTTTTTATTTAACCAGTGCTCAGTAATATATGACTTACAGATGTTCAGCATTAGGTGTAACGCTTAACAATGCAACATGTTCCTGTAATGATCTTAGTTTGTGCAGTGATGAAGAAAAAAAAAAAAAAATAACACTGTTGTACTAAATTAAATAAACAGTTGTGTCATTAAATCATAAAGGATTTTCAGTTATTTGCATGCCAGGTGAATAGAAATGCTGAAAAGCCTTCAGAACAAATATTGGAAAAGGAAAAACAAAATCTTTAAATATTACACATGCTTTACTCTCCCTGTGCACTCGCACCACAGTCAGCTGATTTAAGTTAGTGTAGGAGGAAAATCGTGGATCAGCCCACAGTGGCGATACACATTTTTACCTCACAAAAAGGCAACGGTAAAGTGTAAACCGCACTAGGACGGAAAGAACACATACTGCTAAAAGCGAGATCTTAAAGCTGCGTTCATGCCAAACCGAGCCAAAGCCTGTAGCATAGGCAGTGAGGAGCAATGAGGCTTGCAGTCACCTGATCTGCAGTAGCAGTCCGTTGTAAGTCTTTTTGGGCTTGCTTTCAACCTTGGTGTACGGTCGCCCCCCCCCCCCAAACACACACACATGTTTTTAATCAGAATAGGGATTTGCATTAGCATATAGAACATAGCCTTCCTGCTGTGGCATATTTCTCTTTGACCTCAGGCTTCAGCAGGAAACCCTTCTCCTTGTCAAAGTAGTCCAAGGGAGCAAAGTACATAGGTACTTCCCCACCGAGGCTTTGCAGTCGTGTGCGCCAGCCCTCCAGCATGGAGCTGCGAGATTCAGGTGAACCAGTAGCAGGATCCCAGAAGATCTGAGGGTCAAAAACCTGGAAGCCGCAGTAGTTCAGGATCCCGTTCTGCACACAGGGAGGAGCAGCTGTTACCACATGACAGATCATTTAATGCTTGGCTCTGTTTATAGTGAGACCTCACCTGCAGTGGCCACAGTGTGACATTGATGTCACCATTGATGCCGATGTCACCATTGATGCCAGTGTCACTGTACACAGATTCAGGACAGTCAGTGGTGAAGGACAGCATGGCTTTCTTGTCCTGGACAGAGAGCAAGGAGTGAGCAAAGAGGGAGAGGACACAGCCTGAACACACGTTGGTGGAGCTCTCACCTTGAAGATCCCCTCACTGTACCGCTTCTCCTGTGCGTAGGCAAAGCCCAACACCCGATCCATCCACCCCTTCATGATGGCAGGAACAGATGACCAATACATGGGGAACTGGGAACACAGGTTTAATGGTCATTTTTAATGTGGACACCTGTCAGCCGATCACAAAGACATTTCTAGTCAGACACTACCTGAAAGATGACAAGGTCTGCCTCCTTGAGCTTCTCCTGCTCTTTTTTGATGTCATCTGCAAGTCTGCCCTCCTCTGATGCCAGTTTGATCTCCTTTGCGTAGCAGAAGTTCTCAGCATTCTTCACTCCACCTGTGACAAAAATCCAGTCTTTGTATCTGAAGAACAATCAAAGCCAAAGCATTGCTATACCTGCAGGATATTTGTATACCAGTGATGTCCTCAGTAGTAGCAGCAGCTTTGAACTTCATGGCGTACAGGTCAGACACCTCTACAGTGCAGCCTTGAGCAGTCAGAGCTGCCACAGCAGCATCTTTGGCAGCAGCATTGAAAGAGGCAGGGCTCTCATGGGCATACACAATCAGCACCTTCTTGGCTGAAAAGCCAAAAAATAAATTAAAAAAAAAAAATACAAGTTTTGATAAAGTTCCAGTCAGCACAGAAACCTTTCACTCTTCTTGTCAAAGATTATCAGCTTTGACCAAACAAGTTTTAGCAATTACTAGGAAGAAAAATTCTTACCCATTCTCAAAACTGGTGCACAACAGTAAACTGTGAGTTTTCTGTCTAGCCGGTATAACAACAGAAAAATATGTCTATACTGGAGCAAAACACAGTCTGCTGCTTTTATACACACTTCAAGCACTACTTCACACAGGTGCTGTCAATCAGCAATAAACCTCATGAGTCAGCCAGCTGGTGGCAGTAATGCACCATTTTGCTGTTTGCCAATCAATAAGTATCAATGAATACTTTATTTATATAGCACATTTAAAGACCAGAGGTACACCAAAGTGCTTCTCAGTAGTAAAATATGAAATAAAATTAATTACATATGGGTACTATAGTAAAGTAGAAATACATTTCCAGACAAAAAAAAAGCACCACTTAACCCGTGAGTACTATGTTAAAAGAAATATTTCACACCTCGTGTAAAAGTTAGGTAAAATCAACACAGAAATATCAACTGGAAAAACCCACTAACACAATAGGTTAAAATTACAAAAAAATGCAATAAAAGTACAAAGTGTACATCCAATAAATCACTAACTAATCTAAAATGCAAGCTCAAATAAATAAGTTTTCAATCTTGTTTTAAAAGATTGAATAGATTCCGACGCGCGAATATCAGCTGGAAGACTGTTCCAGAGGTTAGGTGCAGCAATGGCAAAGGCACGATCACCTCTGGTTTTCAGCCGGGACCTAGGTTGCACCAAGAGCATTTGACTCGATGATCGAAGTGCTCTCCTATGAGTTTACAGGCTGAGAAGTTCAGTTAAATAGCAAGGCGCAATATTATTTACGATTTTGAATGAAAGCAATAAAATCTTAAAATCAATCCAATATTTCATGGGCAGCCAATGTAGGTCAGCAAGGATCGGGGTAATAGAATCAAACCTTCTAGTACCAGTTAAAAGGCGTGCCGCTGCATTTTGGACAAGTTGTAGTTTATGAAGAAGGGCAGATTGGAGGCCCAGGTAAAGGGAGTTGCAGTAGTCTAATCTTGAAGTAATAAATGTATGTGTAAGTTTTTCAAGATCCATTCGTGGTATTTAATGCTTAGCCTTAGATATTTGTCGTAGTTGGTAAAAGCTAGACTGTACTACAGAAGACACTTGTTTAAAGGAGCTGTCCAAAAGCACACCTAAGTTACGTACTGTATCAAAGAGGGAGGTAGCGAAGGGCCCAAATATATCAGCTAATTGTCCCCGAGGGATGTGGCTATCAAAGACAATAATTTCTGTTTTCTTTTCATTTAGAAAAAGGGAGTTACTCGATAACCAGCCTTTGATCTCCCTCATACAATCAAGAAAACAGCGTAGTGAAGACGTGGTATCGTCAGTCAGACAAAAATAGATTTGAATACCATCAGCATAAAAATGAAAAGAAATGTTATATTTGTCAAATATAGACCAAAGGTAGCATGTAGGCCTACAATGAGAACAACATAGCCAACTGCCAATAAACCCTATAAAGAAGTAGAAGAAGAATTTCTCTCAGGTTTCTCATTTTGTATGGAAACTCTTGAGATTAACCTAAACCTTCAGCCCAGTTTAAACACAAGATTAATATATACCTCATCTAATCATAATCATCTCAGTTTCACAGACATCATTTTCCCATGGTGATTGTTGCCCAACTTGGCGAACCAATGACTTGCCTTACGCCCTGCAGTGTGGGAATCATTGGTATAAACTATACATCAGGACATAAAAGGTACACACACATACACACACAGCCAAATTTCTCTGACTTTGGAAGAATGTCCCTATCTTGATGGTTAATAGCTCCCATTGAAAATAAACAGAAACAAAACTAGCAGGACAAACATACAGAGGTATAATTCTGGGTTGCTTAATGTTTATTTTGCATGCTGCTCATTTTTAAAGAGGCTAGAAAATTGGTTGGCATTTTTAGTGTACTCAGTATTTATCTGGTCTTGCCAGATAAACATTAGCTCAAAGTTTCTGCTCCAGGTGAGGCTTGAACTCACAACCTCGGCATTGCTCAGCCCAATACTGTCATATAAGTACCGCGCGCTAACCGATTGCGCCACTGGAGCACATGCACACAGCATTTATTCCTTTCTCCCTTCATTCAATAGGTGTATGGGAAAAAATCATTTCAATACTTCTCAATGTTTTTATACTATAAACTTTAACAGACTTAATTACAGTATTGATGCCAATCAGGATCTACCTGTATTTGGGGAGCAAATCCTGGCAGCATTGTTGGTAGTCATAACAATGATTGGTCAAATCCTAGTAGGTGCAGCGTTAGATGATTGGCTTTTACAGTTCTTGGTAGTGGAGGAGCACATGATTGGCTAAATCTTGCTAGATTCTCATGTGATGGATTTGCAGGACTAACAGGTGGCAGGGAAAAGCTCAGAGGTTGGACACATGAACTGGTTTACTTCGGAAAACATTTTCTAGTCCTGCCACTGACATCTTCTCTCCTGAATGAATTGTGGTTATCTTTGAAAAAAAAGAAGTAAATACTTTTGATATCGGTTGCAGCTGCCTACATGATTTTCTTTGTCATGAGCATTTCTCGTGAGGTAAAGAACAAACTAAAGAGGAGTCAACTCTCATTATGGTTTAAATAGCTGTGATTTTCCACCATTTGATTTAAAAACAGAAAAAGCCTCTCAGATGAGAGGTGAAACACCTTCATGAAAATTAAAGTATTTACTTTCCAAGCTCCTTAGTCAAACTAAAGAACTAAGTGTAAACTGGCATTTAATTTCTGTTTTCTCTTACTTTCCATATCCAAACAAACATTGGATCTAATGTTTTCAGGCTGACAGCTTGTAGGAATAACAGAGACAAAGGATGTGAGCTAAGGCTTATAGGCTAAGGACACCAACTGATTGACTGCACCCATTTCTAGTCTTGTCCTCGTTTGTACCTATGTAATGGTGAGTAGCTTATGAGGTTTTAAAAAAAAAAAAAAAAAAAAAAAAACCACTCATTTAAATGTGTCGTTTTTGATATGACTATTCTGTTTAGCAGAGGGATTTGCCTTTTGACCACTACAAGGCAACTGTGGTACTGGGTTCCCACACCCTCACATTACAGTGTAGTGCTGAGGTTTTTAACTTGGAAATTAAGCTCATTCCTCCCCTTGATAAAATACTGAATTCCAGCAGCGGTGCTACTGGCAGAGAAACAGTACCTGTACAGGAAAGAGGCAATCAAGTGTTCCCAAGTAAACCATGAAACTGATGACACCATCACGTTATAGATGGTGTAGTGAGCTGGGTTGATCAAGCTGTCACTCAGCATGCTAATGTGGAGAAGCTAACCGAATTGACCATGCATTGCATCAGTTTTTGTGCAGTGCCAAGTTACCATTGCCAGCTCACATTTCTAGTAGGCAAAGCGCCAAGCATCAATTTGGTCAGTGTTGGATAAGGACACCTGTCTTGAAAGCTTACCGAGCATCCTGTTATGCAAATCAACCATTTTCTAGATGGTTGAACTGTATGAAACCAAGTGGTGCATTTAAAACTCATTGCTCAAACTGAAGTTACAATAAAGCAGCCTTTTTATTGCAGCACACATTTTAGGACCAAGACATTACATGGACCCACTCCATCTTCAGACCCCGGCCTTGGTCTGGCTGTTGGCTGGCAGTGGCTTGCCCATGTGGATCCCCACTGTGAGGCCACATTCTTTGCTGGCATATTTCTCTTTGACCTCAGGCTTCAGCAGGAAACCCTTCTCCTTGTCAAAGTAGTCCAAGGGAGCAAAGTACACAGGTGCTTCCCCACAGAGGTTTTGCAGTCGTGTGCGCCAGCCCTCCAGCATGGAGCTGCGAGATTCAGGAGAAGCAGTAGCAGGATCCCAGAAGATCTGAGGGGCAAAAACCTGGAAGCCGCAGTAGTTCAGGATCCCGTTCTGCACACAGGGAGGAGCAGCTGTTACCACATGACAGATCATTTAATGCTTGGCTCGGTTTATAGTGAGACCTCACCTGCAGTGGCCACAGTGTGACATTGATGTCACCACTGATGCCAGTGTCACTGTACACAGATTCAGGACAGTCAGTGGTGAAGGACAGCATGGCTTTCTTGTCCTGGACAGAGAGCAAGGAGTGAGCAAAGAGGGAGAGGACACAGCCTGAACACAGACATGTTGGTGGAGCTCTCACCTTGAAGATCCCCTCACTGTACCGCTTCTCCTGTGCATAGGCAGAGCCCAACACCCGATCCATCCACCCTTTCATGATTGCAGGAACAGATGACCAGTACATGGGGAACTGGGAACACAGGTTTAATGGTCATTTTTAATGTGGACACCCTTTAGCCGATTAAAGACATTTCCAGTCAGACACTACCTGAAAGATGACAAGGTCTGCCTCCTTGAGCTTCTCCTGCTCTTTTTTGATGTCATCTGCAAGTCTGCCCTCCTCTGATGCCAGTTTGATCTCCTTTGCATAGCAGAAGTTCTCAGCATCCTCCACTCCACCTGCAAATAAAGCTGATGTTTACATTTTAAAAACAATCCAAACCTAAGCATTGCTATACCTGCAGGATATTTGTATACCAGTGATGTCCTCAGTAGTAGCAGCAGCTTTGAACTTCATGGCGTACAGGTCAGACACCTCTACAGTGCAGCCTTGAGCAGTCAGAGCTGCCACAGCAGCATCTTTGGCAGCAGCATTGAAAGAGGCAGGGCTCTCATGGGCATACACGATCAGCACCTTCTTGGCTGCAAAATCAAAAATTAAATTTAAAAAAATACAAGTTTTGATAAGTTCCAGTCAGCACACAAACCTTTCACTCTTCTTGTCAAAGACTATCAGCTTTGGCCAAACAGATTTCAGCAGTTACCAAGAAGAAAAAAAATCTTACCCATTCTCAAAACTGGCACACAATAGTAAATGATGAGTTTTCTGACTAACTGATGTAGTAAAAGAAAAAACTACTCATATTGAAGCAAAAACACAGTCTGCTGCTTTTATACACACTTCAAGCACTACTTCACACAGGTGCTGTCAATCAGCAATCAGTCTCATGAGTCAGCCAGCTGGTACTGAGGTAAAATCTCTCTGGTTTCTCATTTTGTATGGAAACTGGTGGAAGAATATGAGAGTAACCTAAACCTTCAGCCCAGTTTAAACACAAGATGAATATATACCTCATATAATCATAATCATCTCAGTTTCACACACATCATTTTCCCATGGTGATTGTTGCCCAACTTGGCGAACCAATGATTTTCCTTACGCCCTGCAGTGTGGGAATCATTGGTATAAACTATACATCAGGACATAAAGGGTAAACACACATACAGCCAAAATTCTTTGACCTTGAAGGAAAAACTATATCTTGATGGTTAATAGCTCGCATTGGTTGACAAAAAAGTAGCAGAAGAAAGATATAATTCTGAGTTTGTTAACCTTTATTTTGAATGTTGCTCATTTTTTATGATGCTTTCGAAGTATCGTCAAATGTTGGCTTGGTATTTATCTGTTCTCAGAAGTTAAATATTAGCTCAAGTGTCTGCTCCAGGTGAGGCTTGAACTCACAACCTCGGCATTGCTCAGCCCAATACTGTCATATAAGTACCGTGCGCTAACCGATTGCGCCACTGGAGCACATGGGTAAAGCCTTTATTCCTTTCTCACTTCATTCAGTTGGTCTAATGGAAAAAAGGGAGACAGTAACAACTTACTCAGTCATTCATAGAACGAATACTTTACACTATACTATATTGCCACAAATCTCATGCTTATGGTCTACGTACTATATATAGGATTCATGGAAAGTTCGTTGTATTAATATATGTGGGAAATCAGTCTTTTTTCTATACATCTATGTTACAAATGTTGTTTTTTTCAGTCTGTACACATTTGTTTTAGATCATTTCTGTTTCCCTTTTTTCATATTTCACTTTTATTCTTTAATTGTGATGTTTTTAGTGTATTTTACTAATAGATATGGAAATAATGGATAAAGAATTTAACCATGTGGCAATAAAGGCTTATCTCTGTATTTTACCTCTGTATCCTGAACTCCTATTTTCCAAAACTAAAGTAGATTAAAGAAAACTGAAGTCTGAGTGTACTTTTCATGTAAATGAGTAAATGAAATGTGCTTCTGTTATACTATTTCCTAATAATGTGTGAGCAGCAATTAACTATACTAATGGACTTAAAGGCACACATTTCATTACTATTCTCACTTCCTTGGCTCTTACTTTTTAAAAAGTAGCTAAGTGAACTACATATAAATGTTGATTAGCCTCCAGTATGATTAGCTCGCTACCACTGCAGGAAAAGCCCATCATTTCAATACTTCTCAATGTTTTTATACTATAAACTTTAACAGACTTAATTACAGTATTGATGCCAATCAGGATCTACCTGTATTTGGGGAGCAAATCCTGGCGGCATTCTTGGTAGCCATAACAATGATTGGTCAAATCCTAGTAGGTGCAGTGGGAGGTGATTGGCTTCTACAATTCTTCAAAGTGGAGGAGCACATGATTGGCTAAATGTTGGTAGATTCTCATGTGATGGATTTGCAGGACTAACAGGTGGCAGGGAAAAGCTCAGAGGTTGGACACATGAACTGGTTTACTTAGGAAAACATCTTCTCTCCTGAATGAATTGTGGTTATCTTCGAAAAAAAAGTAAATACCTTTGATATCCTTTGATGTTGGTTGCAGCTGCCTACATGATTTTCTTTGTCATGAGCATTTCTTGTGAGGTAAAGAACTAAAGAGCTGTCAACTCCCATTATGGTTTAAATAGCTGCGATTTTCCACCATTTGATTTAACTAGAAAAAGCCTCTCAGATGAGAGGTGAAACACCTTCATGAAAATTAGTTTTTACTTTCCTTCCAAGCTCCTTAGTCAAACTAAAGAACTAAATGTAAACTGGCATTTAATTTCTTTTAGAAATTAAGACTTTTAGGCTGACAGCTTGTAGGAACAACAAAGGCAAAGAATGTGAGTTAAGGCTCATAGGTTAAGAACACCAACTGATTGACTGCACCCATTTCTAGTCTTGTCCTCGTTTGTACCTATGTAATGGTGAGTAGCTTATGAGGTTTTTAAAGAAAAAAAAAACTCATTTAAATGTGTCGTTTTTGATATGACTATTCTGTTTAGCAGAGGGATTTGCCTTTTGACCACTACAAGGCAATTGTGGTACTGGGTTCCCACACCCTCACATTACAGTGTAGGGCTGAGCTTTTTACTTGGAAATTGAGCTCATCCCTCCCCTTGATAAAATACTGATAATTCCAGCAGCGGTGCTACTGGCAGAGAAACAGTACCTGTACAGGAAAGAGGCAATCAAGTGTTCCCAAGTAAACCATGAAACTGATGACACCATCACGTTATAGATTGTGTAGTGAGCTGGGTTGATCAAGCTGTCACTCAGCATGCTAATGTGGAGAAGCTAACCAAATTGACCATGCATTGCATCAGTGTACAGTTCCATGTTATCACCTCCAGCTCACATTTCCGGTAGGCAACAAAGCCCCAAGCATCAATTTGGTCAGTGTTGGATGAAGACACCAGTCTTGAAAGCCTACACAGAAAGCTTGGTGTCCTGTGAAGTATATGTACCATTTTCTAGATGGTTGAACTGTATGAAACCAAGTGGTACATTTAAAACTCACTGCTCAAACTGAAGTTACAATAAAGCAGCATTTTTATTGCAGCATACAGTTTAGGACCAAGACATTACATGGGCCCACTCCATCTTCAGACCCCGGCCTTGGTCTGGCTGTTGGCCGGCAGTGGCTTGCCCATGTGGATCCCCACTGTGAGGCCACATTCTTTGCTGGCAAATTTCTCTTTGACCTCAGGCTTCAGCAGGAAACCCTTCTCCTTGTCAAAGTAGTCCAAGGGAGCAAAGTACACAGGTGCTTCCCCACAGAGGTTTTGCAGTCGTGTGCGCCAGCCCTCCAGCATGGAGCTGCGAGATTCAGGAGAATCAGTAGCAGGATCCCAGAAGATCTGAGGGGCAAAAACCTGGAAGCCGCAGTAGTTCAGGATCCCGTTCTGCACACAGGGAGGAGCAGCTGTTACCACATGACAGATCATTTAATGCTTGGCTCTGTTTATAGTGAGACCTCACCTGCAGTGGCCACAGTGTGACATTGATGTCACCATTGATGCCAGTGTCACTGTACACAGATTCAGGACAGTCAGTGGTGAAGGACAGCATGGCTTTCTTGTCCTGGACAGAGAGCAAGGAGTGAGCAAAGAGGGAGAGGACACAGCCTGAACACACACATGTTGGTGGAGCTCTCACCTTGAAGATCCCCTCACTGTACCGCTTCTCCTGTGCGTAGGCAAAGCCCAACACCCGATCCATCCACCCCTTCATGATTGCAGGAACAGATGACCAGTACATGGGGAACTGGGAACACAGGTTTAATGGTCATTTTGATGTGGACAGCCTTCAGCTGACAGCAAAGACATTTCCAGTCAGATACTACCTGAAAGATGACAAGGTCTGCCTCCTTGAGCTTCTCCTGCTCTTTTTTGATGTCATCTGCAAGTCTGCCCTCCTCTGATGCCAGTTTGATCTCCTTTGCATAGCAGAAGTTCTCAGCATCCTTCACTCCACCTGCAAATAAAGCTGATGTTTACACCTGAAGCACAAAGCATTGCTATACCTGCAGGATATTTGTATACCAGTGATGTCTTCAGTAGTAGCAGCAGCTTTGAACTTCATGGCGTACAGGTCAGACACCTCTACAGTGCAGCCTTGAGCAGTCAGGGCTGCCACAGCAGCATCTTTGGCAGCAGCATTGAAGGAGGCAGGGCTCTCATGGGCATACACAATCAGCACCTTCTTGGATTTGATAGAGCTCCAGTCACATCACAAACATTTCCCATTGACTCTCAAAGGAAACAGCCAAAACAGAAACCAAATACTTTCACAATCAGAGACCAAACAAGTTTCAGCAGTTACCAGGAAGAAAACCTCTTACCCATTCTCAAAACTGGTGCACAACTGTAACTGAAGAGTTTTCTGTCTAGCCGATGTAGGAACAGAAAAAAAAAAAAAAAATCCTCATATTGAAGCAAAACACAGCCTGCTGCTTTTATACACGCTTCGAGCACTACTTCACACAGGTGCTGTCAATCAGCAATCAGGCTCATGAGTCAGCCAGCTGGTGCCGAGGGATTTTCACTCAGGTTTCCTATTTATTACTAAAACTGGAAAATATTTTAGTGGGAGTAACAGTCAGACTAAACTGAATGTTCATCCCAGTTGAAACACAGCATAAATGTATAACAGTTCATTATATTCATTCTGTTTTTCAATTTCCTCTTATAAATAATATTCACCTCAGTTTCTCTCCATCAATTACTGTGATGATTGGTATTAAACTTGGACCAATGTTGGATGTTTGACCAAGTCCTGCAGTCTTAGAACCACTGATATAAACTATACAAGAGGACACAAACACACACACACTAATGCTTTATTTTTTAAATCATTATTAGGAACGTTTATAATAATTTCTAAAGGTGTTCTACAGTGCCATCATGTGGTCATGGTTTAAGTCATCATAATGCTTACGAAACCAGACAGTGTTTTATATCTTATTCTGAAAATATATACTCTGTGTAAAAATAGGCATACTCTGTGTAATTAGTCTGTTTTATTGGATTCTCGTTGTATATTTAAGGAGCATGCCTTCCATTACACTGAGAATCAACATTTAATTATACAATTTCCCAGTTAATTTTGTAATGGGTGCAGTTTCAATGCTTCAGCAGGTAAATATGACAGTCCAGAGGTGACACTGAAATGTTATAAATATACCAAAGAACCAAAGAAAGAAACTGAGAAGAAAAGCTAAATGAAAAAGGACAGTAAGTATTTTGCTTTTAAAATGACATTTTACATATTACTTGTTATTTATGAATTGTCATCCATTTGCATTGCATGGTTACGGATGGAATCATTTGTTATTTCTATTTCACTTTCTCCCCAGAAAGTTGATTCTGTTCATCTGGATGTTGCGTTTTTATTTGGAGAAGCATTTTGTCAATCATCCATGTGAGTTCATCAGCAAGTGTCGGCTGATTTTCCAACTTTATGAACGCACCTTTGCACAATGACAGAAAACACCACTACTTACTAGCAACTAGCCAAGAGCTCAATCAGTTTAACTATGAATATGCAAATTGTCATGGCCATAGTCAAGAGTATATTTCACAGGAGATAGTGAATATCTGCAACCACAGGATCCCCCTTGGTTACTTTTGTCTTCAGTGGCCTCCTTGACTCCTCACTGAAGGTTAGGTTAGGCAAGAAAAAGATTCTTTCTTTGAAGAAACTACACAACTTTACTTTATAATAGGCATTTGCATACATGACATTTGTTGTCTCTTAAGGAAAACAGGTAAAGGAGATCCCTCCCTCCTTTAGGGTAAACATTAACTTGAAGATCGTGCTCCAGGTGAGGCTTGAACTCACAACCTCGGCATTGCTCATCCTAATACTGTCATATAAGTACCGCGCGCTAACCGATTGCGCCACTGGAGCTCTGAATAAAGCGCATTCATGGACCTATAATAAATCAAGGAAAAATGAATGAATGACCGACGCTTGAGATAGGTTTGCGCCCTGTCTGGGGTGTATCCCACCTCTTTTTGTTTGTTTGTATTTTTGTAAGCAGTAAGGACATACAGCTACAACATTGCTCTGCCGAATACCATTATACACCGTGAACTAACGGTTTGGAGCACGAGAAGAAAGGGTGTACCCCGCCTCTTTTTTTCGTCTTGTTTGAGTCATCACAATCAAAACGTCAGATAGTTGTTTATAACTCAGTATACTACAAACACATAAGTGAGTTTTAATAAAGAAAGATTTTAGGTAATAAGTGAATGGCAAAATGTCTATTTTATAGTACTTATATTGAGTATACTTGATGTAATTAGTCTCTATTATTTGATAGTCTATTTATATTCTGTATATGTTTTTCCTATTTCACATTAGAGTGCTACCTAACACAACCTTTGTAGCAGTGACTGCAAGATCGCAGCACTGTCGCGCCAAAAGAGTTCCATTTATGAACCTATAATAAATTACGGGGAAATAAACTTCAGCCCATTTAAGATATAAAATTGCCTCTGCAACAGGCTGGTTACCTACAGAGGTGGCCAGTAGCGGTTTTAGATACGGGCGACACGGGCGGTTGCCCGGGGCGGCATCGTGATGGGGGGCGGCATCACGGGCATCGGCAAAAAAAGAAAAAAAACGCTCGTACTCATGCTGCCCCTACGGCAGCCAGTGCATATTGGGAATGGCACAGGCATCGATCGGTTTTCTATCGCCCATTTGCTGGAAGTAAGGGCGCCCTCCGTTTGCGTGGTGCGCCTGCTGCTTGCGGCGCAGAGAGGAGAGGGCGGGGCGGTGGGGGATTCTCTGGCTGACTGGAGCGGCATCTAATAACCAACTAGCAAAATAAAACAAAATAACAAACACGAAAACACCAGACATCATGATACAGACTTATAATTTGCACCGATGTTTTTTCAAAATTCTATACACGAAAAGTGAGCGCGAGAGCCCTCGGTGCGCCTGCTCGCTGCTGAAGTCAAAGTAAACTTTATTGTCATCTCCGCTACATACAGTCCAGTATATAGAGAGACGAGACGACGAGGCTCCAGTTACAGCAGTGCAAGTAAACAAACAATAAATATAAGAAGAGTAAGAAAATAAATATACACTTTAGGACTCGGGGTAAAGGGATCAATGACAATTCAAAATTTACAGTCTGATGATTTAAAGTCTCACACACAACCAGTCGAAAGGGGAGGAGCCCCGGCTGCTTCCAAATCGAGCACATTTCATTCCTAATGTTGTAAATCCAAGTCTGTTATGTATTCATGATTTGAATCCTGGGTTGTGTGAAATCTCAGAAATGCACCCTAGGCAAAGTGAATCTGTGAACTAAGGTGTAGGTCTGTTAGGATATGTTGTGGTGATCCTCGGGTTGAAGGATGGGTGTTCATTCTGGAGTGCAAAATTAAAACCAATGGAAGATGGACAAGAAAAGTTCAAAGCCATCAGGTGCTCAGTTTAGAAAAATAGAAAAGAAGAGGAGGAGAAACGAGCAAAAGATACAGGTAAGCAGATGTGTCATTGGATAATGGCAGGTCATCCTGAAACAGTCAGAATCAGAATACTTTATTAATTCCTAAGGAAATTACGTGTGTTACAGCTGCTCCAAGAAGAAATGGTAAAAATAGTAACACTAACAAATTAAACTCCAAACAATACATTATGTTACAGATTTTAATATTAATTAGTCATTGTCAGTTGTTGATTTGTCCTGTTCTCATTGTATGAAGAATTATGATGGCTGTTTGGTAGCCGTTTGCATACTATGCATACTCACTCTGTCTTCATATGTGTATGTGGACAACAGTTTTATGTTAATGTACGATCCTTAATATGTTTTGTGTGTGTGTGTGTGTGTGTGTGTGTGTGTGCGTGTGTGTGTGTGTGTGTGTGTGTGGTGGAGGGGGGGCGCCAGAGGGAGTGTTCGCCCAGGGCGCCAAACAGGCTAGGACCGCCACTGGAGGTGGCAAAAGTATAATCGTTCTGTACTTAGCAAGAGGCACAGATACTAGTGCCAGACCCTCAAACATGGGGAGAATATGCAAACTCCACACAGAAAGACCGAAGGATGATGGTGGAATTGAACTCAGGTCCTCCTTCCTGTAAGGCAACAGTGCTAACCAACCAAAAGAAAAATTAGCCTCTGAAATATACTCAAAATCAAAAGTCAAAGCTCTTTGGAGAACATTACCAGCAGCTATTTTTGTGCAAAGCTAAGTGAACACTGTGCTGTATGTATTATATTAATACCAGTAAATGTGAATAAAGACTATTTCAGTCAAAGTTTGCATCTTAATACATTGGGCGTACCCTGCTTCTTGTCCTGTGGGTGTTGGGAAAGGTTCAAGTCCCCATGCAGATTTGACTCATCAAATCAATGCATGGATGGAAAATAAAACCAGAAAACGAACTGCAGAACAATTCTGTTTCCATACCAAAAGATTCAAATAGCATTGCAGATAATGCTCGTAGGCTGACGACTTGTAGAAAAAACAGGGAGACCGAAGTAAGCAATAGCTGAGGACAGCCATTTCTACTCCTGTCACATGCATCTCTCCTGCGTTGCATGAATTTTGTACATATGTAATGCTCACAATTAGAAACTTTAGATGTGTCATTTGCAGTGTTGGGACTAACGCGTTATTAAGTAACGCGTTACAGTAACTACGTTATTATTGTGGTAACGAGCACGGTAACTAGTTATTATGCCAAAACCAGGAACGCGTTACTCGTTACTGGGATTTAGATAGGCTCGTTACTCGTTACTTCGTGTGGTGGATATCGCGGAGCTTCCACAGATTCAATAACATTAGCAAGTGGTGGAAGCCAGCAGGTGGATGAAGGAAAAGGGAGGCAAGAGGAGAGACCGAAGCGGCCGCGGTCCGCGTGTCAGGTGAACTGAACTTCAGGTAAGAAGTTATGACCTGCAGTCTATCTGAGTCAGATATAAACCAAGTTTAGGTGGAGTTTATTTTCGGTATGCTGACTTTTTCGTACTGCGTGCTAGTTAGCATGACGGAGTTTCTGCTGTGTGGGTGCTATGTTACTGATGTTGAACTTTATTTTGTTCATACGGTTAATTATTAGAGTTGCCAACCGTCCTGTAAAAAACAGAATCGTCTGGTATTCAGAGAAAATATTACGCTGCGTTCGTACTGAGGTGAAAAGGAACACAGTTTGTCCCGGACTTCAGCTACAATGAAAAAGACACAAAGCTGAAGCTGCACAGCTGCCTCTTCTTCTCTCATTCTCTCCTCTCCCGTTTCTACTTCAATCATGAAACTGATCAATGATCAGCTGATCGGCTTTTCTCTCTTGTTTATTTATCGCTCACTTTGCGCCAGAAAGAGGAAACCAGCGGATGTCGCGTTAAACAACAGCAGCACGTTTAAGCTTGATCAGCTGTTGTTAGAATTTATTTAATATTAATTTCTAGTATCAGCTGATGTTTATTGGAGCCACAGCTGTAAAGCTGCTGGTCATGATATCGGTTTGGTTATCTGGTGAGAGGGAAACATGCAGATGAAACCAGGAGATGTTCTTACTGAATCATCAGAGCTGAACAGGTGATGGAGAAACAGGTTTACCTTTTAGGTGACATGAATGAGTTGAAGGGAAGTTATGAACTGTTTCTGAGAGACAAATAACACCAGGATCCTTTTCTATGTAGCTGACAGCTGGTAACTGTGCAGGGGCGGGTCTAGCAAATTTTTGCCAGGGGTCCAATGTGGGGCATTAACAGGGAAAGGGGGGGGGACAAGGAAATAGTTTTCTTTATTATTCTCATTTAAAATGTCTCGCTTTTAAAAAAAATAATTATCTGAGTCTTACAACAAACAATTGATAGATTGATACATATATACCATCAGAACAGTGTACATCACTGTCACAACAGTGTTTATTTTCATTCAAAGGCTTTATGATTTTTCCTATAATGATGGGCCGGTCTCTAGTCAAAATGCCCGGGACGATTTTTTTGTCCCAGTCCAGCCCTGTATGCAGCTCATCTGCAGTCTGGTGTTACCTATACATCTTCCTATTCAGAAGGCATAATTTCCAAGTTCTGAGTACAATCAAAAGCACCACGACTGCAGTTTTTGTGTTGGATGTAAAAAGCAGGCTAGAATCATGGCGGCGGTCAACGACGGTCCAGGCGTGGATTTCTCTCGTGGAAATGTGCGTGTAGCATCCAGTCGAACTGAGAAGGCCAGAACTGATGGTTGTTGAATGACCTTTATTGTTCCTTGCCGTGTATCAGACAACGAACCAACGTAAGAACTAGACAAACAAATAAAACAATTGCCATGTTATTAATGTAACACCATTTTAACCGCTCATTACGCTGGTCTAACCGTTTTCTATTAAACTATACATGTCATGCGTTTCACATTACTCAAATTAAATCATGTACATTACAAACCTTGTTCCCCTGTCGACTGTAGCTAGAACCATTGATTTTTATAGTTTAACCGTGTCCTTCTCTCCCTTTCTCCGTTAGCATTAGTTTTCCGCTTTCTTCCGTCTTTTTGTGCATCAAGCTAGTTACCGTCACATCGTTCACTTCCGGTCACACAGGAAGTTACCACAATAAAAGCACAAACGTTATATTACGTGTACATGAGCTAGCTTTACATATCCGTAGTTACACTCCCACCAAATTATTTGCTGTTACAAACAAAATAAAACAAATAATTTCTAAACAGGTAACTTAACAATGATAATACCTTTTTATATGCAACAACTACTTTTCATTGCACTTTAACTTCTTACAACATTTTGCTCTTCACAACTTCACAACAGCAGAACCAACTTATGAACTGGGCGTTCTACTGTAGACATCTTATGTAAACGTTCACCCTTTTACTAAGGTTTCTGTCTGCAAAGGTTACTTTGACCTTTCTCACAAGTCCATCTTCATCTGTTATGGTGTCCACAACTCTACCAAGTCTCCATTGGGATCGTGGCAGTATTTCATCCTTGTCCATCACTATGTCACCTACTTGCATATTCCTTTTAGCAGCATGCCATCTCTGCCGAATCCTGATGTTGTGAAGATATTCTCTCTTCCATCTGCTCCAAAATTGCTCTGTTAGGTATTGTACCTGGCGCCACTGCTTTCGAGCATACAGATCCTCTTTAACAAACTGTCCTGGAGGAGGCAAAGCTGTTGTGGTTTTCATAGTTAGGAGATGATTTGGAGTTATTGGTTTCAAACTGTTTGGATCATTGAGATTGTCTGTCGTCAACGAGCGGCTGTTTACTATTGCAGCTGCTTCATAGAGAAAGGTTCTGAGCGATGAATCAGTGAGTCGTCTCTTTGCGAGAGCAAGTGTGGCGTTGAGGACGTTTCTCACAGTCCGAATTTGTCGTTCCCATACTCCACCTGCGTGACTAGCATGGGGTGTGTTAAACACAAAATCACATTGTTTTCAGATAGAAAGGTTGTCAGTTTTTCAGTGTCTATTTCATTCAGTGCTGCACACAGTTCATTTTGGCACCTACAAAGTTAGTACCTCGATCACATTTTATTTGTCTGACAGAGCCTCTCAGAGCTATAAAGCACCTTAGTCCATTAATGAAAGCGTCCGTAGTCAGGTCTTCTAACATTTCTACATGTACCGCTCGTAAATAGAAACAAGTGAAAAGGAGAGCGTACCTTTTGTTTTCTTTTCTTGCTTGTTTGGTTAGGAATGGGCCGAAAACATCCATACCACAGTATGTGAAAGGCGGAGAGTGTTCGACTCTTTCTGTGGGGAGATCTTTCATCCTTTGTCCTTCCACAGCTCTCCTTAGTCTCCGACATGTCACACACTGACGGATGTAGTCTGATACTGTTTGACTTAGCTTGGGAATCCAATAACCGCTGGACCGTATTTCGTTCATTGTGAAGCTCTTTCCTTGATGATTTGTTTTTTCGTGACAGTGAGCGATTATGAGTTTTGTAATATGATGGTTTCTTGGAATGATAGTTGGATGTTTGAATGTGTTAGGAAGCGATGAGTGTTGTAGCCTTCCTCCCACCTTGAGCACACTGTCTTCATCCAAGAAAGGATCCAAGTTGTACATTTTGTTGCTCCCAGGTAATGCCTTTCCTTTGCTTAATGTTTTTATCTCGTCTGAAAATGTTAGTCCTTGTAAGTCTTTGATAATCACCGTTTCAGCGTTTTGCCTTTCAGTTACAGTGCTGAGTGACTTTGATTTGTCTCTGAGTAGGAACCGTTTGAGACGTGCTATGGCACTGACGGCGTGTGACCAGGATGAAAACCTTGTGAGACGATCACAGAGACTTCTGTGTTCTGTAGCTTGGCTGTTGAGTGTTTGCACTTTTCTCACCTCTGGATCTCCCACCGAAAGTTCAATAGACTCTTTAGTTGGAAGATTTAACTTCTTTTCCCATAAGAATTGAGGGCCTGTGAGCCAGTTTGATGATAGCAGTTCCGCTACTGATGTGCCCCTTGATGCTATGTCAGCGGGGTTTTCACTCGTCGGTACATAGAACCATTGCTGTGGTGCAGTATTGTTACGTATTTTTTGCACTCTATTGGCAACGAATGTGTGGAAGCGTCTTGCTTCATTGCCAATGTACCCCAGTGTGACCTTTGAATCTGTCCAAAAGAACTCCTTCACATTGTCATAGAGTAGCTCTTCCTTTAGCATGCTGCTTACTGTGATTGATACTGCAGCTGCGGACAACTCTAGCCTCGGAATCGTGGTAACCTTTGTTGGAGAGACTCGAGCTTTGCCCATTACAAAACTACAGTGTACCTCTTTGTTTTTGTTTATCAGTCTCAGGTAAGTGCATTGTCCATATCCTGTCGTACTTGCATCAGAAAAGTGGTGCAGTTCTCTTTGTACCACATCTCCAAACGATGCAGGAACATAACATCTGTTTATTTGTAACCCTTTCAAGTTGTGCAGATCTTCTTTCCAGCACTGCCATTGCGGGTTGAGATGTTCAGGGAGTGGATCATCCCAGTCTGTACCTTGGCGGCACATTTCCTGTAGGATTCTTTTGCCGTTGAGAACGTGCGGACAATGAAACCCAGGGGTCAAATATTGCTGCGACTGTGGACAGGATGCTGCGTCTGGTCGGGGGTTGGTCCTTTACAGCTATGTTGAATGTAAAACAATCCTTTTCTATGTTCCAATACATACCGAGTGCTCTTTCTGTTTGTGATTCACTGAATGTCAAGTCCTTTGCTTTTGTGTCTGTTGCATGTTCTGAAGTAGGAATGTCTTTGAGTGCAACACTGTTGTTAGACACAAACTTATGTAACCTTAGTCCACCCTTGGCACATAGCTCACGTGCTTCTCTTGTGAGTTGTACAGCGTCCTTCACTGTCTCAACGCTTGTTACCCGTCATCGACATAGAAGTCTCTGGTTATAAACTGTGCCGCTACGGGGTACTTGGAGCTGTTCTCTTTGGCTAAACGTTTAAATCCGTAATTTGCACAACCAGGTGACGAAACAGCGCCAAAGAGATGTACAGTCATTCGATAAGCTTGAGGTGGTTTGCTCATGTCTCCTCCTTTCCACCATAAAAAGCGCCAAGTAGTCGCGATCGTTTGTATTGACTTTGAATTGGTGGAACATTTTTCAATGTCACACATTAGCGCCACCTGATGTTGTCGGAAACGGACAAGCACGCCAGTCAAGTTGTTTATCATGTCAGGGCCATTTAGTAAATGGTCATTAAGGCATGTGCCCTTGTGTCTGGCTGAACAATCGAACACCACGCGTAGCCGTTCTGGTTTCTTTGGGTGATAGATGCCGTGGTGCGGTATGTACCATGTCTCACCTTCAGGTCCATTATCATCAGTCTCTTCGGCATCACCCCTTTGTATAATGTCATTCATATATGTGACATAGTCCCTCTTGTATTTTTCATCGCGCATTAGTTTGCGTTTGAGCTGATTGAGTCTGCTCTCGGCAAGTTGTCTGTTATCTGGCATTTGTGGCCTTTCTTTAAATGGCAATGGCATTTCATAATGTCCCTTCTCTGTTTGTGTTATGCCTTGTTCAAGTTTCTCAAGAAACCTAAGGTCGTCTTGAGACACCATCTTTTCGTTTATTTCGTTTTCTTTAAAGTCCTTTTCTAGTGCACGTATTGCATCTGCGGGAGTACATGGAGGCATTTCTTTAACAGTTATTCTGTGACAGAGACTCCTTGTTGTCTCTAATGCATTGCATGGCACTGAGTTGCCAACTATGCTCCATCCTAAATCAGTTTGGATGGCATATGGCTCATTGTCTTTACCTAAGAGTACTTGTCTGGGTGCCAGAGCTTGGGGACAAGTATAACCAATCAGGAGACTCACCTCACAACTGAGGAGTGGTGGGATCTCCTCTACAATGGGCGACAAATGACTCCACAGTTTTGCCGTGTCACATGTAGGTATGTGTTCTCTATTTGCGGGTATGTACTCCTTTGTGTAAGCAGTTGGGAGCCTTAGCACTGTTGCTGAATTGTAACCTCTCACTAGAAGATCACACACCTTTCCGCTGCTTACTACTGCATTTTTACCCATCATTGTGGTTAGTCTGAGTTTTACAGGGCACACATTTGCTTGCAGTTTCTGCGTTACATCCTGATCTATAAAAACAGTGTCACTCTGTGTGTCTAGTAGCGCATAGACTAGTTTTTCCCTTTGTGGATTAGCAGCCGTTGAGACCCATACTGGGACTATCATGGAGGTACTGACTGTGTGTTCTGCTCTAGCGACATTTAACGCCATGGCTGTTGCACTTTCGGGTGAGTTCCCTTGTGTTGCGTTGTCCATACTCACTTGATCTTGCCTTTCTCTTTGCAGACTAATGCTGTAGTTCTCATCGTGAAGACAGGTCGGGTGTCTCTTGGTGCATGTTTCACAAGTGAGGCGCCGTTTGCAGTCCTTAGCACTATGACCTTGCTTTAAACAACCATAACAATGTTTATTATCCTTTACATGTTTCCTTTTCATTTCCAGGGTCATTTGCAGGAAGTTTGGGCATTTTATAAGTGGATGCGACTCTGGGCACAGTGTGCATGAAGAACTGTTGTGTATTTTAGTCTTTGCATCTCGTTCAGTTGTGTTAATGTTGAATACACTTGCCTTGTTTCTTTTGACTTCTCTTGTGTTTCTTTTGTCATCATTCGTTTCCGTGAGAGCGAAGTGCATGTATGGAAGTGACTGGGTTGCATGCTACTTCTGCTTCAAGTGAGAGAAAGGAGGCAAATTCACTGAAGCTGGGGAATTCACCACCGTCCATGAGTATCTTTGTTACATGCCTGTTCCATCTTGTGTTTATCCAGTCTGGCAGTTTATGCAACAGTTTCTGATTTTCTTCACAGTCATTGAGTATTTGTAGTCCTTTCACATGAGGCATGGCAAGTGTGCATGCATTCACAAAATCAGCAAAGTTCCTTAGCCCATCAGCATCTCTCGACTGTATTTTAGGCCAACCAGATAACTTCTCTCTAAATGCCCTTTGTAGCACAAATGGCTGGCCATACCTTTGGTTTAACTTTGTCCAAGCGTCGTTATATGCTTCTTCATCATTTCTGAAGAAAGTCCCTTCAAGGCACTTGCGAGCTGAGCCAGTTACATACCTTTTTAGATAGTACAGTTTATCTGCTGCTGACATGCCAGTTTGTTCAATAAGTGACATGAAAGTGGATTTCCATTCAATAAATTTTATTGGCTCACCACTAAACATTGTTGGTTCTGGCGTGGGGAGTCTATTTATTCTTATGCTGTCTTGTACCGCCTGCGCAAGCTGGCTGACGCTAGGAGGGGCTGTTGGCGCCGGTATGGTGCATGATGGTACAGTGTGTTTGGGTGTATGCTCTGGGTTCACCCTTTCCGTCTTTACTGAATATGCATCATCAAGTTGCGATAACTCTCTGTTGTAGACGTCCAACCTGGCGCGAGCGGCTTCCACCTCCCTTTCGGCTTTCAGGCGTTCCAACTCTGATGTTTGAACTGCCATTTGTTTCTTATGCTCCTCTTCTAGAGCCTTTATCTTTTCCTTTTGTCTTTGTTCCTCTTGTACAATCTTGTACTCTGCTTCTTTCGCTGCTAGTTTTGCTGCTGCATCTGCTCGTTTTGAAGCAAGATGTGAGGCTGAAGACAGTTGGCTACGTTTCGATGCTGCAGTTGAACCATAGATGGATTGGGCATAATCATGTTCTAATAGTCTGCGTAGACGTTTTCTTTCATATTCTGCATCAAAGTCTCCATCTACACCACTTATTCTTTCCAGGATGACTTTCACAATGTCATGAGTAACTGCTTCACATGCATCGGTTTTTCTTCGTATGTCTGATGAAGGTGCAATGTGACTTCTCATTTCAGTGTACAACTTTAGCAGTTCATCTTTTCTTTGCTCTACATCATCTGCAAGATCTGCCATTTCTTTCTCTGAAATGTCCAACTTTAATCTTTCTCTTGTTTCTCGCACTCGTATTTTCCATTGTTCATAAAGAGTTAATAGTCTTTTTTCTTTTTTACTTATCTCTTCTCTCTGATAAGTTAGCATTTTTTCTGTTGGCACCTTGGCTCTTTCTGAACGCCTTGGAATCGCGGAGTCGCTTTGAGCTTTATCTTGCAGCTCATTTAATATTTTTTCTTTGTTTGCAAACTGTTCGTTAATGTCTTCTTCTGAATCCTCCATTTTAACTTTATTTTCCTTATGCCTTTCACCGTTTTATTCTCTGACCTGCATCTGCCATCCGCTGGACGTCGTGGGAATTGTCGTTAAACCTTGAGCCTTTGTGGTGTAGCAAAATGGCGGCGGTCAAGTTCTTACTGTAGCATCCAGTCGAACTGAGAAGGCCAGAACTGATGGTTGTTGAATGACCTTTATTGTTCCTTGCCGTGTATCAGACAACGAACCAACGTAAGAACTAGACAAACAAATAAAACAATTGCCATGTTATTAATGTAACACCATTTTAACCGCTCATTACGCTGGTCTAACCGTTTTCTATTAAACTATACATGTCATGCGTTTCACATTACTCAAATTAAATCATGTACATTACAAACCTTGTTCCCCTGTCGACTGTAGCTAGAACCATTGATTTTTATAGTTTAACCGTGTCCTTCTCTCCCTTTTCTCCGTTAGCATTAGTTTTCCGCTTTCTTCCGTCTTTTTTGTGCATCAAGCTAGTTACCGTCACATCGTTCACTTCCGGTCACACAGGAAGTTACCACAATAAAAGCACAAACGTTATATTACGTGTACATGAGCTAGCTTTACATATCCGCCGTTACAGTGCGCATTATTTTTTCCTTTCTGTTGGTAGGTGGCACAGTGCACTTGTGGCAAGTAAGCAAGATAGAAGACTGGCAATCTTGCTGGGTATCCAGTTACGGAAGCAACACATTAACAAGAGAATTCTGAGTAAAACCAAAGTTACTTTCCCTAGTAACTAGTTACTTTGAAAGTAACGAGTAACTTGAAGTAACTGAGTTACTTTTTTAGAGAAGTAACTAGTAATGTAACTAAGTTACTAATTTAAAGTAACTTACCCAACACTGGTCATTTGTTTAATGACTATTCCATTCAATACAGGGATCTGCCTTTTTGACCACTACTAAAAGTATAGGTGGTAGTGAGTGACCACACCCTCATGTTAGAAACAGTCATATTTCCTGTACTCTCACATGCTGAGCTTTTTAAACATGGTAATCAAGCTCATCCTTCCCCGTGATAAAAGCCCTGAAATTTCCCACAACGCCAGCAGTGGTGCTACTGGCAGAGAGGACAGTACCTGTACAGGAAAAAGGTGATGAAGTAGTGCCAATTGAACCATGAAAGCAATTACACCATACGTTACAGGATGGTGTAGTGAGCTAGAGGGCTCAAGCATACTAATGTGGAGAAGCTCACTGTATTTGCCATGTATTCCATCAGTTTGTGTACAGTTCCAAGTTACCATTGCCAGCTCACATTTCCAGTAGGCAACAAAGCCCCGGACATCAATTTGATCAGTGTTGATAAGCTGTTGATTGGAGCTCTAACACCTCTGCGGTTTTAAAGAAGGCCCAACAGCGTCTCCACTTTCTGAGAATCCTCAGAAAAATGGACCTGAAGAAGGAGCTGCTGACCGTCTTCTACCGCTGCTCCATTGAAAGTGTGCTGACATATTGCATCAGTGTGTGGTTCTCCAGCTGCACCACAGCACACAGAAAGGCACTCCAGAGGGTCATCAACATGGCCCAAAAAATCATTGGACATCCTCTTCCCTCCCTGAAGGACCTGTACAGCACTCGCTGTCTCAAGAGGGCACGCAGCATCCTACGGGACTGCACACACCCAGGACACCGGGTGTTTAAGCTGCTGCCGTCTGGCAGGAGGTTCAGGCTGCTGAGGTCCCGAACGAATAGACTCAAGGACAGCTTTTACAACAGGGCAATAGCCCTTATCAATGCAAATAGCTAAACTTGACTGGCTACCTACCTGGACTTACTGTTAACAACGGTAAAAACAGTAATAATAATATTTATAACAAGGTGCAATAATAATTAATGTGCAATAATAACAGTAATACAAATACACTTCTTCTTTTTTTAACTAAGTTATTATACTGTGTTGTGTTGTTTGTGTTGCGTTGTGATGTGTCGTATCGTGTCATGTGTTACATGTAGTGCCGACGTAGGACAGTTTTCCAATTTCATTGTACTAGTGTACTATGTATGACTGTGCAATGACAATAAAGAGTTATCTTATCTTATAGACACCAGTCTTGAAAGCCTACACAGAAAAATTGATGTCCTGTGAAGTATATGTACCATTTTCTAGATGGTTGAACTGTATGAAACCAAGTGGTGCATTTAAAACTCACTGCTCAAACTGAAGTTACAATAAAGCAGCCTTTTTATTGCAGCACACATTTTAGGACCAAGACATTACATGGACCCACTCCATCTTCAGACCCCGGCCTTGGTCTGGCTGTTGGCTGGCAGTGGCTTGCCCATGTGGATCCCCACTGTGAGGCCACATTCTTTGCTGGCATATTTCTCTTTGACCTCAGGCTTCAGCAGGAAACCCTTCTCCTTGTCAAAGTAGTCCAAGGGAGCAAAGTACACAGGTGCTTCCCCACAGAGGTTTTGCAGTCGTGTGCGCCAGCCCTCCAGCATGGAGCTGCGAGATTCAGGAGAACCAGTAGCAGGATCCCAGAAGATCTGAGGGGCAAAAACCTGGAAGCCGCAGTAGTTCAGGATCCCGTTCTGCACACAGGGAGGAGCAGCTGTTACCACATGACAGATCATTTAATGCTTGGCTCTGTTTATAGTGAGACCTCACCTGCAGTGGCCACAGTGTGACATTGATGTCACCACTGATGCCAGTGTCACTGTACACAGATTCAGGACAGTCAGTGGTGAAGGACAGCATGGCTTTCTTGTCCTGTACAGAGAGCAAGGAGTGAGCAAAGAGGGAGAGGACACAGCCTGAACACAGACATGTTGGTGGAGCTCTCACCTTGAACATCCCCTCACTGTACCGCTTCTCCTGTGCGTAGGCTGAGCCCAACACCCGATCCATCCACCCCTTCATGATGGCAGGAACAGATGACCAGTACATGGGGAACTGGGAACACAGGTTTAATGGCCATTTTGATGTGGACAGCCTTCAGCTGACAGCAAAGACATTTCCAGTCAGACACTACCTGAAAGATGACAAGGTCTGCCTCCTTGAGCTTCTCCTGCTCTTTTTTGATGTCATCTGCAAGTCTGCCCTCCTCTGATGCCAGTTTGATCTCCTTTGCATAGCAGAAGTTCTCAGCATCCTTCACTCCACCTGTGACAAAAGCTAATGTTTACATTTGAAGAACAACCCAAACCAAAGCATTGCTATACCTGCAGGATATTTGTATACCAGTGATGTCCTCAGTAGTAGCAGCAGCTTTGAACTTCATGGCGTACAGGTCAGACACCTCTACAGTGCAGCCTTGAGCAGTCAGAGCTGCCACAGCAGCATCTTTGGCAGCAGCATTGAAGGAGGCAGGGCTCTCATGGGCATACACAATCAGCACCTTCTTGGCTGAAAAGCCAAAAAAAAAAAAATATTGATAGAGCTCCAGTCACATCACAAACATTTCACATTGTTCAAAATAAGAGACCAAACAAGTTTCAGCAATTACCAGGAAGAAAAATTTCTTACCCATTCTCAAAACTGGTGCACAACAGTAAATGATGAGTTTTCTGTCTAGCTGTTATAATAAGAGAAAAAGCTGCCCATACTGAAGCAAAAACACAGCCTGCTGCTTTTATACACACTTCGAGCACTACTTCACACAGGTGCTGTCAATCAGCAATCAGCCTCATGAGTCAGCCAGCTGGTACTGGGGTAATTTCTCTCAGGTTTCCCATTTTGTATGGAAACTTGTGGGCATAACTCTGAGATTAACCTAAACCTTCAGCCCAGTTCAAACACAAGATGAATTTATAAGCCATAGTCATCTTAGTTTCACTCGTTCAGTACCATCATGTGGTCAAAGTGTCCTTTCGGTGTAGAAGCTATGGTACATGGTTTAAGTCACCATAACGTACCTTCTTGTAGAAAGTTGATTCTGTTCATCTGGATGGTTTGTTTATAGTGGAAGAAGCATTTTGTCAATCATCCATGTGAGCTCATTAGTGAGAATCGGCTGATTTGAGGTTTTTCCAACATTAGAAACGCACCTTTTCACAATGTCTCAACGTACCATCACTTACTTGCAACTGGCCATGAGGTCAGTCAGTATGTATGAATATGCAAATTGTCATGACCATAGACCAAGAGTATATTTCACAGTGAGATAGTGAGTATCTGCAACCACAGCACCCCTCCTCGATTCCCATTTCAGATCAATTCAGTTCAGTTCAATTCAATTGTATTTATACAGTGCAGTTTTAAATACTCTAGGAGACACAAGTAAGCCTGCAGTCTCAGAGCAAAGAGCTCTAATGGGGTGATATGGTACTATAAAGTCACTGAGTTAAGATGGGGCCTGATTATTGAAGACCTTGTATGTGAGGAGCCAGATTTTGAATTTGGTTCTGGATTTAACAGGTAGCCAGTGAAGGGAAGCCAATATAGGAGAAATATGCTCTCTCTGTCTACTCCCTGTCAGTCCTCTTGCTGCAGCATTTTGGATCAGCTGAAGGCTTTTCAGGGCATTTTTAGGACATCCTGATAATAATGAATTACAGTCGGCCAGCCTAAAAGTATTAATTAATGAACTAGTTTTTCAGCACGGTGGCACGGTGGTTAGCACAATTGCTGCACAGCAAGAAGGTCCTGAGTTCAGTTCCACCATCAGGCCAGGGTCTTTCTGTGTGGAGTTTGCATGTTCTCCCCGTGTTTGTGTCTCCCTAGGTGCTCTGGCTTCCTCCCACAGTCCAAAGACATGCAGTTAGTGGGGATAGGTTAATTGATTAATCTAAATTACCCATAGGTGTGAATCTGTGAGTGCGAATGGTTGTCTGTGTCTCTATGTGTTAGCCCTGCGACAGACTGGCAACCTGTCCAGGGTGTACCCTGCCTCTTGTCCTATGACAGCTGGGATAGCCTCCAGTGCCCCCCCCCGTGACCCTGGAAAGGATAAGCGAATGGATGGATAGTTTTTCAGCATCACACTGAGAGAGGATCTTTCTAATTTTAAAGATATTCTGCAAATGGAAGAAAGCAGTCTTACATATTTGTTTAATGTATGCATTGAAATGGTAAATGGCCTGTATTTATATAGCGCCTTACTAGTCCCTAAGGACCCCAAAGCGCTTTACATATCCAGACATCCACCCATTCACACACTGGTGATGGCAAGCTACATAGTAGCCACAGCCACCCTGGGGCGCACTGACAGAGGCGAGGCTGCGGACACTGGCGCCACCGGGCCTCTGACCACCACCAGTAGGCAACGGGTGAAGTGTCTTGCCCAAGGACACAACGACCGAGACTGTCCAAGCTGGGGCTCGAACCGGCAACCTTCCGATTACAAGGCGAACTCCCAACTCTTGAGCCACGATCGCCCAACGATATATCCACGACATATCCTGGTCAAAAATGACTCAAAGGTTCCTCACAGTGTTACTGGAGCCCAAGGTAATGCCATCCAGAGTAAGAATCTGGTTAGATACAATATTTCTAAGATTTTTAGGGCCGAGTACAATAACCTCAGTTTATCTGAAGGTTATTCAGATCTTTATTAGAGGTCATTCAGATCTTTATATCTTTCAGACATTCCTGTAGTTATAGTAATTACTGTGTGTTATATGGCTTCATGGATACATAAATTTAGGTGTCATCTGCACAGCAGTGAACATGTATCCTATGTCTTCTAGTGATGCTGCCTACAGGAAGTATGCGTAATGTAATGAATATGATCTTAGCACGGATACCTGTGGAACTCCATAATTAACCTTAGTGTGTGAAGAGGACTCTCCATTTACGTGAACAAATCGGAGTCTATTAGATAGATATGATACAAACCACTGCAGCACAGTACCTGTAATACCCACAGCATGCTCTAATCATTCAAATAGAATATTATGGTCAACAGTATCGAACGCTGCACTGAGGTCTAGCAGGACAAGCACAGAGATGAGTCCACTGTCAGAGGTCATAAGAAGATCATTTGTAACCTTCACTGTTTCTGTGCTGTGATGAGCTCTGAAACCTGACTGAAACTCTTCAAATAAGCCATTCCTCTGCAGATGATCTGTTAGCTGTTTGACAACTACTCTTTCAAGAATTCTTGAGATAAAAGGAAGGTTGGAGATTGAACTGTAACTAGCTAAGACAGCTGGGTCAAGAGATTACTTTTTAGGTAATAGTTTAACTACTGCTAGCTTGAAGGCCTGCGGTACAGAGCCAATTATTAGAGATGGGTTGATCAAATTTAAGATTGAAGCATAAATTAATGGCAGGATTCTTTGAGCAGTTTTGTAGGAATGGGGTCTAAAAGACACATTGATGGTTTGGAGGAAATAATTATGGAAGTTAATTGGAGAAAAAGACTAAATGAATACAAATTGTACTGAAATTAGATGGATATAATATTACGTCTGTGAGATGATTAAAATTTTGTTTGTAAAGAAATTCATGAAATCATTTCATTAAAGGAATGGTTGGCTTGACAGAGCTCTGAATTTTTGTCAGTCTGGCTACAGTGCTTGGTTTCTCCGATGTTTAAATCATGGCAATCCTCCTGGCACTTAACAGCGTACAGTATATTACTCTGTTTGTGTCGGGGGACCCGATTCTTAGGGTGGACCAATTTTTGGTGCAGCGTGTTTTGGGGTTCAAAAGTAACGAGACACGGCGTTTAGAGAAAATGTGTCTCAACTGTTCCGATACTCCTGACACATACGGGATCACTAAGGGTTTTTGCTTAGGCGCAGTTGTCCTTCTCTCCTGGATTGGTTGGAGCTTTCTTTAGGCCCCTGGTTTGAGCGGGGAGTCAAGGAGGCCATTTACGTGAAAAGGGAAAGACCATCTCTGAATCGAGGAGGGGCCCTAAGGGTACATCTTTTGCCATCTTACAATGCTGTGATTGCAGCCATTCCCCAACTCTCTGTGAATGGTACTTATTGCTATTAATCAGTGGGCTTTGATCAGTAAGCTTTGATCAGTGGTTGCTGATCAATAGTCAAGACAATTTGCATATTAATGATCAAGGAACTGACCTCTGTGCAAATGTACTGTTTATAAGTTGGGAAACCTGCAGTCAGCTGAGACTGAAGAAGTCACTTGGAAGAGTGACAAAACGTTTCTCCCATTGAAAACATTACGTTCAGACGAACAGAATCAACCTTTTGGGATTTACTTACCTGGATCACTGAGCATGCATCAAGAGATTTTTAGTTTCTTGTTTAGGAGCTGACACAGTCTCTAAGGGGATGGGGTTTGGAGGATAACTGGAAAAGGGAAGCAGCAGAGAGGCATGTAAGACTGCAACTCTGCTTCCTGGTCCCAGTTCTGGATAGTCACATTTTGGGGGTTTAATCAATTTGGCCAGATTTCTAGAAATGAGAGCTGCTCCATCCAAAGTGGGATGGATGCCGTCTTTCCTAACAAGACCAGGTTTCCCCCAGAAAGTTTCCCAGTTATCTATAAAGCCCACATCGTTTCTGGGACACCACTCAGACAGACAGCAATTTAAGGAGAACATGTGGCTAAACATGTCACTCCTGGTTGGGGGACCAGAGAAAACTACAGAATCCAACATTGTTTTGGCAAAGTTGCACACCGATTCAGTATTGATTTTAGTGACTTCCTATTGATGTAACCAAGTATGTCATTATGCTGTATGGGATATATCTGTAAGTTTTTAATTAAATTGTCTGACAAGCTACACAAAAACACCACCGTATGTTGCAACAAGAACAGGAAGTGATACTCTACCACAAAGAGAGCACCACCCTTTCAACCTGGCAGTAGCTTTTCCCTTCAATGGCTTCCTCAACTCCTCTTTCAAGGTGAGTCAAGCGGTTCTCTTTTTGAAGAAAGTAAACAGTAGTGCTGTCGGTAGCATTTGCCTACATGAGATTTGTTATTTTCTCAAGAAATAAGGACACGTTTTTTTCCCCTGAGCATTTATCTATTGGCATTAGGTAAAAAGTTAGCTTGAAGATTCTGCTCCAGGTGAGGCTTGAACTCACAACCTCGGCATTGCTCGTGCCAATACTGTCATATAAGTACCGTGCGCTAACCGATTGCGCCACTGGAGCTCTGACTAAAGCACAAAATTAATGAACAAATGAGTACTAGGCTTGAGAAAGGCTGGCAGCCGTTCTAGGGTGTGTCCCGCCTCTTTTTGTTTTGTATTTTTGTAATTCAAGGACCATGGACATAGAGCCACAACATTGCTCTGTCTAATACTATATACATGCACTGATTGGAGCACCACAAGAAAGGGTGTACCCCGCCTCATCTTAACGCTTAAAGTGCAAGACAGTTGTTTATAACTCGGCATACTAAAAACACAGCAGTGGGTTTTAATAAAGAAAGTTTTTAGGTAATAAACAAATGAAAAGATGCCTATATAACAGTGCTTAGAGTGAGCACACCTTATGTAAATAGTGTGCATTATTCGACAGTCTGTTTATGTGGTGTATATTGTATATTCTTTTATTTCATATTAGAGTGTTACCCAACACAACCTTCGTAGCAGAAACATAAATGTGGAGAAGAAAAAAGCCACTGCTCCAGGTGAGGCTTGAACTCACACCCTCGGCATTGCTCAGCCACATACTGTCATATAAGTACCGCGCGCTAACCGATTGCGCCACTGGAGCTACATTCAAAACAGGAGCATTCATGTACCTGTTTACAAAATCAAGGAGAAATGAGAAAGCTCACACTGCAAATTTAGGATTTACCCTGTCTCTTGCCCTATGGGAGTTGGGATAGGTTCCAGCCCCAAATCAGTATCAATTGGTGAATGGAACAAAACCAGAAAATTTATTGCAGAAAAATGAAATTCTTGATGTAATTGGACCCAGTGTTTTTAGGCTGCCGGCTTGTAGAAAGAACAGGGAGACCAAGGAGTAGCTATGGGTAAGAACAACTATTTCTCATTCTCTCACAGACATCTTATCTTGGAATTTTGTACATATGAAATGCTAAGTAGCTGATGAATTAAAATGTATTTATATGAAAGGCAATGGTGGTACTGGCTGACCACACCCTTATATTTTAAAGTGTCACATTTCCTCTCTGCCCACATGCTGAGCTTTTTACTTAAAAGTCTGAGCTCATCCCTCCCCTTGATAAAAAGCACTAACATGCCCCACAATTCCTGCAGTGGTGCTACTGGTAGAGAGACAGTAGCTGTACAGGAAAGACGTGACGAAGTAGTGCCAAGTGAACCATGAAGGTGACGACACCATCACATTATATATGGTGTAGTGAGCTGGATGGCTCAAGCTGTCACTCAGCATGCTAATGTGGAGAAGCTAACCGAATTGACCATGCATTGCATCAGTGTACAGTTCCAAGTTACCATTGGCAGCTCACATTTCCAGTATGCAACAAAGCCCCAAGCATCAATTTGATCAGTGTTGATAAAGACACCAGTCTTGAAAGCCTACACAGAAAGCTTGGTGTCCTGTGAAGTATATGTACCATTTTCTAGATGGTTGAACTGTATGAAACCAAGTGGTGCATTTAAAACTCACTGCTCAAACTGAAGTTACAATAAAGCAGCCTTTTTATTGCAGCACACATTTTAGGACCAAGACATTACATGGACCCACTCCATCTTCAGACCCCGGCCTTGGTCTGGTTGTTGGCTGGCAGTGGCTTGCCCATGTGGATCCCCACTGTGAGGCCACATTCTTTGCTGGCATATTTCTCTTTGACCTCAGGCTTCAGCAGGAAACCCTTCTCCTTGTCAAAGTAGTCCAAGGGAGCAAAGTACACAGGTGCTTCCCCACAGAGGTTTTGCAGTCGTGTGCGCCAGCCCTCCAGCATGGAGCTGCGAGATTCAGGAGAACCAGTAGCAGGATCCCAGAAGATCTGAGGGGCAAAAACCTGGAAGCCGCAGTAGTTCAGGATCCCGTTCTGCACACAGGGAGGAGCAGCTGTTACCACATGACAGATCATTTAATGCTTGGCTCTGTTTATAGTGAGACCTCACCTGCAGTGGCCACAGTGTGACATTGATGTCACCATTGATGCCAGTGTCACTGTACACAGATTCAGGACAGTCAGTGGTGAAGGACAGCATGGCTTTCTTGTCCTGGACAGAGAGCAAGGAGTGAGCAAAGAGGGAGAGGACACAGCCTGAACACAGACATGTTGGTGGAGCTCTCACCTTGAAGATCCCCTCACTGTACCGCTTCTCCTGTGCATAGGCAGAGCCCAACACCCGATCCATCCACCCCTTCATGATTGCAGGAACAGATGACCAGTACATGGGGAACTGGGAACACAGGTTTAATGGTCATTTTTAATGTGGACACCCTTTAGCCGATTAAAGACATTTCCAGTCAGACACTACCTGAAAGATGACAAGGTCTGCCTCCTTGAGCTTCTCCTGCTCTTTTTTGATGTCATCTGCAAGTCTGCCCTCCTCTGATGCCAATTTGATCTCATCTGCATAGCAGCCCTCTGCATTCCTCACGCCACCTGTGACAAAAATCTAGCATTTGCATCTGAAGCACAAAGCATTGCTATACCTGCAGGATATTTGTATACCAGTGATGTCCTCAGTAGTAGCAGCAGCTTTGAACTTCATGGCGTACAGGTCAGACACCTCTACAGTGCAGCCTTGAGCAGTCAGAGCTGCCACAGCAGCATCTTTGGCAGCAGCATTGAAAGAGGCAGGGCTCTCATGGGCATACACGATCAGCACCTTCTTGGCTGCAAAGCCAAGAAGAATAGATTAAATTCCTACTAGGTCAAGAATATTTTAATCACACTCTATGAAAAAACTATTACAACCTATGTTTAATTTAAGTAATGATAACAGCAATCATGACAATAGAGAAGAATGGGGAGGGATAAAAAGAGATACTTACCCATTTCAAAGCAAGTGCCTGACTATGACTGATCAACTTTACAAGTGGTAGGTACGTTGTTGGAGGAAGCTGCTACTAGTGGAAGGCTTGGCATGGTAGTTTTATATACCTCCTAGCTCTCGTTACTTCAGGTGCTGTCCATCAGCAATCAGGGTCATCAATCAGGCAGTTGGCTGATTGATGGCTGGCTCTGAGTACCACTGAATTGGCTTGATATCAGCTAATAGTATTATTAGTATTAGTATTGCAACAGGCATCTTACCTTGAGAAATACTGCAAATATACAATTACCTGGCAAAACACAGGAACTGGATTGTGCTTCGTTTAAAGCAAATTGGCAAAAGGTGCAATTTTTTAAAACTCATGTTAAATGCAAAGTAAAATGATCAAAGTCAAAAGTGAAAAGTATTGTATGGAAACAGATAAAAACACAGTGGCAACTTAATTGGGAAAACAGTACAAGGGGAAGGCATTTGTATTCATTACTAAATAAAACTGGCACCATACTCTATCAAAGGACCAGTAGACGAGACCAAGCCATGTTAAGTGGAATCCAGAGTGGGCACAGCAACCTCAATAATACTTTATTCATAACAGAACATTCATTTGGTCTCTGTGAACAATGCCATTAGGCTGAGACAGTTAAGCACGTTCTTCTGTGATGTAGGAAATTCATTAGGGAAAGAAATGTTACAAAATTATGTAGACTGAATCAAGGGCAGCACTACGGAGTTATCTTTACGTGACCGGACTAAATAAGAGCATCTAGAAGCAGAATGGTTAGTAATGTTAAATGACTGGAGAATCCTACAGGAGGCAGTACTGCATTGTCCTGGATGCCAGCTATGATAAAGCACCAAGCAAGAAGAAGAAGAAGCAGCAGACCACTGAACACACTGAACAACTCATAGAAGTGGCCTTAAGCGTGTATATAATCTACTTCAACACAATGTATTTGTTTTCTTTCACAGGGTCGCCCTCAGTTACTGTCTCAGTGAAAAGAAAGTTATAGGAGATAAGACGGCTTTTAAGTGTCCGACATTTATCATTTATAAAGTCAGTTTATTTATATGTGCCACTGTTATATTTTCACCTTCACCGTGTCAACATTGTGTGCTCATTTATGATCCTTGAAACATTTATGTTCTTTACAGTATAAGCTGTGATTTTCTTATAATTGTCTACTTCTGATCTCTACAGTATAATGTGTAGGGAACAATGGCTAACAAATTTGGAGTAGCAAGAACTGCTGCTGCACAAACCTTCAGGCCAAACCTCAGTCCTCAAAGGAGAGATGAAAACAGTGTAACTGACCAACACCCACCAACAGCAATATATTTTGCTTCCAAGGAGCCAGACTCTGTTGTAATTTTTCAAAGTGGTCTTTAGCAAAATGACTTTTTCCTAAAGTCAATTGTCTGTGTCTAATTCTTTTGACATTATCTTCAGTTCAATGGTTCCATATAAAGGATGCCTAACTCAAAGGATGAACCAGTGTTGTGTCTACACATAATGGACAACTTGGCAAAGAAACAACATTAAATTGTATATTTAGGCACTTTGTTAGTAGCAGCCTGTTGCCCAAACACATAATTAGTTCCAGTTTCTTCATCTGAATCTATATAAAATGTCAAAGATAACAGAATTTGACAGCTAAAAATTGTATTTTTTACCAAAAAGGTGATTCTCAAATAGCTACTAGCCAAGAATTTATCTTAGTCATATCTTAGTAAGTGTCCTTAAAAATGAGGGAAACTGGAAAAGTGGAGGACAAAAGAAGAAGTGGCAGAAGTAGCGAAAAGCAGATGGAAAGTTTCTGAAATCCCTAAGAAATAGGAGGAAAAGCAAAGACCTGATACAGAACCTGAGAGATGCATCAGGCCCTTTAGTTGAACCATCTACTGTTCGCTGAGGGCTCATCAGAAATGTTCTCAGTGGATGGCTGGCTGTCAAGAAGCCATTCTTAAGGAAGGGAAACAGGGAGAAAAGGCTGAGGTATGCCAAATTACACCGAAACTGAAGTGAAACATCAGTGGTATTGGGTCTCATGGAGTGATGAATCCAAATGTGAAAATTTTATTCACGTTATTGTTAATATGAGGTCAGGAGAATGGTGAACAGTGAGTATCTATGGTCACCTGTAAAACATGGTGGATGCCACGTCAGTGTCATGGTCTGGGGCTGCTTTTCTGTCAGTGATGTTTGAATCCACAATGCAATAACATCTGGAAACTTCAGACTGGCAACATTTTTCACCATAACAATGATCCCAAACATATTGCCAATGAAGTAACGCAGACCTGGATAGAAAAACACACACTGGAACACTATCAGTCATTGATTGGCATCCCCGGAGCCCAAAACTCAACATTACTGAAGCAGTGTGGGATCATCGGCAAAGAGAAAAGAAAAAAACAGGCAGCAAACATGCAAAGAAAAGCTTTGGTGTGACCTTCAAGTGACCTGGAGAATTATACCCAAAAACTATTATAGAAATTACAAGAAAGCTTTCCAAAGAGAGTTCAGAATAAAGGTGGTCATACAAATATTGCCAAGTTTGTTAAAATTGTACATGCTCTGTTTTTGCCTCATGTACTGTATTTCCATGTATGTTTGCACACATTTCAGTAAGTAGCTCCACTGATTTCCTATTTTCATAACCACCCCTTATATAAATAAAAAAGGGGTGGTTCAAGATGTTTGCACAGTACTTTGCATCCAAACTCAAATATCTGCTCTAGCTATCGTAAATCAAGCCATTTACAAAAGTATTCCTGCATAAAATTGCACACTTTGAATGTTATCAGTCCACTAAATCAAAGTTACTCTGCTTTTTTAGTCACTAAAGTAGGTTGAGAGTCAGTGGAGTCAATGCACTGACAAAAACACTGGAGGATTATGTATGAGATATAAGAGAAAATATACTGTATGCCAATGTTTAAGGTCTGGTTTGGTAGACACATGTAATTAGTGAGTGACTCAGCTAGGTAGCATATTGGCATGGCCATGTTAGCTGCTAGCAGTGACAGAGAGTTAGAAATATGCCAACGTTTAGTTTTATATTTTAAAAGAAAAGTCAAACAAAAAAGTGCTAAATTACTGGCACAGGTGGCAGGACTTAAAAATCCTGTGAGGCCTCTGGCAGCTCTCATGGGTGTCTCCACTTGTAAATGGAGTTGGTATACTTTTCTGTAGGCTCTGGAATACAGATTGAATCTTAACATATGCCAGCAGTAGGCAGAGAATGCCAGACATTAATGAGGTTAAGTTATACACAGCTAAAGTCATCATAATACTCTTAATGATCAACATATATTCTGGCTTTTTTTGTTGTTGTAAAAAACAAAGTCAGATGTATTAACAATACAGGATAATTAAAATAAAAAAGTGGATATTGATAGTTCTGTAACAAGGTTTTCATGGTATGAAACGACATTGTCTAATTACTCTGCATATTTTGATGATTGTGGAGTGCACACTGCTGTAACAATCTCTGCTAATGTGGGTGGCAGTAGTCCAAAAAGGCTTATTTTTTATCATAATGAACTTTTAACCTTTTATCATCAGTTGAGGGTCAGACTAAAGATAGTGCTCCAGGTGAGGCTCGAACTCACAACCTCGGCATTGCTCTGCTGAATACTGTTATATAAGTACCGCGCTCTAACCGATTGCGCCACTGGAGCTTCAGACAAATGAAGTTTCAGTCGTGTCCCTGTCATGAATCTATTCAACTATTTAAGTGAGCTTTTAACATTTCCACTTACAGCACTGGGGTTTTTCCAGTTTTAGATTCAGATATGCGTGGGCTTGTATAAACACTGTTCAAAGGTTAGGATTGCATACTCATTATGGAAAAGGGTCTACTCCCATTAGTAGTTTGAGTTGGGGACTGTGTCCAGGTTATTCAAGCAATTAGAGTTAATTCTGTGCAGTGGAGGAGTCTGTTTCTAGGATTTTCTTGACCACAGCATGGTGATTAGCTCTCCAACTATAACCCGGTATTCAGATTTTGTTGCAAATAGCATATTGTAGAAAACTAATCAAGTCCGTTTGACAAAGCCAGAAAGAGTCGGTTGACTGCACTTTGAAACCCCTGGGTGGTTGCACTATACAATTGCGCCAACCTGCTTAGTCCCGCAGATCGGTCATCACAATTACAAGTGTTTGGTGGCAACTTGTGCCAAGTCATGACTATAAATCAATGACGCATCAGACTAATCAGTTCAGCCTGAATAAGACCAAGCATCCCAATATAGTAATAGTCTCTATACAATCTTGCTATGCAGGGCCTTTAGAGTGTACTTGTAGGTGGCAAGTTACTTTAAGTCTTTGAGCAGTAGATTACTGAACTCAAAACCACTTTACACATTATCCAGTTACAACCTGAGAGCAGTGATTCATTAACAGACTCTGTGCTCAAAAATCAGAATAAAGCAGCCTTTATTGCAGCACATATTTTTAAGACTAAGACATTACATGGATCCACTCCATCTTCAGACCCCGGCCTTGGTCTGGCTGTTGGCCGGCAGTGGCTTGCCCATGTGGATCCCCACTGTGAGGCCACATTCTTTGCTGGCATATTTCTCTTTGACCTCAGGCTTCAGCAGGAAACCCTTCTCCTTGTCAAAGTAGTCCAAGGGAGCAAAGTACACAGGTGCTTCCCCACAGAGGTTTTGCAGTCGTGTGCGCCAGCCCTCCAGCATGGAGCTGCGAGATTCAGGAGAACCAGTAGCAGGATCCCAGAAGATCTGAGGGGCAAAAACCTGGAAGCCGCAGTAGTTCAGGATCCCGTTCTGCACACAGAGAGGAGCAGCTGTTACCACATGACAGATCATTTAATGCTTGGCTCTGTTTATAGTGAGACCTCACCTGCAGTGGCCACAGTGTGACATTGATGTCACCATTGATGCCAGTGTCACTGTACACAGATTCAGGACAGTCAGTGGTGAAGGACAGCATGGCTTTCTTGTCCTGGACAGAGAGCAAGGAGTGAGCAAAGAGGGAGAGGACACAGCCTGAACACACACACATGTTGGTGGAGCTCTCACCTTGAAGATCCCCTCACTGTACCGCTTCTCCTGTGCGTAGGCAGAGCCCAACACCCGATCCATCCACCCCTTCATGATTGCAGGAACAGATGCCCAGTACATGGGGAACTGGGAACACAGGTTTAATGGTCATTTTGATGTGGACAGCCTTCAGCTGACCACAAAGACATTTCCAGTCAGACACTACCTGAAAGATGACAAGGTCTGCCTCCTTGAGCTTCTCCTGCTCTTTTTTGATGTCATCTGCAAGTCTGCCCTCCTCTGATGCCAGTTTGAGCTCCTTCGCATAGCAGAAGTTCTCAGCATCCTTCACTCCACCTGTAAGAAAAATCTAGTGTTTGTATCTGATGAACAAAGTAAAGATGTTTTAATACCTGCAGGATATTTGTATACCAGTGACATCCTCAGTAGTAGCAGCAGCTTTGAACTTCATGGCGTACAGGTCAGACACCTCTACAGTGCAGCCTTGAGCAGTCAGAGCTGCCACAGCAGCATCTTTGGCAGCAGCATTGAAAGAGGCAGGGCTCTCATGGGCATACACAATCAGCACCTTCTTGGCTGCAAAGCCAAGAAGAATAGACAAGACAAAGTGACCATTAGATCAGAAACAGTTCATTAAAGCATTCAAAATAGAAACACCCATCAAAAATACTTACACATTCTGACACAAGTGCTCCGCTGTAACTGATGATGCTCACAAATCACTAGTACTCCGATGGGAAAAGCTGCTACTGGCGCAAAGCTCAGAATCCAGGTTTTATACACCCAGTGGGCTCTGCTTCAACCAGGTGCAGTCAATCAGCAATCAGAGTCATCACTCTGCCAGCTGGAAGTGGGGATTTTCTCTAAGGCCTGTCATCTTCAGATCTTTTTGTCTTTTAACTGCATGGACACCAAGCATGCGTCTCTCTTACAAGATGATTAAAATTAGTTTTTCAATGTCTGTCATTTAAAAGACATGAAAATTAATCATCTTTCAGAGAAACTGATGTCGTCACCATGACATGACTGTTATCTAAGGGTTAATTAATTCCATTAGATGTTGAAACGAGGAGCTAAGCAATTAAACATGGGAATGATCTTTAATTATCTATATACTTTTGCAAAATTAGCACCAAGATAAAAGTGTGTAGCTATTACAGATAATATGAAAGCAGCCGTGAAATATTATTACTAAATCCTTCATGCCTGTAGCTGGAAAAGCAAATTATAACATGTCAAGTTCAATCTGCTACAGATCGCATAGAAAACATAGGTTGAGAAACCATCAAGACAATCGCAACAGTTAACTGTGGTCATTCTTCTCTAGCTGCAGGCTGTGGCGGGAGCATAAGCTGCAGGTTAAAAACCTTTTCAAACAGAACAACGGGGGTGCAACAAAGCGTGCACATGTACACACAGTGAAGTCACTCAAAGAAAGCTGCATGCTCCCACTAACATGATTTATATTCTGAAAACACTCCTCATTCTTCACCACTGTGTCAAATTGCCATATTTTGTGGGGGTATATTATGGCAACCTCACGCAGGCCACAGTGTGCATGAGGCCCCATCTATCACATACAACCCCCCCTCTCGAGAACAACACAAACAGACACATAGAAGCAGAGAGATGGAGTAGGCGGCTGGTAGACAAGGCGGAATGTGAGTGTATAACACCACCAAATGACTCTCTCTGACAATGGACACCATTATCTGGCACTGCGTTGTTTTTCTCTTTTATTGGTCTCAGCATATTCATAATTCAACACATGACATACAGGAAACACTAACATAAACATTCTGAATGAAAGAAGAAATCAAGTGACCCATCGGTCAGCTGAGGCTCTCACCTCAAAGACATGCGGCGGCAATGCCAGTTCTAAAACTCAGAATAAACACACCTTGAGGCCGGATGCGCTGGTGGGCAGCTTTTTGAGGCAATTTGGCGGTACAGCAGGGGGAGAGAGGTTTGAAATCAGTAAAAACGCAAGCGTTAGCTTTAAAGAACAAAAAGCAGAGGATGTTAGCACATAGCAAACAGCTGCTGGCAAAGCCGCATGTATTTTTATGCCTCAAAAAGTTGCCGGGACATCACAGCCTTGAGGGAAATGTGACGGATCCATGCCCTTTTCTGCTGCAAAGGAAGTGCTTTAGTACCCATGTTTGGGATAGGTAGGTAGAACTGGCCATAGAAAGAAGATGAGTTCAATTTACAGTGATGTAATGAGATATACAATATATTATACAGCGGTTAATGTGGGAGGTTTATGTTTGATGTAAGCTGGCTCTCTGCCTTGTTATACTTCAAGGAGATTCATCATGAGCAACATAGTTTCTTGGGTAGAATTATACACATTTCTTGTTTTTATTGTTGTTTTTAAGAGGGCCTGTTATGCATTTTCTTATGTTCTGACATATATATATATATATATATAGAGAGAGAGAGAGAGAGATTACAACTTTCATGACCATATTAAAGAGGATCTGTTCTATTCATTTGTAGTCTGTATTTCTATTCCTGGGCACTACTAAAGTACCTTTTAATGAAAACAGCTCAAAATAATCCTTATTTATATTTATTTGATCCTTTCCGCAGCCCTTGCTCCATCCTCTGAGTGAAACAAGTTGTTTTAACTGTGTCGCCACTCCATGTAAGCTATCTTATTCTAATTGGACACCCCTCGTAAACAGAAGGTTTGAACTACAGGTGGGCGGGACTTCTGTTGTCACAGTAAGAGTAGGAAAAACTGTGTGAAACTGAGCATTTGGCTCACAGGTGTTACTTATTAAACTTTGGCCATGTTTAATATCAGCAACACTGATCATAAACATGCCAAAAGTGTGTGTGTATGAAACAAAAGCTTATGCTTGAGACAGTTTTTTTCCATTCTTAACTCTGAATTCCTTTTAGGATGCTCTGTTTGCAAGAAGCAGCCAATCAGTTAGAAGTTGGCTTGAGCAGGAGAGGAGATAAAAATGCTTTACTTTGCTTGTGATAATCTGCACCAAACCCCAGCATAAGATATACAAGGCTTATTTTGAGCCTGAGTGAATGAGGCAAAACCACTTCAGTATAGTCCAAGAATAGAAATATGGAGCCAGAAACAGACCCCACTTAAATACCTCATCTCTCTTCAACACTGATTCCAGCTCATTTATTTAGATTTCAAGAGGTGTGTGAATGACTGAAACTAAAACACAGTTTGTAGCAGTCGTGTCTTAAATGACCAATCTCAGTGTAGTGCATTTTCTTTTTTAATGTTAACAGTGGACTTGTGTCTTGATACCCATATTAAAAGAACGCCATTCCCCCTTAAATGCAGCGCTACCCCTTCCCCATACTAATTCAAGCCCCCATGCCCCCACCCATAACTTTATACAAACTGATAAAACTTCACGAAAATTCACCATCAACACAAAGGTCACACAAAGTCCTGTGGTTACGTCCATCCTGTAAAAACTAAGAACAGCGGACATCAACATCCGCTCGGACCACTCCCTCATGTGTTGGTTGATAGGGTCACATACATACACGCACGCTCTCTACGTGCACCCAGATACAGTATATATATATACAAATGTAATCCCCAGGGGAGTAAAGACAGGCAGCACTTGCAGTCAGGTCAGGCTTATGTTTCTATTGCATCGCAGCTCATCGCATCCTTCTGTTGCCAAACAGTTAGACAGCTTGTTTAAGTGTTGTCAGGGGTACAATGGTATTTTTAGGACTAAAAGTAAAGGGGGGGGGTTGAGGATTTAATGGCAGAACAGGTGGTGAGAATTCATTAGTGTGTACGCAGAAGTGCAGGTGGAGTGGAGGTCGGAGAGTCCATATCCGATCAATCGTGGATAACAATGGGGCCTCGCATTCTCAGGCTGGGGTGAGGGTGTGGAGGGGCGAGGACAAGCCCCTGCGGTGGACCCTGGGACGCCCTGCGCAGGGTGATTTGCTCACAAGGTTGCCGGCAAGCGTGCCTCAGCTGGGAGCGCGACAGCATCCGTCGAGCCCGCCTAGATGGATGGAGACAACATGGGACAAGATGAGTGAAGAAGAAACACGGATGCAGAGATAAATAGCATTAATAAAACTAAAAGGATGTTCCTGATCTTAGGCGTTTGGTCCTTGTTTTATGCTTCTTCTCTGCCATATTTCAGGGGCTTATATTATGCTTTTCATTCAACTCCAGGTCTGAAGCCAACTTGTTGGCGCCTCAGTTCTACAAAAAACTGACTTCATAGTTGGTTAGTCTGGTTAGTCTGGTTACCATAAACTCATGTGTTAAAATGCACAACTTTGCAGCTGAAATTAACATGTTTACACCAGGGCAGTAGTTCAACTATGCTTGTAGGATTTTGACAATTTTTTAATGCAGTAATCTGAAAAAATGGCATACAGTGCAGTTTGTGCTCAACATCAGGCTGGCTATGTCCATACTATATATTCATCTTTTATTTTTACAACCTTTTCTAACAATCGGCACTACTGACTTTGCAAATTCAGATTAATAATACAAAGATTTGGTAAATTTTATAGGTAAGACTTTATCGATCCCCTAGGAAATTCCCTAGCAAGCCTCGCAGCTGCAATGTCAGCAGTTATAACCCATTAGTATACATGATTCGGAAATGGTATTATAAGTAAATGTACCTTTGGTACTGTAACTGTATTTCACTGCTTAAAAATGCAAATATCAGCAGCTAATCCAACTATTGCCTCGAGGGTCAGGGAAACGATAATTCACTCAACTCAACATGAGTCAAAAGTCCTTAAATAAACTGAACAAAACAAACAACAACAACAAAAATGTTTTTACTAATACTTTAGCACGGACTGACTGATTGTATGTTAACAAGCAGATGAGTAGGTGTACTTAATAAAGTGGCTTCTGAATGTATTTCTTAGCCTGCAAATAATGCTTGTCTGAGACCATTACTCATGTTGACTGCATCAACACATAGAGCCCAAATATACAAATGATGAAACTGACTTCATGAGACAGCTTATTTATCACCGTGGGTTTATATGCAGCTTGACATACTGGGCTACTGGTTGTTAATCATCTGGTTGTTTGGTTGGAAAAAATGTAATCATCAGTCAACATCTGATTCTGGTTTTAGCAGTGTCTCTTAAATATGACCAAGAAAATGGCTTCTGATTTCTCTGATCAGCGCAACTTAAGTAGAAAAGTGCAAACAGCCAGAGAACGGCCAGTTCAAGACAAGAAGATGAAAAATCTCATAAAGAAAGAAAGCTGTGAAGTTTAGGGTAGTTTGAATGATTTAATATGAGCACAGTTCAGCTGGAGGGCAATACATTGCGGATCCAGGCTGTTGAGAAGGTAATTAGATACAACTAGATTCTTCTCATCTCGAGAGATTTACTATAGGAGAGTGCAGCGTGTTCCGAGCACCAGAACAAATACATGTGTCTGTTATGAAGTAATAGAGGAGAACATTTTTGCAGGATTTTCTGGCACGTAGAGGGCTTTGTGGGTAATTTCCAGACTGCAGTGGGCTTTGCGGCGTGACAGGAAAGCACTTTTTACAACCCACAGGCACTAAAGAATCCCAGATTCTTGGGACACACTCACAAGTCTTGGACGGAGCGCTAATTGAATTCAAATGGAGACAAATGCAAGGTGCATAACCACAATGTATAGGTGATTATTCATGGTTCCCTTAGAGCAGACTGAGACTTAATGCACAGCAAAGCTCTTTGTGCAATCTCATTTTCTTCCCCTTTCCTATTGCTGTAAATGTTGTTTCTCGTATTGTGAACGCAAAACACACCGGCTGCCTCCAAATCCCCGCTGCGCTGCACAACTATAATGTGCCGAACCACAGGGATCTCCTGCCGAGCGGATTACAGTACATTATGTGCCAGTACATCCAACAACACGAAATGTGTCTGAATGTGCATGTAAGAGTCTCCACACAAATCTCTCAAGTACCGTATTCCCTGACACTGAGCATCGCATGCATGTGCTATGGCTCAAAGTTAGAGGACACGCAGTTAAAACACGGGAGGAAAACAGAACGGATTTATCTCTGCTGGTTGTCTGTTCATCTGGTTGTTGGGAGGAAGAAAGCAAACATGTAAATCTATCCTCAAACATATCAGCCTGTCTCATTTATATTCTGTTTTGCTCTGCTTCTGTATCCTAATGTTCCCCATTTCTGACGCTTTGCTATAGACAGTCATTCGATATATGATATTATAACACTGTTAATACTCAGGCATTGTTAAGCACTTTAAGCACCATTTCGCTGTTTTAGCTGTGAAGCTTGTGTATCCATTTTATTTGCAGTTTGATTGCTTAGTTCAGAAGTTCAGAGCCTCTCCAAAGGCAAAGCCATAAAATCTGAAGGATAATGTGACAAATTTGGGGGAGAAATGAGACGCGCTCATTTTCCAGCTCCATATTTAGTGCTTTGAGTGCTCCGGAAGAGTAGAAAAGCGCAATATAAGAATCAGTCCATTTACCATTTGCCACTTATTTTTAATCATGGATTCTACTATAGTAGCTCATCATGATTCACAGTTCAAAGTAAGCCCCTTAGTTTTAGCTTTTCTATCCTTAATCCAGTTTTCTTCTGACTGGCTGCAAAAGATTTAATCACCAGTTGGGTGGGGCTTCCTTGCCTCGGATGACCAATCTAGGGATAACCAATTTATCTAAGACATCATGAAGACCAAAGCCCTAGCCTTTGGTTCTCAAGGATTACCTTTACATACACTTATTATTTAAAACATTAGCCATGCTAATGTAGAGCTCCACCATTGTAGTATAACTTGGTTGTTGAGTGTTTATCCAAGTTACATTCTATGTAAACCCTAGATATGGTTGTGTGGGAAAATCTCTGTGAAACTGAAGTTTTGGAAAAATCCAGATCAGCCGATCTGGCACAAGAGCCGGACCACATTCAAAGTCACTTGAATCCCATTTCTTCCTAATTCTCATGCTCGATTTGAACTTCAGAAAGTTGTGCAGCGTGTGCCTGAAGTTACTGTCATGCGACTGGCTGATTAGAGATTTACAAGCGGTTAAACGGGTGTATCTAAAAAAGTATTTGGTAAGGATATATGAGAGAAAATAAGGAAAACATATTAGGTCTAATTTATAGCAATTTCTTTTTGCAAACATCTGATTTTTGTGATATCTTGGGATTGTCTTACAATTTCAGGAATTAAACCAACTGCCATTCATTTACTCACCAAAATGCAATGGGGTTTTTTTTCCAATTAAATAAGGAAAAAAAGGCACTGGAGTGCTATTTTTTATCAGCAATGAAAGAAATGAGGAACAGTGGTGTAATAGTTTCGTATTTACTGGTTATTTATGGAATGTAGTCACCTCAAGGGAGGAAAACATTAAAAGGTAGTAAAAGTGGGCAGGAACCACTGAATATGTTCTTTATACCTGGTTTGTACTTTGAGTGTAAATCGTAATCTACATGTGAACAAAATACTTTAACATACAGTCTTTACATGAAAGCCATGAAAGATTGCTAAAGATTATTATAGTTCCCAGAGGATGTTCTCGCTTACTTTCTTTAACTTTCTTTAAGTAGACTTCAGGAATAGTTCTCCGGGCTACATGAACGACACTCTTTGGATGTTGGCTGCCTTTTGTTCCATTTACTGTTGATTTCATGCACCTCTGCCTCAATAATGCTGAGGTCCAGGCCCTGGGGGCGCCAGTCTTTGACTGATGGTGTTCCATTCTCTGTTTTTCTATCCAGGTATGTTTTTATTGCACTGGCAGTGATTTTGGAATCATTGTCCTGCTGAAAAATTAAGCCATGCCAAGCAGATCCTTTCCAGATGGTATTGCACGGTGGATGAAAATCCGACGGTACAATGCCATCAAGTTTGACAAGATGCCCAACACCACTGGCAGAAATGCAGCCCTAAACCATGACAAAGCCTCCAGCATGTTTTACAAATAGCTGTAGACACTCCATCTTTTACTTTTCTCCTGACCTCCTCTAAACATAATGATGGCAATTCAAATAAAAAGTCTTTAATATGGATTGATCACTCTGTAAGACCTGCTGCCACTGATTTTCAGTCCAGTTCTTGTGTGATTTGGCAAACCTCAGCCTTTTCACTTTCACTTCCTTAAGAACGACTTCTTGACAGCCCCCATTCTCATGAGACCATTTCTGATGAGGCTTCAGATGGATCAAGTAAAGGATCAGATACATCTCTCAGGTCCTGTGACAGGTCTTAACTGGACTTTTTTTTTCCTATTAAGGATTTAGCCTTAAGATGCTATTCATCTGTTGCAGATAGTTTGTTTTGGGGGCTTTTTAGGCCTGTCACTTGTCAAGTTTCCTCAAAACAAAAAAACAAAAAAGGAGAAGAGAAGAGTGGCTAAAGACTATTGAACAATACACAATATTTTTTAAAGTTTAAAAAAAAAATCATATCTCTTGCATTTTCCTGTTCATAGTTTCACATTTTTTATTGCCTAACTAGTAGAATTGTTTTAATGACGCTCCACTGCGTCACCTAAAATGAAACACATTAATTTGTCATCTCTACTTTCATTTCTATTTCTCTCTCTCCCATCCCCGAATGAGTGGGAGACATCTCCAACTTGTCTATACTCTGTGTTTTCATCATACTCAGAGAGAAGGAGAAGCAAAGAAAGGGAGTTGATGAAATCTCTGATCATTTCTCATTAGCACCAACCTTTCAGGGCACATGTATTAATGCATTTTGTTCAGAAAGGCATTAATTGTCTCTACTAGGAGACAATTAAACAAAGGGTGCAGAATTCAGATCGATGCTGTCGCACTGACACGGCCATGTTGATCTTGGTGGTAACTGAGTGATTCATGCAAGTGCAGCCATGGTTAATGTGGTAATGATATTTCCACTCAGGGCACAACGGTGCCAGGCTCCATCTGCACCAGTTAGCCTCCTCTAATTTTAGCCCCAGCGGTCCGAGGGCGGCTGTGAGAGCCGAGCGCTATGGCTCATTTAGACACAGGCTTAATGGAGGAACATCTTTCTCTTGCACATGGGAACACACACACATACGTGCATGAGTCCATGCGGGAATGTGCATGTGTACATTTAAAGAAAAAGTAAATGGATGTATATTCAGTCACATAAAAAAGTATATTAATGGCTAAAGCAAAAAGAAACAGACCATGAAGGTGAATACACTCGAATGAAGAGGCTTTTTGTTAAAAATGTATACCTGTATTCAAAGCTTTAAAAACATTTGTTTATAATGCAAAAAAACCAACAGCAACAAAATCAATGGCAGGCTGTTCCAGCTGAAAAGCTGGAGGATGATGAAACAGCATGTTTTGAACAGCTGTTTATGGCACAGTTAATCGCATTTATTAAATTTTTATTAAATTACCTGAATGCACCATGAAATCTTACATTTCAGCTGGACTTTGATTAAATCTTCAGAAGGTATACCATCTTTTCACCCGTGCCTTCAAAGACATGCTTGTGCTTATGAGAAGATTCATCATAAGTGAGATATAATATTCAGGTTCCCCTTGGGAACCTGAATGTCAGCACCACCTAACCCTCAGACCCACAGGGCTAATGTAGCTAAAAGGTAACTGAACTGAATCAGACAGCAGTAAATAAATAACCAGAAATCTGACTGAGACAAATCCTTAAGCGCCTTGAGGCAACTATTGTTGTGACTTGGCTCTATATAAATAAAATTTAATTGAATTCACAGTGAAGCACAAGATTAATGTCTATATCGGAAAAAATGCATCCACATCCTTGACTGAATCCAAGTATGGAACTAGTGTCAAGGGTTTGAACTGGAATTGTTGTTCTCTGTTTGCTTCTTTGTTCTCTTTACTGTTAGTTTTGATTTTCAGTGTCTTCAGTTCCAGATAAATGTTAGCTCTAGTTTGTTTGTGTCTGCGTTTCACTGTTTCCAGTTAAAAACTATTTAATTTTTTTTAGTTATCAGGCTATTATGTCGTCCATCTTTGCTCTTTAGCTCTACTTCCCTTCCTCATTGTCAGTGATTGTCCTCTGCTGTGCGATTCACCTTCACTTGTGTTTCATTACCACACTGTGTTCATGGGGTAATCCCCTGATTAGCCCATGTGTATATAAAATAGTCCAATTCTTCTCCATAGTCTCTGTTTACTTAACTGCATGTTCTCTTGTGGTGTCTGGATAACATCTGTTTAACATTTGGGCTTTTATCAGTGAATATACAGCTTGTTGTTAATTGGTCTGTTGCACTTTGGTTGTTATGTACTGCACACTCCCCACAGTCTGCAAATTTTAACAAACTGTGAAAGGGGCCAAATTTAGATATAGTAAGCCTAAAACCACAAACCAAGTATGAAATTTGTACTATTTATAGATCCGTTAATTTTCTTCCACGTATCTAATTTGAAGGAAGGGTGTTGAGTCTATCTCAGTGGCCATAGGGAAAGAAGCGGGGTAGACCCTGGACAGAATCACTAATTAACCTAAAGCCTTTGGACTGTGGGAGGAAGCCACAGTACCCCGAGAGAAACCACGCAGACACAGGGAGAACATCTGCACAGAAAGGACCTTCAAATCCAGGACCTTCATGCTGTGAGGCAACAGTGCTAACAATCACACCACTGTGCTGCCCAAGCTTCTTACTGATTTAAAATCCTTTAAAGTTGTCAAAACCCCTTAAATCCCCCCAAAAATAGTACAATATGACATGAGTGTGTAAATCAGTTTCTTCCAGGAGAAAATTTTCCATCCAGTTGGTCAAAACAGTGTTGAATGATGCGCTGATGTGTTTGCACTCTTAGGGCATTGTGTTGTATCCTTTTGAGCTGATGTGCATTGTGCATCTGTCTCAAGGTCACCATGAGACAAAAATAACTCGCTGTCCATTTCTGTCCCAGCCTATTTCCTCTCATCTGCTTTCGCTCAGCTCTCAGCATCTTCCTTCAGACACACACACACACACACACACAACGAGCCTATCAGAATTCAAGAAAGGGTCACCTTTGCTTACCTGGTCTCCCGTGTGACAAGGAAGAAGCTGTCATCGGGAGCGTCAATCCAATTGGGGCGCCTCTTGCGAATCATCACTCCTCCCCTGGTATTTCCACCGCTGCTGTTGCGGCCGTTATGCTGCAAAACATACATCCGAACGTTACAAAGAGCAGCCGATGCAGCTGTAGACAAAGTGTCAGGCAAATAGAAAATAAGCCTACCATGAGAGGGCCACCTGTTGTACCTGGGTTCTCTGCAAAAACAAACCCACAGCAGTGAGAGAAAGAGGCAAAGTACACATGAGGGAATCTGCCAGTTGCGAGTAGTATTGATTGGTTTTATTTCTTGTCCTAGTTACAAGTTGTGCAACAAATGACTGTGTTTCAATTTCAGTAAAAAAAAGTGAAGTTACCAATAAAAAACAAAGTGTCAAACTGAAGTTGAACCATCCAAATTATCCAAATGACCCCCATCTGCTGATTCGTTTTCATTAGAATTAGTTGTCATTCTCTCCAACGAGCTAGTTTAGATAAGAAATGGCAGAAAAGGTTATCAACTCCAGATGTATTCCTACTAATTGGATTTTTTATTAAGCATAAGGATAACAAAACATTGGATATCAACACTATTTATTCCCCAGACTTAATTCACATTATGAGTAACTTTAAAAAAAAAAAAAAAAAAAAAGATGCATTTTCTTTTTTCTTTTGAATGTGGGGGGCTTTAAACAGAATGGACTTTCTGCTTTTGAGCAGGATTAAGTTAAGCAAATCTGAAAATAATTACCTTTGTGGGATTAAATCAGATCTTTTTCTTTTTACTGATTAATAAGAGTCTGTGATGTACCTGTGCGCCTGTCTGGGTCAGCCCTGCTGTGGTGATGATAGCTGCGTTTTCCCAGCATGCCGTGAGGCCCGTGTGGTAGAGAGGAGAGGAGGCGTCGAGGGGGAGGCGTCTGAAGGCCCGGGGTGCGGTGGGAGCGAGGGGCGTGGGTTGCTGGACGCGACTCTGGAAAAGACACACCGGAGGTGCATGAAGTGGCTCCTATAGACCATCCGAGTCATTTCTGCTCATGTTTTATTGGCTTAATGGGTTAGACTCCTACTGCTCAAACACCGTGTGTGTTCATTTACCTAGAAACTGCAGAACACTGGTCAGAGTGCTCCTTTGGGCGGCTCTGGTTTTAGGTAGGCGAGTCCCCTGCCCTTCCGACACCCTTAACATGTCTAAACCAAACACACATACACAGAAATTTGTGTCAATCCCCTCTTCTCCCTGTATTTAAATAATAAAAAACAACCCTATTTATCCGTTTATCAACATGAACATCTCATGCAGATGAAAATGGTCTCTTCTCAGGTACATGATTATGGATAAAGACCACAAGATGCAGGATTTGATGCAAAGGAGCAAATGACTGAGGTATTTTGCAGCGACTTGCTCTAAGGGAGGAGAAATCTCCCCGCCTCTCACATGCGCATACAGATGTCAGCACATGCTTACATGCATGAAAACATATCGTAGACACACATACATTCAATTATGAAGACGGCATGACAGCAGGCACTGGAGGTTGAGTCCATGCTGAGGAGTGGGGGAGGCGGGGGTGCCGCTGTGCTTCCTCTGAGTGTGGTGGAGTTGATGGACAGAGAACACGGACACATGAAGCACAAGGACTCGGAAGAGATGCTTTCAGGTGTGACTTTATTGCAGGTCTACTCTCACATTCACACAGCAATGAAAGAAAAGAGCAAAAAAAAAAAAAAAAGTAGAGGTAGAAGATGAGATGAGAATATTGCAACAATCGTTAGAGAATGAAAGATGAGGGAGGGGAAATCGAAGGCGAGAAATGAGTCTGAGTGGCAAATCCTGTCCACAGGATATACGAGACAGGGTGGATTCATATGAATATTGCATGATTTGAAACACAGGAAATTAGCTGAGTGAATAATACGGCAAAAGGTCCATCCCCAAATGGGATCTGGACTGCTTATGAGTGGGCCTGATCTACTAAGGGCAATTCAGCCAGCAGCTATACCCAAGTCTTCTCTTCACCTTCCTTCCTTCAGGGTTCCAAATCTGTCTGAAGCTGACAATCAATCCAAACAGTTCACTTTGTCTTGTACACAGATACACACATGATCAATAGGAGGGAAAAACGCATGTGCAAAAAAGAAAAGTTTAAATTAAAAGATTCTTTGAAAATGGTGATGGCAAAGACAGTGAAGCTGAGGTTCAGTATTTACAATGAACATATGTGGCTGAGACAACTCGCTCAGTCATAACAGCACAGACTGGACGCACCTTTACCAGGAGCGCCGTGCAAAATAGAGCTTTTCTTAATAAAATACATTTCCTCTACCAGCAACTTCAGCAAATATATACGGCTCAGACTAGACTTCTACTGGATGCTGTTACAATCTATTTATTATGACAGGAGCGACTTCAGTCAGAGTGTGTGTGTGTGTGTGGGTGTGTGTAGCCCTGTTTAACCACTCGAACAATGGCTTTCAGTTCAAAGTGACTCAGAAACATAACAACAGGCAAAAGAATAAAAAAATAAAAATAAAGAAAAAACACGAATGAAAAGATGATCAAAACTCATAGTTATGAGGACAGGCAGTCTTTATTGGAAACGGGGTGGGAGAATACAAAAAACAAAATAATAATAACAATAATTATAATAAAAACAGAAAGAGACAGACGGAGGGGGTGGGTGGGGCAGAGGCGGGCAGAGATGTCAGGGGTTGATGGTGGGGCAGTCGGGGTGAGGGGAGGTGTCTGTGTGTTGGTGTGTGTCTCTGTATGCTGTGTTCTGTCTGGAGATGTGTATGTGTGTATCCATGTGGCAGAAGTTAGGAGGAATTGAAAGAGCTCTTACACTCTGCCTTTATGGCCCCACAGTTAATGGGGACAAAGGGCCGGCGCGCAGCACGGCGCAGCCTGATGATGTCACGGCACATGTGCCGGGCCAGCTTGGTGAGGCGGGTGGCCTGCAGCAGGAAAGCCTGCTTGGTCTTCATGGAGGATTTGGGGCTGTTGCTGTTTCGCATCGGCACCATGTGGTTGGACTGGCGGGGAGCGTGACTCCTTGAGCGAGACTCCTGAAATCAAGGGAGGGACAGAAAGGAAGGAAAAAACAAACAAACAAACAAAACAAAAAAAACACAGAAAAGAAAATTAAATCAGTTTGACATCTGGCAGAAAAATGTAAAAGTCAGAGATGGTTCAACAAATTCACTGGTTTTCAAACTCTTGGGCTGGCCCCCCTGCTCTCGGTAAACTGGGATAACCAGGGGGAATAACGGGAACTTCAGTTGAATGATTATATTTTTGCAGGGGGAAAAAACTCAACTTCATTTAAATGCAGCCTTAGTCCATATGTGAGCATCAAAGAGCTGCACTGAGCATAAAAACTCAAAAATAGACGATTTTGTTCAAAAAAACCCCCAAAAGTGTATCATGTTAAAAATTCCAATAAAAAAGGGAGAAAGGGTTGGGTATATATATCATGCTGACCTTTATGTAACCAAAATTTAACTTTGATTTGGTTTTATTAACAATGGCTATTAATTTAAAATGTAGGGTGGAGGCTTTCTTGGAAGGGGGCATGCCAGAAAAGGTTTGATAACCACTGCACTAGCTTCTGTATCATTGGATTTTATTTTGAAAAACCATTATCAAAAGATTCACATTGGCTGGTTTGAAGGCTTTAACAAAAATCTGACAAACAAATGAGATTTTACTGTTATTATTAAAAACATGTATATTAATCACAAAACTGTTTTGTGGTTCAAACTGTTTTAGAGGGGAGTCTAATTCACTCTGTCGTCACTGTGGAGGCTACTGTTTGTGATGCTGTTGAACTGTATTGTGTAATACAGTGAGGCGAATCTAATCATTTGCCCGCCCCGCTTATGCCAGCGGATAATTACAGCCTCCAAAACGGCCATAAAGTTGAATCAGCACCCTTCTGAAAACAGTTTAGATAAAAATCGAGCATTACAACCTTCCTGAGGGGAGGATTTATTGCAGGGCCGCTGCATTAGACTGCATTAGATAACTGGCAATCGAGCTTGTTTTGTGATACAGAAGCAAAGCCACTGTTTTCACATGAAGACTGATATTAGTAAAAGCTTCTATTATGGTTTCCATCAGCCACTTTCTCTGACTACTATTATTTTTACGTCTGGATATTTTGATATTTGGTCACTGCATCCATAAAATTTACATCAAGATGGTAAACGGGTTAAACTACTGGGTGCCTGATGATCCCTTAAAAAGATTTGTACTGCAGCACAATCAGCAATCTCTCCGGTGAGTCATCATGCAGCTCAACTCCAACTCCTTCGTCTTACACTGCAGCTAGCAATGGTAACCCTCGTTCTGCTCTGCACCAACGAGGGGCTTAGCATAGAGCACGGCTGGGTAATTAATCTTCCCAAGAGGCCACGAGAAACTGGGACTGCTATGAAGGGCTGCACCAATAGCTTATAAAGAGATAAAAATTAATACTGAGCAGAATGGAGATCAGCTTATCGGTACAGCCCTCCACAACAGTCCAAGTTTCTCATGTTCTCAGTTTCTCCTTGAGAAAACCGATTGCCCACCTCTGAAACAGAGGCACATGAACCAGTTCTCCATCTGCTCCAAGCTTCTGGTTATGGTAACCTTCAGCTAGCAGCGGATCACCAGAATAACCCACACTACCATCACCAGCTGCATTCCAGTTGAGGAACATTTTTACCACAGCTTAAGATTATCTTTTTGGGATTGCCTCATCAGTGATGTGAAAGGGCCAGGAGCTAGCTGGTTTCTAGTGTCTGAACTTAAAATAAAGGCGAACTGTGGCCAAAAGAACAGCTTAAAATGTGTCACCAAATTTAAAGTGTCAGGAACGCTGCATCACACAGGAGGTACAGATTTTTACAAGTTTGTTTCAAAGGCTTTGTTTTTGTCGAACTCTTCAAAAACCCTGAGTATAAGTGACTAAATATATGAACATGTTTTAAGGACCTGCAGAAACCCTTCCCTGTACCCTCCACTGAGCTTACATTGCTTGCTGGAGTGGGTGAGGTCCTCTCCTCTGGACCCTCAGCTCTGCTTGGCATCTTCAGACCACCGTACTTCTTCCAGTACATCCAGCAGGAGACGCACAGACGGCACTGCATGTTTGGAGGCCCCCATGAATACCACTGGGCTGACTGCATGGCTGTTAATGTACGAAATCCATTAACACTTGTTAGAGAGCTGGCAGAAAAAAAACTGGTCTCAAGACACTAAGAATATTGATCTCCATCTTTCGCTGTGTGACTTCATCAATATTCATACTACACAAGACGTCACTCTATATGTCTGCTACTGACTTTCAGTGCTTACAAACATGAAACAGTGCACGAGGCCATTGTACTGCAAAGTGAGCAGATATTAGTCATTTAGATTTATCATTTCCATCAAATAATTTTAGTTGTCAGCATTTAAAAAAAAAGAAAAGATATTCTACCTTTTACAGTAGATTTTAAGGGGAACGTTAGGATGTGTTCAAGAACTACCAAGCAGAACTCCGGTTATAATTTTTACAATTCTCCCAGTTCTCAGTGCAATTGAGTCCCACCAAGGGACACAAAAATGAATATCATCAATAAAACATGACAGCAGAATTCTGCAGCAGACAGATTTCTGTGTCCAGCAGAATTATTACTACTGAAAAGTCAAATATCCAGAGAATCTTGCAACTTGTGTTATAGTGGATTGTTATAATTCAGAAACAATTATGTTGAAGGCACTTTATGCTCCTTAGATTTTTGTTGACAACCACCAGTTGCAAGGGGCAAAAAATGTGTTTCCTCCAATAGGTTGATTTAAGGTGAAACTGGTCATAAAGAGTTAAACACTGCTGCACCAAAAGCCTTGGGGTGATGGGTTTGTTTTGGTTGCTAGCAGACTGCCACAGTTGCCTGCAGTTTGCACGTAACATTTAGATTTACCTACAAATATATGCCAGCCCTTCCCTGAGCAGCAGCAAAACTGCACGGCACTACACAACCAGAAGCAGAGGCTGTCCACCTTCAGTCTGTTTGGGAAATACTTTTCCCCCCTTCTTTGTGATCGGTGGTTGCCGGGGGTCATCAAACGCTCTCTGGGCCTTTGTTCCAGGTTATTTATCAAAATTATTGCACCCATGCTTAAAAATGGCTCTCCTTGTAAGGGTGAAAGTAAAAGTAATAATAGAAGAGATAAGAAAAGAAAGCAAAGTAGTTAAAATTATCTTGGTTTCGCTCTAGACATGTGTGACTTGGGCTGTGGCTAACCGCCCTGCTTGCTAATCCTCTGACAAAGTGAAATCTAATATTTTTAGGCAGCTAGAGGCACTCTGTTAACACTCTGGGTTACATACTGTGGGACAATGATTTCCCCTTTTAGTCTGTGAAGCTGTTAATAATAAGCAGATAAGCAGTGACTGAAAATAAAAGGAAAGCATTTCTTCTTTAAGTAAGAGAAGCGACAGCTGTCTAAGGCTTCATTTGTTTCCATTTGATTTCTAATTGACTTATGTTCACTGCCTTCACCACTTAATTTCACACTTGCCATGGCTAATCACACACTCACTCACTCTCACACGCACACACTAACTCACTGTAGCAGCTTTCGCAGGCTCTGCCCCCCCCTGCTGCGTGGTAGGCCCCGGGGCCCGCTCCGTTCACTGTCGCCATCTTGCCATTGGTCATCGAGATCTGGTTGGGGTTGGGCTTGTTACTGTCAGAGGACAGACAAAGTGATTTAGGAAGCAGAATGACAGCAGCTATACTGCATAAAATCATCATCTGTCCACCACAAGCAGAGTAACAGACAAAAGACATCCAATGTCATCTGCAAACACTGAAATATGAAATAAAGAAACTTACTATGTGGGGATATAAACCTGCTTCAGCTTGCTTTCTGCCTCTGCAGCCTTCAGTCTCTTCTGTTCAAAAAAGGGGATTTCTTCATTAATCCACAAATAAAAACAACTGTTGCCTTTAACAAGCATTGCTTCAAATAAAACTCAGCCCTGCATCCTGAAAGTTGGAGTGTGGAATTACAGTGATAATGATTAAATCTGTCGTTGTAATTCAAAGGAGTTGTTTTCTTCCTCTATGCTTTTTAGGGGCACATAAACACTATTTATATCTGAGCACATGAAATCCTTGGAGAGCAAAGGCTATCCCTTTGTGCATGCTATACATTTGGTTGCTCTTCTCAAACAGAAGGACCTTTTTAACCCGACTTTTTGCTTCTTTGTTGTAAACATGTTCTGCACCACCACGCCTATCTTAAGGGGCACTACCCTGTTTCTACACAGAGGGCAGTTTTATCATAAGACGTACCACTTAGTCTGTGAATAGCTATATAAAGTATTCAACAACTCTGGGGGGGAAAAAAGTTTAGTAGGCCATGCAGCAAACATTTTTCAAATTTATTAAGCAATGGAGGTCTAAGGAACGGTGCAATTGAATTAGAAGTAAAAGTATCCTACAGTTTTGAAGCTGCACTCATACAGACTGCCACTTCAGAATTAATCACTGCAAATACCTTTATATCGTTATAATAAAAACATAACGAGCACCATTTTACTATGTCTGGCAGCTCAGAGAAAAAAAGTAACAAAAAAAAAAAAAAAAGGACATTTCAAAAGTGGTCAGAGCTGTGGGTGAGAACTTTATTTCAATAAAAAGCCTGTTTCTAGCCACTTCTACTTATTTTGTATCCCTAGGGACAAGGTTATAATTTTAAAACTGAACAAGCATGAAAACGTCACTTTTTAAGAGGGTAAAAGCATTTTTGTCCCTTTTATTTTAAAATGTTGTGGGTTTTTGTGCATTTTTAAAAGGAAACAAAATCTTGTGCTTAAGCTATTCAGCCCCTTTGAGAAGTCTTTTTTGAAGATGTTGACTGCCTGATGCTGTTTTCCTTCTTTTTTTACTCTTGCAGCTTCAAATAAACATAAAAACTGGAGTATCCTTTTCAGATTAAAGTCCCTTGTAGTAGTCAATAAAAAAAACAAAAGTAAACAAACATAAAGCTAGGACAAAGTTGTCTTATTTATGCAGGAGGAGTTTTTACCCACTAGAAGTGCAATGCAGTTGTTAGTGGTGGCATTGTTTAGTTTAATCTTGTGTAAATGTAAGAATACACACAAATTACACAAAAAAAGATGCATGTAAAGAGCAGCTACATGATTTTCTCACCTGTTGCACATATCTGTCTGTAGTCTTCCACATGTAGTAATACTCTATGATACTGGTCAGAGACTTCCACGGCAGCTTCACAAGAAGAAACGGTCGAGCACGGGGAGAGAAAGAGAGACAGACACAGAGCAAATTAATGATATTAATATCTCATGTTCTTGCCATCTGGGTGCGAAGCCTTCATGTATATTCATGAGCTAGAGGCATCGTGACCACAGAGGCTCAGAGTTACTGGCTTTGCTTGGTTCTGGGCCTCAGATGGAAACACAGAGAAATTCACACATTTAATAAGTATTCATGAGCACCTGGTGCCACCGCATACACCCATACCCTGGCTTTATTGTACAGTAGAGGTAGATGGTGGGAAGGAGAGTTCAAAAGAACCAAACAGTCATCCCTCACCCCCACAGGCTTGAAAGGCGAGTGCTAAAATTGGTAATTTTGTGCTTCACAGAACAGCAGCTTCAATTTATGCAGATTACAATGGATTTCCATTGTGACAGATTTTCACTGATGAGGAGGGACGACTCTTTGGAAACTTCTCAAAGCCCCAAAGTCGAACCTCTCAACTGTCCATCGGCATGCTGTGAATACATTTCACCACATGAAGACTAACTGCACAGTGAGCAGTCTCTCACAGTAATGGGTAACAACCAATCAAATGCTACATAAAAACAAAACATCTTAATAGCACCATAAATAATGTAATATTCTTTTGAATAACTTCTACGTTAACAGGATTACCAGGCAGAATGATTGCAAAACACTTACAAAGTCTTGTCGGATGTCATTGAAGTCTTTTCCATATTTCTCTAAAGCCTCTTCAAACATGGCAGCTTCCGAGGCGCTCCACTCCTCCATCTCATCCCTACAAAGCACCGGGCCCCCCGCTGGGACCAGCACGCTCAGCGCACTGGACAAATCGTAATTATGGCGGTGCAGTGTGTCCATCGCATGGAACTGTAATCAATGCATGCAGAAAAAAGGCTTACAAAACCATCAATTAAATCCCAGCGAGGTGCTGCAGGGTTCGACTGTGTGTGTCCCACTGACCAGTGTGATATCTCGAGAGGCTGCAGCTGCACTCATGTGTAAGCTTGGCTGTCTAACAGAGCTGCTGCAGTCCAGCGCTCGGGCAAAGGTCCCGACCGCCCTGAAAATTACCCACAGTCAGTCAATACATGATACATATATGCACAGCTTACTGCATGGTCTGACATATTAATGTGCAGGACTTGTCTGCAAAGTAAACACAAACAGCCTCGCAGCTCAAAATATGCACTGGGTGGTATGTAGCAAAAACAAATGGCAAACACAGATGAGTCGTTCATCAGAAACAGTAAACAGTCGTTTATTAACCAAAAAGCGATTTAAATCTCTGCATGATTCATTTTTAATTCATTTTCATCCTCCCTTATAAACAAAAACCCATGACAAATTCACATATTGAATGAATAAAAATGAAAATAATGAGCCAAACTTATGAGCCATGGCTCATAACTGTGTGCATTTATATTATCTCACACACTAAATATTTCAGCCAATCCTTCACAGCACCACGGGCTATTAAAGTGCCAAAACCCAGAATTATTACATCTGTGAAACTGCCTATCCAGTGCATGCGATCAAGAAGTTGTTGATGTCGATGTGAGGGCGACCTACCGTGCCACCACTAAGAATTGGTCTATCTGTTTGTTGGTGAGTGGGCACTCTGGATCCCACAGTTTCTCTTCTAGTTTGGCCTGATCTCGCTCATCTGCCTCACCTGCAAAACCCAGAGACAACAGCTCACACACAGCAGGATAACAATGGATTTGCCTTATAACGCTTATTTCCTTATTAGTGATGGTTTTAATTATAAACTAATTACATTTTGTTTATGCTTTAGAAAATGGGCTGAGAAACAAATATAAAAGGTGAAATCTGCGATTCACCTTCTTGTAGCATTTCAGGTACATCTGCCTGAAAACGCGGTCCCACTCTGATCTCTCCTTTGTCAGCCAACAGGGTTTTCTGTGTTGGGTCATACACCAGCGAATAGAAGAAGGTATCCTAAGGAAAACATCACATCCATTAATGTGGAGCTTCCCAGATTTTGGCAGGGCTGGGATTCCTGTGATCTCCAGGTGTTATAACAGATATAATGATACTTATGTGACAGACAACATGCCAAAATATAATAAAGAGTTTCAGTAAAAATATAATATAATCAGTCAACTGAGAAGGACCCTGTAGTTCCTAGAGAAAAATGTTTATTTCCCAACCGGTTGTTGCTAGGTGAAATTGGGTGCAAAGAGTGTGACTGTTTGTGAAGTTTTTTTGGTGCAGCACTGTATACCTGTGTTACTAATTTCACCTACCAACTGCTGGCAACCTCCAGCAATCACTCAGCGAAAAAGTGGGGAATACACATTTCCTAGCAACTGGTGTTTGCTGACAGGTCAAGGCTTGCTTTACCTCAGCTTTTTGATAATATTGTCAAGTTTATGTCTACCCCAACAGCACCCTGTATTTTCCTGATGAAAGAAATTAAACAACATTTTCCTCTCTTGGTTTACAAAACCTATTTTATAGCAGTGTGAACCAATGCTGAGTCTGCCTCCATGCACCAGAGAAACTTGTGCACATGATGTTACAAATGCAGAAAGAGAGTGGGCCAAGGTGCGGGCACTAATTTGGATATTCATAGATTTGCTCATAGTAAATGATCGACAGTTGCATCTAAACCATTTAAGACACAAATGGATTATTTGTATTGAAGCAGATTTCTAATGTGCGAGTCTTTTTCAGGAGTTTAATAACTGGCAGGGAAACAGCTGAAAAGCCTGAATACTTTCTGAAGCAACAGAATTTAAAAAAAAAAAAAAAAAAAAAAAAAAAAAACTGAAAAAGAAAGAAAAAGCATGTAAATTATGACCGGACTTTCTATGATGCAGCTTGAGGTAACAAAAACCAGAAAGAGACATCAATTTGTTTCCCCCCCCTCTCAGGCTTACCTCTTTGTCAAGGTATGAAAGAACGGCTTCAGTCTCATTCAATAATGCGACACTGCACTTCCCCCTAATGGAGAGAGAGAGGGGGGAGGAAGCACACACCATATAAAAACACAAACAAGGGAAGTGTGCACTGTGTGATGGATGCGTTCATGGCTGAACGAGTGACTATCCATGGGCACTGCCTTTAGTTGACGAGCTGTATGGTCCATTTTGTGTATGTATTTGTATGCCTCTGTGCACTGTACCTGATGTGTGTGGCAGGTAGACTCTCATACTGCCGGGAGAGGAAGAGCTCTCTGTGGCGGAGCTGGTGTTTCTGTTTTTCTGTTAGCTCTGTGTCTGTTGGGTTCTCCTTCTCCTCCTCGAGCTCCTCTGCAAAGGAAAACACAAAACAAACAAATCCATTTTATGAGACACTTTTGTCATCAATATATCCCAGAAACAAAAAAAAGACAGTGACTGATAAATGTAAAAAAAAAACAAAAAAAAAAAAAAAAACCAACATTAAAAACAAACAAACAAACAGACAAACAAACAAAAAAAAACAACAACACACAGATTCTTCCATTTATCCCTCAGACTGTAATAAATCACTGTAAAACATTGCAGGCACTGCACACACTTTAAATAAATATAATTCCATAAGTGGACTTTCAATATACTAGACCTTATATAATGTCACATCTATATGAGGAAAATGCATGCATTTGTCAGTTTCAGAGAGAAATAGAATTATTTTGGACACAGTCAGTGAGGTAAGACAAGATCTTAATTAATAGGTTTGACATTTACAGGGGAATGACTTCAGCAGCTTTCACACTGTATACAGTGAAAGATCCCAAGTAATGCTGAAAAAGGAAGCAGGAAAAAGTGGTGTTCAATTTGAAAGTGAAATTTCTCAACTGCCACAAACATTATTCTATTCACCTGCAGTGTGCTAAGGAAACAGCAACAATTGTTTTGCTCGATTGATTAAAACCCAGACTGCCAATCACGCATCAATAGCTAAACTTTGAAAACATGACAGTATTGTTTGCTGAAGACAACATGTGGGTGGAACAGCAGCAGCAGGGAAAAAGAAAAATACACCAACATTAGAGTCTGTAAATTGTTGGCATTTCAGTTAATGTTACATTGAGAAATCGTGAAAATGTAATATCCTGTAGAGTTACTGTTACAATTTATAAACTGCAACAGCTAGCATTTGTTGCAGAAATTACTCTGCACAACATTTGCAAAGGCTCAGGTTTTTGTAAAATACTATTATATATATAATCCCCCTCTCACCCTGTGGGCGGTCTTTATTTGTTCTTCCAGCTCAGGTCCTCTACCAGAGGCCTGGGAGCTTGAGGGTCCTGTGCAGTATCTTAGCTGTTCCTAGGACTGCGCTCTCCTGAGCACAGATCTCAGATGTCGTTGGTGGAATTTGCTGGAGCTGCTCTCCCAGATTCTTTTTTTTTTTTTTTTTTTTTTTTTGGGAGGTCGTCACTGCTCCGAGTGTTACCATGGGGACCAAACTTGACTTCACTCTCCATCTTCTCTAGCTGCTGTCTCAGCCCTTGGTTTTTCTCCGGCTTTGTGTTTCTCTTTACTGATGGTGCCATCACTATGGCCTTTTTCCTCTGCTTTTCCACCACTACTCTGTCTAGTTGGTTAACCATCGTTATCCCACAGGATCTTAGCTCGGTCATCTTTGGAGTCGTGTCCCGTTTCGACCTCAAGGCCATACCTGTGTTCCTGTATACTATGCCAGGCACTTTGTTATGGTGTTGCCTGTATGCCCTGCCTGTTAGCATCTTGCACCCTGCTGTTATGTGCTGGATTTACTCAGGGCCATCTATACACAGCCTCTACCTGGGGTCTTAACCCCCCATTGATCTTGTGCTACCATGATTAGTGTCTCTGTACTGTCTTTCATTCCAGCCAATGGTAGGATTTTTTTTTTTTTTAAACCCAGAAACATCTCATTACGATGTCATAAGCTTAGTTAATATTAAAACAAATGTGTCTGATTGTACCCTATCCAGTACAAAAGAGTAGGAATGCTGTCTGCTGAGATGTTAAAGGATCTAAATACTGTGTGATTTCAGTGGTCCACAGGCTTAATAAAATATCAAGTTTGATACACGCAGACTGTACAGTGCCTGCTGAATTGAGGCCAAAATGTACAGCTGTTATTTCTCTTTCGCTTCTTTCAATTCAACATCCCCCTTGGCTCAGTCTTAACAGCTGTAGGACACTTCATACAAACCATTACTCAACTAGACTAAACACAATGTTTTTCTTCTATTTTGTCTGAGTTTGTTTTTGTCCCCCCACATGTTCTGATGTCATATTGATCAGAAGATCATTTCTACCTGCACTCCTGACTCCTGGCTGGTTAGTAGACAGTTATAACAGCAGGTACTGAGAAATGGACATCTTAAATTTATAAGAATCTTAGGTTGGAAGAGCATTTGAGACACCTCTAACCATCTCTCACTGTGTGATCACTGCTCTGGAGACCGAGTTCCTCCCTGTGTTGGTTATCTTTTATCTGGGGCAGCCCAAAATTGCACAGCATACACCCAGCTTCAGACAAAAAGACAGAGCCACACATCTGTATCTTTCTACCTTCAACCCACACACCGATAGTTAGGTAATAAGTAATAAGTTTTCAGCTGTGACTCTTACATAAACTCTGCAGTCAGTTTTCGTCCTGTAAATCAAATTTAGTTGGCGTTCTTTTGTTTTCCTTCTGAAATAATGTCAAACATAAATTAACTTTTTTTTTTTTTTTTTTTTTACACTGCACTAGGCTGCCATAAATTTTATTGTTGTTTCTCGATTTTCTTCTGACCAGCTGGCAGATGAAGGACACCAAACACCTTGCAGAACTGGCACAGCACTTTGATCAATGCTCTGTGCATACTGCAAGTTGTATCTTTTTGTTCTCGCTTTATGTTTATAACTGGTTTTTACCAGCAGTTCAATGACACATACACAGCGAACAGTATTTTTCCAGTCAGTGCTGAATGACGTGAATGCAGTAAACATGTTGTTCACTGGGTCTCCTGCTGCTCTTCATTGCAATCACCCACATCTAAACTGGAAATCTGCTTTGGTGGAAAGCATGTTTTTAACTTTGAGAAACTAACTATTAATGTGTTTTATTCTGGCCAATAGCCTTCTGGAATCAGGTACTCTCATTCCCACACTGAATAGGTGTTGCTGTGATGACACTTTCTTTTCCTTTTCACTTCACACATCCACACTCAAATTCTGTAAAATGCAGTAACAAGCAATTGAGAAATTACTGTGAAATACAAACATGAATCCTCCCAAGTTGCGCTGGAGTACAAATTTAAGTTTCAACTTCTCCCTCTCTGGCATTAAAAGCATCTTATTTCTAGGTAAATGCGTAATTTACAAAGTTGCCAAGAGGAGTCACCAATGGCGATGTCATTCTGAATGACCAAAAGCTTAATTACACGTCTCTCGTTTAAAGTCTTTCAAAAATTTTGATAATTATTAAGTCATCCTGATATCATCTGTCATGTCGAAATTAAAGAATTTGCCATCTCAGTGATTAGCAATGACTCCTCAAAACAAGAAGGTTCTGGGTTCAAATCAAGACTCAGGCCCTTTTCTGTGGTGCTTTCTTGTCCTTTCCCAGTACTCCAGCCTCCTCCCACCATCTAAAACCATGCGTGGGCTGGGTTGATTGGTAATACTAAACTGGCCCCAAGTGTGAATGGTTTCCTGTCTCTCTGTGTCAGCCCTGTGACAGACTGATGACCAATCCAGTCCAGGGTCTGCCTCTCAGCCTATGACAGCTGGAATCAGCTCCAGCCACTTGTGATCTTAAACTGTATAAGTGAAAGAAAATGGATGGATGTATGGATGGATTAATCTTCACCACTGTTTACACTTCTGCCAGATAACTGACTAGTCTAAAGTATCACAACTCTCTTTAAAGGAAAAAATACAATTTTTAATTCCTAGAGACAGGTGACACATTCAAAACTGCTTGATTTGTCCAACCAGCTAAGACAGTCACTCTAAGTTTGGCAAAACAGAAAGAACCCATCCATCCATTTTCTTCTGCTTTTTTAGTTGATGGTCACAGTTGAGCTGGAGCCATCCCCACTGCCATAAAGCAAAAGGTGAGGTACACCCAGGACAGGTCGCCAGTCTGTCACCGGGCCAACACAGAGAGACAGAAACCATTCACACTTACCCAAAAGGTTTATTCTGTTCATCTGAACGTAGCATTTTCAGTGGGAGAAATGTTTCATCACTAATCCAAGTGACTTCTTCAGTCTCCAACTTTTTTGGTTTTCCTTACCTGGATGACTGAGCATCCATCAAGACATTTACACTTACATTTTGACATACAGGCAGTTTAGACTCACAAATTAGCCTAACCCCACTAATTGCATGCCTTTGGGCTGTGGAAGGAAGCCGGAGTACCCGTAGAGAATATGCAAACTCCACATAGAACCAGATGATGAATTAGAACACAAAATGAATCCTCTAAATACAATAGTTTAATATGCATTAATGCAAAAACAATCTAAAGAAACTCTACTGTTTTACACAGATGTTTGAAGGGAATTATTCACATATGATGCGTCACAACTGCTACTCACTTGCATGTTTATCTGCGAGCTGGATGAGGCTGTGGGAGATGTCTCTCCTTCTGTAGAAACAAACTACCTTGGCCTCCACGTTCCCACTGGCAGTCTAAAAGAGAGGAGAGACATCCAGGTTGACTCAAATAAGTGGCAACACGTACCTGTACAACCCTGTAATTTCCCAAGAGACCTGGCTCCTTTGTGTACCTATCAAGCTGTGCTCAAACTCAGCCAGTATTAAATGTCGTGACTGATGACTAGATGTGGGGGTAAAAGGTTTGAAGAAGAAGAAAAAGAAACAACTTATACTCCCCACCTACCTGCTTCCAAGTTTGTGCGCAAAAGCAAATGTATCTAAATAAAAAGGGATCTGGAGAAAATAACAGGAACGACGACATGCATATTGATGCACTAGCAAAAGCCACAAAAATGTCCATCGTGCTTGATCAAGCACTCCATTTCACCTTTACCAACATGATGAGCTTCATACAGCTTGTATTTGCAGAAGCACAGCTTTATTAAATGGTATCATGCTGCAGGGACTTCCTGTTACTTCATCATTTATGATAATTACGATGTCTCCTGTCTTTAGATTATAACATTGAGCCTCAGTACGCTCTTTCAGGATGATAATGATGTGATCTGGCATTATTCCACCCACACAATCTGATAATGACCTGCATTTATCAGAATATCTCAGTGCAAGCATGACACAGGAAAAGCTTTTACACACCTATTAACGATGCTTGTGAAGGATTTCGAACAAAATAAAATGGGAATTACGGTAAAATGCTGAGAGAAAAAAGAGAGACCAACAACACTGCTGTTGAAGGTTGGTATCAGCTTATAATTAAAATAAATCTGCATCTTTAGCCCAAAGCTACATGAGCTTGTGAAATGTTGATAATAATCACTCCACCCACACACACACACACACACCCACACACACACACACACACACACACACACACACACACACACACACAGGTGTGTCAAGTCATACTAATGACAGTTGGTAGATCAGGGAACACCTGTCTTTTCAAGCCATATTACAAACAAGGTCACAAAATCCACACAAACAATGGGAAAGCGATGGGGTGGGGACAGGAGCAGAGAGGAATTCAAGGAATTCTCTAACATAACCACACATGAAAATGAAAAACGCACACATCAGTACCTTATTGAGTTCTTCTATCCGACGGATCAGGTAAGGGTTACTGGAGGAGTTCTCAAAGAATACATAATCTGCAACAGGAAACACGCACATCTTATATTTAAATATATACACCGCATGAACTAATACATTGGCACTACAGTAGGTCAAATCAATACATATGCATATCCTGTAATCAATAAATGTGGAAACTTGTGACTTTCAGAAAGTGTTGCACAAGAAAAGTTAAAAGGAAAAATCTCTAGTCAACAACAACCAAGTTATAGACGAATAAAAGTGCAAAATTATTATAGTCTTTCAAACTGTAGCCATATGTTACCATACTGTTTCAGTTTGTATGAAAAAATAAATTAAAGACAATAAAAACTTCAATATAGCATTTTCTAAAAGAAAGATTCCCCATGCATATAAATAACATCACCAGATGCCAGTATAGCTTTCTGGGTTTGAGCAGATGACCTATATGCCGTAAGGCTAATGCAGAAGCACTGGTTTGAATCCCCCTGTCTCTCCTCCAGCTTATGCGTCTTCTCGACACTGCAAGGTTCCAACAAATGGGACAAATAAAATAAATGTAACAATATCCCTAATTTTTTTTTTTAAATTAGAAGCTTGCCCACCAACTTTGCACAACTTCAGTCCATGGCAAATGCTGCATTCACACAGAGTCTGTAATATTTCAATTCACATGTTCCAGACTTTTAAACGGTGCAGCAGCATATTTGTCAGGGTTGTCAAAATATATATGACTTCATGCATGTCATTAGAGTCTATGTATCATCATGCTAATGTGTATGACAGCCCTTAGCCTCTGGGACGGGAATGTGCTGCACCTCAGTCTTGCAATGCTGTTATAAAATAAATATATCAATTTTTAAGAAAAATAAATTAATTAATAAACTACATATCCCATCTATTTTGTTTGCAATGTAGCAGCAAAACAAGAATTGTTCCATCGCGGGAGAAAACTGTACTTGAATGCACCTGGAAGTGTGTGTGTCCTACAAGTTCATGGAGTTTACAATGAGCACCTGAAAGCGGCAGGAGAAGTTGCACTAAAGGTGACGTGAGGGGACAATAAGCTGATGCACCTCGAAAATACCGGTTATAAAGTGTTGCAAGACATGTCATTAGACGCCTATAGTTTGCGTGGCATGTCAAGCATTAATGCAATTAGGCTACATGGCCGTCTGTGTATGGATTTAAAGCTCAAGTATGCGTGAATAAAGGTGTAAAAGCAGACGCAGCGACGCCATGCGCGGAGACAATAATTTGATGTTGAATTCCAGTAGACTGCTAACGAGCTAGCTAGCAAATCAGCCAGCCTGCATCCCTATTTGATAATTAATTGCACTTGTGGTTACTGTAGGTGGTCACTTTGGCAAAACACTTTGGCACCTGATGTTACCGAGACGGTTAAATACGATCCTTAAATGCAGCAAACGAACGCTGAGACGGCATTAATGGTAATCAGTGAAGCCATCGCTGGTGCTAACGTTAGCTAAATAAGGTCTCGTACTAATGGCTGCATGCCAGGAGTGGCAAATACAAAGGCAGCCTCAGACTGCCCGTGGTAGCATGTTAACAACCTTTGAAACACACGTCTAGTCGTGAGGTCTATCCGTGTAGAAGCCCCCTGTATCCCCTGGTCTAAGAATTCAGAAACCCGGAGAGCAGCAAACAAGTGAAAAATGTTTACATTGCCAGCTAACCATTTAGCAAGCTGTCTGCTAGCTGCTGTGGCCACGACAGACGCGAGGCCTGACCCATTTTGAATCTCAAATATACACCAACTCTCACCTTCCTGCTTCAACTTAACGCGTCCACGTTGCTGTATCACATCCGCATCTCCACCATTAAATGCAAACGTCTCAAAATACCACAAAATAACGCCCAGGAGCTGCAAAACTGTAACGGTTTCTCTTTGATAAAAAGATCCACATTGACATACATACCTCCGACCCGGTACATGTTGGCCGCCATTTCTGCCCTCCCAGTGTGCAAACCATAAACTAAGAGAAATGGAATAAATTAATAAAAACAATAAAAGTCACTCTCTTTGAAGGGAAAAGGAGCGACAAATTAAGATCGTCGGGACTCCGGATGTGTAACCTATCGGGAGAATTGTGGCAATTCAACCCCCCCCCTCCTCCTTCGAGTCACAGCACCCTTTATGATACAGTTAACTCACGGCAGCCAAAAGAAGTCGGATCAACCCGAAAAACCACTGCTGACGCTGGAGGGGGCCCGCGCACGCGCAGCACAGCCACACGCGGCCCACACGCGCAGACACTTACAGCCCACCTCAGAAAACACCCAAGAAAGCAGTTTGTAAATTTTTTTTTTTTTTTTTTGAAATTTTTATATCTGTAAAGCCAAAAGTTTAAACTTTAATCTAATCATTGAAACTGAGTCTCTCTAAAATTCCTAACAAATCAGAAAGGGCTCTAAAACTTAAAAGGAACATGAAGAAGTCTCAGTGTTATTATTATTTTCTTTTATGCATCGTTACATGATCCACCTTGACCAGAGTGGACAGAAGGCGTCATTTCTAATTCTAATAACTTTAAAGTAAGAGAAGCAAGGCTTAGATAGCTTGGAGGGATATACTGTGATATATTAGGAAAAGGATGTTAAAGATGTACCTGGCAGGCAGTAGTAAAAGAAAAAGAGTTCAGAGAAGATTTATGGCTGTAGTGAAGAAAGATATGCAGAGGGTTGGTGTAATAGTGACATAGTGAGATGATGGCAGATAATGCTGTGGCGATATCCGAAAGAAGAAGAAGATTCAGTATATGATTATGTTTTGTATACTTGATGTAGACATCCATCCATCCATCCATCCGTCCATTCCCTTTCGCTTATCCTTATCAGGCAGGCAGAGGCAGGGTACACCCTGGTTCGTCAGTCTGTCGCACGGCTAACACATTGATGTAGATATTTTATATATATATATATATATATATATATATATATATATATATATATATATATATATATTGCTATCAAATGAGCTGGTATAGAATATTTGCATTGCTAAGTTAAAATAATTACTATGTTCTTTATGTTTGTTCGAAACAAATAGATAAATAAATAAAGCTGCACAAAAAATAAAAATAATACTAAAAAAGCTTTATTTGTATAATGATAATACTAACAATAATAACATTAATAAATTATACGTGTGTGCATATATTTCTCTTGCTATTTATTTTTTTTTCCATTATACTTATCTTAACATAATGTACCTTTTGTTGCACAAGTCAGAGCTGGTGTATATAGGTATCTCTATCTATCTTAATTAAATGATATAAAATGGTCTACATTTTAATAATGGTGCGGGCATATTAATCACAAGCTTCACATCTATTTTTTGTCAGTGTAACAGGGAATATTACAGTGAGACGTAATTAAGCTTTCTTAAACAAGACTTTTCCTCCCCGGTTTTCATCAAGTTTGACGATAATTTCTCATCAATCTGCTTCCAGAATAATCTAAACAGTATTTTATAGGAAGAAGCAGTCTCCACTGTGGACTTAAATCACATATTACGCTCTATACTCCTGTTGCTTATGGATTTTTCTCTGCGTGCGTCCGCGCGCGCGCGCTTGTGACATCACTGATGGGATTGGCTGGAGCTGACTGGGGGGGATGAGTCTCTTCTTCAGGCTACAGAGGGAGACGGAGAATAGAGTCAGGGACAGAGGGAAGAGTTTCCACTTAGCAAGCACGGACCTCAACGCAGGGCCACCTTCACTCAAAGCGAACCACGCCCCGGGGCAGGGGAGACGAGTTCCCCAAGTGCCCAAACTCCTGCGATGGAAGGAAAAATGGACTGTGAAGAGGAGTTCTCTTAGGCTTTGAGGATTTAAGTTGTCAAAATGAAGTTCGGGAAGAGCATCTGCGTGCTTAACGTCGGGGGAACCCGGTACGCCTTCACCCGTGAGGTGATCAGGGATTTCCCTCTTCGACGCGTCAGCCGCCTGATTGCCTGCGCAACCGAGAAAGAGGTCCTCGAACTCTGCGATGACTACGATCGGGACCGGAATGAGTTTTTCTTCGACCGCCACGCTCAGGCTTTCGTGTTTATTATGTTGTACGTGCGCTCCGGCAAACTCCGATTTGTTCCCGGAGTGTGTGAGCTGTCCTTCTACACAGAGATGCTCTACTGGGGACTGGAGAGCGCGCACTTGGACTCCTGCTGCCAGAAACGCCTGGACGATAGGATGTCCGACATCGGACTGGACACACTCTCTGAGGGGGACATCGAGGATGAGCCCCAGAGCCCAGGGGAGTCAGTGCAAGAGGCTGAGCTCACATGTCGCGCTAGGTGGCTCGAGAAAATGCGCAAGGCTTTTGAGGAGCCCAACTCTTCCCTTGTAGCGCAGCTTTTGGCTTCAGTGTCCGTGATCTTTGTTATCGTTTCTATGATTATGCTGTGCGCTAGCACCCTGCCGGATTGGGATACAGCCAAGAGAACTACTGTGGAGGAGCACAGGTAGGCGATAGTCAAGGGTCAGTTAACTTGAAGGAATAGAAGCCCCCTCATGAAAATGCTGCCAAATGTTTAGGCGCAATGTGTGCGGATATCCTACAACTGAGACTGTCTTGCGTAAAAGTGAACTGAACAGATGGAATCGTGTCAAATATTTGATTCTGTCATCATAAGTAGCATAAATAAATAAATATACCTCTTAACATTTGATCATGCATGCGTTCAAGGCAACGGCCAAAGTCATTGCGCACTAATATTAATCAGGAGGTGGATGCATTGAGATGTTTTCTACCTCAGCTTTTTGAGTGTTTTCTAGGATGTTTGCTATAATAACGTAAAAGCAAGATATTTAAAACATCCATGTATTACATTGGCTGCTGGGGATTTGTTCTTGTGCTTTCGTGAATTGATGCCCCTGAAGTCAGTATGCCCGCTGACAAGTTTCAGGCAGCACATTACACCTTAGCCGGACACATTACACCTGTGCCGGACAGGCCCCCAAGGAAGCAAATCAATAACCAATCCATAGCTTTCCCCTCTTATTTCTCCCACCCTCTTCACAGTTAGTCTGAATATGTTTACTGCCCTGCTTAGTTTACACTGCATTGCGCACATGAAGGGCAAACATCAGGTAATCATAGATTCATAATATTTGAGTGGGCAATGAGATAAAAGTAGAATGTGTACTGAGGGGATTATATAATAGTGCAGGCAAACAAAGAAATTAGGCCACTTACAGGAATCATCATAAGTCAGAGTTTTGTTTTGTTTTTTTAACTTAAGCATGTAGGCGCAAGGTGAAAACGTGTATCTCTATGTCTGTGTGATTTTGCCCTGTACTTTCCTGGAAGCCTGAGCTGGCCATTCTCTATATAAGGTTAGGTTATGCTCCCTCAGGCTGGACATAGTTTTGAGTTTTGGATCAGCTACAGTGGTTAAGTAATCAACTACAAGTGGCTTGTATACTCTGAGGTCAAAAGGATTCCAATGTAGTTTCATGTCATTAGATGATGCAGTTCTCTCAGTTGCTACATAATTTGGGTTGGTGTAACTATTCTGATAGTTGCTTTGCAGGTATTTTAGTAATTTCTGGGCTTCGCTGCATTTATATCTAATGCAAGAATCATCATTCTCTAATTCATTTTGACTGGCCTTGCTCTGCTTGTCAATGGGGTAATTGCGTGACCGTCTTTGACACAGTCTTTCTTTGAAGGGTTTAAACCCTCCCTCTGTGCAGTTTCCCGGCAATTTACTAGCCCGTGTATCTGTCCTGCTGTCTTTGTTTACTTGTGCCAGGCCTGAACTGCGACAGCTTTGTTCCTTATTTCCCATCATTTAACTCCCCTTGCTTTGCTTCCTTCTTCCTCACATTTACTGACTGCCAGGCAGTATTTCATATTTCATGCCATCCATATCTCACTGTACCTCCTCTGTCATTTCCTGTTTACAGTGTGTGCAACTAATTTTTCTTCTATCTTCTCTGTAGGATAGTGGAGGCAGTGTGTATTGGCTGGTTCACGGCAGAGTGCATAGTGCGCTTTCTGGTGGCCAAAGACAAGTGGGACTTCCTCCGCAGGCCACTCAACATCATCGACGTGATTGCCATCACCCCCTACTATGTCACTATGGCGATGGCCCGGGCAGGGATGCCAGGTGCTGGGCTCGGGGTTGCTGGAGTCATACTGCGGGTCCTGAGGATGATGAGAGTGTTCTGGCTCATGAAGCTGGCCAGACACTTCCTGGGACTGCAGACTCTGGGGCTGACTCTCAGGCGCTGCTACCGAGAGATGGTCATGTTGATGGTGTTTGTCTGCGTTGCCATGGCTATATACAGTGCCCTGGCCCAGCTACTGGAACACGGCTTGGATCTGGAGACCCAGAACAGTGATTATGCCAGCATCCCTGCTGCTGCCTGGTGGGTTATTATTTCAATGACAACAGTGGGTTACGGGGATGTGTACCCGGTGACAATCGGAGGACGGGTGCTTGGGGGAATGTGTGTAGTGAGCGGCATTGTGCTCCTGGCACTGCCCATCACATTCATCTACCACAGTTTTGTTCAGTGCTACCATGAACTCAAACTGCGCTCTGCCAGATATGCACGCAACCTGTCGGCAGAAATGCTGCGGTGAACATGTCCTATCCTGCCTGCCATCCTGCCTACAACAAAAAGAAACTGTAATCACAAGAAGACCATCAAATGTTTGATGTGCCCCTTTTTCCTTCCAGAGTTTATTTGTCCTGTCTAGATCCAGGTACAATAAATTTCCTAGAAAAACCCTTTAAACATTCATATATCAAGCAGAAAACATAGAACAAGAAAACATAACATTTAACAATTGTGAAATTCTGCAGTATCGTCATGTGTTTCACTTTATTTTGTTTTGATTTTTTTTTATTTCCCCTTTGCATCAGGAAAACAAATTATCATTATAAAAACAACTGTCTGTGAAAATTTAGTTAGTGCAAAATATATAAATGTCAGTGAATGACATTGGTAAATGGCATCTTGTTTACCAGTATAACAACATCAGTCAACAAGGCTGATACAGACAGCAGGCAGATATGTTGGAGTATACCTACAAAAAAAAAAAGTAGAAAATAACATAAACCAGACATACAAAGCTGGACTATACAAATATATTAGCTTAATAGTAAAACAATAAATTAATATGTTTGCTTATGTTTTCAATAATTTATTCTATTCTGAGATGACAAAACAAGATATTTTCAAGTCAGTGAAAAAATTACACAGAGTTGATATTTAAAGGTACTAAGCTTATTTTAGTCAAACACAAAATGAAACATAAATGCTGTTGTTTTACTTCCTTAACACTATTAGAGTAGCTTTGCATGAATTATTGTTCAATAGGGCCTTGTGCAACCCCTCAGTTCACCCACTGTCTGAAATAAGCTGTTATAGCTTTCTCCCTTTAAAGGCACCCTCCCTTTAATCCAACTTTCTTCTGATTCGCTGTCCCTTGCAGACAGAAGCTCTAAAAGGCTGATGGCTGGGGATTTTGCACTCATAGACAAACCTGTGTGGTTGAGATGATCATGTTAAGTATATCTGCTGTTTTTGATATCACACAGGTCTAAGTGTGAGCATCAGAGCAGACTGAAGGCTCAGATTTCAGACAAGGCTACTTGTACATATATACATACATATCATTATTTTTTAAACTTTTGCCTTGTTTAATATGAGATATCACCAGTGCAACATTATATATGACAGAACATAAGTAAAAGAATAAAATCTATTTTAAAACAGGTTTAGATTAAAAAAGTGTTTTGGACACGGACTATAATCACAAAGAATTTGATTTTTTTTTTTAATCAAATTAAAAATGCTACAAATGAAAATTATAGCATGTATTTACTAAGTCACATTATGTTAAAAAAAAAAAAAAAGAAAAAGAAAGAGCAGCCAATTGTAAGTCATAGTATGTACCATTGAGATGAAGAAGATCAGGGTTAAAGCACTTCAATAAACATTGGTAGAATAGGTTGTAAAAAAAAAGTCTCTCATGTGGAACAATGCAGAGCACCAGCACCAAAGCTTACCTTCACGAAATGATCGATGTGTGGTTGGAAGGTAACTTCAGAGTCAACCCACACACATAAATATTTCATTTTTTTTTCCTATTTTCTGAAGAGCTCCGGCATCATTATGGGTTAAAGGCAGCAAATTAGATTTAAGTTGATGTTCTGTCTCAGGCCAAAGAGCATAAAGCAGGTTTTTATTGAGCAGTAATTTGTTATCTGACAGCCAAGTTTGTAGGTTATTAAAGTCTGATCGCAGAGCCTTTTGTATGTGTAGAATAGAAGCTTTTGTTTTCATTGTCTTGAACCAACATGCTGTGCGACTCTCTTCTTAACTGCACAATTTAAACGTAACAATAGGAATACACAGATATTTATTTATTTATTAAACGCAGACAGGTGCAGTCAATCCAGATCTGACAGCGGCTGCTGTTTACTCATATTCCCCTGGTTACAACGCTGGCAGAGACGGCTGCGTCAAGTGCAACGTGTGTGTATGTTTGTGTTTGTTTGTCTGGCCATCAGCCTTTCACTTTGTCTAAGCTTTGCACACAGATGGTACAAGTTACACAAGATTGATGTGTGACCTAGATGCATCCTGTTAAACCTGTGAAATAAAGAGAAGGAGTGAACATGGGACTGCAAAGTGGGGATGGAGGAGTTACACAGAGGGCTTAGTTTGGGGGACTGTGGGGAGGGGGTTAAGCCGATGATAATGAAATATGGAGACAGGTCACCGAGGACTGCAAGGTGGCAGACAATAACACTGAGATAGATATGACAGGGCAGATGGAGTGTGAAAGTGAGCATAAAAGATTATGGGCAAAAATGTTGGAATGTGGTTCAAGCCCGAGCACAAAGAATGAATAGATGCAGCGTGCATCGCTTCTCTGTTTCCCAGTGAATGTAAGGCATTTTGTATTTCTGCGTCTCCAAGGCAACATCATCCTCCAGCATGTCAATCATAATTGTGGTTGATTTGTGTGCACACAAATAGGCTACATCCACGCACACCTCCTGGCTGGCACGCAGCTTTTTTGTCCTACGATTATCTGGAATATCACAGCATCAGAGCGATTATTTAAAATTACCAAAAACAAACGTACAGGGGAAAAAAAATCAAGTGTAGAGGGAAAAAAATAAAAAGAACAATAGAGGCTGTCAATGTCATGGTTCTGACACTCATGATTCAGACATGTTTGCACGGTTTGCCAAGATGATACGATTTGTTGAAGAGACACATGATCCAAACAAACAAGTCAACACCTCTCCCACACAACAGTCTTTCTCTGCATCTCCTCTCCTCTTCCTCCTGTTGCCATCAACAATCCTCTTTTTACACACACACATCAAAATCCTGCTCTTCTTCTTGCAAAGGAAATTTAAACAATGAGTCTGTTCACTGTGTCTTTGTACTGATAGTAGTCTACATATGTTAAATCCTCATAATCTGTGCAGCCCTGTATGTATTTAATGTATACTGTAGACACCTCCGTATCCTCGTAGCTGCTATTGATGTGCTTTTTAAGTAGTCGCACAATTGAATTAAACACAATCAATATTTTATTACCTACCTTACAATGCATTATTCATGTAGCATAGCTTTTTACCAGTGAAGTTTGGCCAGGCCTGATTGAAACCATCAATCAAAACATTTTCATCAGTACACTCTGGAGTTGTAATTAATGTGATCAATGTACGAGCTTTTATAATAAAATTACTCTTTGCAAAATGCCTCTGAATGTCTAATAGCGTATTACTATGGAGGACCACAAGAGCCACGCGCATCGAAATAAAAATTTCTGTGCTTTAATAATGAATTGTAGAATAAATTCTGCAATTGTAAATTCATTTTTGAATTCCAATTTAATAAACTGCATTTCAAAATCCTTTTTCCAATTGCATTTCAAAATCCTTTTTCCAATTGCACTTTAATAAACTGCATTTTAAAATCCTTTTTTCAGTTGCAATTTAATAAACTGCAGTTCAAAATCCTTTTTCCACTTGCAATTTAATAAACTGCAGTTCAAAATCCTTTTTCCACCTGCAATTTAATAAACTGCAGTTCTAAATCCTTTTTCCACTTGCAATTTAATAAACTGCAGTTCAAAATCCTTTTCCACCTGCAATTTAATAAACTGCAGTTCAAAATCCTTTTTCCACTTGCACTTTAATAAACTGCAGTTCAAAATCCTTTTTCCACCTGCAATTTAATAAACTGCAGTTCAAAATCCTTTTTCCACTTGCAATTTAATAAACTGCAGTTCAAAATCCCTTTTCCACCTGCAATTTAATAAACTGCAGTTCAAAATCCATTTCCCTTTCCTGTTCGCTCCGGGATTAGCTGCTGGATTAGCTCCTGGATTAGCTGCTGGATTAGCTCTTCGATTAGCAACTTGCTGGAGGCTATTCAAATTAGCCACACCGTGGGATGTAAGGAGCTCTCTGATTGGTTGGTCAGACACAGGCTGTCTGCCAGCCTGGATTTTTTTGGCTCATAGCTTCTCCCTGCTAAGAAGCGTGTGTGCTTGTACAAAGGCCGTTCAGCCTCGGGATTTACACTCGGCTCGACACGGATATGTGAAGAATGAAGGGACCCTGCAGCGAAACGGAGAGCCCAACCTCTGACTGAGTACTTGTTTACGCAGTCTGACCACCTGTTGAAGGTAAGGTGCTAACGTGGCTAACGCTAGCATCACCGCACGTAGCCCCATTATTTTAAGGTCATCTTAGCTAATGAAAGTTTTACGTCGCAGCTGTACGAGCTCGCTACGTGTTTTGTAAGCTGCTGTGCTCTTCACAAATAAAGCTGGAAGCAGCTCAGACTGTTAGAACCAGCACTGAGGCCTGTTACATTTATACAGTGTTAGAGCAATGGCTGCAACCTACAGCCTTTAAACTAGCGATTACAATGCTGACAGTAAACTCGTCAGTCCAGATGTTACCACATTACTTTGTGATACTTGGAGTTAAAACAACTGAGACAGGCTGATTAAAATAACAGCTGTCAGTTCTCTCATTCCTTATATCAAGACTGGAGATCACACTACTGATTTCAGTTCATTTAATATGTGAGTGCACAGATTCATTCTCAACTGGACATAAATGATGATCAAAGGTTGTATATATGATGAATTCATCAAATCCCAGCCTCTAACACAGTGCGCTGAATCTTAGCTTTGAATGTCCAGTATATTCTAATCAGTGCAATGTAAGCATTCACTGAACCTACAGTATCTACACCTGTGTGGCAAATGTGTGGTAAAGATACAGATAATGAAATTTTATTATTAATACAATATACATCATGAAAAATGAAAGCTGAAATTGATTCAGTTTAGTACTTTTCTCTGTATGCTCTGTGATTATAAAGGCCTTAAATTCTGTGATATATACTGTAAATGATTTTCACAGAGGTCTTAAAGTAGTTAAATCACTGCTGATAGTCTGGTTGTTTGTATTTTCACGTTTTTGTGTCTATAGGGCTATTTGATGACGATATGAACTCCTCTGGGAGATGAGGACACACCCACATCTGTTCCATACTGCAGCCATTGATGGTGTTACAGCTCTGAGGCAGCTTTGGGCCATCAGACGCACACACTGGAAAACCAGCACCTGGACTTCATGCAGGAGAGACGGCCTCAGTGATTTAGGTTCATAAGCAAGTTCAAACATTTCTGGCCTCTTATCACTTAGGTTTTTTAATCTCAAAAGTGAATGCATTTAAAGCAGGAACTGCACACCTAGCTGTCAAAAGTTTGGCAGCATGAGTAAAGTTTTGTAGGGTCCTTGTTAAAAATTCCACAAGCACCACATTTGTCATATATAGTTCATTTTGTACAGGACATTTTTGAAATTATAAACTATATATTCTAGTTGTCCACTTGTCAGTAATTTTTGAGTAAATGGATGTCACTGATAAATCAGTGGTGATTCACCTGCAAATGTTTTTAACAAACTTTGTTTTTTGTAGAATTAATCAGCAGCTGTGGAGAGATGCATTTGAATACCTTCTGGTTCCACTTTTCCTAACCTGGAAGCTGAGGATGGCTGATTTCTGACAGGGACACACACCTCAGCGCTTATCATGGGTGTTACATCCTCTGTGCCGCGATTCCAGAGAAAACGAGAGAGCAACGACCACTCATTAAGACCAGCCAGAAATCTGTCCCTTTCTGGCAGCTGTGGAAACTTCCAATAAGAAAGTTTGCATTCTTAGAACAATGCTGGGTCATGTGTGATGTGTCATCATATGAGGATATTACATTTTGCCTTAATTCTGCTCAATTAAGTGTTTTGATCGTTGATCCAGTATGGCAGCTTTGTATTGTGCTGCAAGTTAAAACCTATTGTCCTCATGAGCACAGCATCTAACAACTCTCCTTAAAAGAAAACGAATGACTTTAACTGGACACAATGGTTTCCAGTGGGAGATACATTCATCACTCATCCGTGACACTGGAGAAGTCACCTGGATGAGTGATAAAACAATTTCCCATGGAAAATCCAGAGGAACTAAACTTTGTTGTTTCTCTGGGCTCAATTTCAGCTCTAGGAGCATCTCTCAGAAGAAAACATTTTGCCAATAATCAGATAAAAAGATTGTTGAACCAGGTGGTATTCTCTGGAGTTTAAGACCAAAACTGAACTCAGTGAAATGACATTAGACTGGAATTCATAAGATGAATAGAAATACTGCTGAAGCTGAATGATGATGTGTGTGTGTGTGTGTGTGTGTGTGTGTGTGTGTGTGTGTGTGTGTGTGTGTGTGTGTGTGTGTGTGTGTGTGTGTGAGAGAGAGAGAGAGCGAGAGAGAGAGAGAGAGAGAGAGCGAGAGAGAGCTTTGTTTTCTCCAATTCACCAGGTCTGTAAAGTTCAGTATGACTGTGGTACATGATACAAAAGAATAAATACAGAAGAATAACAACTTTATGTGAATAACTTTACTCTTCTTAAAAATAACTCATAAAACAAGTAAAAGTACAAATGTGTACAAGTTAGAGACTTCCTCAGTAAGTTTACACTCTTTTGGAGTGATTTTAATGGTGTGTTAAAGAAGAAAGAGATTAGAGGTAAAGTAGAGGATGCAGAGTCCATCATCACTGAGGCCGTCTCTCCTGCATGAAGTCCAGGTGCTGGTTTTCCAGTGTGTGCGTCTGATGGCCCAAAGCTGCCTCAGAGCTGTAACACCATCAATGGCTGCAGTATGGAACAGATGTGGGTGTGTCCTCATCTCCCAGAGGAGTTCATATCGTCATCAAATAGCCCTATAGACACAAAAACGTGAAAATACAAACAACCAGACTATCAGCAGTGATTTAACTACTTTAAGACCTCTGTGAAAATCATTTACAGTATATATCACAGAATTTAAGGCCTTTATAATCACAGAGCATACAGAGAAAAGTACTAAACTGAATCAATTTCAGCTTTCATTTTTCATGATGTATATTGTATTAATAATAAAATTTCATTATCTGTATCTTTACCACACATTTGCCACACAGGTGTAGATACTGTAGGTTCAGTGAATGCTTACATTGCACTGATTAGAATATACTGGACATTCAAAGCTAAGATTCAGCGCACTGTGTTAGAGGCTGGGATTGGATGAATTCATCATATATACAACCTTTGATCATCATTTATGTCCAGTTGAGAATGAATCTGTGCACTCACATATTAAATGAACTGAAATCAGTAGTGTGATCTCCAGTCTTGATATAAGGAATGAGAGAACTGACAGCTGTTATTTTAATCAGCCTGTCTCAGTTGTTTTAACTCCAAGTATCACAAAGTAATGTGGTAACATCTGGACTGACGAGTTTACTGTCAGCATTGTAATCGCTAGTTTAAAGGCTGTAGGTTGCAGCCATTGCTCTAACACTGTATAAATGTAACAGGCCTCAGTGCTGGTTCTAACAGTCTGAGCTGCTTCCAGCTTTATTTGTGAAGAGCACAGCAGCTTACAAAACACGTAGCGAGCTCGTACAGCTGCGACGTAAAACTTTCATTAGCTAAGATGACCTTAAAATAATGGGGCTACGTGCGGTGATGCTAGCGTTAGCCACGTTAGCACCTTACCTTCAACAGGTGGTCAGACTGCGTAAACAAGTACTCAGCCAGAGGTTGGCTCTCCGTTTCGCTGCAGGGTCCCTTCATTCTTCACATATCCGTGTCGAGCCGAGTGTAAATCCCGAGGCTGAACGGCCTTTGTACAAGCACACAGGCTTCTTAGCAGGGAGAAGCTATGAGCTAGAAAAATCCAGGCTGGCAGACAGCCTGTGTCTGACCAACCAATCAGAGAGCTCCTTACATCCCACGGTGTGGCTAATTTGAATAGCCTCCAGCAAGTTGTTAATCGAAGAGCTAATCCAGCAGCTAATCCAGGAGCTAATCCAGCAGCTAATCCCGGAGCGAACAGGAAAGGGAAATGGATTTTGAACTGCAGTTTATTAAATTGCAGGTGGAAAAGGGATTTTGAACTGCAGTTTATTAAATTGCAAGTGGAAAAAGGATTTTGAACTGCAGTTTATTAAATTGCAGGTGGAAAAAGGATTTTGAACTGCAGTTTATTAAAGTGCAAGTGGAAAAAGGATTTTGAACTGCAGTTTATTAAATTGCAGGTGGAAAAAGGATTTTGAACTGCAGTTTATTAAATTGCAAGTGGAAAAAGGATTTAGAACTGCAGTTTATTAAATTGCAGGTGGAAAAAGGATTTTGAACTGCAGTTTATTAAATTGCAAGTGGAAAAAGGATTTTGAACTGCAGTTTATTAAATTGCAACTGAAAAAAGGATTTTAAAATGCAGTTTATTAAAGTGCAATTGGAAAAAGGATTTTGAAATGCAATTGGAAAAAGGATTTTGAAATGCAGTTTATTAAATTGGAATTCAAAAATGAATTTACAATTGCAGAATTTATTCTACAATTCATTATTAAAGCACAGAAATTTTTATTTCGATGCGCGTGGCTCTTGTGGTCCTCCATATATTACAAATCAGGTTGAGCCAGAAAAATAGTCTGATCTCAGTGTCATGTTCTGAAAATTATCAGGCTCAATCATCAGCTCTGACAATATTCAAACTCATGATATTCTTAATTAAATTAGCAGAACTAAAAATTGCACTAAATGACCTCAGGATGTGATCAGTGAAGGTGCGATTTACAAATATTCATGCAATGACCGCAATACCATTTAAACCCTTCTCCCATTACTTTGTGGAGGCAGTGGGAATGTAACATTTAACCCGAGGAACACCTGAGCCTGTTGGCAAGGTCATTTAGTGCACTCATTGGATTCGCACTGGAGCGAGCATTGCACTGCAGTCTGGTTCACAAAGTACTGCCATGAGGGTAAATTGACACTAAACCAAAAAAAGCCGTGCTGACGCACTGTTCTCTGCTCTCAAGCCTTTTCAACATGTTGCACATCTGTCAATGAGCTCTGATAGTTGTGTGTTTACTCACTCAACTATTCTAGTGTCATAAGCACCTGAGGTTAAAAAAAATAGAACAAAATACATGTGGGCTCAAAAAAACAAGTATCCATTATTCAGTGTGATAAATTGTTTGGACATTTTTTCTTCCAATAAATTGTCCAAACTGTTGTTTTTTCTAAAAATTCAGGGTGCTATAAAAAAACAACATTCACATGTTCATACAGTGCTTTATTTATGTCACACCTGCAGCCAATTTAGAACCGACAATTAACCTAACACGCACGTGGGAGGAAGCCAGAGGACTTGGAAGAACAGGGAGAACATGCAAACTCAAAATCAATGCCCCAGTAGACCAGAGAATCTTGAATCCCTGAAATTTCTTGCCCTGAGGTGAAAGTGCTAACTAATGCACCATCACGCTGCCTGTTTTTACTGATAGAGTTAGTGTTTATTAATTTAATTGTACCCAAAATTTTGTTTCTCCTCATTTTGTTTTTATAACCCCTTATTCTTGCCATTAACTACCGAGATCGGTGAAGCAAGCAGCTCTGTGGTGCTGTATTAAAGCACAGCTGTTCATTTTGCTAAATTCTAATTGGCACACTCCGAGAAGCTCACAAGAGTGCTGCTGATGTTTAGTAGGCACACCTGTTCAACTGCTTGTTAACACAAATATCTAATCAGCCAATCACATGGCAGCAACCCAGTGCATTTAGGCATGTAGATATGGTCAAGATGACCTGCTGGGGTTTAAACCGAGCATCAGAATTTAGAGGAAAGGTGATTTAAGTGAGTTTGAATGTGACACGGTTGTTGATGCCAGATAGGCTGGTCTGAGTGTTGCAGAAGACCATTGATCTACTGGGATTTACAGCCATCTCTAGGGTTTACAGAGAATTGTCTTAAAAAAAAAGAAAAAAAAAAGGGAAAATGTCCAGTGAGCTCGGTTCTCTGGGTGTAAATTTCTTGTTGATGCCAGAGGTCAGGGGAGAATGGCTAGACTTCTTTGAGTTGACTGGAAGGAAACAGCAGCTCAGATAACTGCTTATTATTACCTGATAAATCTGTAGGAACCGTGTGATGCTATCATGTCTATACAGACCAAAATCTCTAAAGAATGTTTCCAACACTGTATTGAATCTATGCCACAAAAAAATTAAGGTAGTTGTGAAGGCAAAAGGTGGACTTACAATGATAAGTCACAACTGGTGCTAACAGGGTTAAAGGTCCACAGAGAATAAGACCCACATACAGACACCTGAGGCAGAGCTAATATAGCAGAAATAAAGGTTGAAGCAGGCTAGGGTCCAAAACCAGAAAGGGCAATCCAACCAGACAAACTAAAATGGAAATTCACAGGCAGGCATCCAATGTCCAATAAACAGACAAAAGGTCAAAATGCAAGCAGGCAGAACCTGGGAACCAAGCCGCACTCAGCAGCGTTTGGCTGCTTACACTGAAAAAAAAAAAAAGAAACTTTGAAGAGTAAAAAGAGAAATTCTGCTTTCAGTCAAAGTAAGACGGCAAACTCAGAAATCTTCTTCAGGGACAATTTTAATTGCAATCTCAGGAGAAACTGGCACAAATCATGAAAGGCTCGTGTTTCTTTTATTACTAATGTCGACTTGCAAACAAAAACCATAATGTTATGTGACCTTCATGCATGCAGGTGCTCTATACACCTCTGGAAACCATTAAAGAGGCCCCATGTGTCACTTTGTTATAATGGGCCTTTCTGTGTTTTAAGCTACAAAAACAGCTCCTGGAAGAAGGAATTAAAACACATGACACAGAAGACAAAGCACACACATATGAAGCCGGTGGGGTGAACATATTATGTAACTGCAGGGCTTTTGGGGTTACATACACATAATGTTACAACTAGTACTACTTTTCTACAATAGTTTTGTGCTGAACAATTGCACAACCACCCATAAGAACTGCAATTCTCTTAAAAGAATTATCAACAATTAAAAAATATTCAAGACATTTTTTAACAATTACGTAAGAAGGCTTGTTATAAATGCATCCTCATGGAGTATTTCTTTATAGCAGTCCATTTGAATAATGTGTGAGCAATCAGAAAATGTTCTATTTTAGAGTTATTTCCAACAGCTTTATGCCATGCCCACAAACAATACAAAAAAAAGCCCTTTAGACCTTGATGACACCAGAGGAAAGATTCTCAAATCACCAAAGTTACTGAACTTTATTATTATGGCAGTGTGAGTGCTTAATAAGTATAAAATGATCAGACATTTTTGAGTTATTTCACTCAAAACCACAAAAATTTTGTGAAACTTTGACCTGCTGGTGGCACAGAAGAAATATTTTGGGACTCATAGGATTCATTCTCTGGGGACTATGCATGTCACTTTACATTTTTAATTTGTTTGTTTCTTTGTTTTAACACATTTTTGCTACTTGAACATTCAGAAATTGTAGATTTGTAAAACATGTAGGGGTTTTTTTTTACGAGAACAATGATTCTCAGCTATTTCAAACTCGAATTAATCGAAAACTTGAATGAATCACAAGTGTAACTATCCAAAGTATATTGCCAAGGCTACCCTAACTGTGTGACTGAAGGAGCCTTTTGATACAAGGGAGGACCCAGCAGACTTATCAATGTGTGGTTCTCATAGTTAGACATTTTAAAATACATCACATATCGAGCAGCCAGCCAAGTCCACAGATCAGAGACACCCTGCCAACAGAAATTAAAAACAAAAAAATTATGACTTTAAAACTTTTAATGGCAAAGAAGAATTATCACTAAATAAAGGCACCACTGAAAGGAGTCTTTTGTTCCTACTCTTGTTCTCAGGCACTGCTGGTTATCCAGTTTACTTTAGTCACAGATTTTTCAATTTCTCTCTCTCTCTCTCTCTCTCTCTCACACACACACACACACACACACACACACACACACACACACACACAATTTTTATTTGACTGCTATGTCCTAAAAACCCAAGGGACAAAGCCCTATATACTTTGGAGAAGTTGCATTACTTAAATGTAGCTTCTATGGTTTTTGGCTGTTTGTAATTTTTTATTTTGTAATTCCCAGGCTCTTTACCATTTTGACTTCCTTTTCTTGTTAGTTTTCAGTGTTTGTAATTATTTACCCGCCCTCATTACATTTCTTTAATCAGTCACACCCGTGTTCAGTCAGTTAATCTCAAACCCGTCCCGTTTTTCACTTTCCACACTGAATAATTTGAACCTAAATATAGGGTATATATAGCCAAATCCGTGACGTTAGCAATGTTTATGTATTGCCATTCCCATTTAACACTGTTCATTGTATTATTGTGATATTTGTCTCTATTAAATAAGATGTCTCACAAAACAAATTAACTCCAAAGAAGTTCACTGTTTGAGTAAATACTTTACGCAACTCAGATTAGCTTTTCAACAAACTCTTTAAATGTACGTTTATTTATGTGTGAGTCTGTGTAAATCTGATTCAGCTGATTTTTATTCTGTCATATTATTTTAGTTTACTTTGAAAAGCATGACAGAAGTTTAAAGAGGTTATTATCAGAAAAGGTACTTAACTTCATAATTTTGTTATTTCATGTGAAGTTTGAATCAGTAAGTCGAAATAGAAATTGAGATTGGCTCCCCCCTCTCCTTTCGTGTACTATTTTCCCATTTTCATTTTTATTCTTTTTTTTTTTTTTCTCAGTTGTTTTGCGTGAACTTCCTGTGACATTTGTTGTCCACTCTTTGTATTTAACTGTCCGCGTACGCTTCCGGTCGCCCTCCGTTCGACTTTTAAACAGGCAGCGTTGGGTCAGCTAACTGTTGCGTCACTTTTCCTCGAAGGTCCCAACAGGAAGGTCCTTACCGGTTGATTTCTTTAGTGCATAACACCTCGTCCCGGTCCTCTTTCAGAAGAAAAATGTACTACAAGTTCAGTGGTTTCACCCAGAAACTAACGGGCTCTGCTCCCGCAACCGCCTACAACCCTCAGGTGAGTGCCGGAAGCGGGGTGGCTGTGAGAGAGCGCGTGGATAACCGCCGGGGTTGACCTTGATGTAGCACCGGACTGTAGTAACGAGGGCTTAAAGCTCAGCTGGAGAGGTTTAGAGTCAGTGAAGTCAAACATATGCCCGCTTTAAAGCCTAAACACCGGTTTCGTTTGATCACACGATAGTTGGACACGTAGTCTTGATCTGGATTTTATTTTAAAGGTCTTGGAAGCGCTTTAGACAGACATTAAAAAGGTTGTGGCCTTTCTTTTTCATTTCTTTGCACAATGTAATTCGCTTTCCCCTCTCATCACGTCCTTATCACGGAACCTTTATTTAACCTTTAGCCTGAACGGTCATTTCCAATCTGTGGATCTGGCCTTGGTGTGACTCTACAGGCAATTTCGAAATTGAATGGCCTGGGTGGCAGGTGTGCTTGATGTGACCTTTATTATGGCTCCCCCGTGGGTCCCTTACACGGTTGTGGTGCTCTGATAGGGGGTTAAATTACCTCGAAGCTCCTTTGTGTCTCTGTTTAAAAGTCATGTGTTCGTTTGCATTTGTTAGGAGAAAATTGAGCTTTAATTTAAATATGTACTTACTGAAAAGCTTGTTTACCTCCAGTCCACCAGTGTGTTATTATCACTGTCACCATCACAGGTGCTTGTAAAACTTGGTGTAGTTTTATATGTTCCAAAAAGAGCTTAAAATCTTATTTTACCACCTTCACTATATCCATGAATCATTTGTGGTCTTCCCCTCTGATAGCCTGACAGCTCCACCTTCAACATCCTTGGTCCAATATATTGGCTCTATATTGTCTCTACACATCTCCAAACCACTTCAGCCTTGCCTCTCCAACTTTCTTCAAACCTGAGCATTTCTAATCCCGTCCGTGCTGGTCACAACCAGTGAATATCTTAGTATTTCCAGCAGTGCCCCCTGTCTTTTTGTCAGTGCCACAGTCTCCAACCCCTACATCACAGAAGGTCACGTTACAATCTCGTAGACCTTCCCTTTTCACTCTTGCTGCCTGTCTTTCTGTCCCGATACTCCTCTCCACCCACTCTTCCCTGCCTGCAGCCTCTTATTTAGCTCTCTTGTGCGCGGTCTGTTTCTTTGAATGGTTGACCCCATGTGTTTAAACTCATCTACCACCACCTCCTCTGCTTACATGTTTACTATTACTGGGGATTTATGCTTTAGTGGGAAGTTTAAGCCCTAACCTACGTCATACTCCAATGTGCACGTTTGCTACTTCTTTTTTTTTTTTGGCTTCAGTTTTTTAATTTATCAAGACAATAGCAATCATTATCTCATTATAGGGAGTAATAATTATAGCATCAATATAAGGACCCACAAATTTCAGCAAATTCCTGGTGGGAAATAACAAAGAGGCTGGGATCTGATATAAAACACTGGTACAGGACCACTTGGTAATTAACACATAATTAACCGGCACAAGCTTAAATGCTGGCAGTGACACTGACCACTCGTGTGGGCTATGTTTTACAAAGCAGAAGTCTAAATCGGGGTTACACTTACCTCCCTCTTATCACGCACACACGTCCTCCCTATAAATTCAGTTTTTGCATCCCAGTGACCATTCAAATGAATTTTAATTTAGATGATGCTTAAAAATAACCCAGCAATATAGGAAATAGTTAGTTTCAAAACAAATGCCACACCGAGTTCGCTACATTACAACAAGAAAGTACATTCACGCAAAGCTCCATTTGGCCATCCCAGCATGCCACCTATTATGTGCCAGCAAGGGCACCGAACCCTGCAGAGCGCAGGGAGCATACGAGGCGTCAGATACAACACTCGCTTTCCATGAGCTGATAATCAACAGCAGCAGGTGGTAGAGATTTTCTGATGAACTTTAATTTCATCTTTTTACAGCTTAATTGTATTTGCAGACACCAAATATTACAGTGGGTTTTCCATTTTCATACAGCCAAATGTGATATTAAAAAAAATATGTTTGCCAGTGTTGTTTTTACACCCAGTATTCACACGCAGGCACAGTTGTGCTGCTGATGGGTGTTTCTATTATGTCCCACCGATTTGTGAGGCTAAATAATAAAAACACATCTGTTAAATAATGCACATCGTATCCTACGTCCAAAAATGACATTACAGCTGAATCAACACCTTTCAAGCACAGAGTATTACAGCCTTCAGTATGGAGTGTGCTCATAAAAGTGCTGTCACTTTTTATTGCATCAGTATTAATAAGCCTGTACATTTCTTGAATACCTTAAATCACTTCTGTAATAAATTACTTCTGCTTTGTTCATATGGATCAAATGCACACTTACAACTAACAGTCATTTTCGTTCTAGGTTAATCTCAGGAGTTTTTCCTTTCTAAGAAAAGGAGTGTCTGGGGTGCACCTGAAACGCAATTTATGGTTCAGCGGGGGTGGCACGTTCGCAGTCTGTCTGCCTGCAGCAGACTCTGTTGTCAGATGGAGACGGTGTACAAAGTGTGTGGCACAAATAGTGTGTGTGAGCCACTGTTGTTATTAGTCAACCAGCCACAGAGAGAAGCAAAGTTAAAACCTACAAAGAGCTGAAGTGAAACGCTGTTAAAAACAATCAAATGTCCACAGCAGCCATTGTCTGTGCTCGTTATTCTGTATAATTTGAATCTTAGAAATTTTCTTTTTAGTGGTTCTCCTGTTCTGATTTTGGAAAAGCTGCAAATAAGCAGGTCTGTGGTGCGTTGAAACGCCCCTCCCCTGTGTGTACACAGTCTGATACATTTGCAGGATCATAAATTACACTCAAGGAAAACGGGCGCATGAAGATCTGGTTTTATTTTTCCTAAAGGAAAGTGTTTCTATAATTAATTTTTATTACTTCTCACTGAAGAGTTAGTTTAGCTTCACTCTTAGTGTACCATAAGTGTATTTTTATATGTTAAGAAAAGTGCATTTAGAATTGTCCAACATATTCATTAACCCTCTTCTGCACATATCCAGAATGTCAGAGAATATTGCACAAGTTTTCTTTTTTTTTAAATCCAAAAAAAGCCACATACAGCAGCATACACTGGCTTGTTCTTCAAATCTGGACCAAAAGTAAATTGTCTTGACTTCTAGCAAAAGCTTAGCTCCCTCTTTCACTGTTAAAATCAAATCAAAATGTTTTTTATTAGCTAATTTGAGCCAAATTGATTTCTGTTTTCAATTACAAATGAAAGAGGTGGTTACAACAATAACAATCCACTTAAAGCTCAAACAGCTCTTCACAGAACAACAAAAATCCATCTCATATTCTCTATATCTCTGTTTCTCTTGGCTAACCTGGGAACACGTCAATATCTCCTGGATGTGCTTCGAATTAGTTTAGCAGTGATGATTAAAATTTTAAAAGGCAACGAGTCAGTTTCGCTTTCAGTCTCATCCATTTTGTTTCCCTCAAACGACTGCAAACCATAGTGAGCATAGGGTTGATTATCGTTTTATCAGATAGAAAGCCTTTCTAATCCCTTATCAAGCCTTTGTCAGTGTGTTGTTCGACCCGATGAAGCGAATCCACACATTTAATTGAAGGTGTTCTTCTATGTTCATTCTGTTTGTCTCATTAATGGTGTTGCTAGCATCATCATATTTTTTTTTTTCTTCTTTATCCAGATACCTGTAGTGTCAAAAGATTGGTGAATACAAAATAGTTGGAGATTATTTAACGATTTTCTAAGGAGCTTATTGGTTGTTTCTTACTAAATCCAGGCGTTTTATATACTTTCTTTAATTGTACACTGGAGAATTTACAGCAGCACAGGAAGCAGAAGTAAACTGGAGATCTATTAGAAAAATCACAAGAAAAATGGTGTTTTTAAAAAAAAAAAAAAAAAAAAAAAGGTGCCACAATACTATACAATGTCCTTTTTCTAGTCAAATCTTAGCCTTTACTAATGAGAAAACTCTAAACTAGAATAACTCAAACAGAAAAAGGTTTAGACTACTTAATGTTGTAATAAACAAGCCCTAAAAAGAGGTCATATAACATTAAAGTCCTTCAGCATAGCAGTGTAAAGGTTAGTCGACAGCATAAAAACGTAAATTGTGGAGTACAGATCCCTCTGTTAGAGATGTGTTGTGTTGTAGAGTTCGGTTGACAGCAGTATAAAAGTTTTTCCTTCACACAAATCGTAAGTAAACTAAATCGTGTTTAAACACAGCAATAAGTGTTCAAGAACATTTGGCTCCACTGCGTTTCCCTGCTTTTTATGTTTACCGAGTCTTAATTTCCCAGCCTCTTATGTTGGTTAGCAAATGTTAACATTTAAAATTTTAAATTCATGTGTCTTACACAAATGTTTAGTAATATGTACTTTTACTAAAACAAAACTGATGACAAGTATTTGTACTCCTGTAAGTCCCTTAAGTGTTGTAGTAAAGCATTGTGATATTACCAGCATATGAAGACTCTGTATTTCTGGTCTAATCCATAAACATGACTTCCTGCTGTGAACACATTTAGTAATGACCTCTGTCTAAAAGTTAAAGTAAAAATAATCATCTTTCACTGCCTCTGCATTTTTATATGTCAGATTTAATTTACCCACTCCCACACCATCTGCCTCCACACACTCTTAACAAGCTAATGGGTGTCCCACTAACTTTGAACAACCAAGCGGAGCTTCTTCCAAATGAGAGGATACTGAGGTGTATTTTAAAATATAGATGTGCACAGCAATGTTCCTGTGGTTTATTTATTTACAGTGTGTACTGTCTGGAAAAATGGGACAGCGTGAGGTTTGAGACTAAGAATTTTAAGATTTGTTTTGAAATGTAAGTGCGACTGGTTCTCTAGCTGTGAAACGCTCGACCTTTAAACTGCTCTAAACATGCTGTTTATAGCAGGTTTTTTTTCCTGCTCTAGGTCGGTGTGACAGTTGATAACAAAATATGGTCATCTGAGGTAAACGGCTCTGATTATTTCAGAGGGTAGCTGACTTAAAGATAAGGAGAAAAGAGTCAAACAGATTATTTTAGTTCAGGGCAGATAAACATGTGGGCTGGGGGTCAGAGCTGGACCACCAAAGTCCAAAGTGTCCCCTTTGACCCCCAGAATAGCTGGAAATTGATGACACGCACCATATTTCTAGGTTTTGTTTTCTTTCCACTGTGATCTGTTAATTATAGCAAACATGCAATGATAATTGAGGGACATCTCAGGTTATTCATATTCTTTTTTTGCATATTGATTGCTCTTTAAATAAGAAAGATAATTGAATATTGACACTTTGTTTATAATAATGAGGTAAAAGGTGTGTTTCATCTGAGCTTCCAGGTTCAGTGTTTTTAAAATCTTGGCTAATCAAAAGTTTTTATGCATTGCTGTAGCTTCCCGTTGTTTGTTTGTTTGTTTGTTTGTTTTTTGTTTTTTTGTTTGTTTGTTTTGTTTTTTGTTTTTTGTTTTTTAAACTCGGGGTTTAGATCAAGGATGGTTTTGAACTCTGAATGATCCAAAGCTACTTGAGTATAGTTGAAGACTTGGAAAAAATATGTATAAGAAAGTACGGTCTTGTTCTTTTCATTTTCTTTTATGAGACAGTTTATTATCTCTAGTTACAAAATGTCCATAAATGATAAGGCTGTTATTATTTGAAGCTGTAACAATGAACTGTTTTATACAGAAATGAGCTTAAATGTCTTTTGTTTATAAAGCTGAACTGCTGCTGGAGATGATCTGTATTAATCTAAACGGGCACTTAAAGCGTCTCACATGAGGAGATACAATTTGCAGGATGAAATCAATCATGCACTCATTTAATCTGCTGTATTTATGCAGGAACACTCTGCTCAGTCAAGTGTCTACAAAAGACTGTGGACTATTTTTACTTAATATACAGAAGATCGATATGAAGAGGTGTCCTTGTTTATTGTTGTTAATATTAAAAGACATCCCAGTGTGTCATTACAGTCTTGTAGCTATCCAGTCCCCTAATATTTGAACACAGTTCAGAAAACCTTCTGATTTATACCAAGTTAGTTTCTTCTACATTAAGCAGTGTTCAAATGCCATTTAACATTCATGCTACCTGGGCCAAACGTATAAAATAAAATATGTGTATGTGTGTATGTGCGTATGCACATGTAAAAAATAACAATAAATAAGCTTTTGCAGGATGCAAAGACACTAATGTCTTGAGACTGTAAGTTCAGAAATTGGATCGAAGAGTGCTGGACTGCATCAAACTGGAGGAAACAAGATTGTTCTCTCACATAAAAAATAAAATTGCCTCTGGTGCCTGATGATGCTGAGGTTGGCTGATTGCCTCTCATCCCTTTCTCTCCCTGGTGATTTCCCTTTTAATTTATTTATTTGTATATTTTTTTATTTATTTTTTTACATTCCGTTCTTGTTTTTGTGTTTTTTGTTGAAGTCTGTCAAGGTCTCGTACCCACAGGACTGGATTGGGTGGGCGGGGAAGTAGAGAGGGTTATGTAAACGGTAAATGTTAAAAATGAAGTTTCTGTTTAAAATCTTAGTTGGTGTGTGTGTATATATACATATATATATATCGGCTGTGAATACAAGTGTGGGTTTGCAAAATCGGAGGCAGGAGAGAGGATGTTACATTCATTCTGACACTGTCATTAGATTTTTATTTCGGGCATTATTGTGACCAGCGTGTTGTTTCTCTTCATCTTTTCAGGGACTGAGATCCGGTTTGCCAGCTGAGTCTCCAACCATGATCTTTGCTACACCCACAAAGGTGGTGTCAGAAGCAGGGGCCACAGCAGAGTACATGGGAGCAAACAAGGTTCCCGACCTCCAGAAAGTATTCCAGGTAATGCAGAGCTCAGACTGAATAAGGCGCCAAGAAGCAGTGAGGGTTCACAACCTGCTAGCTTCATCAGTCGAAGCAGTGAAGGCTGATTAGTAGAAGTTGATAAGTGATATTTATTTCACAGTTCTTAATGGCCCTCTGCCACTTCCAACCCCACCACCACCAGTAGCAACCACACAAGTTTCATTAATAGGAATAAGAGAGGCGAACTCTGAACAGAGCAATCACGCAAATAAGTGGAAATCACAGTATCAGCTGCTGAACATGTTTTGTCTTTTAAATTAATTAGCGAAATTGTTTAAGAGAGGCACTAGTACAAAAGAGAAGAATAAAAAAATAAATCACCTTTCAAAGGAAGCTGATTAAAGATTGATTGGAACTAAAACAAGCATTTTAATTTAAGCTTTAAAAACATTACTTTTGCAGTCAAAAGTCTTCGGGGTGAATTTTCAAAGTTTATACAAAAATACATTCAGTTAACTTGATATTCTAAGCTAGGTTCAGACTGCACAGCGTGTATATATAATATATATTTGTTTGTATGTCATATTAGAGTCTCAAAAGAACCCGTTTCACAACAATCAAACATGAAAAATGTTATTGGGATGTAAACTCCCATAGTCTTCAGGAAAAGGCTGTAAACGGCTAATGGCAAAGGAAGCAACGGATCACAATGGCTGTCTTGTTACTTAGTTTATAAGCTCCACCTAACTACACCATCAGCATCAGGCCTTCTTTACAATCGTACATGGCTAAAATAGCTGGGCTCATTTTCATCAAGCTCACAGAGGCATTAAATCCAAGTCTAACAGGCTCATCTTTCAGATGCAGCTCCATTTTTCATCAATGGCACGCATGATCAAATCAAATGTCAGGCTGCGATGGTGGCTGTAGCTCAGGAGGAAGAGCAGGTCGATTGATATTTGATATACATCTCCTCTGTCCAAAGTGTCCTCAAATCCCAGATTGCAACTGTGTTACAGTAATGCATAGAATAAACTGCTGTATGGATGATTGGTTTAAAGCGGCTTATAGTGTAAAGCGCTTTGAGTGCTCAACAAGCATAGAAAAGTGCTATTTAAATACCAGTCCATTTGCAGTTCACCATTCATTTCTGTTCCCAACCCAAAGCACCCAAACCCGATGCACTGCATTGTCTGGGCTAGAGATGGACCGATCCGATATTACGTATCGGTATCTGTCCGATACTGACCTAAATTATTGGATCGGATATCGGCGAGAAATAAAAAATGTAATCGATCCATTAAATATCAAAAAAGCACCTCACAAAACTTGCGGCGCGGCTTAACTCGGCTCATAACTGTAGCACGTTGGAGCAGTACGCATCACGTGATAGAGCGGCTGTGTGTATTTGTAGCCTCGCTAGCAAACCAGCATTTCATCTCCGAGGAAGTTATCCCAGAGAGAAGTAAAGCAAGTGTGTAAGTTCATCTCTGAATGTTTGTAAAGCGTTCCCATGTTAAGCTTAACAACCGATATATGGAGCGACTGCCTCTCTCTCTCCCCCTTCCTCTCCTGCTGCTACTTCAATCAATGATCAGCTGATCGGCTTTTCTGTCGCGAGTCCGTCTCTCTTCTTTGTTTTTGGCCCACTTTCATATCGGTATCGGCAGATATCCAAATTTATGATATCGGTATCGGACATAAAAAAGTGGTATCGTGCCATCTCTAGTCTGGGCTGGACCGTGATTGAGGTGATGTGCTTGCAGTTACATGCAATCTGTTTGTGATACTGCAGTGATGAACTGCAATCAATTTTCAATCTTCTGCTGTTTACATGCACAGACATTCACGTTAAGTATTTACATTTGGAGTCCAGACCGACTCTTATAGACTTAAACAGAAATTTCCTTCACAAGTGGTGTCAAGAGTTAAGTCCCCTATCGCTAAGAGACACATTAGACAAGCTGTGTTCATCAGAGCAGGCTGATTCTGACGCGTTGGCAGCTCGTTGGCAGTCTATATAAATTAAATAGCAGTTTGGCAAAGGTTTGCAAAAAAAACCCCAAATCTGTCTGTGAGTAATTGCAGTCTGACTGCAATTATTTGGAGACAGGTTGCCTCTGCCCAGGTGACCTGTACCTTGTGCACCAATAACCCCCCCACCCCCGAACTACCCAAGTCATAGGGAGGTTATGTACTACTTTTACTCTGATGTAATTGAGTCATGTGACTGTGAAGATGCTGTCAATGCTCTGTATTTGCTGAGATTAATATCATAAATATTAATTTTGATTTTCTTCTTTTCTTGCCCCTCCCCTGTTTCCTCTTATTTCAGACGTCAGACGGTATCCCCGTTCATTTGAAGCGCGGTTATCCCGACAGGCTACTGTACCGCACCACTATGGCTCTCACTATAGGAGGTGTTGCCTACTGTCTGGTGGCACTCTACATCGCAGCCCAGCCCAACAGAAAGTGACCAACACAACTGCCATCTTCCTGCTGCTGCTCCATTTAACTACCATTCACAGCATTCATTTATCGGCCCTCGCTATACCACCTCTTGGGACTCTTTTTAGATGATCTTTATCAAGCCACTGAAAACTATTTTAATGTCTTTCTTCTTTGAAAGGAAAAAAAGATGTCTGATTTAATAAAATTTCAGGAAGAAAGAAGTTAAAAGATGCCTTACTTGAAGTCTTTGTTTTCATTAATCATATATCAGCTGCTGTCTCACTGGAACATAAAGCCATCTATAGGCTAAAAGGTCTGTCTTCTCTTTCAGAGAAAAAGCAAAGATCTTTCTCACAGCTTTCAAATGGCTTGCCGTAGTGCGGCGATGTATGTGCGAGAGCGAGTGAGCATGATGGAGACACCCCGTGTGGAGCATAGCTGCTGCTCACTTGGCTTAAGTTCTGTCTCATACAGAATTTGTATGTGTGGGCCCTGGTGTGATGTCAGATGCTCCTCGCCAGCTCATCTGACAATCATCTCAGTGTCTGCCTTTTCTCTCTTGTCTTGATGTGTAGCGTATGTCTGGTTTCTTTTACAGATACTTTTATTCAAGTTTTCAGAATCAAAGAGAGGAAAAGGTCTGATTTTTGACAGCAATGTGACATGGCATCTTAGGGCCCACCTCCGTTTTATCGCGCTTTCTTTCTTGACTCTGGTTATCATATGTTGATCTGACAAAAAAACTATTTGCTGCTTGGGTACTGAAGTTATTTTCTTAGTATATCTCACATTACCAGCCTAAACACTGACCTAAGAATTGTTAAAGAATTTTAAAAAGAAAAGTCACCTGACTCAAGGAATGAAACATGTTTTGTTTGGCAAATAACCAATTTTAAATTGTCCTTAGATACTTTATTAGCATCCTCTTGCAAAAACACATTTATTCCCATGTTTTTAGTTGAATCCAGCATAAAATGGTATGCTTGCATCAATGAGTTAAAAGCGGTATGAGCCTGGTGTGCAATGTGTCATTAAAAAAAAAAAAAACTGAAGAAGCTGAACAAGTGGAGGTGAAGACCTTAAAAAAATTGAAGAACAAAAAATCCTGCAAAGAGGTGACACAGGACCTGAGAAATGTATCTGGCCCTTCAGTTTATCCATCTACTGTTCACTGAGTCCTTGTCTGAAATGGTCTTAAGGATGAGAAATGGGGAGAAAGGGCTGAGGCATGCTAAATTACACAAGAACTGAACTGAAACTCAGTGGAAGCAGCTCTTATGGAGTGATAAATCCACTTGACATTTTTGGTTCAAATTATCAGTATGAATAGAGGAGGCCAGAAAAGTTAAAACAGCAACTATTTCCCATTTTCCTAGCAAAAACTTGAATAAAACAACGGGTGGCTCAGGACTTTTGCACAGTACTGTATTTTAAAAATATTGGTGATTTTTTTTTTTTTTTTTTTTTTTTTTTAAATGTGGAAAAAAACAGAACTAGCATGGTCATTTCAGGCCATGGATGCCTCTCTGGATGCCAGCATAGAAGCCCCACCCATCTGTTATTCAAACTTTGTGTTTACAAAGGACAGCCAATCAGAAGAAAGCTGCCTTAAACAGAGAGAGAGGGTTTGTCTCAGACAGGATGAACTGAAGGGCTGCATCAAGTATAAGAAAAATGAGGATTATTTTGTATTGTAACTCATGAAAAGCTATTCTACCAGAGTCTGCAAATTTGTTTCCTTTTAAACAATCAAAATTGTGTCTACTACAGTGCTTCAATAAATGTATTGGATTTCTGTACAGGTGTGCACACACAAGCTCGTACGCTTGTGTGTGCACAAGCTGGTTAATTATCCCAAACACCAGAATGAGAGGAAATGAGTTGTCACTGACGGTGAATGTGCTGGTAGTGCCAGATGGTTTGAGTTTCTCTGAAACTACCAATCTCCCAGGATTTTCTGGCATTGGTTTTACTTCTTTTTTTTGTTAAATGCTGTCCCTTGATGACCAATTGGAGCTGACAGAAAGTCAATGCTAACTTTGGTGAGCAGAAAAGCATCCCAGAATAAAAAATGTGTTCAGCGGCAGAAGGCCGTGCTGGGCTCCCCTCCTGTCGGCCACAAAGACAAATGTGAGGCTGCAGTGGGCACAGGCTCACCAAAACTGGCCAGCTGAAGACTGGGAAAATGTAGTCTGGTCCGATGAAGCTCAACTTCTGCTGAGGCACGCAGATGGTGAGGCCAGAATTTGGCACTGGCTGTATGAATCCACAGACCCAACCTGCCTCATGTCAACGGTTTAAACTAGCTGTGGGGTGGGGATAGTTTTCTTGGCACGGATTAAGCCTCCTAATATGAATCGAACTGACTATTCCTCCTTACCGTCTGCACCCCTTTTTATGGCTAAAATTTTTCTAATGGCTGCTTGAAGTGTGGTAACCAAAGCATTAGACACCTCAGAGAAATGATGTGGTAAAGTGAAGCAATATCTCATCTTAATCCATGCCACCAAGAAGTGAAGCAGCTCGAAATGCAATGGAAGGCATGGTATGTTCCTAATAAGGTGCTCAGTTACTGTGCATATAAGATTTTATATACGGATCCTGTTTTGCTCTTGAGATGAATACAGTTTGTCCATTATATTTTTTTTATAATTGAAGTTGCAGTTCAGTAGTTTTTAGGAGGGCTTGTCTGCAGCCATTTCCATGTGATGGCTTTTCCCACTGGCAGGCAAAAGCAATTTAAAGTTTATCGAAGCTTATTTCTCTAGCAGTCTTTGTCATTGTGAATAAGATCAAGAAATAAAATCAAGCCAAAAATTTGGGAAAAAAATCCTCCATCCTTTTTGATTCCAGCAGACTTTTGTGTCTTGTTTCTGAAAACCAATATCATTTGGCATTATTAGCCTGTCTGTTTTTATATATTTTATACCAAACGAAAATTTCCATCAGAATTGTATTCCTTTCCAGTCTCAATGATGTAATCCCTGAGATATCAGAGGAGGTCTTTCTCTTCCAAGAATGTAAGTGCAGTAAAAGTGTTTAAAAACCACAAGCCATTATCATCCGCTACAGTGCAGTAAGCTGTTATGACTTGATGTACCAAGAGCCTTTTTCCTCTGATGGTGTAGCAAGAGTTGGGGTTCACATTATGCTTGTGAGGCTGAACTCCCACAACTTGTAGCCTCCTCCAGATTTTTTTTCCCTGTGCTTTTAAAGAAAACGTGGCTATTTCAGCCCAGAGCAGCAGGACAACCAGGTCCTCACCAGACATCAACGAGCTGAGTGATCAAGGGCACCTGACCTCAGTCTGTTCAGTTTTTGTGGTTTGTCACTGCCGAAGAGAAAAGCAGAATCAGATTGAAGTGAATATATCTGATATCCAGACCATCGTCGAAGATAACGAGATACCAAGTGTAAGCTAATGTCTGATTGCAACTAGTGATTAAAGTCGACTTAATTGGCTCATTTCCAGCTTCAAATTTTTAATTTTTGGACCCAGCAGCTTTGCATAATTTACAGCATTAAACGTGCTTTAGTGAAGGTCCTCAGTTCATGCTCTGCTCTCTTCCTTTTAATGCCACCTTCACTTTAAGCCAAATTTCTTCTGGCAGGCAGCTCCTCACAAACCGAAGGTTTTAACAGTTCTCACTGACCTCATCAAGAGCCAAGGACTTAAAAAAACATTCTGAAACAGCATTTATAGCCATTGATAGTCTGACTTGTTAGCTCCCATGCACTTGTACATGAGCTCTTTTTTGTTTTTCTTTATACCTCACACATGTTTAATACGAGCACCCAGTATTGTAGCAGTTTATATACAGTGCTTGACAAATTTATTAGACCAGCACTCAATGTAAGGTTGTGTAGTAGTCTAATATTGTGTAAATACGTCATCATCATGTACACAGGAGCATTAATTTAAGAGTAAATTAAACATTTTTATGTTTCTTTGAGGTTCAAGTTACCATAATGCACAAGCTCTTTAATCAGAATGATAGTTTTAATGTCAAATATAGTTATTGTTGTTTTCCATGAGTTTTCAAATTCACTGTTTGGCAAAAAAGTAGAAATAAAATTGTAAAGCATGTTATTATTTTAGTGATTAAGATGCCAAATTACAGTTATTTACTTGCAATCCTGGACAGAAAAATTGTTATAGCGGTTGAATGTTATGCTTGATTAATTTCTGGCTTCTCATGGAAGTCCAGTGTGCTGGCTCAAATTTGTGTATAAAAATGTGAATTCAATTTAAAAATTCCTCACTCCTGTTCAAAATGGAACTCGCTAAAAAGGAAAGAATCCCTAAGACACAAAGTGTTCTCACAGTGTGATCAAGTATGCCTTGTAGTCATCCGCCGAGACGGGTAGTTACAAAATGTGCCGAAGAAGAGGCAGAAAATAAAAGCTGACCGTAACAGATGTGAGGCATCTCAAGATTTTAGATACTAGAAACAGAAGGCTGCTGATGACTGTCATGCAGAGATAACATGCTTCTGGATCTGTCTGAGAAGTTATCCAGAATGAAAACAAGGAGACGATCGAACGAGCAAGACTTAAAGGGAAACAAGCTGCTAAAAAGCCCTTATCGAGGACTGCAAAAATCCAGGGAGTGCAAACACTGAACTGGAAAAAGGTCAAATGAGTCCAAGATTGAACTCTTCACTCAGCATTGTTGCGCTTATGTCAGCAGAAAAGCTGGAGACCGATTTGATGCTACATCCATTACACCCACAACGCAACAAAGTGGAGATCCCATTATGGCATGGAGTTCCATTTGTGGAGATGGTGTGGGCAAGTGAAAATCAACAGTATGATGAACAGGAAGGCGTACCAGAACAATCAGGACTGACACTGACTGGTTATGTGCTCATAAAACAATAAGTAAATTTATTTATATATCATTTTTCATAGATAAAAATCACAAAGTGCTTCACAATAAAACCAGAAATGTAAATAAAATAATAATATAAAACAATGAAAACATGTATTAAAAGGTCATTTGTATAGAAATGTCTTCAGCTGCTTTTTAAAAGAGTCAATGTAGTCTACACAGCGTGAAGATGATGGAAAAGAATTCCACAGCCTTGGTGCCAGTGCCTGAGAAGCCCGATCCCCACGTGTTTTGAACATAGTACATGGGGCCAACAGTAACTCCTGACCTGAAGACCTAAGTGCTCGGGAAGAAGCCTGAGGTTTCAACAGGTCAGAGTTATACTGGAAGCTTCACCATGTAGAGCTCTAAAAGTTAAAACTAAAATTTTAAAATGAAACCAATGAAGACAAGCCAAAACTGGAGTAATAAGTGACGTCTTGTTAGTGCCAGTTAAAAGTCTTGCCGCAGCATTCAGTCTGAAGGCAATCCAAAGCTGATTTGTTGAAACAAGTAAAAAGACCATTACAATCATCCAAACGAGAAGAAATAAAAGCTTGAATAATCATCTCAAGTTCTACTTTTAAAACCAGTAGTCTGAGTTTAGAAATGTTTCTTAGATGATAAAACCAGTTCCGAACCAGTTGACAATGATGCCGAACATCCTTCAGAGCTGTGCAGAGACTCTGACCAAGAAAAAGGATTCTGGAGTACTGGAACTAATGGAGCGGCCAAGTCAAAGTCCAGACTTGAATCCTATTCAATAGATTTGGCATTTCAACAATTTTAACAAAGGAGACTATTGAAAAGCAAAAAGGTAAATTCTCAAAAATACCAATAACAGTATAATTTTTATTCTCCTGTGTGAGATGTTCAGGGCATGCACCACCAGGAGGAGGCCCCGGGGCAGACCCAGGACACGCTGGAGAGATTATATCTCTCGGTTGGCCTGGGAACCCCTTGGTGTTCCTCCAAACAAGCTGGAAGAGGTGACTGGGGAGCGGGAGGTCTGGGCTGCTTTGCTTAGGCTGCTACCCCTGCGACCCAGCCCCGGATTAGTGGAAGAAGATGGATGGATGGATATAATTTTTAGTTCTAAAGTAGTTTTTGGCAGATTTCTAAAATATTTCTGTTAACAGGTGGTCAAATAAGTTTGTTAAGCACCCTGCATGTTAGAAAATAAGGAAAAGGATGATTTATCCCCCATTTAATTATACTACGCAATCTTCTGGATGGCTGGCTTCAGACTGGGTGATCTTTCACAGGAAGTCTCTCCAAAAACGACGCTGCCTATTTTTTTGGCTTGCCACCATTTAAAGCAATTAGAGACCTGAAGTGGGTGTATGAGTGAGAGTCCCAATAAAAACAAATGAGAAAAAAAGTTTTTCACTGGTTATAAATGCCAAATTTAAACACTGAAATTAGATGAAAATTAGATGAGGTCATTAGGATACATCCTCGGGGTACCAAAAAGTATCTCAAACTAAATTTCATGGAAACGCATCGAATAGCTGTTGAGATCAAATCTAAACTGAAACAGTGGACTAACCATTAAGTCAGCAGAGAGCCCAGCATGGCTAACAAATCTAATAAAAATAAATCTCCTGCTCAGGCATCCTCTTTCCGGGCACTTTCTTTTAGTCACTATCATCCCCTTGTTTCTCTAAAAGCATATTCATCATGTGGAGCTCTTTTTAAGGGAGTCATCTAACGTCTTGTTTTGATTTGTACCTGCTTTTTATCAAGGAACCCTTCAGCATCCCCTTCAATGCTGCCTCACCCATCCCTCTTGCATCACGATAGCCCACTTGAACTCTCCTCAGTAACAACAGACCCTTTGTTGTCGCTCATGGAGCAGATAGAAGAGACACAAGAGCTCTGCAGTAACATATGTGCGACACACCGCTCTAACTGTTAATGAAGAGCACACCGGAGGGAGTGTGAATAGAGGAAATTGGGGCAAAACGAGAGACAAAACGCAGGAAGAAAGTGGGACGTGAGGAGCAGGAGGCTGAGTGTAAGAAGAAGGGTGTTAAATGATGGGTGGATGTGACTCATCGGGAGAAAATTGAAATCTGAATCCGCCTTTGAAGGAGCTGTTTACATGTGGAACTTGACTATCATGTCATGCTATCTTTTTGTTTTTATCAGGAGTTAAGTAGGCATAAAATTCTCTGTGATTATTAAGCCTTTTTTTCTTCTGATTGGGTATATTTCAAAACATCAATCCGCCAGCCTACTCTAAACCAAGCCATCAATCACAGCACAGCATCCCTGCGGCCAATCCAGTCTAGAATTGATCCTTTATTATCTCTCAAGAGCTGCATAGCCAGGATGGATAAAATCCATTTTCTTTTAAATAAAGGTAAATAATTTCTACCGCATGAGAAAGAAAACACTAGCCTTTTTATTAAATTGCATTACTTGTCTTACTAACGTGTTAGTAAATCTGCTTCTAGTTTCAATGTGTTATGCATTCAGAGATGCTCTTCTGTGTACCTTATTTTGTAACAAGTGGTTGTTATTTGAGTTACTGTGGCCTTCCTGTCAGGTTGAAGTAGTCTGGGCATTCTCCTCTGATCTCTCAACAAGGCATTTTACCCAGATACCTGCCACTCGCTGGATATTTGCTCTTTTTGGACTATTTTCTGTAAAATCGAGAGATGGTTGTGTGGGAAAATCCTGGTAAACAGCCAGTAACATGTCACTAACAACCATACTACATTCAAACACTTAAATCACGTCTTGTCTAAATGCCTAAATGCAGTGAGTTTCTGTCATGCGACCAGTTTATTAAATATTTGTAATAATGAGAAGTTAATACAAATTCATAAATTTGGTATAATTTATGAATCCAATATTCACTCAGCTGTGAATACTGGTGTTTGAGTGGTATCCACCATCTCCAGAGAAAAATCTCCCTTTCATTAATAAGATGTTTGACTTTCTTGCTGAAGCAGGTGAAAAAGAGACAAATTGAGGGGCACTTTAAGAGCAATCTCCTCTTTAAAGGCCAATGGCTTACTTCACAATTTTAAACACGGTGATCCAGATCAGCACCCAAATTTAATGTATTCTTCCTTAGCCTGTGCTCTACCTCTGCAAGAGTCATCTCAGCTCCTAGCTTGGCAGAGAAGCAAGAGTTATGAGACACAAAGGCTGCACAGAACGGCATGTAGAGATGTGTTTTAATTCAGTGTGCTGTCAGCAGCATGAGGAATCTTAAAAATACTCATTCTGGCAGGCTGGATTTGGGGTAGCACTATCCACCAGAGAGAGAGCAGAGGACCCGGCTTGTTTCAGTCTGCTACTCTCTTTCAACAAAGCAGAAACATAACAGTTCTGCAAATACATGCATACCACAGCTGCCCTGCAGAAAAAGGCTGAGGAGAGAGGACGGGCAGGGAGTGACAAATTACCTCTCCTCACAATGCCCCACTACAATAGAGCTGCCTGAGAACAAATAATGAATAAATAAAGTTCTCTGAGATCGAATGTGGGGAACAATTTGTGAAGCAGCAGCTTTTGTGTGTGCGCGCGTGAATGAAGGGCCTTGTGCTTGTCTCACAGATTGAAAAAACCACAGGTGACTGAGCACACAAGCAAAGCAACTTCAACCAGATTTCAGTCATCAGAGTAAATAGACTACACCTGCAAAAGAACCCTCAAAGGACTCAAAAACATATCTAATCTTAGCTTTTTTTAAGACTTAGCTTTTTAATACAAAGCACAAGGTCAGTGTAATACCTGTTTGATCATACCTTATGCTCTTCCCGAGCCCTCCTCTCCAGCTCCCCTGCTCTCCACATGTAATGACGCATCAGAAGTGAAGTGTAAAATTAAAAAAAAAAAAAAGACAAGAAAAAGAAAAGCATGGAGCACAAGGGTAATAGAGTTAACAGCATGAGGTCGGATTGGGTTTCATCAAAGAGAGGAAGGGAAAGATTAGGCCATTGATTGATGCTGCAAGCATATGTAGACTTTCAAAGACTTTCCTCTGCTCCATCTTTCATCTGTTTCCTTCAGGCTGTTTTTTCCCTGGCAACAAGGAAGGAGTTCAAGCACAGGGCGATTGGGCAGCTTTGCCTCTGATTTTGTACTGAAACTTTCCAGCACAAAATGCTCAAACAGCAAAGATAACCGACAATTTCTTCCTCTTTTTTTTTTTTTTTAAATCATAGCCATGATTATTTATGTATACCAAGCGTTCAGACAATCTGCAAGCAACATCACTCATTTACTTTTCAATTTGACATTCCGGTCTGGAAAATGTGAGTTTCATTGCGGTGACTGGGTGCAAGGGAGGACTAAGAGATGTGGTGCGGCGTGAAAGGAGGAAAATTAATGTCCTCGAAATGAAAGTGAATCAATATGGTTGCCCAAGGATGTGAAAAAGGTGGAATGGGAGCTGGGGCGGCGGGGAGGGTGTTGAAATAGAGTTGGAGCGAGATTAATGGTCGTTTAAAAAGGAACAGTATTCATCAGCAGTCGGCTTCAGGTGCAGAATAGCGTCAGTGTGTGTGAGTGAGAATGGAAGCCAACTCTGCAGCAGGTTTACATTTTCTCTTTAATTTTCTAACTTCCTCTCATGACTCAATAAATGGCCGCCCAACCACAATACTGATTACTTTGTATTTCACTGCAAATGAGCCTCAGTCTCTTGTTTTCATTAAAACTCTACTCACCTTCACATAAACACACACAGGTGGCGAACCAACAGCACCACCTGCAGGTTTTTCAGCGACACATCACTGACGTCGAATAGCTTTAATCGCCCAATTTCACAAGTAAATACACATTGTTACCGAAGAAAATATTTTATTACGTTTAAAAATATTCAGTTTCAGCCATCACGTGTACAAAATAATACCTCTGAGCTGTTACAAAACTGCCTCACAACCCTACAGGCTGCAAAGGGGGTGAATGCTCCCAAATAAATAATAAAAAGTGAGAGAAATTCAGCAGGATGAGGAGTCACACCATCGTGGATACATTCGCACAAGCACAGGCATAATACACGTGTGTCTGACTATCACTTGCACTTGTATGTGAGCTGTTTGCGGTTATAATGGATCCACGCTGGAGCGGCAACAAGCCCGGTCAAGTAGCCGAACAAAGAGCCAAAACTGCAGGAAACAGGCCAGACCTACAAAAACAGAAGTAGTAGAAAAGTGAGCATGATTGTTCACTAAAAGCCTGACACTGGTCCGATACATCAAAGAGAAGCTGAACTCCCTGTCAATTTGAGTTACACCCCAATTACCTCTGCATTTTCCTTCAGTCATTTTACACAGAATTCCCTGTGCAATTATAACTTTAATGTGTTCCATTTTCCATTAAAAAAAACAATCTAATTCATTATTCATTGGCTGATTATTCTGTCCAGTGCTTAAAAAAAAAAATCATCGTGATGGAGAATTTGGAAGTTAACAACTTAAATCAGCTACAAAAAAAAAAAAAAAAAAAAAAATGTGTAATTTACACCAGCTTTTTCACTCTGACAGCTACCACACCGGCTTCATGCAGGTTAGTGCCCAGTATCATCCTCTGGCACACTTGTGTTATATATCACCATAGCAACCTATCATTTCATTCCTGCTTTTGAAAGACAATCTTTACTTCTGTCACTACAGAGCATCAGCCTGATGTTGCTGCTATTAATACATGTGTATTCCAATTTTTTTACTGTTGTTTTCTCTTCCTTTTTTCCCTTCTACAACACTTTTGCTACTCACCAACTAACAAAGCAGATAAGTACCCATTTAAGGTCACTTTAAAGGTATTTTTAATGGAATAATGAAAACACAAGGACATCCACCTCCTCCATTCATCAAAATGAAACCAGTAATTTACAAGTCCATGCAGTTAAGAGGCCTTTGTGAATCCAGCAGTCATTTGAGAAAACCTCAGAAAAATCTAAGAGAGGCTTCGCGGGTAATATGGTTTAAATGGTCGTGTTAGTTCCCTGTCTTAAGAGCAAAAACTCCACTGTGGATAGAGAACATTTCTACATACAGTGGATTAGAGATTTAGTCAGACTCTCTCTTCCAAAGCAAGAAATATTCATTTTATTTGCAAAAAAATTTAAAATTGATATTTGATTCTCCGTGCTTTAGTGGTTAACAAATGAAACCAGGGATGGAAAAGATCCCTGGTTTCAGACCAGAAGACACAAACCCAGCCTCGGGGTCACAAGCTCAGATAAATGTGAAGGTTGTGTCAGGAAGGGCATCTGGCACAAAATCTGTGCCAAATTAAACACGTAGATCCATCTGCTGCGTCGACACTTGGGGAAAGAAAAAGTACTGAATGTACCTTCATTGCCAGCTAATTTGCTTACAAAGTGCCACAGCCAGACTACTGACTGAGCCAGTTCTTGGGTTATTTTTATCTAAATGAAATGAATGTGTGTAGAGGAAATATCAGGAACCCGTTTATTAAACTGTAGCATGTAATTTAATGAAAAAGGAGCCTAAACATAAAAAAGTCACATGCTACATGTCATATTGAATTGATATGGGTGCTGACTGAGGCGTCCAAGCAATGATGTCTGATTATGGCAAAATGGCAAAATGCCTTGACTCCTTTCTCTTAGTGCCTCTTCTTTGTTTCCTACAATTATATCTCTGGTTGGAGAGACAAGAACACACAAACTGACAAAGGAATTCGTTATTGATTAGTTAGACCAGTGAGATATAAAATACTCTTCGGAGTATCTTTCATAAAAGTTTTAAAAGTACACAAACGTGCCTTTGCTATAAAATCGAAAGAGGTTGTTCAAGCAGTGTTCAAGAACTACACGTCCATCAGAAGGCGATGTCAGCACAACTTTGAATTGCTGAAGAATTTTTGAACCAGGTTTAAACGTGGACTGTAAGCCGATCCATTACTCAAAGTCAAAATGTTTGCTGGGTTAGGTCACAGATTGTATAAGACCTAATGTGAGGATACAAATCCAAGAGTATACGCTTTGTCCATGCATAGAATTACCTGCCAGGGCCTATCCCAGTCCAGAGGTATGGGGAATGCTCCGACCCAGGCTCCAACAAGTGTGCAGGCCACAGTGATCTGCAGACAGGTGTCCCACACAGACATAGCTCTGGAGCCAGAGACAAAGAAAAAGCAAGAACAGTTACTATCTTCAACACAGAGTCATGTGAAAAGCCAGGAGGAAAAAAAAAGAAGGAAAATGATTTCAGCCTTACCCGTGGCGACTGAAGACTCGTATCCAGGCCTGGACGTTGGGGCCGAGGACACAGAGACACCTCAGCGTGGTTAACGAAGTCAGCAGCACAGCAAGGGAGAATGTTTCTAAGGCAGATCTGTAAGAAATGATAGGTTCACGGTATCAACGACAACTACAATAAGAGCGTTATTGACAGTTTTGTTTTTTGTTTTAAAAAAAAAGCACATAAAAAAGCAAGCAGAGACAAAGTAAAACACTTTAGATTAGATTAGATGAAACTTTATTAATCCCTCGGGTGGGTTCCTCTGGGAAATTCAGTTCACTTGACTTTTTATAAGTGACAGAATCATTTCAGGGTTTGAAGATTTCTGTAGTTGCCTGCTGTTTTCATTCTTTTATGTGTGATCCTTCCATGGATCCTTAGTTTATTGTGTATTACTGTGGCGATCTCTGCTCTCTGCGTCTCTCTTTATCAACCTCTGTTAAACACATACATGTAAACACGAGCCAAAACAACAACTCACTCGATCAGTGGAGCTCCGTATAAGACAACAACAGTGTGGAAGAACAGGCACGACAGGAAGAAGTACAGGCAGGAGCGAAGCAACCTCGACAGCTGCAGAAAAAAAACAGCGAGAAAACAGTCAAACCTTTAAGATCCAGATATAAAAAGATCACTTCCTGGGAAAAAAAAGATCTTGGTTTGATGAACATGCAAGAGTCAAGTACTCACATTAATTTATATACAAATAAGTCAAGATGTTTTTCTTTTTTTGGAAAGGCAACTTTAATTTTACTTGCCATACCCTGGCCTGATTACTGCCAGACGTGTTGAATTAAAATATCACTTGAACAGAGTCTGTCTGACAAAGTGGAGTAGTCTAAGAGCAACACATTACACCACAATCCACAAACCACACACAAAGACTGGGCAAAAATGGCATCCATGGACGAGATCCAAGGACAAAACCACTGCTGACCAAATTTAAAACAAAGGCTTGTCTCATATTTGCCAAACAGCATCTTATTGATCCCCTTAGAATTTTGGGAAAATATTCTGTGGACTAGCAAGACAAAATCTGAATGGGGCAATTAGTGTTTCACATAGGGCCAGGTCGGTTTGGATCGCTTTTCCCCCTTAACAAATGAAACCATCTTTTAAAAACTGCATTGATTGTACTTTAAAAAAAAAAATTAAACAGCCCATGTGGCACTGCACACACCACTCCATCATTATTAAAGTGTTATCAGCACCTTGTATCCCAGCGTGTGCTTCTTGGCGGGCGGTGTGATCCCGAGCAGCCAGAACACGGCCACGCTGACCGCGGTGACCGCAGCGGACACCGAGTAGAGCCACAGCAGGTGTGCGCCGTACACCGAGAAGCCCGGTACGAGCACAGCAGGTAGCACCGTCGCCATGAACACCGAAGCGGCGATTATAGCGTGAGTGGACGCCATGGCTCTGATTTCATGGTCCCACATTGTGAAGGCTGTAGCGAACTACAACAGGACGCCGACAAATTGAACACAAAACACTTTAAACCTCAACGTAACGCTGGATTTGTAGCACAGGTAGCATCCATAGATGAATCGCTTGACCTTGTTTCCGTAAACATGGAACCATGCTCACTTCCGCTTTCACTTCAAAATAAAAGTACAATACTTACTCCTTGTAGATGAGGCAAGACAAAGTTCAATAAAAGTACGTTATAGTTTTAACAACTTTAAATATATTACAGACAGCCATGCATTTAGTATACATTTGTTGCTGCCACAGTGAAACGAAAAAGCTTTCATCCAAGACCATGGTGCTACATATAACAGTAAATCAACACAGGACTAATTAAAGTGCAAGTGTGCAAAAATGGCAAAAAAACAGTGCGACACCAGATAGAGCAGAACCATACAGACACAAGATGGTGCAATAATGACATTGTGTTTTACAAAAAGACTTTAGCATTGTGCAATAAGTACTTGAGGTAATGGAATGTATAAAGGTGTGTGGGTGTGACAGTCTTGTCTCTGAGTATTCAGGAGTCTGACAGCTTGGAGGAAGAAACTGTTTTGTAGTCTGGCACTGAGGGCGTGAGTGCTTCGGTATGTCTTACCAGAAAGCAGGAGGGTGAAGAGTGTGTGTGAGGGGTGTGTGGGGTCCTCCACAATGCTGGTGGGTTTGTGGATGCAGTTGATTCAATAAGTGTCTGTGTTGGAGGGAAGACAGGCTCCAGTGATCTTCTCAGCTGTTCTCACTTTACGCTGTATGGTCTTGCGATCTAACACGGTGCAGTTTCCATACCAGACAGTCATGCAGCTGCTCAGGATGCTCTTGATACTCCCTCTGTAGTAGGTGGTGAGAATGGTTGGTGGGAGATGGACTTTTCTCATCTTTCACATGTGAGACCTGGGCCAAAGCAATCGGTCCAGTGTAATTCAATCCAAAGTGACAAAGTAGTCATTGAGACTTTTGTGTTTTTATATTTGTGTAGAACATTTTCTAATCCATTTTCAGATCTCTCAGCTGCTCCCTTTATGGGTCTGTGGATCATCTGCCTCCATCTCATCCTACCACTACCCTGCTCATCTGTCACACCAACCCTCTCCACCCTGTCCTCCTTTACTACATCCATAAACCATCGTTCATTTTATTATTATTGTGGATTTTGTTTTAAGCCCCTTTTACCACAGATTTTTTTTGTTGAAAACAAATTGTATGTTTGTGGTATACTTGTTTGAACATAATCCTTTATTTAATCAGTTTCCCTATTTAATCAGAACATGTGAACACTGTCACATGTAGCTAGATGTGAACCACTATTTATCAGTGAGGGCCATTCTTTTTCTACTTTCACTGCTATAACGTTATTCTGACGGGAAATAGAAAAATGAGATTCTTCAGTGTTCTTTAAACTATCTCTGCCTGACTGCTATAGTCGCCTACTGTTTGTAAGCTTTAAACGTTTTTTATTATTATTTATTGGATTTAATTATTTCACACGTATTTCATACGTTATATTTCACACGTTATATTCACACGTGTGAAATAATGCAGCTGCAAACTTTTAATTTTTAAAGAAAACTTACAGGTTTTCCTCCACTTTACACTTTACAGGGGAAACTGCAACCAATCACAGAACGGGTTACTTGGACCCTCGCCGAAGCGCAGTAAAGCTAACCAATGGCATCTGAGATTTGAAATCTAGGCTTTAACCAATCAATCGCTTGCGAGCTGCAAGGAAACGGAAGTAACGACCGGAAGTTTACATTAACAGAGAAAGCTAAACGCAGCTAACGCTTCTGCTTCTATTTTAACAAACAAAGAAGGACAATGGTTTGTGAAAAGTGTAGGTATCTCGCCATTCTCCTATCACTTAATTTATTTTAGATCTTCAATTCTAATGTCTTTTTTCCCGTTAAGAGAAGCTCGATGATCCTTAGAAAGCTGGCTAACGCTATGTGATGCTAACTGTTGTTATTACTGTCCTCACTGTTGTTTTGGTTCAGGAAAACATACCTTCACCTTCTAGGCTTATTTCCTTTAAATCCACTGCGTTGCTTTTGTTACATATGCTGCGTTGCTTTTTATCTCCAGGTGAGAAGAAGCTCGGTAAGGTCATCACTCCTGACACCTGGAAGGATGGAGCCCGGAATACAACAGGTGAACAGAGTAAAATCTGGATTTCTTTCAGTTCAATGGCATAATGTCACCAGTGTGCAAGGGCTGCTGGAAGTTTTGGAAGATTAAATAGAAAGATCACAATTAAAAACAACAGAAAAGATACAGATAATACAACGGGGGGGGGGGATTAAGCTTTTAAACCAAAACCTGAAATAGCGTTCAGTTAGTGTGTGATTTCTCTTGGCTTTATGTACATTCTTAGGAGCATTGACTTAAAATATTAAAAATAAATCATTATATACTAAGTGACTCAAGGAAAGTAGTTTAAATACGTTCATGAACATGAAGTTGGGGCTTTTAATGATTTCTTTAACCTTGTTGCTTTTATAGGGTGGAATAATAGTACAGCACATATCTTGAATGACTTAAAACAAACAAAAGAAAAATAAGAATATGGTTTGTGGCATAGTTCTGGCTCCTTATTTGATTCCATCCACCTTATGCAGTCTACCAGTATCACTGGCAGCATTATGCTACCACCAGTCCTTTGCAGTATAAAAGTCACTTCAAATGAACGATGGTGTTCGAAAAGTTTCTAGTTCATGACCAATCTTGTGCCTTGGTGATTCCTCGTTTCCGTCCTCATTCAAACCTTGGCAAAGTGGTAGCACATGTAAGTAGTTTGTATTTACCTACAGTTGTTTGAACTGACGATTTTGGAGTCCACAGTTGTTTAAAATTGCTCCAAGAAAAGTACCTAATTTTGTAAATCTACAGTTCTGCTTTTTAGATCTTCACCGAGTTCTTTTGACTTTCCTATTGTTCTGAGTATTGATGACTCCAATGAGTGTTGTAAAACAAATTATTTTTGTGTTAGCAAAGCGAAACTACCAGTTGTAGTCAATCATGATCACTGAGGAGGAGTTAAGAAGTTTTGGCCTTGTCAGGTTAAAATACATTGTAGAACATTCAGCAACATTTAATGAAAAACTTATGATAGTGTGTGTATATTTTTGATCCTGTATGTATACTTTTGACCCTGTGTGGATTATAGAAAATCCAAACCTGTGCACCCAGTTCTTGTTTTTTTGTTTGTTTGTTTTTTTAAAGTCATTCAAGATGTGTTCTGTACAATTATTCCCTTGGAAAAGGAACAGTTGAAAGAAATAATTTAAAGTCCAAAATTACTATTACTATTATTCACAATGTACATACATGTACTTTGGAGATGACCTGATATCCAATTTTCTTTTCTTTTCTTTTCTTTTCTTTAAAACCAGTGATAGTAACTCAAGAATATAAGCCTACAATCATCTCTGACTTGCATATCTAAAGGGCTTTTATCTGCAGTTTATGGAGGGCATGGAGTACAACATAACATACCAGCAGACCAAATCACAAACATTCATACAAGATTGTCGAACAAACAAGGCATTTATTTACAATCAATTTACAATAATAAAGTAAACAGAAAAAAAACTACTTATTTTTATTGCTAAAAAAGAAAAGAAGCACCAAGTTACATGTCAAAGCACAAATACAAAGCCTACGCTCCCTGCCTGGCCACAAAAGCTTCTGCTAACATACAGACAAGTTTAACCAAACACAACAGAACAGAGCAGGTCCCACAGGTTTGCCACAGTTCAACTCCCAAAATCACTATAAGTAATCCTGAATCAACATGCATCTCTTAGCTTGGTGACTAAATGCAAAGGGGCACTTGCTGCTGGAGCTAATTACATGGATTTTATAAACAAGCATAATCCCATACGGCTCTGGCAGTCAGGTGTGGGAGAACTGCAACAAAGACAGGCGAGAGCAGCTGTCTTTCATGAAGTGGCCAAACAATCGGAGGGCATAGCAGACATATAAAGAACTGCACTGATGTATCATGAGATTAGCAAGTAAACTTTTTTAAATGGTTGAATATGTTTTAAACATTTATACATGTTATAATGTGACTCTATGAACTTTAAAAGTTCTCATTTTAGTCCAATTTTTAGAATTTAACTCTTAAAGTAAACTTCAACTAAATTCTTACCACTAGATGACACTCTTTAACCATTAATTGTTTATATAAGTGCTGCTGAAGTGAGAAACAAGGAAATACCGGGTTTGCCCTGAGATTAGTGTGGTACAGTGGTTAGCACTGTCACCACACTACAAGAAGGTTCTGGGTTCAAACTTCTTCTGGGAGTTGATGTGTCTTCCACAGTATGATAACATGCTTGTTAGGTTGACTATAAATCAGTTGTAGATGTGGATTTGAGAGTGAAAAGTTGTCTCTCTGTGTTGGCTGTGTTTGCTGTACCGTGTCTCTCACGCTATGACAGTTGGATAAGTGGTTAGGAAAACACTGCTAGATGGCCTGAGATCTGCAGCTATGATGTGCTAATCACACAGAGCAAATGTGTTGTTATTGTAAGGTGAACTCCACTGAGCCTAAGCACTGAGGACTTGATGAAGGCTATAACTATAAGGCTATAACTTTTAATGTAAAGCTACTCTCAAGAAAGCATCTTATTAGCATCCATTACTAGTAATTACAGAAAAAAACATGAAAGGAAAGAATAAAGATTTTTACCCACTTAGCTGATATCAATCATTGCTCTATGAGAACGGTTAACTGAGATCCAGTGCTTCCTGGCTTGTATAACCTTTCTCTTCATATTGGAAGTGGGAAATAAACTCCCCAAACAGCTATCTAAACAGTATCTGAGAGTGGATCACAGTACATTAATCAATCACTGTCCCTGTTGCATGGGCTAAACAACTTTTTTTGGCCAAACACCGTGCTGTATAAGTAAAATTAGACAGTTAGCACATGGCTGACATTACCAATAACCTCGCTCATCTTTCCTGTGCAAAAGCACAGAAGCACAAAGAAAAATGTCAGTTCTGCATAATTTATTCCTTTACTACAATCCTGCAATCCTGTAAAAAATTAAGGAATTAAGAGGGTAGGTAGCATTCAGGGACTGATAATCAAATCCATTTAGTTTTGGTTTGATCATCAACAAGTGTGAGCATCTCTATAAAAGCATAGGTTTTAGCAGTTTGCCTGTCTGGAGCATTCAGGTGTATTTTAACATGATGCCAAGGAAGAAAGACGTCAGCAATGACCTTAGAGAAGCATTTGTTGCTGTTCATCAGTCTGTTTATGGTTTGATCATTCTACAGTGATTAAAAATTATTATAAAGTGGAAAACATTCAATCTTCCCAGGAATGAATGTGCCTGCAAATTCACACAAGACCAGAAGAAAGCCTCTTTTCTCTAACACAAACATGGCAGCACAGCTTAGGTTTGCCAAGTTGCATCTGAACAAACCAAAAGACTTCTGGAGCAAGGTCCTTTGCATAGAAGAGATCAGAATAGCCATAAAGGGTCTGGGTGCCGTTTGCCTCTCTGGGGGCGAGGGTACCTGGACCCGGGGTATAGAGTATGTTTGGGGAGTATGATTGTGTGTACATGTCCATGTATGTCTATCCCTACGTTGGGTGAGTGCTGAGTGTTTGTATATGTGTGCATGAGGGTGGGAAAGCATGTTTGTGTCTGTGTTTGCCTGTTTGTCTGTGTCTATATGTCAGGTCGGGTCTTAGACTCCACCTCCTGGGAACTCCCAGGCCCTCCAAAGTGTGGAGGCTATCTCCCTCACCACACTCCCTGCCGGTAACTGATGCCCTCAGGGGTTGGTGCGTTGGTGGTTCTTGGTGTCCGGGGCTGGGCGCTCAGGTATGCACCAGCTCACTCCCGGTGGCTACTTGGCGGGGCCTGGTGCCTGTCGCTCGGTCAGGCCTCTTCCGGGGCAAAGGGGCCTCGGCCTCGGCCTCGGGCCTGCAACTGGGTTCACTCTGGCACAGCTGGCTGCCGGCAGAGCCTGCGGGCACGCTGGTGCAGCCCCCTCTGGCTTCTGCTCCGTGGCTACTGGGTGACCCCTCGTCTGGGGATCTCCTCAGCCCTTCCCAGGAGGGTGGCACGGATGCCCCTCCGGTGGTCCTCCTTGGGCTCTCGCACTCTGGGGCCTCTGGATGTCTGGAGCCTGGATCTCCTCCATGCCTGCTTCATGCCCTGGGGGACGGGGCTATGGCCCTCCACACCCTCTAGCAGACCGTTACATGGGGAAACCTTTTGTATACAAGCGCGCTGATCCACACAGGTGTGCACACGGGTGTTCACTGTTCGTAGACATAAACTACACCTTTCTTAGCTGCTACTTCAAAGCACATTGTGCGCTGTCTGTCCTAAGGCGTGCTGCACAACAACTTTCAATATTTAGTATTTACTGCTGTTCACACTTAGCTAGATTAACGTGATGGTGTTGTGTTTAGTATGTTGCTTTGTTTTTTGTTTTTTTTGCTTGTTTTCTCTTCTTTTTCTCTCAACAGGTGATCCAGGAGATTTTTTTTTTCTCTTTGTCTTTGTAAGTGCCCTTTCTCACTGTCCCTTTTCCCTTCTGTTTTTCTTTTCCTTCCTCTCTTTCTTTCTCCCTTTCCTATCCCCCAGTCATGTCTGTCCCATCTGTAACAACTGAAAATAAAGTAAATAATAACAACAAAGTTTGATCAAATGGACCAATACGGCAATGCCATGATGATCCATTTGGCAAAATAAATCCATTTGGTATCCTTGTTGGTCTTCAGACAACAATTCTGACGGCTAAAGAACCAAATGGGACAGACAAAAAAAAAAAAGAAAAAGAAAAAGAATAGCCATAATGCATAACACTGTGCATGGAGAAAACCAAACACAACATATCAGCACAAACACGATGGGGAAGGAGTGATGATCTGGGGTTGTTTTGCAGCCACAGGGCCTGGTCACCTTGCAGTCATTGAGTTGATCATAGACTTATCTGTGAGGCCCTCTGTCCAACAGCTAAAATCTGGCTGATGCAACAGGACAATGATCCCAAGTGCAGCAGTGAATCTACAGCTGAATGTCTGAAAAGTAAAACAATCAAGGTTTTGCAATGGCCCAGTCAAAGTCCAGACCTCTACCTAATGGGAATGTCACTATGCATAAACGCATGCCTGAATCATGTTGTTTTTACACACCATTTATGCATTTTTGCTTAGTTTTTGTTCAAGGAAACAATCACACGGTGTAAGATGTGTTGTTGTTCATCTAATGTTGTGTTTGAAGTTTTTATTGATGTCCTGATCTGAAAAAGCTTAGAACTGACAGAAGGGGCACTTTCTTTTCACAAGTGTAGGCTGAGTGGTGATACAGGACCACCGGCCTGCACAGAAGCTTTGTGGTTTTAATGTGATGTTACTTTAATGATGATGCTTAATTGGATCCTTTCTGCTTTTTCCAATCAGAGAGTGGTGGGCGCAAACTAAATGAGAATAAGATGTTGACTTCTAAGAAAGCCAGGTGAGCGCCATCAGGGTCTCTATTTTCACATACAAGAGCTACATACTTTCTTGCATGAAAATCACAATTTTAACTTGCTTATTCATTACAGCCATGCCACTAACATGGCTAATCAACTTTACTGCATCTGTAGTTATGCGTCTATAATTCTTTCCCATCACAGGTTCGACCCTTACAGCAAGTCCGGCTTTGCTATCTGCAGGATCTGCAAGAGCTCAGTTCATCAGGCTGGATCACACTACTGCCAGGGCTGTGCATACAAGAAAGGTACAAAGTCGCACTGCTTATCATGCAGGAATCCTACTGCGGGTCCAAAACTTTGATTGTTGGGATGCATTTATTGCTTTCAGCAGATTCTAACAAAACTGCCTCTCTGCATGATACACAGATCAATACACAGATCTTCTTTGTAAACATTATACTTGTAGTCCTGCTTTTCTTCACAGCTTTAAGCTGTGAAAACCATTAAGCAACTCAGATTAGGATGTGGCAAAAGCTGGGAATGTTAGAGGACTCTGACCTGCCGGTGGGCTTTTCCCCCTCTTTAATCTATTTTATATCTACTAAAGGTCTTAGACTAGATCTTTGTTGTTGAGTCAGTCAGATCCATGAACTGTCCCTCTTCCGTAGTGCTGAAGTCAGCATTTGCCATTACACTGAGTGGTCTAAGATTTTATCTTTCAAGAAGATTAGTTAAAGGTAGCATGGCTGACAGTGCTAGCTGTTTACAGTAGATAATACAAAAGACATAACGTCTCAAAAGGTATAGATATGTCGATCTTCATGTTACTTACATGGTCCTGTGTGGCTACAGGTTATCAGGCCAGATAAAGAAGCAAGGAGCAAATATAATAACAAATACAAAGGATGAGTAGGGCAAAGTACAGTGGATGACAGCCTCATTCCCACGTGGTTCGGCAAATACGAATTCAACAACAGGGTTACAAAAGAACAGCCTGCTTGAGGCTTGGATGTTTTTGGAAACTTTAACATGAAAGTGAGGTCAAATCAGCTATGTATTCTTATAATGCATGGTTATTTAACTAAGAAGTTAGTTGGGCCAGATTTTCAAACCGAGGAATTTATCTGGGTCAGATATTTTTTTGCAGCCAGTAAGCAGCAGATCATGATCAGTTTCAAACCTACACAACTGTATTGAAAAACAAGTAATTTTTTATTCCTTTTTCCCCTGTAAATCTGGTGACCTCTCACAAATGCACACCAAAAGGTCCATTTAAAAAAAAAAAGGGAGCTATAACTAAACTATTTTTTTGCACATTTGAAATAATAAAAAAAACCATTTTGATAATTCCCTTTCAAATTAAAATAAATATTTTACTGACCACTCACTTTTCCTGCCATGGATAGAGCCCTATCCATCACAAGTATACAGACACGCTTCATATCCAGACCATTTTCCTCAAAAAGAGCTGAAATCTTCTCAAACATTATTTCGCCAGCTGTGTGGCCCTCTAACGGTAGTAAGCCGAGCAATTTTGCATCCAAAAAACGGACATATATGCCCAACTGTGCATTATCAGTTCTGTCTGTGAACCCATCTCCTGCTATAGACATTACATCAGTTTTCTTCAGGTCATCTAACAGCATTTCAAACTTGTCTGACGCCAGAACTTCAACTCTACGAATATTTGAACTGTCTGACAGGGGTACGTTTTTAATAGCAGATGTCACACTTTAATTTTTTCGTCACTTATCACCGCATCCACCACGGCCAGCATGCAGTATTTCACTGTTTCAGAATCTGTGAAAGACCTTTTCTTCTTTTCCAAGAAGCAAACACAAAGGGAAGCTGCTGCAGCTCTCTCTTGGGCTGTACAGGACCCTCACCATGGTAGTACAACTCCGGTTGTAAGATTATTAAACTCGCAATTAAACTGTACTTTTGCAGCCCTCTCATGAGATTGCTCTGGAAAGTTTGTGTAGAAAGTCTGGTGTTTGTCATTGTGGTGCCTTCGTAAGTACCGCAACACACTCACTGCAAATTAAACACATAGGTTTGGCATTTGGATTTGGCGGTAAAATGAATAAGTATTTGTCAGGCCAGGCAGGGTTAAACCGACGGTTTTCATTGTCAATTTTACGCTTGTGGACTGAGAAAGACATGCTGTTGTCGCATCAGATATTACGATGATAGTTTAATATGTTTACATCACGGTGCATTGTGGGTTAAACATTGCTAGGCTACTACGAGTGTTGCATTCACAGTCTACACTACGCTGTAGGAATTTTTAATTTTTCCTATTTTTTTTAAATTAATTAATTAATTAATTTTTTGCGTTTTCTCTGTGTTTCCGCCAGGACGTACAGGCAGGGCCACTCGCACGTTGCTTCTGGGCCGCATGTGGCCCGCGGGCCGCCATTTGAATAGGCTCATTATAATGCCTTGGAGAAGTTGTGCTTTTGACCTTCTGTTTTGACTATCGGTCATTTCATCAGATGCCTCACATTTTCCTGGGGAAAAAACTTTAAGGAAATATGCACTTCTTCATCAGAATTATGCAAAATTTTAGGTCTCTACTGTCATTTCTTATTTGCCTGCCCTTTGTGCTTTTTCTGTCATTGAACAGGGAAAATGAGAGAAAAACATGCTTTCAGCAGGACAGTAAGAACTCCCTGGAGAAACAATAATGTCCCCAGATTTTCCACCAGATTGTTTTTGGAGTCTGGAACCCTGAGCTGGGGCATATTGCAGATAAAAGGACCTCTGGTCTTCCTCAGGAATTGATGTGATCAAAAAGCACAGTTACAGGAGAGTTAATATTTAACTTACACTCATTAGTTTGATAGACAGAGCTGATGCTGCTGTTTTCTGTTCACAGTTCAGTTCTGCTGCCCCAAAGAAGCCAAAAAACTCTGATAAAATAATGATGCTTGCTTACACCATTTTTGCGTTGTTCTTTTCTCTCTCTGTTGTGTCCAGGAATCTGTGCAATGTGTGGAAAGAAGGTTTTGGACACCAAGAACTACAAACAGACATCTGTGTAACTGCATGCTGATCAGAGAGAGGCTCCACACGTGAAAAACGGACCGAAAAAAAGATGGCTTTGTTTGCTGGAGCTGTTACAGTGGCCATGCGCAGGCCATCTCTAAATACACCACCTGTTATCGCCTGTTTCTGCGGTCAACACTCTCAGACCTTTCCTGTATTTTAAATTCAGTCGTTTCCTTTTCAAAATGTTAATTTCTGTATGTAATTTATGGCGTGCTGCTTTTGTTATGTGAAATAAAGCTTCCACTATGAGGACATCTGACCGGGTCGTTTTGTCTCCTTGCCTTCAGACATACAGAGTTTAAATTTAGCCTGTGACGCACATTTGTCTCATATGCCTGAAATAATCAGTTTATTCTGACATAATCATATTTGGAAACGGTCAGGTGTGACCCCTCTGCCACCCCCCCATCCCCTCAATTGCTTTCAGAAAAAGAGGTTAGAGTTCACAAGCTCCTCAGTTGATATTTAAAGGGCTCGCTCTCCCCCAGGCCTTCAGCAACATGTGCGCACTTTTTTTAACGTGTCCTTATTGATTTATACTGCCGGTCAAAAAGATACAAACGGCCTTAGTTTCTGGGTAATCTACAGCAGGTAACTCTTAGATATGACTGATGTAAATGAGTCAGCTGTTCATGGCTCTGTTTAGCAGAGCTTTAAAATACAAAAAACATTATCAAGAGACAGTTATATAATTCTGGACAAGGGAAATGTTCTAACAAATCCATGTTATTCATTGAACTAAACCCAGGCTAAATGTATATGTTAATAAGATGTAAGTTAAATAAGACATTAATATTAGTAAATCATGCCCATGACAAAAGAAATATTTAAAAATGGAAAACTGAACCTAATAACTAAACCTAAATATTGAAAACTGAAATAAAATGACCCTAAACTAAATTGAGCTGAAAAACAATCAGTCATGAAATAAAATACAAACTAATTAAAACTACAAAACTATATTATCTCTGTTCCCATTATTCCCACTAACAGGAAATCTGAGTCACATACTCGTACCTAAGTGATTTCGTGTGCCACTTTATGTCTCCATACTGAGACATAAAGTGGCTCTAGCTTTAAAAAGTCTGGATGCATTCGTATTGTAACCCAGAGGTGATTACCAGAAAAAAAAAAAATGCTAAAAAGGAGAATATGTGAATGAGCAAGACTGCTGCTCCTCCTGGCACAACGTTCCCATTTATCTGGGCTTGTGACACCCTGAGGGTGGATTTGTATCCAATCCTACTCTCAAACCAGGGAGCTTTCAATGTGTAAGATGAATCCATTAACCACTACACACAGGACCCACATACAGTACATGCTATTTACTACTCCAAAATGAAAAAACAGTGTCCTGTCCATGCACATATTTTTAAAATATATGAACAAACTGGAACTGCCAATTACACTTTAAAAAGAGAAGATTTCCCTTGTTTTATTGTGTTCGAGGCCTTGCTGGATGTGGCTCATTATCACTTATCGTATGTTGATATTCAAAGAGAAAACAAGAGAGAATATGGAAACATACCAACTGTTAGGGACTTTAGCAGCATGGCTGTAGTGGCAGAGCATCAGTCAGTGGGTCACCGTCACAGCAGAACCGAGGACATCTGGTTCACCTCACTTTACTGTCTCAGGGAGAGTAGCACAATCACAAAGTCACTTATGTGCACCGATTCACTTACACTAGTACATATGATGTCCACAAAACAGAGATTATGAACTAGGATCCGCAGTCAGAAACCTGTTAAACTATATAATATATATCAGCCATACCTATAAACAGGCCCAAGTTTAGAGTCTATACAATACAATCGAAGCCAAAAAGCCTGCTTTAAACTACATCAGGAACCAGCGTGGGGAATGGCAATGATCACAGACAAGCCTATGAGCTATGAGTTTGAGGCAGACTGTGGTTAAGACCATGGCTAATGAACTCTCTTCCACAGGTGCTACTGTGTATTTAAGAAAGGGAAAAAAGCTTCATAACACAGTAATAATTGATTATTGTTTGTAAGTCCAAATCAGCTGAGTTGCTCACAAATATATCTCATTCATATATTAATGAGAAAATATGTTCATACTAGATGATAATTTATTTAACTTTGGCAACTTATAGCACAACTAAAAATATTTTCAGTGTTTCTCGGCTACTTATTGCCATTTCTTTACTTGGGAACATGCAAATAAATTTGGTATATGCTGCAAATACTGCATTTAATATATACCAACCTTAAAGCCGCCTATGTTATCCTGGCAATATTGTTTCATGCTAATAAAAAACTTTAACTTTAACTACTAATGATGACATAGGCCATGATAATTAACATCCATCTACAATAATATTGATAAAAAATACAATAAATGTGCTGACTTTAAATTCAGCGTTAGCTTTAGCTTAGCAACAGGATCAAATTCTGACAAGCCACCTATCTAAGGTTAGAAAAAAGCAAATAAAACTGAGATATAGGCCCTGACCAATCCTCTCTACATATTAATGAAGCAGCCAATGTTCTACCTTGTGCGTAATTACGCACCCTTTTCCTGTTGGAGACTCGCACTATTGATCCTGAAGCTGCAGCTATTTAATATGGGCGAGCAGCTGGAAGCAACGGACACGACTTGGGCTCCTGTTGAAGGCCGGATTCACTGGTGAGTCTACCTGTACTTCTTCTTATAGACAGATTTCTGGGCACTTAAAACTTTCTTTTTCTTTCTCTGGTGTTTAGACCTGTGTTGGTGCAGAAACAGGGTCAAGGCTATTGTTAAGACTAAATAAGTACTAGCTTCTATTTTGTCCCTGAGATTTATTTCCCCAGCATAAAGTAGTGTTAGTGTTAGCAGTGGTAGCTTAGAGATGGCAAACCTACAATAAAAAGTAGAGGACAAACGGTGGATTAACAACTCTGCGCACTGGGATGGTGTAGATTGTGAGCACAGAATCTCCTTGCCAGGGTTCTTTGTGTTTTTGTAGTTTTCCAGTGAGAGCCAGTGCTAAAGCTAGCTGTGCACCACTTCTTAGTTACATCTTTTAGTTCTACAGAAATTTTTTTCTTTGTCCCATCTGCTCCAAGTAGCCCTGTTAGAGGTGCGCTTTGCCCCCTGTGGGTCCGAGTCTTCCACGGTCAGCTGTTAAACTCTGTTCCTGCTACTGTTAGCGAACCTTTAGCTTCTGCTTGGCTGTTACTGCAAAGACTTACTGCTGATGTAGCTATTTAAATCTTTCATTACTAAATCACTTGACTTAATTTTACTTCTAACTGTGAAAGAATGTGAGGAGAATCCAGCTAAAGTCGCACAGTGACCATTACAGATGTGTCTGAAGCCACGAGGCCCGCCCATAATGCCAAGGCTGCCGCCAATGCTGAAAATTCCCACCACAGTACCCATGAAGAGTCCCTCCAAACGTGCAATCGAGAACAGAGTAACCCCAAATTTTTTATTTTAATTTGATAGATATTTGTAAAGATATAGATATAGTGCATGAAGGATTACACATGGAGTGATATATCTAAACGAATGAAATGTAGGGAGCATTATATGTGTGGGACAGTGCAGCAAAGTGTTCACATGCATTTAGCATGTGAACGATAAATTAATTTTTTTATAATCTGACATTCTTAGCCCTCTCCCTAAACAAAAACAGTGAATGCAACGCTAAAATGGCTACATTTTAGCTCTGTACAATCATCTCCTCAGTCCTATAAGTTATTATTTTATCCACAGTAACTTTAAGAATATTTGAGGATACATCTGTTAGCTGGTGCAACTCGTTCTGATCCACAGGTTTCTTATACCACTCACAAGCTGATGAATAAAGGAAAACTGTCTTCCCAAAGTTTTACCCATTTAGTAGGAGTTTCTCTATCTTTACTGCACTGCTATTTTCTTTTAGTTCTTTTAGTTTTCCTTACAATACACAAGCTTGTTGCATAGCTTGTAGCTTTTTGGGTGAATATGACTGTATATAAAAATATCTGCAGTAAAACTAGACCCTTGAAAATAATAAAAATAACTGAAACAGTTTTGTGAACTTGGAAAAATAAAATATAGTAAAAAAAAATGTAGACAAAGTTTTAGAATTTGTTAGTTTGGTAAAATTTTACCACAACTTCCCTGATGAAGTTTTGAGGGATATGTTTATTGAGAATCTGAATATCTACAAAACTGTGTGACAACTGCTTTCAAAAAAGTGTGTTTTTATTGAAAAACCAGTATTTTAATAAATCCTATTTCTGACTTGCACCCTCCATATAGTAATAATTTCAAAAGATTAAATCAAAAGAGACTAATCAAACAAAATGTGAAACTAAAAGTTAATATTTTCAAACAATAAAAACTAAATTGGAACAAAAAACCTGCTCTGCACTTAAAAAAAAGCCAAACTAAATAAAAATAAAAATGAATTAGTAAAAAAAACCCCTAAATATAATATCTCTGACTCTAGCTATACAGGCTAATTTTTTACTTTTTGCTTTTATTAGACAGATTCAGAATGATATGTGCACACATAACCAGTCATGCAGGTTGTGAAGATGCTCTCTGTTATGTATCTGTAGAAGGTGATGAGCAGCATTTGGGGAGTTTGGCTCTCTTTATCCTCTTTAGGAAGTAAAGGTGCTGTTGTTCCTTACCCACAGCTGCTCAAGTGTTATCATCCCAGGAAGGATGCTCTGTAATGCTGAGTCTGAGGAACCAGAAGCTAGAGACTCTTTCTATAATCTCTTTATTAATGTGTATTAGAGTGTGTGGTTTTTCTTTGTGGTCCTGAAGTCAATAATGATCTCTTTGGTATTTGTGATATTTAAGAACTGGTTATTGATGTCAAGTTGTGAACCTCCTGTATACATCAGACATATATACATTGTCAGTTATGAATCCAATCAGTGTCAAACAATGGTCTGAGTTGTGGATGGGTTTACAGTTGTGTGAACAGAGCACGGAGAAAAGGGCTCAACAGAGAGCTTTAGAGGACTTGAGTACTTAGAGTGAGGGTGGAGGATGTGTGCTTGCCCGGCCTGACAGGCTGTTGTTAGGTGGTTGTTAACAAAATCTAATATCCAGTGACATATGTAGGGGATCAGCTGTAGTGTGAGAAGTTTGACCACCAGCTTATTTGGAATGATAGCACTGGATGCTGAGCTGTAGTCAACAAAGAGCATCCTGACATAAATGTTGTGTTTGTCTAGGTAAGTAAGGGCTGTGTTGAAAGCCACACAGACGGGATCTTACTGTGTATTTTTTGGGCAGAGGCAAAGTGGTGGTGGATTTGAGAGGAGAGTGGGGGAAGACATGCGCACATGCAGCAACTAGCCTCTAATTAGAGTCAAACCTGATAGAGTCAAAAGAAATGTGTTTGCAGATACTATATAAGTTATTTATTCATATTATAATGGGGTTTGTTGCATTATTGAGGGGCTTTTAGTTTTCCTTATATGATGTAGGTGGCTGGATTGAAATGGTCTTTGGGATGTATTTTGCCATATGTGGGTTAGAGCCATGGTCCCCAGAGTTTTCACTTGAGAATGCTACAATTGTTATGGCTGTTTCATCTCTTATTTTATATTGGATATCTTGAGGTTAAAGTTCTACTTTGATGGTTACTTTTCATTTTCCGGTTGGGTTGCAGGGAATGGGGGAAAAATGAGCTATTGTTTGAAGCATACAACACAACTTCAGGATGTCAGGTATCAGTTGAAACCTTTGCACTGTGACTAGTAAAATGTTTGTGTAAAAAAAATACATTGTGTATTATTTGAATTGTGTAAATTGCCCAGATATAGGAAGTGGATCAATTTACTCACTGCCTTGGCATATCAAAGTCTCTGTTACAGTGCTCTTTATAATGATTTAGAATGAGTCTGCATTCATACAGTCAGTCAAAATAGAAAGTTATTCACCGGACAGTGTGCAGCCCTGTGAAAAACTTAAGTAAACCCACAAGTAACATTAACTTGAAATAATTGTTTTTTCTGTGTGACTTTTTAGTTTTTTGCCTCAATTTAGAGACATAAAACAGGCTTGACCATTAAAATAAGTAGCTGTCACAGACTCGGGTGCTTAACTGTTTTTAAAAGCTCTGCAGCACAAAGCGAGCTCGCAGCATTGCTGAAAGACTGCAAGGCTACAACTATAATGCTTGCAAAGAAAATCTGTGTAGAATCTTGTGTAGAAACACATTTTTGTGAAGATCTGCATTCAGACAAAAGTTTTGGACCCCCAGTAGAATTTATGTACAATGTATGCACAGCCTTGGATGTAGTGTGATCCGGCCTGATGAACTGAGTGCTTGCAGATCCTGCAGATAGCACAGAACTTGGTGTAAGGGTCAAATCTGTGATGGAAATAAATTGTAGAAACAGAACTACAGATAGAGTAAAGTTCTTTAGCCACAAAGTTGTTTAGCTCCATTGCTCTAATGAATGAATGAATTGTTACTTAGTTCATTGAGGTTTGCCTATTTATGAACTCTTGTTTTAATGTCCTACCTCAACATTTCAATCAAGTTGAGGTCTGGACTTTGACTGGGCCATTGCAACAGCTTTCATATTCATATTTCTTTCATATTTCAGCACTTCACAGTTGTGCTTAAGATAATTGTCCAGTTTCAGCCAAGCTTTGGCTGTCAGACACTAGAATACTTTGGTATGTAGAGTTCATGGCTGATTCAGTGACTCCAAGATGCCCAGATCCTCTTGACTGCAAAAGAAGCCCAAATTATCAGCCCTCCATAAACGTGCGTTGGGTTGTGGTGTTTGTACTCAGTGCTGAGTTCAGGTTTCATAAAATATGTTGCTGTTGATGCTGGAAAGCCTTCCAGTGTGGCTGAATTAAAGCAATTCACAAAGAAGAGTGGTCAAAAATTCCCCCACAGTCTTATAAAGGACTTTTTGCAAGGACCTGCAAATATTTTTCCATTCTCTAGCAGATATAACTCATTTGGCTTCATTTTCCCATTTGTCTAGTGTGTTGGGTGTTTTCTTCTGAAGATTCTTGAAACATCTTGTGATTTGTGGGTATTATTTCATATCATATCTTATTTGTTCCATAGTATGAACACTCTACATACTTACAATCCTATATAACGTAAATAAAATAGTTCAAACACACAACAGTAGTTGCCCTTGAGGTTTTATTTCTTTCGACATGAACAAAATTGGACTGAAAACTTTCAGAATGCTGCTTTTGACCCTCACAGTGGCCACTGATCAAACAAACATCTACTCAGTACTGCTATCAGCTCTACTCATTTGAATCATTTTATAGCTATAACCGTTGGATTTGCATCTTAAAATACCACATAATGCAAAGACTTTATAAATGTATTTATAAAGGACACAAGTTTTGTTAAATTAGTAAAACCAGTGAATAACAAATGCAATAACTTTGCAAGAGCACCTGTGAATGTCCCATCAGAAAAAAAAAGATTAAAATCTTAAGTATTGTCACATTACAATATTGCACTGAAGTTGTATACTTGGCAATAATAATATACTATACTGCCATTAAAGACTGTACAATATCTTCTAAAGGCACCATGAAAGTAAGTATGTTGTGTTCACAGTGATTCCAACAATAGATGATCAGCAGTAAGACTGAAATCTTCACGGCTTCAGTGTATTGAGGTTAGATTGAGAGGTGAAGGTCTTGGATCTGCAGCAGTCAGATGCAGATCCCCTGTAACTCTAGAGCTTTCCACGTGCAACTGTAGACAGAGGCTCGGGAGTGGATGGCACGTGATGTCTGTTAAGTGCGCCGTGAAAGATACAGGAACTCCTCCCGGGTTTTGGGGTCCTCGAGGTAGACTCCCAGCATGGCACTTGTCACTGTGCGGCTGTTCATCTTCTGGACACCACGCATCACCATGCACATGTGCCTGCAAAACACACAAGTGAGCTTATCAAACCTCTGCAGCTCCTAAGCTTACCGGCTCCTAAGCTCTGCTTAAGGCCAGTATTTTGTGTCATATAAAGCTATATGTTTATCTGTGCAATATAACAGCAGCTTTAAGCTGTACAGATAATAATGCTGAAGGTAGCTTGTGTGTGTATGTTTGTACTTACGCCGCTTCAATAACCACAGCTACACCTTTTGGCTGCAGAGCCTCAGATATTCCAGTGGCAATCTGCTTAGTCAGTCGCTCTTGAACTGAAAAAAAACAAAACAAAGAAATTCAGCTTATACGGTACACTAGATGATGCCAGTTCCATGCTGTTACTGTGTGCACACGTTTCCCGGTTGCTTACCTTGAAGCCTACGGCTGAAGATCTCCACGATCCTGCAGAAATCAGAACACAAGCAAAGCAAAGGAGATTCATTAATAATGATTCCATTTTTGATAAACACAGCCTGGCATCAGTCCCTGACTGCCGGCCTCTTCTCCGGCCAGCAGACTGTATAACTTGTCATCTGGGAATCAGTCACGTTCTGTGAATTTGTCATTCACAGTTCAACGTTAGTGACACTGTCTCAAGTTCATCTGCAGCTACTGTAACTCTGCATCACTATATTCAGATTTAAAGGTATATTTTAGGACAGGAGGAGAAGGAGACAGGCAGAGAGGCTGTGATAATAATCTGGGATTCCCACAGGTCCAAAAGGATTTTCTCATGGCTCGAGAGCGAGCAGAGTTTAGACTTGTGTCTGATGAGAGGCCTAGATGATGGCCAGTGTGTTTAGGCTCTAAGCCTCCAGGTCAATGCACTGGAATAACAGAAGAACGCAGTCAGCTGACACTAACACGAGAAACATACAGACACAGTGGCAGCTGGAGGGTACAGCGCATGTGTGTGTGTGTGTGGGCGCATGCGTACTCTGTTACCTTGCCAGCTTGCTCAGTCCCACCACTTTTTTGTTGGGAATATACCCGATGTGAACCTGGAGAGGGACGACAGCCAGCGAGAGCACATAATCAGAGAAATACAGGAGGTCAATATTAGCGGTTGAATGCTGAAATTAATTTACTGAACAATGCTTAATGGGTAAAAAAGCTTTTTTAAATGTAACATTTCTTTCAGTCCACACACACATAGACCCACATAGACCTACCTTGCCAAAAAAGGGCACCATGTGGTGTTCACATAGTGAAAACATGTCTATGTCTTTCACAATCACCATCTCATCGTGGTCTTCATCAAATATGGCATTGTTTAAGATGTCTGGTGATACAAAGGCAAACATATGCATTTAAATTATTCCATTATCTTTACTTCACTTCAGTTAAGGAAACATTCATCTGAAATCTTTTCAATATCCTGGAATCATAATAATAATGCTTAATACTAATAATACTTGATCTACCCGTTATTTTGTGCCTTGATCTTTTAATTTTAACGTCTATGAAGATTTGAAATATCATGATTTGACCAACCAAACGTCCATAAGTAAAAAGAAGCTGAATCCTGAGTTAAGTCATTTTGCTAACTCAGTCTCTCATCCTCTCTCAACTTTTTCCCAGGTGACTCACCATCGATGGTCTCGTGGTAGCCCTTGGTGAGGAACTGGATGGCTTTGGCTGCGCGTAACGGGGTGCGCAACAGTCCCTCCCGGTCGGTGTCCTCCCCAAGATGCCTCAGGATGTCGGTGTAGGCGGCTTCCAGCGCCGGTAACCGGGACTCGTCCTCGGACTCTTTGCGGGATGTCTCGTGGTGGCGGTGGACCGTGGACATCTTGTCTGTGATGCGGTCGCCGTTGTTGCTGTGAAAGTCCTCCACGATGTCGCCGACTTTTGTGCTCATGGTGAAGGCGCGCTTGGACTCTGCTGAGGACCGAGAATTAAACGAGGATGAAGTTCCGTTGCCCTGCGGGTCTGGCTGGCTGATTCGGGTGCCGGTAGTTATCCTGTTTATAGAGCCTGCCTGGGATGCGCATCAGGCTTCTATTCGTCGGAGTCGTGCGTACGTCAAAAAAGGAAGCATCGTCAGAGGGGTTAAACACTGACCACCCTCGCCCCCCTGCAAAGAAGAAAAAAAAAAAAACCCTACGCAAGATATCTTACATCACTTGAGACCTTTTTAAGCTAATTTTTAAATCATCTGAGTTAATTTGTTCCAGTTATGTTGCTCTGATACAAAAAAGCTTAGTAAGCTCGTGAGGCTCATGACTTCACATGCTTTTTTTTTTTAAGTTTATGGAAATCAAATTGCTCAAGAAATTGTGTAATCAAGTGAACTGTCTTGATAAGCCACAATCAAAAGCACAATTTTTTTTTTCTGCTGGGAATACACAGCCCAAAATGTCAGAGGGCTTCAAAGGTGCATATCTGCATTAAAGATTCATACAACCAGTCTGTTTAACTTTATGTCTTAATTATGAAAAATGTGCATGGTTTGACATTAATTTTGTAATATTATTTTCATGAATACAATTTTTCATACAAACAAGCCATGTGGGATCCGACATCTGATTAAATGTTGTTTGCATGGTGATATAGTATTTTAATCATAATGATAACTGTCAAAGGAAAAAACCTTAGAGAAGCAAGAAACACAAACTCAATTTATAGCATGTACATGGGCGAGGCTTACTGCGTGGCAAGACACAGGCAAGTCGCGCAGAGCCTCAGTCCGTTCTTTATTTTATAGCAGAGAATAGATTACACAGCATCTCTAGGTGGAGCATACATAATAGAAAAACATCTCTAGATATGGTTATCGCATGAGTGGCTGTTATCCATAAGACAAGAGGAACTAGTATCTTTTGTCATATCAGCTTCAGGTTGGAACTGTCTCTGCCTGAGAGTGTGTTACTTTGTAACTTCCTCACACATGCTTCTGTTCCTTAATCTGTAGGTTGCAGGCACATCATGTTCTCACAAGAAATTATACTTAAGCAAAATAAAAGTTATCAAAGTAAGTAAATGTAAAAATCTCTTAACATTCCCTCCTGTTTTTGCTGATTTAATTTCTTCATAAGACATGCTTAAAACATCAAAGTCTACTTTCTTGCTGTCTGCATTTTCAAGTAGCTCGTCATTGTGTATGTGATTTTAATCAAACATGGTTATATTCACATTATAATTTTAAACAGTGGCATTTTCATCATTTTCATCTTCACTCTCATCATTAGGTTCTAAATCAAGTGGAATACTGACGTATGCTGCAAGTGAGGTGTTAATCATTCGTTTGATTATGGCTTTTAGACATGGGATAACACATGTGTCAAAGAAGCAGAACAAAATTAAAAACACTCCAACTCCAATGAGTAGTCTCTTCAGTACTTGTAGCCATGAGCCGTTGAAAAGCCAGGTGAACCAATCAGTGGTGTTTTTCACATAGTCCTGACTTTGGGCTTCCTTCAGTTGCCTCAAGGCATTCAGAGCATCAGTCATGTTTGAGGAATGCACATTGTCCGGGATGTAGGTACAGCAGGTGTTGTCGAAGAGGACACATAGTCCTCCTTTCTCGGCGAGAATCATATCCAATGCTACTCTGTGTTGCATTACTGCAATGCGCAGAGCGTCGATTTCTTGGTTTTGTTAAATCGTTGATTTTACATGATGCGTTCAGAAAGAGTCCAAATCGATAATCCAATGTTTCAATCCTTAACATGTTTTTTTCCGGTTCCAACCCACGGAAACAGTGAGTGGAGGACCTTCAGTCCAGTGGTCCATAGTTTGAATTCCTCGGGCACATCACTGCCGTGCACACGGGTCGTGTGGTTGGATACCTGGAGATGTTGATCTTCCTTTCCGTCGTGTGGTTGGGGTGGTGTTTACAGCGGTCATCCTGAAGGTGTGGTCTGATATGAAGATGGGGGCACAAACTCCGGTCCAGCCTGGGGGTAGTATGAAATAAGCACGTTGTCCACATAGCCAGGCCATTCCTTGGACCCAGTAAGTGCCATTTGAGGGGCCGGTCATGTTCACAGGGGCACCTTCTCCACTTCCAGCGGTCTGATTACAGTTAGTGGTGTTTCCAAGCGGTCTGTTACCGTTGTTTTGCTGGTAGCACATGGAGTGGTTCTTCCCTGGGGTTTGGTCCAAGAACACTGGGAAGTGAATGGATGTGTTCCGGTTTGTCACGTTGAAGTTGATCCAGAAAAGTTGGTCACACGTTCCATTGTCAAGTCCAGCGTCTTCAATGGTGATTATCTCGTGTTGGGGTGGTCCCTGAAAGATACTAAGGAAGTTAAGCGAGTAGATGGTAGATGAACTTGTCTCGTTGATGATGATTTTATTATGCTGATAGCCAACGCCCGAAAAGCTGGCGGCACGTTTGGCTTGTGTTTTGTTCTTTATTGTCCTCGAAAAGTGCGAGGAGTCCTGCTAGGAGCAGGAGGACAGCCGCTAGGACGGCGAGTGTCTTCATGACAGCCAAACACACCTAGATCCTCGGGTGAGTAGACTACTGGCGAGAAGTAGAGGGCGGGATATACCCAATCAGCCCTCTCTTCACCAGGTAGATCACCAGAAGGTAGGGGTGCTGGAGTCTATGAGTCTGGGCTGTCACTCACTTTCTTGCAGTGGCTTTGGTGAATCCAAGATGGTCTCTCTGCTATCTTACAGGCGGTTGGTGTGGTGATGAGCACTTGGTAGGGACCTTCCCAGCGGGGCGAGCTCCAATTCTTTCTATGGAGAACTCGAATCAGGACCCAATCACCTGGCTTCAACCTGCAAGATACTGGAGAAGATTCAGAAGGCAGTTTATTGTTCAAAACAATATCTTTGTTTTCTAGTAGCTTCGACATCCATTCTGCTAGTGTGGTCTCTCTGATTGATTTATCTAAAGGTTCACTTGTGATTGGCAGTGGAAATGGTCTGTCATGAATGATTTCAAAAGGTGTGAGTTTCTGAGAACCCTGTGTTAGTCTCATCCACATTTTTACTAGGCCTATACACTCAGGCCATGGTCTCCCTGTTTCTTCCATACATTTTCTAAGTCTCTGTTTTATTGTGCCGTTAGTTCTTTCCGCTAATCCTGCACTTTGCGGGTGATAAGCACAGTGATTTTTGATGCTGAATCCTAGTGCTTCAGAGACTTTGCTGATTACCTCATTGACAAAGTGTGTCCCATTATCTGATCTTATCAGAGTGGGGATGCCATATGTTGGAATAAAATGGTTACATAAGCATTTTGCTACTGAAATGGCATCTGCTTTCTTTACTGGGTAGATTTCTGGCCATTTTGAGATCACGTCTATGATCACTAGAGCGTATTTTGAGCCTTGGCATTCATTTAGTTCAATAAAATCCATGTGGATTGTGTGGAAAGGATGAGGTGGTGTGGGAAAATGACCTCTTTTTGGTCTGAGATTCCCTTGTGCATTGTGTTTTTTTGGCAAATCATGCATGTTCTGACAAATTCTTTTGCTGAAGTTTCGAAATTTAGAGTGTAAGTGTTTTGGAGATTATATCTACTGACACATGGAGAGTAACTCCATGTGTCACTAAGGCTGCTGTTTTGTGTAGAGATTTTGGAAGTATTGGTTTTCCTTCACAAACCATCAAGTCATCTTTTAGTTGCGCTCCGCATTTCAGCCATTTCCTTTGCTCAGCTGTGGGAGCTGCTTTTTGTTCATCCTTTAAAACATCAAGTGGTATTTGTGAGGGTGATGTTGACATTAGTGTGTCTACAGTTTGTTGTGCCGCTGATTTTGCAGCTTGATCTGCGAAGTTATTGCCTTTTGTTATGCTTGAGTTGTTTCTTTGGTGTGCTGCACATTTACATATTGCTAGCTGTCTTGGCAGTTATTACTTCTAAAAGTGTTTTTAGAAGATTTCTGTGTTGTACTGGATGTCCTGTGGAGGTAACCATGCCTCTATTTTGCCAGATTTTTGCAAAATGGTGTACTGTAAATGTCAACTCGTGGTTTGGTTTCTTCATCTAGCTTTCTTATGCAGCAATGTGCGTCGCCATCTTCCAGAGTGGGAAGAAGTGTGCTAGGGTTTAGCTGTCCACACTTCGGAATTCTGATGTGTGACTGTGAGAGTAAAATGTCTACATAGGAAAGTTGTCGTGCATGTGTGAGGTATGATAGATTTGCTTGCAGTAAGATGGAGGTCACAGCATGTGGGACTTTAATGATCAATGTGTGTCCTAAAACAATATCAGCGGACTTTTTAACTGCCTCTGCTGCGGCTGCACAAGCCTTCACGCACGTAGGCAGACCCAATGCAACGGAGTCTAATTTACACGAATAAAATGCAAGTGGGCGTTGTTTTTCCCCAAAGGCCTGTGTTAGAACAGCCTTCATATAACCTGCACCTCCATCTACATGCGAGTAGAAAGGCTTATCATAATCAGGCAAAGCCAAAACTGTATTTGTCTGTAATGCCAGTTTCAAGTTACTGAATGCTTCTTCTGCTTTCTTCTTTGTAGATGCAACACTATATTTTGACTTAGGGCATTTTAGGCAATTTGTCACGGTTCTGGGTCAGTTTGGACCCAGTATTTTGAGTTTATTATATTTTGGTTTACTTTTGCATTATGGATTGTTCCTTATGTTCTCTGGCACTTTGTGTTTCAGTTATCTTGGTGTTTTGGATTTTCTCATTTTGTGGTGATGGTGATGATGATTATTGTTATTGAGTTCCATGTTTCTGTTTATTGGTATTTAGGATTTGCGTTCTCATGTTTTGTGTGGGTTTAGTTCCATGTGTCATTTTCTGTCTGTCTCTGTGTCAGGTCTGCGTCTTGGTGTAGTGTTCTCGTTTCCTGTTTTATTGTGAAGGTCCGCGTCTCATGTGAGTGTGTTCAGTTTTACCCGTCTCGTCTTGTTGATTATTCCCAGCTGTGTTCCCCACCTGTGTGTAATCTCCCTGTGTTTCTCTGTGTGTATTTAAGTCGCGTCTTTAGTCATTGTAGTTGCTGGTCCATCTGTGTATCCACCATGTCTCATCTGTGTGTTTCCCTGCTGCCAACCGTCATCTGTTTTCTGCTCGCTGTTATTCGTGTTCAGGTTTGTTCTTGTTCAGGCTCAGTAGTTTAGTTATCCCAGTATAGTTTAGTTCTCCGTTTACCATTTTGTCCATCTCTTTTGTTGTGTTTAATAAACCACCCTCACACCTTTACAAGTGCCTGCGTTTGGATCCTCTAATTCCCACACGGCTCATCTCACTCGCCGTGACACAATTCCTTTTTTCAAAGAACTCACACATCTTACATATTTCAAACTTTTAAGTTAGGAAAAAACTTTGCATTGCTTACAGCTCATAGCTCACAGCTCTAAAACTAAGCATTAATAAATCATATGCCTAATCATTATGTGTCACTGTGATCCACAAGTATGATCACAAATTTGTTTTTCAAACCAACAGAACAAACAAACAAAAAACAAATTGCCGATGGCATGAAGGCTTTACACACGAGTCAGGACACAAAAAGAAAAAGCTGCTGCCAGAAACAAAGCAGAAGTGTGAGGGGAAAAAAAAACTGAGCTCACAAACAGCTGCATGTGTGACCTTTAATATGCAGCTTCTGCTCTAAAAAACAAATAAAAATAAAAAATGTGTAACTTGCTCATCAGCTTGGTAGTGTCCACATATTTAATTCATTTTATTCAGCTTCTCAAACCTGTAGCTTTAGCTGTTGTATACAGGGTTTGGCTTATTAGTTGTTAGTATAGGTTTGCTCTTCATCTCAACAAAGTCTCATCTAGGATGACAGGTTTACAACCAGGTCAAGTGTCTCTATGCACTTGATTAGTTTAGGTATTTTCCTTATTTTCTTCATCTCATATATTATTATTATACTGAGTTTGAGCAAACCTTAAGCTTGAATCAGAGTACTTTTAACAATTATCCACCTCACATCATAACTGACTGAGGTGCCTCTTCTTATTAATATTATGTCACTATTAATGTTATTATTGTTTTGTTTTTCCTTTTTTATAACAGCAATAGTATATCACAATACACTACTTTACTACTAATATACAATAGTTTATTATTTTATATTTCATTATGTATCCATCAAAGGCTGATGTGACCTGCAGCTTCACACCTTCCCAAGCTGGAGACATTTGCTTTTCCACACTCTTTCCCTGGCTGAACAATGACACAGCCTTAATATACCTTATGCATTTCTCGATTTTATTTCATATGTTTTGTGTGAATTATCTGCTTTCATTTATTCTATTCGTTCAGCTTGGTTGTCTTCCCAATTTTGTTTCATTTGTTAGTACCAATTTACAGGTTGTTATCTTTCCTATTATTAGTTTGAATACATAAGCTCTAATTTAATTTAACCCTTTGTTTATTCCACTATGCATTCCTCTTGTATTTATGTGTATTCAGTTGGGTCTGTATCCAGCCCTTTTTAAACTTTGATCTCTAATCTTTTACTTGATGAGGGATTACTATGTTCTTCCTGATATGGGTGAATGTATAGTGGGACGTTTTGTTTTCTTAGGCTTTCTCCATCTACAAGCACTAATTTGTCCGGCGCCTGGACATTTTTTTTCTAACCACTGCTCGTCAGCAGTGAGTTTTGGTGGGCTGATTACCCATTGTTACAACACAACTGCAGAGCTTTCTCTGGTATGAGACTCAGGAGTGGTTGCTGACACGGCCTCCAACTCCGAGCTACTCGCGGAGCGGTGTCAGTTTTATGGGACGGAGCCCAACCTACTTCTCCTTTGTCACCAGTACTTCAGCGTCTTACAGCAAATAAAATAACACTAACAACTGGAAGCAACTCAGCAGCGTATTGTGCTGTAAAATTAGTTTACTTCCAACAGACAGAAAAATGACATACACAAAACACATATATTCACTCTTGTTTCTTTATGCGCGCGGGTCCTTGCGGAGGACCAGGCCAGTTTTAACTTTTTCAAGTTAAGTTTTAGACGTCTTAAATCCTTACAGCGGATTACTCTCTTTGTGCACCCGTGCAGTGGGTCAGCCTAATGCGCTATTAATCCTTGCGGCGGATAAGACCTATGCGCTTTTTTTTAAAACAAAGAGTTTGTTTCTCACCTCTCCAAAGGATCTGTAGTTAGGACGGAGATCTCCTCACTGCACCCCAGCGCCGTGGACCGTTCTAAATCACCCTGGCCTAGACCCGAATTCACGTTCTAGGGCTCTCACCTCTACCTAGAGAGGGCTGTCGACAGACTTCAGGGTCGGCTTCTCACGGCGTCAGGATGCACTGAGGGTCTCTGGTTAGGAGTCACAGCCAATCAGCTGTTATTTCCCATCCAGCTCGAAGGACCAAGAAATATGTCAAAGGAAAAAACCTTAGAGAAGCAAGAAACACAAACTCAATTTATGGCATGTACATGGGCGAGGCTTACTGCGTGGCAAGACACAGGCAAGTCGCGCAGAGCCTCAGTCCGTTCTTTATTTTATAGCAGAGAATAGATTACACAGCATCTCTAGGTGGAGCATACGTAATAGAAAAACATCTCTAGATATGGTTATTGCATGAGTGGCTGTTATCCATAAGACAAGAGGAACTAGTATCTTTTGTCATATCAGCTTCAGGTTGGAACTGTCTCTGCCTGAGAGTGTGTTACTTTGTAACTTCCTCACGCATGCTTCTGTTCCTTAATCTGTAGGTTGCAGGCACATCATATTCTCACAAGAAATTATACTTAAGCAAAATAAAAGTTATCAAAGTAAGTAAATGTAAAAATCTCTTAACAATAACAATAATAACTTTATTTTTAAAGCACTTTCAAAGTGCTGTACAGCTATTTGAAACTAAAAAAAAGAATAAATAAAAGCGATAAATAGCAGTACAAGTAAAAACACAATAAAAGTTAAAAACAGTAAGAATTTAAAAACTAAAAGGCATAGAATTAAGACATGTGAGATAATCATCAGATAACAGTTATTACATTTATTTACTTTTTCTTGCTGTAGGTCAAAGGTCACTTTAGGTCAGTGTGCAGATTGTGATAAGTTTGTATAGTTTGGGTGTGAGACAGAAAGAATGGAACAATCAGCAGTGCAAATTGGTTTATTTATCACTGAATTGTTCTGTTCACTATAAGCAATATGACAGCAAGAAACAGCGACACATTAGGTAAGTATTGGGTATTTATTCATCGACAGCACATATCACAGAAAAAAAATTGCTGCCATGTTCCCTAAAGCAAGTTAAGCATGGAATTAATATATAATTCATAAATATTTCTGGTTTGTCAAGCTCATTTCCAAAGGACTGAGGAAAAGTGGAAAACTTCTTTTATCTGATCAATTACATTTAGACATTTTTCATGGAAATACACATGCTTCAGGCTAAAGAGCATCTGGCTTGTTATGCCTCTGTGATTACATGGATGTGCAAAAGGGCACATGCCATGGGTAACTTGTACATGTGTGAAGGCACCACTTGATATATAAAGTATTAAAGCGACGTAGCCATCCATCCAGATGGGCTTATCGTTTTAAGAAAAGGCGTTGCTTGTTTCTGCTTACTGTTTCGTCTCAGCTGCAGTCATTCACAAAACTCATTCACTGCAGCTACTAAATAATGATATTGGCATGCAAACATTCAGATATCCATACATTTCATTTTTTGTTTGGTAGATGTGTATTCCATTTATACAAGGTTCAAAAGTTACAAACATCAGTATAACTTTCTTTAACTTCTAAAATTATTTTAGATAAGTTTAAAAATGTTAGTTCCAGTTAAGTTCACGCTAGTAAGTTCAGTAAGTTCAGTCTACACTTCAGGGTCTAATATAAAGTATAGAGAGCATGTGCTGTTAGGTCGATAAGGTTTTAATTCAATGGGGCTATTTTTTGTTTTTGTTTTAATTGCATTAACTGTTTCTGGGTTTACACAGGGCTCCATAGTGTTGTGTTTTACACATTTGCCTACTACGTGACAGATCCCTGGCTCAAGACCAAAATCCATACAAATCTATCAAATCAACTGTGCAGAGCTATCTGCTGTGTTGACCCCTTGTAAGGTAGCAGCTGAAAGAAGCTTCAGATGCTCAAAATCAATTAGACAAACTAGCATAAGTTTAAATGAAAGGATTGCTTCATTTTCTTGAATGAAATCCTTTGCATTTAATGACTGCCTGAAGTATAGAACCCATGGATGTGGTCATGAGGCGGTTTCTCCTGAAATTTGTTTCCAGTAACTGAAAAGCATCTACTGATCTATAAACTCCATGTTGAGTTTGTTTGATGAAAATCTGTCAACTCTGATCTATAAGAGGTTAATTATAATTATATATATATATATTTACAGGGTGTACCTTGCCTCTCGCTCTATGCTAGCTGGGATAGGCCCCAGCACCACCCAGGCGACCCTGATAAGGATAAGCGGAAGAGAATGGATGGATGGAAGTCGAAAATTTGGGTTATCATTTCAAAATTTCGACTAATAACTTTTAATTTTAATACATTTTAAACGATTTCATCAGTTTTGAGTTATTTACTGAGAAATGTGAGTTAGAAAGTCGATATTTGTTATGTTCAGTGTTGGGAAGGTTACTTTTAAAATGTATTCCACTACAAAATACCGAATACATGCCCCAAAATGTATTCTGTAACGTATTCCGTTACGTTACTCAATGAGAGTAACGTATTCTGAATACTTTGGATTACTTAATATATTATCATGCTGTTTACAACTACGTGAATGTACTATTGCTGTGATTTATTACTGATACTGAAGGTCCGCGGCTCCGAACCGTAGTAAAGGGACCTCTGGCTAATACGGTGGGTTCCGTGTCGGGCTGGTAGCCGAAAACTAGCTTTACTTTGTTGTCTGGGTCAACTTTGCTTGCCAGAGACAGAGAGAGGCGTTGAAAGGCTGCTCCAACGGAACTTATTTTTTCCGGAGGAAAACACGAACACAGTGTACAGTTGAGTCTTAATAGCTTACTTACAAATGGGCTCGTCAGGCACTCTTCTTGGCTGCAGTGGTTATTATTATATTTACATGCTTCCAGCTCCCGTTTTTGCTCCGTGACAGCTCGGACTTTTCCTTTCTCTCCCTCCCTCGCTCACAGACACATAACGTGTATGGTAGTCCATTCTCCCTGCAGCACGGACTACACTGCCCAGGAGGCTACATTCTTTAGGGCCATGCCTGTAGCATTCTGCCTTTTAGCTTAGCACAACAACAACAACAAAAAAGCGCTCTCTCACCCAGGAAACACGCAGAGAGAGAGCGCGCGTCACCCTGTAACCATGGCAACCGTAACGCTGCCGCCTGGAACAACAGAACGTAGCTGTCAAACAAACCCAAACAATCCTGACCCGCGACAATATGAAACAGGAAAGTACCGCAGTGTAATCCATTTATTTCAACAAAGTAACTGTATTCTGAATACCACCTTTTTAAACGGTAACTGTAACGGAATACAGTTACTCATATTTTGTATTCTAAATACGTAACGGCGGTACATGTATTCCGTTACTCCCCAACACTGGTTATGTTCCGGTGATTATTGAAGTTTTAAGTCAGGTTAGAAAATGTTTACATAACATTAGTGTTCCGAGCTACTGTAGAAGTAGAAGAAGAAGCGAGCGGGGTTCTTGTCATTTACATGTTTCAGCGACTTACTCAAGAGTTTAAGATCATTCAACCATCTGTTTATACATGGTTTAGCTTTGAAATGTCTGCATTTGTGAATAAAAAATGTTCCCAGTAAGCGGCGGCCCCGGTTGCGTTCTTGTTTATATGGGAACATCTCGTCAACGTAACTTCCTGTTTGGTCCTGCTGAGTGGCGGGAGATTCCAGCATGGCGGTGCAGCCGAAACAGAACCTGTCCATGGACAGCGCAGCCGAGCACGGCTTTCTTAACTTCATTTTCTCCATGCCGGAGAAGCCGGACACCACATTCCGGATATTTGACCGTAACGATTACTATACGGTTCACGGGAAGGACGCCATATTCGCGGCGAAGGAGGTTTTCAAGACGAACGGGGTCATCAAGTATTTGGGTTCAGGTAACTAGCTTAGCTGTGCACTGAGCTAACTTCAGCTAGCGCTTTTAAACAAGTAAGGGGACGAGGGGTCTGTCGGTGCCTTTACTATTAAGCTAACCTAGTTTGTGTGAACAACGTGTAGTCAGAGGTAGGGTTTCACAGGTTGTAGCTAAGGTGGCTACTATTAGCTGCAGCCCTAGCAGGTCCTGTACGTTCAGAAGCATTGCCATGGCTAATTCAATGTTGGACAGAGTATGTTTTTGTGAGGGGTCCTCTTACAGTTGAGTGTTTTCATTTATTGTCTCAGGGACTTTTAAGCTGTTAACTGCTTCTTTTTATTTGTTTTAATTGAGATAACTCCATGAGCTACAAATTTCCTGTGAGGTCACTGACAGAAAAACATGGAGAACAAAAACTGCTTCACCCAGATATTAGATGTTTTAGTCTCTATAGCTAGCTGCATTTCCTTTCTTCTGTGGTAGTTTTCAGCACACAACACAAAAACCTGCATGACTTGCAACTTTGTGTTGACTCTAAATTTAACACTAGGACAATTGATGGAGTTTAAATACCTTGGGTCAACCATGGAGAGCAGTGGATAGTGCACAACAGAAGTGAAGAAGAGAGTACCGGGAGGGTGGAGCAGGTGGGGATGAGTTTCAGGGGTAATTTGTGACAGGAGGGTAGCAGCAAGAGTGAAAGGGAAGGTGAAACCTGTTGTGATGTATGGTTTAGAGACAGTGGCATTGAGAAAAAGGCAAGAGGGAGAACTGAAGATGAAGGAGGATGGACAGGATTAGAAATGGTTATATTAGAGCGACAGCTCAGGTTGAGCATTTTGGATACAAAGTTGGAGGGGCAAGGATTTGGACATCTACAGAGGAGGAATAGTGGATGTATTAGACAGAAGATCCCTAATTGGAACTGCCAGGGAGAAGGAAAAGAGGAAGCCCACACAGGAGGTTTATGGACATAGTGAAGGAGGACATACAAAGCAGGATGCTGGGGACAGGCTGAGATGGAGACAGATGATCTGCTAAATAAAAAATGCCACCTGGTCACATGAGATACTTGTGCACTGAAACCACCAGCACTCTGTGCCATCAGAAGGAGACATTACAAAGAATTTGACATGTTCTTGTTGGTCAACAGGGAGTCGCAAGCTGGAGAGTGTGGTCCTGAGCAAGCTGAACTTTGAGGCCTTTGCAAAAGATTTGCTGTTGGTGAGGCAGTACAGAGTGGAGGTGTACAGGAACCACAGCAAGAGCAGCAAGGAGCACGACTGGAAGATTGAGTACAAGGTACTGTGCTGGCTATTGAGACATATCAGGGTGGTTTTTGCTTGTTTAAAAAAACGACTCTGGATCTTACCTACTGTGTCTAAATGCAGGCCTCTCCAGGAAACTTGACTCAGTTTGAGGAGATCCTTTTTGGTGGGGGAAGCGGCGCAGAGGGCTGTGCAGGTGTCGTAGCCGTGCGGCTTGCAACTGGAGCTGATGGACAGCGTGTTGTCGGGGTCGGGTATGTGGATGCAGCCCAGAGGACGATGGGAGTGTGCGAGTTTCCAGACAATGAGATATTCTCCAACTTGGAATCCCTGCTTGTCCAAATCAGTCCCAAAGAGTGTCTCTTAGCCCAGGGGGAAGCCAACGCTGATGGAAGTAAACTGCGTGAGGTATGTGGGCACGGTAATTACTAAACTTATGTTAAATAAATCAGTATAAACATCAGTCTTGCCTAATGGGAAATCTTTAAACGAGTCTTTCTGTTCTTTAAACCAGGCTGGACTTTTTTTTTTTTTTTTAATAATCTGGCAGCATAAGCAGAGATTTTGATGCGAGTATGTTGTTGTTTCTGTATGTCTGTGTAGGTGGTGCAGCGTGGCGGCATGCTAGTCTCTGATAGGAAGAGAGCGGAGTTCAACAGCAAGAACATGGTCCAGGATCTCAACCGGCTGCTGAGAGCAAAGAGAGGGGAGACTGTGGCGAGCAACACCCTACCTGAGCTGGACAAACAGGTGAACAACAGGAAAAAACAAACATTTTGATAAAAGGTGGTGGTTTGAAAAAACTTTTGTCTTTATTTTACAACAACATTTTGAATTAAGCATTATTGGGATAATTTATGTATTGATAAAATCCCAGTCATAACAGCTCCTCCTAACTAAACAACACACTCAGGCTGAAGGCCGTGTATATGAAGAGGTCATTATGTGGGAAGTTTGACCATAGCGTCCCTTGTGTGGTGTCACTTTCAGGTGGCAATGTCATGTCTGGCTGCAGTGGTGCGTTTCCTTGAACTGCTCTCTGATGAGTCGAACTTCAACTCCTTCAGCCTGACCACTCTGGACCTGGGTCAGTACATGAGGCTGGACAACGCCGCCGTCAGGGCTCTTAATCTCTTCCAGGTAAGTGACCCGTGTCAACACCTCAAAGTTTTCACCTTGATAAAAGCACCAGAATAACAGAAGTGTTCTTTTCTTGGCTCTTTGTGGTTGCAGGCTCTGTAGGAACTGTGGTTCTTGAGATTTTCAGATGTTTCTTGTTGTGCTAGAAAAACAAAAAGATGTGATTTGGAGAATTCAAAAGCACACATTTGGGAATAACCAGCAAGAAATTTAGAAAACCAGCAACCCTTTAGAGTTCTAGTAGCTGCGACATGTTGAATTTTATTGACTGAGCCTGTTTTTTTTCTGTTATGTAGAAAATACGTATGACTATGATAAAAATATTCCCAATATGTCCGTGCATCACTGTTATTCTCAGGACTAACATGCAAATTGTATACTTCAGGGTTCACCTGACGACACCACCGGAGCTCACTCGTTGGCCGGTTTGTTGAACAAGTGCCGTACGCCGCAGGGTCAGCGGTTGGTCAACCAGTGGATCAAACAGCCCCTCATGGACAAAACTAAAATAGAGGAGAGGTAATACAGTGATGAGGGATGGAGGGTTTCTGTACCTTCAACAAATCAAACTTAGCAATATGCCAGATCTGTAGGCGATAAGACCTCCTAGTCCCAGTTCAGCATAACAGTCATTATACATTTAAAGGAGGCATTTAAGGGAATAGAAGTATGGTATTATGAATCAGCCCTCGTGTTTTTATAATTTGACAGGAAAAGTCGAAATGGATGCAGAAATTTACTGATATGTCCACATACATGGAAATTCTGTAGTGAACTTTTTTTAGGCAAGTTTTCTTGTAATTTCTTTGAGTAGTCTTCAGGAATATTTCTCCAGACCTCCTCGAGGACATTCAGAGGTTTTCTTTGGATGTTGGCTGCCTTTTGTTCTGTTCTCAGTCAAAGATGATCTCATACTGCTTCAATAATGCTGAGGTCCGGGCTCTGGGGGAGGCCAGTCTACAGGACTTACAATTACTGAGGATCTTGACATTTTTGTGCAGGCTTGACCTGGTGGAAAGCTTTGTGTGCGACTCTGTGCTGAGGCAGACCTGTCAGGACGATTTGCTGAGGCGGTTTCCCGATCTTCATCGACTGGCCAAGAAGTTTCACCGTCACACGGCAACGCTGCAGGACTGTTATCGCGTCTATCAGGCTGTGAGCCAAATACCGACTCTTATCACTGCTCTGGAGAGATACTCAGGTAAGCTGCAGCTGATACACTGTTTACCTCACTCTACAATCTGTTTTGCAGGCTGCAGGAATGCTGTCTTGTTTGCTTCATACGGCTGATTTGACAGTTTCTTAATTGTTGTTATTTGGAGTCCAAAGATCGTTGTTGCTTTGTCGTGCTGACTGTGTGTAAACAAAGGATGCTGTTTTTCATGGAACTATTTATGTATTGAATCAGATGAATTCAAAACTGAGATGTGGTCTGCTTCAAATCATTTTTAGCTAAAATTTAGGCTAATACTTTGTTTTTGTTGCAGGTAGCTACAAGGTTCTGCTGAATGCAGTGTTCCTCTCGCCTCTCAGAGACCTGCAGACTGACTTCACCAAGTACCAAGAGATGATTGAAACCACACTGGACATGAACCAGGTCTTTTCATTTGCTTCAAAGTATTTTGTCCTCAGTTTGCACACAGTCTGTTGTGCATTTGACTTATTTCTTGATTCGTGTAGATTGACCACCACGAGTACCTGGTGAAGGCGTCATTTGATCCGGTGCTGAGTGAGCTGAGAGAAAAGATGGATGTGCTGGAAAAAAGCATGCAGGCCGTGCTGAACAGTGCAGCAAGACAACTAGGTGATTACAGTATAAACAGTATATACATAACATGAAACAATAACCTGGACATTATTAATTAGTATATACAAAGAATCTGTTCTTAGAGGAATAACTTGTGACAGATTATAATATAATTCTTCACTATGTGGATCGCTGCAATGAAAGTATCGCATGAATATAGTGATAAATAACTTAATAATTTTTTTCTTTTAATTGTAATTTAAACTGTGTGTTGGCCTACAAGAAAACAAAAACAGGTAGTTTACTAAATAGGTTCTCTGGTAATTAATGTTAATGAGCTCTTGAACAGGTGTACCTAATATAGTGGCTAATGACTGTGTGTCCTAACTAACCTGGTGCCGCAGCAATCCATGTGAAAGGCAGATGACGGCCATCTAAAGGAAGGTTTCCACTTTGGCTTTTATGCTTGAACAGATCGGCGAAACTTTGTGTTTCAGGTCTGGAGGCGGGTAAAACCGTGAAGCTGGAGTCAAACGCCGTGCTGGGATTTTACCTGAGAGTCACATGCAAGGAGGAAAAGAGTCTGAGGAACAACAAGAATTTCACCACGCTGGATGTGCAGAAGAACGGCGTGCGCTTTACCAACAGGTGTGCCTCACCGCGCCTCTAATGTCAGCAGACCCACATCACATAACGCTGCTCTTTTTTTTTTGTTGCCATCTGATGATTCACGCCGATGAATGTTCGCTTGCAGTAAGCTGAGCTCTCTGAACGTGGAGTACACCAAAAGCAGGGAGGAGTATGAGGAAGCCCAGAACGCCATCGTCAAAGAGATCATCAACATTGCCTCAGGTGAGGAATCTCATCACATGCTGCTCACTGTCTTCTCAGCATGGCATCGATTTGAACAGCAGAGGAAACGATTGTATCCGGGTTACGTGAAAACTGGAAATTTCTTTATTGCATGAAAGTTGCTTTGTGAGACCTTCCGTTTAATTGATTTCGTTCACATTTTCTGTAAAGGTCAGTAAAATCTACAGCGCTTTGAATTTTTGCATAGATGTTGAAGAACTGGTGATGTTGCGGTCTTTCTTTTATCAAATACAAAATCATTTTGGAGACTGCACATGATGCGGTCTCCTGCCTGCGACTGTTCATTCAAGGCTCTAAATGTTTTAAACCGTCAGGTTACGTGGATCCCCTCCAGACGCTCAGTGATGTGATAGCGCAGCTGGACGCCGTGGCGAGTTTTGCCGTCGCATCGGTGTCTGCTCCTGTGCCGTTCGTTCGGCCTCGATTCCGGCTCTTAGACCATGGCTGTAGGCGCATGGAGCTGCTGCAGGCCAGACATCCCTGCATGGAGATGGATGCAGACACTGCATTCATACCTAATGACATCAGCTTTGTCCAGGGAGAAAAGAGCTTCTATATCATAACAGGTAAAAAAAATAAGCACAGATTAAGTCAAGGGTGGAATTAAAGGCAAATTCTCCCATGTGGGCTATCTGGCTCTCATTGATGATGAGACCCATCACTGTAAAAATCAGCCCTATGTTGTAATAAATGCAGCTTTTATTAAGTGTTGGAAGTACCTCGATAATCATTATACATTTTCCAAACCTTTGCAGGACCAAATATGGGTGGCAAGTCCACCTTTATCCGGCAGGTGGGTGTGATCGCCCTGATGGCTCAGATTGGTTGCTTTGTGCCATGTGAGAAGGCGGAGCTTAGCGTGATTGACAGCATCCTGGCAAGGGTGGGTGCAGGAGACAGCCAGGTGAAAGGGGTTTCCACCTTTATGTCCGAGATGCTAGAGACGGCCGCCATTCTGCGGTAAGAACAGACGATCTTTGTTAATAGTTATACAAATAACTGATGAGCGGATTTTCTGATCGTCTGTGTTGTCGTTACAGTTCGGCCACAGAGAAGTCGCTCATCATAATCGACGAGCTCGGCAGAGGCACGTCCACCTACGACGGCTTTGGTCTGGCCTGGGCCATCAGCGAGCACATCTCCTCCAAAATCGGCTGCTTCTGCCTGTTCGCCACCCACTTCCACGAGCTGACGGCGTTGGCAGCTCAGCAGCCCACCGTCCACAACCTGCACGTCACAGCCCTGACGTCGCACAACACGCTCACAATGCTGTACAGAGTCAAGCCAGGTCAGCACGCAGCACGTGGTTTCGCTCGGGGTTAACGCAGCTTTGTGCTTTTAAAAATATTAATCTCAACAAATGATAAAAATCAGCCATAGCGGCTTCAGAGTGATCCGTCTCTGTCTTCAGGCGTGTGTGACCAGAGTTTTGGAATCCACGTGGCCGAGTTGGCTTGCTTCCCGCCGTCAGTGCTGGCCGCTGCAAAGGAGAAGGCGGAGGAGCTGGAGGAATTCCAAGAACCTGCAGGAGATATGTCGGAACAGGAGGAGGAGCCCGAGGCTAAGAGGCGAAGGACAGACAAGCAGGTAAGGCTCAGATTTCCACTAATATACCATCACCATAATCTAGATAGGTCGGTGTCCATAGTGACATTTATTTAGCATTTAATAAACACGCTACATTGTTGTTACAATTGATGTATTTGTCAACAAATCGTCTTCTTTGCCACTGGACCAGAAGCAGGCATTCGTGATTTAGATGCGATGCTAGGCAATATAGGGATGTTTTTTCACTGAACCATAAATGGTGATTTTGAATTTTGTGAAGGAGATACTCTCATGGCTGGTTGAGTGACGCAGCTGACCGGCCAATTGGTGGAGTCTGTTGATGTCGGTTGATACCCCTGCCGAGCATTCGCTTAAAAAAAGTACCTGGTAACAGGGTCTGCCGCCTAATGGAAAAACCATAAAAACACAGTTGAGCCGAGCTGAGTTGGTACTAATGGAAAGGAGGCATAAGTGTGCGTTTGTGCTGCAAACAGAAACTACTGGTCTTCCTGATAATAGCTGATTTTTATAAAAAGAAGTGTAGCGACAAAAGTCAGGGCAGGGGGCAAAAATAAGAACACACTTGAAGCCGTTAAGGGAGTGAGAGTCTGTTGTAGGGCTAATACAGAGGCAGTCGACAAGCATTTGCACTCACACCACTAACTGCATGTCTTTGGACTGTGGGAGGAAGCTGGAGACCCCAGAGAGAACCCCTGAGGACAAGGGGTAAACTCCACAATGAAAGGCCCTGGCCAGATGGTGGAGTTGAACCCATGACCTTCTTGCTGTGAGAATAATCACAGCACCACCATGTTGCCCCATTTCTGTTGAGCTTAGTCTCTGGATGCATTAAAGAAGTCTTGACCTAGATATCCACTGGCTCTGAAAGTCTGAAATACTGGCCCCCTCCTCCAGAGGAGAAGTCATCAGACTTCAGCCTATTGATTCCTACATTTATTAATTCTTTTTTTGCACCAGTTTGCCTGATTGCAAGCAAAATGATTGCTCAGTGGCACTGAAACAACCGTAATTTCTGACAATTTAGTTACTCAAAAGACTTTATGTGCAGTTCAGTTTTATCTCAGCTGTTTCACTGCAGAGCCAGATGTGATAAGAAATTTTCCTAAGCAAGATCCAGTAGCACAAACTTGAATTCCCCCGTAACAGGGGAAATATTAGTTGAATTTTGGAGGAGCAGAAGCTCTGGATCTTTTAAAAAGCTGAAGACGAAAACAGGATGGTGTCCACAGCAGGATAATGAACAACACAAGTCAAGATCCACATCGGACTTCCTCAGAAGGTGCGAGCTCAGGTGCTCAGTCCTTCAGTAAATAAAACTTCTGTTGAAAGTCTGCGGTTAGACATATAAGTTAACTTGAGGCAAGAATCTCAGAACTAGAAATCCTTTTCTAGGAAAAGTCACCACCCCAAAAGACTCCTCGCTGCTACAAACCGCTCTGATAGTTCCCAGTGTTAGTAATTACTGACCGTGAAGGATAACAGAACTGTCGCTTTGAGCCCTTTTTCTCTTTTGATATTTTAACACTGTAAAAAGATGAGTATTTTATTCTCCACGGTAAAGGAATGTAACAAGCATTGCAGTATAAAGAAGAGTAAAAAAATACACTTGTTGCTGTGTTCTTATAGATGAGCTCATTGCGGCAGCCAATCAGATGAAAGCTGACTTAAAGGCAGCAAAAGCGCCTGGTTTAAGAGAGTAGAGCTGAGGTCCATTCAGAAACCAGATGAGGGAGTATGTCTGTGAAGGTTCTCAGTCATCCAGGTCATCGTAGTCTAAGGAGCATGGAAAGAAAAGCGTCTTCTTTAAGTTGCTTCAAGCAACCAGATGTGGGAGTTTGAATATCTTGTAACACCCCATGCCCTGCTTATTTTTCAGGTGGGGGAAAACCTGATCCAGAAATTTCTGCAGAAGGTGAAGTCTCTTCCTCTTGCCACCATGGCTGAGGAGGAAGTGAAGGCAGAGCTCAGGAAAATGAAGCGGAAGCTGGTCGCCAAAAATAACACGTACATCAGCGAGATCCTTGCACACTGCGTTCCTGTTAAAACTGCTTGATTTTTAAACCCCTACCCGCTGTCTGCTCTGCAAAGTTAAAGTTCATCACTGTAGCGAAGAACACTAGACCGCTTATACTGTAGTTTTCCAATAAAGAATTTTTGCCAATATGCAGACACGTTTTTGTCCCAGTTATTTCACGAGATTGCTCTGTCGCTTAGCCTCTAAGTTCATGTTATTGGCCTTAATGCAGATCGGTGACACCAGTAATTTCTACAGTGTTTCTACTGTTGGTCAGGAGGTTAGAAAGCTCACCTCGGGTAATACTGTGTGTATAATTGAGACTAATTGCTTAAAGAGCTCTGATGACTCGATGCAGTATGGATAATGAAGTTAGTTCTGCTGGTAAATCACATTGAGGTCTAAATACATTACCATATGATAGCTGACTAACAGTACTCGTCAATTTCCTTATCTGCTTATCCAGGTTAGAGTTGTAGGATTGATACTGATGATTTGTCCAAGTCTTGGCACATCAATGTAAAACTTGTATAGTATCACATCTCCTTTATTTTGGATCAGATTTCTTTAAAAAAACAAAACTACAATTACGTCTTTTTTTTCTTGTTGGAATAATTTAAAATTGCTGAACTTGGCTGGACGCACAACTTCAGGAGTCCTAGTAGTGCCAAAATCTTCTTTCAATTTTGAGGGCACTGAAAAAAAATAATTTCATTTGTTATTCACTTAGCAAGTGAAAGGTCACTGGTCAGGAAGGGCATCTGGCATAAAACTGTCAAATGTAGCACTAATGCTGTGGCAAGGAAGTAGCTGAAAAGTAGTTCTCACCTTATTTAACAACCTTATTGTGGACAGTGGACTCCTTTGCACTTATATTAACTTGTCCCGACTGAGTGTACACCTTTCCATATGTGGGACAGTCCTTTAAGACCCGTGTACCTGAACTTATACACCTCTTTTCCTTCAAACTAATCCTGGTGTAATTCCAGGTTTGGAAATAATTGCTCTTCAGATCGCCAACATACTGCAAACAGTCAGGCTGCCAATGAGTACTACTCACCTATGACACATCTGTGCCAAAGAGAAATGGTCTCAGCTGGTAGCAAACTGGTTGTAGTCTTGTTATATTCCTACATAAAAGCATTGTTACCAAGTATCTCATCTTAGTTAAATTGTCTATCCTGCAGCAAATACATCACTATTTGTGGAGTTTGTTTCAGATCTGAGGTTCTGAGTAAATATGTATTTGTATGTAAGCGGTAGCAGCAATTTTCACTAGTTTATCACATTGAATAAGCATATCGCAAACAGATATCATGCAGTTGACTACTTAACCCCATTCAGTCCCAACTGATTGCAGACTTTGTCAATCTATTGGTTTACACATTTTCCAAACAAGTGACAGCTACCTGGTTTGATCCCAGGAGGATGCACATATCCCTTTGGGGTTGTGACAGGAAGTGAATCTGGTGCAAAAAAAAAAATCTAGCAAATAAACATGTGGAACTACCTGCTGTGGTGCCACCTTGTGAAAAAAGGACTTTATCCTCATTGATGATGGAACTGTTTCTACACTGGGCCCAGACATTGTGTCAGTAGAAAAGGAGTAATACATAAGTAAAGCCAAAACTGAATACTATGTATTTTTATAATCTTTCTCATACTGCCACATTGAGTCTCCTTTGAAATGTTCTGCTAGATATTTATCATCTTATACATTTCACCAGAATTCAGTCATGCTCCTTAAATTTGGAAGCCTGTAAGCTAAAGTAAGTAATCCTTCTCTGCTCCAATTACGTTTATAGTAAATGCTGAAAATGCTGTTAAATTGTGAGAAACCCCAAATTCTTTAAATATCTTAAGCTCGTAATGTGAATACCAATGCACCCACGCTGCAAAAGCATCATAGCACAAGTACCACCTCAGCCTAGAGGGAACCCACAGCTATTTTGTACACCAAATGATTAATATAGCCATAATTTTGATAACAAAATTGTGCAATCCTCAATCTTTGAACGCACACAGCCTTTAGACAGAAAACCTGATTCAGTCGTTCACAGAAACTCGTCTCTTTCTTCCTTCTGGCTTTCAGGCTTTGATCTGCGTACAGCTGCAATATTAAGTCCATCAGTCATTGTAGGCAAGTGCACCACGTCTCCAAACGGCCACTGGAAACAATCCAGCCATAAATCTTCCATTTACATGAATTACACATAGCAAACATCAATCTGAAATATCAGCAGCCGTTTCTGATGATTGACGCAGTTGTTCCATGACAATCCGAAACCCCTGACGGGCAACAGAAGACTCAGAGCAGCTGCGAGCAGTCAAATTATATCAGGGCAGTTTTTCACCATCATAACACAATCTCCTCGGGTTCTCGAGTTGCATTTTGTTTTTATAAAAACGGACATTTATTGCAAGTGAATTTAAAGACAGACACCTCTGATCTAATAAAGTTTTATTTTCTTAGAAATGGCCAGTTTCCTGTTTTCTTTTTTTGTCTTTCTAAGAAAGTATACCCTTTTTGGATTCCAACTAGCATCTACATAATGGTTATTGAATACTTCACAATATATTAAGTCTAGATGTTATGGTACATGCATACGATTCAGGCTGCATGAGGAGCCACAGTCACCACGATACACAGGGGTGGGGGTGAGACGGGAGGATTTTTTTGGGGGGTGGGGTGGGGTGTGACTGCAGATTGTCTCTTTAGTTCCAGTTTTAGAGGAGTCTTGACACCTCCTATTGAAACCCTCTCCACAAAAAACACTGACTGCATCAATTTATAAACATATAATCACGCGCACACAACTTTCACTGTACACGACACACATTTACACTCATACTTTTTATACAACTGTGGAGCTGCTCCACATGCCATTGAGTCTAATATACTAGAGAGGGGTTTCTTTTTTTCCTATTTCCTTTTTTTTTAGTGTTTAAACAAGTTTCTCTTTCACAGAAAGAACTTCACAACTGGAACGTCTGAGTTTCTGCAGCCTGACAGGCTGTTTGGGCGGGAGAAGGGACGCTAACCAAAGAAAAATAATAATTATAATAATATATAATAAAATAAAAGACATTCAAATACAGTCAGCTTTTTGCTCAAAAATACAAAACTACATGAGAAAGCATTGAAATAAAATCCACTGATCTGAACATATATTAAAAAAAGAAAAAAGAAAAAAAAGCTTAAGTGCTCCATCACACGCGCGCACACACACACGCACCATCTTGCTTTTACCCACACACACGCACACAACAGAGCAACATCCACCCATCCGTTGCCTAGGTACAACTGCCTGGGCAGCCAATAGAGATGGCAGCTACGAGGAAGCAGGAAGTCTTTGACAGCAGTTCTTATGATGACGACGATGGTGATGATGGTGGTGTTGGTGAAGAGGGGTAGGAGCTGAGGTTAAAGAACTGTGAGATCGTCAATACTCGAACCTCTCTGCATAACTTTTCTCTTCCTCCCGTGTTTGTTTATAGACTGCAATAGGAAACGCTCCAATAAGGAATCTCTTGTGGCCTTTCGGAGTCTTCCCTCAGCTCCACAGCTCCCTCTAGTGAAGTCTGCCTCCACTGCAGCTCATCTCCCTGCAGGCAGCAGAAAGCCGCTTCCTCTGCAGCCTCTTTTACCTCGATCCCGTCCGAGAGCGCCGCAATCAGAGTCTCTCTGGGTCCTTATGGCTGCGAGTGGATGCGTGTGTGTAACTGTGTGCGTTTATGTGTGTATGGCCGTGTGTAATGTCATGTGTCTGTACGCTTATGGGAGAAAATAACTCGACCAGAGGCTTTCAGTTATGTTGCAGCGTGTTGGACTCGATGGGCGGTGCCGAGTCATACAGAGTGTCCGTGTCGTGTGTTGGCTCTCCCGCCAGCGTGCACGGGTTGGACAACGTCCCCGCTCCACAGTCACAGAAAAACCTGAAGACAACATAACCAGGGATTTAAGCATAAACCTCAGAGACATTCAGGTACAAGAACTACTTGCTTTGCCTGAAACAGATGCATTTTTTGTCAATATTTAATAAAAGTTATTAAATATTAAAACAGTGAAAAAAGAAAAAACTAAATCCTCACCGATCGTGCCGTATAAACTCTACATCATGTCCTTGGTGGCATTTTTTGATACAGTTAACACAGATGGCATTCCTATCTGTTGTATTACAGGTGTGACATCTGGAGAGACAAAGGGGAAAAACTCAAATCAGATTCCTTTTCATAACAGTAAGGTCAAATAAAGTAATCTCAAACCCCTGCACTAATTATTATTATTATTATTATTGTTTAGCGACCTGCTTATTAATTTCTAGCTCAACCATTTGATCTTTAAATTCAAGACACTTCTGGCAATCCTCACAGCTGGAGGATCATTTCTGCCTCAGCTTCACTGTACAATTCCATCTTTGCACCAGGCATAAAAATCAGTCAGTAACAAAATTGGCAAACATATCAGTCAAATACAGGAGCGTGCTTTAAGGAGAAATCTGGGGACTAGAACAGCAGCTCAAGAGGAATCCGTCTATAGTCAAATTAAATGGACTAATCAGCTTTCAATCAAGTGCCCAATCATTTCAGCTCTAAATAAAGCAGGCCTATTATACTCATTTATTCTTTGCATGATTCACATGCTCAAAGCACTTTCTCTCTGCTTAAAATAAGGCATTTTAGCTCCTCTCCTTTTAAGCCAACTTTCTTCTAATTGGCTGTCCCTACCACAGCAGCAGGTGGGTGGGGCTAGTGTGCTCACGGCTACATCTCTATGCCTTAATGGCACTTTATTGGCATCACACAGATTCAAAAATTGAAAGGAAAAAAAAAAAAAGGAGTAGTTCAATCTGAAGCCTGAGCGTTTGGCTTAGTAGGTTACTCACACATGTACGCAAGTAGTAACTACAGAAAATGACAAGCAGGGTAATGAGAGGGTCAATGAAAGGTCTGGGGAGGAATTAAAGGTATCCACACCGGCAAAGACCATCAGCGACCAGAGAGCATGAAATAACAAAGTGCCTTCAAATGGGCATGACAGGATGCCAAACACAGTACTGTTCAAAAGCCTTGAGCCACTCATTTCTTGCCACTGTTAGGAAAATGAGTGCAGTGATTCATTAAAGCACTGACATAGCTAAAGAAAGGTGGACAAATGTATTTTTGTGCCTAAAATACAATTTAAAAGTGGTTCTTTGCCAAGTTATCGGTTACATTTAGAGAACACTGGTTCATCCCTTTAGCTAAGTGCCCTTTTATGATTGAATGAGTCACAAGTCAGTGTTAAGTGTCTTAGCAAAAAAAGACTATAGATGGACAAGTATACATAAGGCAAACATTAACAGAAAGTTTGGCTCCTTGGAAGAAGAATAAATGAGAAGCAGCTCAAAACTTCTGCAGAGTATTACACATTAGAGGGTTGCCCAAGTAACCAGGGTCTGGAATGTCAACTAGCATTCAGCTACCAGCTAAAAAGCCATTTTCTTGGAGTCAACCGTTTTGTGTGTGGATGGTCCTTAAGCCTTCACTAAAGGATGCAAAGTTGTTGGGTCCCATTATTTGAGCATCCTCATTGTATGGGTTTGTGTATATACACATGACAGAAAACATACTGGCGTGTCTCTGACGTGCTTTACCTGTAGAAATCGTGCATGGGGTAACTGGTGTAGCTGGAAATCTTGTAGAGACACTGTCCTCTGCTTACTGCCTTCTCAATGGCATCCTGATTATTCAGAATTTTATTATCTGGAGGAGGAAAAGGTGGTTACTGACCAGGTCATGACCTGACCGAGGTACTCTTTAATGCACATAGAGCAGCCCGTTACCTTTCATGGTGACATTGACCCCTGAGGCCAGAAAGAGGCCTCCAAAACGATTGTTGAAAATCTGGTTGCCCTCCAGTGTCGCGGTGGCATGGTTGGTGATTTCAATACCTGGAAATGAGAAATCTTCCATGAGCTAAAGGAAGGGTACAAATAAAGATGATATCTGCGCCCATAAATCTAACCTGCTGCGAAGCCATCAAAAATGCGGTTCTTGCGTAGTACTGGATGACTGTTTGTGCTGATCAACACACCGGCCTGAGCGTTCCTGAAGATGTCGTTCTCTTCCAGCAGACCTAAAGGTGGTTAGATTTCACAATAAGCTAAATATACACAGGAGCAAAAATCACATAGTAACAGAGGCGATGGATTTGTTCTGGGAGGCTCTGAAACATAAATAGCAGCTAAATAAGAAAACAGGAAAAACATGTCAGAAGCTACCCTGTGGCCACCCGCATCATGCTGTATTACCTCTGCCTCCGTTAAAGATGCAGATGCCTCCATCTCTGCCATCGTGGATCTTATTTCTTCTCAGTGTGGGGTTGCTGTCTGTCTTGATCCACACTCCTGCCATGGCATTATCAAAGATCTCGTTGTCCTCAATGAAGCCCAGACCTGTTGAATTTAACAGCACGATTACAGTAAAAAGTATTTGCACATTATTTGGCAGACCTAGTGCAATGAATGAGTGACATACAGACCTGAGTTGTAGACTAAAATCCCTCCATTCTGGCCTCCCCAGATTTTGTTGCGCCTGATCTTTGGGTTGCTCCCCGTCCTTTAAAGATGTAATAATGATTGTAACTCATTTACCATATCAACAAAGCTGTAAATATCAAACTATTAATATAAACAAAGTGTCTTATATTCAGTGTTTGGTGAATACAGGAAATGTTCCTGGCAACTGATTAAACATTCAAGTTTTTAGCCACCATTTTTTTAAGTAATTCTTTACTTCCTCCAATTAGAAAAATGTGTAGCCTGCACAGCTTTTTCTTTTCTCCTGCTACATCAGTCACCTGCCACATCATCCGCTTAATTTTGCAGTGGCTAGTACAGATTAGTTCCAAGTCTCCCTAGTTATGAACTATATAACTTCCGTTTTAAGTAACAAATTTAACAGTGAGACAAATTTGTTCCCTTTCACCAACAATGTCTTAACCTGCCAAAATTACACTGGAACCTCCATCTATAATTTCAAATGTAACAAAAATGTGGTGTTACTGTGAATGAGAATGCAAAAGTACTTAGTACTAAGAATACTATGCAACACCCACTGCAGTGAAGTCGCATCTTAACGCCTCAAATACATTTTGCGGCTTCATATAGATGTGTTTGGTCAAACATTGCTCCTTTATTGGGAAATGATGTTCTAATGTTGGTGAAAGATAAGTATTAATGAGTATTTCTGCTCCTGATTAGAAAACTTTTCAGTCAAATAAAAAGAAAATATACATTAATTTAGAAAAAAGGGGGATATGCTTTACCGTATTTGGACACCAGAGTACATGTGATTGTAGATGTCGTTATCTTCCAACACACCGTGCCCATTGTCATAGAAATACACACCAACCTGAAGCAAAAGGATGAAAAAATAAATAAAAAAATAAGTTACAGGTAAAAATAACCTAGATTATAGACTGGATACAGGAGCAGAACACACCAAAAAGTGTCGTTTCGGATTACTGGCAACAACACTGCAGTCATTTGAAAACAAACGTGAAACACAAACACTCTAGAAACTAAGGAGCAGTGGCCTTATCCTGGTAGCTTTAGGGTTAAACTTGGATTTTCTGTAATACGAAGGTAGTTCACTTCCTAGCAGAGGTCATGTTTGAGATTCGGACTGCGGCTGAAAGAATAAAAACTGAAACTATGCACATCAATTATATTCCATCAAATCCTCCCATGTCATAATGACTGAGCTTTTAACTGATAAAGCGACAGCTTCTTCAGATTTTTCCTCACTCGTACCTTTATCGTTTGTTCTTTTATAAAATTATCTGCTCTGCTGCCTGTACACATTTTAATGCCTGTGATTGGTCAGATGGTAACAGTGTAACCTCTTCCATTTAACATGCTTGTAGCTAAATTTGGGAAACTGAGTTGACATATCTAGTTGATAACCACCTCTGTGTGCCTACTTAGCTTGATTGCTGATGTTAGGGTAAGAGAAGGCAAATACAGAAAAGATATCCTGGGTAAGCTGAACTCGATTCATAGTGCAAGGCCTAGAAGTTAATGATAATCACCATCTAGTCTCAGTTCCCCAAAATAAGTCCTTTAACAAGAATATTCCTGTTCACACAAAACTCCTCAGAAGAATTTCTTCAAAATATCATGCATCAAATCATTGACAATAAAACAAAGACCAAAAATACATTGTTTTATCTTCTCCAATGTGATCCCTTTCTTTGTTTTACAGGTTTACAAACAAATGTTTATATTCTCAGTTGAGAAGAATAAGACATCATTGCTTTGGACGTCTACATATAGGTAGGAAAGCAGAAAATGTCAACGACTTTTCCCTGAACAGTTTAATACAAAAATGAAATGTACAGACTCATAAATACTCAGATACTGCAAGCTTAAATAAGACCCACTTTAGTTGAACTTTTACAATGCAGCATTTTAATATTAAATGTATTGCTAACATTTAAATTAACACGTTTGGTTTTAACATGCTGATGCTTAGCTGATATTAAAACAAATAAGCCGAGAGAGAATCAGATAATTAAGGTCAGCTCTCAGTTTTACCTGTTTGCCACTGTGAATGCGGTTCTTGCGGAGGACCGGAGTGCTGCCTGTCGTCACCCACACTCCTGCAAGTGTGTTGCTATAGACCTCGTTCTCCTCAATCACCCCCTGGCCTTTCTCATGCTAAAACAAAAACAGGTTGTTACAAACTTGTGGCTGTGGCTAAACGCTGGGGAAATGATCTCAATCAACCAGATATCAGATATCATATCTACCACGTAAATGCCTCCATGCTGTCCATCATGGATCTTGTTATGCCGTACAATGGGGCAGCTGTTGGTTCGAATCTGGATCCCCGCCAAGGCGTTACCGTAGATGTCGTTACTTTCTATCAAACCCCGCCCATCTCCAAATATGTACACCCCTCCTTGGTTACCATTGAATATAGCATTTCCCCTGAAATGAATAAATCAAATTATATTAAACAGTCTTGAACTAAACAGATTCAGTATCTTCCACTGCCTTTTTTGAAGTTTGTTATCTTACCGTATCGTCGGGTCACTGTTGGACGTGATCCACACACCGGCAAAGTTATTCGCATAGATTTTGTTCTCTATAAACTGGCCCCGCCCCTTCTCGTGGACATAGATGCCTCCCGTCTGGCCGTGGTGGATCTCACAACGGACCACTGTGGGGTTGGCATAAGCTTTCACCTCAAAGCCTGCTATGCGATTTCTATGGATGTTACAGTTCTCAAAGTAGCCCTGAAAGCCAGAAAAGACGACAAGTGAGTTCATCTGTGATGTTTCCACAGAAAAATGTAAGAAAACGTAATTCACAGTAGTTACCATGCCATGGTCAAAAGTGAACACCCCAACATCTCTTCCGTGGTGGATGTGGTTACGTCTAATGATGGGATTACCGTGGTTTTTCACCCAAATTCCTGCTAGCGCATTGTTACTGATTTCATTGTCTTCATAAATGCCCTGGAACAAAAAAAAAAAAATAGTACATGTAAGTCAGAAGCATAATCTTGTCAAACATTTGTACGCACGTGTGTGTATTTTTGTGTATATATAGAGAGATTTATTTTTGTTTTACCTGTGCATGGTCTGTAATATACAGGCCTACATTCTCACAGTCACTGATGTTGCAGTGTTTGATGGTTGGACACGCTCCCTGTCCACTCACACACACAGCTGAACCCACTAAACACAAGAGGAAAAGAGAAAGGTCACATGACCGTTATTCTTTAAAGAATGATCAGTTTTAAAATAGACTGACAGTAATCAATTCAATTTTATTTATAAGAAATCCAGAAAAGACTTGATCTTTGGAACTACACAAGTGTTTACAGCACACCAGTACCTTGAAAGGCAATAACACATGCAACTAAAATACAACTATGCAGAACCATTTCATATGGAGTTCATATGCACAACTAGTGTCTATGAACCAGTAAATGGAACAAATGCAATTTTAACCAGGATTTTAATGCTGTAGTGTTACTTTCAAATTCCTGACTCTGCTTTGAACTGACTGGTAGACAGCTCCTTTAATTGAGAATGCAGTTTGTGCCAGGAAAAAAAAAGTCTTTGCATTCACATCAACACAGACTGAAGTATCACACCTCACGTTACTCTCACAAACACAGTAGCTGTAGTGTCTTTGGAAACCCACAAATATTTGCCCCCAATAGTCAACTAGAGAAAGAAGTACAACAGAAACTGGAATCAAGTAAGAGAAACATTTTCAGAGATTTCTGTGAAGCCTGATAATTTCACTCTCTTATCTCCAAGCCCTCCAATGCCAAATCTAGGCTAACCCGGGGACTGATCAGTTAAGTGAAATACAGAAAAAAAAACAAAAAACAAAACACACAAAAAAAAAAAATTTTTTAGGGATACATCTGTGGTTTCAAATCAAAGAAAATCTCGGCTCAGACCAAAACGCACACAAAAACAACAGGTTCTACAACATCATGTAAAAATAGTTCAGTCCTGCAGCAAACACTACATTTGTGAAGCTGAATATTCACATGCCAACAAGGTGCCTGCTGAGTCCTGCTTTCACTAGGTTGTCCAGGGTCAGGAGGACGTCCCTATAACCTGTAACAAGGAGGTTTAATTGTGTGAAATACCTGTACACGTGGAGCGGATAACGCAGTGGTCGATGTTGGGGCTGCAGTTCACCGTGATCTCCAGACAGTGGTGGGCGTTATGGTGCTGCGCTGACTTGTCATCAGGATTAAACTGAGGAGAGAAAAGCAGCGGAATTTAGAACGAAGCCACGATTACTGACAACACATTGAGCTTCTGTCCTCCCACAACATCGACACTGGACTCCTCCTACTGGAGGCATTAGTGCAAGTAATACTTGAAGCTCATAACAGGATATTTCAAGCCACCTTAAAACATCCTGTTATAACACAATATTTGCGCTCTTTTAACGTAAAATGACAAAATACATCTCCCATATTTTTCTCAAGATTTACAATTTCTTGTAGTCAATTTAACCTTTAATACTAAAATCACCAAATACACAAAGATGCTGTGCCTCAAATTACACACTTCCACCATCTCAGGTGCATAAGTCAGGGTTATAGAAACTAGAGAAGTAGAGAGGGCCTCAGGAAATCATATTGTTCTCCCACCATCTTTCTAAAAAACATCAGTTAATTAGCTAATCAACGAAAAGACATCAGTCACACACAAGGCCATAACTTTCCACATTGTAAAGCATTTCTCATGATCTCTTTCCCAATTCACCAAGCTGTAGATGACTGTGAGGCTCTCATAATTATCATTACAAGGTCCATGTTGTTTGTTATTAAACTAATGTGATTTTTGCTCAAGTACATGTTCTATCTGAGTCACAGAGACTCCCAAGAGTTTCAACTAAGGACGTAATTTTGTCCTTAAGTATGAATGAACAGATCAGAGACTAAGCAGGACTCTCAAGCACTGAGACTACATAACCTAACAACAGAGCATTGTGATGGCACTAAAGGACAGTCTTGGATACCCAATCACTCTTTAAGTGTAAAAGCTGAGACATACAGTTACCTTGATGGTCATGTATCCCACATACGCATCCTCTGAGCCCTCCATGAAGACGAACGTTGAGTCTCTTGTGTTCTCTATTATCACCTTGTCCGCTACTTTATTAGGAGCTGAGGGGAAAGCATAGAACAATGATTAACACCCTCATTCAGCCAGGTCCAGTTCATGCACAGCAAGTCGTTTACAATTGAAGCGTAGATTTTGAAGTTCATTTAAGCAATTACATTTTGTTTTTCTCCCCACAGCCTCAAAAGCAACTGTAACTACTACAAATACATGCATTATTTTTAATACTTGGAAGTGAAATCAATGGCTTCCTAAAGTCTGTAAACCAAACGTCACCAAATGTTGAAATATTTTGCCACTCCTTTCCTGCAGCCACCTTTAAATGATAGCACCGTGAGGATCCTTCTGCCATTAACAGGTGAAAAGCATGCTCAGTTGAGCTGAGGTCATGTGACTGACTGACATTTAAGAACATTACATTTCTTTGCTTTATGCCGATCACGGATTGCTTTCACAGTATTGTTGGCTCACCTTATCAGTTTTACAGCACTGAGTGAACATGAGCAGAAAATACTACTCTGCACACATCAGCATGCATTCTGCTATTTCTGTCAGCAGTAACATAATAAACACCAGTGACCTGGTTCTATAGGAAGTCACACAGATCAATGCTGTAACATTGCCTTCTTTATGTTTAAAAGATTAAATGACATTTGCTTTGGAGCATTAGCAATTCCTTCTCCATCCCATCTCAAATTTTTGGCAAGTAATTTTGGTTCAAAGAATGATTTGATTCAACAACTCTTCTATAGAAACAGAACCAATAAAAAGAAAAAGATGGGTTAGGGAAGACTGAGTGAAAACATAGCATGTATAGGTTCTGAAAATATCTAATTTTTGCTCGAGTTAGCGGCTGTACTCCTCCGACTAGCACTCCAAGCAGCCGTATTCACACAGGTAACAAGGCAAAGCTTTGCTCTGGCATTTTAGTCTGAACACTGCTTTAAAGCAGCAAAATATTTACATCTTCAGTTAAATCTTGTGGTTTTCCATTCACAGGAAGATGTTGCTTGATTAAAAGCAAACTACTTCCTCAATAGTGTTACTGATATAGCGCCAAAACTCAACAATAGTCATCTCAAGGCTCTTAAAATTGCAAGTTAAAAGACGCTACAGTATTTTGAAGAAAATGGCAACAATCAAACAACTGCTGATGAGCAAGCACCCTCTGATTGTGCGTTGGAAAAACTCCCTTTTAACGAGAAGAAACCTCCAGCAGAACCAGCTTCAGAGAAGGGCAACCATCTGCTACACTCAGTTGGAGGTTTGAGGATAAGAGAAGAGAAACAAGATGGGACAAAACAGACTATGATGTGTGTCTTCTGGCTTTATGGATAGATGAAGCTGTGTATTGTTTGCACAGCAATGAAAATGAATGCTCTGCATTCTAATATTACTGCATAAGGGTTCTGTGAACCAGGAACTCCATATTTAACTGTAATGTGTGAGAAACACTCCCCATCTATAAAAAAACAAAAACAACAACAAAAACTCTCGGATGCGATTCAAATCGTTCTATTCCTTTAATAACAATATAGTGCATAGTCTTTGTAGCAAAATATACTTATCAGTGGTATTTGAGGTCTAACAAGACATGCACGGAGACCCATCCACTGTCAGAGACCACAACATACTTAGCTTTCACTAGCACCGTTTCTTTACTATAATGAATTCTGAAACCTGACTGAGACAATTCTGTTTCATGTTTCTATCATCCACTTAAGTGGTTTTTTTGGCCCCTGTTGTATTGCTGAGGTCAGCAGTGTAATTCTTATTTGTATGAAGGTACTTAAAAAACAAATCAAAATACAAAACCCCAACAAGTCAGCAGTTACTCGATAATCAAATGAGTTATTAGCCATCTAGATCTTTGCAATTGGACTAATGTACTTTCATCTTTAGGTGAGAGCTTTCTAATCTTTGTTTAATGTCACATGGTTTCTTTGTCTTATCACTCAGATGCATCTGGCTATGATCAGTGCATAGATGCATGTGTTTGTTTTTGTTTTTTTTAATTTAGTCTATAGAAATGAAGCTGCTAGGAATTGCAGATTTAACAAAAAAAAAAAAAAAAAAAAAAGCACCTATACAGCAAAGTCTGGCACATTTCACATGGTGCATCTGAGTGCTAATGTTAATTAATGTACATTGTTTCTTTTTAACTAAAAACCACCCTGGTTGTGTGGCCCAAACAGTGATGTCACCAAAGCCTGTTGCCATTTATACTGACCCCTCAGACAGAACCTCCCCATCAGTGCTGGGATACAAGTAGAAGTCCAAATAAAAACCAAAGTGATTGGGGAAGGGTTTTTCTCCTCCTCTTTTAAAAGTCTTCTTCAGAAAGTCTCATCCTTTCAAGCAGTTGCAACATCTCTCCCTGTTTAATCTGGAAATCTGAGTTTCTGTGCTGATATTGAAATGGCGGTAAAAACTGACATGATCGTACATTTGTGTCTTCGACTGGCCAGCTAAGCCCGGTTACAAAAATAGAAAGATAACCCGACCAGCCGAAACAACACCAAAGAGTGGCTCGCACCAGTGGATGTAATGTCACTTTTAGTGTGAGATGCTGTTTCAGAGGGTGACAGTAGTGGGTATAATGAGCTCTGTAGTCTTCTTTCTCTCCCTCACAGCAGCCTAATGATGGCCTCCTTTACTTTTACTGACACCACTTTGAAATGCATACTGCTACAAAATGCATCAAGCAACATAATAAAAAAAAAAACAAACAAACAGGCTACATCTGCCCACAAAAGTATCACTCAAATATCAGTCCACTGTCCATTTTTATTTTTTCAGCATGCAAAAAAAAATTAGGTTCTGTGTAAAAATGAAAAATGTTGTAAATTCTAAGTGCTTCGACTCCTCTTGTAGATGCAAAATTACAGAAGCAATGTAGACAGTTTACACAACTGAAGTGTATCATCTTCTTCAGAGAGTTACTGAGTGCATGCAGCAGAGGCATCAAGATAATGTTTTAACTATCTTTCAGTGAGGGCAACTTGCTCACCTGCACCAATCATGGTGATCGGGGACTCGATGTAAATCCACTCATCGGTATAGATTCCAGAGTGAACAAAGATGAGACCATCGAAATGGGCCTCTTGTACCCCACCCAGTGCATCCTCAATGGTGTCATAATACTGCAGGAGAAAGACACAAAGAATTCATTCATTACAGGTCAGTTTGGAACACATGCAGATGTTTAAATTAGCTGTGCAACTCAGAAATATTTGTGCTGTACACTCCATCTACACTTTTAACTTACCAACATATTCTCTCTGCCTTTGTATCTGCCAGGGTTACTGTAGAAATGTTCAGCAAAGCCTGGTTTTACATGTGCACCTTTGTACTGTAGCACAGAATAAGAACAAGGTCAGTACATATTGCTCTTGATCCTTGGACCTCAGCATCAAACGGCAGAGCAAAAAACCAAACTTTCTAGGTGTCAAACAATAACGGCGCTACTCAGTGTTTTCCTGACGTTTTTGGTTAGCAATCCTTGTTTAATTGTAAGAGGCATAATCATCTTATTAATAACGAGAAAAAGTGAGAGGGGATGCTTTTATTTCTTGATCCCTGTTCTGTAAATCATCATGTACTCAAATTAATCTGAATACCCCATGCAACCAAAAAACCAACCACAAGAGAATGACAACATAGGCGGTGTCAAAACAAAGAGTTATTTGCAATAGATGCAACAACAAGATACTGTAGTGGTTAATGTTATAACAAGCAGCTCACTGCAAGGACTAAGGCATTTGCAAAAACCTGAGTGACTATATAAAGCAAACTAAATTCAACGCAACTTAAAAACCAAATCATACATTTGACAGGCATTTCTTTTTACAGGTAAACTGCAAGAATTCACTGCACAGAAGTTCTGACAGGCCGTGTATAAGCAGCGAAAAAGCTATCTATCATTAAGTTTGACCAGTTTCCTGTTGATAAAAGGCACTAGGCAATCACTTCTGTGAAATTCTGACAGTGCAGCTTGTTTCCAGAAAGTAATGACACCAGATTAAACCTTTAACAACTCAATCTTACTTGACTTTAAAAGTAAAGATACTGCACAAAAGGGATTCAGTGGTCACAGGGCAGACCACCACATATGACAAAAATCTGATTAATTATCTACGACCCATTTCTGTGCTTGCAAGGAACATTTGTCACTGCTCATTGTTGTTATGAGTCAAATGATATTTATGCTTCTATAGCTTCATATACAAATTATAACACTTCTAAAATACAGAGATATTGATTTGATTCTTAAATGTGTTTTACTATATGTGCAACATGAAGCTGCACTATTCTCACAGAGTGACACAGTTTTTAACTACACCGAGTCGCAAAATTGTACTGCAAATCCATACACAATGTACAAAACTCTACAGTGTTTACTTTGATGTGTAAAAAGAAAAACAAAGAAGGACAACAGTCACTACTACTACTGATCACAGTGATGATGATGAATAACTCACCAGCTGCTGGAAGCTCTCCTTCCAGGGGTTTGGGTGTTCATGCTCTTCTGGGCTAACTTGATAGAACCTTCCTGGCTCAGGATGCATCATTGGACGCGTGTACTCAAACACCTCCATGTACAGGCGCTTCCTAGATAATTAAATTCCACATTCAAAACATACTTTGGATGTCTGTTTGTTTAATGACTACAATATGCAAAATGGGAACACACTGACCATAAGATTGGATCGTTTGCTAGCTGGCTGAATCGTTTGCAGACGCAAGCTGCCTGACAAAGGTCCTGTTCCAGTAAGTAGGAGAAAATCTTCAAAACGACCTCATCTGGAAGCTTCTGCTGCAGATATTGCTCTGCTGGTGCTGCTAAAAATATACAGAACACACACACACACACACACACACACACACACACACACACACACACACACACACAATCATAAGGTAAGATTTATGAGAATCGCTTCACTACAAGAACATTAAGTCATGCCATTTAATAGATTGGAAAAAAAAAAAAAAAGGAATCACTGTCCTTGCCCAGCTGCAGACATTTAACACACACCTGGCAGGTCGTGGCTCTTACCGGACACACGTGCCCGCTTGGCTCGATGGCCAAAGGCCTCTGTTGATGAAGTTGAAGCTCCCTGTAAAAGGGGATGAGTAGGATATAAACTTCAATGCCAAGATCCAAGTACTGAGCAATCAACGGGGGAAATTTACTGCTGTGTCACAAAATTATTGCTTCTTTAGTGGAGGACAACTAATCAGCCATTCTCTCCCACTCAGTCATACACAACATTGCAGTGAATTACTCAAAAAGTGCTTCTGTCTAACCTCCATTGGGCCCTTGCTAGGGCAGGCTGAGGCGGTGGCAGCGGCGGCGGCGGTTCTCTTGGGAAGCAGGGTCTTGCGTCGAAGCTGGTAGGGACTGTTCTGGGCACCTGGACCGGACTCCTCAATAGCCATTTCTGCTGCAGCTGCTGCAGGCGCCTCCTCATCTAAGTAGAAAAGCAGAAACATATTCTTCATATACACACCACTTTCAAGAAAGGCACCTCGGTGAACAAAGCTGGTTTATAAAGCAGGGTGAGTCATGTATTTAAAAAAAAAAAAAATTACATTAGAAAAAAAAAAAAGGAAGACAAAAAAAAAAAATCAACATTTTCTAAAGAAGTCTCATCTCTTTTTACCAATTTTACACACCTATAATATTTCCAGAAATGGCAACACTTTTATTATCCAGATCATTATTGACACAATGGTGCACATTTAAATCCCATACTGTATGCCAACTGCGCAGGCTAACAGGCTGGGTAATAGCTGGCAAGGCAGACAAAGGTTGGTGATTGATAATGACAGATGCACCCGCTGCAGCCACATTACCAGTCTTATATGTTTAGTTATTCCCAACAGATATCAGTCGGCGTGCATTGGTCTGTAAGGCGGTCCTATGCGTGCAGAATCAGACACATCTTTTATGGTGCTGTCAAATTAAGGGCCGCCTATGATGTCGATCAGACGTGCGGCTAATGGCTAAAAACTGAACTGCGTAGCTGGTAAATCCGCCGTGTAAACAAATCATACCACGGCTAGCAGTCACCGAGAGTAGGGAAGAGGAATAGTGCTTAAATCTGCTGCCTGCATTAGCTTCAAACTGCAGCGCAAAGAGCACAAAATGGACTCGGTGAATTTATCCAATTTCCACCGTATCATCTATCACAGCTGATCTGTGTGGCCTCTTCAAGCTGCAGGGGAGGGGAGGGGGGGCAGCTAGTTAGCTTTGCCCTCATTCGCTGCTAATGTTTTTGTTAACGTTACACCCCAAAAATGGCAGTCCAAAGACGCCGCAGATTTACACCGTCAGAAACGGTAGTGACAGCTGGGAATGCACCGCTCGAGCAGACGCGGAGACTGTGGTGTGAGCGACTGGAGTCGATCCCTTTGCCTCCCGCTGAGGTTACCTGAATCTGAGCTATTAATGTTGTAGCTACATACGCATTACGTTAAGCGAAGACAACCCCCTCAACCACCACCTAACCTGGTGAGCTAGCTAGCGGCGTTAGCTAGCCCCAATCACTCAAGCCAAACAAAGCGAGGCCTGGCCTGAGCCATAGAGCGAGAAGCCTCGGTGTTTCCTGCCGAATCCGACGCCTGTAGGAGCGCTAAACGTACCATTAGCCAAAAAAGGAGGGGTTATGTAAAGGCTGTTACGCCTGACATTACTTCGTGTGAAACCTTTAGCTTGACCGTGGAGTAGCGTACCTCTGTCCCCGTTGTTCCGCTCGGGCTGCACCGGGCGCGGCCTCGACACTCGCCTGGGTCTCCTGTTGGTGGCTCTGACGGAGTTCATCTGGGGAGTTGGTTGTTGGAAAAAATACACTGCTATCCTCGACCGCCCGCTACCAAATTTAGCCCGCAACCCAAACAGCCACCCGGACAGCAGTTATTCCCGGTTACACCCAAACAACTGCGATCAAAAACCCGCTAGTATTTGGGGTGTAATCGCGTTTTTCTCTTCCTCCGTCGGTGTCACAGCTCCCCCCGTTTCACCGCTCGGTGCCAGCTCCGTCTCAGTCTGTAGCAGGAGGAGCCATTAACCCACACGGGAAACAATCGCGAGAAAAAAAAAAAGAACACAAGGTCCGGTGGACCAATAATATTTGCCATCTCATAATCTCACCCTGCAGCGACCAATCAGAAGCACCATATCAAACGACTTGCCAAAACCTTTCTGTTGGGGTTCGGAGTCGGTCAAGCGGCGATTTGATCATTGCAGGACACATCAAGGGGGCTGTACAAGCGTCGCGTAAGTGTATTTTACGGGTTAATTGTAAACCAAACACACAATACAAAAAGAAAAGCTATTAAAAAGGAATTTGTGTAACAATATCTGATAAGGGCTGGTGTTCTGGTGGAAAATATGAGTCAGCTGAGAGATGTGTTTGTATTTACATGGAAATTATGATCAATTAGGAGTTTTTCTAAATAAAAGTCGAACTTTAGGAATTCATTATTTTTTTAATGTCACTACACACAAAAAACCCATTAGTAAATTAGCTTTTTTGAAAAAATGGTTATGAATTAAAAGTTTTAAACCAATGCGTCATTAGTTTTATTTACTTATTTATTGGCGCATTCTTATGGTGTAAATTTAAAGGCAGACTGATTGACTGCACTTTTTTCTTTTGCATCCATAAATTCAAGTACAGTTACAGTCAATTTACATTGCAGCCACATTTCTAAGCCCACTGGAATTGAGTGAATGGACACTGACCCCAAACCAAATTACAGATTTTGAGTGGAATACAACTTTAACACTTTAACTTGTATATTTATTATGCACGACGACCACCAGAGGGCATTGTTTAGCTGCCAACGATTAGTCATGAACTTGAAGGCTTTATACTGAGGGTGTTTTGTTATACCATCTCCAGTGCTGTCTAGAGAAGATGTCAGAGAGCATAACGGCATGTCTTTCTGTATTGCAACACTCACTTTTTTTTGTGCACATAAATTTGAGTGCAAATGCATTAGAGTGATTTATCTTTTACTTGGAAAACTATATGATATGATATAAAAATGAAGAAGAAATACAGTGTATGTAGGGGACAGGTAACTGTCTGATGAGCATTAATCCTCATGCAGGAATTGATATAATCTTTTATGAAAATTATGTAGAAATAAAAAGTTATTTAAAAAAAAAGCAAATTTAGGAAAAAAATATTTATTTATTTATTTTTCTCATAAGACAACATTGAGCAAAATTTGTAGGATCTACTGAGACTGGTGAATTTGTTTGGACTTTTGTGCACACAGATGGAGGTAAACTCACCAGAAATCTAGCCCCAGTAGTATCACCTGGTGGTGAAAGTGTATAATTGCACCCTAACTTTGAATGTTGGCATGTAGGAGGCAGTGTATCCATATCAATGAGATGGTCTTGGATTCCTTCTTGCAGCTGCAGCCTTGAGAGTGTGGGTTGCTATTGTGTGTGTGTGTGTGTGTGTGCGCGCGCACACACAGCTTATCTAGCTGCCATATCCATCCCCCCGTAATAAGCAGAAAGAGCAGCTGCGTACCTCTCCTCCTACGCCCACCCACCCACTTTGCTGCACAGAGCAGAGGTTGGGAGGGTCACTTTGTCCTTGAAAGCTTTGGATGCTCTGAAGGACAGCATTGCTAGATAAAGACAGCTCAATTATTGCGTATGTGTGTGTGTGAGAGAGTTTTTCTGTTTGTCACGCCTCTTCAAACGCTCACATTCATCATACAAAATCTATTCAAGCTGAGAGGATATAATAAAACACTTTATAAAATAGTGTAAAAAACAGCACATCGAAATATTCTTCAGAAAAACAGATTCAAAAGTGACACTTAATGGGATGTTTGTTTGAAAACGTAAACATAATTACATTTCAAAGATAATTACAGGTCTGTGGCTTACAAAATAGACGGAGTTGGTGGCAAATTGTAGACATTGAGAGGTTCAGCAGACTGGGTGTATGAGGAGATTGTTAATCAGCAGGTCCCTGCAGTGTTCTTCTTAATGAATATCATTCAATCACAGCACTGAATGTTGAATGAACATGTTTCTTTTGCAGTGTGCATATGCTGAAATCCCAAGCATCCAACCTGCTTAAAAACCATTCTGAGGCATTTTAGTTTGTTAGATTATCTTGGGATGCCAGACGGATGGTGTTTGTTACATAGTAGATGAAGTCATTAGTTTTCTCCCCCCTCCATTCTTTTCTTCTTTTACCTCTAAATTATGTTGCCGAGAACTCCACCCATCTGGCACTTCATTGAGTTAAAAGAAACCCATGGGTATCTAAAAGAGCTGTCTGACCCAGATTTAGTCAAACTACACTCACTAGCTACTTTATTGGGTACATTTTGCTAGGTTAAACACCCCTTTGTCTTCACACTGTCTTAATTTTTAAAATATATTCAACTGGAATTGAGTGGAGGAAACATTCCTCAGAGATTGTGGTCCATATTGATGTGATAGCATCACACAGGTGCTGCAAGTTTGTCAGCTGCACATCTGTGATGGCAATCTCCCATTTGACTAAATCCCAAATGTGCTCTGCTGGATTGAAATGTGGTGACCGTGGTGAACTCCTTTTCATTTTCAAGAAATCAGTTTTAGATGATCTGAGCTTTGTGACTCAGTTTGCTCAGTTAAATCAAACTCTGAACCTACTATAAGAATGTCAGAATAGAAATCAAGAGTTATCAGACTAAGTGATGCCCAGTTTTCTTATGTAACTTGTACACCTTGATTGTATAGAAGTTATTTAAGTTACTGTTGCTTTCCTATCAGTTTGCAGTCCGGCCAGCAGATTGTGGCAACATGTGGGACCATCTGGCACCAACAACAATTAAACTTTCAAAGTCACTTCAGTCACCTTTTTCCCATTCTGATGCTCATTTTGAACTTTAGCAAGTTGTCTTGATTATGTCTACATAGAGGCATGTTTGGAGGGGGAGGAGCTTGGAGTGGCATTAGCCCACCCAAAATTATTTTAGCTTCTTCTTATTTTGTACATTAATTGTTTTTTTTAATAAATGAACCCATTGAACAATATATCAGGAATCAAACTCATCAACAGCTGCCTCATTAAAGAGACGAGAAAAAAAGGGCCATTCTATATAAAGAGTGTGTTTACTTTAGGCACTTTGAATACATTTTGATTATATAACTTGTGAACTATTAAGCTATTTAAGTGCAGTTACAACTTTTACTTAGGTTAAGTCTAAATACTTTTTTTCCACGTTGCAAAACAATTGTCCAACACAAAATTCTATGTAGAGCATTCTGCAGCACCACTTTTCACACAATAAACTTGTAATAAAACATAAGGTTGCACACCAAAAATCATACCCAATAATTTCTGTCAGTTTTCTGATCTTTTTGCTAATCAAATATTTAATATTTAATCGTTTGCTAGCTGGCTGAATCGTTTGCAGACGCAAGCTGCCTGACAAAGGTCCTGTTCCAGTAAGTAGGAGAAAATCTTCAAAACGACCTCATCTGGAAGCTTCTGCTGCAGATATTGCTCTGCTGGTGCTGCTAAAAATATACAGAACACACACACACACACACACACACACACACACACACACACACACACACACACACACACACACACACACACACACACACACACATGCAATCATAAGGTAAGATTTATGAGAATCGCTTCACTACAAGAACATTAAGTCATGCCATTTAATAGATTGGAAAAAAAAGAAAAAGGAATCACTGTCCTTGCCCAGCTGCAGACATTTAACACACACCTGGCAGGTCGCTAATCAAATATCCCCCTATACTGTGTTCTTGGTCTCTGCCGTGCCACCACATTTAAAAAATCTTAAAAATGCCCCAGATTACATGTCTAAATGCACTGAGCTGCTACCATGCGATTGGCTCATTAACTATTTGCATTACCAAGCAGCCAAACAAGTATACCTAATAAAGTGGCCAGTGAGTGTATAATTAGTTCTTTTGTGGTCATGTTTGCATGGATTGCTGCAGAGCATAGCTCAGGTAACCAGGTTTAGACACGCCACTGAACGCTGTGTGTACTTTGTGCTGAATAGTCAACTGATACTATTGTGATTGAAACATGTTGATTTATGTGTAACCTTAAAAGACAGGTGGGAACATGTATGCATGCTTTCTCTTGGGTCAGTGATCAGTCTGGAATCATCAGTGTCTGAACTGCTCAGATTGTGGCGACATAGATATATATAATTTTATAAAAAGCTTTAAAAGGTTTTGTGACTTGCAGACCTCTGGTCTCATGGCCTGGAAGTCCAATCTTGACCACTTGTACATGTACATCCCTAACAGAGATCTCAGACTTGCACAGAGACAAGCATCAACTTCTTTGTTGAACTGACCAACATCTTTATATAGAGGATCATCACCTCTGTTGAGAGCTGGGTCTCTGGATGCTATTTATTGACTGAAGAGCAGTCTTCAGTGGAAGCCTTCACTGGCTCAAGCCCAAAAAACACAGCATCAGATTAGGAGCACAAACAGAAGCAAGAGCAAGAGCATTGTTTATTTTAACAATCACTGTGTTTTGCAGACTCCTGGGTCGAATTGTCAAAAAAGAGTTCTCAGCTCTTTTGCCTTTCACTTGGTTGCCTTTTGTGTTTTTTTTCTTTCCAGTCTAAGTAGATAGAAAAATTTTCCCAGGTAGTGATCAAAAGACATGATCTGAGGCATCATTTTAAGGAATTAGCAGCCTGTTTGTATGGATATAATATGCAATCAAGGCAAAAAGTCCGTACCTGTAAATGTGCGTAAAAGTCAGCACTCTTGTTTTCCATCTAGACTTAACGTATTGACCAAGGAATACAAGATAACACGGCTGTTCTTTGGAGAGGTCCATGTTGGCTGCTGACACGAGGAACTCTCTGTCCGGTAAATCTGTGCTCGAGTCTTAAACAGCCCGAAGCGAGCTGCGAGGAGAAAGAAATCCCTTCTGAAGTTACGGGTGAAAAAGGCATATAAGAAGGGGTTGGAGCACGAGTTGATGGGGTAGAATAGCACCAACAGTAGCTTGGAGTCTGAGACGGTGATGAGAGGGAGCTTGAGGGCAGCTGAGATGGCGAAGAAGGAGATCGGAGCCATGCAGATGAAGTCTGTGAAGATGAGGACGGCCATGCGTTGAGCCACACGGGTGTCGGCGTGGGCTGCCGCTGATGAAGGCTTGCGAAAGGTGAGGTAGATGCTGAGGTAGCAGCCGCACACACAGAAGAACGCCAAGATGTTGAGGAGGAGAAGACAGACCACGTAGAACTGGGAGACTAGGGACTCAACATCCATGGGGAGGCAGATGCTCACCTGCATGAAGAAATTAAAAAAAAAACAGTATTCAGGGGTCTTGACACATCAACAATATAAACTATGGACTGGCAGGCTAAATTAGCAGACACCTACAGTATTAGGAGTAGTAGTAAAAGTAGTAAAAGTAGTAGAGCAATAAAAGTAGAGTGATGGTTGGCTTAAGAAAGGGATTCCTAACAAGGAGTGAAGTACCCCCCTGTAGTAATTGTATCAGCGTGTAGTGGCTAAATTTAGCACTCACTTTGCCATAGCTGCTGATCCCAACTGTGGGCAGCAGTGCAGCCAGCAAGGAGAAGATCCAGCCTATTGTCATGATGATGCAGGCGTGTCTCAGGCGAAGTTTGCGGTCAAGTCGCAGAGCATGCGTGATGGTGTGCCAGCGCTCCACGGTGATTGCTGTTAAGGTAAACACTGACAGCTCACTGGCGAACACCTGTAAATGTCACACAGACACACTACTTTATAATTCAAACACATGCTTGAATGACCGTTGTCACTATGTGATGTGATGTGATGAATACACACCGTGAAGAAGCCTGCAGCATTGCAGCCCAAGCCCATCTGCCAGTCTATAGCATAGTTGTAGTACCGTCCACGTGTGAGCATATCCACGGTTGCTATGACTACCAGGTAGATGCCCATGCAGAGGTCAGCAAAGGCCAGGTGGCACATGAGGAATCGAGGAACAGTCAGCTTATAGCGGCTGCCTGATCACAGATAAAGAAAACAAATAAATAAATATGAGCAATAAAATCCACTTAGCAGATCCAAAGTACCAATGAGCCATAACAATAAATATTAAATGGGTGAATAACATGGTAGCAATGGCATTAGCACCTCTAACGGGGTTGTAGGATATGTTAAGCAGCAAATGGGCAGTCACTTCTTTATTTCGCTGCTTTGGAAATGTGAAATGTGGGCAAGTGAAAGGAAGTTTCCAGACAATTTGGAGTAAACGGTGATGGCTAAACAGCTGGGTTAGAGCATTTCTGAAACTGCATGTCTTGTGAGGTGCGCCTGAGGCTTTTCGAAGCCCATGGCAAAGGATGGTTATTCCATGTGTCTAATCCCTCAGAATGGCTACAGTTTCCCCAAAACCTATGTGCTGCACATGAAAGAAAAGGTTTCAGAACCCACAGGGCATCCAAGCTTATTTCACACAGATATGTGTAACTGCAGACTGATCAGAGCAGCAGAGCCACAGCTTGGGTTCCACCTGCCTTCTCTGCTGACAGTACCCAAATTCAAAATATCTCAAAATGTAAGGTTATTGTCTCAAATATTTAAAGTAGGCATCTCAAGGTTTTGACTTACTAACTAAAACTTCTGAGTAAGTTGAACTTTTGAGATACCTAACTCAAAAAATTGAGTTAATAACCAAAAATGGTAAATTATAGCCAAAAAAAGTTGTTTTTTAGTGGCAGAAACAAGCTTTTATACATTTTGGTTAAGTTTAGGGGGAAAAGTCCTCGGTCAGGTTTCGGGAAATGGTCTCTGATAAAATAGATTAACTGACAATGTAAACAATGTGTTAAAAAGTTTTACTGGGTTTACTTTAAACCAGAAAGGCCTAAAGATCTGTCAGTTCCAGTGATCTGTTCCAGATATAAGTATCCAAATACTTTTTAAAATTACATAACATACCTAACAATACAAGGAGAACTACTGCGTTGCCCAGCAGGGCGAGGACAGAGATGATCCAGATGAGGATGCGTAAGGGGGTAGCAGACATGATATCTTCACAGGGGTTAAAGTCATCAGGGGCCGGGCTGCAGGTGATGTTGGTGGAATTGGAGCAGTGTTCCCTGAAGAAGTGCAGGTTATTTTTAGCCTCGGGGTTGTCACATAGTGGGTGCCATCTCGATCTAGTACACAACAATACACACAAAGTGGACAACACAGGGGGTGAACAAAGTAAATGAGTTTTGTTTCAGCAACTGTTGACTCAGTGGCATTTAACCAGCAATGGACAGATAGGATATTAAAAAGACCATAAAACAAATCAACCTCCACATTTGTGTACATCCATGTAAGGGTTCATCCCAGTGTCTCCCAACATTTTCCTGGCATGCCTCACTTCAAAAGGGAAAAATACTTCATGCCTAACAGCCCACATTATTATTTAGGATCCAAAACAGCATCAAAAATCTTGTTTGTTATATTTTCGCTTACAAAAGAAAATCAAATTCATTCAATTTAGTTTCACTCCATAGTTTTCTCCAAGCCTTTTTGCAGAGTCTTTATACCCCACAGTGAGAGAGCCACTGGATTGAAGTGACTGAATATAAGCTTCACAGACAGTTCACATTGTAGTGCCACATTTAATAAACAGTAAGAGTGGTTTCAATCCTACCAGGTGACTCTTTGCAACAAAGTGAAGAAGCACCTTCCCCCAAATCTCATACAATTTCCAAAAAAACGTCTTCAGGTGTCTTTCGACTGGTAGAGCCCGTGTACCTGTTTCTGTGCATGTTCAGGAAAGCGCAGCAGTGTGATGGGTATGTCAGCTTTGCCTGGTGCAGTTTGGTAAAGAGCTGAATAGGAGGAAGTTCTTTCAGGTTGAAGGCTGACTCGGCGATCAGCCTCTTGAGGCCATCAAGGATCGAGTCTGGCAAAGAGGTGAGGGCTGTTTCGGAGACGTCTCTGCAGAAGCAAGCGGAGAAAAAAAAGTGAGTTTAAATTTTTATTTCAGAATCAATATTATGCTTAAACGGAGAGTTCACCTCCACGAAGCAAACAGACATACTTTTCCTCTGGGTTCTAGTGGCATTTATTGATGTAATTCTTTTGGTGAGCGCTGTTCGGTTTTGAGGACATTTCTGGTCAAAATTTCTGTCATTTTTCGAAAGTAATAAAGTCTTTCTTTGAGATAGTGTCTAAAAACAAAATTTAAAAAAACTCAACAAACCTTGTTTTCTTTCTACTCAACTTTACTCATCGACCACATCTCAAAAACCAGAGCTCAACTGAAAGAAAAGGGCAATATTTTACTATGAAAATCTTAAAATGAGATATTTTTCATGGTGAGAGTGGAGTGAGAAACAGAATCCAAACCAAGAGGAACATAGAAAATAGTGACCCCCTCCTCCCCAAGAGTTCAAAGGTTGGTGGTGGATGAGATGGAGCTCCCTAGATAACCTACACAAGGTTGACATGGCCTGAAAGGGAAACTAACATATCACAAGGACATTAAAGACTAGGTACTGGCACAAATAACCAAGAAGAAATAAGACAGATAACATAAGAGAGTGGGCCTTCTTTTGGGAACTTACATAAAGGCCTTATCACCTGGTGGAAGATGGGATTTCCCTGTAATGAGGGGCATGTTCTCATTATAAGACATAATGATAAACCTTAATGGCCTCCATTCACAATTGAGCTGTAATGGAAGCAGCAGAAAGAAAACAGTTCCTCCTGCTCACAGGAAGCTTTGTCAATATTTTTTTGTTGTTCAGTAACCTGGCCACGTTTTGGGAAAGAGACATTTTTCCTTGGTATTTTTTTAAGCTTTTTTGCCTTTATTGGACACCAAAGCTAGGAGAGAGAGTAGGAGAAAACATGCAACAAAGGGCCTTGAGTTGGATTTGAACTCGTGCTGCTGCATTTACAATTTCATTCCTGGTGCCCTGCTTTATAATTTTTAAAAAGTGGTCATCAGCAATGAGTTTCCAGGCTTTCAGAAGGACTTTCTTTGGACCTTGGCTGCTTTTTCACTCAGTTTCCAATCCTCCATCCCTAAAAGTTACCATTTTCACAGGAAAGTTGTTTTTCTTTGTTTAACTACTGAACACTCAGCGATGAATCATTCAAGCATAAAAATGGCACCTAACTCAAGCGATGAACCAGTGCTGTGTCTATACATAACAAACATCTTGGCAAAGAACCAATTCTAAATTGTATCTTTAGGCACTTTGTTACGAGCAGCCTGTCACAGAAACACATCATTTGTTCCAATTTCTTCAACTGAATATACCAGAAATATTAAATTGATACCACAGTTTGACAGGCATAAAATACCATTTTTTAGCCAAGGTGATTCCCTAGCCGAAAACCTGGCAAATCATGTTATTGTGTTCAATGTGTTGAAAAAGGAGGGAAACTGGATAAGTGGAGGAGAAAAGAAGAAGTAGCAGCCCTAAAAACTATCTACAGCAGATGAACAACAACATTTGAACGGCCTGTCCATAAGAAATGGGAGGAAAAAAATCTAGCAAAGATGTGACACAGGGCCTGAGAGACGCATCAGGCCCTTCAGCTGATCCATCTGCTGTTCACTGAAGGCTCATGAGAAATGTTCTCAGTGAAAGGATGGCTGTCAAGAAGCCATTCTTAAGGAAGGGAAACCTGAAGAAAAGGCTGAGGTATGCCAAATTACACAAGAACTGGACTGAAAATCAGTGTGGATGGGTCTTATGGAGTGATGAATCTAAAGGTGAAATTTCTGGTGCAAATCGACTCTCTCTCTCTTGCTTTCTACACTGTTTTAAAGAATTGCTGCATCCATTTACAATTTTCACTCTAAAATATAAGATTTCTGCACAGTACTATAATATTTTTTTATTGTTTAAGCACCTCAAGGCAAGTGTCTTTCAGTTCTGTCATATGTAAGCAAAGGCAATACAGCTAATATCTCCAAAGCTGGGAAACTCACACCAAAACAATCTAGATGGATAAATGTCACCACAGCCCAGAGGAAAAATGCATTAATTTAATTTCGGGGTGAACTGCCTTTTTAACAGATTCTTCTCCTCCCCTTAGTGTGCTGTCTGTAATAGAGATTTGATCAGTTCATAAAATATAAATTTTCATGAAATGCACTTGGATTTAAGAGAAGTGCCAGCTGAATAAAAAAAAAGAAAGAAGCTGAAGAGAAGCTACTGTTTGATTGCCAAGTGACTGCCAGGGAGTGAAGGAAAAAAAAACATCACAGTGATGACAGTCCAAAAGAAAAACAAATAATTTGTCTGATTCTTACTTCAGTAGACATCGGTGTCCCTTTGTTAGGGGAATAAACCGAAATCTCTATTTCCAGGTAGAGTCCATCAGGTTCACCTGACCCTAAACTATTTTTAACCTTAGATCTGTAAAGTTTTTCCAAGTCCGTGCAGATATCATCCCCCACCCCCTGTTTTCTCCAACATTCTGACTTTAATAAGCAATGATAAGCAGGGTGAATCATTTAGGCATGAGTTACTGTTGGATGTCATGCTTACAGTACCACCAACTCACTGGAACCCACAAAGGCATTGGGACTGATGTGAGTAAGCTGTCGGTTGCCTCTTAGGAACCTGAGAGCAAGGGAGAAAGAGAGAGTGGAGTTAAATATGTATGTTTTTTTTTAAATCTTCTGTTTGTAATTGTGTCTCTGCCTGTGACTCACAATCTGTGCATCTTTGTTCCGTTGAAGGCGTCACTTGCCACCTCCTTGATGCCATTTCTGGTGAGCCGTCTGTCATTAGAAAGGGAAGCCAAATTACAGTCATGTGGCTCCAACACAGAACATTTCCAACAGTAAACTTACTTAACTATCAATGCCAATTTTAGTGTTTGCACTTCTTTTGTTCTCACTGACTAAAGCTGTACAAATACAAAGGGTTTTACTGCAACACTGAGTAAAACGTTGATTTGATTGTGTCGCCTTCTACTGCCTCTTCTGCTTCCTACTTTTCTGCTGTTTAACAGTATGGATCTCAGACGCTGCCATCAAAATGTTTTGTTGGAAGGATCCTGTATTTATGGAAAAAACATCCAGCTTCTTCTTGCTGAGTGTTGATTGCATCCTTTTATCCATCTCTATTAATTTACAGCCAGCAGCCTTCTGGATTACTATAGCACAAAGTCTGGTAGGAAAAAAAAGATAATAATAACAACTAGCCCGGCACTGCTGACTGAACTGGAGAACATCGAGTTCTGTAGATAAAAGCTGCACAAACAAAGACGGTTTTGTTCGATTTTTTACCACGCAGTCACAGAATAATAAACTCGCTTTGAAGTCTGGGTGCAGAGAGTCACAGTCTACCAATGATGGCCCTGAAGCTTTGAATTTGAACGAATATTTATTTATCAGACACAGAATTTAAAGTAGACTTTTTGCTCTTCATAAGCTGAAGGCTATGCAGTTTGATTCCCAGTTATCAGAGTTCATAAGAGGTAATTGGGACTGCAGAGTGCATTTCTTGCTGCAGGAATGATGAGTGAGTGGCATTTAGTGATACATACTTACATATTTTACGTGTAAAAGCAAATTTGACATTTATTTCCTTCAACTGGTACCACCCCTTCTGAATTAGCTTAGTACAAAGCCTGGAAGGAAATAGTAATAATAATGAAAACTAGCCTGGCACAATTCAAAGGTTTAAAAAATCCACCTACTCCCTCCTGTAAAACTCATTAGTTAACACATTATATTGTTTTTTTGAAAGTGTAAAACCAAAAAAACAAATCAAAACAGTTTTACACGAGGTTATGTGCCAGACTATTTGTTGGATAGGTGCAGTAACTTCCTGACTGCCTGATAAGCAACTTAAAGCCAAGAAATAGTCAGACATATCATCCCTGTAAAACCACAAGAGCTGAACAAATACAATTTTTATTAGTAGATAAATTATAAATTAAGTTATACAGTAAATTATACAGAAATGTGGCTCTACTGCTGGCTCCTATGTTAAGCTAACTTTTAAGCTAACCTATTGCTGGCTAAAGCTCCTGGTTATCTAGGCACATTAAACAAACAGCTAAACTACTGCTACGAGTAAAGTAGTGCTGTCAACAAAAGTTTTCAAAATCAAAAAGGTCACATTGGCTTTAGTAATATGGGATTGATATCAATAATTCATTAGCAGTTAAGCTGCATCTTCACTACTGGAACCTGTCATGGTTGAACTAATGCTAACTCCAATTTTCCATCTCTACCTACCAAATGACTGCTAACAAAGTTTTCGTAGCCCTCTGAAGTCCCGTTAAAAACTAAACACTAAAACTAAACATCCCAGAATTTAATGGCTTGTAGAATCACCTTGAGTAGCAATAACTTTCGTTACTTGTTTCTGTATGACTTTATCGGTCTCTTACATCATTGTGGAGAACTTTTGGCTCACTCTTCTGCACAACATTGCTCTATTTCATTGAGGTTTGTGGGCATTTTGTTATGCCCAGCTCTTGTAAGGCACCACCACCGCATTTCAATCAGGATGACGTCTGGACTTTGACTGGGCTGTCGCAGTACCTTGATTCTTTTCCTTTTTCATCCAGTCGGTTGCAGATTTGCTGCTGTGCCAAGCATTAGCGGCAGGACAGATGGCCTCACGTTTGACTCTAGAATACTTTGGTATATAGTAGAATTCATGGATGTCTCAGTGATTACAAGGTGCTCAGGTTCTAACAAGCTCAAATCATCACCTCTAAACAAAATTGTCTGATAGCTACATTGAGGTTTTTGTGCTTTTATGCTGTGTTTGGTTTTACCAAAAACCAAAAACCAAAATGTTCTTTTTTGGTTTTACCAAACACAGCGCTGTGCATTTTGGCTAAGAGTCCTGAACACCACCACCTAAACATCACGTCTGTGTATTCAGCACTATTGCTATTTGGTACAAATGAAGTAGAGGTAAATAATGAGAAGATGGACAGTACCGGTAGTATCAGCTGCAGTTACTGTCATTAATTTTTTACAGAAACATTACCAATATCTAATTTTTGCTCACACTTTGTTGTCTCAATAACACAATGTTAAAACACACAAAAGTTGAGGTAAGTCTTACTTAGCTAAAACATAGGAGGACCCCTGTGTTGTTATATAAATACATTATTAAATTGTTTTACTGAAGTAGGGTTTGAACTCCTTTAATGCATTTACTTTGTCTGGTGTTTCCCATCATAAGGATTGATTCCCTGCAAAGTGTCATAAAATAACTCTGAGTAGTCAATCATTGATAGTGGAGAGACAAGACAAAACATGTTTTGGTACCTATTTATATTAATCAGACAAAGCTTTCATTGTAAGTGTTCAGAGGCCATTTGGCTTGAAACTGCATGTTTAGTTTGTAATAAGACATGTTTTTACATCTAGTAGGGAAGTATGTGGTTTGATTTAAAATCTTTTTTAAACTAGCAGCAGTTTTTTTTACAGATGAAAATGATTGAGTGAAAGCATCAAGAAGCCTAAAATAGAGGTAGTTAGGTACCGCTACCTCAAAATTACACTTATGCTTTCATTTTTTTTTCAAAGAAAACAATCTGTGACATATGCAAAACAATTTTAATTTTTTGTTAGATTAATGATCTGCAGCTGAAAAGGAAAGCACAAAAAATGTATAAAAGGCAATACATAAAAGTATGAGTATGAAACATAGAAAAAAGGAGAAACTCAGTGAAGAGGGCAAAGAGCATTTCGTGGAACATTCATCACTGTGCATATAATGCCCACTCGGATCTGTGAGGGTGATGTGTTTCTAAAAAAGAAAGATGAATCGCTTACATCTCTGCGAAGGTTTGAGTGCAGAGGCCTCTGAAGGCATTGGCAGGGACTCTCTTTATGTGGCTGTTGTCCTGAAGATCCCTAAGCAGTGCAAAGACCAAAAACTTTAAGATAAATGACCACTATTGCTAAGTAAGTGGTAGAAATACATTTTTGAGTGGAAAAACCCCCAAAACAGCAGAAGGTGTAAAACATTAGGAAGCCTTCAGCAGTGCCTGTCTAATCCACTCTCTTTTTGAAGATGACGGATGTCAGATGGGAGACAGTTTGAATATGGATTTTTAAAGGATGACGGCTAGGGACAGATGGTGTGTGTTCCTGATAGTCTGTTTGGTAAGAACTGCTGAATTCTGACTGCAGTATTATATGATTAGTGGTGTGATTTCTTATGGGAGTATTTAATTCTGTATGCATATAATAGCCTATAAATTCACGTGTGGAGGCGTGTATATGAGATTGTTTTTTGTAATTGTACTGAGACCTACAGCAGAAAGCAGGCGGTGGAATGGATCTTGGAGAAGTCTGGAAAAATCCTCAGCCCGGTGTTGGAGATAGTCCTGTGATGTAAAAGTAAAGGTTTAACCACAACATGTTGCTAAATTGTAACCTCTGAAAAGCAGACACTAAGCAGGGAGTAGCAGTGATAAAATCACATACACTGTCTCATTCATTGTAATAAATTAGATTACAAAAATAACAAACACATGCTGATGTTCAGTAGGCGTCTGCCATCCTAACATAACTTAAAGACGCTTCTTGGGAATCACATTGTTGGTGCAAAAATGCCATTTTATGTTCATTGCTCTGTGCGCTATCTTTGGCATTTTTTTTTAGATTGAGTTATAAAAATGGGGACAAATTATGTGTTGTTGTGACAGGCAGCTAGTAACAAACTGCCTAAGAATAGAACTCTAGTTTATCCCCCGAGTTAGGTGAATTTGTAATGCTCATCATTCATAGTTTAGCATCAAGTGACTTACAAAACAAACAAACAAAAGAACCCCCATTCTTCTGAAAATGGTCAGTTGGAATAAAAAAACTAAAAAATGCAAACAGTGTCTAAAGAAAAACTTCAGAAAGCCTGGAGAACTATTGCTCAAGACAACTTTAAAGAATTACAATAAAGTCTGGCTCCTTGAAAGCAACATGTATACTAACGGAGAAACTTTCTACTAATAACAAAAGTGTAATGTATCCATTGCTTCCTCCCACATTTTCACTCAGTCTGCAGAAACTCACTTCATATCAGTCTGTCATGAAAACATTTGCATCTATCAGGGTGTGCTGAGCTACTACTGCTGAGTAGCTTGGCTTATTAGCCAGCCAGGTAGCTAATTATACTAAATATATCTTTTGATTCACTCTATGTTGATTAGTGATTTTAAGTCTGAAGCAGCTAATTGGATGTCAACATTATGAAGGCCCTTAAAAGTTTGAGAACTCCTGGATTAAAGGTTAGGGTTCGGGCTACGATGAATCACAGATTTGTGCATGAAATATTTATATTCATGGTTTATGCACAGATTGGTGCATAGGCTTCGTTTACGAATGAGGTCCAACGTGTTTTTGTAATGTAGCCCATTTGTTGTGTTTCGGTCCCTGCTATATTTTTGGGTTTTATTATGTTTCTTTGTGCGTGTAGTTTCCCCTGCTTTCCGTGTTCTCCTGTTACTGTTATCACGTTTAGTCGTAGCCCTCATGTCTAATTGTCTCTTGGTTACATCCTGTTTTATGTTTGGTTTTACTTCCTACTTTTCCTCCTTATTGTGATTGTTTCCCATTCCATCATCAGACTGCCTGATTGTTTTCAACTGTGTTTCATAACCAACCGGAAACCAGCTGTTACCCCTGTCTGTGTATATATGTAGTCTTGAGTTTCCTCCGGACTTTGATTGCCAGTAAGATCACATTTGATTTCTCGTGTTTCCTTTAGTGGATCAGGAAACAGGATCAGCCGTTTAAAAGATTCTAAATCAGGTGTAGGTGCCAATACAGCCTATTTAAAATGTTTTAAATTCACCCATTAACCGGTGTACAATTTCAGTCCCAGGACCTTCTCACTGTGAGGCAAGAATTACTTTCATATGGTCAACTAATACCTGTGAGCCAAAAGCTCAGGCCTCAGGCTGCTCAGACAGTTTTTTTTCTACTTTTGGCTCTGTGTGATGTTAAAGAGGGCCGGAATTCCTATTATGATCCTCATACACAGGTCTGGCTCTAAGTCTAAAGCCTCACCCACCTGCTGATAGAAGATGAAATGGCTTATTTCCAGGGGCTGCATAAAGGCCCAGCATAAGATGAATAAGGAGTATTTTGAACTACAAATTTTGCAAAGCTGGAATAACAATATGGAGCTGGAAAAGAGCATAATAACTGCCCCCACCCCACCTCCATGACCCCCAAGTAAACTTTTTGAAAACAAACTAAACTTGCGCTAAGGTGCCCCTCTTTAAAAAAGTAATCGCTTTATTTTTTTCCATCACAGATTTTTGTTTATGTGTCCCAGTTTTCACAAATTGGGACAAACAGTAACAGTTAAGAATGTCTGTAAGGGATTTGAGCGCTGCAGTGTTCTTTATAAACTGCTACTCTGAGATTGTTTCAAAAGACATAAAATAATACTTTTTTTGTTTGCAACAAATTAAAGTAGCATGCATGAAATGGCCTTTAAGTCATTTTGTGGAAAAAAGACATTTTTTTCCATTTGGGGGATGAAGGGTGACACCGGGGAGCCAAGCTCATTAAAAAATAATGTCTTTGATCGTGCGGGCCATCAGAAGTAGGGCTGTCACCCGTGACCTATTTTGGACTCACAATCAGTTTGAGAGACAAACTGTGGTAGAAATCTGAACTCTCACTGAGTACTCACAAGAACCGTAGTCTTGCCATGTTCCTGAATGCATCGGGGTGGATGAAACTCAGGTGTTTTGACTTTGTTATGATTCTGAAAGAAACACGTTTAGTCAGATTCTCATTAATATAAATGACTGGTTTGTAATTACGGGGTTTCACAGGTGCCATTATCCTGCCAGTTATACTTACATCTCACTGAGTTCAGGGAGGTTGGAGAAAACAAAAGCCCCGATATTCCTCAGAGCAGCATTTTTAGATATTAAGCTGAAGGAAACACAAGAATATTAAATATATTTTAAAAAAATCATGCGGCCTATTATTCATTCACGTTCATTCTTTGGAGTCTTTTTTAGTCTCCGCCACCCTCGGATGCTTAACTTCTCAACTATTTGGGTGATCTTCCTCAGAGGCCGGAGCTCTTCATGTTCCATTACAAAGACTAAACACACAACCATGTTGGATAAAAACTGCTTTATGCAGTCAGTGGCTTTTAGAAATCAGCATACTCACATTTTGGTGAGGTGAGGGAGGCCAGAAAAGGCAAAAGCGCCGATACTCTCCAGCAGGTCGTTCTCAGAAATGGTCCTATAGTTGGCAGTAATGACGAGTAAAAGAAAAAGTAAAGATTATAAAAATTATTATAGGAGGGTTTTATGTAATCGATGTCTAAAATCAGACAGAATCCTCTGATTTTTCCTGTAAAGTTATTAAAAAATAAAAACAAACTTTGGGTGTAGGATAAGATAAGATAAGATAACCTTCATTAGTCCCACACGTGGGAAATTTGTTTTGTCACAGCAGGAAGTGGACAGTGCAAAAGTTATGAAGCAAAAATTAGAATACAATAAGAATAAATACAGTACACAACTGTACAGAATAGAATAAAATAAAATACTATATACAGTAGAATAAAATATACAATAAGATAAAAATAGAATACAAATGCTATATACAACTGAGTAAAAATACAACGATGCCAGAAAAGATTATTGCACTTAGTGTTATTGCACATTTGTGGATGTGTGTGTTTGATCAGTTAAAGTCTTTGTTGTGGAGTCTGACAGCAGTGGGGAGGAAAGACCTGCGAAATCTCTCCGTCCCACACCGTGGGTGCCGCAGCCTGCCACTGAAGGAGCTGCTCAGTGCTGTCAGAGTGTCCTGCATGGGGTGGGAGATGTTGTCCAACAGGGATGAAAGCTTAACCGCCATTCTCCTGTCACTCACCACCTCCACTGGGTCCAGAGGGCATCCTAGAACAGAGCTGGCCCTTCTGATCAGCCTGTTCAGTCTCTTCCTGTCCCCAGCAGAGATGCTGCCGCCCCAGCAGACCACACCATAAAAGATGGCTGAGGCCACCACAGAGTCATAGAAGGTCTTCAGGAGTGGGCCCTCCACTCCAAACGACCTGAGTCTCCGCAGCAGGTACAGCCTGCTCTGCCTTTTCCTGTAGAGGGCGTCTGAGTTATGAGTCCAGTCCAGTTTGTTGTTCAGATGAACACCAAGGACACACCCTGGTTAAATATATGTGTAAAACACAGTTTCTATTTGCAATTCCAATGGTTTAAAAATTAGAGATGGACCGATCTGATATTACGTATCGGTATCAGTCCGATACTGACCTAAATTACTGGATCGGATATCGGCGAGAAATAAAAAATGTAATCCGATCCATTAAATATCAAAAAAGCACCTCACAAAACTCGGCTCATAACCGTAGCACGTAGGAGCAGTGTGCTCACGTGATAGAGCGGCTGTGTGTATTTGTAGCCTCGCTAGCAAACCAGCATTTCATCTCCGAGGAAGTTATCCCAGAGAGAAGTAAAGCAAGTGTGTAAGTTCATCTCTGAATGTTTGTAAAGCATTACCACGTTAAGCTTAACAACCGATATATGGAGCAACTGCCTCTCTCTCCCTCCCTCTCCTGCGCTACTTCAATCGTGAAACTGATTAATGATCAGCTGATCGGCTTTTCTGTCGCGCGAGTCCGTCTCTCTTCTTTGTTTTTGGCCCACTTTGCACCAGAAAGAGGAAACCAGCGGCTGAACAACAGCAGCACGTTTAACCTTGATAAGCTGTTGTTAGAATTTATTTAATATTACTTTCTAGACCAGGATCCTTTTCTACGCAGCTGACGGCTGGTAACTGTGCAAGGGCGGATCTAGCAAAGTTTAGCCAGGGGGGCCGATAGGGCATTAACAGGGAAAAGGGGGCACAAAGACATACTTTTCTTTCATATTCTCATTTAAAATATATAGCTTTTAATAAATAATTATCTGAATCTTACACCCAAAGTTTTAATCTGATGTAAAATGTATAGAAGTCCATTACTGTATATAATAACTGTTAAGTCTAATATACCCTAGTAAGCTATAGTACTTTTTCCTTTGGGAAGGTACCATCTGTGCAGTCTGCAATTCTGTTGAAGAAAGATGTTGAATCTATTTAATTATTCTTGAAAAATAATTTATTTCTGTGCATTTTTTTTTCACCCTGCATCAAATTAAAGTTGATTACATCGATTAAGCATCATGAGGTGGAGGGTGGGGGGTGGTTCCCTATTTTCTTTTGCTGGGAGTTTGCAACCCTATTAGTTAGGTTGCTTAATATTTCTGCTAAGTACTCTTTAAAATACCAGAATAGAAAGGATGGAGTAGGTTTAAGTTTATTAGATTGATCAGTGTTGCTGAACTATGAAATATTTTGGGCGCAGTGTATTTTTTACATACAGGTATAACAGAATAGCTTTAGTGTTGTTGTTTATTTAAACTTGAGTATGAACTTATACAAAATGCAGCAAGATATTAAAAAACAGTTTTATTGATTAAAACACACTATATCGGATTCATATCGGTATCGGCAGATATCCAAATTTCTGATATCGGTATCGGTATCGGACATAAAAAAGTGGTATCGTGCCATCTCTATTAAAAATCAATAAGTCTCTTAAACAAACACTGCAGATGAATAATGAGAATCACCACAAAAGCAACTAAAAAGTTCAATCTATTATCAAAGATTTGTTTATTTTTAGCCTGTGATTGCTTCCTTTTACACTTAAACATGTAAGAGTCAGCACCTGCAACTATTTTCACTTTTGAAGCTGAACAACTGATCCTTGCTTGATCAATATTTTAATCACTACTAATTAAAATGATTCATAGCAGCAGAAAAAAGACCAATTTAATTTGACATCATTGTTTGCTAATTATAAAAGTTTACTGTAGAAATATATTTATGTAGAAACCAAGGCGATAACCTAATTGGCCCCGTGTACAAATTGGCACATGAGTACAAAATCAATATCTATAACTCGAGCTCTTGTTAAATATGAATGTAGACCAAGATGATTGTATTCATTCAATAAAAAAATTGATCCCCCAATATGGGGATCAATTGTTTTATTGAATGAATACAGTGGCATTCCTGGCTGTGTTACCAGGAATGCCACTGAATTATTCCCTGTCTGTTTGGATGATCCATATCTCGTGTGTTTTGACCTCCTCAGCACATTATGCTCCGCATCAAAGAACAAACATAATCGACAGGCGCACACTTACAGTTCCATTAGATGCTGGAGGCTGGAGAGGGCGCCCTGCTGAATCTCTCTGATCTGCATCTGCTTAACTTCCCTGTTGATGCAGAAATAGTCACTCACATTAGGTTTCAGCACTTCACACTGATCACAAGGCTCACAGGGGCTTTGTGTGCACACTGACCACTGAAGGTCAGTTACTCAGTCACGATGAGATTTTTTTCCTTTTCATGCGTGAAACAAAATATACGTGACGAAAGTCTACACGAGTTTCCAAGCTCTGTGCATGTGGTCTTGCGTCCTTGCAGCATACTTACTGCATACTTGTAAATATCCCCACTGTTCCCGAGCCTTGACCTTCGAGCAAAATATAGAGCAGAAGAGAACACACACATCGCCACCTGGGAGATCGCGGCGCATCTCTAGGGATGTTTGCTTCTTCTGCCACAAGTGTGTCCTTGTCTTGAGTGTGTGTCAGCTGTATTTACTCATAGGCTATGTTTTTTTGTTCTGTTTTTTGGTAAGTTAGATTGTGTAAGGCGAAACTGCTCGTGTGTACGTTTAGATAGAAGTTTGCCTAAATGCTTAGGGTGATTCTAATCTTCACCTCACAAGCTAATAACCCAGACTGTCCTGGTGGGAAACTCTGACTTTAAACCCTTCATTTTGTTTGTTTACAAGAAAACCCCACAGGGGGTCTTTAACCTGTGGCTACCTGCTCAGTGGCCAACAATAGTAAGTAGCTGCTGCTGCGCTGCAAGGTGCCGAGGATGAGCAGAAAAGCTTTGCATGCATTTCCCCGAATCAGTAAATGTTTAATGAAACCAACCGAGTCAAGTTGAGAGCAAAACTGAACCACTCGTCCAGGCAGATGAGCGAGGATTAGACAGGAACGTCCGGATGATTATGCACGTTCACGGATGGGATTCAAATATGTAAACATTTCAAAGCTACTGTATAGCTTTAATATGGTGAATGGGTGGTGGGATTTGTAGACACATTTGCTGCTCCACTCGCATGTCAGTTTGAGGGATGTCGCCAATTATACAAATTAAAGTTGCTCCACATAAAGAAATCTGCTCAGACTACAAGACAGCAGAAGCTATAATTTATGTACTTTGTGGATGTTCAGGTTTAAAGTTTCAGGCTTTCTTGAAAGCAAACTTTCAAGCTACAGAAAGAAAAAAGTTGAATTACATCACTGGGTCTATTTTAAACTTAATGTGTGGAGTGTGAGAGATGTGGGTATTCAAAAAGGAATGAAAAACTGTTAAGCTGCATTATTGAATATCTGGGATCATGTATTTTGTAAAGCTTGGTCCATGATGAAGGCAAAAAGGTTTCTTTTTGGCTCTGTTGCTTTGGACTTGATCATTCCTTAGTTTTTCTAGCTCTTGTGAGTCTCAAAGAAAGAAAAGTGTAAGCATGCTATCAAATACTGCCTTCAAACAATTACCAGAAAAGAATGGTGATGGAACGGTGACAGGTAGACTTCATTTAGAGGGGAAGGGGAATAATGTAATCCGAGGAAAACTGGTACAAACATCTTCTTATAAACTTTTCTTGACAGAAAACAGAATACGAAATAATTAGGACATTAGCAGAAGCATCACTGGCTTCCCTTCCTTCAAATTCCTGCATAGTTGTTTCCAGGTACTGCCAGTCCTGTATACACAGATGCTCCCCGAGGAACAAAATATTGACTACAAGTTAAAGCTCCTTAGATTATGGTCCAATCTTACACTGAAAAAACCAAACAATTTTTTTATTTCAATAAAATCCGATTTGAGTTACATAATTGTCAGAAAAGTTGAATTTAATTTAGACCGACAAAAATTTACAAATCTATCAACGTGAGTGACACTGGATTGAAGGCTTTCTATGGTCTGAACAATCTTATTTTTCACCACTCCAGCGGTGTTACACTTTAAAGATTTCATCACATTAATTGAATGCATTTTAATGAATAGTCTGCTTCTTGAAAATACAAAGAAAAATAACAGCAAACAAACAGCTGACAGTATCATACATTAAAGTTTCATTCCCCACAGCGCTGTATTAAAATGTTACAATGATGACGATTAGGCGTGGTAGTTTAATATAATCTAACACTGATGGCAAAAAAGTAAACATCTGCAACGCAACCAGTACGTCCTTTTTGTTTGTGAGTCTGTGTGCGCTTGCGTGTTTGTGTGTACTCACAGGCATTGGGCGTTGGAGATGTTGGAGGGAAACGCCGTGACTCCAAACATCACCTGGTAAGACAGGCACGAGGTTTGTTTAGCCAAACTGGGATGAAATCCAGGTCTAATGTCCATTTCAGAGCCGCGCGCCGAGGCTGCTGCCATCTTTATCGTAACGATCAGCAGCATCATTAGTGTCATTACCAGCATCATTTCAGTCTGCCTGGGTCCACAGAGTGGTTTCACTTTTCTAGTTTGTCTTCTTTTGTGTATTTTACTCTGATATTGTCTCTGGTCCACACTCCACATTTGATATGAACGCTTTTGCCCATCTGTCCGCTCGAGGGTTCGGCGCCAGGTCAGCTAGAGAGAAATGTGAGGTGTTTTGGTGTTTTCTGTCATGCAGTAGTGAATGCTGGGGGCGTGTGAAAAGCTCAAGGGAGTATGAGGATGTAGGAGGTCTCTGCTGGGTGGAGTTATGCGTGTTTTTCTACTGTGTACGTCTTGATAAGATATAAATGACTGGTGTTCTATGAGCTGAGACTTTAATGCAAGAGAAGAATAAAAGTGTAGTGATGCACTGTGAAAAACTGTGCAGTCCTCTTCCTTTTGTGAATGTGTATTTTCTTTTTCCTATCCTATTATATCAAATGTAGGTAAAGAACCCTTTATTAAGATCACAAAATAATATTTAACCTCACTGTTGGCTGTCGTGCATCTGCAAGCCTCTGTGCAACCCAACTCCACACCACTTCATTGTATATTTTCTACATCTGACTTAATCAGTCTCCTTATTATCCCTGTTTCCCTGTGTGCCTGCGCTCAACCTTGTTGAGCTATTGCCGCTTGCTGCTCCTGGCTTTTCATGTATGCGCATGGAAAAGCGTTCAGGTTCCTGAACAGAAGAGTGCTACAAATATTAATGACTGCAGATGGAAATATCAGTCTTCTTTTGACTAGACTGGTCCTGCCTAAAAAACTTCAGTGCACGTTATGACAGCTTTTCTTAAAAGCACTGTTGCTGCCAAATATGCAGTACCTTATACACTCGTCAGACACTCACTTGTTGTTATATAGTGCAGTAAAGAAGAGACAGTAAAGTAGTGAGAAATAGAAAGAGTGGTGAAAGACATGCAGCAAAGAGCCTTCGGTTGGAGTCTAATCTCAGGTTGCTTGATTTTGCCTTTCGGCATTTGATCATTAGTGGCTACTTTATTATGTATACCTGCTTGAAGGTTTGTGTAAAGCAGATATGTAATCATGCAATCACATAGAAGCAACTCATTGTTGAATCTATGCAACAAAGAACTGAGGCATGTCACGAGTTCAAAATATTGGGGATGGATACAGGAGGAAAACCAAAATAACAACACTGGTCCGGCCGGGTCAAGTCAAACGATGATTTTAATGCACACGTGTGGGAGATGAGACACTGTACGCAGACAGCACCAGATCTCTAACCGAAAACCACACAACAATAGTTTTTATGAAAATCAGGGTATTAGAACGCCCCCTCATGCGTAAAGTAGGTACAATACAATCAATGTTGACAACTTTTAACACATTAAAAGAACATCTTCTTCTTCCCGTGGCCAGATCCTTCCCAGTAATCTTCTAACTCTGCTTATCCCCTGGAACAAACAGTCTCTCCTGCAAGCATAATCGAACAGCTACAAGGCCTTGCAAACTATTATTTAAATATTTGAACTCTACCCTACACATGAGTTTAACTACTGCTTGTGTGTGTGCGTGTGTGCCTCGACCTCAGCCTTCACTCTGTCTATAAGGACAGAGGCCAACTCTGCATGTGTGCAATAACCTAACTGAAACCATACATGTAATATGTTGAATAAATGTTCTAATCAAATGCCACTACTCAAAGCTTAATAAAAGAATATAAATGACTAAAGGATAATGATGAATAACATGATATATGTGTTTTGTAAGCGTGTTCTTTCTATAGCTCAAGATCCTTAACACAATAGATTGTTCAGTCCTTGCACCGAACAAAGTTTCCGACCCTCCACTAGTTGACCGAGCCCCCCCTCATTGGCAAGCACAAAAAATACAATGCATGTGTATACAAAAGAATTATCACTGCACCTGTAATAGAAAATGTTAATATGGAATCATGACAATACCTGTAATACAAGTTGTAACATAAGGCCGACAGCCTAAAGAAATTCTCTAATGAAGTAACAATTAATGATGATACATAAATGAACTAATGAGTAATTATTGCCAATACACACTACTTAAAGGTTAACAAAAGATATATCTAAATAAAGGATCATAAAATAACATGATGTAAGTGTCTTGTAAGCATGTGCGGCCTTCTACGCTCTGCGTCACTTCCCTCAATAGATCAGCCAGACATCCCGCTGACTGTAGCTTTTAACCCTTACTGACATGAGCACAACTCCATAATAAGCACCAAGCGGCAATATGTATAAAGATGATCATGGTTACACCTGTAATGAAAGATTATATGATTATACCAACACCTGTAAATAGAAGATTAACATGAGGTCATAACAATCACTGTAATACAAACGTTAATGTAATGTCAATAGCTTCAATAAATGCTTTAATGCAATGCTTATTATATGATTCTGATGCAATGATAAAATAACAGTAAAATATCCCTTCTCAGGCAGTACCAGCCAGTTGTATCTAATAAAGTGTCTGTTAGTGTATGAATATCATTACTAGTTACAAGTAGGCTTAAAAGCTTCTTTAGTTGGTTTGAGCTGCACAGTCCTCTTGGTCGTTCTTCTTCTTCTTATTTCAGCTGCTCCCTTTAGGGGTTGCCACAGCAGGTCATCTGCCTCCATCTCATCCTATTCCTAGCATCCTCCTCTGTCACACCAACTCTGCAATTCTTCCCTCACTACATGAATGAATCTTCTCCATGGTCTTCTTCATCTCCTCCGTACTGGCAGGTGCCAACACCAAAAGATAGATACACATAAAAATCAAAAACAAAGCAGGACAGTCAGCTGATATGCGGCAAAGATAAAGCTTGTAGCTGATGCTTGGAGGTTAAGCTAAAACCTTCATATTCCTTTCTCTCTGTGGTATCTAGATATCTACATATGCCTTTATTTTTTGTTTTTGACTTTAGTTTCACATCCAAGTAAGGAACTGTTTTAGACCTTAGGGAGTACATGTACATATCTTTTTTTTTTTAAAGCATTTAAGCATCAAGTCGTGCCAGAAAACTAACAGTAAAAATTAGAACAGGCACCAGGTGTAAAGCTGTTTTGTCTCTTGTCTCATATTTGTGTTAAATGATGAGCACACTTCGATAATAGTGGACATAATATTCTTTTCTACCACGCTCTCCTCACACGTCAGCAGGACATGCAGCCAGCTTGCAAGGACACTCTGCATTCAGGATTCAGGTACACACACACACACACACACACACACACACACACACACACACACACACACACACACACACACACACACACAGAGTTAATTTTTTTAAAATACCATACAGTTTTTTCCCTTTGACATTTTCTTCTTTTTAATGTTTGGCTTTTGCTCTCCATTCAGGTCATCTTTTGCATTTATACATTTTTGTGTGTGTGTGTGTGCATACAGGCGCACGTGTGTGTGCTTGTGTGGACTGTGGGAACTTGATGTGGTCGAGGAAAAGAGCTCCTTGTAATTTATTCCAAAGCAGGAAGAAAAATGCAGCCTTGAGCTCCTGACACGACCACGCACACTCTCTCACACAAGGATACACTCTCCCACAGTTGCTTGCTTATACACAAGGCAAAAAAAAAAGAGAAGGAAAAAGAAAGGATAGGCAGAGTCTAAGTCTAACAAGCACAGCTGGAGGGAGTGGAGATGAAGGACTAAGCAGGGAGAAGCTGTACAGCACCTGTGTGCATGTGTGCGCTCCAGCTGATATGAATTTGTGGATCAATCTGTTGCTGATTGCTCGACACCTTTGTAAGGGAGGTGGAAAATATTAGACAGTGCCTGCTCTTTTTCTTGTGTGTTTTTTCAATTAAAAATTCTTTTTTTGAGACACATATTTTGCAGTCCATTTAGGCAATCTCGTTTCTGTGGCCTGCTACAGATTCAGTGGGACAGCAAGCCATGGTAATTGTGTCTATGTGCTCTTTTGATTGTGACTGTGAGAAGCCAAAATGAAAAGGTAGACTAATGATGATGCTGAACAAACTGCTTTAGAAAAGAGCCTTTCTGAACAGTGTATGTGTCTGAAAAATCAATCAGTGCCTCCCACCAGACGCCCTCAGAATCAGATAGTTTTCTTTGTACAACAACTGTAACTGTGAAAGGGGTTTTTATATCTCCTTTTTTTCTCTTCTTTTTACATTTTTATACCAGGCTAATCTTCTAACCGGGAATCTTTCTCTGTCAAAATCATTTTGTAATGGAGTCATATTGATGAAACACTTTTATATCCTGAAGATTTTTTTCAACATCCTTACAATTCCAGCGTATTGCACACTGTATTTCCTTTCATATGCTGTCATTAGTTTTTTATCCTACATGGTTACATGCACAATGAAATCTAACACAAATTGCACTTTTTAAGCATTTTCTATGCATGTGTACATTGGTGAAGAAGACCTCCTGTAGTTCAAACGGAGCACCAGAATTGCAAAGAAAGTTGATTTTGAAGGTCGTGGATATTGGTGCCAAACAAGCTGGTCTGAGTATTTCAGAAACTGCTGATCTACTTGGATTTTCCCCACACAACCTCTGAAGAGTTTACAGAGAATGGTTCAAAAGAGAAAATATCCAGTGAGCAGCAGTTTTCTGGGTAAAAAGGCCTTAGGAAAATGGTCAGACTGGTCTTAGCTGATAGGAGGACAGCAGTATCTCAAACAACCACTTGTAAAACCAAGGTATCCAGAAGAGCACCTCTGAATGCACAGAATGTCAAAACTAGAACTAAAAACTGAGGCTAAAATTCTTACAGGCTCATCAAAAATCAGCAATATAAGACTGAAAAACTGTTGCCTGAGCTGATTAATCTCAATCTCTGCAGCGATATTCAGACACTAGGGTCAGAATTTGGTGTAAACAACATAAAAGCCTAGATTTATGCTCCCTTGATGGCGGTGATGTAATGCTGTGGGGGATGTTTTCTCTGCACTTTGGAGCCCTTAGTATCAACTGAGCATCATTTAAATGTCACAGCCTGTCTAAGTATTGTTGCTATCATATCTACGCTACAGTGAACTTTCTGATGACTTCTTCCAGCAGGATGAAAGACCAAGTCACAAAGCTCATATCATCTTAAATAGGTTTCTTGGACATTACAATGGCCTCCACAGTAACCAATCTCAATCCAGAAGCGCATCTTTGGGATGTCGCGGAAGGGGAGATTCATATCATGGATGTGCAGCCGACAAATGTGCAGTCATCATGTCAATGTTTCCAACACTTTTTTAGAAGAATGAAGTTCCTGAAGGGGTCCAACACAGTACTAGTGTGTACAAGTTCAAGTATGAATTCATGAAGTGAATACTAATGAAAAGCGTCCAGATTGGTGCAGCTTTGTTATTAAAACTATGATTATATTCCATCATACTGATGCTCAAAGATGTTATTCAAAAAATTATGTGGTTAACAAAACAAGGATTCTGGCTTTTTGGCGGTTGGAGTCTGTAAAATTGATTTGGTTGCAGCTAAAATGGATTCGGCTCTAAAAATTTCAAGCGTCCATCTCTTGTAGATATGAGGGCTCAAATGTGCCTTGAAAATGATAAATTAAAAAGCACACCTTAGGTACTTTGATTGCCTGTAACTTGTATAATTCCACAGTATGAGTGCAAAAGTCTAAGGACGACTCTGAGGGTATCAGAATTGGATTATCTTTGGTTTTGTTAATCTAATACAGAATGTATATATCAATGTGTTGCAGCAAATAAAATCCCCCATTGTCCCACAAAGAATTTTCCCCATAGACCACAAATATAAACTGGACAGCTCTGATGTTGTCAGCAGGATACCTCTGTCTGCAAACAAGGCCTTACCACTGTTTTTGTAATGACATGTGTCATGGTCTGGCTCCAAGGCCACAACAAAAATAGAAGGGACACATCAGTGGGCGGTGAATTTGAACAGTTGTCATGATGAAGCAAACAAGAAGAGAATTTCAAATCTGCAATGTGTTTATCAGAGAAGTCAGTCAGATAAATGTGGGTGTATGAGGATGGTGAGGTGGAGGATGTTGTGGAGCACGAGCTGGACAATACCAACACAGGTGTGTGCAGACATTGACGAGGACGAGCTAGGATGAAAGCGAGAGAAAGAAATAACTAAGCTGGAATGGCATTTTCCCTTATGATTCCACAGACTACATGTGTGCCTAGCATTATCCTGTTACATTCAGGGGCATCTAGGAAAACGGAGATATTAGCTATATTTCATCACAAACTCTATACTTTAAGTACTGTGCAAAAAGTCTCTGACCACATTTGCTCTTCAACAGAGCCCGAAGTCTCTTAGGTATGCTAAAGTAAAGTGTTGGTGTGTCTGTTTTCCTCCCTCCATGTCAGGTTTTCAGGTATCTTATGTTCATGCACCACAAACACACCAGCCCGCCTGGTTGTGACAAATGGTTCTTTTCAGCACTCATAATTCTATTAATTTTAACAAGACCTCCAACCCCACTGGGTGAAATGCAGCCCCAAACAGTGACAGAGCCTTCACAATGTTTTACAGATGACTGTAGACATTAAATGCTGTATGTCTCTCCTGACCTCCTCCGCACATACTGATAACAAGTTGATTCATCTCTCCAGCATCCCTGTTACCACTGATTTTCAGTCCATTTCTTGTGTAGTTTAGCAACCACCTTTCCACTGAGACCATTTCTGATGAGGTTTTGATGCCGAAGATGGATCAGCTGAAGCGCCAGATGCATCTCTCTCAGGTCTGTCGTATTTCTTAATGACATGAATGTTCATCTGCTGTAGATAGTTTTATAGACCTGCAACTTCTTCTTTAGCCCTCCACTTGTTCAGCTTCTTCACATTTTTAAGGACCCACTTGCACACCTGAGATATAGTGAGACAAACTGCTGAGATATAAGTTTTCAACCAGTAGCTCTTTGGGAATCACTTTCTTGGTGCAAAAATCCTGTTTTATGCTTGTCAAACTGGACGCTATCTTTGGCATTTTTCACAGATTCAGCTAAAAACTGTGAACATGTGTTTGTGACAGGCTGCTAGTAGCAAAGTGCTTAAAATTGATTTTTTTGCTAAGTTGTCTGTTATGTGTAGACACAACACTGGTTCATACCTTGAATCAAGTGTCGTTTTTTATGCTTGAATGATTCATAGGTCAGTGTGAAGTGGCTTAACAAACACAAAACATTCCTCTGAAAATAGCCAGGTGCAAGGACTGGACTGAAAATGAATGAAAACACCATCAATGTCCCCTAAAAATATTTGAAACACCCTCGGAAAACCAGACGAACTTGAGCAGACCACTTAAAAATACAAGAAAGTCTGGCTCTTGGAAAACAAATACAAAGAAATAAGAGGTGAAAAGACTTTTGCACAATACTGTATAGGTACAAGTTACTTCAAACATACAAATACAGACATTTTATTAAAAAAAATGTATTAAGGAAGCAAACTTCTGATCCTTTTTTGCAAATAAGACTCAAATGGCACAAAATTATATACTCGAGTATATACAATCATATACTCATTTTTCATGTTTTTATTTTTTTCCATATAAGTCCCCAGATTCGCACATTTAGAAAAATATTCAGCAAAAACAATAAACATCAAAAATATTTAGCTGGAGTCACATAAATAAAATTTAACCTTAAATAAATAAATGCAACTTTTTCCTAGTGAAGTAGTGAGTATTTTTTTTTTACACTGTATTGTTTGTACTTTTACTGACAGGGTTGCACTACTGCAAGATTGCCTGTATTTTTTTTTTGCTTAAATGTAATACTTGTCATTAACTGTGCTTCTTATTCACACTGAACCTGAAAAAAAAAAAAACTGGATTCTAATACTGTCATAATAATAAGCTACAAACAATGCAAAGTTACATTTTCCTATTTCACTGCAACGTTTGTTAAAAGGTTATATTTATGAATCTCCAATCACTCTTGCACATGCTTTTTTGCATTTCTGAACATGTACAATCTGTCTGCGTGTCATCTTACTTGAAAAACAGATCTCAGTCTCAATGACACAACCTGTTTAAAGAATTCAGATTTTCTGCTGCTAATACTAATAATCTGATTGTGTGTTGTGCAATCAGATTACTAATACTGAGAAGTTTTTGACTGATTGACCACTGTCAAGAAACAGAGTTATTTTGTATTCACTCCATAAATATAGCAGGGCTCTGTCTTTATCTTTGTCCTAGCTGTCTGTGGCCAAGGACAGCAAAGCAGCAGATGGCTACAGCCTAACACAAGCCTTTTGTTGAGCACAGACTGTTCTGCAAAGACAAAAAGAAAGCAAGAGAAACAGCGAGAGAACAAGATAATGCAACTGGGGAGGTGTTTATTGAAATAGCAGCTCTTTGTATGTTTCACCTGAGGATGCAAGCTCAGCTCTGCAGTCTCAGGGATCTTTCATCCGGCAAACAGCAACTCTGCCGAGACTTTGCGTTTACAGCACAGAGTTGTACTTCAAAGCCCTGTTTAGTATGTGCAGTGGGGTATTTTTGTGCGTTTGCCGTCCCAGTAAAATGGCGTGGGACCTGGAATGAAAGAGCTGCTTTCTTTTCTTAATTTGACAAAACAAAAGTTGAAAGGATAAAACAGAATGTGGATAGATGTGCAACTTATGGTCTCTGAATTTACAAAAATGCTCTTAATTTCTGTACTTGTTACATGAGAAGACAGATGACAGTCTCTTATGTCCATTAAATAAGGTTTGCTGGAACTAAAAGACATGCCTGACATCAATCTTCTTTTTATTGGGAACTATTCCTCTAAGATCTGCCCTCTGATTCCCTGCTACTTTTTGACTTGTGTTAATTAGACAGTCATCCGATATCATCATAGCTGAGGGGAGTGCGATAATAGGCGCTTTAATGATGTCCGCAGGCAGATGGGAAGTGAAAAACAAACACGCAAAAAGCTCACTTGGGTAATATTTTATTTACTCATTAATCTTCAAAACTATTTTTCATAATAAATTTCCACTTTATGTTCATCAAAGAACCGTAACAATAAAAATAAAAGTAAATACTGTAGAAAAATTGTACATATAGAAAATAAACATGGTTAATGAACACCTAGATGTAGAATAATCCCACTGGTTGAGACGCCTCCTATGTTTTCAGATGGCAACACAACAGAGATAGAGGTAAAGGAAAGCAACAGACATGGAGGAGAGGGAGACGTAGTAAACGAGAGGAAAACACGAACGAGGCAGGTCAAAAAGGCCAGTTAAGGATGGCGAGAATAAGGGGAGATGTTAAGTTAATTTTGACATTTATACTTTGAAATCTCACACACAGTCTGTTTCATGTCCTTCCTTGCCCTGGTCTGTTTTGCATGCATCCGACTGGTTAGTTACATTGCTTGGAAGAACTGGAGGGGCTTGTTCATGTCATGGCACTGTTTGTATCTCGTGGGGCTACACTTATTGAGCTGCAGAGGGCTCAGACACTGCAAAAAGTCCATAAACAGATAATTCGCCATTGCCCATGGGAAACCCATCTGTCTGTCCCGTATTGGGACATGTCACGAGTATTGATTAATCCGTCAACCAACAGCAATGAATACATGAGGACGCAAAGAGAAAGAGAGAAAAGGGAGAGCCAATGAAATCAAAGCAACTCAAGTTGTCGTATAGCCAATGGCATCAAGAACTGGACTTTTCTATCTATTAGCAACACATGGTAACATTTACTTTGTTCTGTTTTTCTTTTCCTCAGCTGGTTTTTGCTATAAAAGGTGGTTGGTTAGCGCAGGTATAATGGGTGTGGCCTGTAAGACATCAGGCTAGGAAACAGGACGTGGCCTGTCGTGGGGTGTACGCGTCCGACGGCAAACCCACGACACCCTCCTCCTCCTTTCCCACCTGCAGACAAACCTACCACCTTTGGACTTAGTGGGACACGCCACCACTCCACAGCACAGCTCGGGCATGCAGCACACTCGAGATGGTCACGCTTTGCCGATGAAGATTTGATCTGAGAGTCGATTTGGCGACTGAAATCATTGTTGTATCCCACAGACTGAAAAACCATTTGAAGTGCGTACTCAGAAATACTTCAAGCCGAGGTGGTGAGTTTATGATGGTGGTGCGTCACGATGTAACCTCTGGAGTTTCAACGCGGTATAAATCACACGGAGTAAGATAATTCACGTGCAATAAGATCCCCCCCCCTCCCTTCCCCAGAGTCTATACTGCCCAAATGTTCCTCATATTCATCATTATTGTTGCCATAACAGTTATCATTATGAGCGTTGTCTTTTTCACCAATGTCTTCTTGTATAGTCTTCAGTGTCGGTTATGAAGATATGGTGCACTTTTAGCATTGCAGGTAAGTGTATGTCTGCATGTGTAGATCCTTTTTAATTTTACCATGTGTGTGTTTGTATGTAGTCTATGTACGTATGTGTGTGTGTGCGAGACACCACAGTCACGCATGACTGGTGTCTGTAGGTAGCATCTGAAGTCTCCTGTCCAGGAAAACATCTTTCAGTTTTTCACTGATTACACTGTTTTGTGATTTTCAGGGTGCCGTAAAACAGCAGCGCTGCAGCGTAACAACCACAGCCCATCCGTTATATTAACGGTGCACCAGCCCTGCCGCTGCCTATCCACTCGTAACTCACTGTCTCTCTTTGGCTACACCCTGAATTCCTGCCGTGCTGTCTAGGGGTAGACTTGGACCATTGGTGTGCTTGTTTCCTCAGCATCCTCATTGATTCTTCTAGCCCCGTCTGCTAACAGGGAGGAAGGCCAAGAAGCTTGGAAGAGAGACACTTGGTGCTTGTCTTGGTGCTTTTACATCTTTGTTCTGGTGCTCTGCCTCTCACGCAAACACTCTGTCTGCCATGTGCTTCACTTAAAGTCTTCCTTGACCTCTCTGAGTCCAACTGAAGAGGTCCAACTGTGGCAGGGGAGTCTCTTTTTTTTTTTTCTTATCAGGCTGACCCAAAATGGTTCTTAACTGGGAGTTGAACTGGTGCTTTCTAAATCATTTGGAATGGTGTTAATGTTCATAAAAGAAGCCTCTCGCAGAGGCTCTGCTCATTGGTAAATACTGTACAGTAAGGGCTCATGCCCTCAGGCCAGTCTTTGTGTGTATGTTTGTGCTTGAGTGTGTGTGTGTGTGTGTGCCTGGGCTCGTTTGTGTGCCTGTTTGTGCTTGCCAGCATGTGTGCAGGTGTGATTATTGGGGAGTAAACATTAAGATCAGCATGTCTATGTCATGTGTGTTTGTGTGTATTTTTTTCTTTTTGAGAATATATCTATTTATGTACATATACCGTTATATATAAAGGTGTATGCGTATATGTCTGTGTGTCAGAAGTCATCCGCCTCAGACATAGTACTCCTTGTCTTTGTTCTTCTTGTTTTTAGAGATCTTGGCGATGCCCAGCGGCTTGTCCTTAGCACTGCCGTTGGGCTGTGTGGCTGAGTTGCTGATGTAGTTGCGGCTCTCGTCCACGTGGTAGGAGCCTTCGTCGCGGTTGCGATACTTGTACATGGCGTAGAGAAGGATGAGGATGCAGAGGGCAGCGGCTGCTACAATGCCCACCACCATGCCCGTAGTGCTGCTGCTCTCCCGCACCACCTCAGACGGACCCGGGAACATCTTCACCTCTGGCAGGGGAGGGCGGGCTGTGAGGGGAGAGAGGAGGAAATTGATGTTATATGATGGTTTAGTTTATACATTATTAATTTGGATTGCCTGCGATGATGGTGGGAGGAGAACTGGAAGACACAATGCATCATGGTGATGAATTATTTGACAAGCGTTTTGCATAATGCTACACGCTGGCAAGGGAAAGCTACAGCTTAGAGCCAAAGCTGTTTACATATCATCACATAATGCGTAAACAGATTACAGTACACATCGCTTAGAGGAGGATCCAGAGCACAGGTGCACGTTATATCAGGTTTTATTACATACTTCTGACACTTTACAACAGCCAGAGAGGGCTGCAGTATGGTGAGATTTCACACCATATTAAATGATTTATAATGCAAGAATTTAAATATCAAATTTTGTGGCTGTCCAGAGATAAGGGGATGGAAAAGAAAGAGGTGAAGGAGGGGGAGGTAAATAAAATGGGATATATAAAAATGAAATTTTAATGACAAAGAGCAGGATACAGATGGGAAGATAGGAAGAGATGGAGAGTGTTAGGTAATGCCCGAGGGTGGAAACCTGAGCGCAAATAAAAAATTAACTGGAGAGCATAAAAATGGGTAGCAGTGCGAGTGGAGGACGTAAAACAGGTAGGAAGCATTGTTTTTTTCTCTCCAAGGGCCACACACTTAGCATGTATATTGATAACTAATCTTTTTTTTTTAAAACTTATTGGATGTTGGCGGCCAGACTTAGAAGGCCTGGGGGATGTATTTTGCCCATGAGTGACATAAAAGCTGCATAAAGGCAGTTTCACATGTATATTCATTAATGTTTCTCACCTGAACTGGGGTCACAAGGGTCAATGTCTTCATCATCGCTTGGGCACTCAGCTGATGCCACCAGCAGGTCATCTGACGACTGAGAAGAGAAGATAGAGAAAAATCGGCAAACGTGTCCACACACACACACACACAGATTCATATACATATAAACTCATGATCGCCATCATTTCTAAGACAGAAACAGTCAGTTCCCCACACCCCTTCTGTTTATTTCCTGTATGTGTGAGCACACAGCACCAATCTTTCGCCCACCCGTTTTCAGTTGACCATAAACACTTCTGCCTGTTACAGCCCCCAGCAATGGCAGGCGGCCAAAACCTGAGTGCCAAGGAGAGAAGAAGAAAGAAGAGGGAGAAGAGAAACACTGAATCCCTTTAAAACCCCAAGGAGACTGCTTAGTTATCATCTAGTACTCTCTCAACCCTCCCCATCCTTTGTTCTCTTCTGGCCTTTCTATCTGCATTCTGCCATCTCCATCTGATACTGGCAAATGCTCATACGTGAGGCTGAGGACAAAAATAAAACCAGCCTTTATTAGATATCTGCTAAGCGTTTGATAGTTCATTTAAATCTTTTTTATTCGAAACCTCTCCACGAGCACCATGTTGATTTTCTACTTATAGCCCACCTCTAACCTACACCAATCCACTAATACACCCAACGACCGCTCCTTTTCCGTGCCTTGCTCCCTCTCAATGGAAAAGGCGCCCTTTTTCCTCTCAGTCCCTGCTCCTCTTGTTGCCATGGCAACTCTAAGTTCAGGCTGTTAGAAATGATGGGGAATAAAAAAAGAGGGAAAAAAAGGGAGTGTGCACCCTCAGCGGGGACCTGTGCGTTGATTTGCAGTTCCAGCCAGAGTGCGAGGAGAAAGGAGAGAAAAGAGGGAGGGAGTTGAAGATAGATGGATGGATAAAAGGAATTTCAGGTGGAGGCTATTGGGGAGAAAGAAAGAGAAAAGAAGACAGGAGAGGAGGAGGACTTCAAAGTGCTGCGGTCTTTACTTAACACGGTGCTAATGTGCTCCGCATATTCATGAACTACTGTTAAACATTGCCCGCCTTGACGTTTCGGCATGAGAGATATTAAATGTGTGAGCGTGTGTGTGCATGCGTGTGTGTGCTTTAACCACACTGGGTGCTCAGTGCCAGCATTAAATTAAAATTGGATTGTGATGCATTGCAGTGGATGTTAGTAACCCACGGAATAAAAGAGAAGCGAGAGAGCAGCGGAGCTAAAAAAGAGAGAAGAGCACCAGAGGTGGAAACTAAAGTGGAGGAGAAATCTAAACCAAATCAAAGCGCTGAGATGTCTAAGTTAGGACAAGAATAGCAAACGGAAACTCATTAAACTGCCATTAAACCTCGCAGTCTCTTCTTCTTGTAGGAGCACAGTTGGTGTGAGTAGCGGAGATGTGAGCCCTCTGAAAAAGCCTGCACTGGCCGTGTATGTTGTTAGTCCTTACAAGTCTGCTGTAGTCAAGTTTGGCCTAAAAGTTACATTAGGTTACTGATGCTTGACTCGTTCTCTTTCCTCTGCTGCCTTTCCAATCAGTTCTGCCCACTGGACTGTCAAATGCTGCTAGGGTGAGCTTAGCCTCTGGAATCCAGCCAGTCAATAAACCCTCTGTGCCTTTGCCGGGATTCAAATAGCACATGAACCAATCAGGCCGCAGGAAACACACCACCCCTGACACCTGTCGCCGATCAATTTTGAGCCACGGTGCTTGATGATTGATTCAAAGACACCAATGTGCCCTCCGCAGGCACCTGATTTGAATCCTGACTTCAGCTAAAACAAAAGCTGAGGAGCACATTTTTACAATGTCCCTCCTCTGATCTGTGACATCACCTTGTCAGCTGACCACCCCATTCAAAGGGAGGGTGTCAATTGGAGTATTGATCCACTTATCGCATGGGAGGCAGTGAACACAAGAGAAAAATGGGGACATGCCAAACACAACTTAAATCGCATTGATCACCCACAGAAGTTCATAGAAAATCTGCCAAAGCAAGTGTATGCCCGAGGATCCTCCGCCCCTCTGCCTCACCCTCCTTCTTTGTTCCCATCTTTTCACAGTCTATCAATAGAGCATGCTGACATAATGGACACAGATGAACACTGATAGGGAGGAAAAAATAGATACAGGTGGACAAAGCGAGCGTGACAAGAAGAATATCTGCATGCTTAAAGAGTAAAATCTCTACCTGAGCCGCCGAACAGTGCCAACGACCATCCATGCCTCCCTGACTGCCTAGTTCACACATAGTAGCTGCACTCAGTCCTCACACTCTCTTGCAGAAGATTCAACAGCTTGTCTGCTACTTTCACAACTGGAAATCACACACACATGTACTCACACAAACTCTATGACAGCCAAACATGCTCCATTGGTCTAGTTCTATTTAAACACATCTACACAGCCACGCGAGCATACACCAGATCAGGCTGAAGTTGGCAGGCTGATGAAGAGATCCTGACGAGAGAGGAGAGGAGCTAGCTCCACTACTGCAGATGGTGAGATAGACTCATACACCGCCTGCATTAACAGCCTATCACTGGAGCTCAACCACAGACAGGGAGGGAGGGGGGAGGGAGAAGAGGAGGGGGGGTGGGTGACGAGTAAATATGGAAAGATATGAAGGGAGAGAAAGAGCAAAGGGAAAGCGAAAATAACCGAGGGAAGAGGGAGAAAGTATCACCAGAAGATCGATAACAAGTAGAAGAAAGGCAAGATGGAGACGAAGATGTGAAAGATGTGAAAGATGTAAAGATAGCGATGCAGGCAGAGAGAAAAAAAAAACAGACAGGGAAAGAGGAGAGGAGCGAGCGAGGCATGAGACGTGGAAGTGCCTGGGTCAGCTGATTCCTGTAGCCAATTGGGCAGAGCTCCGAGCCTCGAGTTTCTTCCATCAGTCTTCCCATCAAACACAGGTACACACAAACACACAAATGCGCGCAAACACACATCCACCGACAGACAGGGAACATCAAAACCAAACTCGAGCTCTGTGACTCAGCGCAGCCTCTAGCATAAACACTCACACAAACTCTCCCTCTCTCCTCCTCGCTGGTGCTCAGTTGTCATGCATTATTAATCCCTTCCACTTTTCAACACGCAAAAAAAAAAAAAAAAAAAAACCCCACAAAAAAAGCCTCGACACAGTGAGGATGTCAGGAGGAAGCACATAACATATTCTTACTGCACAAAGCACTGACGGCAGGAGCAAACCCATGGGGTAACTTAGGCAGATCCACTCAGAGACACACGCAAACTTGAGGCGTGTGCGAGAAACCGGCAAATTGCTCGGACCCGTTGCACCTTTGTAAGACATCTCTCACTGCCCCTCCTCTGATGCAACGTGCTGCAATACAACTTATTGTTCCCGTTCCACCTGAGTGTTTGCGCGCGCGTGTGTGTGGATTCAATGTTTTATGTGTGTCTCGGTTAAGGCCAGATTGGTTGCCAGGCAACACTAGGCAGCCTCAATAGGGAAGCTGTAGATTCTTCTTAAACAAGACAAACACACATACGCACAAAAATAGAGTTTGGGGGGCAACTGGAGTGATTTGACTTGCACAGACGAGCAAACGCACGCGCTGCGGTATATCGAGCATATAGTGGGTCTGACCCACTTCTCATGCTGACTGCACTGCATAGCTCCACATCCCAGATTCAGCACTCACATCAGTAAATCACAGGCGCAGGAACAGTTCGCTTAAATCACATACACATTGAGAGATTGAGCAGTGAAGAGTGTGAAAAGAAAGGCCCTGTGACAGCACTGTCACTCTGCAGCACTATCCCTCCAGCTCTCATATCCATTATTGATGCCTGAGGCTTAGCTCACAGCTCTCTGCGTTCTATTATTTATGTCTGAAACAGCTGGCGGTTTATACACAGAGGAGCTAGTCTCTGTGGGAGACTGGCTGGGAGAGAAAGAAAGCAAGCAGCGGGTAGTGGGGCTCACTATCTCCATGGCAACTTGTATCACTTAGAAAAAAAAAATAAAATCTTTTTTTTCAGTGCTGCTGGCGCACAGTTTTATAACACAGGAGAACTGCAGCACACAGACGCCCACTAAGAGCCTGATAACATCTCCGTAGTGATCTGAACAATAGAGGCGTCTGCGGTGTACCTGCTCACAATGTATCCTCTGACATTAGCATCGACTCTTCAGCTGCTGCCGCTATAAAAATGTCCCAATAACAATTATGTGTTTCTATTGTACCATTTGCATCAGTTTACATATTATGGGAAAGCTATTACATCCTCCACTGGCACAAACAATTCTCCTGCAGTAATTTAGAAGGGAGGGACCACTTAGCGGTGAATTTGCCATCTAGTCTATTTCTGTGATTGTGCTGGAGCAAAAAGTGAGCCTTCTGTCCATTAAAGACAAACAAACAGTGCTGCAGGGCAAATAAAAACCTATTAATCACCCAATATAATTAGGAAAAGTGCCTATGGTATTTCCTGGAGCCAAAACTATGTTGTTGTTTTTTTAAAGATATTGGACTTTTCAGTTTTGTGACATTATTTCCTCTATTTGCAGATAAATAACTCTAAATAAATTTTGTATATATCCTATGAGCCGCAATCATAGACCCCACAGAAAGATGCACATAGCCTGCAGGTCTGAAAACTACATTCTTTGTAATGAACAGCAGGTGGCGACTAACCTGGTTGCAATGATTTAAATTAATTTATGGCCTCAGTGAACATTTGATGAATTTATGAATTTATTTACTGCTTGTCAAAAGTTTTATTTAATACAACATGTTTATTTTTTTTAAATTGGCTCATATTTAGAGTAAAAAAGACAATAACACAGACTAATTTAAATAGACAATTCTTCAATCTCCTCCTTTCACAAGAAGATGGCCGTGTCTTCCTGAGCCTGTTTCTGCATGAGGTCTCTTCCTGTTGAAAGGGAGTTCTTCCTTCCTGCTATTGCCAAGTGCTGCTCATAAGGTATCGACTGGGTTTTGGTGTTTTATGTCTAATTTACCTTGCAATTGTTGCTGTTAAATAGCACTACAAATATCATATCCTGCAGTGCCAAGGATAGCCAACATGCTCAAATCAAAGTTTTAAAATGGGAAACTCCAGGGTGATATCACAGTGCAACTTTTATACACAGTCTGTGGCTGCAGCAGACTTATAGATGATAAGACTTGTTCTGACTTTGATTCCCTTTAAAGTCAGGTGAAAGACTTTGATGCTGGAGTATCCTAATGCCCAAGGGGCCTAAGGAGCTGACGCTGTAATTATAATATTTACCATCTGAGTTTTATCTGGAAACTTTTTTGTGCTATACACCCTGTCAGATTACTGCTATGCATGAGAAAAATACCTATTTTTTTCAGTTCTCATCTGCCTTCAAGTAGCCCTTGAGGAGTTGTCCACCTTGTGCTTCTAGTTCATTTTAGTTTTAATCTACAATGGGTAATGCACGCCCTAACAGGACAATATATAGCAGGCAAAAGGGAAGTAATGAAGCACAAATACTTTAATATTTTCAGGTATTTATACTTTACTAGTCTATTTTTTTTAAATAGGCTCATTACTTTATATTTAACACACTTGAAAGAAGATATCACCTCACATCAGAGCACGCCTTCAAACACCAAAATGATATGAGTCACAAAGGAGGGAATAACCCAAAAAAGACAACCCTATGGGTGTATCCATCATCAGGGCTTACTGCATACAAATAGATGAAATTTATAATAATTATATTTATAATAATTTATGCATCATTTATAGTCTATACTCACTAATCTGGTAAGACTAGTCTGTACTCACTAATCTGGTAAGACTAGTCTGTAAGTTGTGATTGTAGTACTTCTAGCTAGCACTACGGAAACGGAGGATAAAGGAAGTAACTTTTGTTTTGGGTTTTTTTTAAGTGGCAATTCATTTCAAGCACAACATTTCTATCAGCTCAACAAATATCAGCCAACACACAAAATGTTTGTGTGCAGTTTGTCACACAGCGTGTCTGCTAGCTAACAGTACAGCTACAGTATTTCACTCAGAGATGGAGAAAGATGTGAGAAAGACAGGATGGGAGAGGAAGAACAGAGGTTATATTTGAAGGTAAGGACAGATCAGTGATATCTGACAACCTGAAAGGCTGGAAGCTTCAGCGTCCTGCAAAACAAACTGAGGTATACTAACTTTGTATTATTCAAAGGTTGTATGAAAACACTCAGCTGTTAGGTGTAGGATAAAAAGTTAAGCTTACTGTAATGTGGTGAATGTAAAGCACTGTGCTGGACTGGAGCACAGTGGCAGTGTTCTTGGTCAGTGTTAGCTGACATAAAGGGTAGCAGAGATTAATTTGAATTTTAGCTGATGATGCTTAGAATTATTCACTAAGTTCAATCTTCATCTAACTGTATACCGTGTTGTATAAAGACAGCACAAGCAGTATATTGTCAGTGTATGGGATGGAAATCAGTCAAGATAGCTTGTTGAATATATCTGCTTACATCATGTTGAATTAATTTGTGAAAACCCACAAAGAGCAGTCAACCTCAGCACAACAGCAGCAGCAGCACAGGTCAGCTGATGACAGCCTGTACATTAAGAAAGTCTCCTGGAGCTCCAATTTAAACCGTGACGGTACACATTTTTCTTTTTTTGGTATGGAGGCAAAGTCAAAAAAGTCTGCATTCCTATGTACTAATATTATTTTATTATTATATTAATATAGCACTTAGCTTTGCACAAAAATAGCTTGTAGAAACGTCGTCCAAAGAGCTACTTTTCAGAGGCTCTACCTTTTACAGACATTAAAGAACGTCTGTATTTTTGCCATCTCTGATAATAGTACGCTAAATATGGAACTGAAAGGCAGGAGGAAAAGAGGATGACCACAGAGAAGATTAATGGATGCAGTGAGGAGGAGGACAAAGGGGGTGATGCTAGGGATAGGGTGAGATGAAATGAGCAGTCAAAAGGAGAAGAAATCTGACGTATTATCCAGTGCTTCTCATTATTATGTGAAACACTGCATATGAAACTTGCTCCATGAATAAACTGAGCGGAGTGGAGTATAAAACAATTCCACTTTTCCTGTTATATCTTTCCATCCTTGATTAGTGGGCTGCGGCATGCTAATCCTCTTACTGAGTGCAAAAAGAAAGTTATCAAAGCAAATTACCACTTTTTAATTACCTATTGCCACACGAAAGGAAGATATCTGAGGAATTACATTCGAACAGCAGATCTTTATGTGACCACACAGATTGGATTTAATAGGTTTTCCTCACATGAGGTGACAAAGAAAAGCTTGATGGTGCTCTGACCTTCGTTGTTCCACCCTGCTTCCTGTTAGTGGCTGTGGTGGTTGTGATGTCACTGATGGACGGGGCGGAGTCTGAACGGTTGCCTCCGGCCGCAGCGCTGGACTGCGGGGTGATCGAGGAGGATGGCATATCGCCGACAAGACGCGCGCTCCCCTCCACTTTGATGTGGGGGTGCCCCTCAGCGGCCATGTTGAGGATGCGGAGGCCGTTATAGTAAAGGCCAGCCAGCTGTCCCTGGAACATGGCTGCACCTCGCTCGCCTCCACCAACGCGCACTGTTGTCTGGCTGTTGAAGATGGTCAACTGGCGGCCTACGCAGACGCACACAAACACCCGCAACCAAACACACATAGAAAAAAGGTGGACAGGCGCACGCAAATACAGCCACACGCACACACACACACATTCCAGTGGTCACATACGTGCGTACATACACACAAAAGAGTGTTACACAATCCACCACCCCAAAGCCATGGTGAGAGGATGGGATAGATTATGCATGGCAGAGCAAATCGAAGCCGTGGAGAACCGTGGAGAAGGCTGAGGCTGAGAGAGATAAGAGTGAGAACGGAGAACCAGAGAAGGAGAAGGGGGTGAAGAGACTGAGAAGTTGACGAGGAGGATGAAGAGGCAAAGAACAGAAGGAGGAGGAAGAGTGAGCAGATGAGAGGAGTCAGAGGGCCCGGAGAAGACGGGGCTGACAGATGGTTGCTATGGTGATGGCTGTGCGGCACGACATTGTATTTGAAGGAGCGACAGACAGGCAGACAGAGAGACAGAGATCTAGAGAACTGTTGTCACAGCCCTATGAAGCATGCACAGGTTATAAGCTCTAGCACTGCTCACTGTTAAAGGGACTAGAGTCTAATTTAAGGAGCTCTGCTGAAGTTTAGGAGGAAAACTTTTACATTTTTTCAAAAAGAATTGCTCTATTAGTCATTTCAAATTTACATAATTCTTACATGGCACAATACTTTGCATGTACTTTAATTTGATTACAAATTTTTTTTCAACATATAATCTTTAGTAAAATGCTTTATTGTTTACAATTTGATAGGAAACAAAATTATTTAATAAAGCATCTTTTATCAGTACTTCTTTTCTATTTTCTGATTTATTCACATTTAAATCTCTCCATCGTCCCTTTAACCTGATATTATCAGATACACACTAACAAGATACGTTCACAGGCACTACAGTTTACACAGTATTACACACTACAGCTGCCCAACTTTTAAATACTTAGTTATGGATTTAGATTTTTAGATGTTAGTTGATGGTGCACAATAAGTCAACTGTCTTCAAATTGTATTTTTTAAGCTGAAAGTTTTAAGGAATTTTAATCAGGGTTTTTACCTTTGTCGAGTAGCCAATCGTCAACTACTCGACCGAGCCGATAGGGGATTCGCTGTCTGGCGATGGCCAGGCGCTCGTTATCAATGTTGCCTTTAATTTAGAGATGAAAACACAGTAGTAATTACGCACATCCAAACTTGGTACAGGAGCTGGATACAAAAAGAACAGCAATGAAAAGAAAGTAATGGTCTGCTCATTGTTGGCATGTCACTGTGTTAAGGTCAGCTTGAAGAGAAGAGGAGCTGAATTCACTACGTTTCCACCGAGCGGACTCTTACTCTCTGTTCATTGGGTTTAATTTAAAGAGACATTTCAGGGGTTAACATCTGCAAGAGCACAGGGAAATAATGTTACAGCTGTCACATACTGCCTATATGACTGACTGAGTTTAGTGTTACATACTCACACACACCTCACAACAACTAGCATTTTGCATTTTGCCTATGAGCTACCTAAAGCCTCATTGTGTTAAAGACTACTAACTAAGATTACCACTTTAAATATAAAACCCAACAAATATAAAAACAAATACTATACTCAACAAAATACACTTTTTTCTTTTTCTTATTTTTTACTCTAGTTAAACATTTATCTCCAAATATGACATGTTTTTAAATTATTATTTGACCAAAAATGCACCAGCTGTTATTATTTTCTTTTATGGTGAGAAAAAACAACTGTATTGAATATTTTCATAAATTACCTTTAACACTATTTAACAGGCCTAACATAACATAGCTGGCTAGTATACAAGCTATTGTAAAAACTACCTCATTTTATGGTTTAAAAAGTCATGTTTCATGTCAGATCACACATATTTCATTTCAAACACAATAACATAAAACAAAGCTGCAATTATGTGTCTCAACCTCAGTGTTTGAATATAAACATTGAAAGAAAACACTGATTAGAAAGTGGGTTGAATTGGGCTAAAGTATAGCTGGCGCTGCCCCCAGGACAGGCAGTGCTGTGATGAGTCAGAGGGTTGGGCCTATACGTGCGGGGCAGGGCCTACCTGAGGGATAACGCTCTATGACCGGCAGGTCGTCCAGCTGGAGGGTCGCATTGCCACCACTGCGGGTGAACCGAATTACGTGGTACTTCCCGTCGTTGACAAACTTGGAGCTCTCCTCGATGTTGATATCGTCAGTGCCGACATTAAACACTACTCTAATGTTGCCTTTGTCCTGAAGAGGAGGAGAGGTATGACAACATTTTATCAGATGTGTAAAGGTCAGGATATTACCAGTTTCATGTCTTTTGGGTATGCACAGCAGAGTGTGTGTGACCAAGTTCTTTGTGTATTTAATGGTGTAAAAGGACCTGATAAATTTGACCAAAAACCAAAAGTTGAAAGCAGACAAACAAAGGGCTGGACAATGAAAACCAACACTGTCTTAAGTGTGGTGAATTTAAGTACTTGGCCCATGCCTGCTTAACCAGCAGCTGCAAGTGATTCAAATAACTTTAAATGTCTCGGTTTACTCAGAATGATAAAACTATTTAATCAATGCTGAGATAGAGCTGGGCTTTGGGTAGATGACCTTTGAACCTGGATCAAAATCTGCTCAGTTATGCTGTTTTCCAACTTCATCTTGGATCAGTAAAGGAATCAGTCTTTCACATTCCAGTCATAGTCTAGACAGAAGTGTCATACATAATGGCCTGGGAAAAACTCCAATCCGGCCCAGTGGACAGTTTTGGAGGAGGATATACATTTTAGGCTTTTAACTGTATTTTCATAAGTTTCACAGTTTTTCCTAATGATTAAGACCACGGACATTTATACTATGTCAAAGTAATTAAGTAACAGATTAACAATTAAATGACAGAAAATTTCCTGTTTTTTCACTATTGACTATAAAGATTTATGTGTTGTTTTTTTGTTTGTTTTTACAATGAGTCAAGTAACAAAATCTTTCCAACTTTTCTGTAATTCAACCTTCCATTTACTACAGACGAATTTCTTTATCCTGTAGAAAGATTGAGACATACTGTTGCACTTTTTGTATTAAGATACCTCAGGGATTAAATGTGTAATTAAAGTTATTTACACTAACATAAAGCCTAGTTAAAATCGACATGAGCCATACGTGGTCCTCAACGTAAAATGACTTTGAGATCCTTGGTCTCGAGGATGACATCAGTTTTCCTGCCAAAATAAGGTTGTTTTATATTCCAAAATATACCAATGACAGCTATAGCAATCATGGTTGGCTTATTTTAATGATTGTAACAGTGCTATTTTCATGGTCCTATTTGAGCAAACAAATGCTTCTAACTGAAACTGCTCAGTGATATTTCATGATTTTCTGATATTTTACGGTGCAACAAATAAAAGCTCGATTGTGAGGACGTGAAATCTTGTGAAGGTGTTATCAACCATCGTAGAGATAAATGTGAGAATTTATTTTAGGAGGTATTGCTCACCACTTGTCAAGTACCCACTGCTGGGATGTTTAATAATGTCCATGTGCCTGTTATGACTGTACACGTGAAAGTTTATGAGAGCTTGCTGGGACAAGGTTGATCACTGAGGGCACCAAGACCCTCAGTAAAATACACAGCTGAATGTAGTTTTGTTGGCCTTAATTTATACTTAATTATCATTTTAAGAGAACATGTTGTGCTTTTTCTTATTTTCTGTCCTATACATACAGCTACAATAGTTCACGGTCATAAACGTGGCCTAAGTTTCAAATAATGAAGTCAGGCTATGAACAAGGAATCCTCATGATCCCAAAGCTAAAGCTTCAAACTGCTCTCAACACTCAGCTAAAGACAGTTATTTCTACTTTTATGGGAGATATCCCTGATATAGTCATCTCAGACAGGTGGCTCTCCAAACCTTCTGTTTGTGAGAGACAGCCAATTAGAAGAAAGTTGACTTAAAGAGAGAACATTACCAGATTGTTGGTTGAACTGAGGTACTTCATAGAAGCCTTCTATAATATAAATAAGGAGCTGGGAATTAGTATATTAGGTCCATTTTATGCATGATCACTAATTTTTACACTAAAAATCAATTAATGTAATTATGCAGCCAGGAATCAATAAACAAATAGCTTCTGTTACTGGAAGGGAGGAATAAACGTGTCCAGTTCTTTCATAATGGGATATAATTTCCTTATGAGAATTCATAACAAGTCTTTTTGGCTTAACTAAATAAAATACACAATCTGTAAAGGTTTTGCCATAATTACATGTGTCATTTGGAGTGGTGGACCATCCTATTATGATGAAGAGTGAATACTGTTAATAGATATTGAATGCACACACTTCTAATTACAAGTGTGGTCACTGTAGCAATAGCTGACTAAATGAATACAAACAAGAAATATTACACGAGAATGATAAATCACATAACCCTTGACAAATTGTTGTACTTACTATCTGCAGCTGAAGGTAGTCTCCCAGGCCGGATGCGCTGTCCACCCGAAGCAGAATGGCATGTTTCTGTTGAGTGCTGAACCCGAGGGAAAGCCGGTCAGCCCTGGTGCTGGGACGCTCATTAGGGGGCCATGTGTAAATCACCAAGCCTCCATCACGGCCAAAGATATAAGTGGTTCCAGCTGGTCGATGCAGATAAAAAAAAATGTAATCACAGGTAAATCTGTATGTTGTGATGGTGCTATCTGCCATCACAGGTTGACCACTCCAGCTGGTAAATCTATGTTTTGCTAAATCTTTTAAACACAAGGAGCATATTGGAAAATAATAACAAAAAACTTAAAATGTCAGAGCTGACTGGCCTTTTCTATTCTGACAAGTTCTTCTGCAGGCTGTTTCCCAAATTACTTATCACCATTACTGCAGGAGGCTGACTGTATAAGTGACTCAACCAAATAACAAATCATATAATTGTCTGACTCATAGGGTGACTTAAAAACCAACATATATCTCTCTTCTAAGGTTCTGGAGGATGAATTAATGTTTAAAGCTAGAGAGCGTGGAGACATTTTTAATCTAATGTTACACATACACAGGCTATAGAATAGCCAGTTGAGGGATTGGTATTTTTGTACAATATCAAAATCAACAGTTGACAGTGCCCTCCTGTGGAGGCTGAGAAAAAAGGCACAAGATGATGCTGTGATTTGGTGTTTCAAAGCAAATCATCCGACTGCAGCATTTTCACATCTGCAGTTCTGCACCACAGTGAAGATTTGATTAAGTTTATTTCTTGCAGTTTAGAGAGTCAGCCGCTGTGATTCACCTAACTCGGTTAAATCAGATAACAAACCTGCTAACAAAAGGCAAATGCATGATTAAACCAGCATGATCCAAACGCTGGTAGATAACGTTTCTCAAGTTGGTATCTACTTTGAATACAGCAGATATCAAAGTCTACACTTGAGTTGTCTGCACCACTAAAAAACTGTAATCCCCCTGGGCCTGCGAAAGACCATAAAAGCGAAGACTCACCATCGTTGCACAGTGGCCCGGCGTATGAAGTCATGCTGCAGTCACAGGTGAAGCCCTCCCACTGCTGCAAACAAACTCCCTGATTTGAGCAGGAGTCTTCTTGGCAGGTAGTGCTGGGACCTGCAGTGACAGATGTGGTTGGGTGGAAGGGTGCAAAAGTTAGGAAAATAGAAAAAGACACATGGATTTGGTTTTGTGTGGAGCCCAATGTGTTTACAACATTATTAGAGTACAGTGTGGTTATTTTTAAACTGCATTTCCTTGAAAAACTTTGCAGTTTCAAATGGTTGAATAGGCTTTTGTGCTGTGATGACGTTATTATTAGTAGTATTAGTCAGACTAGGATGTTGTGGAAAGGCTCCCATTCTTTAGCTTTACACTAACAGGATCCAGTATAAACACCAATGAACCTAAAGTGTGTTATTCAGTGAAAAGAGCCAAATGTGGAGAGCATGCAGGTGGTGAGGTTAAATGAATGGGGTGAGGACAGGAGGGGTAATTAAACATAAGAGAGCAGAGTTATGTTTAAAGGCCTTCATCCCAATACTCTTCCTTGAACAGTCGGTCACCATTCTCTCCCTGCTTCATGCTAAACGACTCAGGAGGAGGAGAATGTCAAAGTGCTAAACTTAGCTCTCCTTCGTTGCCCTCAACACAAGGCAAGGAGGAAAGAGTGTGAAATGATTCACAAATGGAGTATTGAAGTTGAGGTTAGGAGTCAGTAAGAGGGGTTGGAGAGCATGCTGCAAGATGGTGGAGCTGTGGTCAACTCAAGTCAGGCAGTGGTAATGTTGCTACTGTGATGAAATCACTACGGTGGCTAGGAGAGGATAGGTCTCCTCTGACCTTTGACTCTGGATCACTGGGATCCACACAACACTGGACACCACTGGGTAGTTTTAAACACACGCACACACACACACACACGCGCGCGCGCGCACGCACACACACTCACACACACATTTCCTCAGCATCGCACACACACAAGTGTCTCTTACATGCTCGCACAAAGCGATATACCTTGCAAGTCAGCTTTCATCAATGTAACTTTTGTCAGCCAAACAAAAAAGCAAACAAGCAAATTAAGTTAGATGGTTAGTCAATGCACACAGATGCCTGTGAACTACTGAAAGAGTGGATCAGAGAGAGAAAACACAATGTGCAGAAAGACCGAGGAGGAGATGAAAAGAAAGAGAGTAAAGTTTACATCTAACAGGCCAGGAGCTGGGTTAGTGGGTTATGCTAATAGCAGAGAGCATGATTTAAATGAAAACTGAAAGAAAAAGCAGTTGGGACACGGGGCTGGAGCAGATCTGCCGTTGTGTCTGCACCTCACCTTCACAGCCCCTCTCCACTTGTCCCATGGTTGCCAAGGCATCAGCCAAAAGGTCCGGGAGCCGTCCGTTTAGATCGACTGTTGCTAAGCAACCCTGAAATCCCTCACGGGAGTGGACGAGCTTAGGCAGGTCTCGGTACATCTCTTTGGAAACGCCCCCGATGTACAGATCACCTGTCGAGGAGCAATACAGTGAATGGCAGCTTCACAAAGCAAACATGAACTGTCTAGTTTTGCATGACTGCATCAATAATTTAATTGCAATAAATTATAAATTACTTTATCAACTAATTGATCTAATCACATAGCAGTTTTATCACAAGTTCAGTGAGCCCAGCCAAATATCTTCAGTTAGTCAGTTAGTTATATATAGTACCAATTTAATTTAGCTTGATAAATTACACTAGATTAATTGTTTATGCATGTTTTTACTCTTTAATTTTTTTTTGATAAAAGTGTTTAATTGCTTTCTTAATTAGAGTTAGAATAATAAAAGACACTACTCTCATTTCTGTATGGTAATAAGTAGCTACCTCCAGAAGCTGGTTCGGGCAGACTACTGGATCTGCGCTGCCTCATGTTCACAAAACATAACTCTCCTCACATCATATACCAAACACACCTTCCCAATTTGGCAGTCTATTTAAGCTACAAAATTTCTTACCTCTCCCTCTGACATGTCAGTGCCACTACTGCCCTACATCACTGTCTGCTGTTTGCAATCCCTTCACCATCCCAGCATCCACCTGTAGACTCCGGGGGGATGTTTACTCATCACTTCCCAATTTTATATTTAACATATTCAAGGGGAGTGATGAGCTCAGAGAGTGTCTGCCAAGCTACATTCTGCTGCTGTAACAAATCAGTTTAAACGTGAGCTGTCTGACTGAACTTTGTTTACTACAAAGGCTGGAAACAGGGAGATACGGCTAGCCTGATTCTGCTCAAGGTAACAACACCTCCAACTTCATTGACTCAGAAGTAGTCTGGCACACAACCTCCACAAAAAACAGCTAGTTTGTGTTTAAAACAAAAAGAGCTGCGCGTATTACGGTATACGCTCTCATTAATAATGCAAAGAATTTTATCTGATAAAGGTCAGATTAAGATAATTAAGATTTATCTCGTGTCAGCTTCTGTATCTAACTTTGAATGCCTTTATTTTTGCGTACCCTTTAGGTCAAGGTTCTTGGCACCCATGGTGGTCTGCGTGGTGACTTTGGTGTCAATCTTGACTGTGTGGAGATTGTTAGTGTCTCTGGATATGTGCACATTGTGCCAGTGGTTGTCATTAAGAGGACTGTTAGAGTTGCCCTTAATCAGGTGTGCTCCGTTGCCCAAGTCGGAGATGTAGTGAAGATAGCTAGAGAAGGAAAAAGAAAAAGAGGGGGGAGGGGATTAAATAACTGAGAAGTGAAAAGGGAAATTAATCGTACTTGTGATGAAGAACAACACAGGGTCATCCGCTCCGGGGCATTATTATCTGTCTTTTAGAAGCTTAATTACAAGAATAAAAAAAGAGCTGCGTGACTTGTGCATTTTTCATATCGTACACTTAACAGCCCATTTCAACCTTAAAGTCAAGAAATTTTCTTTTTTTATTCATCAAGGACAATCTTAATACTAAATTATAAATTTCTGCAGGACAAACATTAACATGAACAAGCAAAACTGCCTTTTATGAGTAATATTTTATATTTTATTTGACGATGACTGACTTAAGGTAAATCACACACAACTTATCGTCCAGCTCACCCTTTAACCAGCTCTACCACTATGAAGTCATTGCCGTCTCCTCTGTTGAACAGGATAAGACCGTCTGGGGACGTCGTCTTGAACTGCATGAAGAGATGCATGGAGTAATAGGCCTGCAGCGTGGGCAGGGTGACAAAACTGGAGCGGGATCGGAAGGTGACGGGGTCGGCCACAATGCTCTTATAACCGATAACAGCATTGAGCTCGCAGTAGTCAATGTCGCCGTTCTTGCACAGGTCAATGTAGGGCATGCCATTCAGCGTCAAGCCCTGAAGGTGGCCGATGAAATTGGAGGGCACGGCAGGCATGAAGCGTTTCTCGGTCACAATGCCCGTCTCCACATTATGGAACTCCAGCTGGGTGTGGTCACCCGCCATCTGACCTGGTGGCGGGGTAAACTTAAGAGGTGAGGGCTTTGGAAAGGTGGGTTTCAGGTGGAACTGTTCAACACTAAAACTAAAAATATTATTTATTCAACATCCTCACTAAGAATAAAAGACAGACTAAAACTAAAGTAGACACTATCATGACCACAATCACAATTCAGTATGATTGCTTTCACTTACACAGGTACAGATGCTCTCTAAAAAAGAAATAAACCCCTTAATGTTCAACACAGAATTCAAGTGGATGTCTACACTCCAACTTAAGACCTGGAAAGAGTGTCATTTTATGGGGAGAAAAAAATATAAGTCAGGCTGCTGTGGTTACCTTCAACAGGCTGCAGGTCGTCCACGGTGAGTTTGAGGCTCTTGCCACGCCGGACTACCCTCACCGTGTGCCACTCATTATCATTGAGGCTTGACCCAGCAAAGATGGTCTCTGGGCCTTTACCTACACATAGCCCAGAGCACCATTAACATATTGCACAGAGATGAGGAGAGAGACAGAAAGAGTAACAGATACAGAGAAAGAACCAGAAGAAGGAGAAGAAGAGAGCCAGGTAGTTTGAGTAAAAAATTAAGGACAGAAACTGAGAAAATGGAAGCTAATAGTAGCAGGGGGAGGACCCATTCATACCCTGGGGAGACAAACACCTCAGTGTTAACACACTCTTTCCAGACAAACAGACATATAGACAGACAGGCTTCTTTGCAGATTTACAAGAGAGACAGATGACGTGACACAGACAGACAGAAGGATTAACATAAATGGATGTTGGGGGTGTCTAAGACTGGAGACTGTGAGTCACAACAGGCCCACGCTGAGACAATCCATCTGTGGACAGATCGCACCGCCATGACGTTCTCCTACAACCCACACATGCACAGACAGCACATTCAGACCCCCTTGACCGCCCAACAGCCCTCTCGCCTCCACACTTATACTTGTTCAGGTGCCCGAATGTAAGAGATTTGCTTATGCAATGCTGCAGTCAGCCTCATGGTGGCACTAGACACACAGTGGAACATCAGAGTGCTCTCCAAGGTGCTGATGTGCTGCAGAATGAAAGAAGCTGAGCTGTCCTCTCGTGATGTCTCTCTCTCTCTTTGCTCATCTACCAGCTCATATCTTCACATAGTTGACTGCACACATTTGACAGGCTGACTGTTCCCCAATCCTCAGTGTCCCCTTGCTTCTACTCTTTACAAGCACCCCACCAACCTTGAGCGCAACTCCCACTACTTCCCAACACACACACGCATACACTTACACATACTCCCCTTCCCTCTACTTGCTTTGAGAGTCTGCTTACAGTGACCTATAGGCGGTAATGACGGGGGAGGTGAGAAGTAAACTGACCCGAACGAATTCTGCTGCAGAAAATGTCAAGCATGCCGACATCAATCACGGAGGCACACAGGCAGACACATACGCTCCCACACAGTCACACACACACACATAAACACAGGTAGAGAGGTAAAGAAATGTGGATGTACAGGCTGCCGACACGCAAACATAATTAAGTCAATCAAAATGGATGTGGTGTGAAATGTGTGCGTGTGCAATTGTGACGCTAAAAGAGTGTGTTGGTGCGCTCGGAGAGCACAGAGGGTTCCCCTGAGGAGACTCAGCTGTGCTCTGGGCATAAGCATCTCATCCTGTTACCATGGATCATTGCCTTGCACTGAGTGAGGGAAAGAGTATGTGCATGTATGTGCGAGTTTATCATGTGTGTATGCGTGGCTTTTTTTGAGTAGTAACTGAATACTCAAAAAACGAGCAGACTGATGTGACAGTGAAGCAGTGATCTGTGTTAACCTGGGAGGGAGAGACAAATGCATCCACACACACACACACACACACACACACACACACACAGAAACACACACGCACCTATTCTGGGTCAGCGTTAAAAGGCCATTCAGTGAGTTACTAGTGAAGGCTGTGGTGGTCAGCAAACAGCCTGTGAGGTTAAAGCAAAAGATGAGAAATGACTCAAACAAAAAAATAAGGGAGGCTGATTGTTGCTTGGGAAATACAATTTAAGCCAAATGACATGCGAGAGATTAGAAAAGCAAGACAATGAAAACAAAATGAAAAAAAAAAAGTGTTTCATATTTCATTAGCTCCAAATAACAAATGGCTTTTCTGAAGGATAAGCCTCAAATCTCTCCCATGCCGAGGCTTTTATTTGACTGCTGAGTGGACTATTTCAGTGGCGCCTGCCTGTTAAATACATTTTTTCCCCCTTCCTCCTTGAATATCATATGTATAATTTATTGTATGCACACGGTGCACCAGAAAAGTGGCTGCCTACTGAAATGTTCATTGAGACAACCGGTCTAAAATTGGCCAGCAGACATGCGGAATAGCAACAGTGCTGTGTGGCTAGTAGGGTTTCTATGGCAACAGCAGTCGTCCATTTCACCACCTCTTTGCCGTCACAGAGCATCCGCTTCTTTCGTTCTCTCTCACTCTCCTGCTTTCTCTGTGGTCGTGACAGAGAGAAACTCCACGTGAGGGAATTAAACTTCATCAGGGATTCAGCTCCACTCACAGCAGCATGAACAGGAACACACACTAAAGAAAACACACACACACACACACAGACACACAGATGGGCAATGAAAAGACTACAGAATGCAAAGGCACTCACACAAGCACGCACGCCAAAACACACTATCCAAAAATCCCTCATGTACAGTTTAGAGAGAAACAACAAGCAAACAAAGAAAACAACCCGACAGACGTCGGGATGAAGGTGCGACAGAGAGAAACAGAGGGATAACACGTCTTTTGTCTCCGGCATGAAGGAGAAGTAATTAGCCTGAAGCTCTGAGTTGTATTCATCCACCAGCTTCCACTCTCTACTTCCGTACCTCTTATTTATCAGCACACCTAATTTTACTTAAACACCTCATGCCCCGGTTTCTTCTTCTCCTCTTTCTTTTATTTTCTCCTTCCTTCAACCCCCACCATCCTCTCTCATTCACTCTCTCTGCCATCGATCCCTCTTTGCTAAAATGGCCGACCTGGAAAACCCTGGCCCTCAGCAAAAATCGCACCTCTCCTGCAGTGTAGCTGAACATCGCACGCATATGTGCACCTCCCCCGTCAAACACATACACACATGCACACACACACACATATCTGCACATAGACAAATGGTACAAAAATATGTTGAAAGAAGATTAAATGAACTGACATGATACACAGCGTGAAAAACAGCCACACACATTTATAAAAGCACATACACACAACGGCGCACACACGTTCTGAGGAGGTAGAGGAAAGGGGGGGAGTTAGGTGAGATGGAGGATCACTTACTGGCTGTACAGTTTATCCTGATACAGTCTGGAGGGAGAGCAGAGCAGAGGGTTAATGCTGCACACATACACATACTCTCCACGCCCTGGGGATGCACACATCGACACACCCTGCATGCATATACAAACACGCACACAATGCTGAGAAAACACACGCCCCTCGTTCGTCACAGGACCATAATCTGGACCTGGACAATGTGCAGCAAATGCAGTTTCTTCGACTTTTAATTTTTAGCCAATAAAAGGAAAAATCTGGATACAGACTGATGGATTTTTACCTTGAACACAATAAGGAGAGCGGTGTGTCACAGCATGAGTGGTGTGCTCATTGGCTGCTCTGGCCTGAGCGACAGCTTCAGTCACCAATAAAAAGCGTGGGTAGACTGTGATGGGTTATGTGTGTCAGTTTTGTCTAACGACTCTGAACACATCCCATAATTTTTGTCGCCTATCCAGAGCGCGAATCTCCGCAAATGGTTGGAAGATTCAGCCCCTGTACCTTTTTTAAAAAAAAACCCCATGATGCCTTGGTGTGTCGAGTGGCGTCAACCACAGAAAAGACGTGGCTGCAGACAACCAGAGACCAACACATGCACCCCTCTGTAAGGATGTGTGTGTTAGCATGTGAATGAATTCACGTAAAAGTGTGTGACTGTGGAAAAAATGAGGCTGAAAAAGTGCTTAGCAGTTATCTCAGGCTGCGAAATGTGCAAAGTATTCATGTGCGTGTGCGTTTGTGTTGTTTGTTGAAGGTGTTGGGGATGCACAGGTCTGCTGGGAGTGAGCAGAGAATGCAGCTTGAGGCTTGACCCTCTGTTCAACACAAAACCAATAACCTTTAGCTGTTTATATTTGCATGTGTGCATGTAATCTGTGCAACGTATCTGCTGAAGCAGTGAAATCCATGTCTTGGATGCTTTAGATTGTGCATACTTACAGCAAAATTAGCTGAAATATTTATTGGAATTACTGAGAATTTTAATTTAAAAGGGACCTCTCATGCTCATTTCCAGCTATATGTTTTTAGCCTCGGACTCTGGTGCTCTACTTTTCCATTACTCTAGGTAGTGAATGAGTTTTGCATGATTCACATTTCAAATTTGTGTTCCTTTATCTAATACTCAACTTTTGCACAGTCCCCCAGTTTATCCATTTCCCAAAACAATCCATTTTAACTCTCTTCTCCTTCTCTTCAAAAAAAACTTTCTTTTGATTGGCTGCCCCTCACAAACAGAGGCAGTCAGGTAGGGCTTCTGTGCTCACACTAGAGTGGTGTGCCATAACAGTGAGCACCAAATTCTGGCCATCGCAACAGCATATATGTATATATGACAGAAAATAAGAAAAGCATAATAGGTCTCCTTTGAGTTTACAGGGACAAAAAGCTATTAATCAACAGTTAATGACATTTCTATGCAAGAAATTGCCAAGAGGTCAGTATCAGCTGCATTCCCATTACAGGTAATTAAAGTAATGCTTGAGATTCTATGTGTTTGTGAGCATCTGTGTACCTAGGTTGACAGTGAGTCGGACACGGGCCCCATCCAGCTCCAGACGAAGGGTATCTGCGGAGTTACGGGAAGTGGTTGCCATGAGAACGCCATAGGCCCGCTGGGAGCGAAAGCGTAGCGAGACGTCCTCCGCCTCGGTGTGCATCACCACAGGCAACTGCACCTTCATAAACTTACTGCCGTCGTACGACAGGATAGTTGCATCTGCACATGATGCACAGAGAGAGAGAGAAAGAGAGAGATGGAGAAGGAAGAGAGAGATGACGACAGAGGAGGGTGAGGTGGGTAGAAAGAGAAAAAAGGAGGATGATTGACAAGGAAAAAACACATGAGGTGGGTGGAGGGAAAGGCAATCTGACGCTGAATGAATCAGATTTAAACATGACAAAGTATGTTACTGCGTGGTTACACTTTCGCTGGTTCCCCCGCCAATACATGTTGAAAACCTTCTTTCTACAAAATGATCCCATCGCTTTCCACTCTTAATTCATCATCACTCCCTCCGCCTTTGAGAGGAGTATGTAAAAATAGCCGCAGCTGGTTGGCTGGCCCTATTATCCGGTTCAATCAGAATGCATGGTGTTGAATGTGTTAGCCACCGTCACTGACATCTCAGACCCTGGAGTCATAATGTAACAAGCTCAGGTGAACCTGCTTTAATGTCTTTTGCATACTCATTTACATATTCATAATCTTCTCTCCCTGCTTCCTGCTGGGGCCAATCCCCGACTGCTAAACTGTTTACCTCTGAGGACCCTATTTTTTATTGGCCAATTACATACACAGCTAAACACACTCTCCATGCCTCTGTGTCTTTATCTCTCCTCCTTCTTCCCCCCTTCTTATATATTTCTCCACTCCATTCCTCCTTTGCCTTCTCTCCCCTTTTCACTCTCCCTGTTTCTGTGGGAGACGGTTTGAGCCAAGGCAAAAACAAGAGAACAGGAAGAGAGGAAGGCGTCATGAATACTGATGAGCCGAGAAGGAGGGAAAGAGAGAGATAGTGTGCGTGTGTGTGCGTGCATGTCAGAATAAGTGAGTGAATTTAAGTGTGAACAGAGAGGGGTTTAGTAAAGTGAGAGTGGGGGTGGGGGGGGTGGGGGGGGTGGGGGGAGCAAGAAAGAGAGAAAGGAGGATGGGGAAAGGGAGAGAAGCTCCTGGCTAAAATGCAAATGAACCCTCATTAACTTGAGGAAAAAAAGAAGGTGGTTGGCCTGTTATATCACACATAACATAACTAACAGCCACACATACACCCGCCCCTGCGCACGCACACACATGAACACGTTTCTGATAAGGGAGACAGCTGACTAAATTTTCCTCATCACAGCACCTGACTCACTACCAGGCAAACAGAGGATAGAGGGTTGGTGAGAAGAAAAGTATGGAAGCCCGTTCATGCTGGGGAAAGAAAAAGACTGACGATACAATGCACGCTGGCTGTGTCACATACTGTTGCATCATTTGACGCCTGTAGCACGCACCAGATGGACCATACAAACAGAATAAGTAAAGGATAAGACCAGCCACATTCTGCATTGTTTCTTCTCATGTCAACGATCCCCCGAAAATCCCAAAATCAGATCTCAGCTTATCTCTCAATGCTTTCTAACTTTCTTACCCTCATTTCCAACCTGATTTGTTCTTGCAAAGTAAAAAAAAGTCAGGCTACTTTAAGTCGCTTTGTCAACACATCCAACATAAGGTATTGGGACCAGGATATCTACATCACTGGGATTCAAGCACTTGTACTGTAATACTAATATGAACTAAACAATCTGCAACAGAGCTGAAAAAAGAAACCCATTTCAATTAAAAAAAACAGGCTAAACATCTGCTAACATTTGCACAGTGGTCACAATAAAAATATAATAGCCACTATTTGACACAGGGTTCACACACACTCACGCACACCGCCCTAGCAGCAGGGTGATGTGAGTATCAACCCCTGTGAACATTTTAAAAAGCACAATTTATCCTAGAAAATCTTGACATGTCATCTTTTTGACTGAAAAGTAATAATTCTTAGCCATAAATTCAAATTCGTCGTTTTACTACTCCCATTATACTCGCCATTAAAATGTGTCATTAAAAAATAAAAGTCATCTCGGAGCCAGAGCGTGGCGAGCATCTTCGTTCATTAATGAAGAGAGAGGGGGAACAAAGGAGTGAGAGAGAGAGAGAACGAGGGAGGGGAAAAAAGGGAGGGAGACACCGCAGGTAGAAGGCATAAACATGGCCAATCACTCTCTCCATCTGCTTCTCCATCTGGGCTTCCTTTAATCCACTGAACCACCAGTTAGTGACCCCTCAGTGCACACAGAGTGGGATGAAGTAAGATATACACAGAGCTAAGGAAAAGAGAGCGATAGATGCTGCATTGCTATGATAAACATACACACTGTGGATGTTTGTCCTATGAAATAAAACATTTTCATATCAACTCTTTTCAGAAAGCCTGTGTGTGAGTCTGCATGTGCATATCTCCTGCTAGATGATAGTACAATCATCACTTGAGACGCATCAGCGGTTATGGCACAAACAACATTTCTTCTCTTCTTCTTGTCTGACTCCCATCTCGCTTCTTCAAACAGGCCTGTATCAGTCCCTCTGCCAATCTTTCCTGCTTTCCATTTCTCCCCCGCCCTGGTCTCATACCATTTCTCATAACTCTCTCTCTCTCTGTCAGATTTTCTTCTCCCATCTCCCATTCCTCCTCATCTCCTCACCCGCTGTCATATGGCGGTTCCAGCCCGGTGAGTCCACCTTCCTCTGTCACAGCTCCTGCTCCCTGCTTTCTGCACACTTCCTCTCTCATCGATTCCCAGTCACTGCATCCATAGCACTCCAATAGTCCTGTCTGCAGCCCTGCTTCTTCCCACCTCTTCTCCTCGACCTCTGTCCCCTCTCTCCTTTCCCACTACTCTTTCTTTGGTACAGAAAACGTGTATTCTTAAATAAACAAAAAATACAGCCAAAGATAGAAAACCTGCACAGTTATTATTTCTGTTGGTGAGCTAGCAGACTAATTTTTTTCATTTTTTATCTTCACCTATCCATACAGTATCTACTCTTTTTATTTTCAGCTTCCTACACTCCATCACCAGGGATTTAGTGCAAGGTAAACACATCGGGACATCTGATTTCAGCATAAAAAAAATTGCTTTAGTCACATTTTTATCTACCATTTTATTTTACGAGTGCACCTTTTTTAATGCACCTATCACACTAATTTAATCTGCTATGAGTGAAAAAGCATAATTCAAATTGACAAATAACCAAAATTTTTACAACCAAATGATCATAACATATTTTCAGCGGCTGATTTATTTCTGATCTTAAGACTTCTGTGCTTCCACCCCACATCATCTGTCACTCATGCCTTTGGCATTACTCAGTGTTCTCAGGCAAAAAAGCAAATGACAAAGCTGTCATTATGACTACAATTTGCATCATGATGTATTATTAAGTTTTCACCCAACGTGGCTGTGCAGTGACTTTAATTAACCCTCTTACTCATCTCCATTGTGAAAAGAAGACATTAGCATTTCTCTTTCTCCTCGTCCCCAGCCTCCTACCCTGTTATTCTCACCTCTCTCACAGGAGCGTCCCAGGTAGCCCGTCCCAGAGCAGTCACACACATAGCGATTCCAGCCCTCCCTGCAGATACCGTTGTGCTGGCAGGGGTTGGACAGGCACTGTTTGGGCGGCTCTCTGGAGCATGAGGGCTTCACTCCCACCGCCCTCTGGGCCTCAGCCAGCCGCCGGATGTCTTTGCTCTGCCCGTCCACAAATAGATCTCTGATGCAGCCTACATACCCGTAGTTCAACAGCGCCGTCCACACCTGAAGAAGAGGATGCCAGTGTTGAGTCATGACTACTGGATATTTGTCAAAACTCTTGCAGTGCGTGCTGCAAAACTAAATACAAACAAATAATGTTTGTATCATCACTGTACAGCTTTTATTTATAATTTCTTAATGACGTATTTTTATTTTTTACACCTTGCATAAATCAGGTATTGGGGTAATCTTTTTTTTTTTTTTTTTTTTTTTTTTTTACAAAGCACTACATCACATTAAAAGGTATTAATCTAAAAACAAAAATTGGTTCAAACTTGGTTGTTTCATCTATAATTACTAAAACCTTTTGCTGAAAATCATTCTCTAAACACTGATTACATATCTGTGCTCCAAGACTGCAAAATGCATATGCTACATTTTTTTAAAGTTTCGTTTAATCATTTTTTATATACCTATTATTATTGTTAACATAAAAAGTCCCCCAAATATAATTTTTTTAAAACAATTTCAATTATAGGCACGCCAGTTATTTTCTCAATTAACTGATAAAACATCAGGAAAAACAAATGAAAATTCCATGTCCATGCCAAAAGGAGAAAAAAGTATAAACAACAAAAACAAGAACATAACAATCAAATAATCTGTATATTTGGTAACATGTTTTAAACAGTAATTTTACAAGCCAAATTCACCCATTCATGCAGCTCTTTAGTCTATGCCTTACGTGTTTCTAACTTTCACATACATGCTCATACTCTGCTGGGTGCAATTTGGAGTTCAGTGTCTTTGGTAAATACACTCCTGCATGTGGGCAGGAAGAGCTGGGGATCAAACCGCCGACCTTTCGATTAGCAGACACAAGTGCTCAGTAAGTTGTTGCTCAGTAAATTCACTCAGTAAGTTGTGGTCAGTAAATTAAATCACTATTGATTAAGTACTGGAGACTTACGGTCAGTTTTACCCTGGAGTTAAAATACTACCAAATTACTAACAATAAGAGGTGAAAGACAGCAAAAGAAATAAAAAAGGATATGTTAAGTCACTCTGTGCTTGACAAGGCTAGATGTTGCCAAGAACAGAGAGCACATGCTGCAAGCTAAAGAAAATTCTCCAATTGTGTTAATTTATTTGAATGCCAGAAGAAGTAAAGACATGCTGATTGCCATGGCAAATTATTTTGTAATCTGCTGGAGGAAATCAAAAACGACCTGAAACCTTGAACTATAAGAAAGCATTCAATGCAGGTGGAACCAAAATGTTTCTTTCAAACTTTTATTTTTTGCCCTCTGGTTCTTGATTTAAAATTCAAAAGATTAATTTTTCATAAGTTTTTTAAAGGCTTTGTGCCACCCCAAAATCAGCTTCATGACATTCAAACTCCCTGCTGTTTTTCACATTTCAGGACCATGGACAGCACACAGTTTTCTCCCCCAGATCACTGCCAACCATACAAGCACTATAAACAATGACTTCTTTTTAGTGCACCTCTTTAGGTCATAGCATCTATTTTAAACTTCCTCTCTGCATGGCACTTTTTTACTGTGCCCACAATGGTGTTAAAGTTGCTTCTTTGTTAGAAGTGGGACCTTGCTGTTTTGATGTATTTTAATGAACTTGTGAAACACCTCCTCCGACGCCTCCGATTCTACTGCAGAAAACTTCCACTGCTTCTCGTTGGTCTGTGATGTCATGCTGTTTCCTGGGAGAAACATGTGCGTAAAACCTACACGTTTTTCAGATTACAAGTAACAGGCTGCACACGCGTTGTTAGCAGTTCTCTCACACATTCTCATCCAGCTTTGGAATGCTAGACTTTATTGAAATTAACTTTGTCAATGTTACCAAAAAATAAGAAAAAAATCTGTGTATTGTAAGTAGATTGCCGGCAGAATCAGACATTCTGTTAATGTAGGTAAAAAGTTTTAATATGGAGGGTTTAGGTTACTCAATATTGTCTGCAACTGCAGCACTTTACTAGAGCTGAAGTTGACATCATCTGCCAGTCCTAAACACCCACACTGACTATATTAAAACACAGGAAAAAGTGAGGAATCAAAGGTTTGATGTTTGCTGGAAATTATTTGAGCTAGAATGCTTATCATAGCACAGGATAAGCACACAAACCTCTGTTGGGAAGATGAGTCCAGCGCGATCCTCAGGTAAACCTCCGAGGTACAAGGTGTCATCCAGGTCCAGGATTTCACTGTCTCCCGGGGCCGTGTATGCTGTTCTTACGCTGTTCACCGAAATGGTTCCTGAACACACCGCCAGACATCAAAACAACTTCAGTAATCGTTATGACCTTCAGCGTGAACATCCTCATCACAATCACCACTGTCATCACCAGCACCATCACTACCACCAGCACCACTATTATGAGTGCCATCATTATCATCTTTATCATCATCATCCTTGCGCCTCTCTTTGTACTCCTCCTCCTCATCACCACCACCACCACAAATCACAGCTACAATCAGAAGTAATTGAAATTCTACACAGTCCTCAGGTAGTCCCTGTGAGCTAAAAAATGCCACATTTAACATTTTTTCGCTAATAATATATTTCCTTTTGGAACAGTAACGCACGGTTGGAGCAAACAAATAGGATTCCCACTGAGAGGAAAGGCAGCTTCTACAGACCTCTGTAATTAACACAGAGTTTCAAGCAATAACTATATGCTCATAACAGGCTGACATATGTAAAACATCCCCATCTGTAACAGAACTGTACAGTACTGTGCAAAAGTATAAAGTCACCCCTCATTTCTTTATATTTTGCTAGGGAAATGGAAAAATAGGAGCACCAATTCATTAAAACACCTGCAAAAATGCATGGAAATAGAGTGTGTATAAGGCAAAAACAGAGCTTGTACAATTCTAATGAGTTTAAAAGTGAATTTTTGATATGACAACCTTTATTCTTCAACACAGCCTGAACTCAAAGGCAAGCTTTCTTTTAATTTCTTTAAGCAGTCTTCAGGAATAGTTCTCTGGGCTTCTTAAAGGACACTCCAAACCTCTACCATGAATGTTGGCTGCCTTTTGCAATGTTCTCAGTCAAAATGATCCCACACTGCTTCAATAAAGTTGAGGTCCAGGCTCTGGGGAGTGTTTGTTTTTGTGATCATTGTCATGCTGAAAAATGAAGCCACTGGCAATCAGGTGCTTTCCAGATGGTATTGTATGGTGGATCAAAATCTGATGGTACTTTTCAGTGTTCATAATTCCATCAATTTTAACAAAATTCCCAACATCACTGGATGAAATGCAGTCACTGACCATGACAGAGCCTCCATCAATTACAGACACTCACTACTGTAACTCTCTCTTTTGTCAGATTACAAGTAAGAAGAGTAGAAAAGCAGATGGATCTGGCAGAAAGGCCAGATCTCTCAGGTCCTGTATCTGGATTTGTTTCCTTTTCTTTTGACATAACTGTCAGATGCTGTTCAGATGCTGTAGATAGTTTCTTTCCACCTGTTCTTTTGTCCTCACTTGTCCAATTTGTCCCTACACTTTTTACAACACAGTACACACCATGTAGAGTTTTTGGCTGTTTTGGGAATCACCTTGTTGGTGCAAAAATACTATCTTATGCCTCCCAAATTGTATTATCTTTGATATTTTTAGTTGATTACATTTAAAAACATTTGGAACAAATTATGTGTTTTTGCAACAGGCAGCTAATAATCCTAAATATCCCTAAAGATACAATTTAAAATGGGTTCTTTGCTAATTTTTCTGTTGTGCATAGACACAACAAATCTAGTGATTCATAGGCCAGTCTTAAATTGCTTAACAAAAAAACAATTCCTCTGACAGTGGTCAAGTACAATTAGAAGAACTGGACTAAAAATAAATTAACAAGCAATGAATGTCCAATGAAAAACTTCGAAAGACCTTCAGAAAGCCTGGGGAAGTGTTGTTCAAATTTTGCACAGCACTCGATAGACTTACCAGAGAATCCGGGTCCTTAGCAGCAAAGTATAAAGAAATGATGGGCGGCTCAAGACTTTTGCACATAACTGTAACTGTAAAATGATTTTAAGACATTATGCAAATATGTTTTACATACCTACTGACAGTAATTGTGACAGGAAGGAAAGCTTTAGAGCAAATGTGATTATGATGTCAAGTAACGTTAATGGGTCTACCAGTTGGATACGAAACAGACCACCAAAAGCTTTAATTTTAGTCTGAGTGTAATTATACCAGCACATGAACAATAAACTTGACAGACCTGCTGTATATGAATTGGGTTAAAATAGTCAAAATAAAACCCCTTAAAGTCAGATTCAGTAGAAACAGGTGAATTAAATACATACAGAAGGCAGATGGTTGCAAAATTGGTCATGTTAATCTGCTGCTTACTTCAAAATGTGCACAGCTACTTATTATCTGTCAGTTCAACTTTTGCTATTAGCTTCAGACTTAAAAGAGCTGTGATTGTACCTGAGCGTCCGTCTCTCTGGAAGTCAACATGGTACCATTCTCCGTCATTGACCTTTCTGTCGATGGCCTTGGTCTTGGTGGTTCCTGAGCCCATGTCCAGCAGTAAGTACAGGTGTCCATCAAGCATCTCAATAGCAAAAAAGTCCACCTGTAGATTAACCAGAGACAGGTGTAAAAAACCCCAAACAGGAACATTTGTGCAAGCTGTGAAAATGCAAATTACAGTTGCAGGTGTGACATGAGTGCAATTCGTTCAATTTACTTCTTTTTGAATTCTCATTAATAAACTATCGAACCAATTTCTAGAAGTGCGGACTTTCGTTTGCTTAAAATCGTAATTCTGCTGCCAAAGCTCAGAATATCAGTCACAATTACAAAGTCACTGTCCTGTTAGAGAGGATGATTAAAGGTAGCCGTTTTAATGAACTGAATTTTCAGATGCAAAATCTTTGTACACATTAATGAGCGACAGGTGCGTTGGAGGAATAAACTTCATTAAAACAGCTCAACTGAACGCTCGCACGCTGTTCCACTTACTGCTCGTATACTTACTAGTGGACCATTCCACCTTCTTCATAAGTAACATCCCTTCATATCTATCTAGATAATCATTCCAACATCCAGCAGACTAAAAAGATAATAATAATATTCTACAAAAAATATTTTAAAGTTATTTAAATTCATTTCTGTTCTTCATAAATGGATTTTATAGATGGCTAGATGGATTTTGTATTATTTCATCTGAATTTTGAAAAATGTATACTTTGATAATACCTAATACTTTGTTTTTTGGCTACACGCCTTCAAAACTAAAGTAACTCACATGAGCCTCTGCTGTTTGTACTTTAGTAACCCAAAATATATCTACTAAACAGCAACACTGTCATTAAAATTTATTTTAACTTTACTTACAGCCTGACAGGCCAATATACGGTTAGCCTAGAATGTTTTTTTTACCTTGACGGTTGGAGGTGTGCGCGGATCCTTGCGCTGCTGCTGCCGGGGTTTGCCGTGGCTGAAAAGCATCAGCCCATTGGGCTCTGTCGTCCTGAAGTCAAACGAGATGGATCCCGCCTTCTTCGCTGTCCACTTGCTCAGTGCCACGTAAGACTCTGGGGTGTCAAAGGTCACGGGGTCTAGCGTTGCTACACTCTCACACTTAAAGGACACCACCCCACTTACCTGGTACAGAAAACAGTCGAGTTGTTAAATTGCTGTAGTGACTATCTGGACCAGTATGGTTCCTTTGTAGTCTGAGACTGAAATAAAGCCAGATTCCAGCTGTGAAATGGCTAAAAGATAAAAGCTTGTGGCCTCTCAAATATATAATCCCATTTACATCGCTTCAGTGTGAGTCTCACGGGGCGAGACATGAGGTTGAGCTACAAAAAGGTATCTGTGTTTGAGAGGATCCAGCATTGTCTGGCTTGTTGGGACGTGCTGATTAAAGCGCATACCTTCATCTTGGGGTCTCCCTGTTTAGCCAGTCTAGACAGCTCCAACCGTACATCATTGTTCTTGTACACCACCTTGAGGGGAGAGGATTGAAAGAAAATAATGATATCTGAATGCTGCTTCACTTTTAACCAACACACATAACATTTCTGATAGAGAAATTATTAAAGTAATTCTAAATTCTTATTAGTGAGCTGGGGGAATGTATCTCTCTCGCCGTGTCTCTGTCTCACTATCCCTCCATCTGCTATCTGTTATCCAAACATTATGTACTAGCACACACAATGATGCTAGACTGTTTCCCTGTAAGGGGACACACACGTGTCAGTTCCCAGGATAACATTGGGGAAAAATGTAGAAAAAGGCTCAGCAACAGTAAGATTGATTAACTTTTGAGCACACATCGATTAATGTTTAACCTATTCAAACACATTTTCTATTCAAATGTTCTGATGGTTTTTTTATATGAAAGCAAGAACCTTAAGACCAGCATCCACTCCAGGCTTCATCTTTTGAAAACTCCCATTTGTCCCTGCCACCTGCATGATTGCTTTTACATTTTCTATTTTCTTTGCTTTACTGTTTCTCTCTTTGCTTTCCCTGACACAGTCCGCTCTCTGACTCAGTGTATAGAGTGTGCTTGTGCTGAGCATTCTGATGTTGAGAGATGAGCACACACAGGCTCCGCTTTATTAATCCAGATCTCCTTCTATGACCTGTGAGCAACCAAATGCTCCTCTGCATTGGCTCTGTGTTTTAATTTTCTGCATGTCAGGTGCTATTGTGTGTGTGTGTTTAGGGCAAGGGGGTGACTCTTGAACACAATAAGTGCTTCAAACGGTCTTACGGTGTGGGTGTTTATGGGGAGGATTGTGCCTGTGCTGCATCCAATGCACAAAACTGTTACAGCCGTGATTGCTCATGCATATGATGATTCGCAGCATACATCTTAATTTGCTCACATGGATTATCATATCATCGTATTAAATATGTAAATGTGCCAGTGGAGGGTTCACTTTGACAGCGGCAGCCTCATTTAAACATCATCACTCTTAATGAAGCAACACAGAGTGCATTCACTACTGATACAGATAGCTCTCTGTTTGGCACATCATCTGTTGGCTTGTTTGGTTGTTTGTTTATGCCTCTGTGTGAATCTGCGTGAATGAAAGGGAGACTCAGGCAGGGTGTGTATCCGATGGGCATGAGGATGTCTTTGGGAGTTTCGTTGTATCAAGCGCTGCGTATACATACGTATGTTTATTTGCGAGCAGCAACTGTTTCAGCGGAAATATTTGGGCATATAATATTACACTACGACTGTGTTTTCTGTGCATGCATGCATGCATGTGTGCAGTGTGAGTTTTTGTTTCTGTGGTGTTGTGGCCCATTTCAAGCACAGTGGATGGATGGAGCATCTCTGTGGCGTACCTAATTAGCATGTTAGTGCTTAGTGCTGTATCTACTCCCTCAACGACACTCATCACTGATTCTCTCTGATGCTGGGGAGGGTGTGTGCGTGTGTCTGGGACTACTTGTGTGAGTCTGCCAAATGGAAGCATGTCGGTGTATGTGTACTTTATATGATATTGTGTGTAAAAATGTTTGTGTGATGCGTGGCAGAAGACAGAAAAGATGAGAAAAAGGAAAATCAAGGTTTCTTAAAAACTAGGGGTGCACAGAAATATGTGCAGCATGAGTTTATGAACTAGTTTTATCCTATGCAAATAATTAGTTTTGTTTTTTTTTAGCTTTCAAGCATGCGCCCCACCTCTTTCAGACATCCCATGAAGTTATTGCTGACTGGAGAACCAGGCAGGTCAGCGGTGCTGGGGCTTCCTCCCACGTAGAAGAAGTCATCAGAGCCCAGCATGGTGTAGTCCTCCTGTGTGTAGCCCGTGGTGGTCAGGATGCCGTCCACAGAGATGGTCACCTACACAACAAAGCACAGGGAAAGGACACGCTATATACTCACACCAAAGGCAGCGCTAAGCGCTAGCTAGGCGCTGACCAGCCAAATTAGCCCCCGTTGCTCTGGTAACCAATCTATATGCATTCTGGCAGGGAGAAGGCCTGATTGGTTTTGGGAATTGGCCACTTTGATTCGCAGCAGTTGGATCAGTGCTGGCTGTGTAGTGTAACTGAGTAGTGTCGCCTCTTGGCTTTGCTGATATAACCGGCTTCAGAAATATGTAACTATGCACTGCTAAATACCGCTCAGTCCTGCAGGTAGTGATACACTCTCATTTTTCTTTTGTGCACTCTGAGAATTAAAACTGCATAATCTTCTATCTTCAGCCTATCAAGAGCAAAAAGTCTATTGTAAATTCTGTATGCGATTAATAAAGTTTTGCTGAAACCCAAAGCTTCAGGGCCACAATTGGTAGACTGTGTCTCTCTGTACCCAGACTTCAAAGGCAGTTTATTATTCTGTGACTGCATGGTAAAAAATAGACTAAACCATAGTGAGTTTGCTAAAAGGTTAGCCTTGTTTATTACAGGAAAAGCCAACTTAACCCATATCAGTGAAATTTTCCAACTTGTGTTTATCGTTCATACTCTAAGCTGCTTTACGGTCTAGGCAGAAGACGCAATTTGATTTATTTCCTAATATGCTAACAAGATTTTTCCTAAATGCTTTGCCTAAAGTGACACTGGTGCTCTTACAATTTAATCAGCTCATTTTGGTGTGTAATAGCCTGTACAGAGGCTTTTAGGTGTCACTGATATCCAATCTTGTCACACTTAAGTCACCGTTAGTGGTACATTATCACTCTCTGATATTCTACAGTACATTACTGACCATGTCTGGCTGCCCATAAAGGTTGTGAGCTCTTTATTTCCCCACTACAATAAGTTCCCTCTGACTGCTGGTGCTTATCATTGCCAGGCAAACGTGCCCAGCCAGGCAGGTGTTAGTAAGTCTCCGCAGGCATCTTCGTGCTATGCAGTAAGGTGTTAGTACTATTTACTTGTTAGTAGTTGTTAGTTGTTGCACTGCTGGCAGCCACAGAAGTGTTACTTGTGTCAGGCCAAGCTGTGTTGGGTTACTGAGGTCAGGGTTCATGATTTCAATGCTGTTAGTCATTGTGATGATGTTATGTTATTGTGTTGTTAGGGTGAATTGTGATGATGGTGTTAGTTGGTTAGTTAGTGGTCTGGGGGGGTTTGTTAGATCAGCGAGTCAGGATGACAAACACACAGATTTAATGCACACACGCACAGGTGTTAGATGGGTTACGCCTCATTCCACACACACACATAAATATACAAACATGCAGTCTGTTCCTCTCTCTGCATGCAAGCACTGGCAAAGAGGACACAATAGACAATAAAATACAAAAAAAAAACCCAACAACATACGACAGGATGAGTTAGAGGCACCATGGAGAACATGCAGTGGAGGATTGGTGAAAAATAAAAGAAAAAAGAATTTAAAAAAAGAAGGGAAGGAACCTCTCTATCCACTTTACGGACCAATTAGAGAGGGGAAGGGTTTTTGAGTCACGCCATGCAGGATGGGGGAAGGGGGGGCTCGTCATTTGCGTGCAGGTGAGGGATGAGCCAATCAGCGTGGGCCTACATGTCAGTCACAAAGTGATGGGGTGAAAATAAAAACAGTAGAGGTAAGGGGGGAAAGGATTTATAGAAAAAAAGTGGTTGGCAAGGAAGGTGGATGTGGGCTTTTTAAGCGTAAAAGATTACCAACCGCATTTATCCTGTTATTGGTTTAGTTTTGATGTCTATGGTTCAAAAGGAAATAGACACGGGGCAAACCCAAACTAAGAAACAATTAGAATGATATCTACCGAACAATGGAGTTTGTTTACCATAGCGTGTCCAATGCCTGAGTGCTTTGTAGGAGAGGGGGAGAAAGGAAAGCAAAAAACTGTGAACAGAACAACCTCGGGAACAAAAAAGGAAAGCTAGAAGGCCTCTGGTGAGGTTAGTAGGTTGGTTGGAGTGGTTTCGCTAGGAGAAGGGCACAGGTTAGGTTAGTAGAATGAATCATTCCATGGATGGTGGTTAGTTTCACTAGCAGGTTAGTAAAGTTAGTAGTCAAGTTAGTAGTACAGACAGGCAAACGGTAGAGGCAGGGCACAGGTAGGTTACAAGCACCTGGGTGCTAGTGACCCTGTATGTTCTCTAGTCCACTCCCTCGCTCTTTCACTCTCTCAGTCATTCACTCACTCAAACACACAATTGAAAAAGCACTCACCTAGAGCTGAGAGCAGTGCAGGTCTGCTGGTAAAGCCACTGTAAACTAAGACCAAAACCTCAGGTATTTTCTTACTACCATAGCATCACTGCAATTGGACAACAGACCACTGACCATGGTTTCTACACTGTTAAGCTTCCTTCTGCTGACTACAGTCTTTTCAGCTCCGTGTGGCCCTGGAACACCTGCACTGTGGTTCATCAAAGTCAAATACAGAGCGAATCTATTTAACAAGGAGTCAGAATTAATTCTGCAACTAATAAACATCTTCATTTGGTTAATGAGTCAATTATTTCTCAGGCAAACTAAATTATTGTTTTGGCGTAGCCTTTTAGTATACACGTTTTTTTGGGGTTTTTTTAATCATTGCTTCTTCTGGTTTCTCTGCTTCTCGTCAGAGAATCAGTGCCACGAGATATGAGGAGTGCTGGGTTGCCCGCACCTATAGCCTGAGAACAATCCTGTACAATAAGAGACAATAAATGCAAAGTTTCTGAAAACCCCAGCTGAGGCGTTTCTATTACATGATTGGTCAGTCTAAACTTCACAAAGAAGCTAATGAAATAAAAAAAACAAAATCACAATGTTCTCACATTTGAGAAGCTGGAACAAGTATTTTTTTTCTTGACATCTTAAAATATTTTCAAATTGTGCTTTACTTCATTCTGCCATTTGCCAAGCATTTTATCACTAAAACTTCCATTCATCCTTGTTATCTTTATGTCCCTCTCTACATCACTTAAAATGTTTCTTCCCAAAAGCCTTATCAGTAACATAAATTGTCTCCTCTCCTCTCTGTTTGGTTGCTCACTCCTCCATCTCCTGTTGTTTGGTTACCTGTCTCAGGTTGCGGGTGACCTTGACGTCATGCCAAGCGTTGTCGTTGAACTTTCCGTTGACGGGCTCCACCAAAGCCTCAAAGGCCCCAGAGCCGAGGTTGATGACAAGTGACACTGCCCCATTCTTGAGCGCTAGGTTGACGTAGTCAGCTGACTTGCCGGTGTGCAGCATGAGGCCATTGCGCTGCAGTGTCTTGAAGGAGAGCGTTATTTCATCACTGCTAGACTGGATGGGGTTGGGCGACAAGTCGTAGCAAAAGTACTCTGAGCCCTTGAAGGTGGCGACGTACTCCTCGCGAGCTGAGAGGCAAAGGGAGAGGAGGAAGAGGGAGAAGAGGAGGAAACAGAAGCATGGAACCATTACGTTGTTGCCAAAGCATTATCATAATGAGTGGTACATTTTCCAAGCTATGTTGCTTCTTCCCACACTGCTCTTCACAAAATGCTCAAAGATGATAAAATGGTGGGTGTTCATCAGAGCCAGCTGAGTAAAACAAAGCTCAGCTGGGCCTGGTTAAATTTGAATCGGATATGCAGTACAAAACATATTGTTTAAGATGCTGAAAATGCTGTTATTGTCAAGCAAAGCCTCACTGATGCCAGCACTTGGAAGAAACACTTCCTTCCATACCTCTAATTGTACCACAGAGTGGTGTGTAAACAAGCTTTGATCATTCATGTGGGTTAGAGATTAAACAGTGTGGATGTGAGGGAGACAGTCGTGAGTCTGTAGCATTCCAAACTGGTTATGAAACCTGCCATCCTCTCTTTTGAGAGAACAGCTGTGCTGGCAGTCTAAAGTGATGTGGTCTTGTTTGACAACATGGCTCCTTTCATGATGTTTGTTAAATGCCAGAAATGTGTATGTGTCTGCGTATGTATGTGTGGTGGCAGCAAAGGTTAGGGAAGTTTTAAAAGTGAATGGCAAAAACCGACGATGAAGATGGAGAAGAGCAGCCTGCAAGCATAATGGCAGCCAAAGCAGGCAGGAGTGGCCAATTAGAATTCAGTAACAGGCAGACAGCCAGTAGCAACTTACCTTGCACACCCTTAGTGACCCACAAGGACACTAGACCAAGGTTTTACAATCCATCATACTTAAGCTCGCATTCACTTATCTGCTCTCACACCTACACACACTACTCTATACGCAAGCCAGCAGCAGAACAAATATGCACACCTACGCACACATCCGCAAAAATGATCATACTATTGTGCTGCCATAGACAAGTAGGGGCGACATTATCTGTCTCTTCACCCCCCCACCTTCAAAAACATCACCCTTCCTCTGCATCTGCTCCAGCGTTCTCCTCACCACCATCCCTCCTGGCCTCATGCCACCATTCCTCTCCTCACATCTCACTGGCCTCTTTTTCTCTGCTCTGTGGAGCCTCTGGCATAACCACCATCTTGTAGTTCACAATGACAAGGGGAACAGAGGAGGATTTAGCACACGCTAGGTGAAGCTGGAGCAGGAGAGACACTTGGTGAGGAACCGCTGGAGAGGAGAAGAGGGGGGGAAAGATTGCCATATAATGAATAGAGTGAAGTGTAATAGGTTATTAAGGTAGTGAGAGGCAGAGAGAGGAGTGTTGAAATGGAATCGGCCGCACTTGAGTGAATATAACACAGAGAGAATAATGAGAAGGAAAAAGTGAGAATATATCACAATTCAAAGGCCAATTGTGGCAAATTGTCTTTCTTTGCTTTTGTTGCATGAAAAAAAAAAATCCAAAGTGTGAATGCCAATATATGAGTGAGAAACAACACATTGTGTTGTGTGATTCCTTCCCTCCCAGCATGTTAATTAAGAGTATGTGTCTGCATGCCTCAAAGAGAAAAAGAAAAACTGCGTGCGAGTTCGCGTTCAAGCGTTTGAAAGTGTAGACAACTATATGCTTTTTATGTGTGCATGAAATGTGCGGGGGTGTGGGTGGGTGCTGGTCTCTGTAAATATTGGTGTATTGCTGTCAGAAAAGCTATTACCAACTCAGGGCCTCGGGCTAGTCTTTACTGAGAGGAGCGAAGAAAAAGGAGACCCCCACACACAAACGTACACAGAAAGACCAGCCACAAATGTTAACACAATCACACATACTCACCCACTCTCTCACACACACACACACACAAAAACGGAGCCAAATGTAGATGAGGTGGCAGAGCGAGAAGGGGTGGGTGCGTGTTGTTCACAATGAGAACACACGCAGCCGTCCGGCAGCATTGTAGCGGTAATTTACAGAGGTGCCATTAGGTTTCAGTGTGGTGCTCCACCATTCTGTTGCTAATTTACAGACACGTCATTAGAGCAGACAGGAGCACATAAAGCATCTCTGCATCGATCTGGAAGCTCTGGCCCACAAACGCTCACTCCTTGTTCTATTACATCACATGCACAACAGACGTGCGCACACACAGTCAGACAGGAAAATGCATATTGGGTGACACAAACACAAGGAAGATGTGCGTGCGTGTGTTCACTGTGAAGACACACCTAAAACACACAGACGCGCACGCTCTCAAGTGGGCAGGTTGGAGTGGATCTGCTGTAGCTCAGATTAATGGAGTGAGTCAGTATTAGCTCAGAGTAAACAGTGAGACAGACACTGACATACACACCACATGTCACACTTCATCCTGTGGAAAGCACTGTCGATCAAAACAAGCAAGTCGGAGAACGGAGGAATACAGTGAACGAGGGAGAAACAGTCAAATGAAGAGAAAAGCAAAGGAGAGCTCAAGAATGAGAATTATAAAAATGTTCCTGTGGAGAATTTTAAGTACTTTACATTTATTTCTTTTTATTTGTTTAAGTTTGGTATACGGCTGGGCCATATACCCTAAATTTTTTATTATATCTGAAAATACTATCGTTATTGTGATATCATTACTATAGCAACATAACACAAACTAGCCCAGGCACATCAGAGCACAAGAGCACCATGTCATAATTTAGCTGTTTTAATAACCTTCAATCATGAGCATTGCTTTGCAGAATATGCAAGAAAATGTTTCCCTCCAAAAGGTGAAAACGACTTGTTTCACCACTTGATGCAAAAACAAACTGTCGAGTATAACCCGGCTACAAGTAGGAGATACTAGCATCTGGTGATTGGACGTCAACCCAGATATAGGCAAATGACTCCACATGTGCTGTTGGCGTGCTGGCTAGTTGTGCTGGCTATTTGCACTTGCTAGCTCATAGCTAGCTGCACTCCACATGACAGGTAGGTCACATGGAGTGGATGGAAATTTTAAGCAGCTGGTTTAAAAAGCTTGACCCAAGACACAACCCATCCCAGGTAGAAAATATTTTCCAGTTTTATTATCTGATAATATTTGTGCGGCTTTTGAAAAGTTACAAGGTCAAGTTACTTTAGTTACCGTTCAATAAAAGTGTTAAGATACCTGCTTAACATAAACTAGCAAAGCCACTTAAGTTATCTGGTGTCACTTAATGTACTGCTGGGTCACCACTGTTGCACTATAACGATGTTGCTACTGTTGGCTCTTTGGTTCAGTGGATTCAATTGAAAAAAGGATGGAAAAATACTCTTCATTAACTTGCACTTAAATACAGGTTGCTAGCATCAATAAAACTTTCAGTAATTTTTTCTATATTGTCAAAAATACTGAAACTTTTTCATGAAATATTGTGATATCATTTTGTGGCTATATCGCTCACCCCTACTGTGGGAATTGTTTCTCGTGGGCTGCGTGTTTGAACAGCTAAGCTAAGCTTAACTTTAGCTCTGAGGTCTCTTTTTGCAATAATGGTCCTAAATTATACCTGATTAAAGCGAATGAATAGAAGAAAGGAAAAGAAAACTCTTTAAAGTTAATTAGCTTTGGGTAACTTTAAAGCTAATTAAAGGATATTTCTGAGGAATACTGTAAAAATTGTTTTTATATCCATTCTTCTTGTTTTTTTTAGTCGAAAAAAATTAATTGGCCGTTCATTGTTACCAAATACCAAACATTTGCTGGCCTAAACTTCTAAAATGTTCTATTCTTTGGGTCATATAAATACGTTGGGATTTTACACTACTGAATTTACAAATTTAATTAATAGGAGATTTCTTTTCTTGGGTACTGGGAAGCTGTTAAATGCATTTATTTACTATTTTATTTGCCACTTCATAAAATAAGCGGTTGTATCAACAATTTTTTTGAGCTAAAAACAAAGCAGGCTCTCTTTTGAATTCCTCCAGCTGTGAGCACTGGAGAGACACAGAGCTGTGAAACTTCACGTGTGTGTAAGTAATTCACACAAGCCAACTGTTGGTAGACAGATCCAACAATTATTTTTAATTTCATCTTTTAACACTCAATGATCAATAAAATAAAAAAACACCAAGGATGCAGCACTGCTGGGGTTTGTAACATGTTGAAATACGCAGCAACTGAACAGCAAACTATTGAAAAAATATGCTCTAATGAAGGTCAGTAGGCTAAAACACTTTTCCTGAAGTGTCTTTTTACCAGGAAAAATACAACTGAATCAAAAACAGCTTCCTCCACTGCACCTCGGTGACTAATCAAATCTTCTTTTGGCTGCTCCCTTTAGGGGTCACTATAGCAAATGATCTATTTCTCTTCCCTCGCACTCTATCTGTTACAATGTCTCCTGTCACACTAAAGCTCCAGATATTGTAGTACCTACATTTTAAAGTCCCTAGTCTCACCTCTACACTCCCAGTTTTCCTTCTGTCTTGCTGCCTCCAAACACACCTTCTCACTGTGTTCCTCTTCAGTAGCAAAGTTTTCACTGGTAACCTAGTAACTAGTGGTTGTTGTTAGCCTGGCTCTCGTTTGCTCTGGTTGGAAAATCTTATTGTTCATGTTTAATTTGAACAAAGATTATACACTGGGTGCCCTTCCTGATGCAATCCTCCCTGTTAATCCAGACTTGGACAGGGCGCTAGGAATAATCTGGTTTATGGGCCCCGTGGTTGGCTCAAATACTTTGAAAAAAATAAACAAAGAAAATGTTCTGCAGCTTACCAAAATATGCTTTTCTCAAATCTTGATCTAACTAATGGTGTAATGAGACCACTGCAATTACATAAAGAGTCTATGCACCTTAAAACAAATTTACACAAGGCGACAAGCATAAAACTTCACTAAAAAAAAACATACACTTGCCACTGTTATGCAAAAGCCTATCAGCTGAGATTCTCCCATCATCTGTCAGCACTGACAATTAGAAGAGGAAGACAGGCTTTTTTATTGCATTTTCAATTACTCCACTTTCATACAGAGAGAAAGAAAGAACAAAAAACGGGTGACGGTTTGGAGAAAACTGAGCGACTTCCTGGTAAGCTGTGAAAATATGTCACTATTAATTGATTCCAGCTATCAGTTGAACCTTTAAAGTAAGTCTTTCTACTGCTGGCTGTCAGGGGTGAATATATGTGGGTTCCAAAATGGTCCAAAACACACTCCAGCGACTGCATTTGCAGAAGGAGAGGTCTGTCTAGGAACAGGATAATATGAAAGGAACTTGTACAAAATAATGAAGCGAACTTTGAAGGCTATGCAAGGATTGGGAATAAGCATAAATGTAAAGATGGAAGGTGATTGGCATTAGTCCTTGAAGGCTATCGTTAAGCTACTGCTCTAATGAATAAAGCAGTCCGTGGGGAGGCGAGGGGGGAGAGAGGGAGCGAGAATAACTGATCTGATGGTTGCTGCTTCAGAGACCAGCTGCAGCTGTACCGCCCTTCCAATGATCAAACACACATCAGTTGGATGTTTCTGTGTGTTTGCGCTCTCATGGCGAGTGTGTGTTGCATTTTTCTGCTCATGTGTGTCCTCAGCGTTTCGCACACTAATTTGTCATTTCCATGGCAACCCACTGTTACAGGGGCTACACCAAATATGAATGTGTTTGTCCATGCATGTGTTTCAGAGAAAGAAACAGAGAGAGGGGGGAGAGACAGGAAGAGAGATGGAGAAGGAGGGCGAGAGAGAGAAAGAGTGATTGAGTGAACAGTACATTATCATGGACAGCTGTACTGAATCAAAATGGCGGATGGAGGCTGGGAGCACGTCGGGGGAGCCTACATTATACAGCACCTGATAGAGGGAGCAGGATGGAAAGAAGCAGGGAAAGAGGAAGATGCATTGGAGAATTTGAAAGGAGAAGGAATAAAAAAGAGGGAGCAGGAGACTCATTGAGATGGGCAATGCAGAATGGAAGAGAAGAGAGAATAAGGTAGAAGGAAAGAAAGACGAGACAAGGAAAGGGAGTGGCAGAGAAGGGGGGATGGATGGCTAGAGAGAGGTAAAGACAGAAAAATGCTGGTGTATCTAAATCCTAGTGTAGCAAGCCTCAATCATGGCAGCCCTGTCATTCTGAAGATAGCACGCTGCAGTTCCCTTGCACCTCGTTTTTAGCCCACCATGCAGTTCTGCTATCAGCTCCTCTCAGACTGTCCACACATGCAAATACACATGCACACACACACACGCAGCATAAACTCAAGCATCCTGCACGAAGGCATCCTTTCTTAATAACAGACAGGTGGATTAACTATACACTCGTACACTATACAGATAGATGACCAGCATTGGAAATGTATGTAAATGTATGCTAACATATGCATAGTTTCCATATTAAGTTAAAGTGTGAGAATTCATACAGTCGAGTTCACTAAAGGCTGCAAATGCCGTTTCCATCTCTATTCGGTGATATACAGCATCTGGCTTTGAAAGCGATTGGGCTATCACATCACAGCCAAGGGAGCAATACTGTAGAGGAGGATATTACTGTCAGGACACAAGTGACAGATTGCTCGTCTGCAATGTTGATGTCTTATTTCTTTTTTGTTGTTGTTGTTAAATTGAAAGCATTTATTCCCAGTATGAAATATGCACTTTAAAAAATGCTACACCAGCACAGAAAAATACCATACTGACCTAAAAGTGAAGAATAGTGCAGAAACTGTGATTGAGTTGAAAAATCACCAACAATATAGACACCTGTCTGAATGGTTTCTTCTAAATGCTTGTCATTTGTTGCAAATCTTTGATGATAGGAAGGATTTATATAACTTCTGCAATAGCAGGAATGTAAGACTCACAGGACTGCTAATTAATCTAGTAATGCTGTGATCATTTTTTTTTATGTTATGTCATGTTTACACTTTTTGTTCTTCTGGATATGCAGGGTGGTTTCAAGTGGTTATGTATTTTTGTGCAAATGCTGTGGGTGCATGATGTAACTAAAGATTAAATAGATCTCCTTTAGCTTTGTATACTATATTAAGTTGGAAGTGGCTCCATAGTGTAGTGGTTTACACTTTTGCCTAACAAGCAAACGATCACCCAGTTCATTTCTGGCAGGAGAAAGAAGTGAAGGGCATCCAGCATCAATGTAAAGATGGAAAGTGATTGGCATTAGACGATGAAGGCTATCATTAAGCACCTGCTCCAATGAATAAAACAGGCTGTGGCCTGTTGTGAATAAGGGAGTTAATACTGCATTAAGTTGGCTTTTTTTAACCTTAAGTACAACACTCAAACAAGTCAGCACAATTCACTCATTTCAGGTTGAATTTTCACACTATTTTAAGTAAAGCCAACTCTTTTTTGTTGCAGTGATTCACTGACTTGAAAAAATCAGCTGCAACTGAAACCAGGTGTTATTTACATAATCATGATCATCAATCATAAGGATTTTTAGAAATGTTCTAACAGTGAACAGCAGCATTTTATAACTTTTGAGAATAAATAAACTTTTGCATTCTTTCGTGGCTGGCGTGGATTGAAGACACAAATTATGTGATAATGTTGGTGCTGCAATTTCAATGACAGGTCAATGCAGAAGCCCGGAGATTTATAGATTATACAGATGTGGATGTTGCAAAAACTTAAAAAGACTTTTTGGAGAACGCTTTGAAAGAAACGCCACAATTGCTTTACTGCCAGTTTTGACTTCTTTTCCTATACCAGCACTGATCAGTGGTTTTGTCTGAGTGGCGACACCAATCTTTCAGAATACTCCAGCAAGTCTGGCACACCTTTACTCTTAATCATAATCAGTGACAGGGCTGTAGGGACGAACTTGCCTTTGGTTGTTTTATGTTCTAACTTCTGTGAAGCACTTTGTGATTTTATCTTGAAAGGTGCTATATAAATAAAATTGTACTTCACCAATTAGCTCACAACACAACTATTGAGGTCAAAGGTCAAAACTTAAGGTTTAGCCAATCCTGTGAGTCGGTCACTGGATACTAGTGCAAAGCTAATAAAAAGTCAAAATGTCTTCATAAAATAAATTATGGTTTTGAGAATGCATTATAATAAATCCAACAACTCTTGGAATTTTTATCTTTATGCTACCAAAGCCTGCTTAACTATGATTGGTTAAGAAAACCCAAGCTTAATCTGGACCTTAATCTAACAAATCCCCAAAATCTTCCCCACCATCAGTTTATGTAAATTCGCATTCAGGTGTATGTCTATAGAGATTATCGTTTACGATACTGGATTATTCATTAATTGATTCCCTGGATGAATGATGGCTTTCTGTTGATTAAGCACTCCATTAATTAGCTCTGATCGAATAATTGAAAAGAAGAGCAGCACATTAAACAGCACTGAAAAGAATCATTATGAGCAGTCCTTTTGTCAACAAAGAATTAAATCTGTAAGAAGATATGAGTCTCCGTGAGTCCCATGTAGTGTATTTAAAACTTATTTAGAATATTAAAAACAAAGGACTGCTTGATTGCCTTTGCTTAATAAACAGCAAATCATCCACGCACCATCCATTAGCAATGAATGGGGGATGGATGGTTTGCTGTTTATCAAACAGAACTGTTACACTAGCGTTTTCATCAGTCAACGTGGTGGAGTGAGCCAATTAAAAGGTCTGAACCCACGGCTGGCGCCACTGTGGAGCCAGACGTTTTTTATAGGGGTGGCCAGTGTCAAACCACACGCCGGGGTGGCACAGGAATGGATGACTCGGTTTTATTGCTATGTGTTAAATTAATGTAGCCTAAATAGTCTTTTTTCTTTTCTTTTTCAGGCATTACTTCAATGAAGAAGTGCACTATAGGAGCTTGTGTAAGATATTTATCTTTAATTGTTGATAATGATAAGGCTCATAACATAATTGCCATTTGAATGTGTCAGAGAAACACTTAGATGGTCAGAAGTTATTAGATGTATTAACAGTTCTACATGCAGCCCCCCACCAGGCTTTGTCATTAGTTGCGCAAGGTGGTCCGAGGGCTGGCCATGCCTTCCCCAGACAACCTCTTGGACAAGCACTGTCCTATCCCAGCTGACACTGTTGAACAGCCGAGGTAAAACCTGGACAGCATCCACCCTAGACAAGGTCCATCTCAGGACTATAAATCATATTAAATTTAACAATGTTTTTGAGAAGATACAATTATTTAAGTGAATTTCTTTGAGATAGAAATAGAAGAAGTAGAGCATAACAAATATAATACCGTACATCAGTAATCCTTTTCAATTTCCATTTTAAGAAAAAACTATGAACAGCACACTTTTTGCCATTGTGTTCAGTCCTTTATTTCTTGTCCCTTTTTGTTCCTTTTATCTGTGTTCATCTCTCTCTCTCTCTCTCTCTCTCTGTCTTGCTCAAATTTGGCCTTCTCTCTGGTACCCAGGGAAACTGGCTTGTTTCCATGACAATGTCTTCAGGCAGAACAGTGTATTTGTCTTAAGCTGGATAAGATCAGAGTCAGTTTCATCCCTTTTAGACACACTCACACCGGCATGCAGACAAACACATACAGTACATACAACATGGCACATATGCACGGTAGAGTAGAAGAGCACCAGAATTAGAAGAATGTGTAAAAAGCAGACAATTGGCAACATTTAGACAGCTTGTAGATCCACACACATGCTTTAACATCACACACACACACACACACCTAATGAAACCCTCTTGTGGCATGTTGTTAACAAATAACAAGCACATAAAGAGCTCTTTTCATAAAGGTAATGTGATGGGTTTTTAATGAACACTGTGGCTATTTTAATTGTCATAGTTACGCCAGACAAGTGCCACAAGTAAATGAGTGTTTGTGTATGCATGCACGATTCCTTTGAGTGTGCGTATGCTCGTTCATGTGTCGTTTTGGCAAAAAGCGAAGAAATGAACTTCAAATGCCAGATGGGGTAGTGAAGTGAATCGCCAATTGGGCCGCTACTCTCGGTTCCCACCCAGACACAATGGAAATTGCTAAGACAAGTAAGAAACAATTGGAGCACCAAGTACCCTGTTTCTTTCTCTTTCTTTCTAAAAATGGAGTGTGTGTGTCTGAGTGTGCGTGTTCGATGAGGTACGTGCATCACTGATGAATACCATGCCGGCTGATGCGAGGCTCTGTCAAGTCGGGGAGCCCAAGGAGAGATGCAGCACTCCTGCTGAGAAACGCTGCAGTCTTATCTCCCTTCCTGTCTCCCCATGCGTCGCCGACCTTCTCTTTCCACCTCTCTTTTCCCACTTTCTGAATGCGCTCCTATCTTTCGTCACCATCACTTTTCTGCACTCCTTTACCCTATCCCATCCACCCGTCCTCCCACCCTCCCTTACATACTCATTGCCAGCCTCCGCTCTATCTTTCCCCTTCATCCTCTGCAAATGGAGAGTCCGTTTGATGTCTTTATTTTTAGGCCATTATAGGGTGCTTCGGCTTTGCGTGTTCCCTATTAGCGTTGCGGTGAATGCTAAAAAATGTAAATGTGTACGCATGCTAACGAGCTGGTAATTGCATATAATTACCAGTAAAAGTATACATTTAGCAGTGGGATTGCAGCACATTTCCCATGTTGAATTCAGTAACTGCATCTCCCTGATAATGTGGGGGCTGAGCTCTGTATGTGGTGCTGTGACTTTCATTACAAGAACTGCATGGGTGTTAAGCATTAATGAGTGTTGTAGTACAGTAGTGTAATGGGTGTTAGTAGTGGAGAGTAGAGGCAGAATTAGTCCCATTAGTGGAGAGTTTATATCTGGGATAATTGTCAATTTTCCAATAAAAACTTTGCTGCAATTGCTTTACCATTGCTGATTGCTAGAGGGCGCACAGTTTCTTTTTTCACAGCTCAAGATGAGGCCATCAGGAAACAAAATCATGCCAGTCAGTAAGGCAGGCAGCCAATCATCAGATTCTTGCCTTCTAACACCAAGCATCTCTCTCTCTCACCTCGAGTTGGAGGCTGCTCACTTGCCGTCTTGTTAATTATGTAAGCCTTACAACATCAGCGGCTAATGTGCGTCTGATGAGTATCTTTCATTCATTGTACTTTGCTAGGATTAGCCGCAGGAACAGAAATCAGGCCAACGCAAACAATAACTGAGTGAATTTACATTTTTGAGTTGATACTTGTTCACTGTACCTACAAGCATAAACGCAGGGCCTGTTCTTTCACTGCTTCCTGACAGCGCTGAGACTAACTAATATTTTTGCAGATGATTAATTTGCTGATTAATCATTTTAAAATGTCATAATATGGTGGAAAATACTCACCACGGGAGTAAAATGTCAACAATAGATCAACGAGCCTAAACCAAAACATATTGTGTTTAACTAGGCTAATTAATCTGAAATTAATCTCCAATCTTGATAATGTTTTTGTTTAATTATACTAACAGTAATGCCATGGGGTTTGTATATACTTTGCTTCGTCATACGTGTGAGTAAACTGAATATTTTGAAGTTTTTCACTGTTGGTCAGACAAATCCAAGACATCAACTTGGGCTGTAAAACATTTCTATTTTTTTCATTTAACGTAACGGGTAAAAAAAGACACTTAAAAATAGAAAATAGATAAAAATAGAAGCCTCACCAATTGGTCGAGGTTAATGGCTACACTACACATTCGTTCTATAATATTGTCATGTATAGTTCCCTTAGATGGCTTTTGCTGAGACTTGGCATGATATAAATAAAAGTGCACTGCACCAGAATCTGTTGATCAAAAAACTAACTTGCCAATTAATCAATAAGTAATCATTATCTGTAGACCTAAATTATTTAAAACTAAAAAGGAAGGCATTTTGCTAAGAGCAACACATCATTTATCAATAATTTAAACTGCTGCTGATTAATCTTCTGATGAGGGGTGAAGCATTTCAACAGTACCACCTAAAATAACAGAGTAAGATGAGAGTGTGCTGAGAAATTATACAAGCGTAATTAGACTAACAAAAATATGTATTTAAATTTTGTTTCAGTGGGCCTGTAGTTTATTAAAAAATAATCAGCCCTTGTATGATTTATTATTAGGGCTGTTGGTGGTGATGAGTAAGAGGTAGGAGACATGCTGTACTTTGCTGGTACCGACTGGTTCCTCTTGTCTTGGCGTCTGCTACCACTCCCAACCCCACATATGGTGGAGTCAGCACGGAGCTCGTCCACTGCGTTTGTGTATGTGCTTGTGTGTGTACATGTGTGCTTTCTTTTTTTCGTTCTTCCGAAAAAGCGCATTTATCCATGAAAGAACAAAAGGGGGTGGAGAGGCGGGGGAAAAACGCACAAAAGAGACAATTTAAAAAGAAATCCAAAGAGTGTGATATTGGGCATGTGTGTGCACAGCCAGGAGTGTGCGTCCATCTGCGTGTTTTTACCATAAGACAATGTGTTAAAATGAGCCGCTTTGATTGCCGACGCTTTATGAGTCACAAGTGATGACTCACAATCCACCTCCCCTGAACATGCACCCATGCACTCACACAAGACACTCACTAACATACAGACAAACACACCTCGCTCTCCACTGCCTTCATCCACTGACCGTGAAGAATATGTGCAGGCAGCCTTACTCATGCATATTTACACTGAACACATACTCACTCACCTACTCAGCGGGCACTCTCTAAAGGTTATTGTGTGTGAGTGTGCGTCTGTTTGTCCGTCCGTTCACGTGCACGCATCTTTAAAGGTCACTTCAAGCGAGGCTGACCACTTGTCTGTGTAGCGTATAGATTGTTGGATTGATATCGAGAACACTTGGACATGCAGACAAACAACCATTATTAACTAGGCAGCCCGCTTCAGAGCTCGAAGAACATACAAATATCATAAACAAGCATAGCTGCCAATTATGACCAAGAGCCACTCGTCAATCCTATTCAGAATCTACAATCATTCATTCACCCAGAACCCTTCACGGTCTATTCTTGGAGAGACAGAGAGAAAAGAAAAGGGCAAAATCTGCTACTTGGCTTTAAGCACATTTTCCATCCAGATTATTGCTGCTCAATACTTTTCATGAAAAAAATCCATTTCCCCCCTCTTCCTTTGGCTGCTCGATACTTATGAAAATCCAATTTGGCTCCCTCCTTTCTTTCTTCCCTCCACAATTCGTGCATTTTCACCCACTCAAAGTGATTAGTGATCTGTGGGTATCATTTCCAGGGAGAATGATAACTGTGTTTTATGGAGGAGGGGAAAGGTCCAGCGCTCCCCATCAGGGCTGATCTCCCTTGGTGAATGACTGGGCTGGGAGGGCAGACAGGAGCACCGCTGTCCCTTTGCAGATACAGGCAGTTGCTCTACATCACAGGAGAAAAGACGACTCACTTTATCTCTCCCTCGCTTCCTATTTCCCTCTCTGCTCCCTCTATCATTCATTCCTTTAGCTGTTCTCTCACAGGCACGGTCTCTTTTTCTCAATTTCTCCTGCCCACACACACAAACGCACACGCACATACACACACATATGCTATATATCTTTCTAAGACACCCCTCCCCACACCAATCCACCCCCTCAAAGAAACTCATTTCAGCTTTGCAGGCTCCTCAAAAAGCCTCTTTACGCTGAGCTAACCTAAGCTAGGCTTCGTCTGCACCATTTGACAGCCTTTACATCTCAGTATGCAGAGCAAAAACACACTCGCGCAAACACACACGCAGCCTTTTCATGTGTACAGTGTCTGAAAGAGACTTCAAAGGTTTAAAAAATAAATAAGAGAAACAGTTTTACTTTTTAGCCTATCACAATCCAAACATCCGTAATAGCGAGGGCATCCACTATACACAAATACACTGAATACATTGTGTAATAATGCTGGAAACATATGTTAATACATGTTGGTCCTTAAGTAGGTGATTTAAAATGCTGAGCATAAGCCAGATGAAGCCATTAAATTTTCACTGCCACCTGGATGATTCACGGCAGACATTTTAAGGCAGAAACTTCAGCAATGTGAGTTTACTTAGCAATCAAAACACAGAAAAAAAGCCCAGATAGAAATATACTTGTCATAATAGAAATGTCTTACATGATAGATGTTTGGAGACATCATTTGTTCTCTTCAAGATATTTCTATCCGCTAGCTAGGATGAACATTTCATTAAATGGCACATTTCAGCGAATGCACGGCAGCCCTGTCACAATGGGAGACAGCCGTCATCACATCGTCTCTCTCATCCAATCAAAGAGCACAATAGACGCAGATCAGCCTGTCACGATCAGGCCTGTCTTCATGTGGGCCAATCAGTGTATTCATCAGCGTCATGCAGAGCCGACCGATCGAGCAGCACCTACCTTCAGATTTTCAAAAGCACGGTAGGCTCGAGCTTCTATTCAGTCGCACGCATGCAGGCAAAAGTAACAGCACGCTCACGCACGCATACGCACACACTCATGCGTCAACACCTTACCTTACCAAAAATGAAATATTCCAATTTAACAGCAACCGCACATAAGAATTTGAAGCTGAACAGCTCTAAAGGTCTGAAATTACCATACATTCAAGAGCCTGTCAATTCATTCAACTTCAAAACCATCCAGAATAGCTCATTAGCCATAGATACATGAAAAAGTATGGGAGGTACCTCTGAGCTTTCCTAAAATCACAAAGGGTGGTGTCCCACACAGAGTGTAAGAGGGCAGGAACAAAGAAGGAGAAGGAGAAGGGGGGTGGGGCAAGAAGAAAAGAGGTGGCAGTGTGAGTTTTTTGGTCATCAGTGAAAAGTTTTCAAGCAGACCAGTGGCACTTGTTTTTGGGGATGTCTTCAAAAACACTGGACAACTTGGGTTTTGAGGTGTAGCAGCAATGCTTTCATATGCTGCAGGAACATCTGTTCAGAATCACATGCGCTCGCCAACGTATTAACGGGAGCCCATGTGAGCACCGGCAACGGCAGAGCGAGACATGCTGGAAGCAGATGAAAAGCCATGGAGGAGTGCGGATGTGCGTTTCTCTGAAAGCTGCCAGTCACTGATTCAAACCCTGTTGTAAGAGCACACATGCACATGTATGGCTACATCGTACACTCACACATTCGGCACTCACATCCCTCTCCGTCAAACTCTTACACACAGATGAGAGAAAATGAAATGAGGTGAATAGTAAAGACCAAATCAAACCATCCATGTTGTCAGTCGGTCAGTCGGCCCATAGATCCATCTCCATGACCTGGAGCCCTGCCAAGTCTAATCCAACCAAGCGCTGAAGCAGCAGCCATCTACACCCTCCCGTTACTCCAGCCTTGACTACTGAATATATATCTTAGAAGAAGTTTCTCTCAGGTTCATCACTTAACACCTAAAATAATCTTCAAAGGCATATTTCAGGTCTAACTGTTTCAGCAAATTGCATTCGTTTCAGCTTAAATTAAAACTCTGGACTGTTTAACGTCTTAATTACGGAGAAAAAACTGACCTTCGTTCAGTGCCTAGAGAGACAACTTTCTTCGGCGCCAGGTGGCGATGAGGTGGGGGAGGGATACAAGGAGTGTTGGAGGAGTGTAGGGGGAGTTAAGAGGTAAGGGGAAGGGGAGGGTGATGGTATAGCAGAGGACAACAGGAAGTGAGGTAAGAGGAGGCCATACCTTGGTCGCCAATCATCAGGTGTGCCAGACCTTAAAGGAAGACAAGAGCACAGTCAGCACAGTAAAGGATCATGGGGTGTGTGTGTGCGCATGTATGTGCTTTTGTGATACAGGAGTTTGTCAATGGCATGCTGGTGAAGGCTAAATTTCTCTGTGCCGGTGTGTGTTTCTGTGAGTGCATGAGTCATCTAAATTATACAAAATGTCTCTAAAAAAAAAAACAACAACCCTCGCTTTGAAGACACTTACTTATCCTAGGCACCGATCCTACGCACAAACAGGTATGAACACAGACGTTTGCACATAGCCATAAACTAGGTCGTACACTTTACAGTATTTGCGCGTCTACATAACCTCGAGGCAAGAGCCACTTCAGATGATTGCGCATGAGATGTAGTACTTACCAGATATCAGCATCCAACCCCTACATACCCACACAGACCAACATATATCTAGGCTGGTTTTTTTAACCTGGCTATCTATTACTAATCTATTTCCATAACAGAAAATGTGCTGAGTGAGAGATGAAGGTAATACTGACATGGAAAAGATGTGAAAGTGAGAAGAGGAATGATGACAAAGAAAAGATGATAATGATGATTAAGAGTTTAGTGAAGAGCAAGAAAGGTGTCAATTAGAAAAAGAAGCGAGAAGAATGAGGAAAAGTTTGAACAAAGAGGAGGATATTGAAATAGATAGATAGATAGATAGATAGATAGATAGATAGATAGATAGATAGATAGATAGATAGATAGATAGATAGATAGATAGATAGATAGATAGACAGATAGATAGTACAACCTACCTGGAGTGTAGCTGTGCTCTGGAAAGGTGTCGCGGCCGGCCGAGGAGAGAGAGAGACAGACATTCATTAACATGCATGCTCAGCCCTTGGGTTACCATGGCTACTTACTGTACATGCACACCTGTCCGGGGTTACCGCGGCAACACACATGCAAAAGTCCACGCACGGACACAATGGATACCATGCTGCACTGGTAGCCAAAACTCAGATTTATCTATACATACAGATGAACAGTCTCTCTACGACTCCACGCGGGTACAAATACACATATCTAAGTGCGTAAACAAACACACGCCCACCCACACTTGTAGGGTACACAGGGGTGGAGGTAGGGGTATTGAGGTAGAGGGGTGGGGAGGGGGTGTTGGTGTAAATATACAGTCCTACCTGTAGGTTTGGATTCAAGAGCCATTTACCCCATAACTTACCTTGTAGCCGCTTCCTCTCCCCGGAGCCCCCCGACAGATAGCATGCAACACACACTTTCAATCTCGCAATCTCTCCCACATCCTCTTTACCTCTCTCCCCTCCTTCTCTCTCTCGCTCTCTCTCTCTCTCTCACACACACACACACACACACACACACACACACACACACACACACACACACACACACTCACACTAACGTCGACTATGGCAGTAATAATGATGTGAAATAGCAGGGTAAACATGTAGGGATGGATTAGCAGTGCAGGAAGACAAGGGGCATGCATGGTCCAATACTGGGACAGAGTGTGTGTGTCTGTGTGCTTGTGTGTGCAATAAACTTTGGGTGCCTGTGTGTGGATGTGTGAGTCTTGAGCTTTGTGTTCATGTGAGTGTTTCCTTGCCTCTGCCCTTGTGCCGGTAGCATGGCAGAAACAGGTGGAACCATTAGCATGCTAACAGCAATTTGCCCTCAAGGACAATGCAAGCCAGGCCAGGCCTAACAAGCCAGGTTCACTCTGCCTTCACTGGAGGGCAAAATAACTTAGACAGTAATTACATTTATGCACGGGCTCTGCTCAAACTGTCTTCACTTACTACATCTATATTCTGAGTATCTCAAATCATTTTATTTCTCCAAAGTGACATATTGATGTGCTCCGGAACAAAACCCTCATAAATAGTTCCTTCATTGCACTGGTATTAAATATGTAATATACTGCAGTTTTTTCAGGGGAGAGAATGCCTACAGTAAATAACAACATTACGCTGCTTTGCAAATACTTCTAGGCTTGACACAAATCTGCAAAAATATGAGCAGGAATAAAAGTGGATCATTTGGGAGCCTTGAAGATACTGTGTAATTGTAAACGTGTACGGAAACTAAGACTGCCACAGCTAAATTGCTTATTTCTAGCTTGAAACGTAGTCCTAAGGATTCATATTTTCCTCTAGCAGAGCATGTTCATTCTGTATTAAAGATTCATAACTGAATTTTTTTCTAATTTTTAGAGGGTTATAATTTTATCTCAATGCTTTATTGTGCAGCTACACCGAGGCTGCTGGGTTCAAAATAACACAGTAATTTCAAGGTACCATATAAAAGATAAACCTTTATGCCCGGCTTTGCCTGACTCTACACAAAACAACTACACAGTCTCGGCTCATATACTCGCAAATAATGATCATCCCAGTTTTGAAAGCGACAACTCTTTCACAACCTACAATCAACATTTTTGCAACCTTAGATGCTATTAACATATTTTTGCTTCAGTCAAAGAGACCTGGGCCTCTAGTCCCTGCTCTTTTAGCCATCCACTTAATTTTAAACACAAACTGAGAATTATCTCCTCTAAAGTGTGTCAGTGCATCTAGAATAAGAGTTTCCTTTGAAAAACTATAAATCCGTAAGAGTAACTCACTGGTAGTGTTGCTGATGCATATATATTGGTTCAGCCTGTGGTTCCTGGGGTTTGAGATATCCCACAGTGCCGGTATCTTGTCACACCAAAATGAACAACAGCGCATGAGGCCAGCTTTTTTAAAAATAAATATTTTAGATCCACAACACACAAAATAGCCCTCCAGAAAATGTGGGCTATCCAAAGAAAACACATCATCTGCTCAGTTTTTCCTCTGCAACTTCTTTATATCTCTGAACTATCTACCAAGAATGAATCTGAGAATTTAAAGATGGTGTTGCACTCTTCTGTCCAAGGTCTGTGTATTGGTTAGCTGGGTAAGAAAAACTGCACTTTCAGTACAAAAGCTCAGTCCATTAAATCTGTTTCCAGAACTAATGTCCGTGAGTTTTTTTAATACTACTACCAGTAAGTAACTAAAAAAGATCCAAATTAACCTTCAAGAGCTGACTGTTAAGCTTCTTTAGGCTTTTTTTAAATTATTGTGCCTAATGTACACTGGTGAAATTGACAGATGAAAGAACTGCTGCTGATATGCTTGACACAGCTGAACCAACCTCCTTTTACTTTTCTTTAATTGCTGAGTTGCCCTTTTGGTTAACTGTAGTTTCCTCCACATAACAAACTGATGCATTTTCCTCCCTCACAGATTTTGTTATTCTCCTTCCTATCAATCAAGGCATTTGATTTCCCCCCTTCTAGCAACTGCACAAATCAACTAGTTTTCCTTTGACTGATTGCTTTAAAATTTAGAATTTGCCTCTTATTTTCTTTTTTTGTGCCCACAAAGAATTTAATATATTAAATCCAAAAGCAATTAATAATTGTGACGCTTCACGTGAAAACCAAAAATGCAGCTGCACACAAAAACAGCTATGTTATTTCCAGTGTTTGTTATCTGAAGTTCACTGTCTGCAAATGCCTCTCAAAACTATGTCCCCAAAATGTAGAGTATCAACCCATTTCTGATGCAGAAACTGCAAATAAAAGGCATGCTATTTTGCCCTAAATCCTTATCTGCCAAACCTCATGGCTATGAGGGGAAAGCCCGGCTCAGCTCAGCTACAAATGCCTTGGGGTGCAACCTGGTCAGACAGCCAGTGAAATTTTTAACTCTTTTTTGGGGGGCCATTTTAACCCAGAAGTTTTGCAATTTTATGCAAATTAATAATTAAAATAATGAAAACATTGAAAAATGTTGTGTTACAATTGTACATCATTTTCATTCAACATTTATGCAAGCTGCAATTTAGTTTGAAAAGAGAATTTCCACATTATTTTAACCATGTAATACTATGAAGCTTCTCACTTAAGACACAGAAGCACATCCATCTAAGCAGACCTCCAAACTGGAGACTACAATTTATGAGACTACAATTACTAACAGCAGCCACTGGTGCCAAGAGAAAAAACATGACTCTGGCACATGTTTTCCAAAACAATTGGCTTCACTCACAGATGAAATGTGAGTCCAACACTAGGAATATAAAACACCCCCTTAAAAGGAATAAGTGGCCTCTTGTTGAGCAACAAGTGCCAGAGAATAGCAGATATTGTATCTGGTGAGAGCCTTTACATAAAATGTCTTCACCTCCTATTTAGCCTGTAGAGCTACACTGCTGTTAGAAACCTCAGTGGTGTTGTGACTAATGGTGGTACTGGAGCCAGTGCACTGTGTGAATGTGTTTCTCTGTGCGATTGTATGTTTTGTGTTGCACATGTTTGTGCAGGTATGCGTGTGCCACTGCTGTCTGTCTCCCACTGTGCCCTAAGCAGCAGCAGCAGAACAGCAGACTGGATTAGACTGGCTTGGATCATACCTAATTCTCAGTGCAGCACTGAGTTTCTGCAGAGAGCTGATCATAGCTTCACCTGTCACTTCCTGAACACACATGCAGCACAAAAGCCCAACAACTGCAATTTATTTTAGCACTAATGATTTAGTCTGCAAAATGCCCAAACTACTAAATAATACAAAAAATTGCCTGGCATTAAGTACCAGGGCACAAGATGATGCTTTTAAAATCTTATTTTTTCTGACCAGCAGCCCATGTAAAATGATACAAATAACAAAAAGACAGCAATCTCTCACTTTTTAGAAGCTAGATCAGGGGAATATTTGGTATTTCTGCTTTAGAAGTGGCTTAAATGCATTTTCATGACTACTTAATCAGCAGATGACTCACCCAATTAATTGCTTTCTGCTCATAAAATATTGGAAAATAGTTAAATAATAGTCAAGGTAAGATACTCTGCTTGTTTTATTAGTCGGTACAAAACTCAATAAATATTGAGTTTACTTTCATATATGACAAAGAAAAGCATCAAATGCTCACATTCGGGGACATTCTTTGTATTTTCTTCCTAATTAATTCATTTTTAATCATCAAAACAGCTGCTAATTATTTTTCTTCTTATTTCTCTCTCATATAGACTAATTATTTCCTCACAAATGAACATAAACGTACCTGCTTTAATACCATTTTTATCTCCGTGGCATATTAGGAGTGGTGGTCAAGACTTTCATTATTGCCTTTGACGACCCTCTCCGTGCTGCGTCTGATTTTTAATTGCACTAACTTTTGCTTCCTCGCATCCCTCTCCTCCGATGACCCGGAAAACTCCACATGTAGCAGTTTATTTTTACAGTGCTTGCTTTGTAGTGTCATTTACAGGACTGACAGAAAGCACATACTGAGGTGCAATGCACTGTTGTGCTGTGGCGTCAAGCAAAGCCCCAATTTGTTTTTTCATTTACAATCGGACACATTTTTATGAAGCTGCATGGCGCATTTTAGTGCAGATAATAATGTAACAATTCAGAACAAATAGCACTGTTCTATACATGAATTCGAGGATTTAAAAGTTTTATTTAATTACTATTATAGCTGCAGATAATTCAATGCATTAAACAATTTTCATTTTTCATGAATTTATAAACAAGAGATTTTCATATCCATCTGTCTTTAAAAGGTAAAGTTTTAAATTGTTCCTTATAGAAGATTCTAGGAAATCTTTATGAATCAGTTAGACAGGGCGTCCAACTGTGAAGCCTGTTATAAGTAACCAGCAGCTCTTAAGGATGGCACTATGGATCCATGGATTTGTATAATGGAAGCTTCGGCACCGCTGTCCTTGCATCTCGTCCTTGCATCTTCACTTTATATCCTCACTGGGAGGAGCTAAGATGCGAGAAAGAGATGCGAGACGAAGAAGCAAAAAAAGCATATTTAAAAGACGCTCATATGTTGACTTTTGTAGAGGTTAATAAGGTCATTTCAAAGTCATTAAATTCTAAAGATAAATACATAAATAGACTATGTCACTGATTCTTGTCTTAAAACATTTATATATCACCTTGTTTTTACCAGTGCCTGGTAGGAGGTAACACAGCCTTTCTGTGTGGAGTCTACTGTGCGAAAATATGCATGTTAAGGTAATAGCTGATTCTAAATTGGACGTTGGTGTGACTGTGAGTGTGAATGGTTGTCTGTCTCTCTGTTGTTAGCCCAGTGATGAACTGGTGCCTGTCCAGGGTGACCTATGATAGCTGGGATAGTCTCCAGCCCCCCAACATGACTCTCAATTGAATAAGCAATTAAGAAAATAGATGGACAGATGTTAATGACCACCCAGACCACTACAGCATGTGAGACATGGGGAAATCAAATGTTTCTGTGAGTCCACAAAATTCAACAGCTGTTAGAAAGTTCTAAAGAAAAACAACTGAAAACAAGGTCCAATGCAAAATCTGTAAAGACACCATTGAAACTGATAAGTACTGAATAATATTTTTTCTTAAAATGCCCATCTGTACCTGCTATGGAATGTGTGTGGCTATTTTCTTTCCAAGTACTAGAGGTGGACAACACGGGCAACACCTGAACCCAGTGTGCTGACTTTACAACTACACCTGTCATTGTTAGTTTAGGTTCACTTCTTATGCTTCCTAATTTTTTTTAATTAACTGTTTGTTAATTGGCTTGTTTGTGTGCATCTCCCTTGTTTGTTGTAGGACAGGTGGCCCGATTTGTGAACATGCCTCCTAGATTAAACACGCAGTAATCTCCACTCACTGCCACATGCGTGTAAATAGAGTGGAAAGAGTGCGTGGCAGATATGATGCCTGAAGTCATTTGGAGCTGCAGGTACAAACGAGTGCAGAAGGGGGGAGGCTGGAGCTGAGGCGTGGAAGCAGGAGGGTTAGGAACACATCTTTCATCATGTCTTCTTATTAGTCCTGTTTCCATGGTAACCTAAGCCATCCTACTGTCCACTAAATGCTAGGGTGTGATATGACGGGTGGCTAAAGGGGATGTGTGATGTTGAAATTGGTGCTGGGTGGGGTTTAAGGTTAGGCTGGTGACAAACAGTAGCCACGGTGGAAGGCCACTCGGCCGTTTTTTGGCTGATGCATTTGTGTCATTTTAAAAAAAAAGAAGAGGAAAAAGAAGAAAAATCAATTGCTGAGGGTGCTGATTGGTATCGCTGGTGCTGAAAACAAAAAAGCACAGACTCGTTTTAGAGAACTATCGATTAAGAATGCAAATTTTCTCTGAATGAACTGAAGCAAATCTGACGACACACACAACTTAGAAGGGGGAAATTAACGAATTTGCAATGATGACCATAACCTGGTAGCTGAGTTCATTAAGCAGCTGTTTCATTTTTGTAACAGCCATCATTACACTGCCCAATGTATTGGCACTTGTAGTGACCAAAGGCACTACTGGAAGTATTAAGAGAAGGTCTTCTTCCAGTTATTAAACCATCTGCAGCATACTTACAAGTGATATAGTCCGACTTTTTCATCTTTATAAACACAACACTGTCTCCTTTTTTATTATGCATAAAAGCACTGACACAAAATCATTACACACAATCACACAGATGCAAACAGAGCATCTTAACAGGCTGCAAGCTGTTCAAATTAATGGCAGGCGATAGATTGTACACACATCATTCAGCACCCTATGTATGGTACCTCTGAAGGCCATTTAGAATCAATGCAAATCCATTAACACAGGCAAGCAGGTGTCGGCCATATAACAACCACTGATTTCCAGCATCTAAGCCCTGCTCCAGTTAGAGTTTCTCAACATGAGCCAACAGCCATGTCCACAACTGATCTATATAGTTATTGTGTTTTGCCAAATGCACCTGCTGAGCTCCTCAAAACCTGCAGCCAGGCATTTCAGTGACTTTCAGGAATTTGTTTCAAATTGTTTTCAAGCTCTCTTCTCCAGCTTCACTACACTGACTTCTCTTCCTCGGAGTGGGCTTAATTTTGGGTTCTGGAGGAGCCCACTTAAACTGGGAGCCACCGGCAGGCTTAAGAAATCAATCTCAAACATAATCAGTATGCATGTCTTGCACTGTTTGTGAAGGCTGCTGGTCCATACACACAAATTGAAGGTAAATGTGAAGGTGTGAATGAGAAATAGATATCTTTGTTGAAGGGCTTGGTGTTTGTAAAGAGAGGCATAAATTTTGAGATGTTAATCCACATATGTAAGCGTATGTGCATGTGTCTTTTGAGGTGTACATGTGTATGTGTAAAGGATGGGATGTATATGATGGGTCAGCATGATTTTGGGCCTTACCTTCGCTGCAGTCATTGCCTTGGTAGCCGGTGTCGGAGCAGTCGCAGACAGCCTGGTCGTTGACCACATTGCACACCCCTCCGTTCTGGCACTGATGGTCTGGGCCACAGCCAGCTGTTACTGTGACGCCCTCTGAGCCGTCCAGCGTCACCAGTGAGCCGTTGATGCTCACTGCCGTGATCCAGCCACGGAAGGCAGGGTGTTCCCGCACTGAAGGAGAGGTGAGGCGGAGGGGCGAAGAATGTAGCTCTGGGCTCACCCCGCCCATGTAGGTATGACTGAATACTGTCATGTCTCTTCTCTTACTCTTCACTTCCGCCCATCCTTCCAATCGCCCGTCCACCTCCAACGAGGTGTTCCTCCAATCCCGCTTGACACGCACTGCGTGCCACCGCCCATCACTCACCGCCACACCTGACTGCAGCTCAGCCGGCTCAGCACAGAAGATGGAGAAACGCAGCCGAAGGTGACCGTGGAGAAGCAGCAGCTCCAGAAAGTCGCAGAATCCCTCGTCATCCAGGTAGAGCAGCAGGCCCTCCTGGCTGTGAGTCCGCAGGCTGAAGCTCAGCACACTCTCGCAGCAAGCGTTCCATACTGGGAACCGCCCCCACTGGCTGGAAACACCTCCAAACTCCAGGACCTCGCCTTGGGCCTGGCCCCCCACGCTGCACAGGCACAGCCCCAGGAAGAGCAGTGGGGCTGCCGCCCAAACACAAACCGCCATTACACTCATACACACACTCACGCTCACACTCACACACACACACGGGAGGAGATAGTGGCTAGAGCTGGGGTGTTCCCTCTAGCCTACAGCTCATGGTGACAACTGTAGGGGCCTTTGAAGAACTCTTTATGGGTTTCTCAGGTAACCCTTCTATCTTGCAAGTGCTCTTTTCAAAGGTTGGCTCCTATAGGATTCAGCTCCAGGAAAGGGAGGGGGTCAAACAGCGGCTCCCGCCATCCTTTCAGTATGCTTTGGACATCTTTTTTTCCCTTGGCCTCTTGTTTGTGTCGTCTCTGAGATGTTCAGTGTCTCCTCTCCATTCAGTCTTTATTCTTATCTTCTGACATATGAGATTCCAGGTGTGTGTGTTTGTGTGAACGTCTGTGTGAGTGTTAGATATGTGACAAATCGGATGTGAACTCCATCTTTGTGCCCTAGATAGGGCCTTATCCCCCATGCAGGCAACTCCCCACGGAGTACAAGTGTGTGTGTGTGTGTGTGTGTGTGGCTCACACACTGGTAATGGAGAGAAATGACACCGTCATAGCAGTATTTTCTCCCCCTCCTCCCTTTTTTAGTAGGGCAAGACTTAAAGTGTGTGTGGGCAAAAAAAAAATATGTGTGTGTGTTCGAATGTATGTGTGTGTGCAAGTGAGGTATGTGTGTCTCTCACTGCCGCGTCATCACTCTCTCCAGCGACCTACAGAGAGAACAGAGACGGCACAATCAACCAGGGTCACACACACACTCACACACGCATACACACACATATATAGACAATACACAAACTCTCGCACACATACACAACCTGATCCCGCTGTTGTTCTCAGATTACTCTTTCTCGTGCATTTCTGCGCGCATACACACAAAGACATCATATTGTCACACTACACAAGGAGCAGGCCCACATAAGTCTTTATAAACATACAGAATAACACGGCAGTGGTTTAAGCCAAGCACATACAGTATATAGGCACGCGCATACATACATACATACACACATACATACACAAACAGCACCTCCTTCAGCAGAGCTCCCATCATGCCGCAGGAGATTTTTATAAGGTGGCATACCTGCGACGGCCTTAATGTCCAAAAAGAACAGCTGGACCCACTCTGACACTGGCGGTATTCTTACAGACTTTAATCAACAGCTTTCGTGTTTCCGTTTATTTTGTAAATGGGTTTAACGAGGCTACCTCGCGGCACCGTCAAACACTGTGTTAGGTACATCACAAAGAGCGGGAGCAGCACCGCGCGCTGCGGCGGATGACTCAAACCGCCTCGCTTTTATCGAATTAACGGCTTCAGAGCCCATTTCAAACAGTTGAACACATTCACACGCGCACTCACGGCACAACCCCACAGTGGCAGCAAATGCACACGCACAGTGGACTACACGTAGCGTCTTCTCGGAGTCTTTGAGAGGCGAAAAGCGGCGACATCACAGTTATTGATAGACGGGGTGAATGAATGCGGTTGAAATATCGATTCTCGATTTGCGGCTATATCTCCTCTCCATTTTTTTCTCCCTCTCGACTACACCGGGGGTTCGGTCTCATCACCTGAGCCCTTAGCGCTTGACGTTAACTACAGCTTAGCTCACCGGTTACATGTTAATTACTTCTTTTTTTCTTTATACGGTTAGCCTGCTGTTTTAATTGGAATTACACCTGTAATAGTGTCGTGGCAGCCTCGCCCCGGTAAATAAAAGGGAAACCGACCGCGGTGTTCACTCAGCTCAGGCACATATTACACAAGAAAACCGACCTACCTCACGCGCATCCTGTGGTTCCGTGGCAACAGTGCCGCGCGCGGCTCATCGATTTCCCTTCCATTTGAGGAGAATCTCCCCCGAATCCGCGAGAGAGGAGAGAGCAGGCGCGCGCCTGGTGGCAGACTGAGTCGGTCTACCGGACAGGGACAAAACTATCATAGGATCGCCTCCAGGCGACAAGGTGCTATTGCTCTCTCTCTCACACACACTCTCTCTCTCTAGCTTCCCTTTCCTCTCTCGCGCTCAATCTCTCTCTCTCTCTCTCTCTCTCTGTCTGTGACTCAATGCCGCTCTCCCCCTCTCCTTCTCTCCGTTCTCCTGAGGAGGAAAAGGTGCAGTCTGATGCTCTCCTCGAGACTCGACAGAGGGAACGTCACGTGGTCGCAGGAGAACGATGGAGTGTGAATGTGTATTTGTGTGTGTGTGTAAAAGAGAGAGAGTGAGAGAGGAGAGGATGGGCGGGGCCGCGCGCCGCTGCAGCACCTTGGACAGCGCGCACTCACCGCCCGTACGAAGCTGAAACGCTATTACCGGAGGCAGAAAATGAGGCGAGAGCCTGGGTAGATCCGAATGATTAAATCCGTGAGTGACAGTGAGGATGGCCTTTACTTCACTGGCGCCACAGGAGCGAGAGTAAAGACAGCGATTCAGTGAACTGTGGGGGGAAGGACGGATTGAAGAGGCCGTGTCAGTTTACAAATCTCTCTCAATCTGTTTCTCTTCTCACACAGAGAAAACATAATCCATCTGAAAATAGATTACATACTGTGTGCAGACACCACACGGACACATTACTGTTCACACCCTCCTTAGTTCCAGTTCAGAGAAACCTTCAGGGTGGATAAGGCCCTTGAACACTCTGACCTCAACCCCTTCCAACACCTTTGGGATGAGCTAGTGCCATTTCTGTGTCAGGCCTTATAGCCCACCAGTGTCTTACTAACTGTGCCAGGAGTGTTAATCTCACGCTCTAGTGACTGAACTGGAACAAATCCACAACCATATAGTGTCAACACATTAGACTGAGATGTTCAACAATAATTTATGGTTGCCATATATTAGATAAGAATCCGATTATTATTATTATTATTATTATTATTATTATTATTATTATTATGTTATTTTAAGTTTCGGATTTTAATTGATTTTAGTTATTATTCCCACGGTGGAATTTCTTGTTTCACTTTCCTTTTAAGTGTTTTAAAACACTTTGTTTTTGCTGTCTTTTCATTAGTTTCAGTTTTAGTTTTAGTCTTTTTATTTGTCATAATGAGGGTATTTGTCAGGGTCAAGATTTAAGAACCTTACAAAAGGTATTCCAAACAAAACACTTTGTGAAGACGGTTGAATCACACTCATCTTGAAATCCTGGGTCTAGGTAAAGAGATGCACCCACACCTCAATGGGCAGGTTGTTGTCAAATGCAACAAGCTGAAAAAGACTAAAAAGAAAAACATTTCCTTTTTAGTTTTATGAGCACAATGTTTTGTTTTAGTGGATTTTAGTATTTCTTTCTTAGTTTTTGCATATTTGTCTGACTTGCATGTTTCAGATCATCAGACAAATTTTAATATTAGACAAAGATAACCCGAGCAAACACAAAATGCAGTTTTAAAAAGATTATTGAATTTATTAAGAGAATAAAGCTCTCCAGACCTACCTGGCCCTATATGTGACAGATTAACTGCCTCCCGGTTTTAAATTATTAATTAACTTAATTATTAATTATCCAAATTTTGGGGGAAAGTTGAGTTCAATTTCACTAGCCTCACCGAGGCCTGATTACTGCCAGATCTGTTGACTCAAGAAATCGCTTAAATGGAAACTGTCTGACGAAGTGAAGATCTCAAAAGCAACACATCATGCCACGATCTAAAGGAACAAGAACAGATGAGATACAAAGTCATTTATCAATCTGGAAAGGGTTGCAAAGCCACTTTTAGCTTTGGGACTCCAGTAAACCACTGTAAGAACCATTATCCACAAATGGAGTAAATTTGAAACAGCGGTGAACTTTCCCCGAAGCTGCCAGGCTATTAAAATCCCTCAAAGAGCACATCAACGACCCATCCAGGAGGTCACAAAATAAACTTGAACAACATTGAAAGAACTGCATGCCTCACTTGCTAAAGTCAGTGTTTATGAGTTAACAATAAGAAAGAAATGGAACAAAAATGGTATCCATGTGAACACAAAGGCTTGTCTCACTTTTGCCAAATAACATTTTGATGATCCCCGGGAATTTTGAGAAAACGTTCCGTGGCCTGACGAGACAAAGGCATAATTTTTGGGGGGAAGTTTTGAGTCCTGCTACATCTAGCATAAAATTAACACAACACTTCATAAGAAGAACATCATGCCAACAGTCAAACATGGTGGTGGTTGTGTGATGGTCTGTGGTTACTTTACTACTTCAGCACCTGGAGAATTTGTTGTAATTGATGGAACCATAGATTCTGCTCTCTATAAGAAAGAGAATGTCCAGCCTGAAGCTCAAGTTCACTTAGTATATGTGGCAGGACAATGGTCCAAAACACACCAGCAAGTCCACCTCTGAATGTTAAAAAACAAGTGAAAATGAAAAAAAAAGAGGTTTTGGAGTGGCCTATTTAAACTTCTGACTTAAATCAGGTTGAAATGCTTTGGCATTACCTTAAACAGGTTGTTCATGCTAGACAAAAAAAAAATCCTCATTTAAAAGCTGCACCATGTATTTCCTCAGGTCTAATATTAAAATTAGTTTGATGCTCTGAAACAAGGGTGACAAATATGCAAAAAAATGAATAAATCAGGAGGGAGGCAAATACGTTTTCACAGCACTGTGTGGAACTTTTTTTCCCCACTAGTTTTAGTTTCAACTTTTGTTTCAGTTAGCAACCTTGGTGTGCATATATTTCAGAACGTTGTTTGAAATCCCACTGACTCATGATTTGTGTGTGTTATGCAGTGGGTCTCAAATGGTATGCCCATGCATGCCAGTGTGCCGTGAGGTAAGTTCAGGTGTGCCAACCATACATTATTAAAGCACTAAAGTTATGGAATTGGTAATTTACTGTGTCAGGACTTTGTATGCATTCATTTCTTATACAGAAGAAAATTCCCACGAAAGACTTTTGCTAAAGTCAATTCGCACCATTGTCAGATTGTGGGGAATATTACAGCTAGACACAGAGAAGGATGCAGTGTTAAGTCCCTGATCTGTTGGGAAAAGTTGGGCAATGCTAATACCATTTCAAGTATTCATAAAAGATGGATTAGCTTCTTGCTCTGAAGAGTGAAGTTTGAACCTGCATTCTTTCTAACAGCCATAACGGAGGTCTTCTTAGGTTGCAAAAAGGGTACAAGGGAAAGATTCCTCAGCACCCTTTCTCTATGACCTAAGTAAAGGAGGATGATCCAGGGGATGTTGCATGCACTGTCCTTGGTTTTTTAGTCAGAGCCATTTCTCTGGTGTCATGTCTGGTTTAAAAAAACACCAATATGGAGATGATCAAAAAGCTCAGCACAAGGCTTCCTAACAGGACTTCTCGAAACATTGCATGACCTCACAGGGGCTACAGAAATACTGCACAGAAACCTTAGACAATAGTGGCAACACTTACAAAAGTTGCACGTCCAGATGCCAAAACAGGCTACAAAAAGTGCTTTTGCTTTACGTTTCCATCAAAAAATTGAAATGTTTTAATGTTTGTAAGATAACTGACGCTTTTAAAAAACTGAAATATAAATATGGGTGTAATTTGTAGTTTTAGTTCATCATTATGTATAACTGTGTAATGCACAGACATACAGGAGCATCCACTTTATTGAAATTCACAAAAGTTGAGGCTTCCATGTACTTGGGGCATGTGGTGTAAGCTAGATGTACAGATTGGGATCCCATCCAAGCTCCTCAGCAAACACACATGCAGAGCAAACACTTTTTTCCAGCCCATCTCCGGGAGGGAGGGGACTCCAGCTGTGTTGAGCCCAGCTCAAAGGTGCTCTCTCTGGGCTCCCTGGGCCAGCTGCTGCTGCTGCTCTTCTTCTCTCTCTTCCACTGGATCTATATACAAGCCCAGCTCAAGAACAAAATGACTAAAATTAAAACATCTGAAATTGACTTCCACACACCTATACCTGATTATTGTCATTCACAATGTGGAAATAGTTCAAACTTTATGTATATCAAGAACAAATGCATGTCTTTGTGTGAAGTGTTAGTGTTTATTGTAAGCAAATAATCAAAGCCAAATATGATTTTCTTTGTTCTAATCAGGGCATGATGGTGATGTGAATGCTGTTTGTTTTTGAGGTTCATATCTTATATCTATGTTATGACTCTATGTGAAAACCACCCCTCTATTAACATGGAACAAAGAATCCTCAATAGAAATTTATGGGGCAATTCTGGATGGCGGTTGTCCTCGCTCTGCCCCCAAGGAGCCAATCAACAGCTGAACTGGAAAACATATGAGCCAATCATCTTGTTGTGCACTATTAAGGGATTAGAGCCCTTTCAACTGTGGAGTAGCACGCACATCTTCTTGTTATATAGTAAACATGAAGTCCAGTGTATTTTTAAAAAACTCTTGGCCTACTGTATCTGCCTACTGTTGGTATGGGCATAGAATAATTTTGATAGAGGCCTCAAACTAAAGGGAGTTAATGAGATGACTGCTGTGTCACAAAATGTCCTCTAGAAGGACTTTGGTTACATATAAATTGACATAAGCATTATTAAATTTCAACTGAGAGTACAAGCCATACTTTAGCCATACTACTACTTTGTCATACCGACACCTTCATCAGGTGCTGGAAGGAGAATGAGTTATAGAGCTGGGAAACTGGCAGCTGAAGGTTGGCGCCTCCTGTAAAAAGAACAGCCCTGACCTCACTGGAGGAGCTGATTCAAGATGCACTTTAAAGAAACACTGAATGGAGTCCTTACACTGATGTTCAGCTGTTAAATGCACGCCATCTTTAATCCTGCCTTTGTACGCTAGCTACCATCTTTAGCTGTGTTTGTTTGGAGAGGATTGCACAGTCTAACTGCTGTTTGAGATATTTGCTTATGTACACATTTGCTCCACCAAGGCAGACGACTGTTAAGAAGGCAGCTTTATGGTAAATAAATATGACCACACAAAGGCTTAAATTGATTTGAGCAACAGATATCAAAGCAAAACCGCAGAAACCCCGCGATGAGGTAAAGATGGGAGGTCTGAGCGAGCAGTTGTGCACTTGTTTCAGTGGGTGTTCTTATGTGTGACGGGAGTGTTGGCGAGAGAAGAGGAGCGAACCAGACAGGGAGGAGGAGGAAGAGGAGTTACTATGGAAACTATCTCAACATCAGCACCTGGTTTCCCATTGGACTGACCACCAACACCACTCCACCATAACTGCCTCATACTACTCGTTTTTCCTCCTTCTTCTCACTCGCTCCTCCCATCCTCGTGACCTTTTGGACCAAATGGCATTATCAAATAATAACGTTCCTCCTTGTGTTCCCCTGTGAAATAAAGAAACACCACAGAAGATGTGGTAAGTGTTTCTAGTGCAGAGTGTGACATGCATAAACAAATTCATTCACACGCAGTCACTGAATGAAGTATTGATGAAGCAATTTCTGTCTACAGTGTGATGCTTTTTTCCCCTCACTAGAATTAATAAAAAATTGTTCCTGATTCTAGAAGATGCTTGAAATTAGAAACACCTTTAGACTTAATCATATGGGTATTTTTTTGGATGGGTATCTGGATATTTTTTCCAGCAAAGATTTCTGAATCAAAGTTTAATGATGGGTACCCTCATATAATTACATGCAATAATTTTAAAAGGCTGGGCACCAAACTTCACGCGACTTCTGTTTTATTTAATGGATGAACCCGGGATGAAACTCCTTCTCAGCTGATTAAGATAAAAATGAGCAAAATGGACAGACACAGAGGAGGCTCAATTCAGCATGCTGCAGAGCAGGTTATCTGCTTCTACAAGAGCCATCAAGACGCGATGTGATGCATCATCAGTCTGTAAGAGGCACAGGGAAATGCATTATACCATGAGCATTTTAAATTGCTGCGACTCTATCAGCCGGCATTAAGCGTGACAGATATGGGCCGCCTCTGATTGCATTAGTCTTTATTGAATGATGAGGTTCTGTACATACCTCCAACCACATCCCTTCTTCCTCTCTTTCCTCCTTCTAACTTCCCCTCTCTCTTCCTCCCTCTGACAGGCTGACAGCAGGCAGTGACCCCTGACTCTTTGCCTACTCAGCAGAGAGAAGGTCACTGTATATGTGCGTGGGTGTGTATACATATTTGCTTTATGTATGTGTGCGTGTGTGCGGCAGCGCTTGTGCGCGGGTAATATGTGTCTGGGCTGCCAGCAGAGAAAATATACAGCCAAAAATAAAAACTCATCTGTCAGCATCCAGCGTGAGTGCGTGTGTTTGTGTACCCATATTTTTGTGCTTGCATTTATGTCAGTTTGCGCCGCTGTGTTTGGAGCTCTGAGCTTCAGATGACGAGGTTTACCTAGCTGATGCCGTGAATGGTGACAAACAGCGTGTTGAAATCGCAGGTTTTTAGCGGTGATGCGATATAAAAGTGGGATTATACGCATGCGGAGGAGTTTTTCCCGTCATTTAAAACACTTAATTCCACAGTGGTGTGAGAATATGATTATTATGGTATCATTTTCTGAGTCAGGCCCACTGCTGTCATGGAGAGAGGGTGATCTTTGTGTATGTGAAAGTGTGTATCTGTGCGTGCGCATAAGTGAGTTAGTGTGTGTATGTGTGAGTGTGTTTGACAGGCAACCACCCTTTTCTAAATGAGATTAAATGGGAGGTTTGTCTCTAATCGTGTTGTAATGAGTTTCTGTGTAGCTCATACATTTACTAATTCCACTTGCCAATAGTGCAAACAGCCACGTGTGTGCATGGGCGTATATGTGTGTGTATGGGTGTGTCTCTCCGTGGGAGGTAGCAGAGGTCACCTCCTTGCAATCTTACTCTCATTTATAACAATAGCACTGACCTGTCCTCATCAAAGGATTGCAATTTCGAAACACAAATAACATTAGCTCGTGTGCACAAACATGCACACATGGATGCCCCTGGTGCACACGCACAGACACACACACACGCACACGCACTCACACACATCGAGCACAAGTCCATCTGTGTATGGATCTGTGTGTCATTAGAACTCTCAGCAGGCATTAGCATTGATCATCTGACCAGCAGATGGAGAGTGACCGACAAGAACCAAACAAAGCCTGTCTGATTGTGTGTCTGTGTGTCTGTGTGTGCGCTTGCAGAGAAGTGGGTGAAGAGGTTGAAAGACAGGAGAGAGTGAGTGTCTGTGAGGCTTAGTGTATTGCATGGCCAAAAAAAAGGAGAAAAGAAGAAAAATCCAGATCCACTGTAAATTTGCTTTGCATCACCAATTTCACATTTGTAAATGTGGATAGGCGCAGAGCTTTTTGTGTGTCTGCAAAACTCAAAATGACCATAACTCTTGACCTCAGAGCAGCGACTGGTTGTCATGCAGCCCAGCACAGCCTGCGGCACTCCATGGCCTACAGTTAGAGGTCAAGGTTCAGAGTAGTTCTGAGCAGTGGACTGGATTTTCAGAGTTAATAATAAAAGAGAAAACCAGTAATGAGGAACACACCGCCACCTTGTACATCTGAACTTTTACCTTTTGCTCTGTGGCCTCCAAAATACCACGCACGGAGAACACTGCAGCACCCAAGTACCTGAACATGCATGCACTTTACATGTAAATGACACCTCCAGTACACACACACACACACATACACACACAAATAATCAGTACGCCACAATGGGATCTCATACACTGCATAAGCAGTTGCCGAGCTTTTTCATCTTACACACCCCCACAACCCAGTCAACTCAAGAACCTCTTCATCAGCAGCACCGCTCATGTTCAAATATGTTAATTTGAACCCATTTCAAACTGAATGTGGAGTACTTTCAGTTTAGCATCTACTGTTAATGACTGCATCAGCTTAATCACCGGTTGGGCAGCTTTCATAATGTTTAGCAGCCACTTTTAACTGTTTATCCATTAAGTTTATCTTATTGTTTCTGCAGTCTTGTTTGCAGTCTGCAGATTGTTTAAACTAATATTTCCATGGACCCCCCGGTTAACATGAGATACAGGAATCACTGCACCAAATGACAAATAAACTATGCAGACACCCCCAAACTAGTTCTCTCATTTAAAAAGACCAGTAGGATTAGGGCACATTTTAAAAATAATAACTGCATTTTAGCTGTCTTAGTTTGTGGATTCAAGTTTCTTTCTTTCTTTTTTTTTCTACTGTCACACTTTCTTGAGTTAGGTAGGCTACTGGGACACTTAATGAGGAAGTAGCATCATTAATGGGACCAGAAAAAGGTGTGTAGCACGGGTGATTCCTGAACATTTTATAACAAAGCCAAATGTACCTCAATTGAGGTTATAGTAGCAGGTACATTTGGCTTTGTACAAAAAAAAGTACAAAAATCTAGAGTCTTTCTTCCAAAGAGCCAGACGTTCTTGTAAAGCTTTGAACAATATTTCTTTAGCCTTAGGCCTTTCAAACTTTTTCTTTGGACACTTTTTCTTTAGAGTCCTTGTACCTGACAGTTTTCATAAAAATATTTTATTCTTGTTAGTTTGTTAGTTTATTGAACTACTTAACACTCACCTATGACTCAATCAAGCATACGAAGGCCCTCAACTCAAAAGAGGACCAGTGTTGTGTCTGCGCATAATAGTAACTCATCAAGCTCAAATTCGTAACTGTTGCATAAACATAAAATTTGTTCCCATTTATTTAGTTGAATCTACAATGTCAACGATGATACAGTTTGACAGGTTTTGTGTTTTAAGTGCTCAACTTTACAACGGGAATCCTAAAGAGCCCTTAGTCAAAAATTTTCATATCTTGTGTCTTTAAAATATTTGAAGAAATTGGACAAATGGAGGAAAAAAGAAAAAGTGGCAGGCCTAAAAAATTATCTACAGCAAATGAACAGTAGCTGAGAATAATAATTGTTAAGAAATGGGGGGAAAAATCCAGCAACAATCCGACAGAGGACCTGAGCGATGGATCTAGTCCTTCAGCTGGTCCAGCTACTGTTCACTGAAGCGTCATCAGAAATGGTCTCAGTGGAAATGTGGCTGTCAAGAAGCCTTTATTAAGAAAGGGAAACAGGGAGAAAAGGCTAATGTATGACAAATTACACAAGAACTGGTCTGTTGGAGTGATGAATCCAAATTTGAAATGTCTGCTTTAAATCATCATCAATATGTACAAGGGAGAGGTAGAATAATGAATGTCTACCAGCATCTGTAAAGCATGGTGGAGGCTCTGTCATGGTTTGTGGTTGCATTTAAGCCAGTGCTGTTGGAGGTCTCATCAAAATGATGAAATTATGAACTCATAAAATTCAGTCAGATTTTCACCCATCATGCAATTCTATATTGAAGGATCTGACTAGACCCAGCTTCATTTTCCAGCTCAATCCCTGCAATTGCAGTAAATACATACCTAGATAGAAAAACACAGAATTGAACACCCTCAGTCATGTACTGGCCTCCCCAGAGCCCAGACCTTTAGAATATTGAAGCAGTGTGAGATCATCTTGACAGAGAATGAAACAAAAGGCAGCCAACATCCAAGGACGAGCTTTGAACGTCCTCCAAGAATCCTGGAGAACTGGTCCTGAAGTCTATTTAAAGAAATGGCATGAAAGCTTGCCTAAGAGAATTTGGGCTGTGCTGAAGAATAAAGGTGGACTTTTAAGTTAGTTAGAATTGAAGAAACTCTGTTTTTTTACCTTATATACTGTATTCACATATGTGTTTTTTGCACATTTCAATAAAATGCTGTGCCTGTTTCCCCTTTTTTCTGGCAAATATAAACATGAATGGTGGCTCAAGACTTGAATGGTACTGTAAGAAGTATTTGAGCACAATTTTAAGAACTGGTTGATGGGATTTGCCCCGATTCAGCCAAAGGAGGGGAATCAGGGTCGAGTATGGATGCTGGTTGATGTGGTCTGACTCACTGTTTGTTGCAAAGGTTACGGATGGGGTTGAGGTGAAGGCTTTGTGCAGGCCAGTCACGTTGACCAGACCGTGCTTTGTATATGATTGCTTGAAAGGGACTTTGCAATTGTCTCATCATTCAAGATCATCGTGTGGTGTAGCATTAACATTTCCTGTAATGAAAAACCACCCCAGACCAGAAGCACACAAAATGTAGTTTGTATTGATTACACACATGAAGTGCCCCATTTATGTGCTCTGTGTGTGTGTGTGTCTGTGTGTGTGCAAGCATGCAGGTGCAAGTGTGAACACTCAGGCCATGTTAGAGAGGGGCATGAATTAGGAAGTGTGAGCAGAGAGAGGAGGGTTACTATGACAACAGGGGAGAAGTTCCAGGTGACACGGAGATCGTTGAGATGCTAATTGTCCATTTTCAATCCTCCATAAACTTTAACAGCCACTCTGCCTCCACATGTTATTCTAACTCATTCACAGAGTATACCTCTGGGATGTACAGCTATTCCACTCTCCCTCTCTCTTTTCATTTATAATGACACCGCCATCCTCCCTTCACACTCTTTCATCTCCTTCCTGCTTTCTTCTGCCATCACAGGCAGAGAGAGGGAGACTATGTAAATATCACAGAGGATCTGGAGCATATGTGTGCATCTCTCATGAGGCCAACCAACACCTGATCATCAGACTCTCGTTTCATTCGCCTCGTCCTTGCTCTCTTCCCCCCTCTCCTCAATTTCCTCCTGTCCAAATTCATCTCCCTCCAAGTTCCCCACTCCATTTTTCCTCCCTCCTCCCCCTCACCCCTCCTGCTGTTTATCTCCACCACCGCTCCCTCCCCATGCACTGCGTTTAACCACTTTGTTCCCCTTTAAGATAAAGATAATTAAATCAGCAACTAAATGAGAGAGACTGCGCTGCTGGCGTCACCACTTTGATGTTCTATTTCAGCACGATATTATCAACATCAACTCATCAGTCCCAAACTACTGTTGCTCACGCACAGTCACACACATATGCACAATTCTTGCATCCACACAACACGTTCCACTAACTCCATCCCACCTCCTCCTCCTTCTACTCTTACTGTACACACAAAGAAAGATTTGACACGCTAAGCGCTACTGTCTTAGGTTTTAATTCTTGTCATCCAACCACAGTGTTCTTTACTGCTGATCTCACCCACTTCTCTTCCTTCTTTCTCTCCAGACTGCTCCATCTCCCTCATTTCTAATCTTATGCTGCTCTCACTTCTCTCTCTTTCTCTCTCTCTCTCTCTTTCTCTCACTCCCCTCCGCCTCCTTCCTCCCGATCAGCAGGTTGCTAGGCAACTGTGCTCCATTGATCTAGGGGAGCACGATGACAAGCTCCCATAACTGCCATGAAAACACACACTCAGGCACACACATGAATGCACACATAGTTATTAGAGATGGCTAGTAGCACCTTTAGAAAGAAGGCGTCCGCTTATCTGATAAGGACAAGGATCGGGATGAAAAAGGAGGAGGGACACGCTGATACAAATGACAGAAGAAGAGGAGGAGGAGGAGGGAATGGCTCTTTATGTTGCTTACCTACTCATACCCTCCCTTTACTGTTCCCTTTCTCATTCCACATTTCCTCCTTTTCTTTTTCCCATGTAACCCTTGCCATCCCTGGAAAACAATTACCTTCCCTGGCAGCCTGGCCAAATTTCCAATCTGACCCATAACACAGTCATGGGCACCTCATCATCGCGAGGTAGAAACTGGCTCTGTTCCATTTGTGCCTCCACTTGGATGTTTATTACTTGCGCTCACACAATGAAATGAAACAAAGGAGAAGATGGTGGTCTGAGAGACAGAGGCAGCAAATATTATAAATACCAAAAGGTCTGAGATTGTGGAGTAATGTGGAAGTGAATTTTCATTAACACATACAAATGCCATCATGCAGCTGAATACTTTTGATGTTACCATATCAAAGATTTGTCTAAAAAGACTGCTTGAAACTTCTAGTTGGAATATTTTGAGTGTGATCATAACAAGCTTAGCAAAAAGGATTTCCTGGCATTTGCGTGATTGCACTGATTTTTCTGTTATTCATTAAAACAAACAGGACAACAAACAAGGAATATGATCAAACATCTGGATGTGTGTTTTCTTCATGAGCAATGCTATTCCTGTGAAGCAATTTACATTTTTTATGCTTTGATATTTGTAGAAATTAAACAAACAAGATCTAATATAGTCATTTCTGAGCTGTAGAGGTGGTACAGCAGACTTTCTGTCAAACATACAGCCTGTGGAAGAGACTCAACCTCTTAAAGGGTCCAAATCTGGTTGAAAGGAAAAGTGAAAATTACAGCAAGTCCGCTTGAGATTCAAGTATGTACTGCTTTTAATACCTGTGTTTCTCCTTTAATTTTTATATAATTCTATAAATTCCATCCATCCATCCATCCGTCTGTCTGTCCGTCTGTCCGTCCGTCTGTCCATTTTTTTGCTTTCTGCAAACTTCACCTAGTAGGTGTCCAGGAGGTATCCTAGTCAGGTGTTCATATGGACTCAGCTGGCTCCTTTTGCTGTAGAGGAAGCAGATGAAGCAGTTCTACTCTGAGATCTTCTTGAATGACTGAGCTCCTCTCCATTGCTACCTTGTCACTGTGGAGGGGCTTTGTGTCCCAGTAATCCAAGGAGCTATGTTAATGGGGGTTATCTGGTCCTGGTAGGGTCATCCAAGGAAAACTGATCTTTGGTGAGGGGCCAGAGTAAGTGTGATTCAAGAGAGCCTTGTGAAGATGACAACTAGGATTCCAGAAACCTCCTGGACCAGGAATACTGGAGCCAAGCCTTGGGGAGAGGTTCATTTGAATTCCTGATGGCCAGGCCTTTCCATGGAGACTGAGTGGTCAAAGCCCAAGTGAGTCACATAGGTCTTAAGGCCCACCAACTGTCCAGGAAGCTGTAGGGATCTGTTGCTTTGTGGAGTGGTCCTTTAAATTTCACATTCTTTTTATTCGTGTGTCTTTTATTTAATTGTGCACAGACAGGGCGAAGTGTTTTGCCAGTGGTACACATTTGCACTTCAGTTTTTATTCAGATTTTGCATATGATATAATGGCAATCATTAGCATTGCAAAAAGTATTTTTTATGGGAAATAAATCAAAATTTCATTTTGGGCAGCAGTGCCCCCACAAAAACCTTTGGCCACAACTTACTTTCATTTAATTCTAGTATTATCTGCTGTGTCCTGGATTTTTCTTGTGATTTTGTCTTCTGCTCTGTGCAAAAGGACTTCATAAATAAATGCTGCTTTTTTACTTAAGAATAAATCCCAACTTGAAAGCTGTAAATTTCATCTGAGCCCGAGGTGTGAATCATCATTAGCTTTAAAGCCTTTTCTACTGGCAAAGTCATTACCCATGACCCATCATACCACACTGAAGGAAGGTGGTTAAGCCAAGGAACTGCACACGTCTTTGAGTATGAAATAACATTTTGATGTATTTACAAAAAGACTGATGACATAGAGAAGATTAGTGAAATTACACTCATTTTTCTTGAAACATAGTGTTCAATAATTGATGAAAGATCTATAAAATACCAAACATTTGATACACAGAATCTACTTCTTTAGAATAAAAGACAGGCAATAAATTGAAGGTATTTTTTTGCAATACATTATTATGCAGTAATTTGGCATTTTGACCCACTTCAGATCACACTGGGCTCTGTTTTGGTCCCTGAACTAAAATGAGTTTGACCCCCTCTGTGCTACAGGCTGATTTTTTTAAGGTACGAGAACAGTGTTGACCTTCTCATTTACAGTATCTTCCAGTAAGAAAACGTATTACCCAAAAAACGTTGAACTCTTCAGAACATTCAATCAGCAGGATTTTTTTTAAAAGTCCTAGAATGACATTCATGTATAATGCTTTTCATTAAAGGCCTTTGCTTAGCTCTTTTAGGAAATCATAATGAAATAATTAAGGATATTTCTCAAAGTTTTTTGCCGTCCAGATGTGAGAAGAAACTTTTAAATTTACCTGGGTGCAGAACTTTGAATCTTCACGTGTAAACAGTGGTCTAACTTGTAAGGCATCACAACATGTAACAACAGAGGGAAGAAAAATCACCCCATCTATGCCCTGCCAGGACTAACATCATTGCCAAATTAATGTCATGCACTGTAATGCTGGGACACATATATTTTAAATGGCCTGTGCTTGCTTGTCTCTGGCACCCTTGAAGCATGGACACAGTACAAAATATATCAAGCATAGCATTAGTTCACGAAGACCATTAGGTCAAGCTAAGCCTGTAGTCCTGGCACAACAGGAGCCCACATCAGCTGATGGTTTAGCCTGCCTTGCTTCCAATTTGAAATCTTTTAAAAGCTACACATCTGCAAGCTGCTTTGCAACCCGCCTCTGCCCCAGCTTCTCCTTTCATCTCAAATCTAAGTAAGTATCATATTTACCGTCATTGCAACATGAGATGCCATCACAACATGTAATGACGGCAAATATGAGACAGAACAGAAGCTTGTTCTGACCTGTGCTGAGGACTGCTGTTGTTGCTCTTTCAACCTTAAGCTTTCCTCATAATGCGTGTGAAAGGAATAAGAGGTCCCAGAACAAAGCCAAACTGCCACATATTAAAAAGACAATAATCTTCTTTTGATTATATTGGTGCTGACTGAAATGGAGGAACAAGCAGAACTGTTTTTAATTTGCTTTGCTTGGCTCTTAAGACCCCGGCAAAACCGGTATGTTGCCATGGCTATGTATCAGTGTGGAGTTGAAATGACATTAGATGCAGGTGGATAAGATTGTTAGGGAAAAAATGAACCGTGCTCTCCATGGAAAGTGGTTGAAGATGAAAATGAACTTTCAAGTGGACATTTCTGTCTGGTTTCAGGCTAATTTTAAGTGGCTAATGGAAAGCATTTATATAGCGTACACAGCCACGTTCACCCATTCGCATTCACATCCCTGTTGTATACTAGAAATTGCTTTTCGTATCACAAACTGATTACCATTTCGGCATTTTTCCCAAGGACACTTTGATGGGGGAGTAAAGGAGCGATGATCAAATTACTGATTTTCTATTTTGTGGGCCCCGTCTACCTTCTGAGCAAGAGTCAGCACTGCAGCTCAGAAGGCACTGAAGTACAGGTTTCATTTTAATGACAGCTATGAATTACAAATATTACATTATAGTAAAGCACTGCTACCAAAGGAGGATGTCATAATACATTTTCAGAAGGTCTTGTAACCGTATGATACCTATACAGAGCATACTGTACCGAGCTCTTTCATGCTTTGCACTGATCAGTCAGTCCTACAGAGTGAACACCGAAAGAAAAAGTCTTGAATGCAGCTGCTTGGAATGAGGCAGGGAGAAAAGAATGGTTTATTGAGATAAAGACCTTGAGATGCATCAGTAAAAATTCTAAAAGCAGATTCTGAGATGAACATGACTTCATTGCTATGAAATAAAATAAAGTAAGAAATAAATATGTTTAAAGGACTATCAGTAAAGCGCTTTAGACATTCACCTCAGCAAGGCCACCAAGCTGAAAAATGAAGATGGTGTAAGATGTGAATGGAAATTGTATAGTTTGATGCACATGGCTTGAAAAGAAGTAGTTGTGGATCACTGAAGTCATTAGGATTTATCCTCTGGGGACTTGCAATGTCTGTACAAAACTCCTATCTCTTCGACAGACTATAGGGCAGCGCAGTGATTTATTCCTTAGCAGGTTTGCCTCAGCAATAATTTTCTGGGAATTTTCTAACCTTTTGTTGGCCAACTGGGGCCTTTCTGTATGGTGTTTGAATGTTGTCCCCGTGCCTGCAGATGATCTGGTTTCCTCTCACAGTCTAAAAGCCTGCCTGTTAGCTTAATTGGTGATTCTAAATTGGCAGTAGGTGTGGATCAGTTGTTATCTGTCTCTGTGTGTTAGCCCTGTGATGGACTGATGAACTGTCCAGAGTGTATCCCGCCTTTCACCCAGTGTCAGCTGAGATAGGCTCCAGTTCTGTGTAATTAAAGAGTGAGTTAAACAGGATACAAACCATATGCCTCCAGGTTTATAATCCTGATTTATATCACTGCCACACCTCTTGCCAACTTGGGTATTCCAACCATCCTCTGCTGCTTATCCAGGTTCAGATCGCAGGGGGAGCAGTCCGTGCAGAGATACCCAGACATCCCCCTCCTGAGCCACCTCCTCCAGCTCCTCTGTGAGTACACTCAGACATTCCCAAGCCAGATGAGTGAAATAATCCCTCCTGTGTGTCCTGGATCTGCCCTGGGTTCTCCTCCCAGTTGGATATGCCCAGTAAAGGGGGAAATGTCCAGGAGGCTGATACCACTTCAACTTGCTCCTTGTGAGCTCTTTAAAACAAACGTTAACAACATCAATTTCCGACTTTCAGTTATTTAACTTTAATAATTATAATTTTATGGTTTGTTAAAGGGAACTAACTATTGGTTTAATTAACTATCAACCTGCAAACTGTTTCATCTGTATATAATTTCTTTGCTCTGATTAATTTTTTAATTTAGAGAAGGCAGCATAGACTATCTTGCGAACAGAGAAGTTCAAAGAGAGGCCTGTTATGATTTCGAGCTTTGAAATGGTTGCTTCATTTATGGTCAGCGTAACAACTGTAGATGACAATATTTATAGCAAACGTTCTTTTCTGTGGCTACCAGCTGTCAGTCTGTCAAGCGTCCAGAGCAAAATGTTCCGAGTCCAGCCAGAGTGACAGACTCTCTTTCATCATATCAAGTTAGTCCTCTTTACCTGCCAAGCTCAAGGAATTCATTGACAGAGTGATTTTTCTGCATCAGCTTCACACTGTTGTGTGCTTCTAAAATAAACACAGTTAAGGATCGGAAAGGAATAAAATAGTGAGGGAAAAAAGCCTTTATGAATCCCCAGTCTCTAACACCTCTTCATCTCGCTTCTCCTCTCCCACTCCAGCTCTTTCTCTGACTTCACTACAGACTCCAGTAGCTTTATGCTGGCTCGTCTCCAGCAATTATCTGGTTGGTTCCACTCTGACGCAATTCAGACTCCACTCATCCTCTTCTTCGTCATCAACTCCTGCTTCCTCAGTAAAAGCGAGACTCCCTCACTGACATAAACTCCCACTCATCACCAGAATGGGCATCAGCTCTATCTTTGCTCAAATTTTTCTTTGGCACTGACTAAATCTCATCTCCATCTCCTCTGTGGATCCTCAACCAGATTGACAGCACTGTGCTGTGGCTGTGCTCAAATATGGCCATAACTCCACTTTGGCCCTGACTCCATGCCAGCTGTCCACCAGCTCTGTCTTTGACTCATCTCTGCTCTTAAACCTCAAACACAAGCGTTTCCGCTTTCCAATCAAAAAGTTGACAGTACAGTATTAAGGCTCTCTTCTCCCACCAAAGTTCTGCTGAATAATTGACAATGGGATGGGTGAAAATCTTGGATTGTTATTTGTCCAGTCCACCACTTTAATACAGACTCAAATAACTAAATTATCAGTAGGACTCCCATGAATTATTTTATAATCAGGAAGTTTCATATAAAGAATCCTAAAGTCACCCATTGATTAAAACCTTTGATTTCTGGCCATTGATTTTGTTTTTGTTTTTGTTTTTTATTTGGAGCAAGAAGTGGCCATTCTTACCTAGCGGAAGGTATGCTAATTTACTATCTGTAAGGTGTATCCAATTGTATGGATGCCTTGCACAGGCATGGAAACATGCTAATTAATGCTAAATGACAAATATTTTTTATTTTTTATTATTGTTTTTTGTTAGATTAATTAATAGTTCTAAACTCAAAAGGCATCAAAGACACAAACACAAATCAAGAGGTTGAGTTCAGTGGTTAAATTAGAGGAGGAGAAACCTAAGCATGAAGCTAGTTGCTACAGTTAGCATTTACCTTAATGTCTGTGTGCCTACAAATTTTTATAACTGTGGAGATGTGTCTGCATCTAAAAAAAAAGTATACTTAACTTGGACATTATACTCTTTTGCAAGCACAGACACGAACAGCTGGAGATGCCACAGCAGAATAGTCATTCCTGTTGGACCTTGATTATTCTCTGTTGTGGAAAATGGACACAGACAGCTGGAGACTGGACAGCCAAGTACTCCTGTTATTCTTTTTTGAAGTCGGCTTGAAGCCTGCCACCTAGGGCACATGGATTGGATCAAGCAGAGATGCCCATAAAAAACACAGAATAGAATCCTTTCAGTCATGGATTGGCCTCCCCAGAGCCCGACATCAACGCTATCAAAGCAAACTGGGATCATCTTAACAAAGAATTGAACAATTCAAAGAACTGAGCTCTGAATGTCCTTCCAGAAGCCTGGAGAACTTTTCCTGAAGAGTACTTAAAGAAATAACAAGAAATGCTGCAATATTAATAATAACAATAATAATATTAATAATAACTTTATAGCATAAGGTGAAATAAACAAGACTGGATGAGCTTTGAGATGTTAAAATCAAAATTCCATTGTTGATGAAAATGTTACCAAGGTTTTTAGCAGATGATTCGATGGAACTATAGAATAACAATAAAGATGTTAATATCAAATATTCCCTTTTCAAGCTAGTTAAAATTGTACAAATTCCATTTTACATTAAGTAATACTCTGTTTCCATTTATGTTTGAACATTTTCTATTTCCCTAGCAAATTATAAAGAAATAAAGGGTGACTCAACACTTTTGCACATAAATGTACACACAAGGGCACAGAGCTCCTGGCATGGAGGTATTTGTTCTACTCAAAGTTCAGTGTGAATAGTTAACAGCAAGGCTGACCCTTTCAGGGTCAAATTTTATCTGCATTTGTCCAGCGCTTTACTAGAATACCACTAATTCTGTGTGTGAGAATACTTTTTATTTCTGCTTGAGGAGCACTCTAAAAACATGAACCTGTGTGTCAGTGGTTTGGAAACAAGGGCCTTGGTGCTTACTCTTATTTTCAGAGTAGGGAAAAAAGAAAACAAAAAAAAAATGTTGAATGGTGTCTCTAACTCCATCACGATGAGGTCACAAAAACATTTTTTAACAGCTTCTAAAGCTATCATATCCCTCTATCTTTTAATATTCACATTCAATCTAATGGGTCTTCATCTATTTTAAAATGTTGGCAATGTATAGTGAGTGCTTTTTAAATTTTGGAATACTTCAAAAACGTGCTCTGAATGGTTGCATTTTTTTTCTATTTAAATCGCAACATCTGAGTAATTCACACCATTTTAGATTCTGTATGTGTTACTTTTTTAGAGTTACGTGCATACTTGTTTGGACAAAGACATATTTTTTGTAGTTTCACCTCTGTGCACCTCCACAGTGGATCTTAAAACAGTCATTATGTGATTGAAGTGCAGACTTTTAGCTTTAATTCAAGAGGTTTAACAAAAGATGCTGGGAATTATAACCATTTACATATGCAGTCCTACACTTTTATAGGCTCAAAATGAATTGGACAAAACAATATAATATTAAATATAATGGCAGTTTTTAATACTTGGATAAAAGGCTGATGTCTACAACCCAGGGTCATCAAATGCTCTCTTTCCTCAGCTCCTGCTTGTTTGTGGGTCTCTCTGCATTCAGTTTTCTATTTAATAACTGGAAAGCATACTCTGTTGGGTTGAGATCAGGTGACTAACTTTGCCACTGAAGAACATCCCATTTCTTTACCTCAAGAAACTCTTGGGTCGTTTTGTAGTTGTTTTCCATTTGGACTATAAAAAGCCGTCATGCTGTTTCTATCAGCAGTCACATCGGCAGTAAATACCAGTGGCCACTACTTCCCCTGGCTGCCATACATCCCCTTGGCATGACCCATGAAGATCACTCTTGTATACCTTGTCAAGGATACACCAACCTCATTGAGAGTTTTCTCGACTTGGTTGGAAGTTGTGACGTTTTTTGTTTTGTTTAATAATTCTGAAAATAATTGGAATAAAATGAAAATTAAAATAATTCTGTCATCTATTTAAGAAGGTACCATAGTGTTAATGTAGCCACACCTAAAGCTTTTGTTACCTCCTTGATATGTTTAATTTTCAGTCTAATGATGGATTCCCTCACTTGGCCCTCTCTATTGGCCTCATATTATAATGTACAGTGAAACGCTACGAAAAGCAAATACAACACTTTGAAACAACTTCAGATCTTATGTCTGCTTCATTTGTCATGAAATAACAAGTGAACAGGCCTCAGCTGGCCATGAAACCACTTGCCAGACAGTTCTCCAATTAACTGTGAGCCTCTGACAAAAGGGGACTGTGTATAAAATCGACTGTAAAAGCCTAGAGAGTTAATGCAATTTAAAAATAAATAAATAAATAAAATCTCTTCCATTAAGTTTATCCAGCCCCAAAAAACAAAGGTTTTCCGTACTGTAGCACCTCACAGGTCTCACTCAAACTTAGAGATAAAGCTATAGTGTTGAGTGCAACTCAACAAGACTGACTGGACTGAAGTTTTATTTATTTATCATCTTTGGCAGAAAACATCTTGGATCTGTTCAGCAATGTCATTTACATGTATCGGATATGCTTGTAGTGTGAAGGAAATTCCTCGTTAATAAAGAGCGAAACGAATCAGCTCAAAATAGCTCAGTTCATCCGTATCTTACTCCTTCACATAATTTGCTTTAGAACACTTTGCTCCCTTTCCCATCATCCTAGCTCAGACATGTAAATAGATTTCCGAGCCAGCTGTTTCTGACTGGAACATCCTGTTTTCCACGAAACCACTGGCCATGCAACATTAACAGATTGTTTAATATCACGTCACCTGCCAAGAAATCCAATGTCTGCCAAGACTTTCCAACACCAGCGCAGAAAATTTCTTACAGATGTCCCCTATCAAAAAACATCTTTCGACAATAAACACAATCTAATAACTCAAGCATGATGAACACCAAGATGTTGTTAAAACAAACAATTTGTGTGTGACAGTAGTCCATCATCATATGCAGGGAGTATCAAAACACAAATGGGATGAGTGCAGAGCTTTTTTTGTTGCTACTACTTACAAATGTGCACAGTTTAAAATGTAAATGAAGAAAATGTTTAACTGTGCTGCTGTATTATGTTTTACCATCAGTCAAGGAGAAAAAGGAGGCTGTGTATTATCATTTTAAAATGCTCTTAGAATCAGTGTTAACCCTTAACCCAGAGGGGGTTAACCCCAGTGACATGGTAAATGCTCGGAAGTTATAGCAAAATCCAGAATATTTTTTTGCACCAAATCAAAACTAGACTCAATGGCCACTTCTTTAGGTACATCTATTCAACCACTTGTTAAGGCCAATATTTATTGCCTAACTGCAACATGGCACCAACTGGTAAGATGCTCCAGAATGGGGAAGAACTTTGATTTGAATGACCGAATGTGGCATGGTTGTTGGTGCCAGATGGGCTGGTCTGAGTATTTCATAAACTGAAGACTTACTGGGAATTTCCCCATACAAAAAGGATAAAATATCCATTGAGGAGCCTTTCTCTGGAAGAAAATGTCAGATGCCAGAGATCAGAGGGACAAACCGCTTGGAGCAGATAGTGTCATGGTACTGGGTCTGTGAACAATTGTTTTGTATTTTTGGTCTGAGGTGTCGAGTTTCATGTTTCAGGTTTTCATGTTCCATGCATCTAGTGTTTAGTTTTTCCCAGTTTAGTAATGTTAGTTTAATTTTAGTCTCCTTTCGCCTTTTGTTTGCACTCTCCACTTCACATGGTCTGCTACCACAGACCTGACATACAGAAAGGCAACAGTAATTCAAATAACCTTTATTCACAACCAAAGTATGTAGAAAACCATCTCTCAGAATCTGGTGTAAAAAACACAAAAGTATGGCTCCATCCTGGTTCGAATGAACAGTTCAGGCTGATGGTGGTGTAGTAGTGTGTGGGATATTGCTCTGACATTGTTTAAATGTTCAAGTCTAATGGAGTATTGTTGCAGACCATCCATCCTAGTCATTTTTTTAACCGAATAACACAACCTTTGCTCTGTTCACACTGATATAGAGGTAAGGTGATATCACGCCGCTTCTCTCTTTTCATGATCAGCATTTAGGGTTTTGTTTGTTTGTTGAGCTACTTGGAGTCGGAAGGAACTTTACATTAATTTTTTGAGAACATGTGTTAACAGGCGCCTCTATCATCACATGGACCCCAAATACTTGCCTTTTGTTACTGATAAGACAAAGGAGAACACAGCACTCATCACCCATAAAACTTTTTCTTTATAGGCCTATCATCGTTTCTATTATTACATCTACAACGTTTGAAGACAGAGGGAGAATATCAGTAATGCCAATGCGAACATGATTCTCTCATTCTGTTACTTTAATTAGTCAATGCTTGTGCTGGTCCAACACTTTCATAAATTAGGTCTTTGCAGTCTCAGTGCAAAAAGTGAGTCAAAATAGATAATATTGACTCGGTAATAATGACTTTCTTATCTAACAGTCCTTCATATCATCATTATTAGCTGTTATACCCAGAATAGATTCACATTCTCGGGCAAGAACAACAGTTGTGATAGATGTGGCTGCATTCATTTCAGCATGAGCGTGTGAGAGAACTCTGACGAGTCATATGAGCAGTTCAGGATCAAACTGTCTCGAGACCTCGGAGCCCAAAATGGCCCATTCAACTCTGCTCTCTACATATAGTGGACTTTTCATGGCTCAGCAAGCCAATTCTTCACTTTGGCTGCTGAGATGGAGTCAGGGGTTCAAGAGCTTTTTTTGTGTGTGGAAAACTACTGATGCCAGAATGAGTCAATATGGAGGAGACCTTTTAGATGCGTTTTGTAGACCTCAATCGCTGCAGGAGAGCAACTAAATATTGCAGGTTAGTTAGATGATCCTGCAGGTGGATGGTAGGAAGAAAAGGTTCAACTATCTGAAGAAATCTCTTTTCAAATCTCAACAAGCGAGAAAACGGCACTTTAAAAAAAGCAACAGTGGTAGTGCATGTCTGCTCATTATGAGCAATAAAAGCAATAGTCTCTGTAAATATGAAATTCAGAAGGGATCTTTTCTGGCTGATTGTTTGAGTTGGAAACAGCAATTTAAGCAGAGCTGCTCAATTATTCTGTCTTCTCCAGGATTTGAGGGAAAAAATGGGTCTAAAACAGTGAAACAGCTAGCAGAAATACTGCTTTTATGTTTATCATATACCTGTCTATAACATGGATGTTTGCACTAATTGCTCGCATGACAAAATTATACTTTAGTGTCTAGAGGTTGTCATAATTATTGTCCCCTTAAGTTAAATTAAATGTCAAGCTATGTGTGGTTGGCGTATATCCGAAGGGTTTTATATAAACATGGAAACGTGAACTTAAGACTGGGCAAATATTGTTAAGAGCTAACAGAAAGACTCTTTTTAGATCTGGGAATGATATTTGACTAGCATGAAAGATGTAAATTTAGGCTTTCCTTGAAAGAAGATTGTAAACACTGTAAGGATATAACTTACTTGATTTGCTTTCTATCTGACAGCCAATGAAGGCAGTAGAACATTTTTGTAGTACAGTTTCTCTTTGCTTTTATTTTATTCCTTTTCTTTGTCAGGGCCCATTCACAGAAACATTGATCTCCTCAGAGAAAAGAAGCCTTTTTTTTTCTTTTCTTTTTTTTTACCAGATTTACCCACTAGCTAATTTCCATCTGCAGTCAACAGACAGGTACACAGCTCCATACAGCTACACATGCAGTATAACACGTTTTATCAGCCACCCCTTTAAGCAGTAATTTTCTTAGAAGTTTTATCAGTAAGTGAAAAAAAGAGTAGCTTTAGTAGTTCTATTTATGTTTTTTCTTAGTCAACTTGGGGGTTCATAAAAAGCATATTTTGCATACTTACCTTACACTTCACCTTGCTCGTGCCTTAAGAACTGTCTTAATTCCCCTTTGGCATAGATTCAACAAGGTGCTAGAAGGGTGTTGGTGACTGTGAAGACAATTTGAATCCAGTGAACTCATTGTTATGTTAAAAAAAACCAGTGTGAGATGATTTGATCTTTGTGACATGGCGCATTATCCTTCTGGAAGCAGCCATCGGAAGATGGGTTCAGTGTGGTCACAAAGAGATTAAGATGGTCAGCAGGAGTCGGTACTAAGAGGTCCAAAGTGCAAAGTTACAACAATTGTTTGAATTACTTTTGCCTTCCTATCAGACTGAAGTAGTCATGCCATTCTCCTATGATCTCTGGAATCAACAAGGTGCTTTCATCCAGAGAACAACATATTTTCTCTTTTTCGGACTATTCTTTGTAAACCTTAGAGATGGTTGTGTGGAAAAATCCCAGTAGATCAGCAGTTTCTGAAATACTAAGACCAGCCCATCTGGTGCCAACAACCATTCCCCAAATAACCTTTCTTCCCAATTCTAATACTCGGTTTGAACTTCAGGAGGTCGTCTTGATCATGTCTACATACCTAAATGCATGGCGTTACTGCCACGAGAGTCTCTAAATACATACTTGCATTAATGAGCAGTCGAACTAGTGTATCTAATAAAGTGGCTGGTAAAATCTCATTACCACTACACACTATAGTAAGAAAATGATAAGAGCAAATAGGCAATGAAATTCACATGTTGGACTTCTTCAATTTGACACCAAAGAATAATTAAAAATGTTTGTTTTTTTTCTAGAAGAAAGACTAGACAGTTGGGAGCCATCTTAAAAATGCCTCTCGGCACTTATTTGGCCAGTGGTTTTGAAGCATTTATTTAATTTCAGAGCACCTATAGAAAAAACGGACAAATGTGAGCGAATGCCACATAAAAACTTTGCCCTGAAGTTTTAAGAGCTTTGTATCCCATGGAAGATACAGTCCTACCACAACGTGCTCTTTTGGAATTTGCTCGTAAATTCCAGTTCAGAAATCTTCATCTCTCTCTTATAACATTGCTTATGTAAGTAATTCTCTCTCCCTAGTGAGAAAAAAACTGTTGGTAACTGGATGGTATATTTATTGTAAAAAATAAAAACTCTTGAGTGCAAATTGATAAAGCTGGCCAGAATCTCTCACACAGTATTAAAATCTCTTTGCTAGAACACACAAAATCAAAAGAAGTCCTGAATGCTGAGAGCTCCATTTAACAAAGAACAGCAGTGAAAGAGGCCTCTTAAATAGAAAGAGGCCTTGGCACAAAATACAAAGGACTAAGATGGCAACAGACACATTTTCCTGGATTTTTCGTCTGAACAAGAAAACCCACTCAGAGCTGGAAAGACAGTACAAGTAAATAGACCATGGGGAGTGTAACTTGTCTTAAAGGAGCACTCCTGTTATTTGGTGATGTGCCCCCCTAAAGCTGAGACACTCACAAGTCACAGATTTTTTTTTAAAAAAGTAAGTAAAATAGAGCCTCATATACAATATTCTAAATTTCAGTCCCTAATTCACCATGAGAAATGAATACAAATGCCCCGAAATTTCAACGGGCATGCTTTTATGATTTGTAACAGTAGCTTTTTATTCAACAAGTCCTTCGAATTAAATGTCAAACTACATCATCAGTTCATAACCTCCTGCAAAGAAAAGCTCTTTGTTCTGATATTTCCATGGAAAGGATAACATCAGTAAATTAGGATTCACAGTGTATTGAGCCTCTTTTAGAACGGCTACAACATCAAATGTGAGGTCAGGGAACAACTGGTGGTTATGAGGTTAAAGGAAACCAGTGCTCTCTGTCAGTTGTCAAGCATGATACAGTCTGATGTTTTGTCCATCCATCCACACAGATTTAACCTGATGTGGCATTATCTGACTTACCCCTTTGTGTGTTTGCTACATGTTTTTCAGGAGGTTCTCATCATGTCAAGGAAACTGACCCTGGCAGGTTTAATTTTTGCGAGCGAGCGCAATTTTAAGGGCAAAAAAAATGATCAAATAACACAATTCTGATTCAAATGCAGTCTTACAACGGGAAAGTGGGCTTGCAAAAATGAGCAAAATTCAGAGGGAAATGATCGAACAAAGAACTATCTTGGCCACCTCCCTGTCGAATAAACAGAATACTCTGGATGAGGAGAACAGGAAGGTTTAGGAGCAGCTCTGCATTTGGAGAGGTAACACAAAGAGAGGAGGAGCACGGGGAGAAGGAGACTGAGAGGAAATGCTTGTCAGAGAAGAAGAAAGCCTAAGAGAATCAAATTGATGTAACATGTATGGAGAAACTGGGAGAAGAAATAACACAGAGCGAAGCTGTGCATGCAAAGCCACCTACATACCAGCACAGAACGATTGTTCTGCAGTGATGACATATTTGCTTTGATTATCTTGTTGACATAATGAGTCTTTTGATTAAATCTGGAATAAAGGGTGGATTACTGTAGATTTAATTTATAAGATATGTAATGTTTGTGCTCTGTACTAGAATGTGTTAAAGGGGAAAATGGGTTTCAGATTGGTACTGATTAGATAGAGGAACAGAACGTTTACACTAAACGCTATTTCCAGTCATTTCTCATGCGTTATCTTCACATTCGCTACAACATCTTTGTTTACCGTCTTCCAAACAGGACACAACAAATTCACCTAGAGAGGAAATACATAGTGTTTTCTTTAGTCAAGTAAATAAAACATGTTCTTCATTATGAAAAAAAATTGCTTCTTTTCTTAGAAAACAAACACAATGTAGAACAAACTGTTTAGACTTGCCTAAATGTCTGTGTTGTTTGTCACCGGAATACAAAGCTAACAAACAACAAGAACTGACACAAGTTAATATTTTCTAATTGTGACGTAAAGGACCTACGGCACGTAGCTTTGCAGGTAATTGAATGTTTATTTATAATTTTTCCAGTGACTCCGGTTAGGCATCTTTACAGCTGTCTCTCTCCAGTGCAGTACACGCAACTCTCTTGTCAGGTCCTGGCATCCAACTCTAATAGGGAAGGCGTGATTGTATGATAGAAATCAGCTGTGTTGGTCTTCCCCTGACACCAAATCCTGAACCCACTGCTCCACCCCTCCCCTGCAGCTGTGCCACGAACCACACCTCGGCACACTAATAAAAGTGTCAAAGACAGATACACAAATAACAGTTTGCAAGTTATTTGTGGCATTGATTCACAGTCGCCTTGTTGATGTCAAATATTAGAGGAGATTAGCTAGACTACTTTGATTTAAGAACTAAGAAGAAGGCAACAGTATCTTAAATAGCCACTTGTTTTAACTGAGGAAAGCAGAAGAGCATCTCTGAACCTTGAAGCAAGTGGACTACAGCAGCAGAAGACCATACAGGTGCTCACCAAAACTGGATAAAAGAACACTGGAAATATGTTTGCTGTTATGATGAATCTCCATTTTGCTGCAATATTTGGATAGTAGGGTCTGAACTTTCTGTAAGTAACATGAAAGCCTTACCCTAGCCATAATTCAGACTGTTGTTGGTGGTGTAACAGTGTGGAGGATATTTTCTTGACACAATTTGTAAAGTCCAAGAGGAGTCCACTCAGTACTTCCAAGGAGTGCTTATAAATTGCAGATGAGTGCAAATACCTCAATATATTCACACTGGTGCATTTACAGAACAACATACTTTAATTATAACAGTAAAAGACAACACATGGGGGGCTAAAAAGCAAAAAGAATATGTTTTTGAGTTGATGGCAGCAGGTTTCATGACTAACACAGTTACTGTTTCCGTTATTTATTTCCAGATTAGAGCTGACTTCTGATCTTCTGTCACTCAGCGATCAGCTCAGCTACCCCAAGTTTGGCTTTGGTTTCTTGAATAAGGGTATCTAAATGGTGGATATTTCCTCAACTAACCCAGCTGGGGATTTCAGCTATTGAGCTGCATCTCCAAACTGGAGTCTCAGATAAAAGATTTGCTGACTAGCTGCTCTCAGAGGCGGGGGAATGAGCATGACATTAGAGACCATATTGCTGCTGTCCACTTAATTTGGTTCTGAATCAGTGCTCTCACGGCATACATGAAAGAAGCATGCCATGACACACTGTGGGAAATAGAAACTCAGCACCCCCTGGTGTCAGGATGAAAGCCCTGTGTTATCTGTCCTAGGTCATGTTTGAAAAAAGGCCACACAAAAGTAGAAATGAGCTGAAAAGAAATCATGAGAGCCATAGCCTAAAATAATCTTGTAGGGGTTTCGGGTACATGAGGTAATAGGTGAACCCAACAGTCGAGAAAAGACGAGATTTAAAAAAATAAAAATAAAGAAGGAAATAAAAGTTTTGTATGTTATTAAGATTTAATTGTGACTTTTTTGACAAGAAAAGGTCACATACATTAATCACAACAACACATACATTGATCGTTAATGTCCACGATTATCATCATGCACTGTTGTTATTTAATGCAATAATAGACTAATCTAATAATATTTCTGGCTAATTTTGTTTTATTTTTTAATTAAAAAAATAAAGTTTATTGAAATAAATTTATGTGAACCTAAACTAAATGTATCTCACTGCCCTGAACGGTAACAAGGATTTCATGGACACATTCAAACTACTTATTACAAAATTTTAATCACTTGCTATTTAGACATACATCACGATGACAACGTTTCTCGCTTATCTGTACCATTTGACCTAACTAAAAGCAGTACAGAAATAGCTACAAACATCCGGAATTGTGGCTTCGCCTTCAAATTAAAAGCAGGTGGCCCGAAAGCATTTGGAACAAAGTGATACAGCAGATGCTGTAAGCGAAAAGAAGGGGTATCATTTTATTTAACAGCTGAAAAGTCATAATTTAGCTTTCTTGGCCAAAAATTTGCGAATTTTCCAGAATTGTCGTTTAAACTGAAAGGTATTTAGTGGAAGTGGAGGAACTTACGTAATCCGTATGACTTAACAGTTTGCCCGCTGAACACGGAACCGGTGCTTCAAGCACGTTTTCCTGTTTTTAAATATCACCTTTACTCACAGAGGTGAACACGTCAGCTTTTATAATGCTGTAGCTCTTGTTATAAGTCGTAGGCGTCGCGATTACAGGTGACTATTTCGTCCAGCTCACCCGTCCTTTTCTGTTAGCCTAACCTCTCATCATGTGGGTGTTCGGTTACGGCTCACTGATATGGAAAGTGGATTTTCCTTACGAGGAAAAGAGAATTGGGTACATAAAGGGCTTCAGTCGCCGGTTTTGGCAAGGCAGTACCGACCATCGAGGAGTACCGGGTAAGGTGAGTATACCTTACTGGCTTTGGGAACTGATTCATAGCGGCCAAAATGAAAAAAGTACTACCTGATGCAATGTTGCTACAGTGTGTTTGACTACACGGTAGACATTACTGAAGACACTTCACTTCACTTCACTTCGGCTTGTGTTATTACAAAGTTAACCCCTTTATGTCCTAACCTTTATTCCTTATTAATGGGCTAGATGTTGCCCTTTAATATTAAAATCTATGTTAGCAATATTCCCCCTAATATGGTGATTTATAGGCTCCTGTAATCTTATATCGGATTAAAACCACAACTTTTCTTTGTTTGCCCAGCTTTAGAAAATGTTTTCATTTTCTAATGTATTTCTAATTTTATCCACTTTTTTCTCCTGGTCTGCCGAGCACTGTGCCCAATCAATATGTGTCCACCTCACAGTCTGGCAACCACTGCATTATAAAGTGTATAGGCGATATTATACAGTGGAGGAAATAATTGTTTGTTCGCCTGCTGAATTTGTAAGTTTGCTCACACACAACGGAATAAACAGTCTCGAACTGTTTAAGGTGAGATGCAGAATATCAACCAGAAATTCAGAAGTAAAAGCTATAAATTCATTTTCATGTCATTGATTGAAGGAAGTATTTCATTCCCAAGCAAAACATGCCTTAGTACTTGGCAACTTGAAACTTCAGCTCCCCCCACAGATTTCTATAGGGTGATTGATAATCTTTTTATTTCCTTCATTTCCATATAATGTCACCAAAAGTTGTCACCTTCTCATCAGGCCTACTGTTAATTGACTTGCAGTCCATTACAGCTTTGTGGAGGTTTACATTCTTATCCAGCTCTTAGGTCTTGCCTATGGAGGTTGAGAGGTTGGGATGGAAAAACCAGATTCTATGGACAAGCATGCTTTACAAACATAACTTGAAATCAAGCACATCTGTAATCGATTGTTTGTAATCTGTGTACCACGTGAACACACAGCCAACCTCTTGGAGCCAGAATTCTGGCTAGGTTATAGGAGATCAAATACTTATTTAACTCGGTGACATTCAAATCAATTTATAGTGTTCCTAGACTGTTGGTTGATATTCTGTCTCTCTCCATTAAAATGAAACTACCATAAAAACGAATTAATGAAAAATTAACTAATTTCTCTGTAAGTGAGCAACATTACAAATTCAACAGGGGATCAAATAATTATTTCCCCCACTGTGCCTGTAACCTTTCAGAAAGATCCCATTTCCTGCAATATGTGTGCTAACCAACTAGCACATTAATGACAAAGCCATTTATTAGGTGTGTTTGTGTGTTCTTTGCAGCCTGGCCGGGTTGTGACACTCGTGGAGAATCCTGAGGTGAGTTATACCCTCTTTCTTATCATCAGGGTGCAATAACAATTTCTTTGTAGTGTGCACATGATGTATTCCTTTATTAATCAGTCAGTATTAAAAAGTCTTTATAATATCAGAAAGAAATAATTTGTGATTCCAACCACAAATTCAATTAATAGCTTGACAGATAAGCAGAACCATTCATTATCAATAATTAATGGAAACGAAAGAAATGATAATAGAAATGAAGAAATTATAATATGAAAAAATATAATTTTGGTCATATTCTTGATGTTTTTTCCATAAATATGGACTGCATACTCAAAATAGCCCCCATTTGTTTGTTCTTTCCTTCATTGACTGGTAACTTCATTACATAATAGGTACAAGACTTATGCCTTTATTGTCATCACTTTGATGTTTGCGTTGCAGGAAGCAAACAAAATTACATGTTATTTACACAGTAATGAGAGATTATTACTACCTGAAGGTCATAATCCACCTACCTTGTTATGTATTCTTGTTTTATTGGCTATAATTAAGACAAGAGTTGGAGTGTGAAGGCGATCAGCGTACAAAGCTGCACAAATTGGATTCCACTTCAGAGAGAACTTTTTGTGTTCACTTACATACATACACATACTTTAAATATAAACAGTTTTGCAGAGTTTCATGCTTTTACAAGGCAGACAGGAGTGAAAACAGCGCAGGAAAGAAGATAACCTCTTATAGACAGTACTGTACAAAAGTCTTGAGCGACCCCTCATTTTTTTATGTTGCTAGGAAAATGGGAAAGAGACTTCTGGAATAGTTCTCCAGACGTCTAAAGATGTTTCAAAAGGTTTTTTTTGGATGTTGGCTGCCTTTTGTTCTGTTCTCTGTCAAGGTGATCCCACTCTGCTTTAATAATCTTGAGGTCTAGGCTCTGGGGAGGCCAATCCATGTCTAATAGTGTTCCAATGGCAGTCTGTTGCCAAATGCTTCCCAGATAGTATTTTTATGTTGGATCAAAGTCTGACTGTACTTTTCAATGCTTATTATTACATCAATTTTGATAAGATACCCAATACCACTGGCTGAAATGCAGCCCCAAACCACAACTAAGCCATGTTTCACAGATGCCAACAGATACTCAATGTTGTACCTCTCTCCTGACCATGTCTGTACTTACTGAAGGCAATTTGAACAAGGAATTTCATATTATATTCATCATTCCATAAAACCTGTTGGTACTGACTTTCAATCCAGTTCCGGCGTGACAACCAAACAAACAAAAAAAATAAAACAACAAAATCTCTGAAAATGATTAACGACTGGAATGAAAATGAGTAAAAAAGCAGCCAATGTCTAGAAGGAAAAAGTCTGAAAGACTTCAGAAAGCCTGAAGAACTGTTGCTAAAAAAAAGAAGTTGAAAGTCTGACTTCTTGAAAGCAAAATGTATAAAAATGAGGATTGGCTTGAGAATTTTGCACAGTACTGTAGTATGAGTTGTGATGTAGTAAAGCATGGCAGGAATCTGTTTTTAGAATTGGCCGATAAGTGTGATAAGTTTGAAATAAATGCTGAAAAATATCAATTATAGTTTCTTAAAGTCCAAGGTAAAGTCCTTGGATGTCTTTACTTTGCAAACATATAAAGTACATTAAGAAATACTCACAGCGTAGAAGCAAGAGAGTAATTGATTATAATAATTTTCTGGGTGTGAGTATGGTCAGTGTTTTTGAATGTAACACATTGGTTATGTCAATTATTTTTATTTTGACTTTTATTGTGACTTTAGACAAGGTGATTATATATCATCATTTATCAAATGTAAATACTAATAAATTTATCGGACACTTTATTAAGGACATGGGCATTGGTAGTGGTTGGAACCCTTTTTGCACTGCCTTAATTCTTCAAGGCATACATTCAAAAAGGCTCTGGAAACATTCCTCTAACATTTTGGTCCACACTGACATATTTTCTCTGTTTTGGACTATTGTCTATAAACCCTAGAGGTGGTTGTGTGAGAAAATCCCAGTAGATCAGCAGTTTCTGAAATACTCAGACCAATAAGTCTGGCACCAACAACCAAATCACTGTTCTTCCCCATTCTGTTGCATGGTTTGAACTTCAGTAGGTATTCTTGTCTACCATGTCTACATGCTTAAATGCATTGAGATGCTGCCACCAATTAGATTTGTGTGAAGAAGCAGTTGAACAGGTGTACCTAATAAAATGTCATCAGGTTATGGACCTCTAAGCCATTTTGCTTTCCTCAGGGGTGTGTTTGGGGTGTTGCCTACAAATTGCCGACTGGCCGGGAGGAAGAAGTGAAGCGCTACCTCGACTACCGAGAAAAAGGTGGTTATCAGGTCGTCACAGTGACCTTTCATCCCCGTCCATCACTCACTTGCTCGCCAAGCCAGACGCTGATCTACATCGGCTCCAAGGACAATCCCAACTACCTCGGCCCCGCACCCCTGGAGGAGATCGCCAACCAGATCATCAACTCTACCGGTCCAAGCGGGAAAAATACGGAGTACCTGTTTCAGCTGGCTGACGCCGTGAGGACTTTTCTGCCCGAGGACTCAGACACACATCTGTTTTCTCTTGAAACTTTAGTAAGAGAGAGGCTAGAAAACGGACAGAAAAACTCAATTTAGGTAGCTTAAAATTAAGTTAGTAACAGCACTTGATTTTTAAAAATGCGTACAATGCGCTGGATTAGTCACATGTTCTCAGGGTTTAAGGTATACTTGTCCAATAAAGATGTTTGTTACATGTAGGATGGGACATGTTGACCTCATTAGTTGACTAGTTGTTAGTTGTTCAATAAATATACACCGAAAGCTGCTTCAAAGTAATAAACACAAACTGGTATAGAAAACATAAATTACCAACAATGTACAAATCGCAAGATATTTTTCAATATAAATCACTACAGAATGGTTTCAATATATATGGTCTAAATATTGGTATTTAATATCTGGCATTGACTAGCCAAGATGAGACAAAGAATTGCTAATGTTATCGCATATTAGTTATTAAACATTTAACACTCAAACCTGAGCTGCTTCATATCTGGTTTAATGTTTGTTAAATATAGAGGTAAAAGTCTTGAGCCACCCCTCATTTCTTTATATTTTGCTAAGAAAATAGGGAAATGGGTACAGCGATTTATTGAAATATGGAAATACACTATGGAATGTAAAAGCAGAGTATAATTCTAAAAAGCTTGAAAGTCAATATTCAATATGACTGAACTCTTAGGCAAGCTCGTCATTTCTTTAAGCAGTCTTCAGGAATAGTTCTCTGAGCTTGTTGAAGGACATTTAAAGCTCTTCTCTAAATGTTGGCTGCCTTTTGTTTTATTCTCTGTCAAGCTGATCTCACACTGCTAGAGGCCAGTCTAGCAGTGTGAGATCATCAAAATGAAGCTATTACCGCATGATGGATATGAGAATATATCAGATTTTTTCCTATATCTTAAGGACATGACTTTCAAATACTGTTTATCTGCTGTAGATATTTTGTCTTTTCTCCTCAAGTTGTCCAGTTTCCCTCAAATGATAGGACACACTGCACATTTGTGACAAGATATGCCAAGTTTTCAGCTATTAGCACTTTGGAAATCACCTTGCTGGTGCACTTTTATTCCTCTGAAAATGGTCAGGTACAAGGACTGGACTTAAAGTGAGTGAAAGAGCAGCCCGTGTCCAAAGAACAAGACCTTTAGAGAACTACTGCTCAAGCTCACTTTAAAGAATTTGAAGATAATCTGGCTCCTTGGAAGTAAAATGTAAAGAAATTAGGGTTGGCACATGTTTTTTGCACAGTACTGTATGAGAAAGAGATATCCAAGATAATATTTTTAACTCTAGCTCTAAGTTGGTTTCATAATCAGACACAAAAACAATGACACCCTCATCAGATGCAGCTGCAAATTAAGTGCTAATTAGCTCACGTTAGCATGGTAAGCACTGTAAACATTTCACTTTAGAAACATCAGCACTGTTAGTACTGTCACCATGAGCATGTTAATGTTAGTGTTCAGCTCAAGGCACTGCTGTGACAAATGACAGCCTTTCATTGTCAGTGTAGGCTTTTCTTTCCTGTCTTGCTATGGTTAGTCTAATGTGTTCCTTAAGTCTTCTACTGAACCGTTTATTAAAATAAAAACTTTACTGCAATTAAAACATAATGATGCCCCAATTATTTTTCCTTGTGTTTTTTTTAGTAAGTTAAATAAAACAAATCTAAAACTTGATAAATAGGTTAAAACGCTGTAATAAATACAGCTAAAAAAATTGGTAATACAGCTTTTCTAAATACAGCCTATCTCTCTTCCTGCTATGATGAAGTAGTTGTCATGAAAATCACTTTAAGCAAACACACATTGTTTAGTCTAACCTTTACTTACTCTGTGTCAAGATTAGTAGTTCTGGCACAGGGGAGCCGGGATCAGCTGCTTCTCATTCTGCCTGCCTCCGTCTCAGCACAGTGAACACATCAAATTCAACACAACTGCATCAGAAAAACATCAACAAGCAGAATAAAAGAGTGACAGCTCGATCTGTGATCCCATCTTTAACACACACACAAACACTCAGAGGTGGGACACAGGTGGCTATTTCGTCTGCTACATCAACCTACCTTTGCTTACTTTACAGTCATAATGTTCCAGTCTTTAGCATACTGTGGACATTAAAAAAATGAGTATCATCAGAAGCAATACTGAGGTAGGCTGCAGGTTTCAAAGTATGCCATGAAAATATCCCTCAAACCATTGCACCACCAGCACCCTCAACCCCTGATATAAGGCAGGATAGATCGATGCTTTCATGTAGTTTACACGACATTTTGACCATACCATCCAAAAAAGCAGAAAAAGACTCATGTCAGGTAATTTTTCCAAGCTTCTGCGGTCCAATTTTGGAGAGCCCATGCAAATTGTGGCCTCAGTTTCCTGTTCTTAGATGACAGGAGTGGCACCTGGTGTGGTCTTCTGGTCCTGTAACCTATGGACTTCAAGGTCCGACGTGTTGTGTGTTCAGAGATGCTCTTCTCCTTACTTTGGTTGTATTGAGTTGTTATTTGAGATACTATTGTCTTCCTACCAGTTCAAAGCTGTCTCCTCTGACCTCTAGCATCAACAAAGCATTTTCACTCAGAGAACTGCCGCTCACTGGATATTTTGTTTTTGTACCTGTCTCTGTAAACCCTACAGATGGCTGTGTAGGGATTCCCAGTAGATCAGCAGTTTCTGAAATACTAAGGCATACAACTATGTTCAGAGTCACTAAAATAACCTTTTTTCCCCCCATACTGGTTCTCAGTTTGAAATTCAGCAGTCCTTCTTGACCATGTCTGCATGCCTAAATGCACTGACTTGCTGCCATGTGACTGGCTGATTATATATTTATGTTAATAAGCTATTGAACAGGCAAACCTAATGAAGTAGCCAGTGAGTAAATATATCCTGATGGACTGGTGATCTGTCCACTGTTTACCCTCCTCCTCAGTCAATTTAAAGCTAGAATAGGCTCCAGTCCCTCACAACCCTGAATTAGATGAGGGGTTAAGAAAACGGATGGAAAATTATTAAAATAAGTCAAAACACAAAGTTTAGACAGTTTTCAAGCATTCAACTGTAGAATATATTTTCAATTTTTAGCACTAAACTCAGCTTTTTTGACATTGTGAATAAAAGAAATGCTCTTTTCATGTCTTAATCTAAATGACTCCAGTGCGACACACACAAACTCGTTAAAACTCAGACCTGAGATTTTACTGGGCTGCAGCAGTAAAAGGGGTCTAGCTACACTGATGCTAATGTGCACTGGCTGTAGTAACAGGGTGCAGTGGCAGCTGAATCTTGGCACAAAACTATCCTTGCAAGAAGAAGCTTTTATGTTTGAGCTCTGCACAGAATGAAGTGTACTGCTATGTGACATGGCTGTACAGAGATAAACAGCTGGTGCTTTACACAGTCAGCCAACCCTGCAAACACGCAGCACCGAACACTCAAAAAGAAGCACCACACTTTACAAATAATGCATTTATTTCACAGGACACGGTAAATTCTCAGTGCAGAACTAATGCAGAACATGACAAAATGTGGTCTATAAAAATATAACACCATTGTTACAGCAGGTCACAGATTTTTATGATCTAATATGATATATACAATTTTTATTTCTTCTTTTTATTTATATAAATGATATAATTAATGTCAATATGAGGTATTATATATCACGAGTGCTTTAAAATAGCTTTCTTTATAAGTGTTGGATTACAATATAGCTGTAGAAATACAACAACGATCATTTTTATATTAGTTTTACATATATTTCAGAATATATCGTATACATTTATATATATTTATAATTTCAAACATGAACATTATCATGAAGGAATGTTTTCCTTGTATTTAATAACATGCACAGGTTAGAACTCTTTTAATAGTACATACAGGAACAATGATGATTAGCAATAAAAAGACTTTCTCAATATAAACCAAACCGCTACCTCTAAAGTGGCCACCTTTGGGGCTGCTTAACTGTTTTGCGAGAATGACTAAAAATACCATGTTAGTTAAAAACCATTTGAAACCATTTTGCCCAGTATTGCTTCCTTGCTGGGTTTAGTGAAGGCCAACGGTGGCAAGTGAGGTTCCAGAGGGAGAGCGCCCTGCTAGCATTATCAGATATTATTTTACAGGCTGCACAGAAAACTGGAGTTCCTAGCAGTAGTGTAATTGATTTCTCTGGTAGTGGTCCTACATGGTTGTCGAGGACCTGGGAAGGCAGGAAATGGCTGTCTAGGCGTAATAACAGGGTGACACCAGCAGGTCTGTGAGCACGAGCAGCTGATCGTCAGTGAAGCACTGCCGATGCTCCTGCCAGTTATCGTGGTGAGTACGCCGAAATTCTGACAAAGTCTTCTTCACCGTCATCTTTGGGCAAGAAAATCAAAATCATAATGCAAAAACATAATCTAGGTGAATGCAGTGTGCACATTTAGAAACAACACCACAAAACACAAGTGAGTTTATCAGCTTTACTGGACTTTTATTGGGCTTTTCCCTGCTTTCTTTCATCAAAAACATGGTGGATGCTCATATTAAACCTGTATGATAACTGAAATCTCTATGATGCAATATTTTCTTTCCAATCTTAGCTCTGTATGATATCCTACAGAGCTGTAGTGGCTGGCGCTTTGGCTGTGAACACGAGACCCAACCTGTTCATGTTTTCATGTGAAGGGCAGCCAATCAGAATAAAGATGACTTAAAGGAAGGAGGAAGGGACCTAAAAGAGTTTGTTTTACACAGAATATGAACTGAGATGCGGCAACAAGGCCACATATATGGTAAATATTTGGTAAATAAGTAATGATCTGAACCATGAATCATGCAAAACTACTTTTTTAGCATCCAAGAATAAAAATAGACATACATCTTAAGTATCATTTTTAGAGCATGATTCATCAGTGCACATTTAGTCCTCTACACGCTGACAAAGCTCAACATCCCATTCATGGAAAAAATACAATTATCTGCCTCATTGCTAGAGCCCTGGTGATACATCAGCTGGCTGATATCGACCAATCACAGATAAACTGGTATCTGCTTTTTGTTGACCGATGAAGGCATCATGAAATTAGGGACATGATCACTTATTGGTCTTTTCAAAAGGACACAACTCAGTCTTCATAAAGTAGATTAAAAAAAGACCAATGAGGGCAGTCTGATGGTACTTATTAATTTCAGAATTTCTATAAAACAAAAAAATTGACTAAAGTAGAAAAACTAAGCAGATCAATCCATCATGAATAATAATAATTTGCTGCAGTCCACTAGTTAGACGTTTGTATCATATTTAATTTAACAGCATTTTCAGCAGAGTGCTTTTACAGGTTTGGTATGACTAAAATTACTTAAAGGGAGCCAATGTTTCCTCCACTGCTGTGTGCATGTGGGAGAAAGAGAAATACCTGGTGTTCTCATGCCTTCATCTGAGTTCAGTTGAAGTGTTGACATATGCGAAAAAATGCTGACTAATAGCTCTGAGTTGTTAAGAGGGCTGAAAGGGACCAAGTGTGAAAGCATCCTAGATTGTTATAGAACACAATGCAGAAAAACGTGCCTGGGATCATATAGAAATGGTGCCTTCACACTGCACATGCAACAGAGCATGCATCCAAGTGTATTAACCAACAGTTACTTTATGAGTAGTTAATAATCTTCCCCTTTTCAATGCAAACAAGTATTTTTATTAAAAAAAATATACAGTATATAGCTCTATGTGGTATATGCAGTCTGTATAACTATTAACAGCTCTCTACCAGAAGCCTGAGAGTTTGTCCACATTTGTCTTTTTCCATAGACTGGTATGTATAATAAAAAGGTAACAGAATAAATTTTAATATGGCAACCACAGCAGGGAAAAGAGGATTGTTATTTCTCAAGTGTGAATCTAAAGATATTTGGCTTCTAGATAAACAAGATGTAATGCATGATTCAGGGCCAAACTTTTATGTAAACTAATATACATGAGCCCAAAGGGATGTGCTGTTTCTTGGTAGTGGAACATTTCCATTAAAGTCTGTAGTAAAGTCCTGCAATAAAACGAATGTTGATAGAAACTGTTTTTCTTGCTTCATTTGTTTTGAACAGTGAACGCTCATACCCACCCTTGATTACAGCCACTATCTATTACAATGGAGCCTACACTTAAGTTTAAGTACATGAACTGCAAATTCAAAAGTTCCTGTTTTGGCTGGTAAATCCTCTATCTAGAGACACCTAATGTAAAATGCAGATTAGCAGCTGAAAATATTTGCAGCAACGATCTAAATTGTTTACAATAATTAAAAACTAATTTGGAAAACTAATTTATTCATTGCACAGTTAGAAACTGTTGTTTCTAGTTAGCTAAGAATGAAGTAAAAAGTTACTGGCTAAAGAAAGAAAGTCATTAATTAATCTGATGATGATGAGATGATAGGAACACCTTCCTGACTTTTTATATGTATTTTTGATTACATATGTATATGGACGTGGTTCACAGTAGTTTGGTGATTCTGCAGCAATTGCGCTAATCGGCAGCCTGACTCAGAGGATGGCACTGAGCGGAAACTTGGTAACCAAGTTTGCTAGTATAGACTGATAAGTTAGCACTCCATTGACTTGCTAAAAACTGACATTTCTGACTCCAAATAACCCAAAACGTGGGGCCACAATCCTATTTTGAGCTGTGAAAATATGAACACCAGGAGCTCATGGATATAGATATCATCATGGTGGATATGTCCACCTTTTAAATAGAGCCTATGATTTACAGTAACCAACATATGTGTCCTTTACTATAATGGACAAAATCTAATATTTCTACCAGATTCTATTTTTTTCCGACTAATCTTTCCGGTAACAGACATATTAGTCAATATTTTTACAAATACAATATTTTAACTGTATTTTATTGGATTTTCTTTCTCATCTTTTTCACTTTCCAATGGGAGAGGCACTAAATCATCGTCATCATTGGCTCCACACCACTATAATGTATTATTCAAACTCTGCACTACGGATTACATTGTATGTATTCTTCATGCCTGAAGTAAGACCAAAGACACAATTTTCTCCTCAATTGGACAATGAAATTGTATTCTTTCAGCTCACACTGTTTTGAGCTAGGTGTTTATATATGAGTGTGTGTGGTGGGGCTAATGCATGCACGCACCTCTATAGGCTGTGGGTCATTGAGATGGCTGCTCAGGTCCATCAATATCTGAGGCATCCAGTCTGGGACATCATAGGGGCTCGACAGGATGCACGCACTGAGGCCGAGCACTCCAGCATGGCGCCGCACTAAATCTACGCGCACACACACACACACACACACACACACACACACACACACACACAAAGGGAGAGTTAAAATAGCTCTTCGAATCTCAAGGTTTGCATTTCCCCTGGGATAAGAAAGGGTAATAGGGCAAGTATTATTGTGATTGCCTCACTGTGCGATTGTGATGTGCACGGAAATGTGTGTGTGTGTACCTGTAGAGGCCAGCTCCCCTCGGGCCTTGGGGAGGCAAGTCTGACTCAGCGTCTGGAGCTGTGTCTGCAGACTGGAGTCCAGAGGGAAGAACTGGCACTGCAGTAAACCACTGAGGGTGGTGCATGCCATGTCCCTCACCTACGGTGAGAAGGAGAAAGGCGGGACAGGAAGGAGAGAAAGAGGGTGGAAAAAACAGGTCCTTGAAGATCACAACTGACAAATAAAGAATGCTGTGGAGAACACGAGGCATTTTTAGGGGCAAGGAATGCATGCGCAATTTATTAAGGGAGGCGAGCCCAAGGAGATCGGTGAACAGCAAGGTACATGGGACAGATATAAGCAAAGGAAGGGGAGGAGGAGGAGGAGGGATAGATGCTGAGCTGAGCTGATGTAAAATTCAGTTGCAGAACATCAGTGCCTTCCTGCATCACTTTGCATAAATTATGAATAAGCTCTGAGTGATGGTTGAGGCACTGTAACAGACAGTGATACGAGGACAAAGCATTAATCAACTCTACACTCACACAGTTAACAAAATATTAAGAGAAGGACCTGTGTTGGTAATTTAGACAATTCAGTTGGAGTGCAGGGGTTATTGATTTTCACCTGTGCTGTACATCCAGATCAATAAACGTAGACAGTTTAAAGGTTTTAAAAGCAAGACAAGTGGGACATTGATTGCTCAAAAGCTGACATTACTCAATATTTCAAGAGACTTCTGTTCTCTGAGTAGCAGTTGTAAAGCTTTTTTTATTCGATTCAATAAATAAACATTAGTAAGTAATTTAGAGGATTTAAAGTCAAGACAAATAAACAATTATTTTGGGTTTAGCTTGAATGTTATTTTTAGATCATCCAAGCTGCCACAGACAAAGAGATTTCAGGCAGCCACAGTACTCAATCAACATCCCTGTAACTACAGTGAGCACTGAGACAGACTGTTATTTTTAACCAATAACTGTGAACGGAAAAGATGGATTAAGGTTTAGGTTAGAAAAGCAGCCCTTTATTATCTCCTGACAGAGATCCCAGGGGCTGTGTTAAACCAGTGCTCGTGAATACGTTACCTCAAGCTGCTCATCTAGCAGCAGCTGCATCACCAGCTTTCGGATGCGGAGAACCTCAGCAGGCACACTGAGCAGAGTAAACAAATTGTAGAAAACCATGATCTGGAGGTAGGTCAGCACTGAGAAGCGTGCATGCCATGACCTGCTGCCTGCCATCTAAGGAGAGGGGAGAGAGAAAAGGGATGAGATAATGAGAGACAAGTTGGAGTTTGTACTGAGGTCCCAAAGGCCCTGAAGGTGATATCTTGCTCATAAAAGATATATAAACTTGGATACACAAGATCCATATGTAATACTTTCTCCTTTCATGCAATTAAAATCTTTCAAGAAGCATGTGGATGACTCTGTGAGGCTGTGCCTGCACAATATAAGTATGCCAACATATTCATAATCACACATCTATTTCACTAAGTATAAATATACACAAAATATGTATAAATAAGTGTATACCATGTACACTTACCATATTCTGCACCACATTCTTACCTTTTTAGTGCATTTGGTTACACTGTGCACATTTTAATGCAAAATAAAAATACAGATTGCAACAGAAGACAAACATTTTGGCATGTGGTTGTGCTGGCCATACCAGGAAAGACTTAATAAACAAACAAACAAGCTAACATATGAGTTATTTATGTTGTTTCCTGATGCTCCTCAGCTGGGGTTTACAAGATTTCATACATATCTACCCGTTATCATCCAAATCAATGATTATCATAATAAAGATGTAAACAGGCATTCTTATCCTGATTTCTGACTATCTGTATCCATTAAAGTAAAGTATAACTTAATGAGGAAAAAATGTCTGTCCATCCATCCATCTGGGTATCTGGGTTCAGGTTAGCCAAGGCAGCCACACCTCCCTGCCCCAGCTCTTCTGGGGGATACCAAGTCATTCCTAGTAACCTAGTAAAGTGATATAATGTCCTCAGGGCGTCCTGGTTCTGCCTCCTGTCGGTGAGGCATATCCAGAACACTGACTCCTTTCAATGTGGAGGAGTTGTGGCTCTACTCAGGGTACCTTCTAAATGACCAAGCTCATCATCCTATCACTAAGGCTAAGGCTAGCCTCCCTTTCAAGAAAGCTCATTTCAGCTGCTTGTATCAGCGATGGGTGCGCAGCCAAACATGAAGCAGCTAAGAAAAAAGATTTTAAGCCTCATCTCAGGGCTAGTTTACCGTGTTGAGCTTTTTTTACGAATCATATTTGACAGTTGTCAGCATGTACAAATAATTACTCCAGAGGGGTAGCCAAGATGGTAAGACATGCTTCAGTAAACTATGTAGGAGTGAATGGCATTAATATCGCAGGTATACTAAATGCACAAGGTCTACCTGTGAATCTTTGAACTGAAATACAGGACAGTGCTGTGATTTCGAGTTTAAATATTTTAGATCATCAAACAAATTTTGAAATTAGTTAAAGATACACAGAGGAAATACAAAATGTAGTTTTAGAATAACTTATTTCATTTATTAAGGGTAAATAAACCTTTTTCATGGTGCTGTAGGCAGAACAGTACTTTTCTCAGTGTAGTGTATGTGCTTATAAACCTTAATAAATTAAAGCTCAGACCTGATGATGGCTCTGCATGAAAAGTCAGTATTAGGGTTAGGTTACAAAACCTGTTACAATCGATTCTGAAAGTCTGTATCAAATTTCTGCTGCCTACAAATTACCATAAACAGTTGTTGATCTGCAACTTTTCATTGTGCACAGCACCAGATCCACATAGAAACCTTTTGGTGTTTGATCAAAAATAAAACAAAGCAACAAATATTTCCCACCAAATGAAACTATTCCTTTAAATAACTGTTTACACCCAGGACTTCCCAGAACATAAAAGATTTACGTTTAGGTGAAGGTGAAACTAAAGAAATGTTGCAATGCTTCCTCATCCCTTCGATATGAAGGTAGTTTTAGAACCGCTATTTCACAACAGGGGTATCACTCACATAAAAACTCACAGCAGAAATTCTGCGAGCCAATTAAAATAGCATAGGTTGTTTTTAGTCTAACACAATACCTTGGGAGGTTAGGCTTGGAACACTGACAGCAGGCAGGTGAGGCAGTTGTGAGTGTGTGTTTTTGTGAGTATTTCTGGATTTGTGTGTACATATTACCTCTTCCAGTGCAGCCAGAACCAGAGGGATGTGCTCAGGATACAGCAGGCCCTGGGACATGAGAGAGAGACACGTGCGTGCATCCTGCTTCATCTCATCATAGCTCTCATCAATCTCCACCGGGGCAATCTGCAGGGGGAGAGAGAAAACAGAGAGAGAGAGGGGGAGAGAGGTAGAAAGACAAGGAGCAACACACCATTTTGAGTAAATGAAGAGAGAAATTGAGTTTAATGGGCAAGTAAGATTGAGTGGGTAATAATGCTGTGCTAGAACCTGTGTGTGTGTGTGCGTGTGTGTGTTTGTTCTTACCTTGAAGAGTAGAGGCAGGAGCTGTAGCTGCTGCTGAACAGGAGTGGTAAAGGTTCGCCCTGCACTCGTCATCAGCCATTTTAGGACTGCAAATAGCACGTATATACACACATAAACACACAAGGAGAGTTTGAATTGCTGGCAAATGATAAAAAACCCCCACAGAACTGGAGCTGCGTGGCTCTGGTAATAAAACACAATCTATCATTATTTAGTATCTAATGACTTGTATAATTCCACAGCCAGATATTTGTCTGTATAATGGAGATTACAGTAATAACAGAAACCGAAAGAGCAGCAATGCACAAATACTGAGACAAAAAAATGAGATCTAAATTCAGTCTCTGGCAAACTACAAAAAACCGAAGCAGGCGTGACTACTGCAATACAATAAAACTGCAAAATAATTACAAAATCTTTAAGTTCAAATAACTTTATATCCTCATAGGTAATTTCTATATGTAGAGGTTTGCATATGTGTCTGTCTATCTTTCGCTGGAAAAACATCCTGCATAGGTATTAGTTTAAAGTATTTAACATTATAAAACTTTGCCAGTGGTGCCTATCCTCTGTCATCTAATGTAATCTATATAATGGTCTCAAGAATCATTTCATCACAAAAAACTGTCATGTTCAAAAGCATGTATTTTAACTCATTATAACTGAATGTGAATTACTATTTAGGGTTAGACAGTTCAGCTGACTATGACTGTTAACTTTTTTTCTATTTAAATGATTAATCTGCTACTTGGAGGTATTACTCCCTTAACATGTGATTTTCAGTAAATTAGAAAATTCATAGACAATAATATAAATAATTGACCTCTGACCTCTGTGTTCATGTCGTCTGCCCACCCGGCTGCCCATTTTATCTCTATGTTGAAATACCACTTTCATTTTTTAATCAGTAATTTTATTAGCGGTTTTAACGATTTCGATTATTAATTCACAACAATTTAACTGCTACTTTTAAGGTTTTCATACTTTCCTTAGATTGTTTCACGTATTTGTATTTCAGCTAGCTATTTACATTTTTATTAGTAACAGCTTCTATATGTTTTTAATCAATGCTGGTAGCAATTGCAACTCTTTATCTGTTTTGTCTGGATAATACATTACTCATCCATACAATTAACTAATAAATTCAATTGCTCACCTACATCACTTCAAATTTTGAATTGTTATTCTTTTCATTTCAGCAAGCTACTATCTTTGTAATCAAATTGTAGTTTATATTTATGTAGGTTGTGCCAACAAAACACAGCTGGACTCAAAAATGGCAAATTCATACTTCTGACTCTTTGCTACATTTTCTTTCCACTATAAATGTTATGCAGGGCGGAAAGTGAACACTCCTTCATCGAAAAGACAATTTGCTTCTGAACGCTGGAAATTTCATTTTGCCTGAATACAATTCGTTAAATTAGACTAGCCTCTATGACGAAAGCAAAATCAATATGAAATGTAGTTTCAATGACTTCCTTATGTGACCTGGACAAATTACATATTATACTAAAGAGACCTATCCAAATATTGAGTTGGACTCCTTTCCATAATTCCTTTTTGACATGCTTGAACACACACGGGTGAAATTTCCTATCGACCTACACCTCACTACCGTTTAAAATAAATTTGAAAGGTGAAATCAATAAAGAATCACAGCTTTTAATTTGGTCCATCTAGTTTTAGTGTGACTGTCTATTTCACCAAGAGAACAAGCTTATAGTAAGAGAGAGAGAGAGAGAGAGAGACGTAGCCACTGTCTGTCCCTGGCCTTCCTGCCTAAAAGACACACAGTTTACTTCTTTTCATCCACATTCTGACCCGTCTTGAGCAGTTTGACAGCCTGGGTGCGCTCATCTGTCTCCTGGGTGTTCTCCTCGTGTACGTGGTTGTGGATCTCCGGCTCCGATGTGAGGGGCTTGAGTCGCTCTAGGACCCGTGTGACGAATTCTGCCACATGGGGGGAGGTAGTGGGCCGGGTGTGGGGCAGAGCCACGTCTATCATGAAGATATAGGTCAGGACACTAGAGAGAAAAGAGCAGAAAAAGGGTAAGGGAGCAGAAAGGAGAGATGTCAGAGGGAAATACAGTACGGGAGCAGATGAGACAGAGTTAGAGATAAATAACGAGCCTCTAATTTGAACAACCCAAACAGTAAACACAAGCTAATGAGATTAACCCATTTAGACACTATTATGTAATCCAGAATAAGTTCTTCACCTGCCAATGCGCTCCCTGACATTTTTGTACACCTGGGTGAGTTTGGGCTCCAGGTAGGCTAGCAGCCTGTGCAGCAGTTCAGAAACTCTCCACTGCTGCTGAGCCAGACCTCCCTGAAGCACATACAGCAAACTGACAGAGACAAAGAGAGGGGGCAGATGGAAGAATGGGGGGTCGTTGTGTTATTGCGGGCATGTCTGCTCAGCATACGTCAGCTCAGGTTACTACTGCAGCCTGAAATCAGAAACCTCTTAAATACTGCAAATACTCTGTATGCAGTTATCATGCACACACATACATTACCTGGCATCTCTGAATGAGCTGCCCTCTCCGCTGAGGGGGCTCTCCATCAGCAACTCAAACAGCCAGTGGAGTTTCCTGGGGTCTCTTCCCTCCTGTTGGACAGCATTCAATATGACAACAATAATTTTCATTGGCTTTTTCTTGTTTTGTTTTTGCATAATCATAATAAAAAAAAACTGGATAGCTCAGGTATAGCCTTACGCCCTCATTGTTCCAAACAGCATGCTTTATGCTCCAATAAGACATAGGCAAGAACAGGTTATGGTAAGCAAAGCTGTTCTGTTTACTTTAAAGGAATTTGTACTGAATAACATAGTCAATAATGCAGCTAAATGGACTGTCATTTATACAAATATCTAATCAGGCAATCCAGTGCATTTAGACATGTAAACATGATCAAGGTGACCTAGAGATCAATTTGAGCAGAATGGGGGAGAAAGCTGATTCAACCATCTCTAGGGTTTACAGAGAATGGTCTGAAAAAGAGAAAATATCCAGTGAGCAGCAGCTTCTGGGAGAAAATGCTTTGTTGATGTCACAGGAGAATGGGCAGACTGCGTTTCTTTCTACACTCAGGGCCCCTTAGTACCAACTAAGCATTGCTTAAATACCGCAGCCTATCTGAGTACAGTGCCTGGTGAGTATAAATGCTTAATAAAATTCTTAATAAACATAGATTTAGCAGACCTAATAGCTGATATCTCATCTTGGTTTTACTTGTTAGGGTAGCATACTGGCATTAGCACTAAACATAAGGTGAAAATGATAAAGAATGTGGTTTGAAAAATAGAGGACAAATAAAAACTTAACGAGGGCACCATGTGAGAAGTAAAAGGGTTTCTTAAAGTTTTATCATTTATTTTGAGGGTGGGAAATGTAATGGCAGTTTAACAATCAGTTGTTTTAACATTGCATACAATAGTACAAATGTCAGCCAGCACTGCACTACCATAAAGGAACAATAATAGAATAGCAAGGAACTGTTGCATTACAATTTGTGCTTTAAAAGGTATCGTCAATACAAATCTGCCAATTTTCACATGCTCATTTGTTCTGTTGATTTTTAAAATATCAGCTTCTGAACATCTTATTTAGCAATTAAACAAAACAAATGTCCTACTTTTTATAACAAGCCCTGAGTTATCTTCACTATAGTAGATTTGTATGCATGTGAGCAACTCACACAAGCAGTAGCGATGCAGGTTCCCCAGTCTGTGTAGGTTTCCACTGTGATGTTGGTTAATGCCGTCTTGATCAAAGGGCACAAAAACTGCCATAACTTTTCCACCTGAGCACACGCACACACATACACAATAATGAAAGTTTTTATTAATATTGACTCTTCTTATCAAAAACTGGTGCAGTGTGTACGTTTCTCACTGTGTGTGTGTGTGTGTGTGTGTGTGTGTGTGTGTGTGTGTGTGTGTCCAGTACCTTGCTGAAACTCCAGTGTTTACTGCCTCTGATTAACCCTGCAGTAATCTCACACACACAGCGCTGGGAGCTCTCATGGGGGTCACTGGCAAGCTGCTCCAGGTGAGGCCGTAGTAATGGCAGGAATGCATCACCATAGTTACGAAAGAGCCCCTGCCAATCAAGCATGAGCGTGTGAGTTTGTGTGTGTGTATTTTTACCAGGAAAAAAGGGAGAAAAAAAGGAAAGCAGGGTTTTGTTTGACGCAAGTAAACTGCTGCATGATGGAGAAAAATGAATCACAAAAGTTGATGATAGAAAATGCAGCACTGTGGAGTTCAATTCAGCCTTGGCTAGTGTCATTATGCTGCGTCACTTCTTTGTATAAGGTCTGTCAGATCGATTGAGGATGACAACTGCACCTTGAAGAGGAGAAAACGTCGAGGGTTGAAGCTGTCCTTTCCTTTCCGATCCTCCAGAGAGAGAAACTCGATCAGCTGATCAATAAATTCTGGGTCCGAGAAGTATTCAAAGATGATCTTTTCACCCTGTGTGACACACAAACACAGCCAAAATGTAATAATAGTTATAGTGAGGCATCGCTGAATGATTCTGTGTGTGGCCCTGTATGAGCACGCACCTCACTCATCTCCTCGTATGGCAGGTCATCTTTTGGCTTTTCCGAAGATGCATAGATCATCATTTCTCTGAAAGGAGCAGGAGACAAAGAAGAGGCTGCGGTGATTTATAGATAACAACACAAAGGAAAAATCTGGATAGACACATACTGTCTTCAAACAAGCAGCAAGGATAAATGAATGATTATAAAGTCAGTAGTCAGCAAGGCGTCTGAATACCAAGACAGAAGACAGCCACCCAGCACTATACTTATACATCAATTCTTCTATCTAGGCCAGACAGTAAGTCGTTCCGTCAGCCTTATCTGGGACAGGCCGTGACAGAAGGCGAGTTCAACACCCTGCTAGTTATCCATCCACTCAGAGCCGCGTCATCCGGCAGTTAGCCACACATAAACGTGGTCACAACGCCACAAAGCCAAGCATCAAGTCAACCACGCAGTTAAGTCAATCAGCTACTTAGCTCCTTGCAAGCAAGCAGTTAATCAGCCTTTCAGTTTCTACATCCAACACCTCAACTCTCAGTCACTGTCTTCACCTCGGCCATGAGTAGTATCCCCAGTGTGTCTTCTCCACAAAACACTGAGAGTCCCACTTTTCCTGAGTCAGAGGTAGGTTGTTGCTGTCGTACTGCAACCAGCGATTTCTCTCCCGATCCCCCACGCACAGCCCATCAGGTTCCTCGATCCCACCTACAAATACAAAGCAATAACAGAAAGCACCCTTTACACTCATACACAAGAGTGCTATTTGTCTTATTTGTGGGGGAATGTGTGTTTGTGGTGGAAAGCTCTTGTGGTTTTTTGGCAATTTTTAAAGCAAATTTAGATGTTATTGTTTAACAGTGGTTGATTACAACTGATTATAACTATTATCTTATTAAAGTTAGAAACTAAAAATCCTGCTTTAGAAATAAACATGAAAGCTGAATAATGTGGTTGATTGTGTGCATTTGTGCGTAAACTCACTGATATCTGATGGCTTTACGGCCACTTTCTTACTCGGTCGTTTCAGCTGCTTCAGGATACCAGCCATTGCTGAGATTGCAACCTAACAGGTGGGAAATATTACCCAAAACAGGAGGAAAACAAGTTTATCATCGTAACTGTTGCCACAAACTGTAGTGACCCTACTTCACCTCTACAGGGAGACAGTTTTAGCCACAGTCACAGGGGATCCTTTAGGGCCAGTAAAAGTGCTGTGGGTATTAAAAAATGCTGACACTACCGCCAGTCGTTTGATAGCGAACTGGAGAACAGCCTGGTCTCAGTGTTGTAGCTAATCTTTGAATTGCTGCTGCTTTTTATGATAGTTTTTGTTTCTTAGCTCCATTAAATTACACTTTTTGCACAGGTCTCTTTTTGCTTAGCTCACACTCTTTTCTTTGTCTGCGCTGTTCAGTTATGCTTTGGAGAGGTATGACATTTTGCTCAATTACACACCTGAATACGAACAAATAACTGTAAAAGTGAAACTCTAGCTGTGTTTTCAATAAATTCTACTCTTTGCATGAGCCGGTTTTGCAGAGAAAAAATAAATAAATAAAAAGAAATGGTTGTTGAATGTGCAGATGACTGTCTTAGACTGCAGTGCACAAATATATATAATCATAAAATCATTCATTGCCTCTTTTCGCAGTCATTGTAACATTTTTAAATATTCTCTTTTTTTATTATTAAAAAGGAAGAAGTATTTTGTCTATATTTTGGGTAAGTACAAGTAACTGCAAACTGTGTTGCAAGTAGTGACTTGAAAGCACAACAGATTCTAACTGGATTTAAGTGACACTTGCAGGTATGTTTACATGCTGTTTTATGGTCTGCAGCTGAGCAATTAATTATGTATTCTGCAAATTGATGTGAGCACAGCACTTTTACACAGCAAGTGTTCGGTTGTTTGTCCAACAAGCTAAAGAGCAGGATGAGAGAAGTTAAATAAAAAGGGGGATTTTAGCCAGAGTGCTAATGTGCGTTTTTCAAAACTTGCAGCCCTCGCGTTGTGTAGCAACTGCTGTCTGGCTCAGCGTGACCACCTTCTGTGCTCGTGATCCTGTGCTGATCTCACAGCCTTGTAAAGATCTAGGGTTTTATCCCATTATATGTGTATTTCTCAGTATTGATGAGCAAATTGATTCTTGACTCATGCCCAAAAACACGGTGTCTGGTCTAGGAGGAAATCTGACTCCCTCTTGTTTTTGTGTAGGTGCTTTTACTCTTTGTGGAACTAATTTGCAAGCTGCTAAGAGAGGAACAAGGAACAAGAGATATTTTTCACCTATTCAGATTTCAGTGACAAAATAATAAAAACCAATGAAATTTTAAGTATTGTGCATGATGTTTATGCTGTGAAAATGGAAAATGGAAATGGAAAACCTTGACTGTGAGTTTGGGTGAGCAGCCACATCTATTTACAAATCATCATCCTCTCACACGGTGCTCCACAGGGTTCTGTTCTGGGTCCTGTTTCACTTGTATTCTATTTTCTCTCTTTATGTCAGCTTTTGTGATCATTTACTCATATCACTTATCAATGTAATGCCAGTAATATTTAGCTTTAGATCACTTTTAAACCTTTTATTTTATTTTATTAGTTATCTTAAAAAATCTTTGAACTGTAAAAAAAAAAAAATCATGAATGTTACATTATTTACTCCATCTGAATGAAAATAAAAAAATAGAGATCCTTATTTATGCCCCAGACAGCCTGGTTCCCCAGGTTTTTGGAAATCCAGGATTGCTCTCTAGCTACGTTAAAGTACACATAAGCAACCCAGGGGTGAGTTCTGATGAAGAACTGGTTAAGGGTCTGGTTCTTTTTTGTTTTCATCAATTAAGAAATATCAGTAAACCTCCCCGTATTATATCTAAATGAGAGATGAAGATTGTATGAAGATTGTTATTGATACTTTGTTTTATCTCATTTGAACTACTGCGACTCAGTCTTCATCTTCCTCAGTAAAACCTCCTTGGATGATCTACAGCTTGTACAAAAACGATGCTGCAACAGATCCTCCAAGTACTCTCACATCACACCTCTGGTGACCCCATGGCTCCCCATTAGATTCAGAATTCAATTCAAAATTCAGTTTTCCACCTTTAGGGCCCTGCGTGCCCTGAACTTTTGTAGCCATATGTCACCAGCAGTGATCTGATCAGGCCTTGTTATCCTTGCTATCCCCAAATCTAGACTAAAACCTAAAGGAGACAGAGCCTTTGCAATTGTAGCCCCCTTCTTTGGAACACTGACTTCCTTTCTATCATCTATAAACTGAGCAGATGTCAAAAAACACCTTAAGGTTCATTTTTTAAAACTAGCAAACAGGTGGCATGTCATTTTATTTTATTGTATATTTGTTTTTATGTGATTTGTGAAAGGCGCTATATAAATAAATTTACTTCCTAGCTTACTAAAATCTGCCTAATATGCCTCGCAATGGTAGGAGCTCGCTGGTTCTTCAGTTATATGAGCTAAAATATACTATTAATTCAACCATAATGACTCGAATAATGATCTGGGTTTTCATTATAGTTCAGCTTTGCTATAAAATGCTTTGATTCCCTGCTATCTGACCCTGGCTTGTCTGGAACATACAGTGTACTGGAAGCTTCACATGAACCAAAGCTCATACACATATACACATACACACAGCTTCAGACCTTGCGTATGCTGATGGAATCATGCACGAGGCTCTGCGTGAAGTAGAGGACAGCATCAGGGGGAAGTGGGTGATCTTCCCTCAACAGGAGAGATAGCCAGTCTGTCGCCATGTGCTCAAACTTCCAGGGTCTGAACCACAGGCATATAAAAAAAGAAACAGTTGGTAATAATAGAAATGCAGTTCTACGTCTCAGCTCTGTTTTCTACTGCCAAGCATTACAAGCAGCACAAGCAGACAGCGTCACATCCTGGCTTCTTTCCATTGGCTCTTCATTTTCAAATTGATTTTAAGATTCTACTAATCACTTTTAAAGCTTGTCTGGGCCTGGCCCCAAGCTACCTAGCAGAAATGTTGACTCCGTATAAGCCAGTCTGCAGCTTTAGATCCTCAGGTGGTTCCCTTAGGGCTTCTCCAAACTCAAAGCTTAAATCTAAAGGTGGTCATGCTTTTACCAGCAGGTCCCCTCAACTCTGGATGACCTGCCTGAGGAGACAAGGCTCACAGAATCAGTGGCTACCTTTAAATCACTTCTGAAAACTCATTTTTGTACAGCTGCTTTTATGTGTTGTCATCACTTATAGCCTCTTATGTGTTCAGTTGTCTTGATTTCTCCTCTAGTCTTTATTTCTTTTATTTATTAGTATTTATTATTTATAATGTCAATTTGCATTTTATACTGCATCTCTTTTTATTTTTTTCTTTATCGCAACTCTACTTTCACTTTATCTTCTTTTGTTTGGGCTTACTATTTGGCTTTCTGTTTGAAATGAACTTGTGAGTATTCTTTTTGCTTGTCTGTTTAAGCACAATATGACTATTGTTTTCAAAGATGCTATAAGAATAACATTTTGTTTTTTTTAATTAGCGGGATCCTTTGACGGAACAAATATGGGTCAGTTCTTTTGGAGCTGCTTGTGAGAATCAAAAGTGCAGAATATACAGTACTATATAGCTTACTCATGCTGTTTTCACACAGAAACTTTGGACAGTTTTCTGGAGACTTGGTTTGGATATTTTCCAGGTTTCACATGTAACACACAGAAGGAAATAGTCGGTTTCAAACATGTTTGCACTACTGGAAATACTTCCTTGGTTTAGGCAAGAGAGATGGCTCGATAAAGCTTGCAGGAGGTAGCACACATGACATTCAATGTATTTTTTATGGCGGAATTCAACATCACTTAGACTTTGTACTAGGGAGTTGGCAGGTTAAAGACGGATCAATGTCAAATCCGACTGTATTGGATATTTGTGCTCTTTGTGCACCTCTGTAGCGTAAACAGAAATTGAAGTTTATGTGTGAAAACAGCTTTAGTGTATTCTAACATGTCAAAACACATAAACAGTTGGAGAGAAAACCTACAAGTCTCTGTCTTCAAGGCAGTCCAAGAGGTCATTGACTAACTTTTCATATTTCCTGTACAAAATAAAAACAGGTGTTGGTTAGTAGTACCACCCCTGGCTACTAAACTACCAAAATTTAATATATTACAAACCTAATAATATATTATAGGAATATTCGGGTTTTGCAGACACATGATGGTGCCAACATCAATCAAGTGATCAACTGCATTAGGCCCCAGTCACACAGACTTAGAGACCAGCCTGGAACCACCGGTGTAGAGGGGGAAAGTATTCCCAGACTGGCTGTAAGTGGTTGCTGGAGGTTGATGCCAGTCACTGGGAAAAAAGTCCAATCACACAGACTAGTTGATGAGAACTTCACAACCATCGACTGTTAGATAAAAAAGTGTGTTGCCTTTTTTACCTAACCAGTGGGAAAACCTACTTGTGACTCCTTTCGTCATGAGGATATTGCTACTGTTTGAACAGAAGTGACAGTGACAGTTATCTACAAACACTGTCGTGGTACTCTCCTAGCTGTACTGAAACTGTGAAAAGTACAGCTAAAACCAGAAATGGAGAAAATTCAGGTTCAAAGTAAAAGCTGCACTTTTTAAAACATGTTGGCTATGGTGCTGAGGCACAAACCTTCTGCATTTCCAGTTTTCTTCACACTTTTTCAAGTAGTTAGCAAGTATTTGCAGAAAAATGTGAAAAACTACAGGTAAATGTGGCAGCCCACTAGCAACCAAACCAAACCATTTCACCCAGCAACCTCAAGGAACCACTGCCAACCTGTTGGGGGATACACATTTTGGCCTAGCAACCGGCGGTGGATCATGTTCAGTATGATGAAAAATATAGAATCTTCATGGGATATCATGTGAAAAACTTCAAAAAGACTTTGAATGAACAAGAGAAATCTACTTGTTATCCCTACCGTGCAGCAACCACATTTCTAATTCGCTGACGCTGAAGCCCTTCTTTTATCTCCTCTTTGGATGGTACCTCTAAACAAGATGTGGGAATTTTCGATTGTGCAATCTGAATGGCTACTTCTACACATCCCTCAGACACCTAGAGGTAGAAGTGGGCAAAGAGGAGCAGCACATGGTTACAAAAAATATCAGGTGAGGGTAGCATTTTGATGGTTAATGATCACTTTGCTCACAGTGAAGTTGATTCCGATAGTGTCATGCTGGCGAAGGATCCTGTCAGTGATGTCATCAAGCAGACGACCGATTGATGGTTTCTCCAGGCTCATTGTGGGGGATAAGCCGCAGCGGACCAGAGCAGGCCACACCTGCCCAACCCATTCCCAGTCCCTTGCACTGGCCATAGGAATACCACTATACATACCCAGAAGGCAGTACAGAGCACCCTGTGAAAAAAATGCACATATGTACAAATATTAAAAGAGATACTAGGTGTATCTTTGTGGCTTCAAAAATCTGCAAATGATGGTCATGGTTTTTAAATATTTAGAACATTCTTGTGATATTATGTAATGATACTAGAAGTTATGATAATGATAACTATAAGTGTGCACTATTGCAATGTGCTTAAGAAGCTAAACATGTTAAATTTAATATTTACATGTTTACATTGGGCTCCACAGGTGTTCAGTGATTTTGTGGTTCTTCACAGTTCTGGGTTCAGTAACATTTAAAGCATTGATTGGAAATTTCAAGGCGTCTCTATGTAAATCTTTATTTGGTTAAACAGTTATTCTCTGTATGGGTTATTAACACGTGGAATTATTATTATTAATTTTATTGTGTTTTAAAGGCACTAGAAACCAGCATCACAAACTACCTCAGTCTAAAAATGCTGTTGTGTGTCACCTGGTTCATGTAACATACTTGCCCCATATTTATTGAAACTAAATTAAATTCATCAATCTTTTAGATAATTCCCAAAAAATTGATTCTTATCATCTAGATGTAGTGGGAGAAACAGCTGAGACTGCTGACTGCAGGTTTCCCCAGCAATATAAACAGTGCATCTCCACAATGACTCAAACTAGCACCACTGACAAATAATGGGCCGTGAGGTCCATTTCTTGATCATTAATATGCAAATTGTCATGACCATTGATCAACAACCACTGATTAATGACCACTGATCAATGACAATTGATGTGGACAAGTGGGTGAAAAATTTGTCTGACAGACAACTCACCCAAGCAGAGAAAAACATCCTTGCAAAATGGTTGAACTTTGCTGTGGCACTGTGACAAATCCCACTGATGGATCTGATCACAGCCACAGAAACAGCAATTCGAAACAACAACATTGCAAACGTGGAAGCAGAGCAACCACGGACACTGTTCAATCCTCGAATAGTGTCTTTAAATTGTTTTGTTTTTTTTCCTTATATATGCAATTTTAACAGAATTTCAGGTCAACCATCTTGCTTAAAACCACATATTCTGTCAAATACTATGAACAATGTGATTATGTGGCTAGTACAGTTATTTTTGCCCAATTACACAAATGAATGGGAAACAATGGGATGAAACAGCAACGTAAACCATTTTCACACATGAATATATCAGGATAAGGCTGCATTTGTCCTTTGTCACGTTACTAGAATTACTCATACATGTGGTGAAAGTGTGGAGAAAGTGCGCAGGATGACATATGGTAGCTGTGAATCCACCAGCGTATTGTACAGCAGTGAAATCTGTCATCACAGGTTTTGTATGAGGGAGCTTGCAGGATAAAGACCGGCTAATCTGTGATCTGACTGTGTCAAATTTTTATCTTCTCATACGCACCTCTGTTGGGTAAGTTCAAGAAAAGTTCAGGGCTGCAGTGAATGTGTGAAAATGGTTTAAATCACATTTTTTTGCTTAGAATACCAGGCTTACACAGGCCAGTGCTGTAATACAGAAACTACAAAGCTTCTCCCGAGTATACAGACCATAGCTGGTGATAATAGTGACTTTTTGTCTAGGAGTTGTTAGCATTGCCTTTGCTATTTTTTAAGTACATTGCACAGAGGTACCACTTTTTCATAAAAAATGACTGTATAAGGCTAATAATGACTCCTATTCTGAAACATTTTCTTTCTGAGATATAAGAAGATATCAGAAAGAAAGAGGCAATGATGTAGGATGGGTCAAGGCCTACTTGCCAGAAAGTAAGCAGTAAAGCTTCAAAAGCAGTGACCAGTGCAGGACACTGAGGCCACCTACTGAGGACAAAATTTAGCACTATGGACAACGTTTCAGCACCACGGAGAGTGACCAGTATGACAACTAGTGATCCATTCCAATGTGTTTGCGTGCACAGTACCTTAAACTGCTGCTGCGTGACACTGGTGTGTTGTGGCGACAACAGTTGTAGGATTCGGGGAATGAGGTCTCTGTAAGAGAAACTATAGGTTCCCAAGGCAGCTATAAGCACATTCTGTGCCCTGCTGCGTACCTGCAAGGACGAACACGCACACATAGTCTTACAGATGCACATGCATGCATTCTCACAGTTTTTCTTACATCACAGTGCCATCATGAATATAGGAGTCAGCAGATCAGTTCTTCATTACTTATTTTATTAACTCTGTCAAGAAAGCTACGTGATTTGTTATGTTTATTTGTGGTTAGCAGGCCTGCACAAGCAGTTACAGACAGATACACTTTGGAGTTGATCCAAAACTGAATTTGGAAGATTTGAAAGAATTTGTTATCATTGTGAGATGGGACAAAATTTTGTGTCATATCATATTAACACATATCAAAATATAATAAGAAAAACAAAAAATTACACACTGGTCCAGATCTAGAGACTCAATTCATGCCTGGTGTGAAGGGAATTTTAGGTCTTGGTGGATGTATAATGTTATTGTTACATGTTTTTTTTTATTTGTGTTTTATTTTATTTTATTTTTTTTTAGTTACCTGGCTATAAGTGCTGGTAGAAAGCAGCAGCAGATCACAGAGCAGATCCCGATGAACCACTTTATATTCACTCCCCTCCACAACCATCTTTCTCATCTATTCACACAAAAATACAATCTTCATTTCAATTCTAGATTGCATGTCAATTATGACTTTTGTAACTTCAGACTTTGAGTAGTAAAGTAAAAAAATATGATAATATACTGAAATATCTATTAAAAATATGAAGAAAATAGTGTTCTCTGTCAAATTATCACTGTGTTGTTTTGGTGAATCATGAGTGGAAAGTTATGTTTACTCCCGTAATGTAAAAACCCACCAATATTTTTTTCATGACCAGGCACAGTGTTTTTGTTAAACAAACCTCATGCTGGAGCAAAATTCGGTCAATGAGCAGAGCTCTAATGTGCTGCTTCTTCCCAAGAAGCTGCAAAAGTAGAAAAAAGCAAAGTATTTAAATCACCTTGTAAATGACTCATTGAAACAAACAACCAGCAAGTTTGTGTACTTTTCCAACTCACCCTGTTTTCCATGGACTTCTTGACGAGGGTGAAGCTTTTCCAGCGTGAGTCAAACTCCTTCTTGTGAGTGCCTCGGAAAAACATGAGGTCACTGATGATCTGCAGTCAGGCAGACAGACAAAGGGTGCTGTGAGACCTTTGCAGGCCTGCTGCAGGATAGAATAACAACATTTCATATAAAGAATAAAAAGAGAAGGGCACCTTAATAATGACAAACAGTGACTTTGTATCATCCTCTGAGTGCTCTAAGATATGATCTGGATTGAGAGAAGCAGATACAGGTAAATTATGCAAAGACATTTCATCTGGCGTGAGAAGTTAGAAACTGGAGTGTGGTGGAGTTAAAATCTGCACTCACGTAGCAGCAGTCTCATGGTTTGGCAGATGGACTCTCGGTAGTTCTCCCTTGAAGCATCTGGAGGGGGAGGGATAGAAGAAATACAGAAGCCCCGTATGGGTACAGAATACAGGATGAGTGGCCGCATTGCCAACAGAAACTAATGGGAGATTGAGTGTTTGTAAATATGTGTTATGTGGATGTTTTCATACCGTAGTCAACACCTATATACAGCTTGACCTCCCCAAGATTCACCATGGAGGAAACCCTGACAAGAAGCAAAGTGTAAGGAGCAAAATGTGACAAGACTGCATGATGTTTTTGTTTCATATATATATATGTGTGTGTGTGTGTGTGGGGGGGTGCGTCCATGTGTGTATGCAGGTATAGGGCTCACAGGTCGGATACGTGCGGTCCATCCAGTGGGGGCAGCAGATTTCCAGCTCCAAGAAGGCAGTGCTGCACAATAGCGAGACTCTGCAACAACTCCTCCCTGGGAATCAGGGAACACATGAGATCACTGAGCGCGTGTGTTTATATGTGAATTTCTGAATTTCTTGGCAGCTGAATTTAACATTCCCCCTCTTTACCCCTAATTAGGCTTTTTTTTTTTTTAAAAAATACAGATATTTAAAACTGAAGTCATGTAATTGCTGGAAGCAGGCAAAGCTCATTTATCACTAATGACAGGCTACACCTTTATTTGTTATCTTTGTGAGTGTGCCTAATTGCGTCTGAATACTTAAAACTGAGAGAAATGACAGTACACCTGCTCATTGGCTGCTCTCCAGAGACGTGACCCTTGATTCGTTGCAGCTCAGGGTGCAGGAGGTGGGACAAAAGATGGAAAACAAAGCTTTCCTCCTCCGGTCCGGGCACATGCCAACGTACACCCAACGCTGCCACATCTCCTGGTCTGCCCCAGTCCTGGAAAGTGAGGCAGAACATTTTGTCAGATAGTTGTAGAGGGTGGCTGCCAGTTTTTCCACTGGAAGAACTGTCAGTTAAACCAGCACAACCAGTCAGCCTCAAAACCACAGATTTGTGTCATCAACTGGTATTTAAATGCTTAAACACATTAAGTATAAGGTCAAAACTCAATGGAAAATAGAAAAATATTGACGCAAGAGACTGGTTGACTATTATATGAAAGCAGCTGAATCCAACTAGCAAAGCACTGAAATGAAATTAAAAAGAAATTCAAGGAGAATGAATCTTAAAGTACAGAATCGGTGACCGTGAACTGCAAATGAAAAGAGGTTGGTATTAGAAATGAAAAAAGAAAGTAAAGCAGTGAAAAGCAACAGAGGAACATAGCTGTAATTACTGCCATCAAGTCATCAAAACAAACACAAGAGCCGAGCACTCCTGTGCCAAAATATCATCAAGATTTAAAAAAAAAAGAAAAAAGATTAATCCAGAGACATTTTTTTTTCCTCTCGGGGAATGAAATAAATAGTGAAGGAGAAGGAGCTCAGCAAATCTCCAGCTGTCATAAGGTATAAAGGACATTTCAGACCTTGTATTAAAATGCAGTAATTTTGTTGCCTTACAGGAATTTTCCGTAACTTTTAAAGAGAAAACTTCAGCACAAAAAGAGGACTTGGGCTTATCCAGGTATCGTCATATTTAACCCTGGGTTTTCAGTGTTATGAAGGCGATTCACTTCTCAGCTGGTAACATTACCATAACAACTTCATGCTATCTCCAAGATGAAAAGATTAAGATTTAAGATCAACAGGTATGAAATCACTGCCTACTAACCACTTAATAATCTGGAATATAGCATCACCAATCTGTGACGATGCCTCAGACCTCTGCGTACAGACTGTAAGAGGATCTGCTTTCATAATAGCGTCTAAAGCATTTCCCAGATGAGCATCAGTAATAAATATAGATTCTTAGATGCAACTTTAGTGCTGCATTTTCCTGCTGGCTACAAACAATTTATTACTCTATAAGCATTAATATATGATCTTAAAACCTGTTGACAATTGACTTGTTGATCGAATATGCAAATTTAGACTAACCCTAAATTACAATTACATTTTTTATATTTAATCTTTACTCTCAGGCACTGGGACTGCAGATGAACAAATAAAAACTAAAACTGTCTCACGCACCTCTAAATGTTAATGGAATCACAACTAAGTATTAACAGGGAGCATTGATACCCTGTTAATTTACACACTCAGCATTTTTGCCGATTTTCCTTCCTGGCCTCAAATAGGATAGATTTTATGAATATAGTGCATGTTTTCCACCCTTGGAAAAACTTTTAAAGACACTTTTTAAAGACACTTATACCCCTAAATTGTCAGAAGCAGCTGTGTTGCTTTCAGTCTGTACGATGTGTGTAAGCTCCTTATATTTTTCAAATCGTATAGTTATATCTTCTTTGTAAAATCAGCCAGATCCAACATTTGTGGCTTATTTGGAAAACCTTGCGTTAACCCTGGATTAACTTTTTAGATTCATAATCACCTTCATGAGATAGCTCAGCCTGACTGCTGGAGGTGAGCAGATCGACCCAAATATCCATAGTATTGATACCAACGCTGGTATTGGTAGTGGATCAGTACCAGCCCTATAGGACTGATGCTTTGTTTCTATCCTCAGTTCAGTATGTAACCCACTGAATACTGTTAAAAAAATTATAATATGGGAAACTACAAAAATAGTTTGAGCCGTTTTTATTTTGAATGTCATTTTGTTATTTTATTTATAGCCCGTTGCACATTTAAACAACCGAAGTTGACCCGAACCCTTGAAAAACTGCAATGTGTGTTTTGTTGTATGAACTAATTGTGGAAAGGAAAATTCAGAGTGATTTAGCAGTCATTAATAATGTGTTCAGAATTTGGAAATGCATTGTTCAGTTCATAAACTGAATAATAAACACAGACACATTGTATATACAGAGCCAGATAATGGAAAGACAACCTGGCTATGCTTAACTTACTTTGTAGAACAGGGACCAAGAGCTTTTGGTAGCTAATACTAGATAAACTGTGTAACTGAGCCACTTTGCCAACTTTTAAACGATTCTTTATTTATTTAGTGTTTCTCATTGTCCTTTTACTTTATCATAGCTTATGTAGCTTCACAATAAAAGATTACCACTGATAAAATAATTTTATAACCTGCCACAAACTACAAAAAGCAAAACCCAACACAGGGCTGAAAATTTAGGAGTACTGCTAACTTCTGAAGGCTACTAAGTCAAAATATCTAAATACCACTGTCATATTCATCTGTTTTACCTAGCGTCCAGATTAACACAAAATAAATATTTTTACCTAGCAGATTCATCATAATATTCTTCTTCTTTTGGCTGCTCCCTTTAGGGAGTCTCCACAGCAGCTCATCATCCTCCGTCTCACCTTATCTCCAGCATTCTCTTGTGTCACACCAACACTCTGCATGTCCTCTCTCACTGCATGCATGAATCTTCCCTGTGGTCTGCCTCTTTTCTTCCTGCCTGACAGCTCCACATTCAACATAATTTGTCCAATATATCCACAATCCTTCCTCTAAATGTAAACCCACTGTCACGAACGACAGGCTGAATTAAATTAGTGAGTGTTACCACTTCATATTGTGTACTCTGCAGCTTTTTTTTGGCTCACGGAATCGGAACTTATTCCACTTTTTCACATTTTTGGACACTGTTATTTTTAGTCTTCTAACAAAACATATTCAAGTTACAGTTCATTTATGGATTTAGGGTTGGTGTTACAGAGGAGGCTGCTAGGGACAGGGTGAGATGGAGGCACATGATCCACCGTAGCACTGAGCTTTAATTTGAGGGGTTGAGCAAAATATTGCATAAAATTGCATTAACCTTTACGAAACCACAGCTTCCTATTTCATGAAGAACTCTTTTTTTCTTTGTTTATTCCTTTGTAAAAATATATAGATCTATCCGCGAGAGGTATGTGGCTCATCCACTCTGAATTTTTCAATCACAAAATGTTGGTATTGAGGGATTTTTTAAATAAATAAATAGGTAATGTTTAAATACTGCACAAAAATGCAAATATTAGAAGTTACTGGGGAAAGAAAAATCACGTGATCTCCTTGGATTTCTTGCTTTTGTGGCTTCCAGCTTTGGGAAACTATTTTTTAATTTCCTTGAACAACACAGATGCGGTTATTTTTCATGCCAGACTACGAGCAGTATTGGCCAGTATATGGCCCAGCAGTGTAGCCATTTAATTTTAATGTGAACTAGGCTTTCTAAATGCAAAAGGAAATTGCATTGCAATAATTAAACCTGTAAGATAGCATTATAAATTAAAGGACAATACAGAGCAGCTGTAATGGTTCAGCTTACGGCCTTTTACATTTCCTAGAAGATTTAATCATTTCCTGTGACTCACTAAATACTTTAATGTCTGTGAAAACAGCCAGTTCGCCTGTGCGGGTGTTAGTGAATATGGCATAAGGTGAAACTAAGCAATTAGAGTCAAGGAACTGCATAGGCAGGTAAAATGGCTCACTCTGCTCACATCATACACGCCTCACGTCACATACTCTCCCAATTTAGTGGTCTATTTATGCTGCAAAATTTCCCATCTCTTTCTCTGGCTTTTTAGGTTTTTGGCTGATGTTTCAACCCCTCCACCACTCCTATGTCTACCTGTAAGCGGCTGTCTGACTGAAGAGGGAGCAGCATTAGTCAGTAATATAATCCAGCAGTGTATTTACTTTAAATTTAATGAAGGCTTTCAGATTGTCATATTAGAAATGGAAAAGTCCAACTAGTGGCAAAGTTTTCCAGTGACAGATTTAATATTATATTATTTCAACAATAACCATACAGCATGTGGAACTAGAGGCAAGGAGCTGGCTTTAACTTCAGAATCACTTTATCAGATTAAATAATGGCGGCCGATGTTTTCTTTCCTATCTCTTTGTGCCATTGTGTGTGTGTGTGTGTGTGTGTTTACCCGAATAGGGAGGTCAGTAACAAAGCCGCCAGAGGTGCTGCGGTACTCAGTGGGATAGATGAGGGAAAACGATCGGAGTGTGTGCTCCAGAAGACTGCAGGCGAGTGTGTATGCCCGTTTGCAGCGCAGACGCACACACACACGCAAGATCCGCTCCAGGTCGCCTTGATATTTTAACATCTGTTTGCCATCCACACGGGTTACCTAATGACAGAACACACAGGAGTACTTGAACACACAGGCAATTCACTGGAGAGTTGTGTCTTAAATATTGAGGTTCTCCAGTAAATCGTAGCGTCTGGCTCGCTCCCACTCACGGTAAGCTCCCAGGGGCAATAAAACAAAACTGAAAGAGTATCAATATTTTCTGGTTAACAATAAAGCTCTTTGCAATTTATGACCGTGCAGGGTGTATGATGCAAAAAAAGTCTTTTGGCTGTATTTCTTTTTTTTTTGGTCTCACAATGTCACAACTATAGCCTTTTAAATTTAAAAACAGATAAACACACCAGCCGGTTTCGTACATTTTCAGTGTTTTCCACTGAAGCATCCCCAATGTCCAAATCACTCAAGCAGCAGTGAAGAAAATTAACTTCTCTTAAAGCAAACAGCTATTTCTAGATTCACAATAAAGCCTTGTACTGTTATAATCAGTCAAACGCATTACGTTTTTAGGAGTGTGTGTGTCCTTCTCTCACCTCAGAGAGCAGCTGGAGATTCCACAGCAGCTCCTTATCCAGCTCATCTTCATTCTGCAGCTCCTCATCTACAGACACACACACATAAACAAGCTGAATTATGTACTTCACTGCTCCCCTGACAGATCAAGCTCCTATTGTCGAATTCTGGGATCAAAATTCACTTGTTTAGCCATATGAGCTGCATAGTTGGCAGCCTATTAGTTTACCTGTATAAAATGCATCTAAAGCTGTTTTAACTAACTTAACTAACTAATGTTAACTAATGTTAATTAATAATCACTAGTATAGCTATTTTATTAATCTGCTTGACAAAAATATTATTTTTACCACTTTGAGGATCTTAATCTCCAAAATTTAGAACTCAGCTTAAAGTGCTGCTTACTCTAGCATAGTGTCAAGTCTTGTTAAAGCGTTGGTCTAATTTTGACGTATTTGACATAATATGTAAAAAACACAAGCCAGTTTTATGCAAAAGTGGGCACGTGAGTAAAAACAAGTAAATAACACACTTTGCCATCAATAATAGCCGGTCAAAACCATCTCTTAAATGTTATGTTACACTTTATTACATTTAACTTAAGTTAATGAATATACTTCTTAGGATTATTGGTGTCCCCTTGGAGGTGATGGTGATAGTCAACTGACCCACCCTGCCAGGGTACAACATGTGAGTCATTAAGGCTCAGTACCATCAGTGCAACCAAGGTGTCAATCCTTTGTGAGGCACTGCCCCACCATGCCATCATGCAAGTTGTTGGGGTGACACAAATCAGAGTTTGAATGAGGGCTTCATCACCTGGGCAAGCTGATAGCTGGTCTCAAACTTCTATTCAATAACGGTCGTTCACAAGGAACATACATGCCTACTTCTCCTTTTAAAATGGAACTTTGGCACCCTCGAAAGAGTCTCCTTTCTCCTTTAATGTGCACACCTGAGTCTTATACTGTTGAAGTGGCTCCTATGTTATGCATCTGTGGAGTGGTTGTTTGGCTTCTCCGATGTATGCACTGTTTAACAAATTTATTAGACTACTGCCATCACTAAATCTACAATCTCATGTTGTAACACCCCACAGGCATGGAAAATTATGCAAACTGGTCCTTGTAAAGGAGTGTAAGGCTTTATATGCAAACTGAAATGTCTTCAAGTTGCAGGTTAAGGTAACTATGAACATGGAGACAGGAGCCAGAAGACCAATAAAACTTTCAAGTAAAACAGCTGTTCTGATGTATATGTCACAAATACTATTAACATTTTCTCATTTTAAGTTCATGAAATGAAAGCTGTCAACTAACCACCAATTAGCATTTAAAGAAGTGACTTTTGACTTTTAAAGTCAAACTTCTATCTTCATTTATTTCCCAGAGTCCACTAAAGTGATTTTGCATGATTCACAGTTCAAATTCCCCCCCTTGTCTATCTTATACTGGGCCTTGGCGCCACCTCTCAGTTCATCCACTGTCTGAAACCAAGCATTTAGAGCAGTCTGAAGTCTGAGCTTTTGACTCACAGGGATTACTTGTACATACACTGACCTCAATATTTGAAATTTTGGCCAACATAGTTTTTCCAGGACTGCCCCAGCTTTTGCATACAACTGGGCTGACCACATACATGAGCCAAGTCTCAAAGTTAATTCACGCAGTTTCTAATTTCTTTCTAATTTCCCTTAAATTTGTTCCACTTAGACACCACCAGTTGCTAAAGAATACTACTGTTAGAGACAAACACATGCTTTTTACAATTTCACTTTAAACTCTCGTAGGGTGTCTTACCTAATAGCTTTGAGATCATAAATGAACTAACAGTGTTCTAAAAATTAAAGAATGAAGATTTTTATTTACTTTACAAATTGCCAGTTTCATTTATCACTGAATAAATTCTGAATTAACTAGTTAAACGCTTATTGGAACAGCCTTAATGCAAACAGAGTTACATTACTACACACACACACACTGCACTGTTGCACAGTGATACTGACTGTCAGTAATGTGGGAGATGACGCTGCAGCAGTGAGGGACAAACAGTCGGAGAGACTCGGAAGGATGACACTGCAAACAGACACACGTGCACATGCAGAAAGTGCACACATAGATATGCACACATACATTTAGATGCCCAAGCGCAAACACAAATACATGCATAAGATCACAAACAGTAAACCATCAAAATGAGGCCATAACACAGTAAATATGCATGTAGCTAAACTGAACATGTTAGTGGAGAAAAACTGCATTTTCCAACATCTTCAGCACATGAAATCTTTGTTTGACATTCTCTAATTATCTTGAATGAAAACCTTCACATATTGTATAAAATGGAAATTGAGAAGAAGAGCTAAACATACACGTACCTTTGCTGCAGCTCTGCACATGTCAGCCACCATCCTGCCTGACACGCATGTCTCGAAGATGTTTGAGGTGGCAAAGTTAAACACTTTCTGCAATGCAACCTAACGCAGAGGAAAGATTTAAGAAGATCGAGTGATGTACTTTATTACTGCTATTTTCATTTATTTATTTAGGGATGAATATTAGAAATAAAGATCATTTCTCAATTAATAACTGTCAAATGAAGAGATTTTATATGGTAAGGTAGAGACTAAAACAATATAGAAACTCCGTTGATGCCCTTTGCGCAAGCACTTGGCAACAGTGGGGAAAAAAACTCCCTTTTAATAGGAAGTGACCTCTGGCAGAACCAGGCTCGTAGAGCGGCAGCCTTCTGCCAACAATGTTGAGGCATCCAATTCTCTGTCTGCACTTATAGCATAACTAAGGGATGAATCAGGGTCACATGATCCAGCCCTAGCTATTAAGCATAACTATAAAAGTAAAGAGAGGGAGTCTGCCTCATCAGTCCAAATAAGTATCTGGTACCACAAGAGAGAGGAGACCTGGAAACTAGGAATCATAAGTAAGCCTGCAGTCTGACAATGAAATGCTCTACTGAGATAACACGGCACTATGAGGTCTTTTAAATACAGCAGAGCTTGGTCACTGTGTGGGTTCTGTATGTAAGGGGAAGGATATAAACTAAATCCTGGATTTTCAACCTGCTCTCATTCTCAGTGGAGTTGTGGTGGTGTGTCTCAGTTACACACAAGGTGTCCTTGTGGTGACACAAGGTTATGGCATTAGAGAGATGGAGGCTGTTACTCATGTTTTTCAGTGGGTAAGTTTGCTGTAGTGAAGAAGTGTTATCTAAACCTTACCAGTGAGTGAAAGTTAAAAGCAAGTGGAAACAAGTGGAATTAAAGTGACACAAAGGTGCAAACAAGCTGCAGACAATGGTCTCCTGACTAATAAACCTGTGGCTTATGCCCCACCGCCATCCCTCTTTTGAGGTCTCTGAGAAAGGACTGTTAACGTCTCTCGGGGGCAATGCATCAAGGCACCGATGCCAAAAGTCACCTTGTGCGTAATGGTGAGACGCAGGTGGCATCTGAAAATGGCATCATTTGACGTCCTGAGATGAGAATGCGTCAGGACTTTACAGGAAATCAGTGAAAAGAAGCTGATATTGAAGAAATATGATCATCTTTTTCCATTGTCTGTCAGTACTCTCCATGCTGCGTTGCTACATTTTGTATCAGTGGGAGGCTTTTCAAAAAGCTTTTAGAAAAGCCCGATAATAAGGAATTATAATAGTCAAGCCTGGATGTATTAGATACATGGACTAGTTTTCCAGCAGCACTTAGAGACTGTATGCGTCAATCTCTGACAACAATGCACAGATAAGAGAAGGCACTCGAAAGCCTAGTTTTTTTGCGAACCATATATGCTAGTTAAAAAATGACTCCAGGCTTTTGCATAGCAGTAGAGGAGGCCAAGGTAATGTCATCCTGAGTAAATCTGGCTTTAGGGCCAAATACAATAAGTTCTGTTTTCTCTGAATTTCGAAGCAGAAAATTACAAGCCAAGCCACTAAATTTTCACTCGCTGAACTGTGTGATGTGGCTTCATAGCTAAATATAGCTGGATATCATTTGCATAGCTATGAAAATATGTGCCATGTTAAGGTCAGCAGTCTAAATTAGGAGGTGATAAAGAATTGTTTGGGTAAGGTCAGAGTACTGTGGGGACTGAATTAATAAACTTAATTAAAGAGAGAGTGAAAGCTTTGAAAGTGTTGGTGTTTATTAATGCACTACCTTGTATATTTCCAGCGAGCACTGTGTTAAGATTGTGCTCACAGTGGAGGAAAGGCCCAACTCCACCAGGCTTTCCAAATGAGTCTGAGTATCCGTCTCCATCTCATCTCGTGTCTGTTCCAGGGTACTGCTGTCTATCAGAGCAAAGCACCTGCACAAAGACACACACAAATACACAAGCACACACTTAAAACACTCTGCAGTAATGAAAATGTCAACAGCGCTATGGAGAAAAAAACAAAAAAAGGGCTGTTTTTTTCCCCTCTCTCCGTGAGAGCCAGTGAGACTGGTGCATTTCAAACACCGAGACGCATTCGCATTCAGACACTGACAACAAAGCTTTACTAAATGACAGACTTGTTAATGTATCTCTACCTGTCCAGGAACTGCAGAACAAAGTCTTCAAACTCAGCCGAAGCGAAACACAGATCCTTTTCAATCTGTGAGGGAGAAATAGAGATGATTAGTATTTGTAGAATACTACAGTGCGTTATTTTATTTCTTTGTAGGTCTGCTTGTCTCGGAAGAAAGCTTTTGAAGTGTAACTCTGACACAGAAAGAGGAGGGTTAACTAAGCAGAAGGAAGCAGCTGGCTACCAGGAAAATCCACATCTCAGTTTTTACGCTTTGATTTCTGTACAGTTTAAAAACATCACGCTATATCGCAATTAGTGACCTTTAAAGGTTCTGGCAGGCAGATTTTGTTGCTGCTGTTGACCTAGCAAGTGATTTCCCCTATTGCCAGTTTTATGCCATGCAACCATTTGCACATTTAGTATATGAAATATGAAAATTATTTCAGTGTTTTCATCAAACTGTCAGTGAGGTAGTGAGTATTTTTCAACAAATGTAAATTAATCATTTGAGGTTACTATTATTCAAATGAGGGATATTACAATGCTAATCATAATAATAGTTATTATTCGCTGAATTGAAATGATGTTATTTGTTATATAAATACTATATTAATACGATACTACAGTTTTGTAAAATATCCAGGGCTAGTAACTAATTAACACCTCGGTATTGTATGTAGGTGGCAATATTGTGTCTTAAAACACAGGCTGACACCCACTGTACAATAGATGTAAAAAGGAAAAGGGACTGTAAATATGAGTGCTTCTTTTTCTTCAGTTATTATGAGCGGCATAAGAAGAGTATATTTCACTTTTATAGTATCAGTGTCACCATCTGGTATTAAGCAACTATTAATTATGACTTTATTAATTATGATTTCACTGTTGCTTTAAATATAAAAAAAAATCTTGTTTGTTTTTAATATTATTCATAAGGTAAACATTTATGTCATAATTGCCGTGCAATGTTGGTGAAGCATCCAAACATATGCTCAGGCTAATACGCCCTTTAAACAATGGGCTGACTGCTTAGTGCACTGCAGTAAACTGGTCTAATAATGGTGCAAACTCACAGCTCACCAGTTAATTTGCTCATTAATGCAGTTCTCTAGTTATCAGCCAATCACATGGCTACAACTTGGTATATTTAGGCTTGTAGATATGACCAACATGACCGGCGGACGTCCAAGCTGAGCATCAGAATGGGGAAGAAAGGGGATGGTGACATGGTTGTTGGTGCAAGACAGACTGCTCTGAGTATTTTAAGAAATTGCTGCTCTACTGGGATTTTCCCAAGAAAGGGTTTAGAGAAAATGGTCCAAAAAAGATAAAATATTCAGTGAGAATCAGTTCTCTGGGTGAAAATACCTTATTGATACCAGAGGTCTGAGGGAAATATCCACATTTGGAGCTGACAGGAAGGAAAAAGTAATTTTAAAGAGTGCTCGTTACAGCCAAGATATTCAGAAGAGCATCTCTGAATGCATGTCGAAATGTAAAGTAAATGAGTTGCAGCAGCAGAAGACCAGAAGAGTAGGTCCTACTCTGGTCAGCTGTGAACAGGCAAGTGAGGCTGCAACCAGGAATAGGGTCACCAAAATTGGATTAGGAAAGATGCTGCCTGGTCTGATGAGTCTTGATTTCTGCTGTAATACCATGGCCATGCCATGAAGACTAAAGGTGAATCTGGAGGTGAAAGTGGGTCCAATCCAGCAGTAGAAAGGTGTATGATGAGTTTGGGGAGTGTCTCTTCACTTATTCAGTATTTCTATTTTTGTGCTAAGCACAGTAATGAAATGTTTAATATCACGACATGGACATAATACTCAAACCCATGGTTTAGGTATTCCTAAAATAACAGTAGACCATTTTTGCTTTTGGACAAAATCAAGCTACAACGTTGCAACAGAAAAAAACCAACAGAAACATATTGACGAACGTCATATGGATCCTCCAAATATTGTAATTCAGTGTAGAAGGGGAAAGTTTTTTCTTCTTCTTTTACTTCTTCTCTTATAAAATAATTGTTGTCTAATTCTGTTAAAATCCCAAAGGTTTAACTTCTAATTGTGGGTGGTTTAAGTGCTGTAGTGGATGCCAATTTATCCCAGAGTTTTAAGAGTAAATGCCAAAAGCACAAGATAGCCCCGAGTTACAAAAACTTTTGGCTCATCAATATGTGATTTTAGACTCTCCATTATGTTTAGTTAATCTTTGTTAATGTGTATCATGTGCATACCTCTGTGAGATCATTGCGCTGGGAGGGAGCAGACGAACAATCCACTAAAGGCACCAGAGTGGTGAAGGTGGTGATGAACTGGAACGTTATCTGGACAGAGAGACACAGCAGGTGCAACTGATCAATTTACATCATCTGACATGATCACGCTGCATGTTAAATACCTCACCAGATGTCGCTGCAATAACTTTTTCAAACGTACTAATTTATTCTGGTGTGATGGATTAATATAGTCTGAAGAAAATGAGCACACTAGAAGAGGGAACCAATCCATTTTACAATTCAAGCAGAAACTGAAGACTGAACCGCATTAATTGCAAAGTTCTTCAAACCGAGCTATTCATTCCACTTTCAGGAATTATTAATTGGACAGACCTGAATATGCAACAAAAAAGGGAATTTAATCAGTGAGAGCTGCATTGTCTACTTGTCTAACAATTCTTCTTCATTACTCATCAACGCATCAATTACTCACCATACACTTGCTAAAGTCATTGGGGTCCACGCCTGGCAGAGAGCCCATAAGCAGTGGGAGCACGTGCGCACAGCCCTCTGGGTAACGGTTGTTAGGGGAAACAAGACTGCGAGCCATCCCAATCATGCAGCTGAGGGTGGCAGTGAGGGTGTGCGGCTCAGTCAGGGTCTCCATTGCTGCATAGGTTCTGTTGTACGTGAGACACAAGGATGACAAATAAGACAAAAAGAGTTTGGATAAAAGGGACAGTGCATGTTGATTTTCTAAATAAAAGTGTACATTAATTATTATTAATTTTGATTTTTGTGTAAAGTGACAGTGCATTTTAATGGACATCAGTATAAAAATATGAAATATGAGATAGATATATTTTGCTAGGAAAATGGGAAATAGTAATTTACTGAAACCTTCAAAGCTCTTCTTTAGATGTTGGCTGCTATTTGTTATGTCAGTTATACCATGATGACCCCACACTGCTACAATAATACTGAAGTTCAGGCTCTGGGGGCCAATCTATGACTGATAGTATTCTGATTGTGTGTTTTTTTAATTCACTGTATCCACTTTCTACTTTTCACTGCACTGGCAGTGTGCTTGGCATTATCGTCATGAAAATAAAAATGCAGCTGTTGCCACTTAGATGCTTTCTAGTATTAAATAGTATTATTTAAATTATTAAAATCTCACTGTTTTTTTCTGAATTCATATTTACATGAGTTTCACAAGATCTCCTACACCACTAGTGGAAACCCCAAACTATGACAGAGCCTCCACTGTGTGACAGATGGCTAAATTTAGCTAAATATAGCTAAAGATTTAAACTAGAAAAATTCATTCATAAGATTTGGTGCCACTGATTTTCAGTCCAATTCTTCTGTAATTTCACATCCCTCAACTTTTTCTTCCTGTTTCACTTCCTTAAGAATGGCTTCACGGGGTGGCAAGATACTAACCCCATGTTTGCCTACTGGTGGTGGTCAGAGGGCCCAGTGGCGCCAGTGTCCGGCAGCCTCGCCTCTGTCAGTGCGCCCCAGGGCAGCTGTGGCTCCAATGTAGCTTGCCATCGCCAGTGTGTGAATGGGTGTATGACTGAATGTATTGTAAAGCGCTTTGGGGTCCTTAGGGACTGAGTAAAGCGCTATACCTACAGGCCATTTACCATTTCTCGACAGCCACCCGTCCATTGAGATCATTAGTAATGAAGCTTTAGTCAGTGGATCTACTGGAGGTCTGTAGCAGCTCAGCTGCTGGATTTTTTCCCTTATTTCTTAAGGACATGATTTTCAGATACTGCCCATCTTATGCAGACAGTTTATTAGGTGTGCCACTTCTGCCCCTGTCCTCCATTTGTCCAGTTTCCTCAAATTTTTTAAGGATACACTGCACACACTGCACACCACACATATGCCGTTTTCAGCTAACAGCACTTTGCAAACACATTTTTGGTGCAAAATCATGTATGATTTTGGACAAAGACAGATGACCTGTCTTTGTCCAAAATCATTTCTGATTTTGCACCTTTTTATCATTTTTTGAAGAATCAACCAAAGAAATGGGAACAAATTTTTAAAAACAAAATATTCCACTGAAAAATGGTTACAGTAGGTACAAGGACTGGACTGAAAAAGGAGAGAAAAAGCAATTTTTAAAGACCTTCAGAAGGCCTGAAGAATGACTGCTCAACACCGCTCAACAAAATATCTAAAACTAAGGGGTAGGTCAACAGTTTTGCACACATCAATTTGGATATCATATAAAAAGATGTTTCTATCTAAATATTGAATAATGATGCAGAGTTAAGATTTTCTATATTATCATGCATCTAGCAAGCAGTATTTATAACTAATACTGCCAATACTGCTTAATTTCCCAAATCAAAACAAATATAACGTCAAACAGTTTCCTATGTAAATAACTTTTTTTCCCAACATTATACTTTCCTTTTATATTCACTAAAACTTAGACAGCACATCAAAGTAAGGCAAAGAATGATAAAAAGCAGCAAAAAAATCATTAATATTAATGATGTTACACCAGCATGTTTTTGACAGTACATCAAAAGGCTTGATGGCTGATATCCATATACTTACTTCTCAAGAACAGGTGGTATGACAAGCTCTGGTGTGAGGAGAGCCAGGTTCTGAAGAGCGTACGCTGCATCTGTACTGTCAGTTTTACTGCAAATCACCAGGAGAGGGCAGATGAACAGTCGTGCACATGCAATGCAGCGACAACAACAACAACAACACACGTAGACAGCTAATCACAGATGACCTGTCTTTGTCCAGATTAGGCAGAGGCCGAGGATGCGAAGCGACTGAACTCATTAGCGAGACACAGCAGTTAGATAACTGGCAGGCAATTATTCAGATGGTGTGTTTGTTGGCTGTTTACATAGTTACAACCCAGGGAACATTGATATGATGACTTGAGACACCAAAGCAAACACAATATGACTCATGAATTTGTAACACCTTTTGTCTTAAGCCAGTTTTAACCTTGATGTTTGGAGGTTTTAGGGATCCAAAGGCTGACCTGCCGATCTTCATATTAGCTGGACACTTTTGGTAGCTGTGATATTCGAAACAAAAGCAATGTTATCATCGAGGCAAAAAGGATAGTTGGAAGATCTATTCTATTCCAAATCTATTTGTGAACCTGAATTTTGGCTCAAAAAAATAAAAGAAAGTCTGGAGAAATTCTGGTCATTAAACTCCGGTGAGCAAGACCGTTAATTGGCTCAAACTATGCAACAGACTGCTCACACCAACACCCACAACGACACCTATGGTAACTATTTCTGCATGAGTGGATATCATTTCTATCGGCCTTCCCACACAGGGTCGCTTGCACTGTCTTTGTTTTAAATGTCATGTTACAAACTATTTTTACAGAGTGGCTCTACCTAACATCTAATATAATCACTATTTATTCTTTGTGGGGGGGCTTTTCATTAATGCTCATTTGTTTGTTTCCGCTGTTTTGACTTTTTTTGCTCATAATTTCCTGTTGTACTATTTGTTTGGTGCTTTTTTCGTACGCTTGGCTTTAAAAGCCGCTCGTGTTGTTTTGCTGTGTTTCATGTTCATAGCAATTAGCACAGCTTGATTATTTTCTCGCTTGCTTAATGATAGGAAGTTAATATTTTGTTAGTGTAGTGATCCAGCTGTTGGGAGAAAAAATGTCCAGATTTATGGAGAAGTCACTGTATAAGCTTATCAAGTCAAGTCAAAATTAGGAACAGCATGTGAGTGTGTGTATTGGTATGCCTGTATTTACATCTGTACTGTAGCCCTATGCATGCACACATGTATGTATCACAAGTGAACTGTGTAGAAAAGCAGTTTAAAGGGGACCCATTATGCTTTTCCTTTTTTCTGTCATTTTTACATCATTACAGATGTTCCTATTTAACATAGTCAAAGTTTCAAACACTGAGGTAAGCACATGTAGTCCCTGGGAACCAGTGGCTTGGACTTCAGACTACTCTAAACATCCACTTTCATACAGCTCTTTTCAGTTCTTGTCTCTCTTTGAAGCCCCACCTACTTGCTGTTCTTTTGGCTGTAAGGGGCAGCCAATCAGAAGAAGGCATTTAAGCCAAAACAGCTTGTTTCAGACAGTGGATGAACTGAGGGGCAGAACCAAGCTCCAGTATAAGAAAATAGGGATCATTTTGAATAATGAATAAAACAATGCTAGTGACAGTAATAGCTCCTATTTAAAGCCTTCATTTGGGCTAACAGCCACCAGAGTGCAGTACCTGAACATAGCCAGAAGGGCGGCTCCAGTGAGACTGCGGGTGAACTCCTGCAGATCGGCATCTGTTAACTGTTGATGCTCAGGGACCAGTGTGATCCAGCAAGGGGAAGCGTGGCGTTCCCGGTGCACACGGCGCACAACGCTCGCTGGAAGACGCTGAAGCAGCCTCATCAGTCGAGACTGCATACACACATTAGACATAAGAATTATCACCCAGAGCCACATTCACACAGTCTGCTGTGAGCAGATCTGAGATTTCCTTCTGTTATTAATCTGCTGTGTAAAGAGAGCCAGCCAAGTCCTGAATGACAGGCGATAAATCAAATGAGGAACCGAAGATGGAGTTGCACATGCATGCGAGTGAGAAGAAGAGGCTTACCTGCCAGCGACCGTGATTGGATGGATGGTAGAAGGACGCAATGCTGTTGAAGAGGCAGGTCAGCTCTTTCTGTGCAGGGTTTCCTGGTCCACCCTGCAGGGGTATATAAAAGAGCAAAGTAATCAGCTGCAATGAAATGTAAATGTTTTTTTCTTACACATTTTGCCAGGAAAATCTAAAGACTGCGTACCAGAAGTGCTGTCACCCACAACACTATGTATCCAATGTCATAGGAGTTGGTAAGATACCGAGGTGACACCATCTGACTGACCCCAACTGGAAGGTTCAGACTTCGCAGGATCCTGGTGAAGATCTATCCAGACATGCACATACACAAACAATAGTTCCACTGCTCTCACACAGCCCAGGAGTTCCCAGTAAAACACATTTACGGGAACACTTGTATACACACATAATTCTGCTAATGACTCACTGTGGGAATATAAGGGGTCCAGTCCACGTAGCCTATGTTATCATTGGCAAGGCGAGCAAACAGGTTCACTAAGTGCTGTAAGGGAACATTAGGCAAACATTCACTGTGAGGACAAAGGATGTTTCCACAAGTGAAATGTGTCATCAAAAAAAAATGGAAAAAAAGGAGATGAGATGGTGAAGAAGAGAGGAGGAAAGCCAGGCCGCTGTGGCCCATGAGGCTGAGTTGAAGCCAAAATGGAAAATCTTATCTGCGTGCTGAGTGGAAACTGACAATCCTTTAACAACATTTCAATCATCGCCATCGGGAAATGTAGAAATCTGTGTCATTTGGAATTACTCTTCACTTTTAGAAAAATGGAAAGCTGCATGATCCATCACACAATAAATTAAAAATCTTTTTAAAAATCTGCCGCTTGGTGTGACAGATTTAAGAAGAAATTTGAGAGGTGGAATTTTCATTAATTTTGACTTCGCTGTGGCTTAAAGAATTCCACTTTCAAGCCAGTGAACAGTTTTTAAAACTAAGTGTCAAATGATTTCAGAAAGAGCAAAAAGTGCCTGAGGTATTGAACGCATGTGTGTGTGTGTGTGTTTGTGTCTTACCCCTTCCCAGCTTGGCTGATTTTGCAACGACATCCAAAGATTCATTAATTCATCAAACCACAACCTGAAAACACACACATATGAAGAAAACAGACCATTACACTCACACCCAATGACACATACACCTGAGGCTTTATCCCCCTCATCAATCTCAGGTTCCCCAAAATATGAACTCATTCGCTCCCCTCTATATTCTGGATGAGAAAGAGAAAAAAAAACTGAAGTGGAAAAATAGAGTATTAAAGATGATGTATTGTGGAAACTGTGCAGAAAGTACTTATGAATCCAAGAATAAATCCAGACAAATAGTTTGCAAAGGAGTGAATGAACTAAAGAATGCACTGAAGGCTTTGAAGAGGCTTGGTAGCTGGAACATGACCGTGAAGAGTGCAGAGAAAGAGGGGCAAAGATTTTCCAAAAAAAGCAAAATATTAGCAAAACAAAGAGAGCAAGGAAGCACTGCTGATGCAAGAGGAACACTATTCATTAAAGCTCCCAGGAGCAAAGGTGTAAATGCTTACAGAGCCTGAAAATGTGGCTATACATGACTCTTAAGGCAATGCATTTTGAACATTACAAGAAAAAGCCAAATCCCTTAAATGCTGAGATTTCCTAACAAGTTAAACATATTGTACCTCTTTGTGTACCCTTTGTGTCAGCTCTGGCTCTGACAAGCTGTACTTGGAGGATAACACTGTTTCAAACCAGAGCCATTCAACTTGGCCCACTTACTGGAAGCCCTGGCTGTGTTCCTCCGGGGGCATGATGGTAGGCAGGAACAGCTCCATGTTGCTGATGGCCTTCTGCATGACCACGTCAAACACACACAGCAGGGGGCGCCACTCATCCAGCATCTCTTTGGTGGATGATGCAGGGAAATACCTAAGAAAAATCATTAAAAGATACGCAGAAACACACATATAGCAAAGACAGACATGAGCACAAATAGATGCAGACAAGCAAAGATGGCTAAAGGTGCAAATATACACACTGATCTACAGTACATAGCTCAACTGAAGATCAAAGCAGCACATTATCTGCTGCCCAAATTACGTGATCACAGAGGATGAGACTTACAGTCTGCAGCTTTTGATCAAAGCTTTCAAAATGTGGTCCACGGAGCTGCAAATAAGCACAGAGAGGAGGTGTGAGCGTGTGCGTGTGTCTTAGCTATGCTGTGAGATCCACATGTCCTCATCACGAATAAACAAACCTTCAACATTCAGACCACAACTCAGATTTGTACCAGCTGTGACTGCAAGGCTGGTATTGTTTTCTCTTTATGAGTTTGTGTGTGACTGTGTGTATCTGGCAACAGATTATGTCACACACACAACAGCATCGCAACCAGGCAATACACAGTAACAAAACATAACAGGTATGTACATAACATCCAAACAAAGCCTCACTTTGGTGATGGGTGTGGTCATAGTGCGGTCTGATTACAAGTCAGTACTTTTTCCAAGCCATAAAACAGAACCCAAATCCAAATATAAAATATTTCAAACAGTAAAGCAGGAAGACCTTTGATGGTGATTACACAGCTGTAAGTTTCCAGTGCAGCCACTGGGTGAATTATAAGGAGTGATACTGCTTTTTAATGGAATGCAATATCCACTCCTGAGACACTTAATTCTTTGTGGTAAAGATTTAACAAGGTGCTGGAAAAATTCTTCAGAGATTTCGGTCCATATTAACATGATAGTATCACACAGCCGCTGCGGATTTGTCGACTGCACATCCGTGATGTGAATCTCTTGCTCCACATCCCAAAGGTGCTCTATTGGATTGAGTTCAGGGACTGTCACGTTCAAGAAGCCAGTTTAAGAGGATTTGAGCTTTGTGACATGGCATATTATCCTGCTGGAAGCAGCCAAGATGGGCTACACTATGGTCACAAAGGGAAGGACATGGTCAGCAACAATACTCAAACAGGCTGTGGTGTCTCATCGATCCCCAGTCGGTACTAAGGGGCCCAAAGTGTGCCAAGAAAACATCCTCCACAACATTATATCACCATTCTGCTCTCTATATGACACAGGGCAGAATGGATCCATGCTTTCTTTTTTTTTTTATGCCACCTGAATGTTGCATCAGAAACTGCGACTCGTCAGATTAGGCAACGTTTTCCCAATCTTCTGTTGTCCAACTTTGGTGAGCCTGTGCAAATGTAGAGTGACATTGGGTGTGGTCTTCTGTTGCTATAGCTCATGTGGTTTGATGTGATGTGCCTTCTGAGATTCTCTTGTGCATGCAAGAGAATGCATTTTCAACCAGAGAATTGCCATTCACTGTCTTTTTTCTCTTTTTCAGACCGTTCTCTGGAAACCTCAGAGATGATTTTGTGGGAAAATCCCAGTAGATCAGCGGTTTCTGAAATACTCAGACCAAGCCATCTGGCAACACCAACCATGCCAGTCTCTAAGTCACTTTTATCACCTTTCTTCCCCATTCTGATGCTTGGTTTGAACCTCAGCAGACTGTATTGGTCATATCTACATACCTAAATAGATCGAGCTGCTGCCATTGGATTACCTGATTAGATAACTGGTGTTAAAGAGCAGTTGAAGATGTGTACCTATCAAAGTGGCCAGTTAGTAACCGGTGCAAATGGAGTGAAAAGCCTTGGCTACAGTCTATGTTCTTTAGGAAAGGTTTCCTAACCTTTCCTAAAGAAGGTTGGGAAAGGATGTTACTGGTCCAGCACAATACCTCAGTAAAACAACTGTGATGCTGGTAGGTACTGTCGTTATGATCAGTGTAGTCTATTAATGTCGAACATATACCTGTAGGCCAGAAACCACAAAGAGTCTAATGTGGCCCACTGGATGATTTTGCAGAGTGTAAAAAGCACAGATATGGAAGATATCATAATAGGATTGTCACTGTATGGATGTTTATCATGAGAATAGTTCTCTGAAGTGTTAATGTCAAAACTGGAGGGTCGAAGTCTGTTGACTTTTGTAGGCGTACTACCAAAAAAATTAAGAATTACACATTGCCTACAACACTACACTGGTTAAATCAAGTGGTTTAACTTACAGTAGTCTTTGTTTGTAACTACAACAAACTGTTCAGTGTGTACTTGCAGTTCTTGAGAAAGGGAAAAAATATTTTTTAATAGGTGATTATGAAAAGGTTTTAGGAGCCTGGCCAATGTGGGATAATCTTGAGCTGGAAGAAGCCAGTTGCCTAAAATGAGTTTGATACCTTCGGTTCAGAGAGCCCAGCAAGCTGTTTCTCATTGTTTCTACTCCCTCACCCTTTTTCCCAGTCATGGATTAGGCCTAGTCCTAGACTAAAGGAGAAATACAATGAAGATCTCATTTGAAAAAAAGTATTTATTCTAGGATTAGGCATAATCCATGTCTCAGAAACTGAGCCTTTGAGTTTGCCGGTTTGCTGGTTTTGTGTTTACTGTTGTAAGTAGCTTCATATTTAACACACAGACATGAAAGTGGCATCAATCTTCTCATGTCATTTTTGGCAGGAAAGAAAGCAGGTTTCCTACTGTGTACGCATTCTTCTTTAATTCAAAACACATATCTTGATACTGAACTTTACCATATGTCACAACAGCTACAATTAAATATAAAGCTTCATACTTAGGGAACCAGATGAGCCCAAGGTGCTCGGTTTTGGAGTAGAAGACCCTCTCGTAGAGATCATAGAGCGGCCGCCACGGCAGCTGGAGGTCATCCCTTGATAGAAGTTCTTTCTTCCTGTTTGAAAAAGAACTCCGTTATCAGCTGTCTGGCCTATTTATAATGCTTTTACAAGGGTCCTGGTAGGTTATTAGATATTTAAGCCTTTGAAAACTCTCTAATAATAATAATGTTATATTGAAGTGAAAGACTACAGGGTGTCTGAAAGAGTCTGTAATCGTGGAGAAAATGAGTCACTGCCTCACAGGCTGCACTCAGCATGATAACTGCCATCTTATTGGCATGTGTGCAAACACAACGCTGTGATTCTTTGTATTCAATAATGCATAACTGGACTGACAGCAGCAGGCATTAGTAATTTGCAGGCGTAGATTCACTTGGTATAAAATACTCATGATCCAACATTCATAACACTCTCCACTGAGAAAAAAATTAGACATGTTTAAGATCTAGCAGTGGGCATAATTGGCTTTCTGCAGGCTAACCATGCATTGACTTTACTTTTTGTTGTTTTCTTTTAAACACCTTGTTAAGCTTTTAGATTGCACAGTAATGGTGTGCCCCTTATGAGAACTCTAAGCTTAAAAAGGAGCCGTTTTTTTAATCCTCCTGAGAACTTCCACTTTGCTCTCTTTGTGCTTTTGTATTACTTTGCTCTTTGTAAAATCACAGTTTTTAAGGGATTGAACCTCAGAAATAGGTTGAGAGTCTGTGCAGTTGAGAATATTCATGATTTCCACAACCTCTAAATCCTCCCCACTTATTCATCTAACAACTATGGAACAAACTCTCAGTTGGGAGATGTGAAAAATGAAGGAAAGAAAAGACAATCGGGAAAATGACGGCGAAATCCAAAAGATGAGAAAAAAAAAGCAGCCTTTTGAGACCTGATGCTCATCTCTCAGCTTTGAAACCTGGCACTTCATATACGCTTAGCCCAGATCTTTCTCTTTTCATCTAATGGAAAACACTCAGACAAATGACGTCTACATTAAGAGGCTGTTTTGTGATGGATGTGAAAATCCTGAAAACAACTGGTGACAAATTGGAAGTGATTAATGTGACCGTCTTGGAGAAAACCCTACTGTCGCTGGAGAAGTGACAAATCTGATCTGAGAGACAAAAGCATCGCTTAAAGAGTAATAAATGTTAAGCCAGCATGCTTTATTGTCCCTTGTACTTACTTTCAGAGTGTCTGATTGAGTGCATTTGTGCGTGTAAGGACATTTACACTTCTGCTCTATGGTTGTAAGGTATTAACACAATATACCAACCAAGTATCAACATTTTACGCTACTTTAAACTTCCACTTGACATTTCAGAGGATTATCTGGTATTTATTGGCATCTGGGAAACACATAAGAGCAAAGGAGATGTTTAGCTGAGATCCTTTGTTCTGTTTCATAACCATTTATTGACAAAGGGCAGATTTAACTTCTATATTTTAAGTTCAAATTTGTGATTTTAAACCCAATGGGTGAAAATTTTGAGCTTATTTATCATTATTTATTTTTTAATAATTGATTTGTGATTCAGGTTCAGGCTCAGACACAGATGCAGCATTTTCTAAAATGATTTGATTTGATTTTTTTCCCCCCTCGGCTCTGCAAATGCTTTGACTCATCAAATGACTGTGTTACAAATGGCATACAAGTAAGTGCAAAATTTCACTTTAACATGTCACACCCCTTATGGCGCAGTGATGTTTACCAATCGTACGGCTTTCTGTTCTCATTTTACTAAAACAAAGAAAAATAGAGGATCATGCAGAGGAGTTAAGCTTTCTCCTCAGCGTGATGGTGGCTTTCATTGCCATAAAAATGCTGTACAATACTTATCATATGGAGTATATGTATTTCTGGCATGTTTTATCATGTTTGTTTTACTGTGCAGCATTGCATCTATTCTTCTTTCCATCTAGGCCCTGAAACTCATCTTCCCATGCATTGCATTGAAAAATGATCTTTTTTTCAGATGCAATTTGTAAGTGCCATTACACACGAGTTGCCTCCTAATACGTGTTCATGGAGGCAAACGGTCTGTCGACAGTTAAATTCATCATAACTCTTTTAATTTCAAACCAATATTCAGCTCGTTCTGTTTGGTATTTTTTCTGAGAGGATTTTATGATTTGCCATGACCCCCCCCCCCACCCCAACATCCCCATTTAAATTTGTGTACATTTGTGTTCACACCCACTTGAGAAGCTGAATGAGCAGCCTGGCATAGCTCTGTATCATGTGTGGCTCCAGGTTTGGGAGCGTGACCAACTCATAGAGCAGCTTGATGAAGAGGATGTGGTCATCTTTGCTGAACCTGCGGCCGTACAGCTTTAGAAACCTAAGGGTGAGAGGGGACACTGAGCGAACAGACGATCACTTCCTACTTCCTACACTTAACCCATATTCTGAAACAGTGAATAGGCTTACACAGCTACAGTGTACCACTGTCTCAACACCAAACCTAATCTATTGAATTTGAGCTTATGCCAAGTCACACAGTGAATTAAGGTTCGGCCTTTAATTAAAGTTATAAGGCAGAACACTATGCCCTGATGTCCTCTTAAGGCAGACAGGTCAATAACACCAAGTAGCTGCTTCTTTAAATGCTTCTGTGCACTAACATTCCTGGAACTCCACACTTAAGAATACAGCAAAGGACACTTTTAAAGTTTTTCCACCTCTAACCACAGACAGATTGCAGTCTATTCCAAATGTAACAATCGAATGTAACAATCTGATGAACTTTGCTTAACTCTGTCACAATTTTATTTTAAGATGCAGGCCATTGTTAAGCCCACTGTTATGAATCTTTGGCTATGGGTTAAGTTACCTTTGGGTAGTCTAATCATACGCCAACCTTGCTTCAGTACTTACGAGAAAAGTTTCCTGGACCAGAAAGCGACCCCGGGCCACAGCTCTCTGAGGAGGACAGCTCTGCACAGGTTCGCTTTGATCTCCGCCAACAGTTCCGTGGCCTCCCGGTCCAACCGGTCAGAGTAAGGCAGCAAGCCATTGTACACAATCTTCTTCTGAGGAATAAACTCAGCCATATCCCTGCCCACAGTCATTTCCGCTGTCATACAAGTCACTTTTCTGTTGAAACTGTGTGTAAAATGGTGAAGAAAACCTTTTTGTTGTGCCTCCTGGGAAGTGCGCAGCCGAAGTTAGTGGGCATAATCCGCTGTGTCCAGAAGCCGGGCGGAAGGCAGGCGATCACAGAGGAAAGTATGTCACGCTAATTGAGCCGGGCAAAGCCCTGAGCGCAGAGGGGGCCGGTTTCGCTCAGGCCTGCAGTGTCGGGCGCTGTGTCAACTCTCACTTCACACCTTACGGTTGCCCGGTCGCCTTGGGCACATGGGGGGCCGCAGGGTACGCGCGCTGACCGTGACGCACGGCAGGGGTTTGAGGGAAATGAGGTGCTACCGGTTGCTAGAAAGGGCGCATTACTCTGAGGTCAAGCTTTGATTTCAGCACCACCGAGTCTAATAACAGAGGCCTTTGATATATGAAGACCTTCATGCACACTGTGTAAATGACTCGAAAGAATTCAGAAAATCGTCACTCTGGACTACAGATCCCAGAAGCGCGCGCGCTGCAGGCTAATCTGCAGAATATCTGATAAATGGATTAATGCTGTCCTGTTTTACTGACCTGTAAAGCTACTGACCTCGCAGTGATTGTTACTGAGATAAACAAAGGGTTGCACTCTGTCAGGTGAATCAGCACCTATCTATCTGCATGCTACACACTTATTTAACTAAGCAGAAATGAGCTCATATATAAATAAAGGACAGTCTTTAACAAGTCTCATCGTATCATTCATGCCTACCTTTTCTGTCTTATGACACCTTTTATCCCCAACCTTTTCCATTCTTGCTTCACTGTGCACCCGTCCATGTAAATCCTTTTCCTTTAAGCCCATGTAATTCTCTGACCACTATGCTTAGAGTGGGGCGGCAATTGCAGGTTATTGTCTGGCTTGCCTGGCACTGAAGTTTCTGCTCACAGCAAGGACTTAGACTATAATGCAGAAGCCCTTTCAGTTCTCTGGTCTAGTTACTGTTGGAGAAATGGGGCAATTGCTGCAACACCACCTCGCTTTTGTTAAGCTGCCTGATTGCATAAAGTGCCCTGTTTCTCATCCTGCCTCAATCTTATTAAAGGTCTTCTTGTTGCTTTCAGTACTACCTTCTGGCGATAGCCCCTGTAGCCTTCAATCAGTTTTTCTGAGACCATAGTGGATGCCCTCTTTAAAACTATTTTCTCCCCATAAACACAGTGTAAGACTGACAGAGTCAGGACTTTGAGACAGATCCCAGAACAGAGTGTGCCTTCCGCACAGCATATCACTCCAAGAGTGTCACGCTAGACTCTGCCAAGTAATCTCACCCAACTCTTTACCTTTTTCTATCCCCTCAGATCTTATTACTTTTGGGCTTTTTCTGACTCCCAGAGCAGTGACAGCACCTGCTTTCACTGTCTCCGTCACTGAACCACTTCCAGGAAGAAACATGGTCTCTGTTCTTATTTGTTCTTCGCTGTGATGTTTCTAGGTATCTGGAAATAGAAAATTTGTTGGGATTTTGTGTGAGTGTGTTTGTATGGGCACAGGCGCATGCATGTGTGCACACACATCTGTGAGATTCATTAGTCCACAAGTGGAGTGTACAGATGGAAAATGTGATTCAGGATGATGATGCCTTTTTGACTCAGCAGGGAGAAGACCAAACAGAGAGAGATCCCAGCCGAAGTAGATGTTTTTGTATTCCATCAGTTTGCTCATAGTTCACAATCTTCTGCACACAGCACTTCCAAAAGCACACACATGCAAACACACACACATCAAGCCTCTAATTTTTGCAAAGGATTTATGGTAATGCCAGTTTTCTCGCTGCTAAAATATTGGAAAATTTGTGCAGCCAGTAACAGTGTGTGTTTGTGTCTGTGTGCCTGTTTCGGTGTGTGAGTGTGCGCATTCGTGCATGCAAGTCTCATTTTGGAGAGTGAAGAGTGTAAATGATGTGTCTGGGAAACCTGCATCCAGACGTCAACACACACACAGACACAGTTCCTTCCATCCAGCTGGGTTCCTCGCTGGGAGATATGCAGCCTAGTTCATCGCCAGACACACGGGTAAAATATGGCCCCTGCTCCTGCCACACATACACACACATACACAGACACACACACTCTCAAACAAATAACACTGTTAGAGCTTTCTCCCGAACTAACAAAGCTGTCTGCATGTTTCTTACTCAGATTACTCTCTTACCAAACCCATCCCTTTTTTCTTTTCTTTGGATGATTCAGTGACAAATTACTGAGTGAACTGTGCTGGTGATATTCACTCTGGATACCAAGGTGAGAAGATAATAAAGAAGGGAAGCAATCAAGGAAAAGGAAAAGGAGACATTCCACTACAGCCCCTGTGGAGCTGCAGCAGGGACGAGCCTACTGGCTGTGATTTCTAGTCAGGAAAGGCAGAGGAGCAAGGAGAACGCAGGTATGCATGGTTATTTCTCTCTTTTTGTGCCTCTTTTTCTTTTATTTCCTATGCCTCAGATCTGCTTGGATTCTATATAGGAAGCTACTTTCGATATTTCAAGGTGACTGCATGTGTTATTTATGTGTAAGCAGGAATGGGTTATCTGAGGGGTCTCCTTCAGCTTTTGATATTCCTCTATGCAGCAGGAGTGTGTGCAGGTACCACACATATGCATCAGTACAGTTGCTCTGCCTGTTTCTTTATCATTAAAGCAGAATCGTATCTAAATCTTGAAAAGCCCACACATACTCGTGCCTCCTCCACAGGTGTGGATGGCGCAAAGGTGAGCAACGTGTCATCGCAAATCTGTCTTCATCCGTGTGAGGACCTGGTTGGCTTGCTCACTGAGATCTATGGCCTGCGTGTTGCGACCAACAACCTGCTTGAAGACTTGGATAGAGTAGTAAGATGCATAAAAGCATGCACATTTATCATGGTATTTGTTAAAATTGTGTTTTTTGTTGCCTGATACTACATTATTTTATAGCAGCATGAGCAAGAAGTTAAAAAATATTTAGTAAACAGGTTAAAATGTTGTGTCGGTTTTAAGGTAAAGGTAACTTTAAACATGAACATTTTTTAATATTTTTTTTTTAGATTATTTAAACCAGTAATTGCCCATTTCCAATAACACTATGTGTTTACCAAGGTTGTAATATACTTTTTATTCTGTGTCGTCACAGAAAAGTTGACAGAATTTAAATTCTGAGAGTAATTCTTTTTCCAGTGCAAATGGCACAAATAACAGGACAAAAATAACCAAAAAGAGGGAAAAAAAGGATTTTCTGGCAGGAAGCACTGTGGTCTGTGGCAAACGCTTTTGGAGAAAAAAACCAAAAAACCAAAAAAAAAAACAAGAGGAAATCTCACCACAGATGTGGCCCACAGTAGTTTGGCTGGTCTCATTCAATATAAATACATAATAAGACTTTCTTATTTGAAAAATGTATTTAGTTAATTTTAGTATTTTCAGTCCAAAGAAAATGAAGAGATGCGGATATCTTTGGATGAGCTCAGTAACAGACACGGCAGCGGTACCAGCAGTGGCAATGGGAAAGGCAATGGGAGAGGCAACGGGAACAGCAACAGGAGCGGCAGCAGCTACGGCCGTGGCCACAGCAACGGCAATGGCAATGGCAATGGGAGAGGCAACGGCAACGGCAATGGCAACAGCAGCAGCAGCAGCCACGGCCGTGGCCACAGCAACGGCAATGGCAATGGTAATGGCAACGGCAACAGCAGCAGCAGCAACCACGGCCGTGGCCACGGCAACGGCAATGGCAGAGGATATGGCAACGGCAACGGGAACGGCAATGGCAGCAGCAGCAGCCACGGCCGTGACCGCAGCAATGGCAGTGGCAACAGCAGCGGTAGTGGCAATGGTAATGGCAACGGCAGTGGCATCAGCAGCAGCAGCAGCAGCAGCCACGGCCGTGACCGCAGCAATGGCAGTGGCAACAGCAGCGGTAGTGGCAATGGTAATGGCAACGGCAGTGGCATCAGCAGCAGCAGCAGCAGCAGCCACGGCCGTGACCGCAGCAATGGCAGTGGCAACAGCAGCGGTAGTGGCAATGGTAATGGCAATGGCAGTGGCATCAGCAGCAGCAGCAGCAGCAGCCACGGCCGTGGCCACAGCAATGGCAATGGCAATGGCAATGGGAACGGCAACGGCAACGGCAATGGCAACAGCAGCAGCAGCAGCCATGGCCGTGGCCACAGCAACGGCAATGGCAATGGCAATGGCAATGGCAACAGCAACAGCAGCAGCAGCAGCCACGGCCGTGGCCACAGCAATGGCAGTGGCAACAACAGCGGTAGTGGCAATGGTAATGGCAACGGCAGTGGCATCAGCAGCAGCATCAGAAGCAGCCGCAGACGTGGTGATGGTGACAGCAGTGACAATGATCTTGACAGAGACAGAGACAGTGAGGCGTGGTGCGTGCAGGATGGACGAGTGTACGAGCAGGGGGAGGACTGGGAGGTTGACAGCTGCACCTCCTGTACTTGCCAGGTTTGTGCTGAACAAATCTATTAACTACAATAACACACTGGCAGAATTTCCTGGGGAAATACCAGGCAAGCATTTGACTGAATGAAGGATTTATAAGAGATAGAGAGCAGATATTAACATCATCATCTGCAACAGCAAAGTTAAATGGAAAATTATAAGTGACCATCTTTATCATTAAATTAATCTTCAATGTAGCTGTAGGTTTTTATACATAAGGACTCTGGTCTTAGTCTTGACTGCTGCAACTTATTATTGTTTTGTTTTTGTTTTTTAGTTTTGATCAGATCCAGGCTACATTTTTCCCCCTGCTTCAGTCTAATACTTAATAAAAAGCAAATATGTAGCATTTTTAAAATGTCCAACTGTTCCTTTAAATGATGTTTACTGATTGGGGAAGTTTCACTTGTATGCAATGTGGTTTCATTTATTTCCAGAAGTTCTATATTTTATGCATGCTTCATCCTCCTCTCTACGTCTGTTTCTTTTTATAAAAACCATTATTTTTGTTGAGGATGGGATGAAGGATTAGCCTGACTTGTTATGACTCATGAAAACATACCATTCCTTGCAAGAACTGGCATTCAGCAAAACATCTGGATTCAATAATGTGATATTGTTAGAAAATCTAAATGTATCAACACTGGACTGTCTTGCCAGGATGGAAAGGTGGTTTGTCAACAGGCGTCATGTGCTCCTGTGTCCTGCATCAATCCGTCTTTTGTCGATGGAAGTTGCTGTCCTGTCTGTCTTAGTGAGTATCATTTTTCTGCAGCTGGGATTTTGTCTTTACATGGATGCCAAGATTAATAAATATAATAAAAACACAACAACAACAACACATGTCTGTTGTCTGTATGTAATAAAGATGATGAAGATGGCTGGTCCCCATGGTCTGAGTGGACCCACTGCTCCGCCACTTGTGGACGTGGAGGGCAGCAAAGGGGTCGATCCTGCAATGGTATCATGCCGTTCTGCTCTGGCCCGTCAGTCCAAACCCGCAGCTGCATGATGATGAAGTGTGACCGCAAGGGTAAGGCATCACTCTCCACATCGGATCTGTCACCTGTTTCAGCTTAATGCTCTTTGAGTGACTGACTGAGCCAAGTCCTATTCAAGACAGTGAACTGGCAATTCCCAGACAGCGAAAATATGAAACCTCAGACAAATGGAGATCGTAGAGATTCTAATCGTAATTGGAAACATGTTTTGTTCTCTGTACGCTGCCGAGCTGTAGCGGTGGTCTGACTTTCTTCTGTCTTTATTTGCCTAGTGCGTGCTGACGGGAACTGGGGCCTTTGGTCTCCTTGGTCTGCATGTACAACCACATGTGGAGAAGGAAACATTACACGGGTCCGTCTGTGCAACAATCCTCCACCACAGAAGGGGGGCAAGGGGTGCACAGGTAGCGCCATGGAGACACAACCTTGCAACAACACGCTCTGCCCGAGTAAGTACGAGCGCACAGCTGCACATTTGAAACTGCTCATACGCATTAAAAGTGGCTCAAAGGTAAATGATGCATTTCGGTGTAGTTGCTGGAGGCTGGACGGCCTGGACTGAATGGTCAGTCTGTTCAGAGACATGTGGCGGGGGCCTCATGAGTCGCCAGCGAGAGTGTGTGAGCCCCGCCCCTCAGAACGGTGGGAAGCCTTGTGCTGGAGATGCTGTGGACTATGAAGGATGTAACAAACAACCATGTCCTTTAGGTAAACCTTAACCTTGTCCAGCTGTACCAACTAATGTTATTCTACATGCAGGCTAAGCCTCATATACATAGAGAACCTTAATCCTATTTTATTGGAGAGAACATGTTTTCAAACAATTGAGGATTAAGAAATAATATCCTTCACTGTTTGTTCTGCTTTATTCAATTACCGAGGCTTAGGATAGAAAAGAGAAATGATTCAAATATGAATTCCTTCAGAATCATTATGGTGCAATTGACCCACACTTGAACAATTTGCTTTGTGATTAAGTGTAAAAGACTTAATCACTTTTATGTGTAAATTTTTATGCATTTCAGATATGTGCTTGCTGTCAAATCCTTGTTTTCCTGGGGTTAAATGCACAACGCATCGCGATGGATCATGGGAATGTGGACGCTGCCCGTTGGGTTTCAGTGGCAACGGCACTCATTGTGAAGATGAGAATGAGGTAATGAGATTAGACACAGGATCACACTACACAATATGAGCGCAACAATGGCTTAACTTTGCTGATGCGTGGCGTAGGAAAGGTCCTCCTCAAAATTCCTTAGCATAATGCTGCATCTCATTGATTTTCAGGGGGTTATCTTTATTTCGTTTTAGTGAATTGTGGCCCAACTTGACAAGGTCAGCAGGGCCATTTCCAGTGATGGTAATTGCCTCCCTGTCAGTTGGTTGCATATGTTAAAGTGTCTCTATAACTATGGAATGAATTATTGGGAAATCTTTAGACCTTATGGCTCCCAGATGATGCATCCAAATAACATTGGTGACCCAGATTTTTCCTCTAATACCACATTTGTCGTTTTGATTTAAGTGACAAGACAGCTAGATGAACTACCATCAATTTTGGTACTGATATTCATATTCCTCCAGAGATTAAGAACTTTCATCAGTCATTAACTTTTTGCCTGGTGGAATCGTTTTGTCAAAACTTTAATTTTTCCGATACTTATCTGAAGCGCTAATGACAATTCCATAAGTCAGTGGACTCATTTTTAACTTCTCTGACTTAGTAACCATTGAAATATTCTGTAGTCTGATCCTGACAAAGTGATTTTCTTTCAACACGCGTAACACCTTTGTACAATTCATGTTTGATATGCTGAACATGGATAATCTCTCAACCTCCATCTCTTCAGTGTGAAGTGGAGGGAGTGTGTGTTACACAGTGCATAAACACGGACCCTGGATTCTACTGCCTGCCCTGTCCGCCGCGCTATAAAGGCACTCAACCGTATGGCCTCGGTCTGGATGAAGCCCTGAAAACCAGGCAGGCAGGTGTTTTTCTCTTTGCTTTGACCTGCAATCATTAACCGTAGAGACTTTTGGATTCTCAAAGAGCTCCTCTGTTTGTAGGTGTGTGAACCGTACAACCCTTGCAAAGACAACACACACACTTGCCACAAGTATGCTGAGTGTATATACCTTGGCCTGGCGTCTGAGGTCTTGTACAAGTGTGTGTGTGCGGTGGGGTTTGCTGGCGATGGCTCCCTGTGTGGTGAGGACTCTGATCTGGATGGCTGGCCCAATAATAGATTACCCTGCAAGCAGAATGCCACCTATCACTGTGAAAAGGTAAGATATCTACTTCAGTGTGAGCTAAAATCATTCAGACTCGTTGAGAGATACCTGAGCTGCATTCTGGTTGGATACCATTAATCTTTGTTGTGACTGGCTGCAGGATAATTGCCCCATGCTGCCAAACTCTGGACAGGAAGACCTGGATGCGGACGGACAGGGCGATGCCTGTGACCCTGATGATGACAATGATGGCATCACAGATGAAAGGGTGAGACAAAACAACTTTAAAGTCGCCGTGATCGAAAACAGGTGTGTCTTGCCGTATGCAAACATCCATGTGAATGTGTGTTTTTTTGACACAGGACAATTGCCCGCTGATGTACAACCCTCGGCAGTTTGATTCTGACAGGGATGGGGTTGGGGACAGCTGCGACAACTGTCCATTTGAAAGCAACCCTATGCAGACAGACACTGACAACAATGGAGAGGGAGACGCCTGCAGCATCGACATAGATGGAGACGGTAAGAGCAACTCATTGTACCAGGCCTTGAATGTGCAGCTAGTCTGCTTGGAATCAGGATCAATTGGTGGTAATAAAGTGACAGTGCTGGCAGTGTAATAACTCAAAAAAAGTAGATATGAACTTGAAAATATAGATGAAATTGAATTTACCGAAACATAGCCTTGATGTATATTATTTGTCTGGTTATGTTCACAAAAAAAAAAAATCAGTCTAAAGGCTGTGTATGTGTGTGTGTTTCTGTCTATTCTTTCAGAGGTTCTGAATGACCGGGACAACTGTCCTCTAGTCTACAACACCGACCAGAGGGACACAGACCTGGATGGTGTCGGAGACCAGTGTGACAACTGTCCACTTCTACATAACCCAGACCAGGTTCTTGAAAAATTCAAAAGTTTTCCAACCTTTTTTTCTTCTGACTTACTCCCAAAACCCTGTCAGATGAATCTACTAATCTGTTTATGAACATACCTTTTATATTTAAATAAGTGCATTTGAGCTAATTTTAAAGTTAGATTTGGACTGCCTCCAGTTTACTTTAAACTCTTTGTGATTATATTATATTATATTGCTTACAATTCATTAGTTACAGTAAGAAAACTTCGTCACCCATTAATCAACTACATTTAGTTACTATTATATTTAAAAACTCTTCATTAAATGCTGCTACCACACGTTAGCTAATGTTTAGAAAGCTATTTTGTTTATTGATGCTTTGAGCTAGCAGTTCCAACTGTGAGACATGTTTTAGTTAATTATTTCCAACTTTTCATTTTAGAGAAATATTTACTTTTTATGCTTAATTAATAATTTTAACTGATAATTCATACTATTAGCTAACACTTGTAACTGGTCGCCATATTTTTAGCTTATCATTTCCAGCTTTTGGTGTCATGGATGATGATGAGTTGGGCTTGTTTTGCCCAAATCATAGGGTCTGGTCACCTTATTGAGTCAACCATGAACAAATATGTATAAAATAACAAAGTATTCTAGAATCAAATGTAAGCCTATCTCTCCAACAGTTAAAGCTTGGCTGGAACTGGGCCATGCAACAGTATAATGATCCCAAGCACAGCAGTAAATCTACAACAGAAAAAAGTATCTAGGTAGTGCTATAGTCCCAAAACTCAACTTGATTGAAATGCTGAGGTAGGACCTTAAGAGAAACCGTAAGATTTAATTTAATTTAATTGTGACTTCTTTTTTATTTATTTATATATTTTAGCTAATTTCTCATCTAATCCCCAGGCTAATACAGAAGTATTCCCTGCACTGAATAAATAATGCTGTTTGTAGTGCCCTAAAACATATTATACACTACATCCACATGTGTTGGCAGCTCGACTCTGACAGTGACCTGGTGGGAGACATGTGCGACGACAATGAGGACATCGATGAGGACGGCCACCAAAACACTCTAGACAACTGCCCCTATATTGCCAACAGCAATCAGGCTGACCACGACAAAGATGGAAAGGGAGATGTTTGTGACCATGACGACGACAATGACGGTATCCCCGATGACCGTGACAACTGCAGACTGGTACCCAACAGGGACCAGCTAGACTCTGATGGTCAGTGTTGTTACAGCTGAGCTATCCTATCCTGTAGTCTACCCAAGGAGGCAAAATAGAAAGTAAACAGGGATGTTTCAAATCAATAAAAAAGTGAGCAATTTTTTTTTAAATTTAAAAATAAAATTAAGACCTGATTCCCATTCTAGCCAGTCATAGGTGTGTCAGGCTTTACATAGCTAATATCAAAATACAGACATGAACAAATAGTTTGCTGTCACACAGGGAAAATAACTTGTACAATTTATGATTAATGGATTTTGCAGTCATGAAATAAAATCTTGTGACTATCAGTCCAGTTTCCATTGCTTCAGGTCAAATTGATCTTGGACATCAACATAAACACTTAATGGCTCTCTGTAGTGTAATTAATAAAACTTAAAAGGTTGATCTATCCACCATCATACATGGTTTTCTTAGTACATTTTCATGTTATCTTGTCCAGTTCTTTTTTCCCCCGTCTTGGCAAAAAAATAATCAGGAAAAGTCAAGTTACACTTTTTCTCTTTATTCTTTATTCTTTCAGGTGATGGCAGTGGAGACGCATGCTTTGATGACTTTGACAATGACAGTATTCCAGATGCGTTGGATCCCTGTCCCCTGAACCAGGATATTGGGTCTACAGATTTCAGGAAGTTTCAGGTTGTTTTGTTGGACCCTAAAGGCACCACGCAGTCTGACCCCCTCTGGGTCATCCGCAGCCAGGGTACAGAGCTGCTGCAGATTGCAAACTCTGACCCCGGGATCGCTTTAGGTGGGATTAACCATAAAAAAGACTAAACATATTAGACATATAATGAAAGTGATTAGTCAACATAATAATATTCCTGTCTCTGAACAGGATACGACAAGTTCAGCGCCGTGGACTTCAGTGTCACATTTTATGTAAATACCAACCGAGATGACGACTACGCAGGGATTGTGTTTGCCTACCAGTCAAGTCAACGCTTCTACGTTGTCATGTGGAAACAGGTGCGACCTGAACGCTGACTTTTAATTCTCACTGGCAATAAACTTAAAATACATAAGAGAAAACATTTAACCGTCTCTCTCCACCACATTGATTTTTTTTCTGTAAGCGCAGGTGTCTCAGGCCTACTGGGAGACAAAGCCAACCAAAGCTTTCGGCACTGCTGGAGTCTCAATCAAACTGGTCAACTCAAACACAGGACCAGGGGAGTATCTGCGCAATGCTCTGTGGCACACAGGAAACACTAGACACCAGGTTAGAATGAGTAAACTCATAAATCTGCCACCTTTTTATTGTGCTTTCAGTATCATAAAAAATACAAAGAAAATCTTATCTTAAAAGATAAGACACTTTCTGAAAATGAAATTGTTTGGCGCAGTAAACATTAGATACTCTGGTAAATATGATTGTCCTCCGTGGCGCCTGAATATATGTTTCAGGTCAGAACTTTGTGGCACGACCCCAATAAAATTGGCTGGAAGGACTACACACCCTACCGCATGCACCTCATCCACCGACCCAAGACTGGGTTTATCAGGTACAAACCATAATGTAAAGTGTCACCACAACTGTGATTTGATTTATTATGGATTATTGATTCTTGAAAGAGGCAGTGACCCCAGAATATGCAGCATATATTCATTTCTGACAGAAGATATTGCTCTGTGAAGTAGTTATACTTCTGGGTTTTTCCATGAAAGATCAGCGAATCCTCCCACCTGACCCACTCAGAATCAACTTAAAATATGATTAAAATACAGCTAGAAGATTATTGGTATCAAAATGTAAGAAAAAGAGACTTTGATATCCCGTAACTTGTTTTGACCAGCAACCTATCCCACATGATGATTTAAGTATTAAAAGTTTATCCCAAATGCACTTTTTGAAGTTTTCTCTGACACATGTTTCTCTTACTCTACATCATCAACATTTAATTGGGCCAATGTTGCTTTGAAACTATGATATATCCCATGATACTGATGCTCAAAGTTGGTTACAGAGAAAATCATGCTGACAAAAAATGAGATTTGGGCTTTAGATTGTGACACATGGAGTGGGTGTAAAATGAATTTTGCTGTTGTTTTTAACAGAGCTTAGATGTCAGGCCTGAAAATTTCTTGTGGCTAGCCCCTGTAGTCATGAAGTCATGAGGGTTTAGATATGCTAGAACAAAATAATATAATTAAAAAGTGCATCCTTATCTCCGACAGTCATGTGAAAAAGAAAGTTTTTCACGACTCTTTGCATCGTGGCCATCGTGGCTCAAGAGTTGGGAGTTCACCTTGTAATCGGAAGGTTGCTTGGACAGTCTCGGTCATTGTGTCCTTGGGCAAGACACTTCACCCGTTGCCTACTGGTGGTGGTCAGAGGGCCCGGTGGTGCCAGTGTCCGGCAGCCTCGCCTCTGTCAGTGCGCCCCAGGGTGGCTGTGGCTACAACGTAGCTTACCATCACCAGTGTGTGAATGTGTGTGTGAATGGGTGGATGACTGGATGTGTAAAGCGCTTTGTGGTCCTTAGGGACTAGTAAAGCGCTATACAAATACAGGCCATTTACCATTTACCATTCCTGTGAAATAGCTTGTAGAGCCATCTTTAGCAATAATACCTCGATGTTATCATTTTCTGTTTGACTTTATCAGTCTCTCACATCCTTGTGGAGGATTTTGGCTCGTTCTTCTTTACAGTGGTGAATTGGCTCATTGAGGTCTCCGAGCATTTGTTTATGCACAGCTCGCTTAAGGTCTCGCCACAGCATATCAAACAGGTTGACATCTGGATTTTACTGGGCCATTGCAACACCTTGATTCTTTTCTTTTTCAGCCATTCTCCTATAGATTTGCTGGCCAAGCTGTAGGTGTCAGATAGATGGTGTCAAGTTTGACTCTAGAATACTTTGGTATACAGGGAAGCTCATGGCTGACTCAGTGACCGTGCAGTGCCCAGGTCTTTTGCTTTGCTTAATTCCTATGGAAGCTTTAAGGGTGTACTTAGTTTTTCACAGGACTCAATGTATGCAATGTTTTCTCATGACTGCATGAACTTTGATGGCCTGTAATGATTTTTTTCATAGTCTTAGGTAAAATTTTACATGCCTTGATTAGTTACACTTGCACAATAACCTAAGTTTGAAAAAAAAAACCAGCTAATTCTCATGGGGTCAGGCGGTAACTCCTTTCAGATTTGCTTGATCTCATACGGAATAACCATGATAATTAATAATATTGACAATACTGAGATGAAACATTTGTCGCTCGGCTGTTTTTTGTATTTGGAACCTGGATTTAATTTATATTTTTGGGGTTGAGCTATCATAAACAGCTGTCACAGCTGGATTATGATCTTGGAATCCACCAAACATTTAGAATTAGAAAAACAAAGATTGGCAGGTTTCCTCAGGAGAACTCGAGCTCTTTTCTAGTGGAAACAACTGAACATTTACAGCTGAACATTCAGGTATTATTGGCTTGGCTTTTATAGGACCATACCAGTATTTTAACCCAATTACTACCCACGGCATACATTATTACCTATTATTTCCAAGGAAACTTCTTGATTTGAGTCAAAATCCAACTTGGAGGCAGGAATTTTAGACATTTGTGATAGCGGTGAGCATGCCTGTGTATAATTGCATGTATGCTAAACTATTAAAATTAATGTTGTTAGGTAAAAAATAGAAAAAATCTGGGGCATGTTCTTTGAAATAAAATTTTTGTGGCCCAGTTCAGTTCATGTAGGTTTTAGTGCAACAACAATCTGCAGAATGACTTCTTCAATCTGTGGAAATCACATTTGTGTCAGCCTGAAATGTTCTTACACTCGAGGATATCATCAATCTCTAAGAGTTATTTTATGATAACAGTGTAATTCACTTTCCGAGTCCAACCCACTTCTCCTCAACCTGCCACATCTACTTCTGTTTAGTTGTATTTCTCACTAATAGCCTGGATAAAAAACAAAAAAACAACAACAAAATAAAAATAACCCCAGGCTACGAGTTCTCTGTGCTCTGTGCTGTTTATGTGCAGATGGGGAAAACAACATCAGTGCCATAGTGAGATTACCAATCTGGAAAAAAACAGAAGTCAGAGAACAAAGCTGTTATGTGACAAATTTTTTAAAAAAATACTCTTTTTTGATACATGCTGTGGCAGTGCTGCATTCCTGTTACTGAATGACTGTACTGGAGAATGAATGTACAACTGTACACTAAGTGAATGTGAGGCTGAAAAGAAGCTCCTGCTCTTTGACTGTGAAGGACGGATATGTATTGATATTTTGGATACTTGCTCCAAAGCTCCATTGTAACTGCTATGAATATATCTCCAATTGACATCACGTCCTCTGTGATGTCCGTGAAAAAAAAAAAACGTAAAGTATGCAACATCAAGAAAAACGTGAAGTGTGAATTTATAGTAACTTTGCGAAGGACAAGCAGAAAAAGAAGAAGAATAGAAAAGATACCTCAAAAATGTCCTTGATGATACTATTTGAAATTGAAATGCCCTTAGTTACTTTCTGCAGGTTATTTTGCATTTTACTTATGATTTTAACTTAAATTTAATGTGAACATGGTAGTGTTGTACTGCAGCTGATTTGCACTGGGGTGGCTATACTGTGCTTCCTTTGCAGGATGGTGGTGTACGAGGGCAGGGACATTTTGTCCGACTCGGGGGCCGTGTATGACCACACCCTGGCTGGAGGCAGACTGGGACTGTTTGTGTTCTCTCAGGAACATGTTATCTTCTCAGACCTCAGATATGAGTGTAGAGGTAAGACATCCAGCTAACACTTTACATTAAGTGAAACAAAAACGTGCCTTTTTAGTAAAGTCCAAGTGAGGAATGGATCAGCAATGGCCTGATAGTAAATGCTCATTGATATTTCCCTGATAAATCCAACTTCTGGCATTCCACGTGAAAAATAATATTTACTAAAGAACCAACTGGGAGATCCTGTGTTAGTGAATCATTAGGTACCGATGAGTTCATAATTATCCTTGCATTAACAACTTGCCACTGTCCTCATAACTCAAAACTCAAAACAGTAATTACTTACACTGATTACTTGTTGCTCTTTTTATGTAGCTTCAAGGACCAAAGCATACTTCAGTAGTTTCTCATTATTTCAGGTTTACCTTACCATTAATTACCCCCTGTCTCCTGTGATTGTGCACAGATTATTAATATGTTATTATATGACTGGCATGGTAAAGGCAAATTTTAGTGTAAGAAATGTAGGTAAGTTTTTTCTCTAGTAGTTTGTACATTACATTTTTATGGTGTTTGCCTTTCTTATGTTACAAAGAATTAAGTTATTCATTGAAGTGTGTTTGAATGTTGAATACTGAGATACTTGTTGAGAATCCTGCTCTTTTTAAAATTTATTAAGTAATTATGGACTACAGGCAATGGAGGAGTCATGCTGAAAAAATCAGTAACTACTAAGTAACTACTTTGTATGAGGTTTTGCAGCAGTATGTATACAGATAACTGCACTAACTGGTCAGTTCATTAGGTACAATTTGCTTGTACTGGTTTGGACCATCTTTTCCCTTCAGAATTTCCCTAATTCTTCATGACACAGATTCAACAATGTGCTGGAAACATTCCTAAGAGATTTTGACATGATAGTGTGACGCAGATGCTGCAGTTTTGTTCACTGTACATCTACAATGTGAATCTCCCGTTCCATCACTTCACAAACGTGGTCTATTGGATTGAGATCTGGTGACTGTGGAGATCATTTAAGTACAGTGAACTCATGTTCAGGAAACACTGTGGTCATAAAGGAATGGGCATGGTCAGCAACAATACTCAGGTTGGATGTGATGATTAAATGATACTCAGGTGGTAATAAGAGGCCCGAAGATATCGCCTACGCCATCACACCAACAACAACGTGAACTGTAGATGTAAGGCATGATGGATCCATGCTCTCATGTTGTTTACACCAAATTCTAATTCTACCATCCAAGTGTCACGGCAGAAATTGGGACACATCAGACCAGAAAAGAAGTTTTCATCTTACGTTGTTTAACTGCGGTGAGCCCGTGCAAACTGTAGCCTCAGTTGCCACAGGAGGGACACCAAGTGTGGTCTTCTGCTGCCGTAGGCCATCTGCTTCAAGGCTCAATGTGTTGCTCCTCTACATACCTCGGTTTTAACGACTGGTTATTTGATTTACTGTTGCCTTTTTATCAGCTCAGAGCAGTCTGCCATTCTCCTGTGACCTCTGGCATCAACAAGGCATTTTTCTCCAAGAGAACTGCTGCTAACTGGATATTTTCTCCTTTTTTGGACCATTCTCTGTAAACCCTACAGATGGTTGTGTGGAAAATCCCAGTAGATCAGTCGTTTCTGAAATACTCAGACTAGCCCATCTGGCACTAACAGCCATGCCACATTCAAATGCGCTTAAATCACCTTTCTTCTCCATTCTGATGCTCGGTTTGAACTTCAGTGTGTCCTCGTGACCATATCTACATGCCTGAATGCATTCAGTTGGTGCCATGAAATTGGCTGATTAGCTATTTGCATTAACAAGCAATTGAGCAGGTGTGTCTAACAAAGCAGTGAGTGTATGAACTAATTATTACTTAATAACTTATTAATATAATACATCCTATCTGGTTCTTTATTTACTATAAAGTCTTAGGCCAGGAGATATTAGGTAAGTACTGATAAATTTTTCATCATCTATAAGGTCATTCCTGAAGCATTCCTCACTCATTCTTCTAAGCAAGCTTTTGAGTCAGTTAATTTTGTCCTTTATGCTGCTGTGGGTGATGTATAAAACTTGTTAGGTGTATTGTACTTAGCTGAGGTAAAACCTAGAGTAGTTTCCTATGTGACGATCAGGCACCTTTTAAAGGTCACAAGATTAGTATAAGAGAGAAAGAGGAGGGAAGTCCAGCAGCACATAATATTTCTGCATAATTGTACCTTTTGTGCTTTAAACACTTTATTAAATTAATCTTTTTTATAGTGGAACCATCTGAAATGTATTGTCATATCAACAACTGTACAACTGTCAAAAAGTGCAATGTTTTCTGTGTTGAACTTACCTTACCTACTATCACTGCTTCAGATCATGTCTCCACACAGCAGTTCCTAAAAGTGGCTATTTTTCTTTTTGATTCATAGATAACTGAATTATTGTCTCGGGATAATTTGGGAATTCCACAAATATCCACCAGAGAGAGAGAGGATACACCAGACTCAGGCGTTAATCCAGCCAAGACTATCAATTAATGACCATCCTCTATCTGTCAGCTTTGTATGCAACAGTATTGATTTCAGGCTGTCTCATTCACTGTATATTACTGCTCTGACAGCATCTCTAATGACTGTAACTTCTTGTTGCTTTTCATTTTGTGCTTCCCTAATGGCTGTAAATAATTATTTATTGCCAGATGCCAGACATGAGAGGGAAAGATGCAAAGATAAATTGATGATGGAGTAAGTGGAGCACATGTCTGGCGGTTACTTATCAATAAAATGTTTTTTTTTTTAATCAGCTGTTCCTTTTTTCTTTTCTGATGACGCCAGTAGCTGACAGTATGCACACACACGTACACTCGCACACAGGACTGTAGAAACATGGTCTCTAGCGTCTTCTAGTGGTAAAGTTGTTAATTACAAACAACGAGGATTTTAAACGCTGTGATATTACTGTCCACGGGGATATGGAGGAGTAAAAGTGTAAGAAAATGGAAGCACACAAAGTTTAGATAACACATAATTTTATTCAAAAACAGTGTTTGAAATATTTTTTTATAATAATAAACAAGAAAATGGGCTCGGAAAGTATAGGGTGTATCCTAACCCCTATAAAAGATAGTCTTTTCTGGTTTTTGGTTTAAAATGATGGTCTGCTTTTTTAATAATGCAAAATGTATGTTTGATCGCAGTAAATCTGGGTCACCAAAGAAAGCTGACCTTGCTCATAATTTATTAATTAATTTCCACTGACTCAAAACACAAAACCCGTTTCACCGGTTTGAGAGGGAAGCGCAGTTAAAGACGCACTCCACCTGGTAAGGTGAATGAGTGACGTCACCACTGCCCTACCACTGAGGAATGAAGAATGAGGAAGACGAGTCCATCCACCGAGTACAGCATAGAAGTCCCTACCAAAAGGTTCCAGGAATTCTATTTATTTAAATTAAACTGAGTACAGTTTTTTTTTTTAATAAACAAACTTTAAGCAAGTGGGATGGTACGCGGGTGCACAAGGGGCGCGTGCCTTCGGTTTATAGACAGGCACCAGTCAGCGTTGAATTTCGGCCTGCTGGTTGTCGCTTACATCCTTTACCTCGTCGTCGGCGCCGGGATCTTCTCCGCCATCGAGCTGCCGTACGAAGACGCGCTCCGGCAGGAGCTCAAAGCGGATCTACGGGACTTCCTGAGGAACAACTCCTGTGTGTCTGACGCGCGCCTGGAGGAGCTCCTGTCCCGCGCTCTCGAGGCCAGTAACTATGGAGTGTCCATCCTGGATAACGACACCCAGCGTAGCTGGGACTTCGTGTCCTCCCTGTTCTTCACCAGCACCGTGCTGACCACAACAGGTGAGTCCAACGGATACAGGTGTTCAGACTTTAAAAGCCTTTGCTTCGAGTGTCGAAAATGTGAGTGGCCCATTTAGCTGAATAAATGTAAATTTGTGGCACGCTATATAAACAGGTTTCCTCGCTGTAACTAATAACTTTATGGTTAAAGATCCCCTGTAGCCACTTTTAACACATTGGAAAATAATGTGGTTTGAATAATAAATGTTTAGGATGTTCATTTTTTCTTTCCAGAGGAGAAAAAAAAATTAGTTAGGGAAATTACTTATTATTGCATTGGACTTTAAATAAGACCTTCGAGTTCAGACAAGTATGTAGAATTACAATAGACTAGCTTTAAATTTCAGTTTATCCAGTTTATCAAATGTCACTGAGCAGTCCTTACCTTTAAATATAACCTGTCTCCTTCCTCTCCTGTCCTATGTTTCTTACATCATTCTCCATCTCTCAGTGAAGTTATCTCAAACTCTTTTCTCTCCCTGGGAAATACAGCAGCCGTACCTTTAGCTAGCAGACACTGTGTGACAAACTGCACACAAGCAGTTTGTGTTTTTACTGATGTTTGTTGAACTGACAGAAACATTGCATTTGAAATTACCTGCCACTTACAAAAGAGGCTCTGGTGATGGATACACAAATAGGAATGTCTTTTCTGTTTTACCTTTCCCTCCATTTATCATCAAATCGATTTGATGTTTTAAGGCACGCAGTGAAGTGAAACAAAAACTTCCCTCAAACGCGTTAAGCCTAAAGTAACAAAGCTGTTTTGAAACTGCAACGAGAAGAAAGTACAAATATTTGCGTAAAATGTCACTCGTAAAAGTAAAAATAAATAATCAAATAAAGCACAGATAAGACCGAAATGAATTTGTTACCGTGTTACTGATATACTTTTCTGTTACCTCAGTTTAATGTGAGCAAAGAGAAATGATATAAAAATAGCTCCCTTGGTCACTTGGACATGTACGGTAAGTGAACTAACAATAAGCATGCCATGTTAAATGATGTAGGATTTCAATATATCATATAATAATGTTTTGTGTATTTAAATCAAGACTAGCCACACTGAGAAAAATCCCTCTGCCTAATTTTATTGATGAAGGTCTAGCTTAAATGTTGCTTATCCATTTATAAATAGTGTGTGTTTCAAGGTGTCTCTGTTACATGTATTGTTATTGTATTGTTTGAATTTTGGTCCACATTCTATAAATAATCCATGAGAGCAGTATTTGTCCTGCCTTTCAGGGCCTTTGTATAAGTAATAAACTCAGGAAATAGTATTTATATCAGACATATCAGTAAATGCGTCTCTAGAAGAATAAATCCTTATCTCAACTCATTTGTTTTTTTAAGATAAATAAAATAAAGATAAGTCTTTGTGCAAACCTTCACCATTTGTCGCCAACCCTGCTTGAGGGTGAGACTTTTATGTTTATATGAATGCATGAATTTATTTATTTTTCAGGTTTCTGGAGGTCTGGGAGGACCTTTGGAATATAAGTTTATAATGACTATATTAGCATTTTAACAGAGTTGTTGTTGCATCACATACGACATGGCACAAGTGGTAGCTTATATTAACCAAAAAGAAACTAATAGGCAGCGTGAAATCATGCAAAATTGACAGAGGATAACCTAAAAAATGTTAAATCTAAATTAATTATTTCTTTATTTCTATAGCCTGCTATCTGTGCTTCATTTTAAGACTTGACGACTCTTGTTTGACGCTAACTACAGTTAGTTTTCACAAATCCTGGGTGAATCCTGGAGGAGAATTCCTCCTTTTATTACTGTAACTCTGTAATTTACATAGTGCTGCATGTTTTGTCGTGTCTTCAGGTTATGGCCACAGTGTTCCTCTCTCTGATGGGGGGAAGGCTTTCTGTATCTTCTACTCCCTCCTCGGCATCCCTGTTACCCTCTTCTTCCTCTCTGCTGTGGTTCAGAGGATCATGTCTGTGGTCACTCGTCGTCCACTGTCCTACTTCCATCGACGATGGGCTATGTCTAAGTCACACCTGGGAGTCATTCATGCTGCCTTCCTTGCCTTCATCACAACCCTCATCTTTGTAATCATCCCTGCATGGATATTTGTCGCTCTCGAAAAAGACTGGAACTTCCTAGAGGCTCTGTATTTCTGCTTCATCTCTCTGACAACTATTGGCCTTGGAGATTATGTACCAGGAGAAACTCACAGTAAAGAGTCAAACCCACACCCACACCTCTACCGGCTGGCCATTACAGGTGAGTACAAAGTTGAATATATATCATATGTATGCACACTAAAAAAGCTTGGAGTAAGTGGGAAAAGTCCTTGATTTTAAAAGGCAGTCACATTTTTTTATCTAATATATCATGAAATTGATCATTTATTTTGTAAAAAGAAACAATTAAATATCAAAATGTGCAATATTTTTTGGGCTTTCTCTTGCCTATAAGATAGTTTTTAGTGAAGAGGAAACAGGGAAGACGCACAGTAAGGGGCTTCGTGTCTCCTGCTCAACCTCTGAGCTAAACCGACACCTAGAAATTCATGACTTTTAATAAAATATCTGCATATCTGCACCTTTTGTTCCAAAGACACAATGTGTAAAATGCCATCTATCATGCTACAAGGTTATTGGATCATTAGAAAATAGAAAGAAACAATTCAAGTATAATTATGTTTTCACAACTAAAAGCTGTTCTATTGATTTAAAAAGTCAATAAACACATGGAGAATCAGGCTCAGTGACTCTGAAAATATGGTAAACTTCTTTTGATATTCATCAGAGTTTTTCTAAGAATTGAGGCACCCATTCATGATCTTCTCCCTCAGTCAGCAGGCTAGGCAGGATATTCTAGACATTAAGACTTTCCAGTTCCTCCTGCCAGATTACGAGGATTTCCCATGCCAGATGAGATATATAATCTCTCCAGCGTGTTTTGGGTCTATCCCAGGGTCTCCTCCCAATGGGGCCTGCCCAGAAAATCTCCAAACACCCAGTAGGCATTCTAACAAAATACCTGGACCATCTCATCTGGGTCTTTTTGGCATGGAGTAGCAGTGCTTTCACTCCAAATTCCCACCAGCCATTACCCTCTGTTTGGACATTGTAGAGAACCTGAACAATTTATACACAGGTGTGCACTACTCCCTTCACACAACCGTGCAAAGTGGCTTTAACAGGAGTACAAAGGGGGGTGGAGTGCGCAACTAAACAAGAACATCACAGTTTCTGTTTCTAGAGTTGGGAAAATTTCACAGGTCCTTGAGTGCCAGCTCCCTAAATGATAACTGTAAGAGCCAGATTGCGCTGGTTAGGGAGTAATACGTAGTGTTTTAATAAATCTTTAGCTTTTTGGCTATTTTCTTTAAAGAATATTCTTAATTTCTTAAAACAAAAAAACTCTGAGTTTTAAAAGAGAAAGATTCAGTGAAATCCATTAAGGTGAATGCTTCGTATTTTTTAGCCATTTCTTGCCTCTTTTGTTGTGTGCATTGGATTTTAAAGATTTTCATGAGGTTTAATGGTAATGTCAGCATGCTAACATAATAACCCTGACAATACTAATGCTTGTGTTCACCAGGTGTAATATTTACTTTGCTTGCCAGTGTGGGATAGTATGTTTGCATCCCTCCATATAAGTTATGGAGGGATGCAAACAGAGGTAGTTGTATTTTTGGGCATCTGGCAAATGTAGATCCAGCATCAGCTCGTTAATTCTATTATCAACTCTGAAGGCAATAAGTGCATAATGACTTTGCTGTGGGTGTTCATTTTGGGGATGTGTTTTAAAGCTTGTAGGCTTAAAATGATTGCCTGCTGGGTCCAAGAATGAACAAAAGCAACTGTTTGCGTTGAGGGCCTGACAGATAATTACTGAGCCGAAACATGCTATTAATCTCGTTAAACCAAGGGGTTCTTCAGAGTCAGGTTATAATTTTCTGTCGGCTCCTTTCACAGTGACACCTTTTTTCACAGTTTTGTTTGTTGGTATAAAAAAATTCTAGGTGTTCCTGTAACAGTAGCAATGTTACAATTACAGGTTCATCAAACTCCTTTCCTTTTGTTTTTCTGCCTTTTTCTGAATGACTAACCTAAACAAAGCAGTCACTGTTAGTTCATCTGTACCTTTTATTTATTGACCAATAAAATTGCTCTTCCAGTCTACTTGCTGCTGGGCTTGGTGTGTGTCTTGGTCGTCCTGGAGACATGTTGGGAGCTTCCCCAAATGAAACGCTTCAGACAGAGATTTTATGAAGAAAAACTTCGCGAACTGGACTCAGAGACCACCAACATCATCGACCGTGATCAATTGAGCGACCAGCTGGCCGATACTGCAGATCATGTGATAGATCACCCAGCAACCATCCCTTCTGTATCAGAACAGGCTGCGTCCATACGACAGAACGGGAAGTCAGCGCCTTACACCCTGGCATCAGGAAGTGCTCTTAACGGAAAACCAAGATGACAGATTGTGTGGGCTTCCAGGGTATGTTAGTACAAACTGTTCTTAAGGGGCTGTGTAATATTCTCCATGCATGGCTGCACAGGACGTACCGGCTTTGACCTCTTTCTATGTCTAGAGTGTATAAGGAGTCTGAACAAATTTATGTATATATCATCATCTAAGCGAAGTTATTTAAAAAAGCTATTGCTCTCTTCCATTGCCACGAATGAAGTGTTTATCAGCATGGCATTGTTTCCACCCTTACTGCGCAATTCCCTGCTGATAGAGATCTTGGCACAGAGGAAGGGCTGGGCCCCCCAAACAGAGGGAAACCCCCACAGGTTTCCATTTCCTGCCAAGTCTTGATGTTGAAATTCCAAAGCAGCTCAGTGTGCTCCAGAGGATTTAACACCCACTCTTGGCACGTTTCATAATCTATGGTTGTATTTGCATAGGAAATTTGCCTTCTTGGAAACAGTAAAGCAGTACCAGAAGAATCAGGCGTGTCGTCAGTGAGCTCTGTGTACACTATATACAGGAATTACAAAAAGATCAGGTGATAGCAAAGAATACAAATGTTTTTCTTCCTGGTTCCTTACAAGTTATGATTAGCCTTTAGTATTTGGTGGCATGTAAGAAATCAAGTGGTAAAAATCCTGCAATGTGTCGCTTCTTGACACTAGAGGGCAGCACTTTCATATTACAGATGGATTTACATTAAGCTTTTACTTGAAATTGCTATCTCATGCCGTTTAGGGGAGTATTTCTTTAAAAATGTAACCAAGGTGCAAAAATATGTCATTTTTAACACTGTGGGAGATGAAGAAAGATGCAGAAAGAAGTTTTAGTAGCAATAAAACAAATATACAGTTAATGCTGGATGTTTTATGCCTGCAGTTATTTCTGTTTTTACTCACTTACAAAGCAGTTTTAAAACAGACTCAAATCTTGACAACCAGAAAGATATTGTTTGGTTTTTTTGGGGTTTTTTTTTTGTTAAAGGGATTCAATGAAAAGCAGAACTTTGAAATTGTGGGTTGTTGTTGTTTTTTAATCAAAAATCATTTGTTATTTGGGATAAAATGTAAATGCATCATGAAACATTAAAGAGTATGAGTGATTATGTTTTTAACAAGTGTAAAAGTGCCAATCTGATTTTTTTTTATAAACTTTAGTCATTTTATTTATACAGTAGTATCTTCACATTCACATATTCATTATTTAAGACACTTAAATGCAGACTGACGTGGGTACAAGCACACTTTCAGGTGTCACACATTCAAACTCAAACATACACACACACACACACACACACACACTCTTATACAGGAAATGTCCTTCAACAGGGATGCACAACTTACTCCTTTGTGGGAGACACTGTTATCCTTGAATCCGTATGACCTTTAACCTCCCCACTACCTAGTAAAACAGTCAGCACAAACACAAACATTTGCAAATGTCCTCTACCTCATTCGCCACTCACACATACTCGCAGTGCAGTGCAAAAGTCTTAAGCCACCCTTCATGTCTTTATTTCTTGCTTGGAAAATGGGGGATGGGGGGTGATTTAATGAAACATACAAATATACATGGAAACACAATAAAACACAAGCAAAAAAAACAGAGTTTTTACAAATGCAACAAGCCTGAAGGTCAATATTTGATATAACTACCTTTATTCTTTAACACAGCCTTTTCTCTCTTAGGCAAGATTTCTTGTAATGTTTGAGTAGAAAGTAGTTCCAAACTTCTTGAAGGACATTCAAAGCTCTTCTTTGGATGTTGGCTGCCTTTTGTTCTGTTCTTTTGCAAGATGATCTCACACTGCTTCAGTAATGTTGAAATCAGGGCTCTGGGGAGGTGAATCCATGACTGATAGTGTTCCAGTGTGTATTTTTCTATCCAGGTATGCTTTTACTGTTTAAGCAGTATATTTTGGATCATTATCATGCTAAAAATGAATTCCCTGCCAATCGCTTCTTCCAGATGATGTTGCATGGTGGATAAAATTCTGACAGAATCAGAGCCAGATGCATTTCTCCAGTTCTCTGTCAAGTCTTTGCTGGATTCTTTCCTATTGCTTGAGGAAATCACTTAAAGATACTTTTCATCTCCTGTAGATTGTTTTTCGGGCCTGCCACTTCTTCCTTTGTCCTCCACTTGTCCAGTTTCCTCAATTTATTTAAGGACACATTGCTCATGATGCTGAGATATTAAGTTTTAAAAATAATAGCTCTTTGTTGGTGAAAAATAAATGTTGTGCCTGTCAAATTGTATCATCTTTGGCATTTTTCACAAATTCATTTAAAGAAATGTGAACACATGATATGTTTTTGCAACAGCTGTTAATAACAGAGTGCTTAAAGATACAATTTAAAATGAGTTCATTGCTAAGTTGTCTGTTTTGTGTTGACAGAACACTAGTTCATCCCTTGAGCTAGGTGTCTTTTTTTATACTTGAATGACTCATAGGTCAGCGTTAAGTGGCTTAAGAAACAAAAAAAAACAAAAAAATTCCTCTTAAATGGCGAGGTACAAAGACTGAACTGAAAATAAGTGAAAAAGCAGCCAATGTCTAAAGAAGAATTGTGAAAGACCTTCAGGAAGTCTAGAGAACTATTGCTCAAGACAGCTTAAAAATAATACTTGTTTGTGTAGGTTCTCAGTCATCGAAGTTCTGGTTGTCTATGGAGCTTGGAAAGAAAAGCGACTGGACCAAGTACACGTGGCTCCTTGAAAGGAAAATATAAATAGATGAGGGGTGACTCGAGATTTTTGCACATAACTGTACATGCATACACACATACATACGTTTCAGAGTGCTTATACAATTTGTGTTTTCTTGGAGCAACGGGGCCAGAATATGCGGAGGGCGACAAATAAGAGGAGGCCGACGAGTAGTATTGTCATGAGGGTTACTATGGAGACGTAGCCAGCATGGGGGAGAGGGGGTGAGTCAGGAGCCTCAGCTGGGATCATGTTGGTGAGATTCAACATGTAACCCAGAGTCCAGCCTGCATCACTGCCTTTTATCTGGAAACAAAGAAGAAGGAAAGCGATCGTCATAAACATAGACTGTTGACAAATTCAAATAAAAAAATGTAAAAATCAGTTGTCTTAACAAGCCTTGCTGCTACTATAAGATCTTCAGTATGCCAAAGCACTGATTAATGTGCCAGTCCAAACTCTCCTTTAAGTGTTCAACCCACACTTAAGGATTAAGAGTTCAGGTTTTTCCTTTAATTTGTCACCAGTCAGTATAGTGAGGTTAACCTGATGTAGCGGCTTATAGTGAAATGCCTTCCTTAGGGTATTATGGGTAATTTCACTCGCACAGCATATGCTTCCTAATTGTAAAAAAAGAAATTCAACAAGCAAACATCGAAATTCTTACACGAGATGTTAATTAGACCTGTGACTGCACAGTCTGAAACAGCTGCTGGTCTACCCTTTGCTAACTGGGCCCCCCTTCTAGCTACAGTATCATCCAGTACCTATAATAGGCCCCACATAGAGGGCTTCAAAGAACACCAGCAGTTCCAATCAGCATTATTGTGAATCAACGTTTGATGTTAATCCTTTGTTTTTCAAGTACTCAGCTGTGTTATTTATTCATTTTTTAAATAAATGATTATGATATTTGATCACACAGAATCCAATTTGTGTGCATGTCTGTGTATAATTGTAGCAGAGTAATAATTGTCAGAGTTTACAACAAGGAAGCAGACTAGCTGCTTTCTTGTTTTTTTGTTTTTTGCCACCTACTCTTTCTGGAGTAATGTACAAAGTAACACCCAAACTAATCCCGTTATACTGCATGTAGGTTGAACTGGTTTGAGTTCTTGTTATTGTTTGATTTATATCATTTTATGACTGCACTTTAAGTCTCTAGTACAGACCAATAAATCCTTTGTCTGCTCACGACCTTTTTCTAATCGAGGCTTCTTGGAAAGAGTTAAGCATTCTCATGTGTAATATAATTTAACTTTGTATCCTTTACTCAGAGGATGTAACCGCTGGTAATGTTAAAATCTTGCCAAATCTTGGCTGCGAGAGAAGGAGGGTGAGTGGCTTACATCTAGATCTACACCCATTATCAACATACCTGACTAAATACATGATATAGTTTTTGTTTTTTTAAATCATGATTTCATTTATTTATGGAAAAAAAGGCTATCTAAACCTATCCTAGCCATGCAAACCCTAAAAAAAGTAATTGCCCCTTAAACCTGCTGTAAGAACTGGTTTTGCTGCCCTTTGCAGCAAAAACTGTAATCAAGCATTTCCTAACTGTGACAAATATGCAAAAAAATAAAAAAACAAGAAGTTGTTGTTTACTGCCTGCTTCTTCACAGCACTGTGCGGTACAAGAAGTAGGTGTGAATTAATGGAAAGTTTAGTCCTCTAGGTTGTATAGTATATTACAGCGTCTTTTAGCATGGTGTGAAATCCTGAGCCTTGGTCCGGTCATTGTTTGTATTCTTGATGACAGCATGTGTGCGTGTGCAGCTGACTGAGGAGGTGGTTGCTGAATATTCCTCTGAAGTGTAAAATCTTTACCTTGTTTCATATAAAAAAGGAATTGCAATCTGCTTCCTGGCTGCTTGATTAGGTTATGTGCAATATTCTGCATAGTGTATTTCCCTAGTGTGTTCTGTGAGGAGATACCTGAGAGTCTCTTGTTAATCTGAAACCTAAACTGAAGGCTGATTTTGCACTTTACCTCAGATGAGGAGAGCTTTCCTGTAGTAGCATTCACAGGCTGTTGCTACCTACTTTTTGAATCACTTTTAAGGTAATGGTAGAGAGTGGCTCTGTTGTTTTTGAGGGGTTTTATGTCCTCTGTGCTTTGCTTTTTACTTTCTTCTTCGAACAGCAGAGCTTTTTGTTTCTGCAAACTGCAAGCATAATGGATCTAGCCGGAATAGATTAGTTGCCTGATAAGGTTGCTATGAAATTCTTAAGTAAGCCAGAGCTTAGTTAGCTCTTTGTCAGCATGAAACTTGTGCCCAGTATTTATATCAATGCTTGTTAAAGCTAGCCACCCAAAGGACCGCCGAATGCCCAAACTGGCAGAGAGGATTGCAGTTAGTCCAAGTTAAATGTAATCCTAAAATTTTTAAACAACCTTTTACACAATTGAGGTTTTTCCACACCTCTCACTTTCCGACAGAGACTTAAATGTGTCCAGAAAGATGGATGTTACAATAGGTATTTGTTTATACATGCACTCACACACACAAGCACAAGGTCAGGTCAGTATGAACTATCAGGTGTGGATGTACCTCAGGGATCTTTGAGAGACAGGAAAAAGCTGGACAGTGATCTACTGACCTTCTTGATGAATTTTATGTTTGAGTAAGTCTCTGCAGTGAAATTGTACCCTTCTGTCAGCAGGGTGAGGATGTAGGTGCCTGAGAAGCAGTACTCAGCCAGATACTTTACGTTTACTGTAGGATGCTGCCTCTTTATCTGTGCAGGAAGTTCAAATGCAAGGATACAATCAGTGTACATTACAGGCAGGCTGAAGGACATAGATAAGGCACAGAAGGGGGTGACTATGACAGAACATTTTTTATGTGTATAACCAACGTATACATTTTCTCTGACCTTATCCCAAGAGGTACCACAGTACTGGCTTAGCTTTTCCTTGACAGTTTCAAGGGGCATGGATGTATCAGTCAAATTGAGGAAGTTCATCACAAAGTAGTAAGCAGAGAACGCCTAAAATAAAAGATGAAACGAGGAAGTGATGAGACAGGAGGAAATCAGCATATCTATAGCAAGTGAAGTAATCAGTTTATAAAGTCTACAAACTGTGCTTGTCTTATTGACACACACACATTAATAGTGTTTGGTTTACAATAAAAGCACCAGTTTAACCAACTCACAGCAGCCGTTTTACAGCCACATACTGGTATTTGCACAATTATTATAATTATTCAGTTAATTTTTGTGTCTATTTAATACTTTAAGATGTTGAATAATGGATCGCAAACCCAAACCCATCAGTTTATTGTTAGATATTGTAAAGAAAAGCTCCAGATCCTCACAGCTTAAAAGCTTAAATCAGCGTTTGTGCGTTTTTTTTTTTTTTATTGGAAATTTATTGAAATCATTATATCATAATCATAACAATTGCCATTTGAACCACTAAAACTTTTTTCCCCTAAATATTTTAGAATAAGATATCGGCTAAATACCCCCTTCATTACAACTGCAAGGGGGTGATTTTTTTTTAAATAAATTAAAATTTTGTTGTTTTGATTGTTGGGGGTGTGGCTTATTATGACTGAGAGGTGGATCCTAACGCAGGTGGCTGTAGCCGATAGCGGTGTCCCAGGTTTCAACATGGCAGGTTTACCGCATGTACTGCACTGTCTGGGCATCTTAACCATGTTGCTGGTGTCTGTTGCAGTTATACTATAAGAAATATGGCTAGCTGTGTGATTAAGGTGGCAACAACCGTCAAATTAGTCTGTGCTACAGTTTTGGTGAGTAAAATTCGTATTTTGTCTCTAATTTTTCAGCACTAATTAGCAGGTTCCTGTTTTTGTATGCACCTTCCAAAGCATGCTGGCTGGCCTGAGTAGATCATTTAATGCTCCACCCTGTCATCTTCATATGCTAACATCTTGTTTAAAACAAGATTACCATGAAGCTAAAGGCATGGAGATAAAATCTAGGCTTCAAAATTATAGTCCACCAACCAATGAATGACTTTATAGTGATTGTATTATCTTATATACCAAAAAACTAGCTACAAGAAAGTGTTCATAGTGGGGTAGATACAAGTATTTAGTATTACTGCAATGATTTATTTTATTTTTTGTTTTTGTTTTTAGAAGAGAAACATGCACGTTTTCTATATTATCACTAGAACCTAAGTAAACTGTCTCTTCAGACTGATTATTGTATCAGTTAATGTTGCAAAGGTTTATTTTCTTATTCAGATCAGGAAGGTGTGGAAACACGAGCACTTTCTGCTTAGGCGTCCCACAATCAAAATGGCCAGTCATATTAAAAACAGAAGTAACTCAGTAAACTGCTACTTCGAGGATGGCAGAATTGATTATTCTGTATGTTGTGTAACCGCTGTGCACGCCCAAACAGCACGAGAGCTCTGTGCTTCCCACAGATAGACTCTGACTCAATAATTACAAATACAGAGAGTTCACACTTCACAGAATCGGAATCAGATGGGGTTGCTCAAGGGGTAGGGTAGAAAACGGCATAGAGCGAACTTCGAATCAGCATCTGTTGGATGTATTCAGGTCATAATTTTTCTGGTTAATTTTCATTCAGGCTTTTATAACATTGCTGAAATACTTCCATTTGTTTTCTTACTGGTCTTCTGTTTTGTTTTCTATAAAATTTGCACACACAGTGAATAAAAGCAAATTAGGAAGCCATGTACAGTTATAGATAGTCCACATGAAATAACTGCATTATTTTTGTATGAAATTTCTTCCATATTGGATGCAAAATGAGTGCCCAAAATGTGTGCACTTGTGTGCATACATGTGGCTGTTCACGAACAAGTCTCATGCTATGGAGACTCCAACCCCATGATCATAGCCTGCATCTGCTGATAGTAGTCTGTTTTGTTGTGCAGCCTTGTAATCTGCCAGTTGTGGTTAGAGTGGTTAGAGCTTACAGGGGATCTTCAGAGCAGATGTGGGCAGTATAAAAGATGGACATAGCTTCTTGGACCGAAAAATTAAGCAAATGAAAAAGTGCCTTAAAGCTCTATTCTGTCTGAAGGCAATAGACTTTAGGCACCGTAGGATTCTTTCTGTCTTGACTTAAATAAACACTCTCTTGATGAGTTTATGTCTTTAGTCACTCCTTTTGGGTCAATAAAAGTGAGGATAGTCGGGCAGTAAATTAAACTTGAATGAGGTCATTCTCACAGATGTGGCAAAAACTGAATGAATAAATGCATGAATGCTAAAATGAGTCACCAGGTATACTTGGATGACTGTTTATAAACCAGGTTAAATCTACACATGGAGAAACACTCACTTACCCCGAATGGCCCCTGCAAAGGAGGCTGGAAGACCCCATTGAAAGAGCATCGACTGTGTTTGCAGAAAGTAAAGTTAAATACACTTTTGACAGCTTTCTGGCATTCTTGGAAGTTTCCCTTCCCAATGTGATCAAATTTTTCTGGAGCTTCCTGAGCTTTCCTGCCTGACACACAGGGGCTGTCATAAAGGACGGAGTAGTTCTTTGTCTCATTGTAGCCTGAGTGGAAACAAGGATCCAATACTGTTGTTGCACCTGACTAGGAGAGAGAGTGAGATAGTGAGATGCAACACACGGAGAACAATGAAGCCTAAGTACTTTTGCACATTTAAGAACATTATGGCTCTCTGAGATAACATCCCATATTTGATTAGTTTGAACAGTTCATTCACAAAAGGTCAGAAGTTTACCTGAGTTTGATTTGCCAGCACCATTTTTAACACTTGGTCTTTTCCGTAGCACAGGAAGCTGTGAGTATACAGGTTATAATCATTTCCATAGAGTCGGAAGTTGACAGAGTTGATGGGTGACTCTGAGCCGTCAAAATTATCGGATATAAAGCTAATTTGAGTAGACGCCCCGCCAAGGTCAAGAGCGCCTGTTGTTTTCAAGCCCTGCAGAAGAGGTAAAATAACACTCTGTGTCAGTGCAGAACAGGGAGTACTGGCGCACACAAAGTACGTCTCAGTGTGGACAAATGTGCACGGACCTGTACGTAGATGTGCACATACTGACCTGTTTGAGACGATCATCCAAGTAGTTGACTGTGACCCACCCGAAGGCACCCTCTTCCTGCCCACTGAGGATTCTTGCTCCCTGATAGGAGAAGGGAGAGTTCTGCAGGGCTTTCTCCACAGCCTGAAATACCTTCTTTGATGCCGAGCTATTCACAATACTGCAGGCACACATGGCACAAATGTATGTGTGAGTCACGTCCACAAGTCAGATCAATACAGCAGCCCATAAATAATATATACATGGTATTGTGCATAATGGCTTTGACAGTAACCTATTCACTGTCCTGGCAGTTCGTGTGGAGATAAATGACAGAATGTGCAAATGTGAATGGTTACACAAAATAGCACTGTTTGCACTGCCAGTACAAACACAGTTTCAGATTTTAGATAGGGGATAAGCTAAACAGTGTCAGCATGAAAAGCTGTTCACTGTGGGTGCTTTTAAAAAACATTCTTTTTTAGGTTTTATCATGGAAATGTCTAAGCTTGTGTGACATACTCCAGCAGCCTCATTCCTGCTGTGGCTCCCAGATAGAGCGGGGTCTCGTGAGCTCTTTCTTTGGGGACAGTGTTCTCAGCCTCCCCCATGCACTCTTTCAGAGACTCTCCTGCTTTCCATGGTTCAGACGCATAGCTGGAAATACCTTTACCTGTTAGAACAAAAAGTCAGGAGGGTTACTGGACAGAAATTTAGTAACAATAAAGCACAGTGAGAGCCTTGTCTTTACAGCTACCCTTCTTGAAAAGTCACTCATCTGCAGAATTTCAGGAACTGTTGTGTGTTTCAGATGTATGTCATGTATCTAATTCATAGCGTTATTGGGGATGAATAGCATTTCTGTTAATGACAACAGTTAATTTATAAATACTAGGGTTATGTTTATCTGATTATTCTGTGTTTATCTGGTACGATACAGTATCTATATTTGACTTAAAGTGGGGAAGCTGTAGGGAAACGCCCAGTTTGGCTGTCTCTAAATATCTGTGGGCACTTTTAAGGCTTACCAATAAACATACAATAGCTCCTTTGTTTAGTCCACATAAAAACAAAAATGTCATTCTGCAGTTTTGCAGGTGCCAGACATGCCTTTTTTGCCTGTGCACGGACTTCGTACAGTCTTGTCATCACCATGAGATTGTGTTGGTAATAAGCTATTGTTTTTCATTTGTCTGTCGTTGCTTTTACAGAATAACTACGTCTAGATTCTCTGGAACCAAAACAAAAACACAGATAAAGATTTTTCAGACAACAGAGTAGAGTTACTGATCGGATGTGAAGGGATTAGGAATACATGTATAATTGTTTTTATTCTGTTAAAATAATTAATTGGCTTACTGAATACATAGCTACCACAGTATAAACAACATACAACAGATCATTAAGCCAAAAACACATCTAGCTCTGTGTATAGGGGTATATTCTTTTGCTCTAGCATAACTTGCTATTTTAAGCTTTCACAAAAGAGGCATAGCATTAGTTCAGACAGGCCCCGAAGTCTAGTTCAACTGACCTTCATGCCAGCTCACTTCAGCTAATACCCTCCTACACACCTGTGTGACAAATCATAAATCATAAATGGTGTGCTATTCAGGTTGCTTAATCTGCCTAAAGTTGGAATGTATCTCCAAGCCACTTTGCAACCCACCTACACCCCAGCTTCTCATTTTCAGGCAGTGTCTGAATTGATTAGTGCTTTATCTGTTGTCTTTTTTTACTATAGTGGTCCTGAGAAGTAGAACAAAATCCATCCAGGTGTTGCCCAGTGCCATTTGCATAGTCAATTTAATGTGGAGGCTTTTTAATGAACCATCAGATGTGTACTCAATAATGCTAATGAATAATTAGCAAGTGGCTCTGCTAATACAATAATCCACCAAGTCTCTAGATGTAAATTTTGATGAGTTTTTAATAGAATTTGGCTTCAGATGCCCTGCAGTTCTCTTTAATAGAGCATAAGATTTCAAAATAAAATGTAGAGAAAATGAGTCACTTTGGACTTAAGGAAACAATAAAATTACACTTCATTGCAGCTTTTTAGAAGGAATATTTATTAAATGGGAATATATCATTAATGACCAAATTTACACATGCGTGCACTATATCATATACATATACAGATTCATATGCAATTTCCTGCATATTAATGCATATATGCAAGTTTGCACTGGTATATGAGAGTATTTGTGCAACATATTCTGTACCTTTGACTTTGCAGGAGTGTGTCTGTTCAACTCTGCCAGTGTTGTTATCCTTCTCTGCTGGCCACTGATAAATATAAAGAGCTGTGTGGGAAGATCCAGCATCCAGCACAATCCCATACTGGAGGAGGAACAGAGAAAAAAGAAATTCTAGTTAATTAGTTACATGCAAATGATTAACATCGGGGTAATGATTGTATAAACTACAATGTTGCCAAAACTGTGGCACCAATCCATGTGAATTAGGAGGACAGTGCTCTATAAAAACTAGACCATGCTGTTAGCTGTGAGACTCAAACCTGGGTATGTAACTGTAACAAAAGAGGTGATTTAATGTTATTGTTGGTATCCGCTGCCCATATTTGGTGGTGGATTTGTAAAGCTGGTTGTACAAGCTGAGGTCATATACTGACAAGATGCCTTATTTGGCTTGTGGACTTTGGCTTGAGATTCTCATGTAACACATTTGGCTCCACACAGGGAACAGGCCACAACATTTCAGTACTTTACCTTGTACTTTTGGGGGACAGATTTGTTCTGCAAAACTGCCACGGTCACCAGGGCAACAATCGCTATGACACCAATCACAATGATGATGATGATGGTCACAGGCGTAGGCCAGGGGTTCTTCTCTTTCATCTCTGAGAGCGTGGGTGGAGAGACAGACAGAGACAGGAAGGAGAGGAGAGGCCAGAGGGTAAAAAGGGGAAGATGGGGACACACTGTTAAATAGGTATGTGTTTAGCCACTCTTGGTTCCAGATGTGGCTGATGTCACAGCATGTGTGTGCTTGGATGTTGGAGAGAGACTGTGTTGGAGAGAGCGTTTAATTGTTTTGTTATGTTTTGTAACCAAGGGCTTTCTGATTTGGGGTGTGTAAATTCTTGCCAGACTGTTCATTGATTTCGGGGGAGTTGTTATTTCAGCCACAGCACATTAGAGAAGGTATCTCACTGGCGTATTTATCATGGGCTGAAAGATCAGATTTCCCCTTTGGAAAGCACTTAAAGAGAACTGTTATTGTGGAAATACTTGAACTGTTTATACAGCACAGAAGGACAATTGGATATAATCAAAAAGACAACCTCTACCAAAGAAAGGCCGACCTATTAATTTAATAGCTATAGTCCCACAAGAGTGTACGAAAACAGTGATTAAAAATTTCAACATGTGCTAGTTATTATTTTGATATCAAATATTACTTTTTGGGTTCTCATTCCTCTCGAATTACTCTGAAGTATAGAGCTATCACAATTGCGCTAATGGGATAAAGTCAAGATGAGCAGATAATGTGCACTTTTGAGTGCACAGTTTCAAAAACAGACAAAAAAGGGTATAAAAGCCTGTCTGTAGTCACAAAGCTACTGTGATGGAAAATCAATGAATAAGATACCAGTATGAAAACAAGCGCACATATACAAGCACACGCATGGTTGTTTGATTATTGCCAGGGCAAACGAACTGACAGATACTGTCGAGGCACGCACGACAGCTGGCAAAGCAGAAACTGACCTACCAGCAGAGTACAGGACAAAACAGTTTTTCTGCCTACTTCACCGACAGTACCTGCAGCACCGATAGTTAAGCCCACCTTGGTCTACTGTGGGAAAACACACTGAAAGACTGAAAGTTAAAGCACATTAAACCCAGAGGCGCACAGCGAGCGAGAGCACTTACCTCTGTTGTGTACTTCAGACGGGGAAGGGACAGAGACAGATAGTGAAAGGCAGAAAAAGAGAGGGGGAGGGTATGGGAGAGAGGGTGGAAGTTGAAGGAAAAGAAAATATGGGCTGGACGGGGAGAGGAGAGAAGGGACAGAGGGAGGTAGCCGGGTGATAAGATGAGGAGAGGTTTTTCCGTCGTGGCCGGACACGGATTAGAATAGAGCTGTATGTGTGTGCGTATGTGTGTGTGTGTGTGTGTTTGCGTTGTAGCAGCTTTAAAGCACTCGGTTTCCTCCCCAAGCTGGGACAGCAGAGCTGGTCGCTATGGAGATGCAACTAAAGCGTGTTTGTGCGTATGTCGGCGCGTTCTCGTGTGTGCATGTGAACCCCTTAAAAGGGACTCTCTCTATGGAAGCTAATGAGAGTCACTCTGCCCAGCACTACTCTTTCTACCCTCTGTTCATTCTGTGGGATGTGTATGAGGGAGGAGGGAAGTGGGGACTCCCTTGTTTGACTGTTTCTCATTATTGGAGACTGTGATGTCATCTCAGTGACGGATCGGAATTCCCTTCTTTTCTCTAAGGCTGTGTGTGTGTGTGTCTGCGTGTGGGGTGTGTGTAGAAGAATGGAGGTTGCTGAAGAGTTTGTGTGTGTGTTTGTATATACCCCTAAACATGACCTGCCTGCAGATTTGTTGATCCATTCACAGATGGTTTCTGTCATTTGTTTTCCTCTCTTGCAACACACATGCACATACATAATCAAACATACACTAGAGAATGATTGCCAACCTTCCTAACTTCAGAGAGCTGTATAATTCAAGCCTTCCCACAATAATACATTACATACACAGTCCTGTAATAAATATCCTGTAATTGTTTCAACATGTCACTTCCAAGAAAAGGCGTTTAAAAGCATTTCCTGTACACCCATTGAAGCACACTGTGCATTTCTAAGATTTGACTTAGAAATGCAACTTTTAGAGTTACTTAAATACTGTAACAGAGTATAAAAATTAATTTGTCATGTGGGTCTCACAAATATGCTGGCTCCCTAAATCATCGCTTGATTGTCGAAACTTGAAGCATCTTTGCTCTGGAATAATGGTAACAATAAAACAAATTAAACACACACTAAATTAAAATAAGCAACTTCGATGCTTGAAAAATAAATGTTCAAATGGAGATATTTAAAAGCTTGCAAGTTCCTTGTATTTTCACTCTCAGCTCTGTACATAGTGAAATCTTGCTTTTAAGGCAGTTTGTGATTAACAAAGGGTAGATCTGAATCAGAAACTGAGGACACTGCAAGCTTATATGGTAGGGACTTGTCTATCAAAAGTCATCCCAAAAAAGCAAACCAAGCTTTATTGTCTGTTTGACACTAATGGGGGACCATGATTTACAAAATGTATAACACACTGTAGTAAAGAAGAGTTATGGCTAGTGGCCGTAACCATAAACTAATAAGGAAAATGTTTACTGAGCCAATGAATCAAGTGAGAACTGGGGAATCAGACATTCCTTTGCATCCAGAGGAGTCTTCCTTGAGCAGTGTGAGGATAATCCAGAAAATAATATTCTGATTATTCAGAATTCATTTTAAATTAAATGTAGGTGACTATTTTTAATATGAAACGATAAAATGTTTCTGTTGCTTAAAGGTGCCACCAGCAACAGTGTTCTAGTCAGCGTTGGGGAGTAACGGAAGACATGTGCCAGCGTTACATATTTAAAATACAAAATATGAGTAACTTTATTTTGTTACAGTTACCGTTTAAATGGGTGATAATTAGAATAGAGTTACTTTGTTGAAATAAATGGATTACACGGTGGTCTTTTCCTGTTTCATATGTTAGGCTACCCCATCTCTAATTTTGGTAATTAAACGCATTGCCGGAAACCCATAGAAAACATGCAATAAGAAAACATCATAAACATCTGGAAGTAAGTTCTTTTTTAAAAACTAACGTTAGCCTACTGCAACTACGTTGTTCTAGGTGTGATAGCTACCTGGGTTATGTGCCACTTCAGTATCTTTGATGTACTATTGCTATGTGATTTATTATTATTACTGAAGACTACTCGCCACCAAGCTAACATCTTATGTCATGTTAGGATGCTCCTCTACAGTAAATATATTGTCTATTCAGGGAGATTTGGGCTTAACAGCCAATTGGTGAAGAAAAACAAACACAAATTTACAGGATGTGATTGCTACATTCATGTAGTTGTAAAAAGCATGACAATATATTAAGCAATCCAAAGTATTCAGAATACGTTACTAACATTGAGTAACTTAACGGAATACGTTACAAACTACATTTTGGGGCATGTATTCTGTAATCTGTAGTAAAAGTAACCTTCCCGACACTGGTTATAGTGAAATGATAGCGACGCAGCAATGTATACAGCGGTTCATAGCATTTTATGGCCTGCAAACCACATCTGGTCATTTGGTTCAAATAACCTGCTTACATTTGAATCCTAAACTTTATGCAGTTTAGCCCGTTTTGGTCACCAGACACTCTTTAATAAATTACCTATCAGAGAACGGTTTACTGTTTTTAGGACTTTTTAACCAAGCTTTACACAGGGATGGAGTAGTCAAGACCGCCTTTGGATTTCCCACAAAATCGCATCAAAACAGTGAGCCATCATCTTTTCAGGGCTTTATGAAAGTGTTTGGTGGACTCTGCTGTGCTAATGTGCCTTGAGGGGTAACAAAAAGAATTTGACAACATGCCACCATCAAGCAACCCTCAACAAGATGGATTGAAGCCCATCCATCCATCCATCCATCCTCATCCGCTTTATCCGAGATCGGGTCGCGGGGGCAGCAGCCTAAGCAGAGAAGCCCAGACCTCCCTCTCCCCAGCCACCTCCTCCAGCTCATCCGGGGGAACACCAAGGCGTTCCCAGGCCAGCCGAGAGATATAATCTCTCCAGCGCGTCCTGGGTCTGCCCCTGGGCCTCCTCCCGTGGGACATGCCCGAACACCTCACCCAGGAGGCGCCCAGGGGCATCCTTATCAGATGCCCGAACCACCTCAACTGGCTCCTTTCGATGTGGAGGAGCAGCGGCTCTACTCTGAGCCCCTCCCGGATGGCCGAACTTCTCACCCTATCTCTAAGGGAGGCCAGCCAGCCACCCTTCGGAGGAAGCTCATTTCTGCCGCTTGTATCCGTGATCTCGTTCTTTTCGGTCACTACCCACAGCTCGTGGCCATAGGTGAGGGTCGGGACGTAGATCGACCGGTAAATTGAGAGCTTCGCTTTTACACTCAGCTCCCTCTTCACCACGACGGACCGGTGCAGCGTCCGCATCACTGCAGCCGCAGCACCAATCCGTCTGTCGATCTCTGGCTCCCTTCTCCCATCACTCGCGAACAAGACCCCGAGATACTTAAACTCCTCCACTTGGGGCAGGAACTCATCCCCACCCAGAGTGGGCACTCCACCCTTTTCCGGCTGAGAACCATGGCCTCAGATTTGGAGGTGCTGATCCTCATTCCCGCTGCTTCACACTCGGCTGCAAACCGTTCCAGTGCGAGCTGGAGGCCCTCACCGATGAAGCCAACAGAACCACATCATCCGCAAAAGCAGAGATGAGATTCTGAGGCCACCAAGTGAAAGCCCTCCGCCACTTGGCTGCGCCTAGAAATCCTGTCCATAAAATTATGAACAGAATCGGTGATAAAGGGCAGCCTGGCGGAGCCCATCACCCACCAGAAACGAGTCCGACTTATTGCCGGCAATGCGAACCAAACTCTTACAACGGTTGTATAGGGATCGAATGGCCCGTAGCAATGGGCCAGACACCCCATACTCCCATAACACCTCCCACAGGACACCCCGAGGGACACGGTCGAATGCCTTCTCCAAGTCCACAAAACACATGTAGACTGGTTGGGCAAACTCCCATGCACCCTCAAGTATCCTTGAGAGGATAAAGAGCTGGTCCAGTGTTCCGCGACCAGGACGAAAACCGCATTGTTCCTCCTGTATCCGAGGTTCGACTAACGGACGAACTCTCCTTTCCAGCACCCTGGCATAGACTTTCCCAGGAGGCTGAGGAGTGTGATCCCCCTGTAGTTGGAACACACCCTCCGGTCTCCCTTCTTAAAGATGGGGACCACCACCCCGGTCTGCCAGTCCAGGGTACTGCCCTGATCTCCACGCAACATTGCAGAGGCGTGTCAACCAGGACAGCCCTACAACATCCAGAGCCTTCAGGAACTCGGGCGGACCTCATCAACACCAGGGCTCTGCCACCGAGGAGTTGTTTAACTGCCTCAGTGACCTCGACCCCAGAAATTGGCGGGTCATTCCTTCATCCCCAGACTCTGCTTCCTCCTCGGAAGACGTGTCAGTGGGATTAAGGAGGTCCTCAAGTATTCCTTCCACTGTCTGACAATTTTCTCAGTCGACGTCAGCAGCGCACCGCCAGCACTATACACAGTGCAGGTAGAGCACCGCTTTCCCTCCCGAGACGCCTGACGGTTTGCCAGAATCTCTTTGAGGCAGTCCGAAAGTCTTTTCCATGGCCTCTCGAACTCCTCCCACACCCGAGTTTTTGCTTCAGCCACTGCCCGAGCCGCATTCCGCTTGGCCTGTCGATACCTGTCAGCTGCCTCTGGAGTCCCACAGGCTAACCAAGCCCGATAGGACTCCTTCTTCAGCCTGGTGGCTCCCTTCACCTCTGGTGTCCACCATTTGGTTCGGGATTACCACCACGGCAGGCACCAACCACCTTGCGGCCGCAGCTCAATGCAGCAGCTTCGGCAATGGAGACGCTGAACATGGTCCATTCGGACTCAATGTCCCCAGTCTCCCTCGGAATGTTGTTGAAGCTCTGCCGGAGGTGTGCGTTGAAGATCTCGCGGACTGGGGCCTCTGCTAGACGTTCCCAGCACACCCTCACTCACGCGCGTTTAGGTGCACCGGGTCTGTCCAGCGTCTTCCCCGCCACCTGATCCAACTCACCACCAGGTGGTGATCAGTTGACAGCTCAGCCCTCTCTTTACCCGAGTGTCCAGAACATATGGTCGCAGGTCTGGTGATACGATTACAAAATCGATCATCGACCTGCGGCCTAGAGCATCCTGGTGCCACGTGCACTTATGGACACTCTTATGTTCGAACAAGGTGTTCGTTATGGCCAAACTGTGATTTGCACAGAAGTCCAATAACAAAACACCACTGGGTTCAGATCAGGGAGGCCGTTCCTCCCAATCACGCCCCTCAGGTCTCGCTGTCGTTACCCATGTGAGCATTGAAGTCTCCCAGCAGGACAACAGAGTCTCCAGGTGGGGCACCTTCCAGCACCCCCCAGGGACTCTAAGAAGGCTGGGTACTCTGAACTGCCACTCGGCGCATAAGCGCAGATGACAGTCAGGACCCGTTCCCCCACCCTGAGGCGCAGGGAACAAACCCTCTCATCCACCGGGAAAAACCCCAGCGTACCGGCAGCAAGCCGGGGATATTAGAATACCCACCCCAGCCCGCCGCCTCACCAGGGGCAACTCCAGACTGAGACAGAGTCCAGCCCCTCTCCAGGAGACTAGTTCCAGAGCCCAAGCCATGCGTGAGGCGAGCCCGACTATATCTAGCCGGTACTTCTCAACCTCACGCACTAACTCAGGCTCCTTCCCCACCAGAGAGGTGACATTCCATGTCCCTATTGCCAGTCTTGGCAGCCGGGATCGGTCCGCCAGGGCCTCCGCTCCTGGCCGCCGCCCGACACACAATGCACCCGACCCCTATGGCGCCTCCTGCAGGTGGTGGGCCTGCGGGAGGATGGGCCCATGTCTCCTCTTCGGGCTGTGCCCGGCCGGGCCCCATGGACTGAGGCCCGCCACCAGACGCCGCCCTCGGGCACCCTCCCGGGCCTGGCTCCAGGGCGGGGCCCCGTAACCCTATCCCGGGCAGGGTAAACTGTTCCCTCGATGTTCTTTTCATACGGGTCTTCTGAATCGCTCTTTGTCTGGTCCCTCACCCAGGACCAATTTGCCATGGGAGACCCTACCAGGGGGCAAAAGCCCCCAGACAACATAGCCCCTGGGATCCCTGTGACACACAAACCCCTCCACCACGATAAGGTAGCGATTCACGGAAAAAAATCTAGATCTTTGGTTGAAAAACGAAGCAAACAATTTCAACTTTTTCTTCTTAGCTCTGGACAACAGCTGTGACATCTGTGAGTCTAGTTATTCAGTCATTCCCAGTTATTGCACGTGGGAAAATGAAAGAATTTGAGATTACAGAAGAATTGATAACAATACGCTCAATGAAAGGGAATACACCAAGTAGTCAAAATGGCAAGTGTTGCAACTGATGACCAAATCTGACACAGAAAATTTACGGACTTTTGAAGTAGGTGCAAGATAAAGTGCCTGAAATGACCCCAGAACTGAAATTGGAATTTTTGCTTTTTATTTATGGGAAAATTAGTTGCTGACCCCTAAATACCTAGTAACACAGCATAAGTCAGAAGTAAGTACAAAAAATAGCCCAGGTAGTGTTCTCCTTTAAAATTGTAAGTAAATGTATAACATAACTGCTTAATGTCTCAGTTTAAAAATAACTAAAGTAACATATCTTTGTTACATTTAGGGACCTGCACTATATTCTCTTGTGATAAAATTGATCACCTTTGTAGCCTTGATGGTGTGTGTTTTGCCTTAAGTCAAGAAACAAGTTCATTTTGTTTTGTTTTGTTTTTTTGTGCATATTTCCTAAAGCACTGTGCTTGGCCAGGGGTTCCCAAAATTGCTCCCTGACACAGTTCTCACTGTTGGACATGTTTGGCCTTGTCTTGTTTGTGTATGCTAGACACTTTTATATCATGTGAAGGTTTTGACCTGTATTATTGTAGATGATATGGCACAACCCTTTTTCACACTGAAGAAGGAAAGAAAGACGGCATTGATACTGAAGTTTCCACATTAGTTAAACTCATCAAAAGCTTATATAATGGCAACTTCCATGGAAAGCCAACCACTAACTCGGCATTCTTGTCTGAACTACATCATTTGAGGACATTAACTTGCTTCAGAAGAAATATGGACTTAATCAAACTTTTTCTTGAGGGCATGCAGCTGCAGAGGTGCAAGAATGAAGCAACATGTTGACGTTTTATGCATTTTTGCATGCATGGACTGTCGAATATATTTAAAATATCTGCAAGATAGCTGCTCATAATGTTGCAGTCACACTAGAGTAGAAATTAGAGATGCACTAATAAAGCAGCCAATAACCAGAATTCTCTGATTTACAGTGTTATGAGCCGGTCTATTTCATGCACACTTAATATGCACACAGCGGTGCAAGCAAAATTTGTGCACACACTTGCAGCCACACACTGTCATGTAGTTAGGGTGGAGGTTCTTCAGTGTGATTGAAGACATTCTCATATTCATTCTCACCCAGCTGAATATGAAAATGGACATTTTAAAGAACCTAACAAAAGCAAAGCGGTTAAAGCTAAAGTTATTCAGAGCTTAAAGCTGGCCACAGGCCGGCAGCTTCAGTATGAGTAAGTGATAGGAGTTACAAGGCAAATTATGGAAACAAGAAGGCAAATAGAAAAGCATGAATGTTCTGTTATCTGCTGAATGCAAGTACGTTCCAATTGTTTTAATATATGAATTGATTGCACCAACTTTTGTTTAATGATGTAAAATATGTCAGGTAAAGGTTTTACTGCAGTTTGGGGGGAATTTTAAAATTTGATTAGTTTCTTTAATCATCTTTTTTTTTTTTTTGCATTGAATAAAAATTGATTTGTATAATTTGCTATCAGTTTTAGTTCTTAGAATTGGATCTTGTTCATCTCTAGTAAATATAGGGTCTCATCCTCCTTGCAGTGATGGGAAAAATTGGTGGTTTCCTGGGTATTTCTCTGAATTTTCTGGCATTTGGTTACCAGTAAGAGTCGACTGACTTCCCGACTGAGTGTGTAATATCTTTTACCTCTGGTTGACCACTTTCGATCACAAGGCGATCGCACAGGCCATCTCGTAGCAGACGTCTGTCCAAGTAATAGAGTTACTGTTGTCACTCTCAGATTATTGAATGTATGCAAATAATAAGTAGACAGACTGACCCAGTTCCCATTTTCACAGCAACCACTTGAAAGGCAAATGGATCATAATTTCATTCCAAATGTCACAATAACTGTGCTTTTGCTGCAGTCTCCAACAACTGCTTTAACTATTGTGACTGTGACATAAATAAAAGAACAAAACTTGGCATCAGTGACTCACTCCGTTAATTACAACTGACTCCTACTTTATTATCGTACAATATCAAAGTCTAGAAGTGACGTGTAACCAAAGGGTTATAAAGGTGGCAGACAGAACTGAACCTTACCCTGTCTGAAAGTTACTGTCAAGTCTGAGTGTGCAGCAACTTGGAGCAATTTGTCTCAAAGTCCTCCTTTCATTTGCTTTGAGATTAAAGTGGGGGAAGACTGCAACTTTATGTGTAACCACGTAAGAATGACATAGCTGTCGGCTAAAAGGATACCAAAACATGCTGAGACAGAAAATGGGGGTTTACCTGAGCAGAAAATTTGGCAAATGACATCAGAGGAATCCTCTTGCAACATCAACGGGCTTTTACATACGGAAAGGTTTGCTTTTCTGTGTTGTGAGGAACTTTAATGGCATTGTGCCTTCTCGAATCATTAGAAATATAAGCATAGTCTGATCCTTAGTCTAAAACCAAATATTATTTCCAAACATTCCTGTGAACAAACAAAACTCCCCTCACCACGCACAACTGTCTGCCAGATACACACACAGAGTCTCCTGGCACACACCACCAGTGTTTCCATTTCCGATCCCTATGTAAACACCATTATATTGCTAAGGTGGATTGTTCGAACCTCGAAGTCATGACCAAATGGTGGGAAAAAGATGCCATAAGGGGCCACTGGAAAAGCATAGCATCTGCAATCATTTAGTTGATCTCCAGAAATCCTTTTTTTTTTTTTTTTTTAAGGTTAAAGCCTTTTTTTTTCTCTTTTTTTTTTTTTCTCATGCCCTGAATTTGCTTGAACTTTTATCTTTCAGGACACAGGCAGTTGAAAGAACAGGGTTTTAGATAACATTTACAGTAACCCCTGCTGCCTAAAGTATGCGTGAGTGCTGTTTACATAGACTGTAGAAACAACCTATAGAAACAATGTTCAGTAACTGTGGCACATAGAATAACATTAACAACACAAATCCATCCGTACACTCATCCTTCTGTCTCATGGTGATCACTCCCTGCACTTTATGTAGTCCTAAATGTACTTGTGTAAGACTTTAAGAATTTAAACATCATATAAAAAACCAGACAGAGATTTGACTTAGTCACAAAAAAGAAAAGAAACACTGAAACACCTCTTTACTGTCAGTATGTTAAAGAGCACTGAGGTTTGTTTGTTTTCTGAATGGTGTGACACAAAAGTGTCTCCACCCCTGCTGATGTGAAAATTTGGACTCATGAAACGCCTGTCATAAAGATATGGAGAGGAAGAGAAAGAAAGATAGAGGCACATGATTGAGGTTGTTTTGAATCAGCAGATGCTGAGAGGGCTGTTGCTTTACATTTAGTGATGAGTCAATGTGTGACGCAGCTAGAGATTTGCTCGTGTGGTTTTATAATGACGGGAAGACGAGACAACAACCTGCCTTTGAGGCAGGTCTTAAAATTGTTGTGCTGCTCTGGTGGTTTGGCTTTAATTACTCATAAACATATGTGGACACACAGTGTCTGAACGTACATCTGTGTGTCTGGCATAAAGACAGAGTCAGCAGAACGTGCCTTACAGCACAGTAATCTAAGTGTTTGTATCCTCTATTTAACAATAAATAAATTAATAGATCTGTGGGGGGAAAGTTTTCCAGTTTAAAATGTCTGAAATATCAATTAGCACGATTGGTTAGTTTAAGAAGAACAGATATAAAAGTAAGTCATCAAGGAAATAAAATGAGGAAGGTGTATATAAACACTAAATGTCAGATGGAATACTTAAAACTGAAGATTTCTACAGGTTCATGATACTAGATATTTGCAGTGGAACAGCTGGAATGTTTAGTTTTCAAGTGTTGTGGAGGAAGCATTTAAAATCTCTTGCCAGAACTACTAAACCAATAAACCAGTTCAGTACCACTAAATTGTACTGAGCTGCTCGTAAGTGCAACCTGATCCTTGCGACCTCATAAAAACAATGTTTTTAATATTAAACTTTTTGAATAATGGGTAATGTTAATGTTGTACAGGGGCAAACAGAACTTGTATAGATTCTCCGTCATCTAGGTTGGGGTAATGGAAAAAAAGAAGGCAACTGGACTTATTTACGTTTTTGAAGATATTTCCACTGTCATTTCAGAGGCTTCTTCACTTTTAAAAACACAGATTGAGAGTCCTAGGTATTTAACCCCTAGTGGGGGTTGTCCTCTTTTCGCAGGTGGTAATGAGGGTAGTTGACCCGTTATTGATCCTTAATGAAAAAAGGCATTGGTCATTACAGTCAGTGGAAGTTAAGGTTGAAACCACTGTGGGAATTTGCCCAGGCCTGTTATGTGGCCCAGTGAGATCTTGTCAACTATAAATTTGTGTATTTGCACTCCCTGTTTGGTTATACACCACTACTGTATTTAATCAATGGTAATTATTAAATCGGGTTCTTTTTCCCATAGTGTGTTTTTGGGTTTCTTTCTTCCTTCCCACTGTCACCAAGGGGTTCTCTGTTATTGTATGATCCTTACAAAATAAAGCACCTTGAGGCAACTGTTGTGAATTTGCACTATATAAATAAAACAGAATTGATTTCAGTGGAGTGCCTCTTCTCCTCATGGATAGGCACATGGCGAAGAGTTTCTCACACGCATCACAAGCAGCTATGCCTTGCCACACTGCATCCTTGGCTTCTACATGTTGTGTCCTCATTTGTTGTCTATGTTAAGAGGGAGGCAACATCGCCTACTTGGCAGATCTATAAATATATTTTAGACTTGTGAATTGTGAAACAGCTGCTTCCTGTAAAGGGGAACCTCTGGCAACATCATATGATGAGAAATGTGAGGAACCATCCCTGCTTGCCATGGGGAAGTGATCTGTCCTTAGTGCTTAGTCCAGTCTGACCTTGCAGGACAGACTGGTGCTGACCCCGACTCAACTGGACCAACATGAACTTAAGCAGTAAAAATAACTATTGCTGTTTCAGTCCAAACAACCCAATGAGTAACCACTAACACAATGGTGTTTCATGATTGCTCTGTTGCTTTATCTTGACACTTTTAGATAAGCTACAAGTCACCAAAAATACACAAATGTGACATTTGTACACATTTGTGGTAATGACTACACATTCCTTATGCACAAGCAGCCCAACACTAACCCTGGTACGCCGTAAGGACTTTAAAGACACAAGTCATCCAAATTAGGAATAAACTAATTTTCTTCCTTACATCTAGTAATATCAAGCTTTTCAGATTTTCATTTTTAAGTGCATATAAAAGTGAATCATTTGTAGTATTCAGAAACACTGACAGTACATGAACCAATTTCTTGAGAATATGAGGAAGGTGGAAGGCATTTGACACCAACACTGACTTAACTGGGTTTTTCAAACATTTTTAAATTCAACTATTGCAGTAGTAACAATTTTTTTTTTTTTTTTTTTTTTTTTTTTTTTTTTTTTTTTTTTGTTAGAGGACTAGGCTATCCCAAATACAAAAACAGAAAAACTCACCACCACAAATGTAGTTGTACTTCTTTAAATTTGCAGTGCTCACATCATTGAAAATTATTTCTAAATGACTAAGGAGAATAGAAACCGGAAGATAAGCTGAAAAATGTTCTCTAATTCACAGGCAGCTTAAACTAAACTCTGTGCATTAATTACTTTTGACTCAGTTAAAAGCTGTACTCTTACCCTCCTTCACAGGGATAGAATAATCAGGTAAATATCAGTACAAATTGTCATAATAGTTTAACAGTCAAACTGATTAGATAATTAGCTGTATGATAAAAAAAATAGGGCTAATAAAAAAGGACTTTGTCTGATAAACCTTTTGTCTAATTAACCTTTCTTAATCATGGGAGTAGCTCTGTGTACGTGTGCCACTGTTTGTCATCAGCTACACATGGCCCATCAGTATCCCACTGACTCACATATGTTGAATGCACGTGAGACATCTGGTTATGCCGTCTGTATACACGCTCTAACACATGCTGTGGAAAAGTGATCCACCTGCCTCCATGCGCTGCTACACAGCTGCTACATGTAGTAAAGCAAGTCACATAGAAGAGAACATGCACTCACTTGACGTGTAACATCTATTGTAAAGACTGCTGCAACATCCTACTGCTGGATACACTGGCAAGGATTTCCTACTTTTGTGAGTGCATTTGTGTGTGTGTACCAGTCAAAGCAGTACACCTACCTCTTTGTGCAGACATGGGTTCTTTCTCAGCAGCCACACAATGCTCTTTCTATTCTTTGCCCCTCTCTTTCCTCTCTGTCTCCCCCTTCCTCTCACTCTTTCTCTCTAACCCTCTGCCTTCCACACACACTCTGTTTCCCCCTCTCTCTCTCGCTGTCTCTCGCTCTCTCTCTGTGTGGTAGCACAGCTCTCAGCTCAGTCTGTTTTCAGCACCTCCTTTCACATACACTCGCTTTATTAGGAGAAGCAGAGCTTCTCTCCTCCCTCTTAACCCCCTCCCCTCCTTCACAGGCGCCTTTAGCTTGCCTTCTGTTTGTCCCCTTTCTTTGACTGTCTTCCCCTCCATCGATGTTATTGTCTTTGTCATTTTTCCTCAGTGTGTACTGGTGCCTCATTTTCCTTCTCCCTCTAATTCTTTGTCATTGTCTCTGTCTTGTAGAAGTGGGTCAAACATGAAAGCAATGTTAGATCTTGAGTTGGAACCAGAGCTGGAACCAAACCTGGAGGGATGTTCGAGAGAAGCGCGGAAAAGCAGGAAAAAAGTCAATTTCCTGCTTTAATCGTTGATACCAGCAACCCCCTCCCTTTTCTTTCCTTTTTCTTTTTTAAAGATGCAATCTTAACTTGGAACTTGGGGAAAAAAAAGCAAACCAAAAAAAAGCATCTTAATACTTCTACTGAAATCTCAGATACAGACCCTTTTAAAGATAAAGAGGCTTAGTCATCCAGTGTTTTCAGCACAGGATGATTAAACTTCCAGGGTCTTGACATGGACACCACTGCCTGTAAGCCGTGTTTGCTTTTTCCACACTTTTAACAAGGTTACAAAACAAAGACTTGGGTGTTTTTGTGTCCCAGATATTCGCACACCAGGGTACACTTTAAGTGCAGCAGTTCAACACAACAATGCTGTTGCTTGTGTGAGAAAAAACCTGCTCCCATCAGCAGAAAACGGTAAATGTATGAGTGTGATATGCATGCATACTAATGTATGCTTTGTGCAATCAAGTGGCAATGAGGAAATGGTTTGTTTTCTTTATGGTGGAACCGCAGACGGAGGTATTATTTTGCTTGGAGCTCTTCCAGTATTTTGTGCAGTGATTGAAGAAAAACACGCATTATTACAGCAACAGTAATTCTCACTTAATTGTATCCTAAATGACAAGCTGAACATTTCCTTCAAGATGGCGGTAAGGTCCTATTGTTCAGCTTGAATTTGTGAACGCTCCATCAGTCTGTCACTAAATATGAAAATCATCATTAACAGTAAGTATCTATCTATCCAGTGATGTGCACAGTGAGAGAGCGCAGGGGGTAACTGTTTGTACTTATGCTCCAAGTGCCTCAGTCCAAGACGAATGTCTATAAACAGATTCTGGATAAGAAAAAAACACGAAATCTTTAAGTAAAGGACAAGATTTTTGGTACTTTATGGTTTCCATTTGTAGTTTTTGTAGTTCCATTTGCCAGTTAAATTTGAACATGGTTCGATTGCATTCAGGTAATCATTCAAGTTTAGAGCAAAACAAGGACCGTGTTTGCCAGAATGCTATTTCAAATCTTTCAGCTAATATAGACCAGCAGATGGAACTGAGGCATGTACTAGGACTGGGGATTTAGGAAGGTAACTTATGATTTCATCCTGCATTTTTCACTACTGGTGGTTCACAGCTCACCAGGCTACCTTGCCTTGGTAACTTATCTAAGCTCCTCCAGGGCATGTTGTGTTGGAGAATATGTGCACAAATGAATATGCTACTGAGCAGTTCTCCAGAAAAGAGAACCCCATGGTCTTCATGCATGGGTAACAGGACTGAGCTTTTACCTATAAGAAATCCAGATTTTAAGAAGGACATTAATAAGTTAATTCCTAGCTTCTTTCATGTTGACTGCAAGCATTGGGATGCAACTGGGCAAATACATTTATATGCTGCCCCTTTAAAAAAATAAGCAAGTAGTCTAGCTCACTTAGTTTTTAAGTTTTGTTAAAGCTTATAGTTGGTTATAGTCAGGAGATCATGAACCTTCTCTTAGTTATTTTACTAAGTCTCAGACTGCTACAGGACCTCATGTGATGCACTGAGCACTTCTTTTTCATTGTAGCATTACAGAATGCCATTTTTTCCCCCCTTAGTCCCTCCCTGAACAAGGGAGGCCGAGGGGTGCCTGGTTAACTAAACCTTTTTTCCTCAGAAGTTTCTTCCTGTCAAAAGTGAGTTTTTCTTTCTCACACTTGCAAAATATTTCCTCATCAGTTGTTGCTACATTGTTGCCATTTTCTCCAGAATACTGGTGGATCTTACCTTATAGTACAAAGCACTTTGAGTGAATTTGAGCAATATAAATAAACGTGAACTGAATTGAAACCTGAATTCTCATACCACTTAAGACCTGCAGCAAAAAGATCAGATCATCTTGTTTCTTAATGTTAGAGCTGCGATAGTGATTGATAGGTATATTAACTTGCACAGTCTGCATTTTTATTGGCTTTCCCTCCTGGTTTCAAGGCATTTATGTATATAAGGCTTTTACAGTCTTGCTGTCTGGCACGGAATGCATTTTCCTATCACACATATGCTTTTCCTATCACACACTGCTCCTTTGGCTGCAGTACTACTGTGACTTTGAGCCTATATTTAGGTTAGGCAAGGAAAAAATATTCTAGGTGTGTTGAATTTGTGTCACAGGACCCAGATTCACTGATTGACTGTGTACCCCACTTGTTTGTCCTCTGCTCAGTCCAGCTACATGTCTATTTAGTCCAATTGTGTTGGACTGCTGATCTTGTTGGCCAATTTGAGAATTCAGAAATTGTACAAGTTATTACAGTTCGAATACTACATTATTCCACATTTCATTAATGGCTGTATGTCAAATTATGGTTGAATTTCAACAGCAGCCACCAGCTAGTTATCTTAACATAAGGAAAAGTTATATTAAAAACATGGGCAAAACCACACCAGGTTTAAATTTGAGCAGTATAAGATGTGGCAGAGCTGCACTGTGTCCAGTGTTCGTGTTGTTTAGATTCCTCCCAAAGTGCTTTCTCTGACCACTTGCAGCTGTGCACTGTAATGATTTGATTCCAACATGTACGTCAAGCTTGTGCAGAGTACAAACATTGACTTGTATCAGAATGACCAGACCTTCATGTCCACCTTCTAATTTCAGGAGTCTCATGGTTTGAGAATGTGTAGCCTTCCCTGCTTAAAGTGAAACCAGCTGGAAGTGAATGATCACTGTTGTTTGGAGTATTACATTCAACATGGGAGCAATAAATATATATTTTTTTATCGCATATTCCATAATCTTCAACAGCATGAAAACTAAAAGAAAAGGGAATATGTTTCCTGAGATACTGTCAACTTGTTGACCCGTATACACAAAGAGAAAAGTAGTAAGGTCTTTCACAATACATTGTTTACCAATTTTACAAATTGCTTGGAAGTTTAGAACAATAATTCAGAGACAGACCATAGGATGAGATGGGAAATAGGAGCTTAAAATATTTGTTAGTCCACACATTAGTTTAGCAGTCACTAAAACATGACAATCAATACATAGACTTTTTCTGGTTTTTTTTTTCCCCCCAAGCTTCTCTTGGTGAGTTGCAATTTGGGGTGGAGTCACTGTATCAAACTTCTCTTCACACACCTGCTTGACTTGATGGACAAACACAAAGCAACATTCAGCATTGAGGGGGGAGAAACCTGAGTGAGATTCATCATAGATTCATCATAAATTTCCTGTGCCAGATTTTCTATGTATCATCGTAGAGATCAAGCAGGACCTGCAGATGTTTACATGCACTCATCATAAGCATGAATGTCACAGTAGAACTGCACGTCATCCTTAGGCTCAAGGTATTTTTGTGCACAAAGTGTTCAATTCAGTCCTAAAATGTATATACATACATATGTAAAGTCCAAATTAAGTTACTGTTTATGCTCTTGAATGTAAAGAACGACATGGAAGTAAGATGAGGAGGCTAAGGACATGTAATGATGCCAGTTGAACAGATAAGTCAAAAACTCACTGCAGATTGATTAACTCACTTTAACTCAGTAAAACAACTGCAGGTTTCACTGAACATATATAATCTCATAGTTACACTTTTGTCATTTTTCCGTCAATGAAGTTAAAGCAGTACAGTAATAAAACAGAATATATTGCGTTCATTAAGAGTTGACATGTAGTGAGGATCCCAATCTAAGAGCAGCTCCTATTAGTTTGGTCTAAAAAGCTAAAGTGAAGTCTGGTCTGTTCTGTCTGTTATGCCCCCCAAAAATTTCAGTTTCTGATTTTCTCTACTCTTACATTTTTTTTCCAATATGCTGCTGATAACTAACATTGATAACTAACACGTGAACAGTTTTTTTGTGGTTTGTTTTGATCCTGAAAACTAGAAGAATTTTTTTTTTTTTTTTTGATAATTTAAAGTATTATGTTTCAAAGAAATATTTGTATCGTTTTTCTTTTTCCAAATTTGTTATTTATTTTTTTATCTTCTGTCTCTTGAAGTGGACATCAAGTCTTGTTTGATCACAGAATGATATGATGGCTGAGTGAGGCCAAAAGATATTTTAGTCAAAACTGTGGAATTGGAGTCATGCTAAGTCAGGAGTCAGGAGATCAGGTAGAGGGGGGCCAGACGTTAGAGCCTGAAGGTTAAAGGTCACAAGGAGGAAATGCCAGCTATTAAATAGCCTGAGCAGGGGCAAGTTAATGACACCCAGTGTCTGTTGTGCACAAAATTTATTGTATAACCTAGGTCTCTGAAGTTGTGGGATTTGGTATTTCATTTGGTTTCATTCTGTTTAAGTTCTCACTTTATTCTTTTCCCCCTTATCAGAGAACTCTAGGTCATTTGTTACTTTAATGAACTGCCTAATCTTGAATCTGTCTAAACCTACTGAACTGGCTCTAACTAGGAAACCAGTGAGGATCTGTGGTAACCACAGATGTGCTAAAGAATGTTTCAGGTGTGTGTGTGTGTGTGTGTGTGTGTGTGTGTGTGTGTGTGTGTGTGTGTGTGTGTGTGTGTGTGTGTGTGTGTTTTTTTTCTTTTTTCAGTTCTTTCTATTCTGGATGGTAGGTGCCTGCTTAGGCTCCTCAAGAGCTGCAGTGTCTTCCTCTGACCTTTTACTTTCTGCTCTGATGTCTGACCTTCCTTCACCTCATCCCTTGCTAGCAGTAAGACTGACCCCCATTCCACACTTCTGAGTAAAATCCTTTCTACCTCATCCTGCCATCTGCTTTCAGAAGTATAGACACTGGTTGAAAATATGAGGTAGTAAGTCTGGGAAACAAAGGACACTGAGTAAAAGTTGGGGTTTTTTGGAAGTTTTTGGTAACATTACTGTGCATTTCTGAAATCGTACTAAATCAAATTCAAGACTTTCAAACTGAAGAAAAAATTTGAGCTTAAGCCATAGAATGACTTACCTTTATAAATATAGCATCCTGGTTGTAATTGCCTTATTTTAAACAAGTCCTTATTTGTTTTAAAACTACCAGCAAAAACTGTTAAAAGTAAAATTTTGGCTTCAATATTTTACTGTGGGGGGAAGTTGAACCAAGCTGTCCTTCTTATTTGCAGTTAATGTTCTACACACAATAGGAGTCGGTAATGTTTTAGTTCACGGATCATTTTGTTGGGGATTTTTTGGGGTTAATGGGGCACATTAACCATTTTTGTTTACCAAAAAAAAAAAATGGTTAATGTGCCCTACTTCAGTAAAACCATCAACGATGACTCCTAGCACTTCTAGTGATGTCAGCTTTAAGTCAAGATATACCGTCTGTCCTGTTTGATACAACAAAACTGCAGTCAATAATATAATAAAACAGGAAATGAACTATTCTCTTTGTGGCTTGTTTGCATTTTTATTACAGTGGCAGTCTAAATTCACTGGCATAAAACAGAGTTGTGGTTTCCTAGCACCAGCATTTAACACACTTGATTATAATTATTTTAAAAGCACATCTGTAGCAGTTTAAAGGTCTTAACTTGCACATTCTAAGTCATTTTACTTTAGTGAGGCAAGAGCTGGAATGAATTGCCTATAAAACATCTTGCCCTCCCTTTTTGACGCATCTTAATATCAAGGACCTCTGATTTCAGAGTGTCACAGCTATTCCTCATTATGTGTTAAATTGAACCCAGATGTAGGCACTCTCTGGGAATGCCAGGAAGTCCATTCCTCTATGTCCTCTGACACTGGGTGTAAAAAGTAATTTAACGTAGTTTACTGTAGTTACGTTTTTCAAACAATTTTAAAGTTTTACCACAAATGATGAAGATGTGATTGATCACGGGGTTTTACAGAAATTTAGCATAAACCTTTTAGAAATTATAGCTGTTTTTTTATACATAATCTTCCATTTTCAGAGACTCAAAAGTAATTTGACAAATTACTCGCCTCACCTGATAGACAACTCCCCTCATTATTTAATGGTAAATAAAGTGTTAAAGTTGGAATCTATGGTAGCTGTTCACTGGAACTGTCAATATGTCCAAAGAGATGCAAGTTTTGGTGAAAGTGAAGAAGGCCAATCGTTAGGCTATCGGAGTGATAGCAATCTGGTGATAGCAACAGAAATCTGGTTCCTTATGCTACATTGAAAAGAAGGAATGCACTTTGTAGCTCAGAAGCACCAGAAGGCCTAGAGGAGCACAGAAGGCAGCTAAAGTAGATGATCACAGAATTCTTTCCTTGGTTAATAAACAAACAATTTTAGGGAGAAAAACAGGCATTGTTGGGGGGAAAAAAGCAGAATGCATTCTGAACTGTGGTTATATAGGGCTATACTTGGTGCTCAAATTCATCCAAGTGTAGCAAAATTACTTGGGACAGTGCTTCAAAGTGCAAATAGATAATGACCCAAAGCAATCCAAGAGTTTCTCAAAGCAAAGAAATGGGATATTCTTCAATGGCCAAGTCGGTCACCTGATCTCAGTGCAACAGAGCATGGTTTTCAGTTACTCAAGACAAAACTGAAGGTAGAGAGACCCACACACTAGCAGAAACTGAAGGTGGCTGTAGTGAAAGTCTGACAGACATTTTCAAGGGGGGAAACAAGTGATGTTGACTGGTTCTCGACTTCAGGCAGTTATTGACAGCAAACGATTTTTATCCAAGTATTAAAAACAATCCTTGTATTTAAAATCATGCTAGTTTATTCACTTACTTTGAGGCTTTGTATAAAAATAGCTGCACTACTGACAAAGTTAATGTAATTATATTTGTTAAACTCGTTGAGTTAAAGCTGAGAATCTTTACTTCAGTAACATCTGATGAATTGTTAAGACTGTGTTGAATCTTTTGAGGGGGAAAAGCAAGCCCAAGCTTTCACCAAAGTTTTGATGGTGCCCCTTTTCCTATTGTATACAATTGTACACTCCTTTGAGACCAAAGCCATGGGCACACTGTTGCTTGTTACCTATGTAGCCAGATTCTCATGTGGTTTATTCCTCTCTGACTTCTCAGATGACAAACTTTTAAGAACCCTTCAAAACACAACTCTAGTGCTCGATGACAAGTTTCTTCTTTATGATGAATTTTTTAGTAGTACTCCAACATACTGTCTCTTTCTCTTGGTGTAGTCAGTAGCACACAAATCCACAGCTGAAATGGTTCCTATGAAGGCTACGTTTTGCCTATGTTTGGTTATTGCTTGCTCAAACTACACCCCCCCCCCCCACCCACCCCCGAAAAAAACATTCATATGTTTTTATTATGAATCAGTGGACTTGAGGCTTAAAGTCACAAACATGCTGTTATTATAAAGTTATTGATAGATGGATTATGGAATATAACACAAAGTATCTGGCCTCAAATGGCTTTCACTAAACCTTTCCAACTGTGTTTCCATTTCTAAACATTTTGGTTCCAAATTGGTTCCAAACTGGTTCATCAGTGCATCCCCTGGATTTCCTAAAAAAGAAACTTGAAAGCATATTAGCCTGATATGGCCAGGGGAGGAGTAGGATAACACTGGTAATGCACTTTAGGGGGCATCGTGTCACATTAACATTCCAGTAAGAGCTGTCTGATTGAATTACAGTCAGACTTGAAACTGCTGTTTCGAGTGTTTTGTTTTTTTCTGTAGGAAGACCCTGTGCTGTGAAGGAGAAAAAGAAAAAGGAAGAGGGCGTGTGAGAACAAATCTAACAGCAATGCATTATTAAGCCAGTGAGGATCCAATAGGATAGACAGATGCTCTCCTGTCAGACAGACAGACAACAGGATCCGGTTCTTTCCTCAGATATTAATGGTACAGTTTCTGTATTTTACCCTGTGCCTGTCTGTTTTCATCAGACACGGCCACACTGAAGCTAATTAAAATTGCGTTCTAACACAGTTGGGCCGAGATCTTAAACAATGCTCCTGGAGCATGCAAAATTAAAACAAAGTCTCCTTTTTTTACTTTTACTAAAAGGGATTTCATTCTTAACAGTGTTAGAAGTATAGCTTTATGAATGAGAAGGTCGATGGCTGAAATTTGTTAATCATACTTGCCCTGTCTTTTTGTTTAACACCACATGTTTGTTGAAATTAGTGGTTTTAAGATGAATATCTTCCACCTGTGTACCATATTAGTATCAGGCACTTTTCATTTAGTGGCATTGTAAGGCTAATATTTTTATTTATTACTTAATCACCATTAATTGAATGAATACAGTGATTACATTTTTTGTGACTGTCATTGTTAGCAGCTTTTAGCCTGTGGTTGACTGAATTTTTCTGTTGTACATCATTTTCTTATTGTTTGAGAAATCTGAATTTTTTTAAAAAATTGCCTATTTAGCTCAGTTAACTATCTGTTTCAAGTACAGCTCTAGGTCACAGTCCATGACAAACCAGACGGCTTTGAAAAATGTCAAGGTACACTTGTATTCATATGTGCCCAAAATAGCTTCGATGCCATCTGATGTGCCATCAGATTTCTTTGAATTGTACTTGGAGACCAAGGCATTCCTACAACCTGTTTGTGGTTTGTGGTGGTGTACACTTTGCCTCCCACAAATGTCATTGCTGCCTGCTGGTTCCAATCCAGTGCTCTTTTGATGTAAATTTCACTCGGAAGGAATGTTTTTGTTTTCAAGTGCCTCTTTAGCTTTCTTAGACCCTGTTAGCATTGGTCAACCTTTCCCAACAGCTTTTTTTTGGGGGTGATGGTTTTCTGTGCTGGTGATTTGTTATATTTACCTCTACAGAAGATAGGCAATAGATCCAGGCTGATGGGTGCTTTCCAAGATGCATCGAATGTTTCTTCTTCACTAACCTTTTTTTTCACCATATGTTTATACACCAGTCTGCATTTTATCTTTAGTCATTATTAATCTCTGGCTCTCCTCCACAGCATGTCTTTGTCCTGTCTTCCTCCCCTCACTCCCACTTGGTCACGGTAGAAGGCCGCCTCTCCCTCAGTGTGTTTCTGCTGAGAGGTTTCTTCCTGTTAAAAGGGTGTTTTTCCTTCCCACTGTTGCCAAGCGCTTGCTCACATGGGGTCATGTGATTGCTGCAGTTTTCTCTGTATTATTGTAGGTTCTTTACTTTACAATATAAAGCACCTTGAGGCAAGTGATGTTGTAATTAGACGCTATATAAATAACACTGAACTGAACTGAATTGAAAGATAAGTATTGCCATCAGTATTCATACAGATTCCTACCAGAAAAAGAAACTGCAGCCATAACTATAATCTTGAAAAGCTCTTTGAAACAAAGTAACTGAGTTACGAAACTGTTTCATACCTATAAAGTGTGTGGATTAATAAGGCAATTGTTTCTTTACAGCAGTTTTAATGTATACAGTGTTGACATAGAGTAGTGTGCAAAAGTCTACAGCAATATTTTGAAAGATGTGCATAAATATATGGAAATACATTATATATGGCAAAACTAGATTTTGCATAATTCTAATAAGCTTGAAAGTCATTATTTGGTATGACCACATTTATTCTTCAACACAGCTGAACTCTCTCAGGCAAGCTTTCTTGTCATTCCTTTAAGCAGTCTTTAAGAATAGTTTTCCAGGCTTCTTAAAGGCATTTAAGAAAGCCTCTTCTTTGGTTTTTGGATGCCTTTTGTTCTGTTTTCTGTAAAGAAGATCCAACACTGCTTCAGCCTTAGCCCGTTGTGTTTTCTTATCCAGCACTGACAGTGCATTTGTTGGCTAAGAATCATTGTTGTGGTAAGAAATGAACCCAGTGCCAAGAATTAAAAATATTAAATAGGCTGAACTCAATTTTTATCAATTTGTTATTAGAACTCAATTTAAATAAATTACCAGTACTTTTTATGCAAAAACGCTGATAAACTCCATTTATTTGAGTTGTCTTAACTTAGAAAAACTAAGTAAGCTGGAAGTTTTGCTTCTCGGTGCGGAAGGATGAAAGATGTGTTTTGAAAATGCCACGTGACTACCGTCCTCCTCCCTCTCGGATCAGTCCGCATGTTCACGGTGCATTTTTTATGGAATATGTTGAGCAAACCTGGAGAAGTTCTGGGAACTAACAAGGCTGTACAGTGTACTCAAAATGAGTAAGTTGCCCTAACTTGGTCATCTTACGTAAACTTGATCCAATTTTTTTGAGTTCTGTGAACAAATGAGCTTGTACAGAGTACTCAAAGTAAATAAGTTGACCTAACTTAGTCATTTTTAGCTAAGCTTTACTCAATTTTTTTGAGGCAACGAGTTTCCATAATTTTTTTGAGTTCTGGGAACTAATTAGATTTTACAGTGTAGACCATGAGCACAAACCATGACCTGTGTTTTACAGATGGCTGTTGACCCTCACTATCATCACCTCTCTCCTGACCTCCTTTGTCAGTGATTTTAACCAAAATTTTGAGACCTTGATACATCACTTCCTAGGTTCATGTTAGATTATAGATTATCAATCCAGTACTTATGTATTTTGACATAGCATACCAACCTTTTCTTCCTGTTTTCCTTCCTTAAGAATGGTTTCTTGACTGCTGCTTGAGTTTTAAATACTGTTAAATTCAGTTGTTTTCCACCTTTCCTTCTGTACTTCCTTCATGGAAAGGATTAAATACCCATAATTTACCATAATTTCTATGAAATGCTGAAATCTCGTTGGTTCAAAGAGTTGCTGTGTTCAGGAGATGTTTTCAAAGGAACTTGAGCTTGTTTTGGACAAAGTGACAGAACTAGTGACAAGACTTTTTTTTGACATGTACTCAGTATAATCAGAAATTATTTTCCAAAGCTACATATGAAAGCATTTCAGCACAGAGGTCACATCTCATGTCATCCTGCTTGTAAATGGCTCATGTTCCATATTATACTAGAAAGAAAATGGAAGGCATTGTGAATGACAAAACAGAATTAGCTTGGGGTCAACCAAAGTAATGGAGTCAGTTTAGGGGGTTAATACATAATTCATGTGACTTCTTCACTCATCCTGACCTTTTTTGGGCAGCAACTCTTCCTGCTGAGGATTGTTACCATGGCGCTGGTTGCCCGAGGATGTGGAAGTTGTCAACAAAGAGGCTTTTTGTCACTTGTGTTTTTTTCTGAAGGATAGAAAATGTAATTGTTTGACAAAAATTGCTTAACTTTACTCCTCCCTGAATGACTGGTGACAGCAACCTTTTGCTATGTAAGCACACATACAGAGTTTAACAAATTTAATAGACCACCACCTAGTCCAATATTTATGCCACAGCTGATGTAAATTAACATTATTGGAAATTGAAAAAATATTTTATGTTTCTGTTTTCCATCTTGCATCTGGATCTCTTCTAAAAAAAAAATGTCAGGCATATCGTTTCTTGGCTTTGTAAGTGATGGAGGAGCTGCTGTGATTGGCCAGTAGAGAGGAGCTGCTGCAGTTGTGGGTGAAAAGATGATACAACTGATCAGATAGCACTAAGTTGATGGGGGGTTTAATTCTGTCATGTTAACGACTTGAATCTGTTTTTCAACAGATTTGACAATGGCCCACTTATCACCTCTCCCACCCCCCAGGTTCCATCAACCCCCCCTCCAGTTGCTGCTCCAAACCCCCCAGGGTTGACAATGCCATTGTCACCTGAGCTCTCCTCTCACCACAACCTTGCTTCACCCCTATCCACACATCTACCCACAACCGAACCAGCCCCACCCCCCTCTCCAGCCCAGCCTCACACCTACTTCACAGCTGATCAGGTGAGAAGTCAGCTCAAGAGGACGAAGGCAAGGAAGGCAGCAGGTCCGGATGGAATCTGCTCCAGACTACTTAGGAACTGTGCAGACCAGCTCTGTCAGGGGCCCTGTACATCTTCAACCTGAGCCTGAGCCTGGAGAGGGTTCCTGAACTGTGGAAGACTTCCTGTGTGGTTCCGGTGCCAAAAATCGCACACCCCAAGGAGCTCAACCACTTCAGGCCTGTGGCCTTGACTTCTCATTTGACCATGGAAAGGCTCATCCTGCACCACCTTCGACCACTGGTGGGTTCAGTGATGGACCCCCTGCAGTTCGCCTACCGTTCTAGAATTGGGGTGGATGACGCTGTCATCTGCCTGTTACACCAATCCCTCTCTCACCTAGAGCAGGCGGGGAGCACTGTGAGGATCATGTTTTTTGACTTCCCCAGTGCTTTCAACACCATCCAACCTGCACTACTGAGAGGGAAGCTGGAGGGAGCCGGAGTAGGTCAACGGCTAACTGCATGGACCATCGACTACCTTACCAACAGACCACAGTATGTGAGGCTCCATGACTGTGTGTCCGAGGTGGTAATCTGTAGCACGGGGGCACCACAGGGCACGGTTCTCTCACCTTTCCTGTTCAGCCTTTACACTTCAGACTTCTGTTATAATTCGGACGATTGCCATCTAGAGAAGTTCTCAGATGATACAGCCATCATTGGATGCGTATCAGACGGGAATGATCAGGAATACAGGGGGGTCATCAGTGACTTTGTTGGCTGGTGTGAGACCAACGAACTCCAAATCAACGCTGGCAAGACAAAGGAGATGATCATAGACTTCAGGAGGAAGTCACCCCCTACAACACCGGTGAGCATCCAAGGGAAAGACATTGAGATAGTGGACTCTTATAAGTACCTGGGTGTTCACCTTAACAATAAACTGGACTGGACTACAAATACAGACATCCTGTATAAGAAGGGCCAGAGTCAAATCTACCTGCTCAGGAGACTGAGGTCCTTCGGAGTCTGCAGGACTCTATTAAGGACATTCTATGACACTGTGGTAGCATCTGCCCTTTTCTATGCAGTGGCCTGCTGGGGGAGTGGATGCACGGACAGGGACAGGAGCAGGATTGACAAACTGGTGCAGAGGTCTAGCTCCGTGCTGGGATGTCCTCTGGAGTCTGTGGAGATGGTTGACAAGAGGAGGATGTTAGTAAAGCTGACATCCATCATGAACAACCCACATCACCCACTGCATGAGTATGTGAGTGTGCTGAGCAGCTCCTTTAGTCAGAGACTGAAACACCCTCGCTGCAGGAAGGAGCGCTTTCGCAGATCATTCATCCCAACAGCAGTTAGACTCTATAACTCCTCAATCACGATGTCATGACTCACTGGACACTGTGAACATCCATGTTCACCACTTCATGCATAATGGACCTTCTATGTGTATGGACATGTGCAGGTATAAATATATGTATGTATATGTATACATATGTATATTTAGTGTGTACGTGTCTATACATAGGAATAGTAGTGGTACAATAGTTATGTTAAGCTATATAGTTTGTCTTGCATATTTCCACAACCATATCCATAATCACAGCTTAGCTTAGCTTAGCTTAGCTTTAAACCTTTTAGGTTGTTTTTGACAACAAGTGCCTGAAGTGGAAAGCGTGGGACTGGAAATACTGAGAATAATAATTGAACTAACCCTAACATAATATAATATTCAAACGTTAATCTAACACACTAACACGGTGCCATTAATAGCTGCAATTTGACAAACATAAGCAATTGCACCAATCAAGGAAGTTTAAAAAAAAAAAGTCTGTGTGTGTGCACTGTTGAGAAACTACAGGGAGCAATGTTTTCATTATGTACTGATCTCTGTTTAAAACCCCAAAACACTGTAAAAAAAAAAAGAAAAGAGCAAGACTTATCCTTGTATGCATCTTGCGTCGGGATTCTCCTCCCCACTCCCTCTGGCTCTCCATTAACTTCACTTCAGCTCTATTTAATCAAAATATCAGTATTATTGCAGAGCACAAATATGCAGGGCTTGACTGCAAACACTCAGAATGAGGACTGAGTAAAGAACAATAGGACTGAGTAAAGAACAATAGGACAGAGTCCTATTGTTGTGAAATTGGCACTGTGTTCACAGCTTTGAGACATCCAGCCAGTTGTGCACTCCTTCTGATAACATCTCCCCTGCTCAGTCCAAATAAATAAAGACTCCTAGCGACAACTATAACACACACATTGGGTTCAAAAAAATACTTTTCTTTGTTGATTTTAGTGTTATTTACTGTAAGTTGCTTGCTGCAACCCTTAGTAACTGGTATTTGTGTGATTGTATCCTGACCTGGAGAGTTAAAAGATATATCAGATGAGTTGACTATCTGCATAGACAGTCTCTGACATATGTCCAGGTATTTCTGTAGTTAAAAGACGTGCAAAATTTGTGACACCAAAATCAGACAGGCTTTCATTTTGGCTGATATTCATTATCGCCCAGTAGTATGTTCAAGCTGTGCAATGAATCGGATTAAAAAACTGCAAATGGTACAAAATAAAACGCCATGTATTGTCCTTTGTTATGGGCATACAAAAAAAACTGTAATGATGCCTAAACATCTTGGCTGGTTAACTGGTTAATTAGTTTACTCTTGTATTTATGAAAAATATTATTGCTTTAATACCCAATTATTTTGTACAGAAATGCACATTATAGCATAGAGGGATATGATTATTCTAGCCCCAAACTAATAACCCAGGAAACCCAAAAAACTTTATTTTTGTTTAAGAAAAGGAAACATAGTTTTTCAAATGGTATCTATTTGCTATGACTTTTTTAACTGCAGGTAGAAATTGTTAACATGAATTGCTATCACAATAAATGTATAATTGTCACAATGCTCATCCTGATACAGGGAATAATGTGTTGTAAGGAGCTGTTTTGTTTGTTTTACATAGGTTTTTGGTATGGTGTTGTATGCCTGTGTAGCTTGTTGTAGTTTCTTTTTTGGTGATGTGCATTGTTACAGTTAATGGGGATCAATGGCCCCTTCAATTAAAAAAACTCTACATATAGATTGAGGTGTACTGCCCCCTGTTGGCTTAAACTAAATATACAAGTAAAAAAATCTAAATCTTTTCATTTTTTATAGAATGGAAGTGTAGGAAGAGTGAGGAAGGACAAACAAATCCTCTTTGTTGCTGTGTATGTTTTGAATTAGTTTGAGGTTTTCGCTTTCTTTTTTAAAACAGTCTTTTGTATAGACATTGACGTTACGGTTTTTCTCTGATGTTTGCATATTAGTGGCTAGTGTTCGTCTGTGGTATGTCTCCAAAGAGAAGGTAAACTGCACTCTTAGAAATTTTTATTGTCTTACGATTCACATAAAATGGCGTTAACTTCATGGCCTTCCTGTATGTTGCCTTCCTGTCATCTTGAACTCATCAATCCATGCTTCTCTGAATTAAGCAAGGCATTTTCTCTCAGACAACTCAGATCAGCAGTTTCTGAAATACTCAGACTGGCCTGTCTGGCACCATCACATTCAGAGTCACTTAAATCACCCCTCTTCTCCATTCTGCTTCTCAGTTCACACTGAGCATTGAGTGCCTAAATGCACTGAGTGGCTCCCACGTGGTTGGCTGAGTTAGATATTTACATTAATGAGCAGTTGAAAAGGTGTACCTAATGAAGTGGCCAGTGTTTATATGCTATTCCTGCTTTGAGTAAAACTGTATGCTGGGAAATCAGAATCAGAAATACTTTATTAATGCCTATTGTCGTGCAGACATCCGGGGCTCTAGGAAACTTGTTAGAGTAGAAAAGCACTATATAGGAACCAGTCCAAAGTGCTCTATACAACATTAATATATTCTCACCGATTCATACAAGCATTCATAGGAGAATCAAACATTCACACACATTCCATCAGAGAGCAACTTGGGGTTAGTATCTTTCCCAGGGATATTTGGCATGTGTACTGTAACAGCCAGGGATCGAACCACCAACCGCCCGAGTAGTAGATGATCTGCTCTACCTCCTAAGCTTGACCCAGGTCGATTAATTAGTAAGATACAACATATAATTAATGTGTAAAAACCATGGCAGATAGTTGATATGAAAGTTAAAGCACTAATTTACAGTTAAAGTGCAACTATGTTATGTAGAGTGAATGCAGTATTTTCTCCACACGAATATCGCATTAAGAACACCCCGCTGTCACTGATTCAAAAGCAAAACAAACAAAACTGGCAGCCTAAGCTGTCTCCTGTGTATCTCACCTAAATTTGAAATGAAACATAAAAGCTGTTGCATATTGAAGACATTTTTTTGAGACACCCGCAGCATTTTCAGAAGATTTTAATATTGCAATTTGCATTTCAAAGACACTGAGAGTCAAAAAAGGGATAGGCCACCCACAGAGATAGCAAAGGCAGAGCTGTAGGTTAAACAGACTCTCCTCGAGTTTCTCAAAAGGGGTGCACGGACAGAAAAGGAGCCATGGGAAAAATAGACTCGGGTTGTTTCTTGTGCTTAACCTCACATCTCCCACAGACATATACATTTAGCACACGAAAATATGACCAATCACTTGACAGGTTCTTGCTGCTCAGCGAATTTCACAATGTTAGCACTTTGTCATGTCAGCCTATATTTACATACAGCATCAACAAAATTGCTTAATGGAGTACCAGATGGATTTACCTCAGAAAAATGCACAGAAAAGCTCAAACATTCAGATACTTTCAAAAGACTCAAACTCCACTGGACAGTTTTTATTTAAAACATTCTGCTTCCTCATTTTTACCACTGTGCCAAAACAAACCAATGGAATCTAAAAGATGTCAAAGAAGTAGACGTAGATATAATGGGCTGTTTTTGTTTCTCTGGCATTAGACAGGCACTGAAGCACCACATTAGTATATTGTGGTTTTTGCCATTACAGGACTCAGGATTAATGATGAACTTCTATTACTTCCCTGTATGGTGACTGTGCATCGTAAAATTATACTGCAGTTACATTTGAAGACCACACTTCATGTCTTTAAAAAGTACATATGGCACTAATTTGTGTAAAACTCTAGTCTAAAATACAAATAAAGCAGTAAACATGCTCTTCGGTATTACAGGTTCTTGGTAAAAGGCTTAGTTGTGTGCTTGTTAATGTGCAGCCACTTTAGCAAAATGCTTTTTGCTGTCTACAGACAAAAGGCAGACTCTAGTTATGTTACATCCATGTTCACTGCAGTTACACGACCTTTTGAGGTACAAAACGTTAAAGTTTAAGAATCTTTTGCGATTCTGCTACGTCTGTTGAACTTCTGCCTCAGTCCATATTTTAAAAAAACAAACTAAAACCGATGTATCGTCACCTCAGCCTTTGGTGCATAACTTTATGCCCTCTGCATTATGGTTGATGTGATTCATTCATTCATTCATTTTCAGACACAGTTTCCATTGGAAAAAGCATCACAATCGTGATGGCCATGTAGCTCGAGGAGAATGAAAAACAGTTTCAGTATCACCTCTAATCTCAGAAGTCATCAAAATGAAAGAATGTATGTGTACAATTAACTACAACATAAAACAAATATTAACATTCCTGCCATCTTCTCCAAATAAAAGAAAGGAATGTCATTGTCAATACATAAATACATTTACAATAGCTACAACTTTTAAAAATATTATGTGGTCAATCCAAAATAACACAAACATTTAAAGTACAATATTATACAACAAAACTAAAATCGGACTCTGAAACAACACTTCATGACGAAGAAATGATCATACATGTTGTGAAATATACATTATTAATCTAGCTTTTTCATTTACAATTCTCATCGACTGACATACCATATATTACAGCGAGAAAGGAGCTGGAGTTAATGGTAGGACAAGTGCATAGCAAAATAGAAGATTATTTTAACCAAGTTAAAGAAAAGCATAAAACTGACAAACTGGCTTTAGAAAACAACATTTAAAAACCATGTTTAAGGCAAATCTCATCATTTAAAATTGGCATAGTCTGAGAAAATGTCAACAAAGTCTTGTACCACCCTGTAGCAGAAGTCATATTGTTCCTGTGGGACGGGAATAAAAACAAAAAGACAGATGGTTAAAGACGGACACATAATTGCCTACAAAATCAGCAACATTCAAGGTAAAGCAAGACATTTTTCTGGTGCTTTTAAATATTTGGGACCCGCTTACCACTGTTTGGACCATGTGAGGCCTCTGCATGCGTAAACTCTTCACAGTTTGAAACACGTCCAGCAGGCCTTCTGCCTTGACTCGCTCCAATATATTGCTCAGTGCAATGAACGTACCTGTTCGCCCTGCACCAGCACTGCAGGACACACAAAGCACGAACAGTGTTTGCAATGCAAAAATATTTCTATATTTTATATTGTCAGATATAAAAGAAGACAACAAATGTGACAAGATAAGTGTATATAATATTTATATGAATATAGTTGTATGTGTTGTACCTGCAGTGTACAACAATGGGGTGGTTCCCAGACTGCTGCTGCTGTTTCTGCACTGCGGCGATAATGTCGATCATGCCTTTCCCCTCGGCCGGGATTCCGATCTCTGGCCAGCCGTGGAAGTGGAAGTGCCTGATCATCCTTGTCTGCTTCTCCTTTGAGAGGAAACCCACAGGCGGATGAGAGATCATAATATCGTTCAAATATGATTTAGCACCATATGAAAGCGTAATGGCAAGTGTGACGTCAGTACAGGTTAAACGTGCAGCAGACGAGTGGTGGACATATGGGTGAGGCCCAGAGAGGCAGGAATGTACTACAAAGCCTCTGAGAGGTGATGCGGGTCGAATTAAATAAAATATATGAGATGGGAGGCTCCTGCTTGATAACCCTAAATGCTTCCTATCCTCATTTTTTCCCTCTGGCAGCCCGGAGAGCTCGATATACTCACTTAGAGATTTGTTGTTGTTGGACAATTGTGTTAGATCCTGTCTAGCTTTACAAAGATAAAAATACTTTTAACTTTCTAAAAAAAAAAAAAAAAAAAAAAAATCCTGCTTTTAACTCATCTTTTAACTGACACTGTACTAAGCAACTAATCTGTCATTTCAACTTGTTGATATCTTTATACCATTTTCACTAATATCTGTAGTTTAAACGATTTGAAAATCATTGCAATACTGCAATTTAAAAAAATATATAGTACACCCTTATTCAGTTGTAAGGTTTTATGTATCAGGACATAGGAAAAAAAAAACAACTTTTTCATAAGAGGTCTAAAAAATCGGGTAAATACAAGCATACATCACAAAACATCAGCAGGGATCTTAGGTAACTGCTCCTGGGAAGCACTATAAGTTCACTGACAAACACTAAACTGCAGTGAGAGAGATTGCTGCTATTATTGGTTTTAGCATTTAAAACACTTGTTAATGAAGCGAGACAATACATAGTTTGTCCACCAGAGGGTACACGCGTATTCTCTGTAATTCATGACTTGATGTGTTAATAAAACAGTATTATTTTTAAACTGCATCACTATACCGTCTTAGTAAGGACTAATGAATAAGGGATGTGAAACAAATGTGTTTTGCGTGTGTAAAAGGTAAAAAATTATCATCAGATATATTGACTTTCTTTAAAAAAGGAAAATAAACAAAATCATCATCGTATCTATCAGTCGAACTTTAGATCAGAACATTCAACACAGCCACCGATCTTCCCACCAGTGGATCTCCCAGCAAATTCATAACATGAGGACATCTGCCCCAAAGCTAAAGCTGGAGCCACATTAGCTCATGCACAGCAATATTCTAAAAGTGATTGGCTTAAAAATTCATACAGAAAGTGTAGGACTGATGACTAAGAATCATTCTGAAAATGATTCTTAGTTTTCTTACAGACTGTTTCTGCAGTTTGGCTTGGTTTTCTTTAAATGATGTAGTGTAAATGCATCACGTTGTAGTGTTCATCTGGGGTCCTATTTGCCTAATTTTAAGACGTGCTAATGGCCAGATGCTTTTAATTTATTTATTTTTTTATGTTCTACCCTGATCGTGAAATTGCAGAATTGAAAGCGTGTACCTTCTTTTTCAAATAAGTGCATGCCTTTGTGCACATTCTACATTTTGGGGGGTAAATTTAGGAGGGAATGGGGTGGTTCTGTTTTTATTTGATACTTTATTGTTTAATTTGGCGAGAATTCAGAACTTGTAATGGAGTTATTTTATGTTGTGTTGTGAAAATGGAAACAATCTCACTTGTTCAATTTTCATATTATAAAAAACAACTATTTTATATAAAGGAACTGCATGAAGGATCAATAAAAGCCTTTATAACACGATAACTGATAAAGACGCAGTGCAGGCATGTTACATTTGCCTGTATTGATAGGACAGGCTTAATTTGCTTACCGGAACAAAGGTGAGTACCAAGTCTCGTAGGCTAAAGGTTTCACACAGGGTGTCTCCCTTTAGCTCTACCGTGTAGTCTCCATAGGTGACTGAGTCCTCTGTCGGCCAGTATTGGCAACATTTGTCCTGCAAAACAGATGAAAATGTGTTTACTCACAGCGATGAATAAAACAAACTGCAGTTTAACAAGTTAAATACTTCATAAATATGAACTTAAATAAATGTACAGTTTTGTGACAAAGGCAGGAAATCAGAACTGGGACGTTTTATGTTGTGTATTTGTTGTGTTTATTAAAGCCATCAATCATAGCTGGCTTGCAGCGCTCAGTTACTGCAGCTTACCTGCTCCCTCTCCTGGAGCTCAGTGAGCATGACTATGGAGTGACATTTCCACTCCCACACCATTCTCCAAAAATCCTCCACTGTGTGCTGCAGAGGGCCCTGTGTGGCGATGTAGTAGTCCTTGTGTCTGTAGCCCTGAGTCACATCAAAATATAAAAGACTTTATCAGTATAATATAAAGCTTCATCGGTACAATTATTTGTGTTAACACAAAAACCTTAAAACCTCAGAAAGAAGAAATTAGGAAATAAAATATGCTCACATCTATAAAAGAGGCATTGACATAATCTGTGTACTCTTGACCTCTTCTCATGGAAAGAATTACTCTGTTGAAGTCATCTGAAATGGAAACAGTACATCATAAACACGTAGATTAAAGCAGCTCGAAAACACGTTGAAATTAGGAGTATGGTATAGTAAGTACTGCAAGGGACAGGATTAGAAAAAACATTCTAGCTGCAGCTGCAGGCAACGTAATCTGCAGCTCGAAATTTGACATAAGTTGGTTATTTGTATGGATTTCATCTTACTTACAGGGAATAATTTGCAGAACTCTGTTCTTCTTCATGTTGGCTGGGAGGTTTCCTGTTCTCATGTTCTCTTTCATTATGCGCATGTTGGTCAGTTTCTAAACAGGGATCAAGCAAGGAAAATCTAAATGTTACAACTTTGGCTTTTGAATCACAATAGGGGAAAAAAAAGAAGCTACAATATTAATGATAAATCATAATGACTGTTTTGTAGCACAATTGAGTACTCGTACAGTAATGGAGGAATGTATACAAGTCAGGTTTGACTTGTGCAGTGGTGTGCCGATTTCTTATTTTCGTTTATGTATTTTCAGATCTAACCAACTTTCATTTAGACAAAAATAACCAAAGGAAATAAAAAGGCAGTTTTACATCATGAATTCATTTATTAAGAGGAAACCAGCTATCTATGCGTACCCATCTTGTCTAAACCTAATAACAGAGTTTTGACACCCTTGGCAAAAAAAACTGCAGACAACCAGTTGTCTGCAGAGTTGTTCTTCTTTGCTGATTTTGAAGACGAGTGGTTTCAGATCATCAAAATGTGTTTGAGCTGTTTGATTTGAAACGTGACAAATATGCAAGAAAAAAAAATAGAAATGGGGAAGAAGGTAAGTACCTTTTGACTGCACTATATGTTCTTTGAAGTGATATGACTGAAGGAGGTTGAAAAATCTAGATTTTTTTTGCATTGATTATTAGTGTATATTTTTAGTGCCTGTGTGGGCAGGTTCCTATTTCCCAGAAATTTCACATGCTTCATAACATTTATTAAGTGTTTCAACCGACAAATGAAAACCTTAATAAGTTAAAATGACTAATAAAGAAACAACTGCACTTTCGTTAGGATATCTTTAGAGATTTCTAAGTTTAGTCTGTAATATTGTGTGAGAGTTTGTTAGATGGGAGCCTTTATGGGTCTAAATGTAAAAAGAGGTTCTACCTTAAACTCTTCCTCCAGGCCAATCCGATCACCATCATTAAAGGTGTTGTGTAGTTTCTGCAGATGACCTTCCAGAGATGAAACATCCAGTTCTGTGTCTCCATAGAGGTAGTATTCAAGCAAGGCCTGATAGACGAATGAGTACTGCATCTGGAGGGAAAATACACACAGATAAATAACACACACTATGCACGGGCATATTTTCAGATGATTTACTGTAAAGGATAATTCGCATGTCCCACACACATGCCAGGTGTTAGCATTACGTCATGTGGCTAACATAATCCCTCTCCAACTCACATCTGTCTGGATGAGTTGCGAGCGCTGCTCTCGTATCTTGGAGACAAACCCAAACACGTCAATTTTCTGCTCTGCGTGCATCATTTCAATCATGGCATCTATTACAATGAAGGTTCCCGTCCTCCCAACACCAGCACTGGAGATGGAAAACAAATGACACACTGAGCTGAGTGAACCATAATCCTCAGCTGACACTAGCATGTTAACAGACATCAGGAGGGAACAAAGCAACATCTGTGCTTGTAAACACATGTATTGCTATAGTCACTCCAAATGTTTCCATCTTTAGCAGACAGATTGCTTGCCCACACACATACAAAGGGGATGTTTAAGCATAATACATTGATCTCCATAGAAACAAATTGGATAATTAAAACCATTAGGAGTAAACAGCAAAATACTGAACATTAGGCCACATTAGCTCAGCTCTTGCATACCTGCAGTGGACCACAATGGGCCCAGCGAAGTCGGGATTTACTGACTTGACCTTTTTGAGAAACTTGAGCATTCCAATTGGGGAGAAAGGAACTCCAAAGTCAGGCCAGCTGGTGAAATGGAGCTGGGTGACGAGGCGGGGAGTCTTAGCGGCATCACTGGCCTGCTAAATAGACACAAGAGGCGGGGGAGAAGCCATTATCTCTAGTTGGTTGAGCATTCTGTTGAAGATCATTATCAACCCTGTAAAGTCTTTCTACCAAACCACCCAGGGAAGCAAAAACAAACCCAATAATTGTTCCTCTAAGACAAATTTGGACCAAAGTGGTCCGACTGTTTGACTTGGATTCATATTTGAATGTAACATCTAGTATTTAGTAGAGCCCAAAATTATATGTAGGTAAATCCGCCCCTACTACTGGAAGGAATGGCTTAATAAGAGTAGAGTTTTGGGGGATTTATATATTATAATGGTGCACTGAAATCCTTTGAAGATATTGTGCAGCAGTCTGGAGTAATTTTAGTTTTTCATATAGTTGCAGCTTTATCATTTTCTGTTGGGGATCTTTGGATCTCTTACACTGGCTCCAAAAGAAGTAGAATGTCTGGACAGAGTTCTACTAAGTTATGGGAAGCGTCATAAGGCTTCAGTGTATTACTGTGTTGTTTCAGCATATGGGTAACAGAACCATGTTACCCCTAAGAAGACTTGGGAAAACGGATGGGTGGTGATAAATACAACATAATGCTCTGATAATGGATGGATTCTGCTTTATTATGAGTGGTAAAACTTTGTTTAATTGTAGCCAAGTGTTATGTGTTATGCATTGAGTTTAAAGACTAGACAGGAAGCTGTTAAGAAATCGTGGTAACGCTAACCAGCGTCATAATGACAACTGATTTTATTCATAGTTCTGGATATATTTGCTAAAATTTTAAGCCAATTAAGACTAACTAGACTATCACAAAAAATTAACCACAATTTATAATTTATGCATACTATGCGCAATAATAACAGAGTCAATGGTCAAAACTTACATATTGCACACAGAACTTGCGTATGGTGTAATCCACCAGGACTGTGAAGTCATCGACCGCTACCCTCACATTTCCGTAAGTCCAACAACCCTGGTCTGGCCAGTACTGGTAACATTTGTCCTGCAGAGAGATCATATCCATTAATATTAGTATTCGCTTTTACTGATCTACATAGCAAAAATAATTCTCTGGCTTTTGCCATCTTAAATATAAAGCTGTGTCTTTGTAAGTGGTGCAGTGATGGAAATTAACACGATTAGCATGTTTTTGATGGCAGGAGAAAACCAAATCTCCCAGAGAAACCCGGTTCGAACCCAGGACCCTCTTTCTATAACCACGGAGGCGCTGTGCTGTAATGAATAAATGATCAAAGCAGCTGTCTGTGACACATCTAAAAGAGCTTCCTTTATTAAGACAAATGGGTAACTTGCATGCCTTCCGTCTGTAAGCAAGCAGTTTAGTATATGTGAGAGCTGAAACCACTCCATATCTATTTTTACTTGATTATGATACTACCTTGGAGGACTTTATCACATATTATATAACAGCTGATTTGAACACATTAACACCTTTTAATACTCCCCTGTTTTTATTGATCCTTTGTTAATAAAGTCGCCTTTGCTCACAGTAAAAACACTTTTAAGTACAGTGCTGTGAAAAAGTATTTACCTGCTTCCTGATTTTAGTGTTTTGCATATTTGCCACACTTCAGATCAAACAAATCTTTAATGTTAGACAACAATAATCCAAGTAAATACAAAATGCAGTTGTTTAAATAATGATTAAATCCTCATTCCATTTATTAAGGGAAAAAAGCTATAAAAACCTGCCTGACCACGTGTGAAAAAGTAATTGAATCAAAAAATACCTTAAATAGAACCTGTTTAATAAAATGTGGTACGCTGAAACCACCATGACAGCATCATGCTACGATCTAAAGAAACTCAAAGAACAAATACAAAATAAAGTCATTAGCCTATATCAGTCTGGAAAAGGTTACAAAGCCATTTCTAAGGCTTTGTGACTTCAGTGAACCATTATTCACAAGTGGAGAAAACTTGTAACAGTCATTAACCTTCCCAGAAGTGGGTGGCCTACCAAAAGTACACATCGCAGACTCGTCGAAGATGTCATAAAAAGATGCCGAGCAACATTTAAAGAACTGCAGGCCTCACTTGCTTCAGTTAAGGTCAGTGTTCAAGATGAGGGAAGATATAAGAAAGACACTAAGCAGTGCAAACCTTTTGTAAAGTGTGTGTACAGTTACATATTATATAAAAACAACGCAGGATAGCTTTTTTCCCCAAAAAAAACTACAAAACACAACAAATACAAAAAAAATACAAAACTACATTTTGTATTTAATCCGGTTATTTTTGTTTAATATGGAAATTTGTTTGATATGAAACATGTAAGTGCAACAATAAGAAAGTAAATAAGAAATCAGGAAATCAGGAACAGGGAAAATACTTTTTCCCTTAACTTGTAGCAGAGAAACAGGCGTCAGACAAGATAACATCATCTGACACCACCTTTGACCATAACCAATGAAATCTATATTTAAATGTGCTTCAGGGAAACTTTACTTTTCACTTCCCTTGTCCAAAATGCAGTTAGAGACGCGAGTTGGTGGGAGAAGCAAACACTGTAGTCATAGCTGTAGAGACCACATGACGACTGAAGCACTGGTTGTTATGAACAACGTTTAAAATCACTTACTTCTTTTCTTTCTTTCAGATTTGTCAACATAACAACGGTTGATACTTTCTGCTCCCAAATCATCCGCCAGAAATCTGCTACGGTGTCTTCTTTTGGACCTAACAGATCCCCCCCAAGAAAAAAATAAATTAAACCACAATTTAAAACTAGATATATAGAGAGATAATTATGTCATGTTTCTAAATGCCCTAAAGCTTACCTTGTGCGCCTATGAATTTGTTCTTTTCTGTGTAACCCTATTTTTTTTAAAAATAAAAAAAAAGGGTTAATAATCTTCACTGTTTTTCACCTGAATTTAAAGAATGGTAGAGATCAGACAAGTATTTAAATGCTCAAGAGTTCAAGCTCAAATTCACTATTTTGGCACAAAAAGGACTCACATCAATGTAAGAGGCATTCACATAGTCTGAACAGGGATTTCCCTCCAGCTCTGTTAACACCACTCTAGAATGATCATCTGCAATGAAAAATACCACAAATTTAGCAAAAATGTAACTTTTAAATCAGTTTACAATGTGCATCATTACTACATTATTAAAAATGATACTTTAAAAAATATATATATATTTTGAGAAATATACTTTTGCTTTCTTGGAGATGGCTGGATGAGAAGATTAAAGCATGTCTGTGCAGTCTAAAGCCACAATCAGCAGACTGTCTGACTAACTTGGCCTTAAGCCTTTAAACAAACAGTAACTTGCTGAAGGCTCTTCTGGTTTACTGTCATTTGTTTACACTATTTGTATATATTTACAGCAGACCCTTATTCCCTTAAACCTGGAGAAAGCTGAAAATACTGCACTCAGTGTATGTTCAAGTAATTCCCAATGTCATCGTTTTGGTATTTGGTCTCTGTTTAAGAAGGCCTGAAACAGTTTTCTCTCAGTGGAGTCTGTCTAAGTACAATGACCTGAGTGTTTTTGATGGAATTGGATGTTTTGGCTCTGCAGAGACAACGCAGCTGCTCGTTGATAGCGCAGAGACGTACTGTGATTACTGATCTGGAGAGCTAACCTAGCAAGGACTATATGAAACACTATGACATAAGAACCGAAGAAAGTAACCACCTTTGTTGTTACATGTCTGTTTACCACTTCCCCTTGAAATTAAGTAATTATTTATATTTTATACTATTCATCTGCGGCTCTTGGGCAAACCTGGTCTCATTATAAATTCTATAAAATCTGTATTTCACAAATCTGGCTTCAAACAATCACTAATCTGTCATTAACGTGGTCATAGCTCTGACTGTGTCAGCACAGCAGCCCCTCCAACCTGCTGTTCAAACTTTCAGCTTGCAAGGTGCAGCCAATCATAATACAGCTGGCGTAAAGCCTGAGTGGGGGTGGGGGGTGGAGCTACACCAAGGCCAAGCATAAGATGAGGATTATTCTGAAGAGTCCAAAAATAGAAATATGGCTCTGTAAAAGTATAGGAAGTATATATTTCAAGTCTTTGTGATAGGGTGACTAGAAGGTTTGTATTAAAATAAGTGGTAGCTCTTGCCTAGAAAGCAAATGAACATGTTTCCATGGAATTCAAACCATTTATTTAAGGTGAAGAACAGTTTAAAAAAACCTAAACCGTGATGCATTGTGAAAAGCAGCAGAAGGAAAAATGAACAGTGATGAAACTACTTCATTGCAAATGCGCACACAAACTCTTCAGAAGAATCTACTGTTGCAAGGGAAACAAGAGTATTTGAGGCATGTGACACATGGGACAGGAAGCTGTGAGCTTGTAGGTGTGACTCAGAAAACTGAACAGAAAGTATACTCACAGGGAAGGATGTTGGGGTATCTGTTCTTCTCCTTATTTTCTTCCTTGTTTGCCTCTTCATATGTCCCTTGGGGATTACCCCCTGGCAAGGACTGCAAAATAAAATGATGGTTTTGAATATACGCGCACATAATGAAAAATGATTCGTCAGCAGCTCGTGGCCAGTGCATTGTGTTCTGCTCTATGCAAGGCTTTGTTCAGTCTCAGTGTAGGCACTTCCTCTGCTGCCTACCATAAACAGTTCTCCATTAAAAGCTGAGAACTTTAGCTTCCTCTGTCTGTACTGATAAACCGTCTAAATGAAATCATACTTCAACGTGTTAACATAAAGCATGAATCATACTCTTTATTTTGACGCAGATCCTAAATCATAGACAAAAATAGACGTAGGGGTATTTTTCCATCTGTGTGGGTGTATGTATCAGACCAGTATCAGATCAGTTATGTGTCATGGGAGGTGCGACAAATAAAGCTCCCGTAGTTTTCCCTGAACAAATATACACATGTAAGTCATGGTTTTGAACTCTTGCTCATGTATGAACATGGAGAACATTACAGTTATGGGAAAACCCTTTCAGTCCAGTTTTGGATAGTTTGTGATAGTTTTGTTGCCACAACACAGATATGACAAAGTTTGACCATTTTAAACCTTCGCACAGAGTAACACTGTGCGAAGATTTAAAATGTAAGTAACTAAATTTCACCGGTAAATCATGCATAGAATTAGAGGTGGGGAGGCACTTGCAGTGTGTTTAAAAAAGCAAAAAAGTGAACCAATATTTCAATCCGACAAATGCACATGAATGGACCATAATGGCCCTGCCTCATCACATGCCCGATGTAAGCATTACTCTGATTGTTTAAACCACACAAAACTGCTTTGTGACTACCGCTAACTACCGCTAATCTAACTTTGAAGAAAAAAAAAAATAGAAGTGGGGCGGCTTACATTGTACTCCTCCCTGAACAGCTTGCCATCATCAGCTGAGCGGAGCCTGTATTCCTCCTCTAGGTGGTCAACTGGGATGGGCAAGTATGTCTTGGAGGCAGAAGAGGATCTGGGCAGAAGAACCACCGTCTGTTGCTCTGTGGGGAGAAGAGACAGCGGGTTTATCACCCAACCTAAGCTGATTTCTTTGTTTTAATATTTTGCAGCTAAATTATTTGTTGTGTTCAAATGAAATTTACATTAGCATCATTCAGCTTAGTATTTAAAAGTTATCCACTTAATAAATCAAATCGGTGTCACTGTGATATTTAGCTATGTTAAATGAGTAGTTGAACGTAATTCAATGCAAAACATTTGATTTGGTTTATTTAGAAAAGTGGTTCCCAACCTTTTTGTCATGTGGCAAGGGAATTGTATCTCAATTACTGATTTCACTTTAGGGGGTTACTTTGCACAACCTATATAATATTATGCAATATACTAGTTTCATATTTTTTTTCCACAGTTCACCTTATAATTACCACTCTAATTTTATCAGTTACTTTTGGCTATTAAATCATTGGTTTAACTAATAGCTAATATTTTATTTTATCAGATCTCAGTGGTTAACTATTTTGACTGTCTGTTAGCTACTTTTAGACAAGTGCTTTAGCTATTTAAAGTGATTATCTGCTAGTGTTACTTTCATAATTTCAATGGTATACCAGCTCCGTTTAGCTGACGTCTTGAATGTCTATCTATTAGCTGCCTTTAGCTAACTATTTCCACTGCTTAATCATTAGCCATGCATTTCAGCTACTCGCTAATGTTATTTTCAGCTGTAATTTCAACAATTTGTCTACTTCTTTGTGGTATTATGACCATTTATCCCCTCCTTTTAGCTGTTTAGACTATTCTAGCCTAATAAATAGCATCACATATTCTGAAGGCTGTCTGACGCTATTTAGTAAAAGACTAGACTAGTTCAGTCTACAATAGCACACCTTGGAACTGAAGCATATCTGATTGGGAATCACTGAATCAGTTTACTGAACTGCTTTACAATGAATCAAAACACAAAATCATGACCAAACTGCTTTTCACCCATATGTGATGCTGGTGCGTGTTTGCTAATGCCTCAAAAAAGGAAAAAGAGTGCAAGTACTGGATGATCACCACACATCAGACATTAAAACCCAAAACCCCCAAAAGGAACCCCAGGGAGAAACCATTTACACCATCAAACAGGTTTGCCAGCGCACTGGCAAGGCATTCTGTTAGCGTCACAATTTGCAAAATACAGACTGGAAAAGTACTGAGAGAGGGTTAGTAAAAGGTTCCTGATACTGCCACCCTGTATACTTGACCTGGTGGTATAACGGTGTATAACGACTCAGTACTGTATCCAAGCTCTAAAACACAACACACACATCACATCACTTGTAACACAGACATGTACAGAGGACAACACAGCACTGTGATCAAGCATTGCATTTCATTCATTGTGATAATGTAATCCTCATAAATGTACTGTGTACAAATAAAAAAACTTGTATGTATATAGACTCAGAGGCCACTTTGTTAGGTACACCTGTTGAACTGCTTATTAACAAATATCTAATCGGACAATCCCATGGCAATCAGACAATTCAGAAATAGCATCAGAAAGGTGATTTCTGAGATTCTGAATGTGTCATGGATACTAGTGCCAGATGGGCTGGTCTTTGCCCTCACAACCATCTGTAGGGTTTACAGATAATGGTCCAAAATAAGAGAAATTATCCATTGAGCAGCAGTTCTCTGGAGTAAAATGTCTCATTAATTCAAGAGGTCAGTGGAGAATGGCTTGACTATTTCAAGCTGATAGAAAGGCAACAGTAACTCAACCACTTGTTACAACCAAAGTACACAGAAGATCACGTCTGAACGTACAAAATGTCGAACCTTGAAGCAGCTGGACTACAGCAGCAAAAGATCATATACAGTGTCACTCCTGCCAGCTAAGAACAGGAAACTGTTACTACAATTCACACAGTCTTACCAAATTTGGACAATGGACGATGATCAGTCTGGACTTCAGGATGGCATAAACAACATGAACAACATGAACAACAAACACAAACAACAAGCATGGATCCATACTGCCTTATATCAACAATTCAGGTTGGTAAAGGTGTGCGGGATATTTTCTTGGTGCAGTTTGGGCTCCTTGGTACCAATTACCACTGTTTAAAAGCCACAGTCTGCCTGAGTATTATTGCTGACCATGTTTATGCCTTTATGACCACACTGTACCCATCTTTCAATGGCTGCTTCCAGTAGGATAACATGCAATGTCACAAAGCCCAAATCATCTATAACTAGTTTCTTGAACATAATGAGTTCCCGGTACTTAAATGGCCTCTACAATCACCTGATCCAAATTCTGTAGAGAACCTTTGGCATGTAAGGAACAGGAGATTCACATCAGCCAAAAAGTCAACAACAACTGTATGATGCTATCAGTATGGACCAAAATCAAATGCTTCCGGCGCCTTGCTGAATCTATTCAAAGAAGAATTGAAGCATTCTAAAAGCAAAAGGAAGTCCAACCAAAGACTAGCAAAGTATACCTAATAAAGTGACCAGTGAGTGTATAATGAATGTAGACAATAATAAGCGATATAATTTTTAAAAAAGCGATACAGTGTATATTTTATATTTTCATTATACAGAGATATTACTTTAATTAATCAATCTTTCAAATCGTGTAGAATTTAGAATTAAAAAGCAATTAAGTACTGCACTTCCCCATCGAGTCAAAGTTTCAGTTTCATATAAAATTCTTTTGTAATATGACGCCGTTTCATGTTTAAAATTATTGTGATCGGCAGCAAGATGTCAACAAGATGTAACAACAAATGTTGGGTGTGCTGTGTATTTTGTTTCCCCGTAGCTCAGTGATATACTATTTCTCATTTGGATAAATACAACCGGCTCTCTACATTCCTCTGTAACGTTAGACAAAAATATACTTCCAAAAGAAGATTGAAACATGTTCAGCGAGTTTCCTGTAAGAGCCGATAGCTCCTGTCATGTGGTACTTTACATGAAGCTATTATGATGCAGCTACAAGTTGTTAAAAACTGCTCAGAGAGAAGAACTACCCTTTGTGCCAATAATGTTACAAACTATTCTTACATACACTGTCAAAAAGCTATACAAAGTGGTAAAGATAATAGAGCGCTTTGTTTTTCACATCAACCACAGGAAGTTTAAAACAACCACAAGGCAATGGTGGGACAACCTGCATATACAGTTACAAATATAAAACCTCTTTGCAGCTCCCTATCGATGCATATCTTAATCTCTAGCCTGTTTTTTCACTTTAAGTTTCTGTTTCTGTGCACCACGTTTTAACTCTACAACCTACAATGTGTCTCACAATGTTACCTTGTTCCTCCAGGATGCCATTTGGTATCTTCTTGTCAACTGTTGTGACTACAGCTTTCCTCTGGTTTTTTAACCTGCAAGGAACAAAACAGAGACGTTACCGCGATGTAAAACACAAGAAAAGATGATGACATGGTAAAATCATCTACACTGTTTTCGTTTAACCAAAGTTCTTTATTGTAGTTAAATAATAACATCTGCCAAAAGATAACCTTGAAAAAAAGCTATCCAACCTACCATCTGAAGCTTGAGAAGCTATTTTTTCTCATTAGCTGATGTCAAGGAGAGACAGTGTTGCAGTCTGAATGCGGTACAGAATTTGTTATTCACTCTGTTAAGTTGCCTACTTCTACTGTCACAGTCTTTTCTGTTCGAAGCATGAGAGGGAGGCAGCCTACAGCACTTCCTGACGGGGCTCCGCCTCAATGACTAAAGGAGGAAGTGTTTGTCACCGGAGCTCTGCCCCTGAGCCTGGCTAATAGCCAGTGAGTGAAGAGCAGGGAGAGGGATAAGGTGAAGTAACTGAATCCCAGCGGGGTGGGAGTTTTTACCTGAGGAAGTACCAGGCTAGCAGTGCGATGATGAGCACCAGCAGGGACACAACCAGCACAGTGGGGATGATGTATCGGGTATCTGGGTCTCCTGTTTAAAGGAGAAGGAAAGTCAGAGCCAGGGGTCAAGTAAAACCACCAACAAAGAAGCAGGAAGAGGGAGCAAGACTGATAATATATGTGCCTGTGTGCTCAAATGGTCTGCAGCATTCATGTGTGCATCACATGAACTCATCACATAAATACTTGATGAAGCAAAGCACCTCCAGTAAACTCTTGTGGCCACAGAGCTGATTTAATAACTGGCCTTAGCAATATTTTGTCTATAGAGATAAGCATCAGCGTATTTCATCCTCCTGGAGTGTCGATCAGAAAACAACCGACTCTTAGAGTGGCGACTCAACCAAGAGTCACAGCCACACAGCCGACCATTATCTGTGTTTATAAAGATGTACAATAAGCCTTAAATTGCTGTCCAGGGTTACTGAAGTTCACTGTGATCTGGTAATAACAAGGCTGTGTAAGAAAAAAAAGGCTATTATCAAGCTGATGCCTGCACTGCAGAAGATGCATTATAATTATATCTTATGGAAAAGCAATGAGTGCATGTGTGGGGATGGGATTTGGTCACTGTCACAGATTGTTGAGTGCTGTGCAGTCTCACACATTAAGGTGGAACTGACCTTGTTTGTGCTCTTACCTGGACTACTGGGTGTTGTGGAATTGTTTGCTGTGGTTGTCGTGACAAACAAAAGTAGAACCATTGTGACTGCAGAAAAACAAAATGAAGACGGATATTAAATTTAGTGCCAGACATGTCTGCAAACTCAAGATTCATGTGGATGTGGCAGTTGGATAATATCACTATTCAGAGGAAACAAAAGCCATTGGTTGATATGAGGCTCATTTCTTTATTCATGACCGTTGCTTTCAGGAATGTGCTCATCTGTGCAAAGTTCGCTGGGACACAATGGAACAACACACTCATATCCTGGTCATTCATTAGTGCTGTCATATAAACCCAAGCGTAATGCCAAACATGTCCACATGGTGGCACAATAGACCATTTTTTGTTGTTGTTCTTTGTGTTTTGTTTTGTTTTTTAAATCTGGTAAAAATAACATATTTCCTTAATAAATCCAGCGATAAAGCATCCAAAGGTAATACACAGGCCAAGGAAAAACACATCCTTTAAAGCTTTCATTATAATTAATTTCATTTGAAAGGGGTTTCACATGATGGTTAAGGTTATGGCAGCACAATTATTACAACCATTTCGACTCATCAATGTATTTTCAGATTAGGAAAGAAGTTAGTAATCTTAACAACTGTTTTCCTTTGGCAGTTTCCAATGCAATTCAATTCCAGGATATACCAAGAATAGGGCTTTAAAGTTAAAGAAACCTCCCACAGTCACACCCCATGCGTGCCAGCAAAAGCACTACATGTCATATGACGTTGAGCTATAAATGAATGTCCTATCCAAGTTGAGAGTACGATCACGAGGCATAAAATCAAGCAGCGCACACCAAGAGTTTCACACAAAACATTGGATACTCTTCCTTTTGTCACCTTCACTGTTCGCAAAAACAAATGTTTGTTCAAATTCACAAATATACAAGACACTTGCACACACACACAGATTTTCAGATTGTCCTTGTACAGTGACATCCAAGAGTCGCAATTGAGTGATCTTTTTGCCTTTTGTAGATGAAACCAGATAATTTAATTGATTCTCATGTTTGAGGATTCAGACTGGATTCACATCAGACCGATTTAAGCACCTCTTAAAAAAAAGAAAAAAAGAAAAGAAAAAAAACTACTGGTGGGATTTAAAAACCAATAAGCCTTGAGATGTTTGCACCTTTAAAAAATTTTTTTTTTTTTTTCACCAAAGCATTCCAAAAGTTGGAATCTCAGCAAAGGGCACCAACACAGAGCTTCTATCACACCGTAATGAAGTGTGCGCTTTCTCTCCCCAAGGCTGCAGGTGTGCCCGAGAGAGAGCGAGCGTATGTGTGTGTGAGGTGGAGCTTTGCAGCTGCAGTGAAGAGAAAACCCAGGCCAAGTGCATAGTCAATGAAGACACTGTGTTGAAGCCTCCACGCTGTGCCGCAGTGTCCTGTAATGTGCCCAGGCAGGACACCAAAGGAATGCAGAGGCAGCAGAGCAGAGGCACCGACCGCAGTGGGGAGAGAAGGCGCAGAAGGTCCAGGTCAATAATATTTCCTGGAGCAATTAATAAACCCTGACATGTCAAGCCCCTGCTCTGTGGGGAAGACTGATGAGAGAATTCTAATGAGAAAAGAGGAAGAGGAGGAGCCCCTCCCCACCCCCGTTTCTCCAGCTCCGTCTTTGCTCTTATCCCCCTCTTTTAGGTTTTCTCTGCAAATGTCACAGGCTCGGATGAGGGGGGAGGTTATTGAGCTGAGTTTGTACAGTGTGTGAATCCTTGGGGTAGGCTTGGTGTTTCTGTGATGTGGAAATAGATTTGTAGCACCATTTGGGACTTTCCTCTACACAGGCTGCACTAAATTTTATGTATCCTGCTTCTGTCTGTTTGTGTATACGATGGCTCAGCAGGGACACCCAGTGGAGTGCTCACAGCCAGGCCTACGGCTGTGTCTTGTGGTTAAGTGTTGCTGCTTCTTCTAAGCTTCTCCCAGTTCTTGGCTCCCGTATCATCCCCAGAGATGTCACCCCTGTCGTGTTTTTGCCTCCAACCCCCTGTGTGACTCAACTACTCCTTTGGGACTACATGCTGTTCAGCTCCTGCTTTCCAGATTTTCCCATCTTGTCAGTGCAGTGGTCTCCTGTCTGACCTCATTAGCATCTCTGAGGAGATCACCAACTTCCTTTCCTCTCTTTTTGTGAGGACGTTTCTCACACTATTATACTATTAATAACACTACCAACTATTACTCTGGATATCTAACTCAGCAAAAACCAGTTGTCCTTTACTTAGGGTCAGATCCTACTCAAACAGTCATGATCACATTTTGTGTGCTCTCATCTGTGTATTGTCCTTTGTGCATTTACCACTCAGCAGCTAGCCACCAACCATTAGCCATAAAGAAAATAGGTCATGGGAGATGGCAGCTTTCGGGGGGGGGGGGGGTTCTGGGGCATCTTTATTTTCTAATAGCAGACATGCCCAACTAGCTTTGGGGAAGGGGATTGTCTTGGCCAGCTAGACAGCTACTCATTTCAGTGGCATGCATGACCCAGGTTACCGAAGCATAGAGTTAGCTCTGTGACATATTTGCTTATCCTGGGCTACAGAATGGAAGGCATCAGCTATAGAAGAGGAACAACTTGTGTAGATGGGATGTGATGAAAGTAGAGAATGAGATTTCTAATACAAATCAATGCAATATTAATTAAGCACCATCTGTGTATGTGCTGGAATACAGGAAAAAGAAATGCTTACTATATACTGTACATATATATATATATATACTGTACATATATATATATACATACTGTACATATATATATATATATATATACATACATATATATATATATACATACATATATATATATATATATATACACATGTGTATGTATAATAATATAATAAAAATAAATCACATTTTATGTTTATTCTATGTCTATGTCTAGTTTATTCCATTTACCCTATGACTAATCTCTGCTGCTTTACCACACACATCTTTAAAAACAATGAGTGCTACATATAGTGGACTAGGTTAATGGACACTGACAGGAAAGATAATGTTATTGCTCATACTCTTTGACAGAGTGCAAAGGCTGATTTCTGGCTCTAACACATGTATCTTTCTGTGGTTTTGTGCAACTACAGGAAATTGTTTATATGGACAGGCTATATGAGAGTAAGTTAAAGAGAACATGGAACATGTAATTAACAGAGAAGTTAAAGCAGGAAAAATCAGTATCACATTAAATTTTTAAGCCCGCACTACTTTCTTGATTTTTCTAATAATTTGTTTGGTTTTTTTTGTTTTTTTTATTAAGAGGTTTACAGTCACTGTCAAAACCGAACCTTATTTCTTTAGCATGCCTACACGTTAGAGGGCACAATCCTCGTTTCAGGAATGAAGTGCATTTAAGGCCAATCTGAGACAGCACAGTCTTTTAGGGAAAAATGTCTTTTTTTGCATTCTCTCTACCAGAACTGAGCAGGGAAACGTTAAACAAGATTTTGTGTTAACGGAACTGTAAATTTACCAACTTGATTTTGGGCAAACTTAAATACAAAAGACCCAAATTTGATGTTTCTCGTAAAAATCCTGTTAAGCGGGCAATGCTTCACAGCTGAGTTGGTTCAGGCATCTGCTTTGAAGGCTTTCTAGCAACATTTCTTTAGAGATTTTTCAGGAAACTCTTTAGAGGGATTACACATCTAATTTGGCCTTAGAATGCCTTGGGATCTCAGGAGGAAATGACAAACATTGCTATGACACAATATGTCTGAATACCCTCGCCTACAGCACTTTGGTCAACCTGTGTTGTTAAATGTGCTTGTAAATAGATTTACTTGACCTGACTATTTCCTGTATATGTTCTTTGCCATATAAGAAATCATTTTATCATAATACCATAAAACTGATTCACCTCAAAGTCAGCACTATGGAAACTTTTGTTAGCAGAGACCTTTGGCACCTGGTGTGCACTGTGTGAGTCACAACTGATTTGACTGATTATACCCTGCTTCCTCTGAAAACCAGCGTACTTCATAACATACGCACACATGCCCAGATATCAGTAAGACAAATCGCACAAATATAAAGAATAAAGTCAGGCCACTACAGGCTTGCCATTGCATCTTCATTCTAACTCTAAAAATGAAAAATGTAAGGAGGCCCCCTGGTGACGTGAGTGGTAAAAATATTGTTGTGAGGCAACAAGATCAATGACTCCTGGCTATGAGCTAACAAGGCGTGGGAACGTGAGAGCTGAATTGTGTTCACATCTTAATAATGCGTGGCCACAAGATACAGATTTTGTTGTTTACAGACCACAGCTGGAGAGCTCTGTAGAGATAATATCGCGTGAAGCAAAAACATCTTGTGGCGACGCGGCAATGCTTTCCTTATTCATGTCACCAGGGAGGCTTCGTAAAAAGGCGATGTGGGAATTCTGAGTCATGGTGAATCTATTCCCAAATCAGTAGTCTGATAAATGTTTTTCCCTGACACAGTTGTGTTTTGGAAGATGAGCTATTGCTCTCTGTGGAATTGTGTTTTCCTTGTGGTGTGCTCCATGTTCTGTCATTCTTTCAGTCTAGGTTTAAAAAAAAACCCACCACAGAAGTGACATAATGATACCCCTGGTCTTCCATTGTCTCACTAATTAGCCCTAGGATGCTAACTGTCAGAAAGACAAGCTTGTTACAATTAGAAGATAAGACAGAGAAATTGGCTGTCCTTGCGTTTGACAGGAAACACGGTGTTCTCGGGACTGTCAGTTCTACTGAACGTGGCTTCTCTGGGCACAGAGTCTCTCTGTCCATTCAGATACATCAGCTTGGGAATTCAGAAAATGGGTTGTGGGTGTAGGGGTGATGTGACAGGCTGAAGAGGCAGGAGGTACGTTGTGTCCTTCGAGCAAAATTATGCCAGACTGTTTACCCTTTAGGCCACAAGCTTTTTATAGCCAAAACCTGCAGGGCAGATTATTAAAAGGGGAAAAAAGTTATCGCAGGCCTTCTATTTATTGCTTCCTGCACAGTCGTGCTAAACTTAAACGTCATCAACTTATTTATAACTCAGAAATCCCCTATTTAAGACTACATTTTGGGAGAAAATTAAACAATCAATACCAATCTTGTGTCTGTCAGTTAATTTAACCTTCTATCACAAAAAATTTAGCTTAGCCAAAGACAACAGTAGAGACACTGTGCACATCATGGTCGTGCAGGTGCTAGTGTCGAGCCAGCCTGTACTTCAAGAGATTTGATAACCAAACACCACACAGTAGATCAAACTTTGTATCCAGCAACTTTGCCAAATTTTTGACACTAAATACATGAAACGTCTTCAAGCTTGAATACAGTTATTAGACATAGTGTAGCTCTGACTAAATGAAAGTAAGCATGTAGATAAATAATTTAAAAATCTACATCCACCAGTGTTTTAAGCTCCGCTTGAGTCCAACTAATGCAATTTTCGACATCCATAAGGACATCTGCCTGCCCGATGGTGTTTTCTTCTGACCAAGTGCGCTTGTACGCTGAGATTTTATATTAAAATACAAAGTAAGAAAGCCCTTCGAGTATTGTTACAGGAATGTCGCCTTGTCCCTGGTGTCCACAGCTATTTTTGTCCGTGTCTGCATCAGTGTAGAATACCCACTTAAAGCCAACACTCTGCTATCTGTGACTTCACACTTAAAAGAAATCCATCTTCTCAAACTTTCTACTAGAATATTAATCTGTCATAAAATGTCAAAATATTCATTGATATTTGTACAGAATGTACTCATTTACACAATAAATACAACCATAAATATAAGCAGGTAATACTTTCTTATAATAAATTCTGGAAATGAGTAGAGGTCTGTGCTGGTTGATAATAAAATAAGTAAATTATATGCATATCTGCAGAATAATGCGGTTTGGGTTTTTCCTCTGTGCATGTGTTATTGTGGTAAAAAACATCACTAATACAGACGCGGTTAGCATGTGGCAGTGCCAGCACACTTAAATTGTGGTTGTTACGAGAAAAAAAGTGATCAGGTGACTTTGTGCATTTTCTTTTTTAGGCTGCTCTTTTGCGGTAGTACCACAACAGAACTCAACAAGCACTATTCACCCAGAAAGCTGCAAGACCTGTCCTGTATGACATGCTGTGGTTAGTTCTGTATCTGTGTAAAGTTTTTATTGTAATATTTGGCCATCAGGGCAGAAAGGTGCAGAAAAAGGGAATAGGTGTGAAAATAAAGGGTGATATTGCAAGTTGTATGATTATATTTCGTAAGCTTCTAAACAAATGATTTTTCTGTTGGTGTTTGTGGACTGAAACCTAGAATAGTTCAGCCGCTCTATCGATTTTAATCATTTCCGAAAATGTTTATTCTGTAGTGACATCCCCAGCTTTTAGTGAAATGCAATAAAATGTTATAGTGTTTGGGTACCTAACTTATAGAACGTAATAAAGCCCCCTAAATGTGCAGGGTGCAAGTGTTAAATCAACCAGTTTTGACCAGAAAACACGGTCAACAAGTTGACACTTTCTATTTGAGTAAGTCGGCCTGTGACACGTCTCGCTGTCTCTGTGGTCTCAGTCACTGAGGAGCTGCAGTGTATAAACCTGGGCTGGGTTAGCTATTTAAAGGACAGTGCACTACATTCACAGCATTGACAGAAGAAATGGTGCTGGAGTGTCCATCTGTGCGCACAGATGTGCAGAGGCTTCTCGCGCAACGTAACCTAGTTACACAAGGTTTTCAATGTTTTTTTTTAACTTCTGCCTCAAGACAACATACAAGGTTTTAAACTCTGACTGCTTCACGATTTACTCCATGCATATGTTTAAAATGAAACTGCAGGAGCCTGGTCTTCTCCATTTCTGACCCATGACTTCTCCATTAGAATTCAGTATAAGATTTTAGTCAATATACCACCAGTTTGTTTCAATATGTATAAAGGTGTTGTTCAAATTGTGTTTCCATGGCAACCTGACCAGCAGTGCTGCCACCAGCATGGCACCTGTTGGATGTTCAACATGTACACTTCATTTTTTTTTTTTAAAAGAAAAGAAAACCCTGCACAGAGGCACACAATGAAAAACTGAAAAGCTGACGTGAATCCAGCCTTTTGTTTCATAAAGAAAAGCGCCTTTTAGTAAAAAGTGTAAGAGGGAGTTTTAATATTTAACATGCCTGGACACAATTCATGACCCTGGTTATGGGCACTTTTATTTCTGTTTCATATTTATTTAACATAAAAGTCTAGACACCGATTTACATATTTGCCTGCAAATCTTACTAAAATACACAAAATCTCTGTCAGTTTGCTCAAGACTCCTCCAACATGATCAGGAGTTAAGCAACCAAATCTGGTCCAAAAGTACATCTTAGGCACTTGAAGGTTCTTATCCATAGCAGATATCTTAACATCATCATGTTGCCTAGCAACCACCTACTACTGTGTCGTGTTATAAAAACACTGTATTATCATTTATCATATCGCATTTTCATTTCATGGCAATAAAATCTCATTTACACCCACAAAACTTGAATATTATGATATCTGATATATTATTATGCCGCCGCATTGCCTGGCAACCACATAACAATGGTTGAAAATTGCTAAAATTATGTTTATGTGGTAGAAGAGGACAGGATCATGTACTAATAAATGGAAATATTAGATATAGAATCGCCTTTCGTGTGTGCTAAAATGCAAATTAATAGCATTTTATTGAGGTCAGGTATCAGTCAGAAGAGGTCTAATGAAGGCTAATGAAAATTAGAAAACTGGGGAAAAAAGTTTCATTTACTGGGTGTAAATTTATCTTCATTAAGTTCTGTTCTATACTGAACTTATGATAAACCATAAGTTTGTAGCTGATCAAGGAATCAGATAGATTCTAATTCAATGAAAAGTTGAACGTGTCAAAACTGAAGTATAACAGCATGAAAAAAGGAAAATGGTAAAGCCATTCACCACACTACTGGTCCTTAAAGTATAACAGTCTAAAGTTGCAAGTTTTGCAGCACACCTAAAATCCTGAAAATCCACAAGGGACCCACCCAATCTTAAATCCTCACTCCATCCAAGATAGAGTTCCTTGCAAGATTACCAGCTTTAATTTAATTTTTATATAAATGAATAAATTACATTGAATATGTAACTATACATACTTGTGATCAATTTTAAACTGAATTTCTATTGTTACTGTGGCCCACAAGGGGGCCCCGGGCCACACTTTTGGAATCACTGGTCTAAATTACACCAGCTAGGTTCAGTGCAACCAGAGGCAAGTAAAGATAAAGCCATTTATATTAATGTTATTAGTTAGGAGTAACAAGCAGTGCAGAGTAACAAAATGCACTTTAGAGTCTCCAGTCAATCAAGGACATGGGATGATTTATGGTTTATATTAGCACAGCAGCTAAAGGTATCAAGATAAGATAAGTCCAGCTTGGTTGCTCACTATCACTGTATATAAAAGATGAGTGTAGCCATCATGACATCACCCAAGTCCTCTTTTAAGCTTCAGCTGACTGGCATCATCTTGTATTTGTGAACACATGTGACAAGAAAGAAGTGACTCAAACTGGAAAAGAAAGGCATACTGCAGGCTCATACAGGAGCAACTGTCAATCACATGGTATGATCACCCTTAAACATATCCTTCTTTACTGTAAATATGACCACAATTTTAAAAAAATCAACACAATTTTGTATTAAATATTAATCCTAACTATGAATCGTGACCATAAATCCATCAAGGAGGCGTTCCTGGGGTAATTTGATCAGACTTCTGTCCAATGAGCCTTCTTTTTGCAACCTCCTGCTGACCATTAGAAAGAATGCACGTTTGAGACACTGGCTTAGCTTTTCAGATCCGAAGGCCATGTGCATATATCCCAAGTATGTTGCTAATCACTTACCAGAGCCAGCTATAATTACAAACCATTCAGCACTGAATGCATTAAGCATCCATCAAGTTTATGAGATTATAAGAAGCAGTTCAGTACTTTGTCACACTCTGCGGTATCTCACACTATCTATAGCACCATTTTACAGTAACAACTCTAGCTCTGCAGCACTGCTCTCTTTAGAGTGTGGGTTTCTCCCCTCTTGTGTTCCTAGCATTGTCATTAATCAGTTTGTACCTCCTTTCCCAAGGCGCTCAGATGCTGTGGTAGCGGTAATGACCTTGGGGACCCGCTGGCTCCACTCCGCAGTGTCAGCCTTCTACCTCTATGTGAACAAATGTATCATCTCCTACAGAGATTCAAGCTGTGTGAAAAACCAAGTACGTGTTTATCCTGTTATGTATAAATGCATAAGGCTTTGTGTACTTAGCAAAATAGCAAAGAGAAAACCCTGTTACCCAGTGCCAGGGGAAGAGAGTTATAGCTGGTTGCCAGGTTGAGGCCAAAACATCCTGCTGACTGAGACGTGGCCGTTACTGTGCCTGACCCTAAAGCAATGCCATTAGAGTGCCGTACCTAAAAATAAGAGCTTTTATCTGCTACATATTAGTTAAAAATAACACAGAGTGAGATCAGAAGCGATTATTGATAATCCTCTTAAAAACATTCTGGTCATAACATATCGGAGTAGCTCTCATTTAGCATACGACTTGATGTCTCCAGTGTTTATAGCATTTAGAAGCTGCCGTCACACTCTGGTGAGGCCTTGAAACCAAGAGCATAATTGGTAGTAAATATTTACTCCAGTCTGGTGTCTGCAGCATACGCCACATCTGAGCGTACTTTGTCGGCTCTTTTGAGTCTCATTTAGTCTGCGTGTTCACACAGCCGTATGTGTCACACACATGCACACAGTCACAGTTAATATTTTCCAAAGAGCCAGTGGGTTTTTAATCATTTCAGATCCACAGATTTGCACGCCTGCACAGATACTCTCCATGCATAAGTTTCTGCACCAAATCTGTTAACAATTGGCAGGCAAGGCGACACTGCCTGCCATGGAATACACACGCGGAGCCACATTCACAAGTGCACAACAGCTACAACAAGGATGCATGGGAAACATGTGCCGGTGCCCGTTTGAGAACCACCGTGTCAGAAATAATTTTGCTAGTGGTCGATCATCTACAACATGTGTGTCTGTGTGTTTGTCTGAGCAGGTGAAAAAGGCGCCCTGTGAGACTCTCATCATGTCCTCCCAGCCCCTTATATCTTCCAACCTGACAGAGTTGAACACCGCAGCATCCATCTTTCTCCCATCCTGACACCTCTGGGATGTACCTCCTCCCCTCTTTCAATTATTCGGAGGCAAGGCAATTATGGGCGCGAATCAGAGCCACCCATAGTCTGAGTAATGCATGGCAGCTGGGCTGCAAGTGACAAAACGGGCTTGTGACACTTCTCATTGCACAGCAACTTGGTGATTATCCCCTCTCTGCTATGAACAGGTAAAAGACATGCAGAAGGAAAGAGAAACAAGAAGAAGCAGCCAGTCAGTAATATGATATATAGCAATCTTTTTGTTAACCTGTAGGGCCATTAAAAGCACAAAGTGTAACATATAGTGGTCAAATAAGGACCTAAATTACTGTATATGAGGCAACCATTTGTTGGGTTCTTTATATTTGAGTGTATGCTCGTCCTACATTCCTTGAATAATTTCCAAGATAATTATGGTATTTATCAATCTGGATCCATTATGAGAGTCAAGAGGTGATTAAGCGGGGAGGAAGCTGCTCCAGACTCCATTCAGAGGCTCTACATGACAACATATTTAGAGCTCATGCTATATTATGTTTGCTTTTAATAGAAATTGTCTTAGACTGAGATACTGTTTAGCAGTGGAAAGCTATTGCTGTCATACAAAGCTTCTGCATGTTCACACAATAATAATTCAGTTAGATTCTCTTTTATGGGTCTAGCTGTTCTGAGGCATTTCATAGAAAGAAATCAATTGAGGAACTTCAGCCTTTCAGAGTCTAAGTCTCAGCAGTTGCCTTTATTCAGAAAACATCTCAGCAAAAGCTATAAAGAAAATGATGACTACCGGTCACATTATGGAAAGTTAACCTCTTTAACTGACCGTAAAATTTGTTTTGGGAGGTTTTATGGTCAATAAAAGTGATTAGACAGATGAAGCTGTAGTTACATGTGGAAAAACAACAGCTGAGTCAGATGCCATCTGGGAATCAGGTTTTAAAGAGTAATTCGGCCAAACAGACTCCCTACCCTGACAATGTATGCCTCATCTCTATGTCATGTTATCCAAGTGTAGAAATAACAGGCAATTGAAAAATCCTGTGGGAAAGAGCAAACCCACTTCATTCAGATGAACTCAAATAAAGTGCAGTGTTAGCGCCTGTAATGATGAGTCCACAAAGCTTTTCTTCTGGTACGGGAGTTATTTAACATCAGCACCGACACAAAGACTTGGATTAAAAACAGACCTAGCTCTCAGAGGAAGAATGCCCTCCAGAGAAAGGGGTGTTCTTGCACAGAACCCCATTTTTTCAGACACAGACAGAGAGATAACCACACTCCTTTGGGATCTTCACAGGGCAGACAAGATCTATCCCCCAAAATATCCTTTCATTACCACAAGAAGGATGGGGAGGAGGGAGTGAGGGCAGCAGTGGAGAAACAAGTGATAAGCACCGCTGCGGGAGAACAAAAAGCCACTTGATTCTGAGCGAGGAAAAGAGAGGAGGGACCAGAAGGGATAAGTGAAAGGCTCACGCTGAGAGGATGAGGAGCCTGCCTCTGCTGCTCTGCAGAGATTGAGCAGACGTGTCTGCTCGGTGCAGACGCAGACCATAAAATCCTTCTCTTTAGAACAATCCTTTCAATAAGCGACACCATGAATGTGTCTTTCGGTTTCTGTCATGTCGCTTGACTGTCTGCAGGAAGAGCTAAATGTTACTCTTGCACAGTTCCAGTTGCCATAGCAAAATTGCTCCTCAATGAGAGATGTTATTCATCTTCAGGAATAACAGTCACTTGAACCTCTTTGTCACACACCTGGTGACAAACATCTAGAAAAACAAAACACACCAGTCGTTTTGTGGCATAATCCTGAATTTAGAAAGTCAGAATGTGCACTGACTGCTGTCTTCTTCTTTTTAAGAAGAAGACAGCAGTCTTCCTTTTAAAAGAAAGTGAAAGAGGAAGCATACTAATTATGTTACCCAAACTTGAACCTAGCACATTTTTCACAATCCTCTTTCACGGGATCACCGCCTCTGCTGAGGTTATTATGAGCACCACTTTGTTGATTAAGATTGTGTAACCTTTTTGTTTGGCCTGAATCCTATAGAAATATGAGTCATTCACTAAGGCCTTGGGCACCATAGTGAGCCTCATTGTCCTTGCTCCTAAGCAGGCTTGTTGCACAAGTGAGCAAACACACATACACACACACATGAGCCTAAGTCGAAAGCCTCTTGGAGAGTTCGCTTCCCGTTGGAAAGGAAGTGCAACATCCAGTCTTCGTACTGCTGACAAAAGCTCGTTGAGACAGGCCTGTTGCTAATAACTCTTGACAGAGGCATGACAGTGCATCAGAAACCATAGAGGTGGCCATGACATACTGGGTATCACTAAATCTCGGCAACAGACAAACACTTTTGATCAGGAGGTCACAAACGTAGCAAATAGGTGACATCTCGACTTTGCTAATGCCCACACCCATGAAAGGAGTCGGACAGCTGTGAAGCGTTACTGATAGAAATATACACATTGTTTCCATATCTGAATTTCAAAACTATGCATCTGCCTTTTTTTTTAACTCTGAACAAAACCTTGGCAATGCTCTGAACCAGGTGAAAACAAAAGTCTATGCACAGTTATTCTGTGACCATGGCCTGTGTTTTAATCGTGAAAAGACATTTAAAGGCTGAAAACCCATAAGAGACTGCAGTGATATGTAGGTGTAAATATAATGAGTAGGGGGAAAAAATGCTTTGATAAAAGTTGAAAGGGCATTGCAACCTTCCAAGAAGAAAAAAAATGTCCTTGCTGTTATGGAAACAGTTCAAAAATTCCTATAAAATGCACTTTTTCCTCCTTCAAATAAACTCTGGAAGGTTCAGATTCCCAGCACCTGACACGTACAATCTGGGTCATACTACTAATAAAAGCTTCTGAATTCGCACATAGTTCTTTATGTATGTAGGGCTACATGTGTGTGCGTGTCTGTGCTAATGTGTGTGTGTTTCTGCAGTGTAAGCACATGCTGTCCTCCATCTGCTGTTTGATAGAGACTGTTTCCTTTCCTGTGCAGCCAGCCAACCAGCCGGCCTTCCTGTACTGCTCTGCTTCAGAGAGGAAACGGGAGCATGAGAGACACACACTCTTTACAAACACGCTGGATAAGATACGTACACATGCATTCGCAGCTGGAAGCACGATGATGACTTAACCACACATTGTACCACAAACACGCATGTAGATAGTCTCTCGATTCTCTCTCTCTCCTTCCTCCTCAGGCTTGTCTTCCTTTCTGCCATTGACTGTATTGTTCTCCTTTTCCTTATTTGAATCACCATTACTCACTACAATATTTCAATTGCACAAAAACAAAGCAGAGTGCCAAATAAAAGAAAAGTCAAAAGCATGGATTTTGCTGTGGTTTTGCAGCTGTAAAGTCTTTAAATATTAGATGCATTTGGTGAAATTAGTGACTGAATAACAGGGAAGTGCATAGTAACTAGAGATTGTTCAATTCTGATTTCAGCTGTTTTTGTAAGTGTAAAATGCTGATACCGATGTCTTTCTAGGAACTATAACTGGCACATACAATCAAAAAGGTGACTCATATATAAGGGTAATTCAGAAGGCCCCGTTGTTTTTCTCCCAAATTCCCATTCCTCTCACCACTTTTCTATAAAATATAGAAATATATTGCTGCTGGTTAGCTATCTAATATGAAGAACATTAGATGTTGCTCTTCCATATGTGGTTAGCTGCTGGAATACTAATCTTGGATGTGTTTGCATGCTTCTGTAGTTAGCCAGTGCACCTACAAACATAAATCTATTCCACTATAATACAACTTGGACATTGTAAAAAAGGTTTTTACTCAGTTTACAGAAATCTAAAAGCTTAGCTTTTTGACTTCGTAACAAAGAGTTTTCCCACTCATCCTCTGTGTTTTTTGCCTCGTTAAAGCCTCTGTTGTTTGGTCTGTTTTCTTTTGTGCATCTCACCACCCCTCAGCTTTCAGGCTTTGTGCACAATACAATATCAACTGTGAGCCGCATGACTTATTTGTGCTCTGTGTCTAAGGTGGACAAGACACATTCCTTTTTGTCTGGATTCACTTCCATGCCTGTCTTCATTAGTTCTCCTATCACTGCCCATTTTAATGTCACAACATGATTCTGCAAGCAGAAAATATGAGGTTCATAATACTTTTTAAAGGGCAAGACAATCAAATCTAACCAAAACAAGGTGCTAATCAGGTTTCTCTTAATATTATTACAAAAAAGTGACTTTGATTTGTTCCAGACTCCTGGTCGCATGCAGGGCTTTTCTTGCTAAGAGATTCTTTTTTCCCCAAAGACATGCTTGTTAGGCTAATTGGTGATTCTAAATTGGCTGTAGGTGTGGTTGGGTCTCTGCATCTCTCTCTGTGAGCTCTGTGATACACTGGTGATCTGTTGAGGCTATACCCTGCCTCTCACCACATAACAGCTGGAACAGGCTCCAGCCCCTCCTGATGTTCACTCATTGCTTTTAACTGTAGGTGAAACGATTGCACTTATGTTCTTAGTCTACTCCCTAAAGTCCATTTTCAGCCAGAAAAAAAACCCCCTGGCAAATTCATACTGAAAATACAAACGACAGCATTTTATGCTCTGTATATTCATACCCTTTTAATTTGCACTAAGCTGACCAGGCTTTAACAGCAATGCACCATAGTGCCACTTCCTGTTTGTACTGTATACTAGCTGATGCAGACAAAAGCTGGAGCCATGAATATCCAGATTGAGGAAGTCACTGAATGGCCAAGATGCAGTGCAGTAAAATGTCTATTAATATACAAAGAAAATGAGAAGCCCTGTACCAAGCAAAAGATGTGAAACACTAATCTCAACAGTGAAAAGATTTTTTTTAAACATAAGTCAGCAGCTGCTATACAGAGTACAAATGGTCAGATTGCAAAGGTCACAATGTGCTGAATTACCTGGATGAGTTTTAATTCAGTGTAAGCCTTTCCTCGTATCCATAATAGCAGGTCACATGGTTCTGATCGATTCGAGTGGTCACATTGTTGTAGTTATCTTCAGGGAGTAGTTAGACAGAAGAAGGCATGTTGGAGTGACGTGAATCCCTTGTCCACTTGTGGGTCTCAGCTTTTTACTTCCAGGAGTTTATCAAGCAGGAGTCAGCCAAAATGTTTGAGGAGCAGCACTGTAAGCCTTAAAGGGATTCTCACCACCTTTAATTTAGGAGAGAGGGAGAAGGACACAGAATACATTAAACAATTGACAACACTGCTAAGACAGAGAGAAACACGAGGACGAGAAGCTAGAGGATGAGGAAGGGGTGATGTAATTCCTGTCTTAAGCAGAAATGGTATGTGGCAAGCAGAAGAGCACAAATTTCAGAGCATAACTTCCTCAAAGTAATGAGTAATGGTACTGTATATATACAGTAACACCTTGCCTTTCATCCGTAATGATGCTATTTAGCTTCGATGTAAATTGAGAAGAAAGCATGAACAGGGTCTTCATTTTTTTTTTTTAAAAAAGAATGGTGGAGATGGCACAAAGTCAAAGACAGTGGTAATGGATGGCTATGCACAGAATCCAGACACACTGGGGAAAAAACTTTGATTAGTTTAATTTTGGGAAGTCCCATTTTGCAAGCCATCTATAATACAAATTACTCTTTCAAAACAAGCAAACACCTACTCACAGAACACTTGGCTCACCTCATTTGCAAATTTTTAAAAAAGGCTCCACATCTTTTCTATATGTGCCAGAATTGGAGCATAGGTTTACATAAATCCACCTCCTGTATGTTTGCCAACACATTTATTTTAATCCATGAAAGAATTTTTTTTAAACAATTTTAGTCTGAATTTGTGAGAAAACACTCCGTTACCCATGGGAGACCTGAAAGGAGGGTATAAAGAAGGAGGGGAGGATGGGTGAGGAAATGGGGACAAGGAGCATAATTTATCTATCTGGAAACACAGAACAGCCAAAGAATCTGGGGGAAGCTTTTTTAATGTGGAAACCTTATAAATACAGTTTTGACCTTCAGCTGAAGGATTCTTGGATAAAACTTCTTAAAAATCAAATTTCTAAAACAAAAACAGAACGAAAAAAACCCCACAAACACAGAAGAAAAGAAAAGATTTCTGCAGATACAAGGTTTTCACTTGACAGCGATGGGGAGCATGCATGCCGAGTGGTTGCTATGGTGACTGTCACGTCTAGCCGTGCAAAAGGAAGGTGCGGATGGAGGGGTTTCTCTCCCTCTCTGGCTGTTACAATAAACTAATAGAAACATCTCCTAAAGCCCTATCCTTGTTCTGCCCTTTCCCACTGGAAAACAGGCAGTCAACATTTGCTGTAGTAAATGAGATGCCACGCTTCAGGATTCCCATAATAATCACAAAACGGCACAAGCTAAAACATCCAGATTCAGGCAGGACAGAGTGGAACAGAAACCAAATTCCACCCCCAAAAAAGAAAAATCATATTGTAAAGTCTGCACAATATAGTTTTAGATTATAACAAAGTTCCTGGGAAGCATAGTGAGACTGCTTTAAATCACATATCATCTCAAAGTGCATAAATAAATAATATGAGGTCTGACAGTGTGGAGTCAGATCAAGCAAACTGTTGAATAATAGAAGAACCTTCCTGTAATGCAATCAGATGCAGCGCATCACTGAGAGCAAAAGACTGCAAACCGTGAAAGCTGCTAAAAGCAGAATACAAACGTGTACAACTTTGTACGTGTAAAACTGAATCACTGTGAAAAGCAGTAATACATCAAAAATTTTGTGTCAGATACAATATTTAACTCAACCTCTTACCGTGCACATGAAAAAGGCAAAGAATGCATAGTTGTGACAGGTGGGGGAAAATACGGTGAAGTGAGTCAGTCAATCGTGCGTGCACATTTTATTATTGTTATTAAAAAAATGTCTTGTTCCCCACTACAGCTGCAAAATAAATATCATTTAAACTAAAGCAAGGCCAGTATAACCAATTGTATTTAGCAAGCCAGGCTGTCCGCGATGACTGCATACAGCTATCACTTCGTCAAACAGTGCATGCGATAAAACAGCCCATAAATAATCAGTCGTACTTGTCAGATAAAATATGCTAGGGTACGAAATCATTTGCACACCTAGAGGGGTGTAAAATAAATTCTGAGCTCAATATGCATTATAAGTAAACACAGCCAAAAGGTCATGTGTTCCACAAAGATACGCAAACAACAGCTCAGCTACTGGGATTAAAAGCAAATAGAGTTAAAACCTTAATCACACAGGAATATATATAGAAAAGAAAATTAATAAAAAAAATAATGTTCCACTCTGATGTTCATCTCACAGAGGAACAGATTGTGCGAGTGCAACATATGTGCTTTTCCTGCAGGTGTAAGATTTACAGCTCTGCACCAAATCTCACATACAGCTGTCATTTTCCCTGCCAAAGCCTGTTAAGTTCAACCCAAATAGAACCAAGGTGACAAACAGCAGGTCAAACACAGATGGACACCTATATGTATGTAGCAGACATCTTTGACTCATCTACCTCTCCAGGGTTGTGGTCAATCAGATTAGAGCATCACACTGAGATTTCCGAGTACACTAACACAAATCCATTTATAGAGATAAGCTCTGCGGGCAGCTACTCCCATGCACACACACACACAACGCACACACACACACACACACACACACACACACACACACACACACACACACACACACACACACACACACACACACACACACACACACACACACACACACAGAATGAGAGAGGAGAGAGATGTCACTTCACCCTAGCTGCTATCGGGTCCCAGCATCAGTCCAGCACAAAAGTCCTCTCTGACCTGCCACTATGTGTCACTTCCAAAAACACAATGCCTCTATCAACAGTTCACGACCTTCCCAAAGACTCACAGAACATGAATTCCTTTTTCTTTCACGGTGCCATTTGATTTTTCGGTATGAGTTACTGGACAATTTCCTTACTCAGATTAATTAAATTTGTGTTATTAATCTGCAAAAGAATATCTGTGTTGAAGTTCTGCAACTAATACAGACTGATTCATTTCTACGCAATAAGGAAAATATGACCCTGTGAGTATTTTCTAAATGCTGCATAATGGAAATTATTAAAATAAAAAGCAATAAGGCAGTGGTAAACTTTAAAAGTTAAGGCCTAAAACAGATGAGAGCTGCAGTTTAGCACCTGTTTTGCCAAGTGTTACAGAAATGTAAAAATGAGAAGAGTTGCAAGGCGCACCGTGATTAGAGTCAAACTTGAAAGGGACTAAAATCAGCCTTTATGAGAACTGCAGCAGCAGAAATGATAATAAATGGCACTTCAGAAATAAAAGCATGTGTGCCAGCTCTCTCTGATCAGTTATGACTGGAGCCGTGTCCCTGATTAGCCGTCACCACACTGCGGCCTTAATAATCCAGAGCAAGAGGACAGGCAGGAATGAGGAGTGTGATTTTGTTAGCTGATACTCCCTCGCCTGTCTGTGTCACTTCCAAACACACCGGTGGATCTTGGCATCCAGGTTTGATGAGCACCAGTATGTGGCCCTCAGCCAAAGTAAGCAGGATGTGAATGTGATAAGATCATATAGCAGCTCTTCCAAACTTGGCATTCGGAGTTATAATCAAGTATCTCAAAATTTCCTAAAGGGGCCAGTCAGGACTAGATCCTTTACAGACAGACTGTGGATGGCCACATCGATAGTGATATTTATTTAGTGGACAGCTAAATGAGAACTCTGATTTAATACGCACCTGTGGCTCTCTCAGATCGATAACCAATACGGTGATGGGGCACTAAATTACCCAGAGCTCAGTACAATTGAGCATCTGTGGGGTGAGATGGAAGCAATGAAGTTAAAGCTGAACTTAATATAGCAGAAAATAGGTTATTTGCAAGACAAGGATTCGCTGAAGCAAGGCCACCTTTAGCAGAAACTAACACCAACCCTGTGTGTTTTGTCAGCCAAGATTTTCCATTCCGTGAATGATTATCCCTTCATTTCAACCTTTTGATCGTGTCACACATTAGAAAGATGCCAAAATGCACATAGAAACCAAAATCAGATCGAGACGAGAGTCACGACGGCTAATGTCATTTTTCAATTGATTTCTGTGGAGATGTTTGGTGTCCTTTCAGATATTACTTTCACATATTTCTAATCAAATTAGTTTCACAATGACATACATTGTTTGTTTTTAGTGAAATTTCTGAGCATCTATTGGATGCTTTGCCCTAACAAAGAAAAGACAATCAATGGATAAAACCTAATAACTGTACCTGGTAGATCAAAGTTTTCACTTCTCTATTTGGTGACTGTGGAGCAGTAACTAAAAAAATTAGATGAGGAAAAATCCTTTTATTTAACTAGAATAAAAATACAAATTTAATGTGGAAAAAATGAGAACTGAAATGATTTTCTGATAGGAGGAAACAAGGAGTCAGGTCAAATTTGTTATCTCAGCTTGCCAGATGAGGTGCTGATGGGCACGTTCATTGAGACTCTGAACTGAAACTAAACTAAATTTCAAACAAAAAGTCAAAATGAAACTAGAACTGTAATACAAATCAATAATAACGCTGTGGTGCCTCAGTTTTCTGTTCTAAGCTGAGAGAAGAGGCAAACGGCGTGGTCGATGTGCTGTGTTTTCTGAGATTCTCTCCTGCTTACATTCATTGTAACAAGTGGTATTTGAGTATTTGCTGCCTTCCCTTCAGTCTGGCCATTTTCTTCTTACCTCTGGGCATTTTCTCTGAGAGAAATGCGCCCTCCATACATATACATATATATATTTTTTGGACAAGTATCCCAGTACATCAACGACAGCAGATCAGTTTGTGAAATACTCAGATCAGGCTGTGTGGTACCAACAATCACACAACATTCATAGTCACTTAAAACAACTTTCTTTTTCATCATGATACTTGCTTTGAACTTCTGCAAGTCATCTTGACCATGTCTACATGCCTAAAAGCATTGAGTTGCTGTCACGTGATTGGCTAATAAGAGATTTGCATTAGCCTTAACAAGCTGTTTAACATGTGTACCTAATAAAGTGGCCGGTGACTGTGTGTACACACATTTGCACATATATACAAGTAAAATGTAGGTTTTAAATGAGCAAACTATTTATGTGACTCAGAGTCCACCTCTTTTTAATTGTATTTCATTCGCCTAAGCACCTTAAATTATGGATTGAATTGTGCATTTAGCCCGTCTGTAACAGCAAAAAAAAGAGAGAAAAAAAAAGGATCAGTCTGGACAGCCTGTCAACCAAATTCTCAGTCACACAACCCAGACACAACTTGACAGACATAACAGCTGCCCAAAAAAACCTTTACAAATCCTCAGTTCATTATGAGTACAGCATGTAAAAACAGTTATTATTCAGCCTTCTATCCAATAATCCGACACACATCCCCACAGTGGCAGTGTCTGTCTTCCCTTCCTCCTCTCACATCCTTCCCAAAGTTGCTCTCCCAGGAGCCTGGGAGCACCTCAGCCAGAACTGGGTTAAGATTATACAAGATCCCAGCTGAGAATTCCCTGCAAAATTTAAACTCCGTGAACCCCAAGTGGTAAATATTCATGACAGAGAAAGAGTGGTATTCCAGCACAAGGGGGAGCAAACACATCGCCACACACAGGCATCCACAAACCATCTTCTAGTACAGACAAAGCCAAAACAACCGTGAACAGTAGACTGACATTAAAGGGCATGTGAGAAACATATACACCCACACAAGGGAGGAAAAAAACCCTTGAGGATTTCTCAAGCTATCTGTGTATATATATATATATATATATATTTATATATATCTGGCTACAGCACAAAGCCACAAGTCATGTCTATCTGCGCAACCTTGTCTGGGAATTGAAATGTTTCACATGTTAGAGAGAAAAAAAACCCACCGACGCCTACACGTTTTTCGCGAGAAAACTGCCAAAAATAGGAAGTAGGAAGAAATTTTAAAAAATCTCTAGCTGTGATTTAATATATAACAATAACCGTTCATTTATCCACGGTTGCTACTGAAAAAAGGGAAAAAAAACATAGTTCAGGCTGTTTATCACATGCCAACATAAAGATATGGATCAAATGTGTTAAAGTGTCCAGTAAAGAAAGTCTTAAAAGAATAATTAGTCACTATTTTTAATTAAATTTAAAAAAAAACAACACAATCTTATGTAATCAGCTGTGGTTACTGCGAAAAAAAATATATGCGTGTGTACGTGAGCCTTGTACAAGTCTTTTAAATGATCAGTAAGAGGTGCAAGTGCTATATTTATATCTAATCTGCTGCATGCCTAGAATACCTTTCACAAAACTAGTGAAAGGTGCATTCTTGATGTGGTGTGCACGTACATAATCTTATCCAAAACCTCAACACCACTGTCCCGCTTGTGGGGTAAATCTAACTCTTTTGACCACTGGTCAGGAGTACTCTCCAAGCATCACATCACTGTCATTGTATGCAGTTGACTCAGAAAACCTGCAGTCCACAAGCAGGAAGAGAAACAACAGATCATATCCTGTGTGTGAACTGTGGTTTACAGCAAAAAGTGGGTGGGGGTGTATAAAATTAGCTGGACTGTGAGAACTAAAAAGAGTGAGGTTGAAAGAAGAGACAGAATGGCCAATCAGATGAAGGAACATAAAAGAACATGGGGAGGAAAAGAGCTAGAGCCATTATTGGTTCAGCTTTGAGTGACTGTTGAGCGTAAAAACACTGACTAAACTAACACATCTCTGCCTCAGCATTGGCTCAGCTGTACAGCATATGAAGCCACGTTATAAAACAAAATAGCTCAATAAAACTGCGTACTTTTGAGCTATGACAGTAACATTTATTTGTGGGTGTGCCACACAGTCATAGACCAAGAATTAGTTGTCTAAGATTACTCATGTTGTAATAAAATCGAGTTGCAAAATACCAGACGAGTGACAAAAAAAAGGTTAAATTGTTCCAATACACACAAGCAAAATCCTAGGGGTTTAAAATTTACAGACGTTTCATCATAATGATCCACTTACCTCAGAAGGAAAAAATAGCTTGACTTTTAGCTGCTATATACTGCACAATGTTCACCGTGTATACAGGCTGCATACAAAGGCTGTATATAATAGCTTGTACCTTTTTTGTAGCATCTAGTTTAGCATTACAGCCAATGTCATCATGGTTTTAGAAGTAATGAACATATTGTAAGCTTTCTTAGCAATGAGCATATATAGACTGTGTGCAAACATTTTTTCTGGCTTTTCTACAAACATGGACGTCATTTGGGTTTGCTATGCTTTTGGAGACAGACTCAACTGGCCATTCAAGTTAGTACACTTAGTGTTACCAAGTGGGTGCAAATATTCAGTTTATTACCACAATTTGCGTGAAAAAAAGCTGTCTGCTGCAGTTAAACCAATGCCACAAGAATGCTTAAACTTTTTAAAGTAAACTTTTATATAATGTGATCGATTGTTTATGTAAAAGGTTCTGCTCATAGGCACTTAAATGATTTCCTGCTTGGGTACCGATTGATCTAATTGGCCTCTTGTGGACGTGGCCCATCTTTCCTCTGTCTAAGCTAAAAAGATGAAAGAACAGCTGTGGAAAGCACGGTGTAATGACCTGCAAACTTAAAACACTCAAGTCAACTGTTGGATCACCATGCAACAGCTGGACGCCCCTATATGGTCCTAACCAAAGTATGTTTTCAGACAGGAAGCAGGAGATGATGGAAAGAACATCCTGGAAATCTAAGTCAACAGGATATGGATGATTTGCAGGATAACGTTCAATGCACTCAGGAGCAACGAGTAGCCATGCCTGAAAAAAAAGTTCTGAAACTTCTTTGAATCTTCAAAAACATCAAATCAGCTGATCTGGTTTCGAGCAAAGCACAAGTAAATATTGCAATCTAGTCATCAGACGGAGATAACCTTGCATCCCCCACCCTACTCTCCTTCCAGGAAGGAGTGATGTAAATGCTCTGTGGTGTGATCGCTTGACATGCAACATGAAACATGTAGGAGGAGATCTGCCCCAGCCTGGAGGGCTAGCAGATCAAATATGCAGGATGCATGGACCACAATGTCAATAATCCTGAAAATAAAAATAATGATAGTGTTGCATCCTGATATCCCAAACAGACCTGAGAGATTTCGGTCTAGTGCTTCGGGGTGTAGCATTCACTGGTTGCCACAACTTCATTAATATCAGAAATAGGATTTCTTCTTGGATTGCAAATCATACAGGTGCTCAGATTACAGATGCAAAGCCATGGCATGTTACTTTATGCTGTTTTTTTATCTGTGTTGCAGTGACCTACGGGGAAACAAAGAGGTGGGAGAGGGGCTGCTGTACTCTCTTTAACAGGTAACAGGAAATTGGCCATTCAGCATATCAGCTACATTAGCTGCTCCAGTCAGCCTGCAGACTGATGGATGGCAAGTCACACTCGAGCTGCGACACCATTGATTTCCTCCTCATAAAACCCAAGACTGCTGATTCAAGATAATGCTACATTTTTAAAGGCTTTGCTGTGATATTGCTGCGATAAATTCAGAAGATTAAACTGATAAACAAGCTCAGACACTCTGACCAATGAGATTTATTTCCAGTATAGTGATTTATTTGTCTGGTGCTGTTCATTATTTATTTACGGTCTATCATCAAACGTGTACTTTCATTTCTAGTGTGCTTTCCGCTGGCTTCTAAAGAGATTATTCACAAGGCTGGAACATTCCTGCTATGAAACACTGGTTGTTGTTGTCAGCAAACTGAAATGTTTCCTAGTAATAAACATATCAAGAGCCTTCATAACTGTTAAACTGTGTACACCCAGTGAAGTACAGTCCCACTTAATGACATTTTTCACAGTACTTATCATGTCACAACGTATCACGCTTCCATCGAGCTTCCACCGATTAAAAAAACTTCTTAATACTGTCAGTAATAAAACACAATACTGTGATGTTTACAGCACAATGAATGAGTGAACTCAGTGGACCATACACAGGGCTGCCCAAAGTTTCAGCAAACTACATTTCAAAGCCTTAAACACACTACAATAAGACGTATGTGCATGCTGCGGTGTCCCAGTACCTTGCTGAGGGTGTGCATCATGTACTAGGTTGTCTCCTTACTGCAGTGGTCTTGGTTTGATTCCAGGCCTGGTCAATGCTGCATGCTGCCCTCACCCTCTCCACCATTTCCAGAAACAAAAAAGGCAGTATGTGGTGAGTGCAGACACTCTTTATACAAGCACCACAGAAGCTTGAGGTTCACTTCCTGACAACAAGAACATGAGCTCATTTGTTTGCTGTGTTTCATGTAGAATACAGTGCAGTTCAGTGTGTGTTTCATTTTCTAGTGCATGGACAGTTTTTGTGGTCGCAGGTTTTGAGTCGAGTAAAAATGCCATTTATTTGATTAAGGGAGACTTGTTGTTGTTGGATGCTCTTAATAAAAATAGCCAAAGTTTAAAATAATGTAGAAGTGATCCTCGTGAGCCAACTCGAGCTTCATACTGCTCTGTTCAGGCATTCTTTTTTGTTCATTGCTCTCTATGACATTACTGAGAGTGGACAGCCTTAATTTGGTCACTTCAGGCACAGAGCTCCAACCTCCTGTTCAATGAGACGATGGTTCCCTTAAAGGGTAATCGGGTTATTTTGAATTCTTGAAAATATGCTTTAGTGGAGTTTAAGAAAAGAAAACTGGGTTAAATATGGCCTTTTATTCTCAATTTTAAGTGTGGAAGGCCGTTTTTATGAATATCAACGTGAAAACATATTGTGGCTAGGCACAGTGTTATTACTAAGTTGCACCCAGTATCAGTCTTGGCTTTATTAAATAGGATGTTATAGGTTGCGGGCTTGTCAGACAGTCATGCTATCTGTCACAGGGATTACTGGTGTGGATCACTGCAAAGAGCTGTAAACAAAAGGCCCCACGTGCACAGCTCTGAGAACAGAAGATAAGAAAGTGTAGGAGGGATTCTGGTTGGAGGGGGGGTTACTGATCACTGTGCCAAGCTAGGAGCTGTGTGATGGATTTCGCACACATCTTCTCATCTATCTCTGAATCCCTTTGTGATGAACAAAAAGCAAAAGAGCCCCCTTCTGAGTGCATTCTGATGAAGAGGAGCACTATTTTACCATTCATGTCATTTGCACTCAATGCACATTGTGCATGGGTGAGCAAACACACCCCGTGGTGCTACGGGGTACAATTAATGTTTTTCAGGCGCATGGGTCTCATGCTGGAATATTTTCAGGAATGGAAGAGAACCAAGGACACATGAAGCATTTCTCAAAGCTGCTAGAATTCAAAGTGAATCTATGGATATATCTGGCAAATCCAGCAACAACATAGAGGTGCATTGTCTGCGCTGGTATCGGCAAGTGCAGCATCTTGGCTGCACAAAAATCTGAACAGAGTAACGCTTGCCAAATGACATAAGCTGAAAGCAAGCCCCCTCCATTTTTAGAATTAGTGACATTACACAAGCAAATAACAACAGAGATGCCATGTCAGCCTCTCTGGAGGGTCAAAAATGCACGGATTAGACTGTCATTAATACTGAATCTGGATTATAACAATCCTGAGGCAGCTCAACTGCCACAGATTACTTCTATCCCAGCAAGGGCAATGACAGACAATGGCACTTTTTGTTCTCGTCGAACTGACAGTACCGCACAGTAACAAAGAGAGACTCATTTCTAATAGGGTCAGGAGTGATTAGACAAGCGGCAGAACTGGCAGCTCACAGAGAGACCCAAGATCTCCCAAAATCCCCTAGAATCAGACTAGATTTGTCAGATCGATTGATGACCTAACTACAATTAGCCTATTAGTGCAGCTTGCCGTTGTAAAACAAGTTAAATTATCAGTCTACCCTTTGAAGATGTTTTATTACAACACTACCCTATAGTGGAAACAGATTTAGTATTAACACAACACATCTTTGCAGGACCACTTAGCTTTGATGCAAATGGCACCCATCTGTCTAGACATCATCACATATCTTGTGATGACAGCCCACCCATTTTGGCTATTGTGATTGCAGTCATGCTTCCGATGCATTATTTATTAGCCTCCCACAAAGAAGTCTAAGATTTTTACCCTCAGTTCTAATAAACCGAACCACAAATTTAAACGCTGAAGCTGATTACAGTGTCGTAATGCAGTTGTTTACTTTCCTACATCCTTAAAGCTCAGAAATATAAATGACACAAAGGTCGTCTTTACAAAGTATTGTGTTGTTCTGACATAAACAGCACCCATTTTCCTTTCTTATGGCTTCAAAAAGACATGTAAGAGGATAATTTCTAGCATTAAAATAAATCTAATGAGACTTCAGAAACTCTTGTTCTAATATCTGGGACTTCATTAGCATTCTTTCATTCAAACTCAAAGGCGTTGTTTCAGTGGAAGACACAAGATAGAAGGAAACAAAGTGGAGATACAAAGGGTATCAGAGGGAGTTGGTACAAAAAAGCATGAAAATCTAAAGCCTGAGGAGGTAAAGAGGGGGAGGTGAGACAATCTCAGAAACAGACAGAGAGAAACAAAAAGAAGGAAAGAAAGAGGGAATACAGATCAGTCAGTGTGACCTGTCCTTGCCCCACGAAAACAAATGACATCAGGGTGGCTGCCAATCAGCTGATGTGACTCAGAGAGGCTGTCAGAATTCACTCCAGCTTTATTTTCCTGTTCCTGACACTTCCCTGTAACTTTTATAAAAAGGAGACAAATGGGTAACTGTAATCACACCACACATTATTGTAAACTGAACTCAGCTAACAGTGTTTTAATTACTGAATTTTTAAAAATCTGCCTTCTGATAGAATCTAATTGTTTCAGTACAATAAAAACCCACAGCCTTTTTATTCTTTGTGCAAAATCATAGCTTATGTAAACCAATCCGGCAACCATTTCACTCCAATTCATGCACAGACACATTAACAGCGAGAAAAAAATGCAATTACTCTGGTTAATGTGGCTTGCTTTAATTAGACGCATCTTTGGTGACAATGCAAAAACCATCACAAATGGCAGCGCAACAGGAATTCTCAATGACTGCCATTTAGAAGCCGACAATCTCACCGTCCTCTTATTGAGTGGAATCATTGTTTGGCTTTAGAGCAAACCAGAGATGAGAGGCCGGCTTTTGTTTACTCTTGCAAGGAATCAAGGACACAGCATTTCTAACATTTTGTGCAAATCATCACAGAAGCTTGAAAAATGACAATTATTCAGGGAAGGCTTAGCAAAACGATTCATTTTTGTTGCATTCTGAACTTTTAGCAATTCAATCTTAAATCTTAGGTCTTTATATTTGTGTTATTATTTTGTAGCTCGACTATGAGTTTGTGTGAAAGTTAAAAATTTGATTGTGTGTAAATGAGATGTGAACAAAACCCTTTGTTTAAATTGGAAAGGGAAATCCTCTCAGTGCTACACACTGGGGAATGCAGATATAAAAAACTTATTTGTTGTGAAAACCCAGAGGTTGAAAGTAAAGCATGCCTCTGCTAATCGAGTTATCTTCTGCTCCAGAACAATAATTTGAACACGTTTAAATAGTCAATTTCTATAGAAACAGATCGATGCTGATTTCAATGATAAAATGCAGTTGAAGCCCTTAAGAGAAACTTTTACTATTACAATATCCTTCACTAGAAATAAAATACAAGTTAATCAATTCTGTAATCCACTGCGCCTCAATTAACATTTGAACAAATACAGCAGGGGGCATCATTTCCTTGAATGAAAAAGTTTTTTAGTTATTTCTAAAAGCAAACACCTGAATCAGCAACTTTAACCATCTTCTAATGACATGCAGTGTGTCTGAGAGTGAGATAGATGACGTGCTACAGATATCTCATCTATACTTGACAAACTGGGTATGCAAGAAAGTGCAAGAAAGTCTAGTGATAAAGGCCCACATTAGAATATATTTACTGCATATTAATTAAAACTATGTAAAAGTTGGCAGAATGTAACATGTAAATCCAGATAGGAAAACTGTGTGTAATTATGACATATTTAGTCTCCTTAAACAATGTAATTTGGAAGTGTGAGTGATGAGTATATTTCCCCTTCGCTTGACTTTCCCCCCACTATTGATGCATTAATGGTTTAGACTCTAAACCATTCATTTGAAAATGGCCTATGCTGGTCTCTCTAAACTTTAGACAGACCAGCATATTCCATTTTCAAATACGCACTGCAGCCCTGAACTATTCTAGACGTCACCCAACAGAGGTGCTGAGGTGCGAAGATGTGAGAAAGCAAATGTCACGTGAGGTTTGATCGGACATCAAACGCTCTTCAATCTGCAAGCTGCTCAGCACCAAAGAATGTGTGTAAGCCAACTGAACACAATAATTAATTATCAGTTGAATTAACAGTGAGAAAGCAAATGTTGTGTGCGCCGTTGTTCTGCACATCGTCTTGCCAGAACTATCACCTAAACCAAAACTGAAAGTTCTTGTGTGAAAAAGAGGTTGTTAGATTTCTTATTTTGATTTCTCAGCAACCAAACTACTGTAATGTTAAATTTAGAACAGGGAAAGTTGCAACTCTTCACATTTAAAAAGACAGAAACAGCAAATATTTGTGCTTTTTGTGTCATAAAGACGTCAAAATTGGTTATTATAAAAATGCTTATGGGGCATATGTAGATTTGCCAAGTGCTACCTAACTGTATACATAATTCCCCCCAAAAAATCCACAGAAATGAATTCAGGATCAAAATGTAAAAAGGCTGGCACCCCCATGACGTCTCTGGGGGAGAGAACCCGGAAACAGATACCCCCTGTTGCCATCACCCCAGCAGGATCTAAAGGAAACCTAATTGGACATATGCAAATGAAAGATATGTTAAAAATTCCTCTTTATCATTGGGGGATGCATTTTGGCACCAGTTACCATAGCTCCCTAAATTTCATCTTCCCCAGCTTGTGCTTGTTGTATGATGTGAAATGTGCATCCACCCCCTATTTTCTTTCTCTCTGCGTCTTCATTTCCCTTCACAGCATACACCCAACCCCCTTCCATATTTTGACAAGAATCAATTACAGACACAGGAATGCAGGATGAAATGTGTGGCCTGGAGCATGTAGGATTTTATATCAGACCCCACCCCAGTATGGTAGTAACGACAAGGGTGGGGAAACTATAAAAACAACCCTCTGCTTCACCTTGATTACTAATGTTTCCAGTAGCTTGATATTTGTGGTAGCCAGAAGTATCAAGCTACTGGAAGTGCGCTAATGAAAAACAACCAAGCAGATATGTAGGAGTTTTGGCTTTTTTACAGGACTAAAGTGCACAAGCGCCGAAGGACCAAACACCTGCTGGTGCAGCTACACATGAGAAACAGTGTGCCACTCAAGCTGAACATGATGAAAATGGACTCCAACTAGTCTGCACTAATGAGTTTTTGCAATGAAGCTGAAGGCATCTCTATGGCTAACTAAGCGGCTAACTAGTCCCCTGCTGTGGCCCAGCTGCTGGATGCGATAGTACAGCGATGAACTGGCAGAAGTACAGAGCTCTTTTTATTTATTTCCTCTTGTAATTTAGCCAAGTTGGACAGACATCACTGATGGCTCAGAGCGCATGTGTCCATGTGTCAGATTTGGTTCAAAATGCTACCCAGCACACAACAGACTCAACATTTACCTCGTATCAGATTCGGCCCAGCAAATAAACACAGCAGCAATGCAAAAAAGGTTAGCATTTCTTTGATGGCATGCTGTGCTTCAAAGAAAAACCAGCAGTCCTAGCCTCTCTTGTCTTCCTCCTCATCTTACAGTAGGCAGTCATAAAAGACTGCAAATGAGGGAGTTTCTCAGTATGTTCAGAGAGCAAGGCGTTTTCCCTCTCAAGGGAAGACAGATCTGATGATCAAATCCTTTCCTGTCTCCTTGTTGAGCCCCTCTCTCTGCAACGGAGCGCATTTCCCTCTCTAATGCCAGCCATGTGTCACCCACTACTGCCAACCAGTTTTGATAAAAGGCCTAACTGCTGAAGGTAGAAAACAAGGAAGCAAATTTTAGATAAATTCCATATGTTCAATATCTAAAACAATAGAGTGGTATAACAATGATGAAAAACAAACAAACACCCTTTTCCACTTCTTTTAATGCATTTTAAGCCACAAACATCCCTAGCGAAAATAATATAAACTGTGAATAGCACAACACAGAAGCATAAATGAGGTTGTGTTTTCAAGTAGGACGACTGACATCTGCAGCCGAATAAGAAATTTGTCATTTTGCAAAAATAGGCCATATAGCGTAGCAGCATTAAAAATACATACCCCCATGGTGTATATTTGTCTTTTGCTTAGTCTCCAGATGCAGAGAGAATGAACGTGGGGAGGAAGAAGTTTCGAACAATCCTCAGCTCACCAGCAGTAAAATAGACGTTTGTGTGAAGAGCCACCCACTGACTAGGCTTGGCCCACAAAGAGACGCACTGTGAAAATCGGCCCTGAGACACATCATTATTATGATCACCCTGATCTCTAACCTCATTTTACTCCTTGCCATGATTCTCCATGAGAGAAACCACTCTGCTTTTTGATGACTGACTGTGATCCCTGCTCCCTGTTAACTGCCACACAACTGTCTAGCTCTATGAGACATTATGAAACAGGCAGGCCACGAAAGCAAGCCGCCAAATACAGGAGGAAGCAGTCTGCTAGCACACATTGCTCACTTATTATCACCATATGTTGCAATCACTGTATCTCCAGGGCTTGTAGTGCATCAGTGAGTGAGGTTGTTATCAGCTCTAGAGCAAATGAAAAGCATTTCCTTTATATCCAAGTTGTTGGCTCTGGAATACGATATGCATTTTTTTAAAAATGATGAAATGTCATTAGAGGGGGATGCCTTAGTTTTACTTTCCATACAACAGATTTTTTCAGAATAAAAGCATGCTTTTCCTATCCAACAGAATGCATTTAAACTAATGACATATGACAAAAAAAATACACCAACATAGTGTCTTGTTTTGTTTTTTATTCTCACAAAAATATACTTTTGAGTAAAGGTGCAGACAGAGCTGAAATAACTATCTAATCTAACAATCAAGACACTGAATCAGAAACCATTTTAGCGATAAGTTAACAAATTGAATCATATTTTAAGCAAAAAGGTCAAACATTTGCTCTTTCTAGCTTCTCCACTTTGAGGCTTTGCTGTACCTCTTTACATTTTTCTGTTTTATATCAATACACATTGGAGGCTTGATCTAAAAGACAAAGTCACATTGTAATTTTTATTTTGTGGACCAACATTCTGAAGCCCTAAGTTTAGCCATTCGACTGTTGCCCACCACATTTGGATGCAAACATTTGACTGACTGTAGCACTTGGTAGCTGAATTGTTAGTAAGATGCATTCTCTACTTAGAATAATATTGAACCTTTATTCTGGTTTGTGGCTACCTTAATAGGTTGCTACCACTTGGCCAGGTAATGTCATTCTGAAACACATCACATTGCCTGGCCAAGTGGTAGCAACTTATAAAGGTAACCACACGCCCTAAATCATATTCTTCTTTCTATTTTATTGTAACTTTTAATCGTAAGTTACGAAATAAACATCATGTTGTATGAAAAAGACTTTGAGCATATAAATGTATAAAGAAGCTGTTTACTGAAGTTATCATTTGTGAGATATATCCACTTTTTGTAAAGTTTATAATGTAACCCAATGTTTATTTCAGGTACTCAGCATTTAAAAATAACAGATATTTAGCTTAAACACAACAGTTAACCTGCTGATTGACAAAATAATGAGTAGAAGTCAAAATAACCAGTTATAGTTTTAGAATATCACAAATAAACATTTTTAAATTAGATTAATAACTTTTACAGCGATGCAATTTTGTGGTTCTGTGGCTTGTCTCCGCTTTTGTATCTCACTTGGCATCGAAGCTGATTGTAATTATGAAAAACAAATGTCCTTTCATTGTAAGCAAATGGTGTAGATGTGGCTTTGTCTGTGACTGAGCACAAAAAAGCTTTGGCAGCGTTTGGGGGAGTGTTATTGTTGACAGTGTGCTTTCCCAGTGGGAAAACATACTGCATGACCAAATGTTGCAATGATCAGACACAGACAGTACGGCACAGTTTTGCTCATTAGCATAAAAATCTTTCTGGATACAAATCAAGAGAATAGATATGGAAGTATGAGCTGCAAGTCATTCAAAACACTCTAAAGTCTAAATGTTTCAGCAGTTATAGATTAGACTTCCATAGCTGAAGGTCAGTGGGACAAAGTCATGTCATGGCACGTATTTTCTTACATAGATGAATCAATGCAACCTACCCCCTAGAGCACGGTGCCTTCTATACTCTCACGTCTAAATTATTATTGATGCCTTTGCAAATTGGTGATTTATTTTGTAATGGAAAACATCTCGTGTGATAACACCTCAAACAGCTATAAGCACATTTTTGAGGAGCAGACCAGTGATTATATTACCCTCTAGAATTGTTACAGAAGGGCTGGAGTGAAAATATTACACATGCTTCATGCTTATCAGCACACACTACATGTTGGCTAACCCCTGACTGTTGTTTCACTGCAGCATCAAACTGCTGAAACTCATTTCAACACAATCATCATAGTCAAAAAAAAAGAAGCCTCGACGCTACACAGACTCCCAAGTCAAAAGTTAAAAAGTACTTTTAATGAAAGAGATCCAACCTTGTTCTACACCCCACATCTTTTCGGCTCGACACAAAAACTGACAACCCAGATATTGAATTAATGCTCGTCTCTGTCACTGGAGGCCTTTGTGATGATCAGCACATTTGCACTTTTTACAAGTCTCAGCATACCAATGTTAAAAAGAAACCCAGGAAAGGCTGTGACTCTGAAGGAATAAAATAACAGCGTGACTCTGATTTTTTTTTTTCTTCACATAGTCAGCTAATAAAAAAGTACTTGTGTGTTAAAGTAGTTGTTCTGTAGTTGTTTTGGAGTGATCAAAGAAAATAAGCCATCCTTTTAAATAACCCCATTGTATTTGGGTGAAATTGTTTGCTGGTGTTATTCCAGTGCCGTCAAACTGCATCATATTTCTGAAAACACACAATGAAAATATTGAAGGTTTGACATAATGATCACAAACAACTCCCTGTGCAGCAGCCTGAAAGAATGAATAGGAAATGAGCTTCTTTAGTAAGCATCCATTATTCATTAAGCACTGTACTCCTCCATGTCGACACCCTCTGTAGTGACACAGCCAAACCATTATTTCCTTATTCTCACCATCACTCAATCTTTCTCTCGCACCAGTTACACCCAGCTTTCATGTTATCGCCATACGATCGGCTCCCAAATGCTTTACACTAGATAAACTCTACAACATGCAACAACTAGTAAACCAACTGCACTTGATGATAGCTGAAAGAATAGAACCCGGCATTAATGTTTTAGTAAAGACAAGAGCCACTGCAACTGAGCAGTTTATGGCGATGCAAAAGAAAAGTTATTGCACATGCTGACATATTGCAGAGAATAAACCTACCTGACATTACACAGGACCGATAACATAAGTCACAAGATCGCGTGAGCCCTTTGTAAATTGTGCTGCAGAAGAAATGAGGAAAGTTAATCATGCTTTCTATATGCACTATCATCACATGCGACGCATCCACTTTTAGACTCAATTAAAAGCCACTTAAAATGCATCTAAGCAAGAATACGGACGTTCAATACAGGTTGAAATTTTAAAAAGAAGGTAATTCCAGATACTATTTAGAAATATCACTAATCTCCACACACGGACAGGAGGAAGGTTCAGTTTTGCGTTATTCTTTTCCTTTTTTTTAACTCTGGAGACATTGCACATTATCATAAACATCGAGCTATAATGGAATGTGTAGGTGTTTCATCTGTGGACCCAAGATGACTGCATCTTGAATCACGCTAAGAATAAACAAACAAGCCTGGAAACAAATCCTCAAAAGCCGAGCCTTTTTTCTTCTTGCTGCCAATGTGAACCCAGCCTCTACGCTGCCCTTTGTTTTCCATCGAAAATCTAATATTTGTTTTTCCAAGTCATCCATTCGGATAAAGTAAAATGGACTGAACGTGTTTTAGGCCAAGAGTGGAATATGTTTGCTTTCCCTTCAGCTAAATCCCGCCACAGTGTGCGGGGAGTTAATCTCTTCTGGCTCCACCCTACCTGCACTGAGCAGGTCACCAATTTAGGTTGCCATTTTTCAGCTAAAAATGCTTAATTTTTATGTTAGAATCATATCTTAAGAAACCGGCCAGCTGAGCCTTGTGATTATTAAAAAATACATTTTGTCCATCTGCTGCCTCTTCCTGCAAAACACAAGCCAGCACCAGCATAAAGACAGGTCGCAGAAAAGTGTGTATACTATTGTCCATAAACCTTGTCGTCTAAAAGCATTGTGGTCTACTTTGTAAAGCTCTTATGTATCAAATGCCATAAACACAACTGAAAAACTATGTTTTGCCTGGGGTAGGGCAGGGGAGGTAACACCCGCATTACTACTTGTGGTGTGACATCATTCTGTATGTCCCTGGGCTATATTCTCTTATTCAAACCAGGTGGGCCGAACCTAGCGGTCTGTACCCTAAAATGAATAGCAAGGGTCATGAGATGGTTACATAATAATTTTTTTTTGCACAAACTCAGTTTTAGTTTCTCCTCAGTTTCTGTCTCTGTAGTAAAAAGCTTCCTTACTGATGCTTACAATCCATGGCCATGCTCAGGATGTAACCTGTGATGCACCGTCACAAGTAGACATTATTCATACTAACTGCTAAGATGTGTTTCCTGTCCTTGAATTTTTCCACTGCTGTTTCTAAGAGCACAAAGCCATCACAAACCCCTGTTAAATTAGCAGGCTAAACAGTTTTGCTTGAAAATGACTCACATGATTAATCAGTTATCATGCCAGTGAATAATCATTGTAGGTACACATAATTGAGGTGCTAAATGAGACAGAAAGCAGCTCTTTTAGTGATTTTGTTTTTTTCAAGGGGAGGGCTTAAATAACATAATTTTAAAGTCTCCTCTTTTGTGTCTCATGTGTAGCTCCACTGTTTTTTCACAGGGCCAACTAACAATGCCTCCTTTGAACAGAGGTGAGTGAGCTCCGAAGCATCTGAAAAGAGGCAACTTTGATCTCTATCCAGCTGTTTCGATGCTTCAACTATCCAGCTGACTCTTTAACACAGCTGACAGTAAACAAAAGCAAATTCCCCCAACTTCAATTTGGCCTTACAGGGACACTAAAATACTTAGATTCTTATCTATCCCACTGAAGCATCTGATCAGCCACAAAATTCATTCTTGAGCATGGCAACAACATCCAAGTCAGAGTCATAAAGAACTATTTTCAGCCACGAAAACAACAAGGAGTCATGCAGCAAGAAGAGACACAAGAGCAACTTAAAGCTACATCCACACTAATACATTTTACTTTTAGGATGTTACCCTCAAATTAAGTCAAACTAACGTTACAGCATTTTTTCTTTTTTTCTGCACTAAATGTTTAACACACTGACCATTTTCATAGGCTGTGAATGCATTTGCGAGTGTGAAGACAAAAAAAGAAGTGCTGGTTACTCACAGTTACACTATATGAACAAAAGTGTTGGGTTAATCTTTGAATTCAAGTGTTTTCTGTCTAATTGCCACATGTGTATAATATCAAAACCCTAGCCATGCAGTCTGCCTACGCAAACAATTGTGAAAGAACGTGTCATTCTAAAGAATTCAAAGAATTTGAGTGTGGTACTGTAACAGGATGCCATCGATGTAACAAGTCAGCCATAAAGTGCCAGAACATGTAATGTTACAGAGCGGGTTTGCTGAGTGCTGAGGCACATTGTATGTAAAACGCTCCAACACTCTGCTAACTCAATAACTGAGCTCCAAACCTCGTCTGGTATTAACATCAGGAGAACAACTGTATGCTGGGAGCTTCATGGCATGGGTTCACATGGGGGCAGTTCAATGATTACAGCAGCACAAGGGTCAGGAAGAAAAAATCAATTAGAGATATATTAAAAATATAAAAATTGAAAGAATAAATAAGCAGACTAGTGTACCATACTATGTACAAATGGTTACTATATATAACAAAATACACACAAAAAAATCTTCTTTTTACTTGCACATAAGGTGCAGTGGAAGTAGTAATGGATACAAATGTATTTTGTCCTACAAAGCAGCTATAGCAGTCTACAAGTGAAGGAGCTGCTCAGGGCCTCGTCTCATGCAGTCTCATGCAAGGCGTGAAGGGTGTTGTCTGTAATGGACATCAGCTTGGCTAACATCCTCCTCTCACCCACATCCTCTATATCAGGGGTCCCCAATCCCAGTCCACGAGGGCCGGTGTCCCTGCAGGTTTTACATCTCACCCTGGGTCAACACACCTGAATCACATGATTAGTTCATTACTAGGGCTCTGGAGAACTTCAAGACATGTTGAGAAGGTAATTTATCCATTTAAATCAGCTGTGTTGGATCAAGGACACATCTAAAACCTGCAAGGTCACCGGCCCTCGTGGACTGGGATTGGGGACCCCTGCTCTATATAGTCTGGAAGGAATAGCCAGGACAGAGCTGGCCCTATTTACAAGGCTATTTTCCTGTCCTTCTCTATGCTATCACCTCCCCAACAGACAACAAGATTGCAGAAGCCGTCACTGTGTCGTAACAGGTCCTCAATAATGTCCAGAGAACCCAAAAGACCTCAGGCTGCCCAGCAGATGGAGACGACATGTGGCCATGCCATGATGGACCAGGTCCTGGAGATATGATGCAAAATGTGTAGTGTACTGGGCATTGCTGTGTGATACCCAGTACTTTTGCTCATATAGTGTATGATTACAGAGAAAAAACAACAATGCTAAAACAAGATTTCTTTAGTAGAAATGATAACTTTTTACAAAACAAACACTGCAAAATAATCACACGGTACTGGGAGTTTTATCCATTGCCAGGGAAAGTAGTACACACAAAAATTGAAAAACAAAAACAAAAAGCAGACCAATCAGGAAGTGGACGTGGCTGTCTGCATCACTGTTTACAAAAAGTCTGCATTTCTGCCAGACAAAAACAATCTTTAACTTTTCAGACTAAACGTGGGCCAGCAGCATTTCTGACAAGTCGCTCTTTTTTAAGGATGCCTAAAACACAGTAGTGGTGTGTATACTGGGCCAAAATGTACTGAAAGTTACACACTTTAAGTATGTTAGCAAGGATGTACCCTGAACTACATGCCAAGTTAGGTTATTACAATAAAAAGGAGTGATGACCCTGTTGAGTCTCTTCGCTTCCTTGCAGCTGTGCTGGTCTGGGGTGTAACAGATCAGATGGTGAGGACTGATGTGATTCAGAAAGATACAAGTGCAGGTACCAGTTTGCACAGCTGTAGTCTGCCCTTGCGGCAGCCACATGTTTAATGGCCTCCTTCCATGGAAAATCTTTTGTGTGTCATTGAAGTCCCACCTCACCGTGAGGCTACAGGCCTGTCTGTATCCTACCAAAGCCCTACAGCAGGAAGCAACACACCACTAACATGCCGTTTCTGCTTTTTTAGTTTGACTGTTATGTCAGTGCTTTCAGTTACAGTTTGCTTTAACTGTCTGTTTAGCCCACATCTAAAAACAGAAGATCTATACAGTTACTCCTCCCCATTACTTCTCATGTATGTATTTGGAGGTAAAATGGAATAGCAGGGTTAAAAGCAAGGGTTAATTTTCCATCTTCTCTCACTGCATGACTACAGATATGTTTTCTCATTATTTAGTGTTTTAAGGACGAAGCCAAAATCTAGAAGGAAGACTGCAGGGTTTGATTTCTGCAACATTTACCGCAAGCACAAACAAGCCTACGGTTGCAACATGCTGCAGCTTAATGGGCTTCAGCAAACTTCCACCGAGGAAAGCAGAAAAAAATAGCAGGTTGGATACAAATGCTATCTGCATCAAAAGGAAGATCTTACTGTGACAATTCCCATGGCTAATTCATTAGCCCTTTTTCAAGGCTGTGATCATTTCCGCTGGCAAATATCTGACGAGTTCTGGGTCAGACCAGACTCATCCCTAAATGTTTCAACTTTATACCAATTAGTTCCTTCTCCGCCTATTTGAAAAGGGCGTGAAAAAACGTGTGCTTGAAGAAAAAACCTTCAAGCAGAGTGTAGTTAATGTATTTGCAGTCTAGGAGAGAGCACAACATGATGTGTAGTCTCGCGTGGCAGCTCAAAGTTAAGCATTTCCAGAACTTAAGAGAGAAGTGGCAGATAGTTGAGTGGGGGGGAGTTTGGCGGGGATCTGTAGGGATTACTTCCAGGGCTGGCAATTTAAGGTTTATATCCAGCAAGCTGTTAGAAACTCCAGGTATGGACATCACACTCCTGCCCACCTCACTTTGGATTTCATTAATCATCACATCTGCTCATTTCGCGCAGCACACCCACGCTAAAAGGCACTTACATTCACCACATTCCAACATACCATGTTTTCAGTTCTATCTATAGCAGAGCAGAACTAGAAAAGAACATCTTGGCGGTGATAAAAACACCAATTAAATGTAAGCTGGCAATAACTGCTGCAGCTAGTAACTGTTGAGTAGTTCCACCACTTTATTACGAGACAAAGGCGCTATTACAAACAACATATACGCGCTCTCACGCTTATTTCTCGAGAAATAACAAAGAAGGAGGCACAGAACATAACACGGACAGGGCCTTTTGATTATGCCAGAGATTAACTTACATCCGGTATCCTTCAACAGAGCAAGTACAAATTACCCTCAACGAATAGCGTTTCGCTCGAGTCAAATATGAATAGCAAGAAGATGAAAGCCAAATCAATCTGCCAGCAGCACTCAGCAGTCAAATGTTATTTCGTCCCGCGGCCTTACACAGACTCATTTGTCTTGGCGAGCACAGACTATTTGTTTATTTCATTGCATCCTCATTAGCTTCTGCCAGAGCAGTGTCAGAATCTTCCTTGGGTCTATGATGTATAATTGAAACGAAATTCAGACACAGACTGTCTACGTAAAAGACAAAAGAGAAGATAAATGAGCATTAAGGAGAACATGTTGCATGGCAGCTGCATTAATATTGAACTAAATGCTTCAGTAGAAGGATGCAAGGTGTGTTACAAAATTAATGGAAAATGAAGAAATACAGACACATTACAGTTTATTTTTCAAATTTAACAGAGACCCTTTATGCGTTTTCCTATTTCTGTCATATATATAGAAGATATTCATATTAAAAAGTTAATCACGAAGAATAAAAACCCTCAGCCTCAGACTGCTCTAGACAATCTGTTTCTGTCATCCCAGTCACAAAGCTCCTGCTGGGAGCAGAAGTCCTGGCCACTAACAGATCAAACCTTCTGTTTGCAAAGGGCGACCAATCAGGAAAAAAAGCTGGCTTAAAAGGAAGAGGATGAAAGTTAAAAATGGCTTGTTTCAGACAGCGTATGACCTAAGGGTTTGCACCAAGGCCTTACATAAAGTGAACACAGAGTAATCCCATAGAGTGCAAGAATCGAGCATAATACCTTCCCTCTAAGAATTTTTCTCTGGTTTCTAGAGAACATGTAATTGATTTGTCTTTCATAGTCTAGTAGCAAGAAAATCTTGGTAGGTCCTCAAAGAACTAACCTTTGCTTGACAGAGTAATCAGGTTTGTCTGGCAAGATCCTTAAGCTCCTTTATGTTGTAATGAACCAGATATTACAGAGATTTCTTATTTTCGAAACTAATCCAAGTTGAGTCTGGAGACGGCTCTACTCAGGCTGTAGAACCTGGCTGTGTCAGGATGACTAACATACTTAATACAACAGCACCTCTATAAACTTGGCTAATGTTATGGCCCAAAATAGTGTGTAGTGACAGTACAGTGGCAGCTTGGTCCACTGTGGGCCAAGCAAGAAATGAAAAATGTGACAGGAAAAGCATGTAGAATTAATTTCAGTGCAAGATTACAAATCTGTTTGTTTCTGCTTCAGCGTGGTGTTTAAACTGAAGTCCATTCATCAGTACAGGATGTCAAAGTGACCGCTCCTGTTGAAGGCCAGCGGAGCACAAACCCGATTGTGTCTTGGTTCATTTAACTTTTAATTTCCATGGTCTGATAAGAAACAAATGTCAAATACAGAACAGCATCTTCCCCTTTGCATTGAGCTGGCAAACTGCCACAAGCAATCTGCTCCAGGGATGCTGATTTCTTGCTGGCCCTGACCTCTAACCTCCCAGGGGAGAGTTCATCCCTTTGGGGATTAATGTCATTTCTGGTGATTATTACATTAAATCCAATGTTCAAATGCTTTGGAGCCAACAGAGCATTCAGCAACCAAATAACATTAAACTTGAGTCAAATTTTACCTGACTCAAAAACCTGGGTCCTCCTATGACTGCAAGTCTAAGGAGACCATTCATGATATCTGAAGTAGTAATGCAGCCGTGGTCACCGACATGTTGAAACTGGCACAACTGCAGCCCACGTAAGAGTCAGCTAGCAAGTATGAAGACAAGAATGATCATTTTTATTGTTATGGTTTCTAAATAAAAACATGACGGTTAAACAAGGAAGAAGGGGGAGAAAAAACACCAAGACAGGGGATCGGGATAAAACTCCAAACGCTTGATCCATTAACCCAAATTCACTGACGCACCAGGTTGACAGAAGTCGCTGCAGGTTGTCAAAAGGAGAGCTCAGAGCATTTAAGCACACGACAAACATGGTGACTTTTACGAGTAATTCATTCACTGCAACGTTAAAGCTGAATGCGCACCTGAAATGGACGCTAAATGTGAAAAATTCCACGCGCTGCTGTGCGTAACGGACAGGTAACACGGCGTTTGACGTGACTGGGAAAATGACTGAAAATTTGGACGTTTCCCCCACCTCCTCCATATACAAGTGTCCGGGTGCAAAAAAGACGACGCGATGCCATAAAGGAATCTTATCACTCACCTTGGATGGCTTTAATATTCAGTCCTGAGCGCAGATTGTCTTGGAAAAGCCGAGGCGACGCTTCAGTGTTGCCGCCTGTCACCGGGAGGGAGGAGTTTGTGTTTACTCCAATATAACAGAACGGGCTGTCAGCAGCCGCACGGATCCTCTCTGTTTTTGGCGAAGAGAGGGAGCCGCAGTCTGGCCACAAACTTTATTACAACGTGTGTGTAGGACTTCTGCATTACAGATTCACTTTTTTTGTTTGTTTGTTACAAAGTCGTGTGGTTCCTTCTGAAGGTGTGCTTTAACTTAATAGGATTACATTTTACAGTTAATACTAGAGATGAAACGAGGGGGATTTGTGATTTAAATGAAGTGAATTAATTATGTATCAATTTTTTGAACTGCAACAAGGGGTGATAGACCGACACAAGAGTCTTTTGGTAATATCAGCTATTTGTTTATGATAATTAAACAAATACACGTCAAAAGAATTGAATACGTCATGGTTTAGGGGAATGGAAAAAATGATTCTCTCGATCATTGTAGCTGCTTATCTGTCCTTATCAGGAGGCATGTATCCCTGAGGTTTATAACTCCAGCCATACTGGAAAAGCAGAACACTCTTCCTGTCTATTCTCAGAAAGCAGCAAATAGCAAAAAACTGTGAAATGTGATCCACGGTGAAACACGCTTATCCGATTTCTCTTAAATTTTGACATTTTTATACTGTAAATGTGATTTATAATCTCAGTGACACTCCCGTGATAGCTTTAGTGCTTTATTGATGACGTATGCGTGTTATTAAGTGACAGCCCTCTTCCAGTAATTTTCTTTTTCATGCAAGATAAATAATTCATCTGCAATAAGTTTTATTGCCCTGCAATATCAAGGAAGGGACTTTGAAACCAAACGTTTTTTTAATAAGTGTGTGAAGTTCCTGGATTACAGGTTCGAGAATCCTTGAACGATTTTACATATTTTACATGTTTTGAAGTTGTTGGGTTTCGTTTGGCTCAGATCTTCAGGTTCATCATCTGCACTTTACAATAATTTATTTCAAAAACAAATGAACTGTATATTTCTTTTTTTACATGACAATGGCATGGCACAGGTATTATTGTTGGTAAAACAGGTGTCTCTACTATGACAACCAGCTCCATGTTTCCCTTCAAACCAAAGGTCGCAGCCATAAACATGACATTTTATGACCAGCTATCTATATTCCCCTCCAACAAGGAAGGTAAATGAGAATCACTTAGAGAATCTTTAGAGGCTCAGAGGACCTTGATCTCATTCTGAGGCTTCACCAGAGCTTTAGAGAAGAAACTCTGGGATTCGTGTTTAACTAGTGTAACTGGAATACAGTGATAATGCCTTCCACAAAGAAGACTCTGCATTTCATGTCCAGTGCTTTGGCTACATCTATATCTGTTGGGCTGATTGGATATGGCATGTCAGCGCAGTGGGTTAAGACAACCATGGAGTGCGCACAAGAGAATTCTGACTACTACAATGGATCTGCTGTGATCACCTTGACCCTTTTTGATGGAATAATAGAGAGAGCCTCCTGCCCCCTGTTTGGAGCTACAGATAAATTTCAAGGTAATTTTCAAAAGCCCCGTTCAACCAACTAGAAACAGACTCAAACAACGATGTTCTCTCATATATCTCCGCAATGTGGGCTGTTTTTATTTTAGTTTAATACATTTCAGTCGACGTCACATCCTACCTTCAAGCAATGGGGAAAATTTTATTTAATTTGATTAATTTTGACCACCAGCTTCTGGTCTTACTCTAGGATCTGTGTCGCTTTTAGTGTGCATAATGAAAAGAACACACTGTCAATAGTTTTTCCTTCTGACACAAGTTGTTATGATTACAAGTCCCAGACAAATATCTCAAAATAAAGACAAATACTATCAAAACTTCCATCGTGAAGGAGAATTAGATCCTGTGAAACTGCTCAGGCAGTTTTACCAAGCCTCTTGTACTCAATAAACATGGAAGTTCAGTACAGCATTAGATGTAGGACCATAATGACCTGTGTTTCTGTGTTTAGTGATTCCTACATTGGCAGGAAGAGAAATTGCTTCAGTAGTCCTACAGGGTCTGGTTATATGCCTTCTTGCCCTCTGTCTGCTGTTTTCGGCATGCAGCATCCTCATCTCTCTCTACAACAGCGTCAGCAATCCTTATGAAACCTACATGGGGCCTGTTGGAGTCTACATCTGCAGCTCTCTCAGTGGTAAGTGACTGATATGTTATAGCAGTAAGCATGTTGTAGTTGCACAAGCGGAAGTGCTGGGGCATTTCCATGAAAAAATAAGGTGTGATTTTTGTTCTATTCTTTTGTTTGTGATATTTCTAATGCTACTTTTTCTCCTGCAGCATGCTTGTCTGTGATAGTCCTCATCCTGTTTGTGGTGAACGTCACTGCGACCAATATGGCAGAAACCTTTGTAGAAAAGTATACTGAGGGTGTTCCAGTAAAGCTGAAGGGAAAGGCTTCAGAGATGCAGGTAGGATATTACCTGGTCATCCCTTACACAGTGCTCTCTCTCATTGCCATCGCCTTGATCTACACATATGAACATGCAGCCTACACACGCAAAAAAGAGCAGCAGAAGCCTACAGAGGATGCACCCATGGACTTAACAATGTATTAGTGCAACAGAGACCATGAAGTTTTCAATGGCACTGATATATTAAAGACTTTCTCAAGAAACCTACTGTAATGAAAGATAACCGACTGTGGTTATACACAGTAAAGTCTGGATACACGGTAAAGCCTTGTTCATTGTATAATAGATTTATAATATTTAGGAATTGTCTGGTCGGATCAAGTACCTTACACTTAAATGTCATGTTTTCCTGTTATCTCGTTATGAGCAACAGTTATGTAATTTCAGCATTGTGATCAAATTTGATATCAAGGTATGACAGTGCAAAGTGTTTGCTGATACAGTAAAAATATTACCATGTAGATTTCTTTTCATTCATATGTTTTTGACATGAAATTCCATTCTTAAAAAATAACTATTTATTCTGTGTTTTTTTTTTTTTTTTTAGTTTTGTGTAATCTTTTTGGATTAAATTTACCAATTTAGTTTGTTCTTTCTTTAAAAAAAAACCTTATGGTAATATAATCATCACAAAACATGCTTTACAGATCGTCAGGCAGACAAAACCTCAATGACTTTACTGTGTTCTGTGTCCATTAACATCAGCTCGCAAAATAAAACATAAGAAAACATGAATAAAGTGATGAGATTGGGTTGGTTTTATTTGAAAAAATGAATTTTTGCAATTTAATGTTATACATTTACTGCGGTACTGCATTACAGATTCACTACGAACAAGCAAACTGATTACATTTATTGGAAAAATCTAAAGAGCGAGTCAAAAAAAACGGATGAACTCACTGAGGGGGGTTTTACTGATGACTGCTGCCCTCTATCGCTGAAATTATGTAATTGCAAAGAGATGCCAACAAGTCAACAGTTTCAAACGGGAATAAAAGAAAAGGGATTTGTTTTCAGTTAAAGTCTTTCATTTGCTATTATGTATTAGTGGCACAATCATTTGAAGGCTCGACTTTACCTTTAGGGGGGAGAATTAAGGGGCACCCAGTCTACCCAACATGGGATAGACCACTGGTACCCAATTTTTTATTGGTTCTGGTCCACAGACCTGCCAATAAACTCGATAACTGAAAAGCAGCATGTGTTCTGTGACACTTATTTCTTCAGTCAGTTTCTATATTAGCTTTGGTTCTCCCTGTTTCAGCCACCTGCATTTATCTAACTACTGTTTCCACTTGGAGTCAGTGTGAATATATATTTACATCACACATAATTATTTATTCTACTTTCCAGTAAATGTGCTTTACCAGCAGGTAACTACACAGTTACTTACCTTCTGAATTACTACAGAGGGCATATGGATTACCTTACTTACCTTCATCAACTCATGGCTCATCAGTGAAGCAGTGCTTAAGTTGAGCCCTTTAAACTCCAGTGATGCATTGCATCTTAACTGTATCCTTTTCCACATGAGACCTACTACAGAAACCCCTGATGAGAGATAAAGATTTATTACTCAACTGTTTAAGATATTTCAAAGGGCTGGAAAAATCGCAGCCAATGCTGACCAACGTATTGATGGTTACAAAGCTTGCAGATTTTGTAAAAGCATAGATCACAGATAGATCTTGCTGAGAGTTGGCGCCTATTGTCTCCTGGATCTTCGGGCATTCTCACAGCTGTGATTCACATGGCTGTGTTGACATGAGAGCAAGGGTGAGGTGTCCTGTTACCGTTTCCCCTGTCCCATCACTCAGGGCCTAAAGTCTGTTTGGACATGCCCTTTGCAGCACCTCTCAGCCCTGCAACGCCTTCTACCTGCCTTCAAAAGAACCACTCTTCCTTAAAGTCTCACACTTCAAGGGACCTGTGGAAGGATGCAGCAATTTGCTTTGCTGTCATCAGCGTGAATATGTATTAAATTTCATGCATTTGCATGCTTTCTGCAGCGATTCAGAGACATATCAGGCCTGACAGAAATTCTGTTAGTAGAGCAAAAAAATGAGCATGCTTTTGGCGGTGAAAAAAGCCAGTTTTTAGTCTATAAAACAGTCATTACCTTTCAAATTGTAGCTTGTGTTTTATAACATGCCACCAAATAGCTCCTGCCAAATATCCTTCTTGCAGAGTGATGTAGACTGACTTAAACCTGCAGCTGTGACAAGGACACAGTGTGAAGTTGCGACAGGTTGTGTTCTCCAGAGGAAGCCACGTCAAAGCATGTTTCAGCACAAAACCGCCTGCTGTGAAGATGACAAGCCCTTCACAAGAAAGCACGGATTTGCCAGCCATTAGAGACCCTTTTAGTTTATGTTTTACTTTAACTCTGATGGAATGCAATAAACCTGTCTTGATCTCTAAAATAATTATTTATTTATTTATTTATTTATTTATTTATTGTCAGTTAGCAAATATATATACAGCTTCAATCACACTTTCACTTTCAGTCATTTCAAGTTGATACACAGCAGAATTCCTCAGTTCTGAACATCAGCTGGTTTAACAGCAGCCAGAGGAGAGATGTTTAACTGTAACTATTACCGCTCCTCCTCTCTGTGCACTGAGGCGTGGAATAGCTCGGTTGCTAATAACGGATTCTTCTTGCCGTTTGCTGTGCAAACACTGACTGAATAAAATCAGTGATGGGCGGTAATCTCTTCCTCTCTGCATACTCTCGGTCTCAGAGCTGACCAGAATGGATAAACCTGGGATTAGGCAGAAGCCCTAAGCCCTGACCACTCACTCTGTGTGATAGGATTAAAGCAGAAACTTTTGTACCTGTGAAACATTATCCACTAAGGTCCTGAATTACAGAGGACTGTGAAACAGACACCTCCAGCTGCGGGGAAGTGGGGGCACACATTCAGCCATGTCGAGTAAACGGTGGTAGGCCATGGTAGAACGGGGGAAGGCCTGGTCGCCTTCCACTTTTAGGAACAGCAGTATGGTGAATACATGTAGGAGTATAAAACGTTCTACTCTATTGGAGAACTCAAACTGCTTTATACAACATGTTATATTCACTCATTATTTTGTACAAGTATTTTTTCTACATCTAAGACTAAACGTTGACACACATTGAAACCACCAATCTTCTGATTAGCTCATGACCTGCTCTACCTCCCAAACCACCACCAAATAATAATGTAAATAATAATAATAATAATGAGAAGAAGAAGAAGAAGATGATGAAGAAAGAAAAACATTCCAAGAACCAAGTGGTACAAACAAAATAATAAAGCTTATCAACTCGAAAAAATAGAGTCATGCGCCAAGACTCGATTATTTGATGTCGTGATTACAGTGGCGTGACTTTTTTCCCTCCACTGTGGCAGTAAGGTAGGTGCGCCTATCAAGGTGTGCCTCCCTGTTCCGTTTCTCTATGATGTAATGAACTTTTATAGCGCTGGTGGTGCTGTCAACTGATATGATATCTTAGCAACGCCTATAATACAGCAAGACATATTTTACAACACACATGTTACTTAAAAACTTAAAGCTCTATATTTTTTAAACACTTCTTTTTCTATACTTTAAGCTGACATTTTTGTGACTTTTTATAAAGCAGTTTTCTACACATAATGTTTGTTGTTTAATTAACTAAAATTAATTGTTGTTTTTTTTAATAAACTGTATTTTATGAATTTGTTCTGCCGACACAGAAAAGCAGCTCTACATGTGATTTCAAAATTGATTTTTTAATGAATTTGGATAAGTTTGATTTTAAGACATTTTAATCGATGCGTATGGCTTTGAGTCTGCCTTGCTGTGATCATAAAGTGTTCTCACACTCAGCTCGACTGTGTGATATTGGAAGGCAGGCTGGTTTCTTACTTATCTCCATCATTAATCTTAATTTGTCAGAGAAGGCTGAGGTGAAGGTGGCGGGAAAAAGAGAAGAAGGAGGAGGAGGAGGGCTGAAAGGTAATTGCACCCCTGCTGCTCCATTATGGTGTCATTCCTCTGTTAACAGAAGATAAGATCTTTCCCAAATCACCTGAAGCCAATTCTCCACTTTACCTGCAGAGACAGAGAAAAGGGGAAAAAGACAGAAAGGGTTTTTGGCTCTGTCTCGACAACCAGCGATGGAGACAAATTGATTTAGTCACTCTGTGTAGAATCTTACTGGCCATTCTGTCTGTATTTGTATCTATGCCTACAAAATGCAAATTGTTGACATGTTACAACCAGAGTGATGGATGGATGGAGGGCTGAGCACTTTCTCTGTCCCATGCCGCTTGACATGATGGTTGATTAATGTGGTCTTGATTGGCGGGTGCGATCACTGGTTCAAGGGAGGATGGATACATTTAACCTACTGACACAACACAAGGTTCAGTTGAATTGGAGCCATTTGACCCAGACACAGAATGAAACAGTTAACATCAACAACAGTCAGTCAATCTCATAGGGCATTTTTTTTTTCACTAAAGGACATGGCAGGACTTTCAGATACTGTTCATCTACTGTAGATAGGTTTTTACCTCCATATGTCGAGTTTCCTCAATTTTTTAAGGACACACTGCACACCATGACAGGATATGTTAAGTTTTTGCCTAATAGTTCTTTGGGAATCAACTTGTTGGTGCAAAAATACTCTTTTACATCTGTAAAACTTTGATATCTGTGACAGGCTGCTAATAAGAAAGTATCTGAAGACACCATTTAAAATTGGTTCTTTGCTAAGATGTTTTATATCCCTTGAGTATGGTGTCTTTTTTATCCTTCTTATTGTTGAATGATTCATGATTCAAGCCCTGCGACAGGCTGGCGACCTGTCCAGGGCGTACCCCGCCTCTCGCCCTATGACAGCTGGGATAGGCTCCAGCGCCCCCCGCGACCCTGAAAAGGATAAGCGGAAGCGCATGGATGGATGGATGGATGGATTCATGATTCATTCACTGGCAATGACATAACAAACAAAAACACACTGTTCTGAAAATGGTCAAGTACAACGACTGGAATAAAGAATTAAAAAGGAGTCAGTGTCCAAAGAAGAAGTCCAAAAGACTTTAAGAAAGACCACTTTTTAAATTAAAGGACAGTCTGTTTCCTTGGAAATAAAATATGAAGAGATGAGTGGTGGCTCAAGACTTTCGCACAGTACTTTGTATCTGTCAAGAAACTTTTCTTTACTTGAATTCTAATGGATATATAGCACACATTGCTTCTCTTCCAAAAGTCACTGAATTTTTAAAACAAAATACACCAAGTCTACATAATAACACATTTTTCACAGGAGGAAAACCTTTCAGGATAGTGAGGTACTCAAGCACAGCTCAAGGGGGCAGCATACAATAACTAGATCAACTGAATGAAACAAACCCCTTGACACCTTTGTTACCATAGATGCAGATTTGTAGGCAAATAACCGGGAATTGATTATGGGCATAGCTTTTAAGTGTTATACTTTTTGCATTAAATCACATTTAAGTGTAAATAACCTTAACTATATATGCGGAATAGGCTTGTGATGTTGCAGAAAACATGTGGGATCTTAGCAGTTTTTCATTTCCTTCCATGTTTTCACTTTTGAGGTTATTCTCTTTCTGAGATATTAGAAGTCTCCTGTGTGAAGGAGCAGCCCTAAGAGTCACTGGAGTGGGACACAAATCCATAGATCATAAACACTCAGCTGTAATTCTGACACGCCGTCACAGATAGCAAGCTGCTCTCCAATCCATATGGTCATAAAATTACAGAGATTCCAGCAGTCTGCACCCTTGGACAGCACATATAAATTCTCGCCTGCCTTACAGTATTTTCTTACCCTGGTTTGGGAATGAAACACTTTTCTGTGCAAAGGATCTGTGCAGTTTAGGCAAAAAAATGTGCAAAAGCAATGCAAGATTTAAGGTAACAAATAATACATGCAGGAAAAAAAGTTGTTTCTTATATTTTAATGTCCAAATAATAGTTTAATTTGCTTTTTTTTAATCCATGTTGAACTGTCAAAGCTCTCAAAATAGCATGTGATCGGCTCCTGTCAAGGCTCTCAGAGCCTCTGAGTGTGTTTTACAGAAGCCAGATGGGGAGAAGTACCAGAATAAAGTGCATCAAGTGCCCCCTATTGTGCTTCATGAATGGATTAAAGGATTTGCAAAGGTCTGTCATAAGGCCTTCAATCATTGCCACACCTGCCTGAAATTTACAGCACCGACTGTAGGGGGGGAAAAAAGCCTTTGAGCTGTTGTCACAAGGAGTATAACTTAATCTGTCAAGTCATTCAGCTTAACATCAACACCTTGAGCAACAAGAGCAGAGATTTAAACCATGACATAAGACACTGCAGATTATCACAGCGCCTCAGTCGATGAAGTTTATGTTTGGGAATGTTGCTGCAATTCAATACTTTCACACTCCATTATTCATCAAGTTTTCCACCTCTCGTCTGCTGAGTCGCTGTGGCATTTTAACTTGTGATGCAAAGCCTTGAAAGCTGCAATCACGCGTCTGTCTTTCTAAAAAACAGAGGTTCTTTGAATAAAGTCGAACTTGATATTGCTTTTTAGATTTCTAACTCCTGCATAAGAAACAATGCAGCTTCTCTTCAGGAGACAATGTTCCGTGTCAGATGCAGAGACATGGTGTCTGAGTGCTGGACTGATCAGAAATCCTCAGGGCTGATTGCATGTACATGAAACAATTTGTCAGCCAATTTAACCGACTGACCTCTTGCTGACCACAGCCATGACCTTTATCCACTAAAGGATAAATGGAGCTAAATTCAATATTCTTTTTGAAGTTATAGCCTGACCAGAAATAAATAAACTCTTATATTTCGATGTGAAACAACTGACATAGACAAAGCATAGACAGCATAAAGCAATTGGCTGTGTGTCCCCTGTTTCCCATTCTACCACTCGTTCACTGATTCTCAGCTCTGTCTGAGCTATCAAGCAAAAAGCAAAATGATGTTGGAAACCTCCATCTTTAATTTACAGTTGCAACCACCATCTTTAACATACAGTCTATGTTAAGAATCAGGAGTGGTGGCTTCGTGCAACAGCAAAACAAAAATACATTTTTAAAAAAGTTACTCTGTAAGTAGGTTGTTCGAAGCAAGTCAAAGCACAGTTTTTACATATAATACCAGACTGATCAGCTAGGCCAATGTTAGTATTTTTAACAAAAAATGCAATAGGTTTGAAGTGATTTGCAGTGGTTTGCCCACCAGATAGCAATGGCAAACTAATTGTTTAACATGAAATCTGTAACTTGGTTCTGAAATCTGAAAGTGCTTCTCTGGGTGTTAATGTCATGATACATGAGTATTGGATTTTTGAAACAATTCCAGTGTCAGCTTCAAAAATCAGTTGCCACATGCACACATGAAGCGAGGCATGAAAAAATATGCACAGGAACATACACACGAAACACAAAGATTAAATAGGAAAAACTCTCAGCCATGTGCAAAATATATTTAAAGTAGTCTAAACAAAAGCTGGATTTTTTTTTGTGCTTTTCCCTAAAAATAAAAACAGCCAAAAGTAATAATGGTGGAGATAATGCTCCCCGACCTTTCTTCACCCTCTGTGTCAACTCATCACCTCCTAGTTGGATGTCAACGAAGGGAAGAAGAGCAGAGAGGGGTGAAGTGGGAAAAAGGGAGAAGGGGAGCGGGCTGGCAGGAGATGGATGGGGGTGGGTGAAGGGATCACCTTGCCAAATCCGCTGTGAAGGTCTCTGTTCTGTGCACTTAGTGTAGCAGCCGGAGCCAACACCTAGCTGGGTGTAGGTCTCCCTGGGGCGACACTCAGGCCCCGGCCTCCCTGCCATTGTCATCTGTCCGTCTCTCAGCCAGTCTCTCCATCCACAAATCTTGCCTGGAGGAAACTTACTTCCTCCTTCTGCATTCTTCCTCCCTCCATTACCCCCAGGAGGAGCAGGAGATGTGTTGGAGGGAACTCCCATGCAGGGTCAAGGGAGTATCGATGTCGAATCCTTAGTGTCCGCGTCTTACCACTAATAGGAATATCTATCAAACAATATCAGACATAATAAACGAGAAAAAGCGAAATCTTTTTCCTCATATCTTCACATTATTTCAGCTGCTGAATGTATGCCGGTGACATAAGAGTGATAAGATGTAATCACACCTCACTGACTGGAATGGCAAATATGTCATCATCCTGAGACGGGGTCTAACCGGGCCATTTCAATGAGTGCACCCATGTCAGGGTGATGTATGGATGCAGTAACACAACCTCTGTGGAGGCATAGGGGGGGAAACGCTGCACTGCCAACCTGCTTCTCAGATCCTGAGCAGGAGAATGGGGGCTGCATGTAAACATTTAAGACACGTCACTCATTTCTCCTCTGATGATTTATAGCCAGCCTGGATGCTCACCCTACCAGTACTCATGTGTAAAAATCTGACAGAAAGCCCCACCAGGGGTCTAAATTTATATAAAATCTTACATATAAATAATAGTAATGAAAATAGACATCAGCTAAATAGAAAGGTCAGCCATTCTGCTTTTAACACTCTGGAATACACCTTCAGAGGTTTTTCTGACAAAACCCTGCCCTTTGGCTGGTTATACATTTTGTGAAGCTTGGCCCTGTTCTCTTAATGGAAATGGCTTGGGAACTCATTTGTGAGTAACAGCAAGGAAAAAAAAACTAAGTCCTGGAGGAATTTCTTCCCCTGGGGATCCTTAAGTGATGTCCATCTCCTCTCAGTCATTCAGAGCTGAAACAGGAGAATGTGCCTGACACTTTGAGAGCTCTTAATCAGGATCTCTTAAGAAATCTGTTTTATCAGAATCCCAGTGTGTGTTTAAAGATTCAGAAAGGCAATTAGCCATGCAGATAGTCCATGTTTTATTTGAGTATGATTTTTTTTTAATGTGCTCACTCCTGTTTTTGGACTGTTGTCCTGTCAGTGTGCAGAGTGCACATTTGCATTGTGACCAAAAGGCTGCAAAAGATTTTCCTGAAAAATAAAATATCGCTCTCTGAAAATTTTGAATGCGGTGAACATCACAAAGTATTAGCAGTGGAATTCCAATTCCTGGGAAGTACAAGCCATTAAATTTGCATAAGGCAAATATAAGATCTGATCTTTTAAATTCCGGTTTTCTGAATTTATTTTTAGTTCACAGCATAAAATAGTCAGGAAAAAATTTTTACTGTTTAAAAACTCCTTTAAAGAGAAACAACTGGTCAAATCACTAGCTTTATAGTTACTCTAATTTTAATCAGTGGCACAACCTGCCCAGCAGAGGTCCCCAACCCCTTTTCCTCCCTCTAAACAGAAACCAAAAACCTCACCATGCCAAAGCAGCATAGAGACAGAGGATCCTAAAGCACAATAAAATCGGAGATGTATGGGAACCATTGAGGTAGAAATGTCTGCAGTGATTTATCCCAGCGTGCCTTTCCCAGTTTCGACTCAGACATGCTTACATGTGAAGATTTAAATGTGAGATACAGGTGAGGGAATTCAAGATGACCCCGACTGAAACTATGAAATATGGGAGCATAAATGTACATTCTGTCAAAGAGGGTAAAATATCATGTGGGTAACACATACTGTACCATAGAATGAACCCCTGCCAGCTCCTGGAACAGTGCCCAAACTGTGATCTAGGAGTATTTGCTTGCTGTATTCTCAAAAATTTGCTAATTTTATACCCCGCCCCCCAGAATGAATCTCTAGTTCATTACCTGGATAACACCAGCAGTAAAACAGTTCAGTAGGTGACTCCAAACATTATTGTCTGTGCTTTTTTAAAGGCTTTCGAATCCTTTAAGTATGACACAAATACTTAACAAAGGAATGCTTCTTCTCTGTGCTTAAGCACAACCTGCTGAGAAGAGGCTTCTACTTGCCATAAGATGTCAAAATAATCAGCTCAAAATGCTCAGGAGCTGCTTAGCCTCAAAGAGCTGGTCATGATTCGTGACAAAGCCAGCGTGTGTAACCAGGAAAACGAGGCCGGTGCGAACCAACAGTCATAAAATAAACAGCCAAACACAGACTGGGTGAAATATATAGCTTCTAAACAGGTTTTCCAATCTTTTCTGACAATTTATAGAAAAAACTGATTATTGATGGCAGTTCTGATTTTGATTGTCCCATTTTTCGAAGTTACATTTTTCTCTTGTTCTTAACTCTTTATTTTGTGTTTTTTAACAGATGCATGAACTTGACTCATTTTGCAAGTTGAAGTCAAGCACATAACTTTTCACATTATGAATGACTTCAATTCTAAACTGCAGCAGAGGTGACCATCACCCAGGAAGGTTATTAGAATATAAAATTTCTCGAGCCATCCCCTATGTGAATCTCCGACGCTGTTTACTGTAAAGTCGATCCTGACATGCAGGTGCTCTTCCCTCTAACTGCGTTGTAGGAAAGTGAGAAAAGGATTGCATGTAATCCACACCTGAGAGAGGAAAGCAGATTTTCTCTAAATTTAAATAATCACTTCATACGCAGATCTTGTTAAGCAATCTCAGGCCAATGCTTTAATTTAGCCTGAGAATCTTCTTTCCCCCATGCAGATATTCATTCAATAAGTTCATATCTGACTTATTTAACAGCCTTTCACTGCAGAATGAATGAGCATATGGGCTCTGTTGGAAAGTCTTGAGATATATGATATTGACTTTGGCAGAGGAGTGTAATCAAATAAGCGCTATATATCTTTTCTTGCACTGACAGTTTTCCCAGCTCTGGCATGAGCCTGGCTTTTAATCAGAAACAACAGCGTACACCCGATCAGGCTTTTCACACCAGAACCAGGGCAGTGTCGTGCTGCTACAACATCAACATTATCTCAAAATACCAGTTTTTGCCCATAATATCTGGAGCCTTTTTTGGGTTATCTCAGTAAATGAGCAATCCAATTTATGGAACACACACACACACACATAGGCTTTCATGCATCTGCAGTCAAAAACACATGCAATTATTGCTTCTATTACATTCATGAGCAACATGCTTCATCTGAAGATCATTTTAAACAGTCTGCTGTCTCTGAGGTCTATCCGTGCACTTTAGCAGGTGGCTCTTTTCATTAAACCTAAATGCCTGATGGCTGTGCTGTTCATTAAAGGCTGTCCAGTAATATAGGCCTTAGATGATTGCCCCTGCAGTGGTTAAATATAGTGGTTGGACAAGGCCTCTGCCACCGTGTAATGAAAAAAGTCAATAGAGCCGGGGCTATTACGCTGTCAGCGCTCATACCATTACAGACCATTAAAAACATCACAACTCTCTGATTCATCCTCATTATATTTATTGGATAGATGGCTTGATCTAATTGTAGAAGCAGTCCAACCCCTGCATAGTTCAACATGTGTCATCCATGTGTAGCCATGCAGGCACTCTGTGTTACTGAATATAGCACAGAGGGTCTGATCAATTCAAAACAAAGATGTGCAAATATGATATATTTAGACTTTTAAAGATGTGGAACCTGCACTGTTTTTGTGTTCATTCCATAAAACAAGAGGACAAGGCTGTAAATTTAGTCATTAGTGCGGGACCCACACAAGCTCCCAGTGTTGACATGTACGCACAGGGAAGTGTGCCTGGCTTATTTAACAGAACGGAAATTAACCTCTTGTCACCTTCCCTTAATCACAGTCTTTCCACAGCGCTATGCATCCACTTTTGACACTGCTGGACTACAAAGGCTACCGTTTCCAAAGGGTGCCTTAAAAATCCAGCTACACATGCCTCAACACCAGAGAAGTCCTGAGATAAACCCAAACAAAGCATCCTCTGACTGCTCATTTGTGAAGGTCATTAATGTCTAATCATATTTAAATGACTCTCACAGAGGCGTCTGAGCAGATCACCAGTATGCAGATGGGGGAAGAGGGGAACTTGCCCTCCAGGACTTGTTCTTTTGTCTTACCTCCTGGTTTGAATCCCCTGTGGGACTGTAGACATGTCATGACACATCAGCCTGCAGACAGAGAGCTACCTGACTGGGACAGGGATTGATACTACAGCAGACTGGCAGACTACCTTTATAGACACCCCCTAGACCCACCCCCACCAAGCCACCTACACACACATAGACTCACACACACTGTGATTTAAATGTTGAACACAAGAGCTATTAGCATAATGATAAGATGTAGTGACACCTCCCTTTGAATTCTACCAGGTAGCCTGGAAGCCGAGTGTAATGAAAGGGATAATTATATAATTTATACAGGGAGGGGCACTGACAGCTAAACAAAGCTATTCGGCTAAGGTCTGACCTACCTACCTAATTAAGACAGTAGGCCATCAGTCTTGATGTCCCTGTCAGAGATTTGATCACTGGCAGTTTAAAATAAATAAAAATGAGTGTCGTCCAACAGTTTTTAATAGCCCATAAGACACATAGTGTGTATATTTTTTTCAAATGCAAAGAAAACTACATTGTATTCTTCTGGACTAAAGAAGCCTGAAGAAAACAGTATTATGCCGTCACAATCATTCACTTATTCATTGGCTTTTCTCAGCTTTCCTAATGTTTTAACAACAGTTTCAAATCCTGCTTCACACTGAGATTAGTGGAAAAAACCAAGCCCCTTTAATAGGATACACTATAGGTCATAATGCAGCATATAATAAAACAAATCACTAATGAACATAAAACGTCCACACTTTGTTACACACATTTAATTTGATTAATTATTTTCTAATTGTATTGATTTTTTTTTTTCTTTTATTTGAAAACAGAATTTTATATAAATCACACTATGAATAAACCTTAAGGATAGAAACAGGAGTTAACGTTTGGTAAGCGTATCACTGAATTTGAGACTTTTGGCACACAGTAAAAGAAAAAATGATTTTTAAAAAGCTGCTTTCCGTGTTTTATTGGATAATAGAAAATGTAACTAACAGATGAAAAACGCCTTTGTTGATTGTTTTGATAATTTTTTGCCATATTATTAAAACCAAACAGACCTCAAATCTCAAAATTAACTAACACTGCAAGAAAAACACACACACAGCTGGCTGAAAACGACACTGCGGGATTATCTAAGTCCTACAAATCACTAAACGTTTTTTTTAAAATCACAAAGTATAATTATACTCCGACTCTCAGCTCCATCCACTGTAATTTTTGTAATTTATGCGAAGCTCTCATCTGTGTCTCTAAAAAAGCGAGTATTTCTTTAATGCTTGTTTTGTTTTTGTTGTTTGACTCCCCTAAATCTGCTGTAGTCAAACCAAGGGCATGAGAATGGCCCATTAAATGGCACAATAATCAGCACACCTCTCGATGTCATTAGCTAAATACAGCTCTACCCCGTCACTGTTTTAATTGCTCCTTTGTGTCCCTCAGATTATCTCAGGCTTGTAAAAACCCATTTTCTCTCATGCTGAATAAAAAAAGGCCTCTTTGTTAAGTGGGGGCATGTCAACACACTTCTGTGGATGATGTTGGCCTCTCAGCTCTGCTGTCAGCATCGGTGTTGAGCGGACAGACACACATAAAAACATGCATGGATGCGCGTGTGCATGTGTATCCTGAATTATGTCACAGTGCTGGAATGCCATCACATGACAAGGGGGAAGAGACTGTATTAAAGGAGTTAGAGCTACACGGCATTGGAGCAAGACACACAAAAATAACACACAGACACACAGTTTGCTTGTGACATACAACACAACATGGGCAGCAGTGCCACACTCACTGCAATTCAGCGTGTTAATTGAGAAGCTTTTGCAGCAGCAGCAGAGAAGACTCTCTATCCCAGCAGCGTGCATGTCGTGTGTTTATAGTTGACACCCAAACTGTTTGGGGTTGATAGACTTCAATACCAGAGTCAACACATAGCACTTGCTGTGTGCTGATGCTTGTTTAAACACTTATCTGGCAAACATGTGTCTTCTTTCTGCTTCTTGGATTGCTGCTGCACAAGCCAAGCTGATTTTCATATGACTAGTGTCTCTCTATTTCCCCAAAACAGGAGAAAAAGTTTTTAATATTTTACAGTATAAAAAGGGGGAACAATCCTTGATCTGTATGTTAAACTGTACAGAAACTTTAGTGTGTCAAGAATCATCAGGAATAAAACAATAAATTTTGATAGTAATGACTGATTGTGCGATTGAGGTGTAATTACCTTCTTAAGGGGGTGATCAACCTATTAAAGTATTACATCTTGTTGATTAAAGCAGTTTAAAAGCACAGCCTTTCTTTCCCTCCCCTTTAAAATGATAGCAGCTGGCTTAGAAGTGAGCCAAGGCCTTGAAGTGTGGGCTGGGATTAGTGGCAAACACAAAAGGAGCATTTGAAGGGGGCATGCCTGTCTCTTTTGAAAGGCTATCATTTAGAGCCTTCAGCCATAGATCATCTGCAGTTTACATGGTGAAAACTTTAAATGTTGATCATACCCATTATTTGACTCTGTGAGGGGTGCGTTTGATGGTTTAGGCCAGGGAAGGCTCCAAAGGTCTCCGAGGTTCAGTCTGTCTCCCCTCTCCTGTCTCTCTATTGGTATGCATCCCTCATAATAGAGGCAGGAGGCAGGGGGTCTCATTAGGGGCCGGGGGAGAGCTGTTCTGGGAGGGAGCAGTCGATGAATTCCTCGGGGCAGATGCACCATCATCACACAGCAGTGAAGCTGAAGAAAGGAACATGGGAAGCAGGTGAAACGAAATAATTTTCACTGGCGTTCTGCAAACTTTCGCGCAGCAAAACACAACTCGCAAAAACACAAAATGCCTTGCAGGAAGACGTGTCTCGAAATACACAAGTGCTCCAGGTGGGCTGCGTCTTTTAACAGTGGGAACTTCATCCGATGTGACTTTCAAACTGAGAGATGGCTTCCTTTAGAACTACTGACAATGACTGACAAGTGGAACAGAGGTAGCTATTTTGAGGATCCCCTGAGTACCAAATGATGACCTGACTTCCGTCTTGCCACCAAAAGTCCAGGCTGGAGTAAGTTAAATGAATTCCCTCTGGGTAGCTACTTCCTCTGTAATCTGTCACCACTTCCTGTCTGTAAGGGGCAGGTAATGACAGCATGCAGGTGCTGCAAGCCGGGTGGTATCACTACAAAGTGTCAGAAGCACAAAACATGCTATTTTTCCCTAAAACAATAATACATTTTTTAATTTCTTGTTCAAATGCATCCATGTGCTCAAGCAATCACGATACCAAGTTTTGTGCGAGGTCAGATGCACCCTTATCATGTGAAAGTAGTCCCTGAACCAGGCTAAAATGATTACACATTGGCTGTTACTCAGATATTTGCTCTGCTGCACTGCACATAGAAATTGATGTTCCACGAACTCTGGATATTGTTCTCGGAAGGTCACGGTTTGGAATTTCATGTAAGTGATGAATGGTTGCAGATTCACCGAGAGGCTTATGAGTAAGTCTTTCAGTGTACTGAGATAATCAGGAAATATAGCTGAAAAAATATTCCGCTGGGATACTTGTAATTTTTTTTCTTCTTTAATTACTAAAGGTTGGCTTCAAGCGAGCCAGAAATGCACCTAAAACTTGTTAGAAGCATCAAGTGATTGCAGCAAGCTTTCTTTTCTGGATTTCCCGCAGTGTGTAAAACCACTGCCATGGTTTGTTATGACAAAGGTCACGGATAAAGGATGATCTGCCTACAGTTCCCTAATGCGAGAACAAAGACTTTGTCAAAATATATTCCAGCAGTAGAGTGAGCAGGGGATAGGTTACATTGTTTTGGGGATAGGTTTTCCAGACAGAGTGATGTGAAGACAGGTCCTGGCTGTGGATTTACTGGGACTCGTTCTAGTCTGTTAATCCTTGTATCTCTTTGACTCTTTCAGCAGGTTCCTCAGCTGGAAAGCCTCATGGGGCTCCGAAGTGGCTTCCTTTCCTGTGTTTGCCATTAATTTCCAAATGAGCCAGTTTCCACTGCTGAAAAGAGGAAAAATCAAGATTAAAATAATCTCAGGAAATTCCATGCACGTGAAGAAAAATACCAAATCAACATAGTGCAAAAACAAGTTGAGAAAATCTATTTTTTCCAATCTTTGATAGGACTTAACAGCTGCTTATAATATACTAAAATCAGATTTTTTTTACAAAATTAGAAAAGAAATGGAAAAAAAAACACTACATGAAGACTTTCTCAAGTGTGGTTAGAATAGTTGTCTTGACACTTTCCATGTGCTCTCAATAGCTGAACAATTTGCACTGAGATGACTTGTTCTGTATAAAATCATCCATATGGCTGCTCATCCGGAGCCAGGATCCCATGCTATTATCGGCTCAAACATCAGTCTTTTTATGGGCCTCGGACGGGGAATGATGAAACTGAATCAGGTCATGCCAATTGATAGACATTCTCCTCAGCTATCACTTGCACACACAGTCCTTTTCAAGTAAAGTCTAGAGAGCTGCCTCTATCTTTACAGGTGTAGCGTTGCTTCCCCAGAAGCTGTCATCATATTGTTCAATGAAATATTTAACTTCCTCAAGAGATTGAGCTGTAATATAAGAAATCATCCCTATAATGCCCACTGACTGCTACAAACAGATGTGAAATTTCAAGGTAGACCCAGACTCTATTTAGCCCCCCCATGGACGAGCTATCATGTTCTTCACCGAGGTCAGACGCATAGTCTCCCTTTTCAAATTATACCCCTCAGATTTGTCTGTTAGGTAGTGTTATATGGGCTGTGGAGAATTAAAAGGCTCTGATTTTATTTGAAATTCCCGGTGCTTTACAAAGTAATCATTTCCCATACAAAGTACATCTGAAAGCTACGCTAAACCTTGAAACCATAGAAGTAAGTCTACAACACAGGGCATGGGAAAAATAAATAAATAAATAAAAATAGCAGATTATAAAAGCAGATTATGGGGAGATTAAAGGTTGTACAGCTTGTTATCTTTGTGTATCAGTCGAGATCTTGGTTGACAGCTGATGGGAGTTATCTGGAAATGATAGATCAGTACTTCATGTCCCACACTGACTACCGTCCCAGGCAGCAGACATCAGTGCTCCTGTTGTGATTTTTACATTAAATTAAATGAAATTAAAACAGGGGAATAGCTTTATTTACGCATTTATTTATGTAACTCTTCAGCTGGATTCATCGTCATTCACTAAAACACAGGAAATGAAGAAAGCTTCCCAGTGTATCTAGTCCCATATATATAGAGAGAGAGAGGATTAAAATAATCCAATGGTGAAACACTGACTCCTTCAATTATGAACCACCCTCACCTTTGGAGACATGACCCTTTGAGGATGGAACCCATCATTATGGATTTAGCCCACTAGGCATGGGGATTGAGGCCACCCTTATGCTGAGGCATTCTGCTGGGTCTTGGTCTTTATTCCTGGAGTCAGGGGCCCTCAAGCAGGTAGACATGGCCTGACTGATATTCATGTGGGCCAGGTAAATGTGCCCTTCAGGCATGGGGCACTGGAGCGTTACTTTTCTGAGAAATGGGAAGGTGAGGCAAACTTGGAAAGCAAGGAGATGTGCTCTGCAGTTTGCTGCATCCACACTCATATGGTGGTGCTTTAATAGTAGTTTCTGAGAAAGCATTAATAGTAGCCATACCACCATGGAGAAATACTCAAGTGTGCACAACTTTATATGCAAATGTTAAAATGCAGTTTAGCTGCCAAAAATACTCAGAACACTATATTTTATTCTAATATTGCAATAATGTGTAATAATGCTAAACTACTTTATATACTGCAGGGTAGCTTAATATAAAATAATACATCATTATTTATCAATTGGTTGCTCTAGTGGGAAAAAAGTATCTTAATACAATTTTAAATAATACTGAATTACTGAGTCTAAGAAGTTGAGAACAGAACTAAGGGATCAAGAAATTACACCATGAACAGAAAGGCCTGAGAATATAAAAGGCTCTATACTCTATTCACTAGATGTGATGAGGATTTCCACAGAAAACTTGTTAGTGTGAGAACCTCCTGTATGACAAAAATCCCCTTTGTCTGATCCGTGGCCCTGCTCCACAGATAATGGAGCAAAATGTGGCCTGAGGGAGATAATTTGTTCCCAGATCTTCAGATCGCAATATTTTCATTTGAGCCCAGGAGGGGACCTCTTGAGTTGCCAGCTTCCATTGTGTTCCAACAAGGGGCACAAAAGTCTTGTCAATTAATTTTTCTTTTATTCCAGACCACGGAGCGCCTGGGTGAATTCAATTATCAACCAATTAAGAGGTGTTTCCTTTTATTTACAGACTTTGATTCCGTGCGTATCCATATTGTTTGAAAATAAGACAGAAGCAGGGTGTAAAATCACTTGAACATTTTCCCCGCATGAGCTGTTTAATAGCCTTTTCCCCCAATAGCAGCCTTTCTGTTGTGTCCCCTGGGCCACAAGCACGACAAAAGCGCATTACATGCTGCTGAACTCTCTCGTCAGTTGTTTGGCGGATGCTCCTTCACAGTGCTCTCCAATACAAACAAAAAGCCCTCACACAGACACACGCGAGACAGTCGGCCTTTTGCGTGACAAGACTTTGGGAATAGATGGAGACAGGTGGAATATTCAGTAAAAGAAAAATGAAGGCTGAAATCAAGCAGTCTCAGTCTGAGTCAAATCCAGCCCAGACAAAAAGCTGAACTTCTGAACCTCATGGAAGTAAGCTAAAGGTCTGATTACTTGTTAATGGGGCTATTGGAAGTGACAAGCGGAAAATATCTCTGTCTTACACACTTTACAGCTTACAGCTACTTGACTTCAGATTTCCTGACAGACCATCAAATATTTGTACAACTTTATGCTTTCATGGATTTGAGAACCTAATATGAGGTTTTGTAAAGATTTTTTAAAAATATATTTATATATATACTGAGACTGTGAGCAACAGTGAAGCAGGCTCTCCAAAATACTTTGAACTTTACATCTACAAACAAAGCAGGGGCACTCTGAGCACAGAATCATACACTAATAAATAATGACCCCATGTGCTGATGTTGATACATCATCAATGAATGACCCTACAGCAGACAACATGGTGTCCAAGGAAACACATAAATGTATTTATTTTAAGGAAAAATCCAGAAAAAGTCTGAAAATGCTTTGTACTGCCAGGATTCACATTGGGAATAAAACATAGTAAGTCTCATTAATTATATAGAACTTCATACAGTCAAAGCCTTGACTGTTTCTAACTAGTGCATCCAGCTCTCCAGAGGAAAAGCAGGAAAATGACACATAAGCCTTGCATATGGAGTTCAAATAAATGACTTTTATTCAAACATAGAGGACACAAGTTTAAATAAAACACAATTAAGTCTAACATACAAGTCATGGTTCTTCTTATGAAAATAATTTCTGTACATAGGCATCTTCTTTAAAGACTAACTGGTCCAACCCAGCTGCTACAGTGTGTTTTGTTTTTTGTTTTTTTAATCTACCCATCAGATCTCAGTGGGAAGATGCACTGACAAATTTTCCCAGTTTGGGAGGGTCACTGTGATAAACACCAGTTTAGTTCCAGTAGTCATACTACAAGGTGGCCAACCACACCAGAAAATGAGTATTAACAGGAGGTTACATAAGAACTTTGAGCAGTCTACACCTCTGTTCCTTCCCGGCTGTATATGAGGTTATTCACACTGAAATGGTTGGAGAGGCTCTGCACTGATGTGTAATAGTTCATTCTGCTGTTGTCAGAGTTCAGAGGAGAGATCACAGAAGATGAGTAGGAGCCCAGTCCAGACATGCCCTCTCTGGGCTGAGATAGTCCCCCGACGTGCCCGGAGCCGTAGTCTCCACGCTCTACGCCCCGGGCGCCGTCGCTTCCCCCGCTGCTCGCCAGGATCGAGTTCACGCTGGATGCGAAGCTGTTGAAACAGGGGCTGTGCTCCGCGGAGGGAGACGGGGACGACTTGGGCTCAGTGGAGGCCGGAGACCCGTGCAGGCTGGGCGGGGAGGCACTCAGGAGGCTGGCGGTGTCGGCGAGCTTGTGTGCGCCGTCTTCAGATTTGAGTGGAAGAGCTGTGCTGTCAGCTCCGTTCAAATCTGATCTCCTCTTTCTCTTACGCCTGAAGTTTCCGTTGTCAAACATCTTCTCACAGTTTGGGTCAAGAGTCCAGTAGTTTCCTTTACCTGCATAAGAAATAGAAGAAATAAAGAAGGAAGAAAAAGGATGAACGACGCTGACATGCGCATACTTTGAATTCAAATTTGTTCCTGCTCACAACTGAACAGTTCATTTGACTTTTCACATTAAAATCTCAAAAAAATCAACAATTTTAAAGTCTTTGGTATTTCAAAAATACTTTTGATAAAGTTTAAAAACTTCTGTCGGCAAAAGTAGCAACGATTCTCTGATATATAATTACAGAAAATTATGAGAGGTTTATTAAAAAACTCACCTGGGTCATCCTCGTCCCGTGCCACTTTTTTGAAACAGTCGTTCAGTGACAAGTTGTGGCGAATTGAATTCTGCCACCCAGCTTTGCTCTTCTTGTAGAAAGGGAAGTTATCGGCCACATACTGATAGATCTGACTGAGAGTCAACTTTTTGTCCTGGGCATTTTGTATGGCCATCGCTATCAGTGCGGAGTAAGAATAAGGCGGTCTAACCATTTTGAAGAGCTCCTGCTGGCTGGATATGGATAGCCATCCCAGGTCTGCTCCACCAAACCCGGTGGGAGGCGGTAAGAACTGCCTCTGGTTAGAACCGTATCCAGACTGAATATAAGATGTGCCGTTGTTCCCTTGAAGATAAGGAGAAGAGTTGATGCTCGGTCCGTTTAGCCATAGGTATGGGTTTGTAGAGGGGGACGAGTACTCTCCGAGGCCGTAACCGGAGGGGTGAGTAGGCGGCCTCTGAGTGTGATGGTGATGCAGATTCTGCTGGTAAACGCCGTAGTTGTCGCAGTACACGGCCATGTCCAGGAGCTCCTGGGCGCTGTGGTGCTGAATAGGGCTGCTCTGTGGGTTAGATGGTTGGTGTCCAAAAGCATTCATAATCCGCCTTAAACAGATTCCCAAAACCTAATTTCGTCTCTGTGTCTCTCCCTCAGGACTGAACTTATTCTGAGAAGCAGGAGTATTTATGTGCAGCGCCCGGGTCCTCCACAGGTAGCCCATTGAAGAAAAGTTTTGATTTGGTCACACCCCCCTTCTCTGGCTTGCTACACCCAACTCACCCAATCTCCCTATCAATGAGCATCGATACTTCTTTTAAATGCAGCGACGAACTTCGTGTTAATTGTAAAGTATGCCCACATTAAGGAACGTTAGTGGTTTCTAACTTTGTCAATAACGACGCGTAATTACGCACCGGTGCTTAAATTGGCCGACAGTGTATACAGACGTTACAAAAGTAATCTTCTGCAAATAATCCAAAGTGAAATACAAAGCGCGGTTGTGGCAAGATGTTAATAATTGTTCCTTACTAAAATAATTTTTTTATTGAATTTTCTTTAATATTGTGATCAAAACTGCAGGTCACGAACTTATCTCGCCGTGCACGGGTAGCAGATATCAGTTTCGTTTAAAACTTGGTATCCGTGTCAGACTCAAACAAGGAAGTTCCACGTGCTTAAAACTTAAAAAGAAATTTGTTTGCAATAAACACTTCACAAGTGCCACAGGTTTTGTGTCAACAAGTGACTCGTGGAAAGCATACTCACTGCAAGCTCCCCAGGAAAACGGGTTATAGCTGCACTGCGAATTAGGAACAATTATATTTCTAATGATGTCATTATTTAATTATTCTGCATTATCAAAATTTGCCTATATTAGGCTACGGGGGCGGGGTCACTTTTTTCTACTAAAATTATTTATTTTTGAGAAAAACAAGAATAAGAAAAAAACACATTTCATTCACTTACATGTACATACAAGTACAAAGGTATATAATGCTACTGAGAGAAGCACACAGAAACTAAAATCTGGTCCAGAACTAACTTATTTAGTGTATTTGCTTGGAGGGAAATCACCTGGTGGTGTGTAGCCGACCCAGACAGGGGGCTGCAACAGCAGGCAAACGGTGCCTGTTTCGACAGACGGGAAAATGGAACAACTTTAACAGCATCGATACTACAGGCGTCCAGAATTTGAGGGTATTTCCAGTTTAAGTGCTAAAAATAAAAAGCTAACTGCGCAACCATGACAGACAAATCTCCGGACTGTGCTGCACCATTTATTTCTTAACACTGTGTTTAAGCCCTGTCTGGAACTTAACAGGCCAATAGTAGCTGAAATCTATTCACTGCAAAAATTCGCTTTCGCCTTTTTTAAATGATAAAAGTAGCTCAAGAGTTTCAACGTTTGAGCTGCGATTTGTTTCATGGCTCGCTGACACAGCTCAAGTTTCAATTTAAAGCGAATCTAACACGTTTTTTGTAATTGTTAGATTATTATTTCATCTGAATTCTTTAGTCGCATTGACGTTTATGTCTGTTGTGAAGACGTGGGCTCTGCAGTTTGCTGCCGGACTCCTGCACTAATCGGCAGAACATTCCTCCTCTCCATGACCTTGATGTAATTGTTTGGCTCCAAGGTGTTGTCCCGACCACAGGCTTTACAGCAGTGGCAAGCAATTGGCTCCACGGGGGAGGAGTGGCATTTAACCCCCAGATGAAAACAACACAACCTGTTAGGTGTCTAACGAGTACAGCTAATTACTGCTGACTCCAAATCCCAATCTCAAAAATTCAAGCAAACTCTGCAAAGATCCATATTTACAATTTACAGTACCTTCTGGGCAGCACATACGCCATGATGTAACCTCACCCACCCAAATATATCTGTAAGTGAATAATTGAGTTTTTAAAGTGCCACATGTATGACTTAACATTGAAGACGTGGCAACATAACCTCTCTAATCCCCAACCTCCATTTGGTTGTAAAATAATAATCCCGGGCGTCTTTTTCAGGTTGGGGATGGAAGAGTTGCTCTTCTGCTCGCCCATGTCTGTCTTCATCCTCTGTTTCCTTGAGCTTTGTAAGGTCATGGGAGCTATTCTTTAGGAGATCGTGTCAATCATGGAAAGGTCAGAGAGGTAAGACGGAGTCACACAAGCTTCAGTTTAAAATCTGCGCTGCAGGTGATGGGAGAATGGAACATTTTGCTTCTTCTCTATTCACTCTGTTTCAGCGCATTTTACCACTGGATTTGCAGCTAAACACACACGCTGAAAGCAACAACCCCTAACCCTTATCTGCTAACTGTTAACTGCTTTGAAGTAATTACCAGGCAAAGATGCACTTAAGAATATTAAAAACACAAAAGAATCAGATAAAAATATTAATTTTGACTGTGCAAATAAAGTGACCACTTTGTGCAGGCGGGAGCTTGTCCTTCTCAGCGTCTCCCCCCAGTGGACGAGTGAAGTGAAGCAAAACCAGCAATAGAGCTCTGCCGGTTTTAGTGCTTATTAATGTGCAGCCCGCACGCCAACGCAAAAGATAACAGGCATTTTTTTTTTTTTTTTTTGCTGAATACTTTGCACAAAGTTAGCTCTGACAGTGTTCAGGAGATTAAATACAATTTAAGTGTTCTGATCTCAAACTTGGCAGACAGAGTAACAGTTTGGCCTCAGAGCATCCTTCACTTCTGCACTCAGTGGTCTTTTTTCTTCAACATGGCACATCAACTGCAAAAAGCATTTATAATAGGATCTCTAGCTGAGGTTTGTGCTTTTTCTCAACTTCTCTTCTAGGTTTTAAAAGGGGTAATATGGGATAACTTTAAGAACAATGTTGCACTGTATCATCTATCTATCTATCTATCTATCTATCTATCCATCCATCCATCCATCCAGTTTATATAGCACCAAATTAGCTCTTGTTAGCACATAAATGTGAAAGTGTTTCAGGATATTCACTCTCCTTATGTGGCCCAACTGGGAGAATCTGTTTTCTTTGTAATTACATGTTCATCTTTGCAAAGTCCCCTCTGACCACTTACTGTTTGGCCCTGACAGTCTGCCTCCAGGAGCTAAGCAGGCAGTCTAGAAGATTGCACGCTGAGAGAAATACAACCAGCTGGGCCTTTTGCTTCACTGCCGCTTGTTGCATTAGATTCAGTCTCCTCTGAACCTCTGATTTACGCCTCTGTTCCTGATTACATCCTTGGAGAGATTAGACTTTTCTGGTTTCTGAGAGCCGAAATCATAGCTATGCTGGGTTCACTGTCAACTGCAGGCAGCTGAGGTATACTATAGCCACTGTATCCTAGGATGGTTTATAACATATCTAAACTAGGCACAGTTAGAATTTTGTTAAATGTGATTGTAAGCAGGAATTCCAGCTGTAAAATTTCATAACCCGCCAAATAACTGCTGCTTCAGTTTGACTGTGGAAAGGTTTTACGTAGTCGGTTGCTAGTCTTGTCAAGACTGTTAATATCACCTCATTATATTAAAAAAAGCCATGTTGATGTCGCTTTGGTAATTGCTCATCTAAACAGTGTTTAGATGGCCGCACTAACTGTATTCTCCAGATGAGGGCAGCATTACCTTAAACATGGTACAGTTCAGCATTGCTAAACAAACCAAAACCACATCAGTCATGCTGTGCAGCCCTCTGGAAAGCAACATACATCAAACCCCAGAATCTGATTAGTGTATTGATTTTAATGGCACAGAACCCAGGAATTTATTGGGGAAGTGATGAAAACTGTTTGGAACATAACTCTCTGAATGCACTTTAATGTTTTTTTTTTTTCCTCTGACATTTACAGTTTGACAATTTTATTTCCACTGTGTATTATGTACATTAGTACACACAACAATAATACACATTCTGCATGGGAAAGTTCAAGAAAGAAAAACAGCGCTGTGATAGCAATCTTCAAACTGAATAACAATGGAAACATGACTTTAATGTGTTTGGTTTTTTTTCCGTAATTGCCCTTAAAAAACAACACAGGATTCTGTGTCCATCATACAACCTGTAAAGAGGAGGGGAGACTAATGATTTTGCTGTGTGAGCAACAATTCTTATTAACTACTTTTGCTTGAATATTACTAATAAAATTTAGAGTTAACATGTCTCAAAGCTTTTTCGGAGTAAGTAACTCTGGTGCAGAAAGATACAGGTGAGTTAGAATGCAAGTGGCAACCTCTGACTCTCTGGCTCCAAACCCAATCGACTCCTGTGTCAACATGGCCAAAAGAAGAGTATAGCTACAGCCTCGTAAGAAAAAATGGTTTTGTTGTTTGTAAATCATTTAATTATAACAGGGAATAAATTGAAACTAAATAGTTCAAGCTTTATTATCGCTTAATGCACAGGCGGAAGTCTAAATATGCATCTGCAGATGGCAGCTCTCTGCTAATGTGATTCACGGACCTAGCGAATGGCTCAGTGTGAGGTTAACTGCTCTGGCAGCTTTTCCTAGACACCTGCGTCTGTATGTGATTCACCCTAACATTCCTTCAATGCACCTTGCTAAACTAGCTCGCTAGTATTAGCTAATAACTTAGCACTCCACCCTTTCATCATAAAATTGTAATTTCAGCAGCCAAAGAATCAACGTGGTAATAGTCAAAATTCTAAAGCTGAAGCTTTAAATTAGGGCTTCACAAATTAATCATGATGGCTGCATCCATCTTTTATTTACAGTTTATGCCTTAAAGTTGGGTGCAATCACTGGCATGTGTGAAAAGCAAATTAAACAGTGAATAGTGAAGATAGGTCCCAGCTCGCAATAGAATCTTAGTTGTTAGTAATTGTAGCTGGAATCCATGATAAGATTCATCTATTTGATTTTTATAAAATACTTATGAATAACCTCAAAAGTATAGAAACAAAATCACAAGTCCAAATTACCCAGATTTGATTGATTGATTCAATTCAATACTCTGTCATGGGACAACACGTCTGTAGCACTTTTTAGTTATTTCCATGTGAAGCTGAAAATGGCAGGGAACTCTGCTTTCTCATCAAACCAGTTCTCCACCCCCGATCTCTAGGTATGTTTCCTAGCAACACATCCTTCTGACTGCCTGGGAAAACCCAGTGCTTCATAATAGGCTCAGCTAATATAGATCAGCACCACTTGGCTCTCTCCCTCAAATCTAAATAATAAACGTGTGTACTGAATGTACATTTTGTATTTAGTGCTGAATGCAGCACAAAATAGCAGCTGCACTTACAGCCTGAGATTTAAAATGCCATCAGTTCTCTCCTGTGCTCTATATTTGCTGTCGACTGGTCTCACAAGCGCTCTTGATAAGAGTGATGGAGTGTCTGTCTGGAGTGTGTAAAGTTGGAGGCAGTACAGAAAAACAGCATTAAAGTGTTCAATCAAAGGCTTGTCTCATGGCTGCCAGTTCAGGTGTTTACTTTATAAAGTTTGCCCACAGATCAGAAACATGCTCACAGGAGTGTGTTCATTCTATTTAATTAAAAAAATACTCATCAGAGTTTCCTCAAGTCCACAGCAACGTTCAAGATGCTTTTCTTCTCTAACTCAGTAGCAAAATTTTTGCAAACTGGTTTTTGTTCTATCAGCTATCCAATGACAGAATGTTAAATTTACTGGTAGAGGAGTCCACTGAGGATAATCGGGTTAATTTGACCATGATGATGAAATACCTTATTGTGTCTCATAAGCAGTCCAAAAGCCCAAAACACGCACGCACACACACACACACACACACAAAATCAATTGCAAACTGCAAACTTTTACATGTGAAAGCATGGAACTATTAAAATGTCTCACATTTTTACTTCAAAGGTTAATTAGTCATTTAATTGATTCCTTCTTCCATAGCTATCTCATGCAGCTCTAATTTAGAGTAACAGAGACATGCAACTAAAACTCTGTCTTCATATAATTAACCTAATAGTAGGTTAATTCTACGAAGGCAGGCAGTTAAATGATGTTTTCAAAGAAATTAATCCATTCATTAATCCACAGTAAACATTATACTGATGGGAGTAGTTGCAGTGACTCAGTGATGATGCTTAGTTTCACATTTCTCCAGTGCAATGGAGAAGCTATTACAATAGAGCAGCAACACCACACCACTTGTTCTCCTGACACAAGTGATATTTGCTCTGTCGATGAACACAATTCATTCAGTCAGTTTACTGAGGCACCCAGTGACAACTGTGCAGAGATAGAAGCGGCCTTATGGTTCTTGCATGACGCTATCTGTGACAGCTACATACAACACTGCACTGTCATGTCAACGTCTATTGACTGCTGGTGAAGTGCCATGTTTGTTTACAAGAAGGTACAGCTTTAAAACTAGACGGCACTGGGCTTCTATTCAGGTTTAGTGTTATAGAGACAATCGTCTACACGCTTACAACGATTTCACGACATTTCCTTTTATATTGGGAGGAGACTGCTGAGTTGAGAGTTGACCTGATGATGATCATTGACGCTCTCCAAAAAGGAGGTTAAACCAAAGGTCATTGGTGAAAAGGCTGGCTCTTTGCGGAGCATATTAATGGAAAGCTGACGGAAGGGGAAAGTACGGTGGGATGACCGCAAGCTTGAGAGGATTGTCAAACAAAGTTGATTCAAGAACTTGGGGGAGTTCCACAGGGATTGGACGAAGACTGGTGTCAGAGCAGCAGGAGCCACCACACAGGAAAGGAGCTACAGCGTTCACATTTCTAATATGCAGCCATTCCTTGACCAGAGGCAAGATCAGTAGCATCTTGCCTGGGCTGAGGAGAAAAAAAACTGGACTGCTGTTCAGTAGTCCAAAGTCCTCTTTTAAGATGAAAGTAAGTTTTTTTGCATTTCATTTGAAACAGAGTTCCTAAAGTCTGAAGGAAAAGTGGAAAGTTGGAAAATCTGAGGTGTTTGAAGTCCAGCGTGAAGTTTCTGCAGCCTGTGATGATTTAGCGTGCCATGTCATCTCCTGGTGTAGGTGGTGGCTGGTCCACTGTGTTTCATCAAGTCCAAAGTCTTCATAGTGTTTACCAGAAGCACTCCATGCTTCCACCTGCTGACAAGCTCTTTGGAGATATCAATTTACTATTCCAACAGGACTTAACACCTGCTCACAGAGCCAAAGCTGCTACCAAATGGTTTGCTTACAATGTTATTATTGTGCTCGATGGGGTGGTCAACTTGCCTGACCTGAACCCCCAAGAGAATCTCTGGGGTAATAAGAGGAAAATGAGGAGTGCCTCTTTAGCTCACTGGGTGAGCAGGCGATCACATAGCAAATGTCAGAAAGCAGCGCCCCAGATTTGGATCCGATCCACAGCCATTTACTACATGTCTTCCCCCTCTCTCTCTCTCCCCACTTTCTTGTCCGTCTTCACTATCCAATAAAGGCAAAAATACTAAAGAAAAAAAAAAGAAAAAATAAAGTTATCTTTAAAAAAAAGAAGAGAGCGGAAGACCAGAAATGCTCCCCTACATAAAAATAAAAAATGAGCTGAAGGCTGCTATGAAAGCCTGGGCTTCAGTAATGCTTCATCAGTGCCACAAGCTTCCACGTCACACTGCACTGACGCAGTAATTTATGGTAATGGAGCCCGAAGTTAAGTATCAGAAGTTGGGCATTTTTGTATTGCAAATCCTTTTTGGATACTTTGATCTTAGGAGATGCTCTAAGTATTTTCATGAGCAATAAGCCATAATCATCAAAATTTAAACAAAAAATAAGTATTTCATGTAACATATGATGATAGATAACAGATAAGGAAGATAATAAAAATACCTGAAATTGACCTTTTTTAAAATAAATGACAAGAAAAATACAGTTTTTCACCATTCTCAGTTTTTTTTTTTAAATGCACTAGCATTGCTACAGGCAGTGGTAGAGATATTAGAGATACTTATGTCCCTAGGGGTTCCTTGGAGTACTGCAGTGGTTGTGTATTTTGTTTAAATAATTAATAAAACATGTCTGACAACCACTGGCTAAGGCAACTGGAAGATTTGGCCTTTTTATTCCAAAAAGTAATTCCCAGATAATTACCCATTATAACTCAATGTTACCATAACTGCCATGCCTGAAACATTCTAACTATTGGATGTCATAAAATTATGAACCAACATCAAAGGTTCCCTGAGGATAAATCCTACTGAGCTTCTCCAGCTTTAACAGCAGAACTATCAGCTGGCTGATGCTTTATTCTAGAGTGAAATTAGACAAATGATAAAGGTGCATTGTGTCACTCTGCCACTGGCATGGCTTTCCACTCTCTCTGTAACATAGACTGTATATGGAAGATGGACTAGCTCGAAAGTAATTATGGCCATGTTTTTTCTAAATAACTTCATGCTAAACAAGCAGCCCTGCTTATAAACAGATGTATATAAGTCTTTGTTTTTTATGAATTTCTGTTGTCAATAAAAAAAAATCAATTTGTAGAACAGAATAACTAACTTAATTTCCTAAAAGCTTATGTTATTAAAAGTTAGACACTAACCATTTCCATTAGCGTACTTGCACCGAGACTGCATTTAGGAAAAAAAATAATCATATGTAAACCGCAGACAATTGTGATTGGATATATCGGTGGCTGCTGATTTATGGAAATAGTCTTTTATTATGCAAAGGAAACATTTAGAAGGAAGCATGCACACTTACTGCCTTCTGGCAAACGACAGTGTGTCAAGAGAGAAGGAAAATATACGCATTATTCCTGGCTGAAATGACAAATGAGATGGGGACAGAGTGCGTTGTAAATACATTTCTCCTGGAGAGAAGGAGCTAGCTCATAGCTCTCCCCCAACAAAGCCTCTGGAAATCCTCTCAATTAAGCGATGCATTTCCCCATGCTTTGAGGAGAGAGAGGGTGAAGCATAATGGCAGAGCACAAATCACCAAGAGCCTATTGAAAAAGCTGCCAGTTAACTATGTAATATTACCACTGCTGAAATGCTTCACCCTTTATCCCTTTTCAATTGCAAGGCTAGATATTGAGTGTGCACTGGGTATTCTTGATAAGTGAATTATATCACTGATGAAACTTTTTATTCCCACCTCACAGATTGGAGTGAATGGATTTATCATTGGAATGCAATAACCAGGTTAGAGTGACTATTTAAAAAAAAGAAGTATCAGGCCCTCATTGGACTTGTTCAGCTTTTATTGTTCTACACTCTGAATCAGTGTGAATTTAATAAAATGATGACACTCAACCAAAAATAGTTTTAATCCCAGGAAAAAAAAAAGAAATGTTATCCATATCAGGCAAAAATATAGATAATCAACAGACTGCAGCAGAGTCACAGTCATGAATTTTACACGTGGATGCTGTAATATTTTAACCATTCTTATCAAGAAAAATGATTAAACTACATTTTTACATTATTTTTACATGAGTTTTATTAATTAATTATGTGAAATGTATTAAAAAACAAATAAAAATATTACATATACATAGGTATTCACAACCTTTGCAAGGACACTTAAAATTGAGCTCAGGTGCATCTTTTTTCCACGGATCATCTGTCCATTTGCACACACGTCTGTATAAGGTGCTGTATATGACACTGCATGTCAGAGCACAAACTAAGCCATGAAGTCCAAGGACTTATCTGTAGACCTCCAAGAGAGGATCGTGTCAAAGCACAGATCTGGAGAAAGGTACAGATTAATTTCTGCGTCGTTGGGACTAAAGGTCCCAGTGAGCATAGTGGCCCACCTCATCTGTAAATGGAAGTTTGGAACCACAAGAACTCTTCCTAGAGCTGGCCACCAAACCAGTCTGAGTGATTATGGGTAAAAGGGCCTTAATCAGGGAGGTGATCAAAAACTGATGGTCACTCTCACTGAGTTTCAGCATTGCTCTTTGGAGAGAAGAGAGCCTTCCAGAAGGACAATCATTTCTATTGCATTCCACCAATTGGGCCTGTATGGCCAGACACAAGCCACTCCTCAGTAAAACACACATGGCAGCCTGCCTGGAATATGCTAAAAGGGACCTAAAGACCATGAGCACCAAAATTCTCTGGTCAGATGAAATAAGTATTAAAGTCTGAAGAAAACCAGGCATCACTCATCATTAGACGGATACCATAGTTACAGTGAAGCATGGTGGCGGTAACATCATGCTGTGGGGATGTTCTTCAGCAGCAGAAACCAGAAGACTAGTCAAGGTCCAGGAAAAGATGAATGCAGCAGTAGGATAACTTGCTCCAGAGCACGCTGGATCTCGAACAAGAGGGCAAAGGTTTATATTCCAACAGGACAAAGCATGTAAACAGGCAGTCAAGCCACAACAAAGAAATGACTTTGGGATCACTCTGTAAATGTCCTTAAGTGGCCAAGCCAGAGCCTTGAACCTGACCGACTCTCTACAGAGATCTGAAAAAGGCTGTGCACTGATGTTCCCTATCCAAACTGATGGAGCTTGAGAAAAAATACTTTTAATAAACAGGATTTTTAGGTTTTTTGACACACTCTAGCAGCAATGCTATGCTTTTTATGTGCATCAGTGTCTATAGTACCACCTGCTCTTTCTGAAGACACTGGTTCAACCTGAAGTCTGACTTCAGCTGATGGAATTTTCAAGTTTAGCTGTTGCTATTCAACCTAAAATCACACATCACTTGGATGTCAGCTGCAATCTCCATTTAACAAATGAACGCATTTATTGCTCATAAGTGTAGGTGTGTCACATTGAAACTGAGCCAGGAAAGGACGCTTATGTAAGTCTTTCACAGGAGACTGTTTTAAGTCGCAGTAGATGGAGGATAGGTGTAAATAATAAATGCCGGCTGAATTGCAATTAGCGGCTTCATTTTCAGGCTACTCGAACTGAGCTATTGTTAATGTTCTTATTGACTGCCTTTGTGTCATTTAACAGTTCTGTGGCCAACACTCAAGCGCACTACACGTTGGCTTGCAGCCATCGATTGGATGGTTTTAAGTCTCCCTATACACCCCTTTAGTTGTATATGGAATCAAATTAAACAATAATTTTAACAGTTTGACATTCAGATTATCATTTAGTTGCATATTCCTTTATTTCCTTTAGGAGTTTTGTGGCCAGCGCTCTTGCACTCCTTACTTTCTTGTAGCCAATGACCTGTTAGGTCTCCCTATACATTCCTTTAGCCATGTATGGAATTGAAATGTTCTTGTACCTTTTCTCTGATTGCAACCTGTGAAACCATAAGTCACAATGGGAAGAAGAGTATGAAGGTAATGCTTCTTAAAGAAAGAATGTAAAGTAGAGACTGTAAAGTGCGTTCTTTAGAGGAAATGGAAGAAAGAATGACAAAAGAGGTGAAACAATGAAAGATGATATGATTGCTATCACACTAAAGCCCGCATTTTTATTGAATATTACTTTCAATTTCTTTCTGTCATTGTAGAACAATTTATCATCCTGACAGCTACTACTTCCAAATGAAGGTCATATAGTTCACGTGCCTTGCAGCAGACCTTGAATCCAGAAATGGTAACATACATGTGTGTTAAAGTCAAAATGATTTTACTGGTCGATTATGAGGGATTCATACTTAATATGTTTATTGCTAAAGCATTTAAAAGCAACTGATCGTGGGTGAATTACCAACACTTTAATAAGACATTTCATAGTCTGACAAAATATGTTAACACCACCCATGAGCTACAGTTCTACAAGTGGTCTCATGACTATTTTTCCCAGATAAAACTCTGAGGGGAAAGATGTCATTCAGTGTTCCTAATTAGGACAGGCTTTATAAACCCCAACTTTCTGAAGATAAAAACACCTTCAAACAACAGATGCTACAGTTTGAGTATTTCTCCTCAGGCACACGCCCACTCACAAAGTGTCAGCAGAATAGGAAAGCAGAGGAATATGAGCCACCTGGGGCAAGCACTTCAAAAAGGTCCCACAAGCTCATTTTAATGTGCAGACAACAGGGTCTGTGAATGCTCTCACCAAATGTGAAAATTAAGGTGCAACAGCACAACTTTACAGCATCTGTGAGCCACCAGAGCAAAATGACAGCTGGAAAAGAAAAAAAAATGTTCACAGTTAATAAAAAAATTACAAGACTGAATGCGCTGGGTGAATGTCGTCTTACTGTGGAATGAAAGCTAATGTAGTGAAAGCCATTAGATTTCTAGTACTACTTATACACTGTAGACTCAGCTGCTACATCTGTTTAACTGCTATTTCTAAATGCAAATATCTCATCAGCCAATCATGTGGCAGCAACAGAGTGCATTCAGGTTTGTAGAAATGATCAAAACAATTGTGTAAATTTCAGACTGAGCATCAAAAAGGGAAGAAAAGGGATTTAAGCGACTTTGAACATTGTGTGGTTGTTGGTGCCAGACGGGCTGGTCTGAGTATTTCAGAAACCGCTGACCTACTGGGATTTTCCCACACAATCATCTCTAGGGTTTACAGAGAATGGTCAGAAAAAGAGAAAATGTCCAGCGAGTGGCAGTTCTCTGGGTAAAAATGCCTTGTTGATGTCAAAGGAGAATGGGCTGACTGATTTGAGCTGATAGGAAGGCAACAGTAACTCTTAAAAAAACCCACTTGTTACAGCCAAGATATGCAAAAGAGCAGGAAACAAGAAACTGATGCTACAATTCACTCGGGCTCACCAAAAAAAGGACAATAAAAAATTAGAGAAATGTTTCCTGGTCTGATGAGTCTTGATTTATGCTGCGACATTCAGATTGGACGGTAAGAATTTGGTGTAACATGAAAACATGGATCCAGCAGTTCAGGCTCGTGCTAGTCGTGTAGTGATCTTGGTGGTGTAATTGGCCGGTTTCTTGAACATGACAATGGGGTAACTGCACTTAAATTGGATGCAATAGAACATATCTCAAAAGTGCTCTATTGGAATAAGATCCATAAGTGCATTTTGGGAATGGGAAAGTCACATCATAGATGTGCAGCTGACAAATCTGCAGCAACCGTGTGATGCTTTCATGTTGTTATGAACCACAATCTCTGAGGAATTTTCCCAGCACCTTGTTGAATGTATGCAATGAAAAATCATGGGAGATCTGAAACAAAAAGATGGTCCAACCTTGTACTAGCTAGGTGTAACTAATAAACGACTGCCTAGTATTACTTTTGTCTTGTAATAAACGTTTTGGTGTAAACAATGCAAACTCTGAATCAGACTTAACATGACTGAGTTGATTTTGCACTGCTGGGAGTCAGACTCAGGACACCAGCAGTGGACTTGTTAGTGTAGCTGACAGGCTGAAAGATATTAATATTGTTGGCGTCATATTATTTATAACATGATAAGGATGAAAACTGGTTGGAGGGGCTCCCGGCGAATTTTAGCATTTTACAACAAACACAACTGTTTTTTTTAAATTCAGTAACTATTAACTAATTAGTAAAACTTATTTCATTGTTAAGGAAACAGGAAAACAACAGTAATTATCAATGTCTAGGTTATTAAAATGATTAATAAAATTGTCACAATATGACCTTCCAGTCTGTAATTTGTTGATTAAAACAGCACTCTTTAACATTTGATAAAGAACATTATAACAAAAGTTATTTCCTTAAAACTGGGAATGCTGCCACAAGGCTTTATATTAAGTTATTGCACCAACACCCAGAACAATGCATATTATTAATGTAATATTATTAATGTAATTAAAGTGCAATTTAATTTAAAGCTGCTCTCCAAGTGATAATTATACACTGACTTCATGGTTTCAACTCCAACCATTAATCTGGAGTCAAATCTGTCCAGGACAGAAATCCCAGGAAGTTTCAAGGATAGCCACTTATTTAGATGACATGCCATTATACTCGAGAAGTGTGGAAACCACCCAGACTAAACAAAAAAGAATGAAAAAATGAAAATCTTGGTGTGCCCTTCAGCAGCTCCCGTAAAACGAGAATTCAAGATCGTACGAGGCAGGACAAAGCTGGCAGCTGTTGTTTGCTGGCTTATTGACGCTTCTCTACTTTCTTCAAACACGGGTCACATTCACACATTCGGCTTTGAAAAGAGAAACGATCGTTTAGCGAGAGGACAAATTATGCAAATGAAATTGCATTTGAGTACATGTAAGCGGCATTTCCCGATAACACACCACTCCTGCGCGCTGATAAAGAAGTGGCTGTGGCGACGGCTGTCAATTAAGCAGGCAGAAAGCTTCGTTACTTAGTGCTCAGCTGAAGTGAGGAAACATACAGATTGCCAATTTGTTCGGGATTTCTGAAATGTGCAAACACTCGCGTCTATTTTCAGCACCTCTCGCTGGCACAGAAATAATGAGGAAGACATCTTCTTTTAAAAATACATACATTTGAAAGTTTATTCAGAAGTCATGTCAGTAGTGAATTGGGAACAGTCATTATTACTGAAATCCAAGGTTACAGCAATCAAGGACAAGATCTGAACAATGATAACGTGGTAGGAGTTAGTTGTATGTGCACTCCAAAATTTTACCAATAAAATCCATCATTTTTTTTCCACTTAGCAACTTTGTAAAGTCCCTGTCAATTCAAAACCTACAAGCCCTTTTTTGTTCATATAAATGCCACTTAATCTAATGACACGTTAATACAAAAAAATCATAATCAAGTCACATACAAAAAACCTGAAATAAAATAGTCCTATATACAAACCTCTGTACATAGTGGGAATATGAGTAAAGAGAGGAATAATGCTTTAATGAGCCATTTGCTCTCATATATTTGAGAGTGGGTCAGTACTGGAAGGCCGTTGGTCCAAGCTCGTCTGTCTGAACACAATGTCACAATAAAATTTCGATGCGGCATTGTATCGGTCATAGACAGCATCTGCAAATTCAGTGAATACTTCTGTGCAACATGTTCCCTGCTGCAGACTGCATCATCGTCAAACAGCAGGCAAAAAAAAAACATAACATAAAAAAAGAAAGGAAAAGAAAAGATGGTACGAGGGGGCGGGCTGCGGTGAGGTATTCATCTTGTCAAGCTGGGACAGGGAAGCGAGGAATGTGTGGGTAAAAACAACCACTTTTCTGGGGTTACTGTTGATGTTGTTTTTGTTGCGTTGTCAGTGTGTTGTTTGGTCCTACTGTCAAGTTTCTTTGTTTACTGCACAATTCCTGAATCGATGGAGGCCTGTTTCCTGGTGGTCTTGGGAGGAGGTGGAGGAGGAGTCTTGCTCGGAAGAGGTGGTGGAAATTGCTGCAAACAGACAAAACAGGAACGTGAAACCTCGTTTTTACAGAATAGTTGGGATTTAAAGCGCAAGATTAGCATGTTCTATTTTTTCTTTTACAAGAGGTTAATACTAAGATCATCTTAAATAACATTTATTAAAACATGTCATACCTTATCTTACAGCCTGCATGGCTCTACAAATGACTGAAGTAAGATAGAGTTTACAGAGCAAAGATTTCTCACCTTCTTTTACAAAAAACATTATTTCACCAACTCGATCCTCCACCCTGATTGCATCAAGCGATACAACTACTATATCAGTAATAAACAATAATGATAACCAATGATAACTTTATTGATATACTGTGCACAGTTAAGCACACAATTATTCAGACCCCTCTCCTGTTTGTATGCTTTGTGACGGAAACAAACCTATTTTCTTGCCAAAGGGCTCACCACATTTCACTGTCGGTATGGTATAGCGTCTTTTCTCTTCCATACAAAGGCTGTGTCCCTGTGTGCAAGTCTTTTTTTTTTTTATCAGAGCACAAACTGCATGACTACAAAGCTTCTCCCTTCTCCAACTGCTGCTTTGTAAATGCCAAATGTACCTTTAGGTTTATGGGCTTCAGCATTGGATTAGTAGCCTCTGAGGCTAGCATTATATCAAGTGTAGCCCTTGAAATCTGTATTCAATAGTCTGACGAATTCTTCAAGATGGAGGTGATTCTTGGATAAATGCAACATCTTAGCACAATTTTCTGGACCCGGGTTGGGGACACATTTCTTCCAACCTTGAACTTTCAAACTGGTCACAATTTCAATGTTCTTTAACAGATGGATGTCTTTATGAGTTTTGAATTGCTTTGCAATAAATACCCTTGTAGCCTTAGCCCTTTATGCGGTTAGTTACAAGTCTTGTGTTGCTTTTACAGTCCCACTGAACATTTGAGAAAACTGTCATCAGGCAGTAAATATTTTCAGTTACAGCTAAAACATACTGGAAAAAAGTGAAAGGGTATGAATAATTACCAACATTACTTTCTTAAAAATGCCTTGGCATGTTTAAAATTGTTAATACTTATAATTGTAGTATTATTTACTCATTTGGAAAACTTTTGAGCACTTTGACAGAAAATTTGGATAAAAATTTAAAACAAAAAACATTAAACAGGGAGGTGGTACGAATAAAGATTAGTGGCTAGAGATCTTCTGGTGCGTTGAGATAAGTGAAAGGTGATTACAAGTCTTATTTAATCCAGATGGAAAATGTCTCAGCTGTTTAAGCTCGTCTCTCCACCTGAATTCTCTTCCTTAAACACCTGAGTTCCCAGCAGAGAGTACAGACAAGGAGTAATGCAAGTCAGTGACCTCACCTCTGCCTCCATCAAAAATGTAAATGAAGAATGGCTGTCACTCAGTCTCAGGACATCTGCGCTCACTACATTACTGTCAGCTTGCTGCCACACGGTGTGCATGTGGCTCTGTTTTACTATCTGTCCGTGGGCCGTGACAGTGGATAAATAAGATTAGTTAACAGAGTGGTGAAGCTGGCTAGAGTAGAAGTCGCCGAGTGTGGAGAGATGAGCCGCTGATTAACAACACGAGGGCTTCTGATAGATGTGAGAGGTAAAGTAATCATCCAATCAATCACGTCTGAGCACCAGGGGCAATGAGTATTTATAACATTGGTTGGACAGGTGGGTGTGGGCTCTTGCTGCTAACTGACTGATGCCTACACTCTTCTGTGACACACATTCTAAAAATGACAGACAAATCCACAACGAGCCCAAATATAAGCGAAAAACACACATGCACGAACTCGCACACGTCAGCACAGGAAGTACACGAGCAGGGGATAGTGGAGGAGGTTGACCCAAATGTCAAGTGCGTGTAGCGGTCGCTTGTTTCATTACAAGTGCCATGCATCATTAAGGAGCTGCTCTCAGCTCTAATTAAAACACCTACTCTTTGATGTGGAGGGGGTGGTGGAGGTGTCGAGGGACTCGTCAAGTCTTGATTATCTAGCAGGTTGCCGTAATCAGCTGTGTTGCTTTTCAAAGGCAGCGGAGGAGGGGTTTCACCCTTGTCAGAGCAACCCATCCCGTTCAGCTCCAGACCTGTGCAAGAGGGCACTCATCAGCTCACATTCGTCATTGAACTACATTAGAACATCTTACACAGCGGGGCTGGTACCCAGAAGAGTTCAAAAAGGGTCCATTTCTGAGAAATTTATGTTGATTGAGACTAATTAATTTTTTTTTTTTTCAAAGAAACTAGAAGAAAGGGGACTTAAATTTCAGAGACAGTCATTACTTCGCACATTTGAGGGGAATTTACAGTACAGAACAGTATACCTCTACTGAATAACTGATTTCCTGGCTCTGCAGTAGGAATGAAGTGCTATGAAACAGGTTATAGATATATATATATTTTAGAATGTCAATGTGTGCAGTCAAAAAACAGAGCTAAAGACAAGAGTCAGCCTTAGGTTTGCTGTATGGACAGAAAACGATAATGGTAATATTACCCTGAAACTACTTGGTGTGTGAATATACACACAGAAACCCCCAAAATACTGCAGTTACAACGTGTCACGGTAAAAAATAAAACCCCAAAACAAATCAAAAATAATGCTGAATGGCAGCAAAGTACGACGCCTTACTGGAAACGGGATGTAGGCTGTAGGAGACTTTGCTCCTTGGTGTAATGGGTGGGGGGCACTGTGAGGAGGAGCTGGAGGAAGAAGTAGGGGGTCCAGGTGACACAGAAAGACGGCGGTCTCCAACAATTTGATTAAGGACTTGGCTTCTTGGTCTCTGGGGCCGCAGAGGGCTTATCTGTGTGATCAGACATAAAGAAAACAAGATATCAGTGTGATATTACAGCGGACTCAAAGTAAACAATGAAAATTACAGAAGTCAATAAAAGAGAACAGAATAAAATTTACAGACAAGAGACTTTTGATTAAATATCACAAGGAGTCAATAAAAGATCACTTAAAGGGGAACATTTGTTTTTACGCCTCCTTTGGGACTTTTATGTGTGTGTGTGTGTGTGTGTGTGTATATATATATACAGCCATATGGAACAGGCTATTTGTGAAAGAAAGCAAAAACCATTTAGATAAATGTTCTTGTTGAACTGCAAGAACTTATTTGTGGCTACAAATAATTGTTTGTATGCAAGACTGTGTTTTCTCCACTTTGGTATAGCAGGAATTTGAATATGAAAAGCTGTATCCTGAGGGCTATTCCACTCTGTAGGCTACATTAACAAACAACTTTGTAATTGGCCAACTGAAACAGTCAGCCACAAGGGAGACACTAAAAGTAACACACTTTATTCAGGGATTTCATTTTCTCTCGAATGCTGAAGATGAAATTCACATTGTGGGTGAAAAAAGCAATTTCTTGATTCCAGATTATACTTTCACACCGAGCTACTACATCCTAGTATGTGGTAATCACCGGAGACCAATAGGTGCTCTACCCTTGACCCCGGGGGCATGACGCTCGCGTCATGAGCCAGACGGCTCCACCGTTGCCAGGGGCCTCTTTTGGATTCCATTCCTGCCCTTATCTTACTGCCGTTAGCCAGGGAGCATTCCCACTGGGCATTGAGAACACAGTGATACCACTCGGCTGTAATGGACACAGCGGTGGTGAAGAGGGACATGAGCACAACAGAGAAAGAGAGAGGAAAGGGGGAGAGATGAAGATATGAAGAGTAAAAAGAGAACTGAGGGAACAGTTGAGAAGCAGAATTGTGAGCTACATCATGGAGAGAGGAAAAGGCAAGAAAATAAAGACCATGTCAAAGATCTGAAGAGAACAAAACATAACTGAAAGCCAGAGATAATGCTCAAAATACTCTTGTTTGTAGCTTCTCTTACTCCACATGAAAGGGAAGACAAAAAAAAAAAAACCTACCTTCACAATAACACCAGAAAACACAGCAGGGATATTTCTCTATTCTATGGCCCACTGATGTTTGCCGTGCGACGTATATTGCACAATGTTTTATGTGCAAGTGGAAAAAGACGTGTTATGATTGCATTAGGTGACCACGTGTTTACTTCCCAAACTTTTCTGGATTTTTTTGCCTTTAATACTTTTCTCTTAGAAGGTTTAATCTGAAACCACAGTTGTCACCTTGCAGTTGCACGTCTCCTCCAATCGGTGAAATTGCAGTTTACACCCCTGTCTGTCTAGAGCCATTCTTACATGCCCGTTTTCCCGTGTGAACTTTGGGAGAAACAAGTTGGGATGTTTTCTACAGCTGTCTGTTCTCGCCCAGCAGGAAGCAGTCCATAGTGATCACACCACTTGAAATACTCTGTGGTCTAGGCAAGCGAGGTGCCTGGAGAGTATCCACAGCTCACATCACATCCATTCTCTATTGGTGATTGCACTGGGCTGTTAGCTACCTTTTTTAGCACACTGGTGCAAAAACATCATTTGGACTTCCTACTAGTGAGCTAGCAGGTTAAAGACCGTCGTCTCAGAAATCTGATCTCACCTGGACCTATGTCAGGTGACATCTAGAAAAGAGACACAGGCAGATAATCTAAACAACTGCTACACTTTCAAGTTGGGCGCCTAAAATTAGTGTCACCAACTGAGCATCTGATCAAATTTGAAATAGAGTCATAATTTCTCCTTCTGTCCCTGAGTTATGAAGAAGCTGAATAACAACCAGGAAAGTGTTTTGGGAGCACATTATGATGTCACAGTGAAGTTGACCCTCGGCTTTTTGGATATTCAAACTTAATCACTTCCCCATTTCATCCTATTTGACATTTATGTGTTATTGTGTCATAATTAGCATATAAGTTCTTAATTTATCATGTCTTGTGTGGTCACAGTAACCTCTGACCTCAAATTCCAAATGTGTGACACAAGCCAGCAGAGTTACGAGAGTGACTGACCCAAACAGAAGATGTAAAAACGTACCGTCTCTGACAGTATGACAGCTTCAGCTGGCTGCAGAGGGATGTCCGCTGTTTTCATCTCTTTGTCAAAGACCTCCTGGTGCTTACTGTTCCTCTTCTCCTTCTTCTTCTCTTTGCGGTCCTTCTCGGGTTCATCACGGTCTAGTTTGTCCTGAGACTTGGTGTGCAGCTTCTTTGGTAGAAGAGGCTCCAGCGCAAAACTGAATAATAATAATAAAAAAAACAATACATCAACTCAAACAAAATGTATTAAAATGTATGAACTTCATTACTATCCTCTACTTTAATTTGTATATCCCAACTCGTGCCAGAGAACATGTGGGAATATTCCTTTATCAATAGTAATCAGTTTCAAAGATCTACACAAATCTGCTGCATGTGTGTGTTTTATGTACATTCTGATTAAATAACAAACAGAGCTAATAGCGCAAAGAATACTTCAGTCACAATTTCAATGTGAAGTTATTAAAGTTTCAACCTGCATGTGAGCTGGAACAAAGAAAGCAAATACATTTTTCAAGCGCTTTCTCTGAAATTCTCTTAGATAAGGAATCAAAGTGGCACCTCTGTGTATAAATGACATGTTTTTTTCCCCCCAAAAAACCAACATGGATTCTTACAAGAACAAAAAAACAGAACAAATGCTAGAGATGATATAATTTATGCCCCAAAGAATAGTGAAACATGGTGTTACCCGTCTGAGCCGGGCCTGGAGGGTGAGTTGTCAGAGGAGATGGAGGTGACTGAAGCTACTGACAGTGGCCTTTGGGAGGAGGGCATGGTGAAGGACCTCACCATGGAGGCAGGACGAGGTCCCCGCCGTTCATCTGCTGGAGGCTGGCAGCAGAGAAGAAAACAAACAAACAAATAAAAAACAGAAAATTATTTTGTTTAAATGTTACTGATTGCTTTGTAGTTACTTCGAAAGGTAGGTAGCAGTGGGTGACAAATTACAGGAAATCCCAGATTAAACAGTAGAGAAAGAACAAATACACGGCATGGTACAGAGGAGCAATTACCATCAAATCATCCTCTGTGGTATATATAAAAATCCTGCACAGAGGCTCCTGAATCAGATTTTTTTCCATCAAAACTACAACTGGAAATGATCTAAGTGAGCAAGAGAAGGGTACAGGCCTACACCACTCAGCTATGAGTGGGTGGGTTAGATGCACTTCTCCCATAAGAGGGAAGGGTCACTGCAAATCAATACTAAGCAAGAAAATGATAGGACTCTTCTTCGTAGTCACTAGATTTCAACCTAAATTAACACCTAGGGAGAGATTTTGGACTTTGATGTCAGGTGGTGCTCATCAAAACATCAAATGAGGGGGGAAAAAATGGCTTCCATCACTGCAGCAAAGAATTGTGAAATCAACGCCCGAGGCACACCGAAGCCCTTTTGCTGACACATGGTGGCACAACACTTCATTTAGACACTTTATGTTGGCTTTCCCCTTTAATTTGTCACCCGTCTTTCACTAGCTGGCAGTGATTATACTTTTGTATAATCACTGCCAGCTCGACCATTTTGCAGTCACTCGAATGGTCAGCACCTCCATACCTGGAAGAAAGGTGATAATTTTTTACACAGCATTAAAAACGCTCCAGCTGCCAATAAAACCGCCCACAATATATAGCCGGCTTGTGACAGGAAAACTGTAAAGCTGAAGGTCTTTTGCAGTTTTATTCTAAACCGACGTCCAGTACAGAGCTCGTAACAGAGCCGCTTATCTGAACATACAAGGTTAGCGGTAAAAAGAAAAAAAGGACTCTTGTAGGACTATTAATTTCTGCTGAAATCTGACAGAAGAAAAATCTGGCAACAGCAGCTCTAACAAAGGAGCCTTTTGCATTTAAAGAGTCTTTTCAGCTGAAGAAAGGGGCCATCACACACCTGATAGGGTAACCTTATTATCACACCCTGGAAAGAGATAGCTTTTCTCTTGTTTGAAAGGTCACCACCCTCTTACTTTAAAAATGAGTAGGTGCCCCGTTACCTCGGGCAAGATTGAGTGAAAAGCTTGGTCAAGCAGCAATTAAATCTGTAAAAGAGGAGAGAGATAGAGGCTCCCCCACCATGCGCGCACACACACACACTAACTTCACAGCTGACTTCAGCAAAAAGAAAAACACACGTGACATACAACAGCAAACTAAACTGTGAATTTGCCATTTTTTATGACGTCAACCCGACCATCACGACTTCAGTTAACAGCATTCTCACTGAATGCTGTTAACTGCAGTGCTAATTGTTTTGCTTTCTCTATTTTCTGGTTCCAAAAGTTTGGCAGCGCATTCTCACACAGGAACATCCTGCAAGTCCAAACAAGAGACAGTTCTTCTCGGTTGCCATTAAAATGCCTGCTATTAATGACAAACCAAAAAAGTGAATTGTTTGCACCTTGTTTTTGTGTCATTATGGGAAAAAAAAATGCAAACATCTAGTCTGCTTTCCACAAAGATGGTTTTGAGCACTTTGAAAGGTGTTTATATGTCTATGGACATATTTTGCCAACACAATAGAATCACAGCTCTGTATATGAACATGAATAAATGTTTAAACTACAAGCTGACCAAAGAAAAAGGAGGATCAGCATCTTACATAATGGGTGTATGAGAGATGCAACAATAATAAACAATGTTCTAAAATATTTCAGAAAATCCATCTCACAGAAATCCTTAGCCAAGCGCCAGAAAAAAAATACAGAAAGAACTACAGATTCCATTAGACCCTGTTAAAATTAGCACACTGAGCTACAAAGTACTGTGTTTAAAGAAAAAAAAAAAAAGCTCAACTACAGGAAAAAGCTCTTACCAGAGACTTTACCCCATACTGTTTCTCCACCTTCTCCCGCAGTTGCTTAAAGCACGCCTCCATGCGGTCATGAAAAGGCCTCAGTGCCTCTGTGACCTTCTCTCCATGGATCCGAACACCTTCAGCGAGATGCGGAATCTGGTGGAAGAAAAACAGCAGCGTGAGACAACTTCATCAAACACACCCTGGACTGCAGAGATGAGAGATCAGCTACATGCTGCTTCTTCCTTCAGAGCAATGCATTAGCGTCTGTCATAAACTTCATAAACTTAATTTCATGCACATGTCCTTTGGCTCCTTACCCTCTTGGATGTGCATATTCAGCACCAGCAGTAAAAGTACATCAGTAATTTTGCATATGCACTGCAAGCTTATCCAGGTGGAAGCAGGAACATGTTACAGAAAGCTGTTGCCATGACACTACCGCCGCTTTCCTGACATCATCAACAACAATGCAACATATAAATTAAAACATGGCAATGAAAAAGCTTAGACTGATTAGATCTACAGGCATCTACTTTGTTTGGCTGGATTTTTCCATCTCCATATCTAATTGCAAAAAACAGCATAATGCATCCCTTCAGGAACACTGCTGCCTGCCACTCTGTAGGAAGCTGGTGAATAACAAAATCTAAACACATACCAGAGGCAGCTCAGGTGAAGGAAAAGGGAGAGAGACAGGCAGTGAGCGAGAGTAGGGGGGAAGACTGAAACTGCTGAAAACTAGTAATTAGGAAACCCCAGTGCCACAGCTCTGCTGACTAAATCTGGTAAGAGGAGGACGCGCCATCTCTTGGGAGAGTGAGCATTTGAGTGGTTTTTTTTTCCCTCTCTGCTGGTTAAAATCACAGGTTAAGGGTTTTCTGTTTTTTTGCAGGGGTGTTTCTGTGTTGCATGCCATCTTTGGCAGAAACAAGCAAAGATGTTACAGTCAGCTGTGTTAACAGCAGATCCCTTCTCTCCCATAGCAACTGTAAAAATATTACTTTACCGCGTGACCTCTATAAACGAGAAATACAGTTAAAGCTGAAAAAAGGTGTTTGTAATTCCCCTCTGATGAATAACTTAAAAAAAAACCCCCAAAACTGCATTAAACGAGATTTAATCTCAACATCTGTATTCACTGATCCCAGTCAGTCAATGAAACACACACTGCATCTCGTGCTTTTAACAAATTCACCCGAACAAATGGAAGAAATAATCTGTGAGACGTGAGACATATTGGATGGGTGGGATAATAAAGAGAAGTGTTTGTGTGTGTGCTAACCTGACCTTCCCTACCCTACCCTTCTTCATATTCCCTGAGGACAAACTGCCTCCCAGGGCATATCGTATCACGAGCCCACTTCAATCAACTTGTCCACAACACCAATGCACTTTTGTGATGCAATGTTTCATAATACTCCCCAAATCATTTATATTTTATTTACACCCATGTCAAGATAAGAATTGCTGTCAGAAAGGAAGATTAGCAGCGCAGAAACACACCTGTTAAACGATACTAGCCACCTAGCTATATGTTCCCAGGCATGTGATACGATGTGCTAATAAACAGCATCCTGTGATATGAGAATCACAAAACCTCTGGCCCGAAAGGATAAACGAAATGGAGGCCACAGACACCACGCAGGCATTTCCCCTGTTAGTGAGCACCTTCATCATCACCACTGGGATCTCACGGAAGAAGGAAAAGATGCGTCTGGGTACGAAAAGGCGAAGGGAAGGAAAAGAGAGGCAGAAGGTGAAAAAGGTTAGGAGAAAGGAGGGGGGAGAGGAGTTTTTGAAGGACGAAGTGTTGTGAGATGAAAAAGCAATGAAAAAACACAGCGAGAGTGAAAGCTGAGGCAAGATTCACGTCTCCCAGGATACCCACATCTTTTTATAGACCTTTGGATGATTGAGTGCGGCTGAGTGGCGGCATGGCAACAGATTTCTGCTTGGTGGCTGCACAGCGATAAGCTCATTGTGGAAGACACTTAGGCTCAAGGTTGTCAACACACACGCGTGCGTATATGCGCACACAAACACACACAAACATACACAAGCTTACGAGTTTAATTATATAACTTAACTTTTTAAAAAATGCTTTTAATCCTCTCCAGCTGTCTAAGAGAGATATCTGTTTATCAGTTTCACAATTTGGCATATCAGTGAGAGATATTAGCTCTTGTGATGCTAAGGTGAATGTCATTATTAGAAACTGGGGACTTGGTTCTGCATTCATAAAAAGCCAGCACCAAGTCCACGGTAAACATTTTACAGAGTCATGACAATACATACTGTAAAAACTAGTTTACTTCATGGAAGAGGTACATTTGAGTTGTTTTATGGGATAAAGAGGCAAAGCTGAGGTGTCAAAGATGACATGCTAGTTGGGGAGGCTAGGCAAAGCTAAGAGTGTTGTTGTTGATCGTAAGTCACAGTGACAATAACATGTCACTCTAACAGTGCCCCCTTTCATGCAAGCTTTGAAAATAGCATTCATTAATATATTAGAAGACAATCAAAATGGCACAAAGGATATTGACATGTGGGTAATTTGAGTTTTCTTCCCCGATATTAAGAAATGACGGTAGCAAAAACAGTGGAAGTGTGTATCTAAACCAACGCAGCAGTGTGTAAAACTACAGACTGCTTGCAGAGAAGGTCAGACAAGCTGAGAACAAAGGAGTCACGAGTACAAGAAAATGAGTGGCTATTAAATAGAACATGCACAGTTCAAGCCTAACAGCATGAATTTGCTGTTCTGTGAACACAGAAACTAGACCCGAGCGTAAGAACACAGACGGTCACCGTGCACTCAGAAGCAACTGACTTCCTATGCCGCTGGCTTTACCAGCCAGTCATGTAGAACTACAGGGTGGGCCATTTATATGGATACACCGTAATAAAATGGGAATGGTTGGTGATGTTAAAGTCCTGTTTGTGGCACATTAGTATATGTGAGGGGGCAAACTCCTCAAGATGGGTGGTGACCATGGTGGCCATTTAGAAGTCGGCCATCTTGGATACAACTTTTGTTTTTTCAGTAGGAAGAGGGCCATGTGACACATCAAACTTATTGGTAATGTCACAAGAAAAACAATGGTGTGCTTGGTTTCAACGTAACTTTATTCTTTCATGAGTTATTTACAAGTTTCTCTTTGTTCACAGCCATTGACATGTCGAAGACGTTAACACGTGAGGAGCGGATCGTAATTGTGTTGATATCTGGTGAATGCAGTAACCAGGTCATTGCAGCAGATTTCAATGCAAGACACCCTACGAGACCACCCATCTCCCATGCTACAGTCAGCAAACTGCTTGCTAAGTTTCGTGAAACTGGTTCAGTGTTGGATTTGCCAAAATGTGGACGCAAGAAAACTGTCACTAATGAAGAAACATCAGTGGCTGTCCTAGCTTCATTCAGCAAGAGCCCACAGCGTAGCACTCGCCGCATGTCACTGGAGAGTGGCATTAGTCGAACATCCCTTCGGCGGATATTAGCTACTCACAAATGGCACCCTTACAAACTCCAGCTACTGCAGCATCTCAACGAGGATGACCCAGATCGGCGCACAGAATTTGCAGAATGGGCAAAACAAAAATTGGAACAGGACCCTCAGTTCACGCAGAAGATTTTGTTCAGTGATGAGGCAAACTTTTATGTGAATGGTGAAGTTAACAAACAAAACCACCGCTATTGGTCTGACACTAACCCACATTGGATGGATCCCTCCAAGACTGTTGGAACAACAAAAGTGATGGTTTGGTGTGGTATATGGGGTACAACGATAGTGGGTCCATTCTTCATCAATGTAAACCTCAAGGCCACTGGATATTTGAAATTGCTACATGATGATGTGTTTCCCTCTTTATGCACTGAAGCTGGCACGTTCCCTGAGTTTTTCCAGCAAGATGGTGCACCACCACATTATGGGTGCCAGGTCCGAGCATTCCTAGATGAACAGTTTCCTGGAAAGTGGATTGGTCGTCGTGGGCCAGTTGAATGGCCCCCAAGGTCTCCCAATCTGACCCCCTTAGACTTTTATCTTTGGGGTCATCTGAAGGCAATTGGTGTGAAGATACGAGATGTGCAGCACCTGAAACTATGGATACTGGATGCCTGTGCTGGCATTTCTCCTGCAGTGTTGCTATCAGTGTGTGAAGAGTGGGAGAAGAGGGTTGCATTGACAATCCAACACAATGGGCAACACATTGAACACATTTTATAAGTGGTCAGAAACTTGTAAATAACTCATGAAAGAATAAAGTTACGTTGAAACCAAGCACACCATTGTTTTTCTTGTGACATTACCAATAAGTTTGATGTGTCACATGGTCCTCTTCCTAATGAAAAAACAAAAGTTGTATCCAAGATGGCTGACTTCTAAATGGCCACCATGGTCACCGCCCATCTTGAGGAGTTTGCCCCCTCACATATACTAATGTGCCACAAACAGGACTTTAATATCACCAACCATTCCCATTTTATTAAGGTGTATCCATATAAATGGCCCACCCTGTACTGGCAATGAACACTATGCTAAAATTACATAAAGGGGATACAATACGGCAATATTGAGGCAATGCAAATGTACAATTGTGTCCATGTCTGTCCTTTTTTTTAACCCCCTTATGACAAAAGATAATTTACAGAAGCTTTAAAGGTTGCAAAAATAATGAACACTATCATGAACCTATAACAGTTTATTTTTAATAAGAAGCAAACAAGGCTGCATTTAGTCATTCATTATGACTACTTAGCCATTAAAGCTTCTGGTTTTATTTTTGTGTCCCGAATTCACATATTATGCCATCATAATTCCATACAAACAAGAATTTTTGAACTAAGCATCAATCTTTCTCACTGCACTTTGTTTAGTGGACTGCAGCGATTAGAAATCACGCTAGAGGCCCATTTATAAACAGGCAAATGCCAGTATTATCAGCTGACAGCTATAAATGAAATGGCACTGGGTTTAAAAAAAAAAAACAAAAAAACAAAGCCTACTGTTCTTAACTGAACCCTGTCATTCATCTGCCTTTCTGATTCACAACAAACAGACTTCTGAGCCACACCCCGCGGTGGTAGGACAGCCACGCTGGCTTCGAGATGCTTGGTATTAAGGCTGCGATGACATATTAAGACCTTTCATGAAGGTCACGCAGGTCTTGGAGACGTACGCAACATTTGGCGAGTCAGACAGACTAATAAGCAGACTTCGCTATATGTGAGATGAAGCGACCAAAAGAAAAAGCCTTCTGTTAGTGGGTCCTGTTAGGAAACAAGCCTGCTATTAAAAGATGATGTTTTTATGCTTGTGAATACAATGTTGATGCCCTGGTGAAAATTCCCCTGATTGTTTAGCTCCCCATAAACAGACTGAACGATGTAGAAGTGAGGCGTTTCAGGAACTAATTTAGGCATCTTTCCAGAGCCAATTATAAACATAAACATTTCCAAAAAAACCCTACTTCGTACTTGCCAGGGAGTTGTTGTTGTTGTTTTTTTACAACACCTATTTTTCTGATTTCCACTTGCTCATTTCTCTCTAATTACCAAATGAGGACAATGGGTATTTCAGGATAGCAGTGCACAACGGCTCATTTCTACCCGTTTAGTTTGCTCATTGGCGCCGTCTCGCCTTCATTTGTCTCATTTAGATGGATTCAAAACACAAGATAAACAAACCTGCAGTCTCTGGCAAAGAGACAGCTGACACCAAGTCAAATCTGCCTTAGTGATCGCTCTAAAGTTTGTTGTGGGTATGTTTGGCATTGGCTTTCCTTTATGGCATGTCTGCATTATGATTACACCAAATAACCTCGAAATAATTTTTAAAACAATGATTTTAAGGACACTTTCGAAATGGCTCCTCATCTGAGTAGTACCCTGGAATTAAAAGATAAAAACCTATGCCACAAAGGTAACCACACCAAGATTTCTGCTTGCTGCCACTGCTTCATGATAAGTATAAAAATAACTGATAGGTCTTAGAGATGAAATCCAGCTGCTTGCTCCAACCCTGTCATGTATAACGTCTTTGTGATATGCACAACGTTCCAGGAGTGATGAAGCAGCAACATGCTTATTTTTAGGTAACCTGCCGCTGCTGTGTCAACCTCTACTTCAGTCAGCGATTTCCTACAGATCCCCACGTACGCGCCACTTGTATGTCTACGAGAACGATGATGGAAAAGTAGGCACACGTGGAAAATTGCATTTTTTTAAAAAAAGTCTTCACTATACAGCAAAATAATTATGTGAGCAGCATCATCGGTGTCAGACGCGAGGTACGAATACAAGATTTACATTCTTCTGTGTGAATCACCGAGCCATGTAAAGACGAAAGGTACAACAAAAACAAAAGAGTGTTACTTTTCAGAGTTGGCAAAGTTCCACCAAAGATGCAGAGCACAAAGTCGACCTATTTTACAAACAACTGAGAGAGGCACAACTTTAGGAAATTAAATGATCTCTCTCTTTCCTTGGAGTGAAGAATAAGAAGCAGACTTTTCTTGTATCTGTTCAGATCCTGGGTGAACCATAAGGCAGGAAACCACGACTTCTTGAGTATTAAAGTAACCCACAGTTCAGATCCAGAGAGTTTAGTGAGAGTAATAAAAGAAGAAAAACAACACAAAGAGTCATCTGAACACAGAAAGCATTCTGAAACCCCAAAAAGAGTATGTTTTCTGTTACTGTAATGATAGTTATGAGTTCCTTAATCAAATATGAACCACAAATGAGCTTATCCTCTGTTATGCTCTATTAAACAGGATGTTACTTCCAGCGGTCCACATATGCATTTCTAGGCTGCTGCATGTGCATCTCGTTCAGGCTCCATGTTGCAGTGATGCTCACAGAGGCTCACATTCCCCCTGTTTGCAAGAGTTACTGCACTGAAAACTACTGCTACTGCACAAACAATAATGTATGTTCAGCTGCAAGTTTCACACTGATTTGTTTTTATTTTTTATGTAAGATCACTTTAATGAAGTTCATACATAAATGCAATTTTACTTTAAATTTCAAAAATCACGCAGCGTAATATCTGGAGGGCTGTAGATGGTGGTGCAAGGTTTTAACATTTCTGGTGTTGATTCCATTAATAAACTTCTCTGATAATTTTAGCCATAGTGACTTGCCCAAAGCAAATGAATGCAAACTAATGCCAATGATGTTAAAAGACTGAGTGGGATGAATGCACATTTTCATGCCTCCCAAGCTCCTCCATACCATCTAATCCATACTCAGCAGTTTGACTGCCTGTCGGCCATGTCTTCCTATGCTCTTTACTTGTGCAATGGAAAAAGAATGCAAAGAATGTAACATCGTTTAAAGTAAATCATTTCAAAGAAGCTGGCAAAAGCACTGTTCCCTGAACCCTGGACCCTTATGATGCTTTGCCATTTTCACCTACATGTCCCATGACTCTTCAGTGCTATGGTCTTACCTGCCAGGCGATGAGGTCCTTTAGTTTCTCTATCTTTTCAAGGTCCTCTGGATGCTCCTGGATGTATTTGTCATTGAAAAAGGCCTGGAGAAAAAAAGATGGCAGACAGAAAAACACTGGAGTAAGTATGGCTATATAGAAAGGAGGAAAACCTGGAGTAAAGTTAGGTAAAGGTAAAAATGTAAAGACGTTTGGGATATAAATAAAAAGAAAAATGGGAGGAAATAAAGATGAAACAAGGGTGAAGCACTGGGAAGGTCTGTTAAGATGTGAAAAATGTAGTCAAGACAACCATCTCTCATCCACTGCTCGCACTATTTCACTGAGACGAAGGAGTGACCTGAGGGCAAAGAATTCCCGTTGCTTCTCCTCTGACTCAGAAGGCACCCTCAAGACCGGTATAACTCTATTTCAGGTAGAGAACCCAATAGGCTATCGCTTTTTAAAATAATCAAAAGGGTAAAAGGGTTGTGTTAAAAAAACAGAAAAAAGACCACATGAGCCACTATAGTATTTGGATTACACATGAAAAATGATGAAAAACAGGATACAGTGAAGACTGAGTTGGGCTTTTGGAAAAGGAAAAAATAATGGATTTATGATGACTTATAATGCCAAGAGGAACATGATATAGATAAAAAAGTATAAAACATTAACCATCATAGTGATAGGGATTCAAGAATTTGCAGCATGCATCCGATGATAAGAAGTAGGAAGAAGTAGAGATGCTCTAATTGCAATTTTCTGATTCCGACTTTTATTTTTCAATTCGGATCAGGAAAAAAAAAGTTTAAGCTTTAGAATTTAGGCAACAAGTTACAGGATGTTCAGTCACTTAAACTGCATTAATGCTGTGCTCTTACTGAGTCTGCTGGCTTGTTGCTGGCTCTGAACTCTGCACGGCTTTAGCCACTTGGCCTTTGCTGACTTCTTAAAAACGTCAGTGGTCATCTGGGTGAGGGTGATTTAAGTGTCTGATTGAGTTTGTTGTTATGAATGTTTTTGTGGTGGTCCACATGTAGCTTATTTCGGCACTCAGAGACGACCAGGGGGCAGCGAGTGATGCTAAACGGACCAGTTACTAATCAGATATATAGCGGGCTAACTGGGCAGTCACTGAAAATGAGTGGGTTCTGGTCCTTGGATGACTGATAGGTGCATCTCTAATGGTAACACCCAATTCACATCATGTAATATAACCTGGGAATTAATGTATTTTTACTTGAATGAGCTTAAAACATACTTTGATGATCTTAGAGATAATTTTGAAGACCTTTTTATCCTTAACATGTACTATATGCAAAAATATATACTATAAGCACCAACAAATAACATAGGCATTCCTCTTGTTTTGTTTTCAGAAAATGTTTTTCTTTTTTTGGAAAATGTATAAGATTCTGCGATGATGATGATGATGATGATGATAAGACATATCAATTAGATTTTTGTATGGCAGTTACAAATCTAGAGAAGTGGATGCTTAGCTCAGCTTACCATAAAGAAGGAAAATGGGGAAACTGTTAGCTTAGCTTGTTCAAAACATAAAAATACCTGACTAGCACTGGTGTGTAAAACTGTAGGCTAATGAAAAAAATAAGTGATGTGCCTCTCAGTGTATGAATCTTATATATCACGCCCCTGCTTCTGTGTATTGAACTGTCTCAAGGTCATCTTAGGGTCATCTTGAGTCATGTCTGCTGCAGTAGGCTCCTGCCAATCTTGCCCAGAGAGATAAAGGGGCATCATTTATTTCAACTTTACAACACCTAAGGCTATAAACCAAGTCTTAAGGTTGTGCACTGGCCCCCTTGATTTAAGTCTCCTGGTTCTAGCTTTATGTTTAACAAACCTTCACGGCATTTAAAATAAAGCTTCATGAATTGTGGAAAAGTTCAAATTAAAGATTTGGACATGAATGTATAAAAGTTAAGATGATCTAGAGACATCCAGAACTATTTTCATTCGTCTACCTTCTCGTAGTTGGTAAAACCTCCCATGACAGCTGGGTCCACAATCCCATTCAACAGCATGGAGAGCGGGTTGATGGGAAGGTTGGGATCATTGAGATGCCTCTGTACCATGCTGCTGATCTTCTCATTGGTCTGCTGCATTGTTTCAATAGCATTTTCCAATGGACTGATCTCCTCCTGAGTAGCACAGAAATTAAAGGTGATATCAGATATTCACAGCGCTGTTTCAGTGCAAATACACATAGTGTACATTGCTTTCATCCCTGCGATTACAACAATCAAAGGGAAACAATTTGTGTTATGAACTACAGAAAGGTTATAAGAAGATAGGCTGAGGATCGCTTAACTACACACATAAATCAAACAGAAACAATGAATAATTTTTGATCACCGTGCCCATATACGAACCTGGAACTGTCAAACGAAGATGGATAGTGTGTTCGTGTACCAGAACTTCAGATCCCATGCCAACAAAAAAAAGGCTAGCAATTTAGAGGAAAAGATGAATGAAGTACTTGGAACTGTTGTCATTCATTTCACTACTGTGTGAAAGCTAATTTCGACACAATCTATTTAACTCCACATAGGGGCAATCTCATCTCTTGGATGGATGAAAAAAAAAAATCACTTCATTGTATTAAGAGTTTAGAGAAAACATGCATGGACTGTTAAGTAAATGTCAGAATTAGACCCAAGCCAAAAAAGTAAAGATGTTGTACAAGCGAGACAAATCTCCAATCTGCTCCGGTATGTCTCAGGCCAGCTCGATAAAAAGAATTGTCAGATGGAAGGATTAGGCCTGGTGAATCTCAGCCCAGTCATTAAGCTTTAAATAGAGAGTCTGACCTCGGGGACCTTGCCTCTCCCTGGCTCATCTGGAGGGCAAGCTGCTCCTGACAGTAAATTCTAACTCTGCCTGAAGGAAGAGGTGTCCGCTCCGAATTAGTGTGACAATGGAGAGTAAAAGTCTGCTCCATGGACTCAGGTGTTTGGGAGGTAAAGGAAGGCTAATTCCACTAAGTAGTGCATTTGTTTTGGGACAAACTAAAAACACATGAAAAAAAGCCTGTCTGGACTTTTAAGTGATACTATAATCTGCCCTTGTGCTCATGACTTATACGGTGCACTTTTTTCCCGTACTCGCTCGGTCTAGAATGAGGATACAGGATGAGCATTTAAAAAAAATTAAAAGATCACTGATAAAGTAATTAAATTTCGATAAAGCTTCAGTCAACACTTAGGTCCTCTGCTGTGGTCTGAAGGGTTTTCAATACTGTAATCCAGGTAATTGTACAAAAAGTGAAAGGAGAGCAAAGCCTGAACTGTCCTCCAGTTATATTTGTGCTGTGTAGCTATTTTCAGTAGAAACAGGAGTGCCTGGTGAATCAATGTGGGCCATCTGGCAGTGAGAGAACGTGCCCTGTCGTTAGCCCGGGGAGTGGCACCCCTGCGTCTATACTGCTTAAGTGGACAAATCACATTGATTGTCTTTAAGCAAGCCTGCAGATCCTCATCTGATTAGGAGCCTTGCTTGGCACACAGGCCTTTCATACTCACAGTGGAGACTGACTTGACTTCAAACCAGCGCAGGATGCCAGGAAGTTTGTACGCTGTAGAGTATGTGGTTCTCTCAATCCACATGTTCTGCAGACACAAAGACAGACACAAAATTGGAACACAGCTCAAATCAAGATAATGTGGCTCTTTGAACAGATCAAGCTGCAGCTGTGCCAAGCTACCGCAATGAAACAAGACTGCTGTTGCATAAATGAGATTTTAGTGACGCAATGGTTCTGGTTGGAAGACGGCTCTACTGCCTCCCCGTCTGGATGGGAGCTCATTTGCTCAAGTGCTCAAGGGCAGTTCCAAAAAAGTTGGGACACTGTGTAAAATGTAACATTAGAATAAAAACAAAATGCAATGATTTCCACATTTCATAAATCTGTATTTTATTCACAACAGAACATAGATATCAAATGTTTATGCTGTCAGTGCTACCAGTCACCCTCCTAGTAGATGGTAAGAAATTTCAGAAAAGTTCAAAAGATTGACCCCTGACCTTGAGAACAAGGTCACTGGGATTTGAAACTGTCTGAGATTTTTAGTAGATTAATCTACGGTATCAATTTAAAAATCCTACGTCACCTTATTCTCAAATTATTGCGTTCACAAACTCAGGTGTTAAGCCCGCCTGCCCGCACATTCAACCGGGTAACGGCAATGACAACACCCCATCATCCACCTTTTTATGGCTGAGGAAAAAACAAAGAAACTCATTTTGTATTTGATGGCCGTAACACATTTTTTTAAAAAGGCACAGGGCCAAGTGAGGAGATCAGATACTGGATTTTTGGGAGAAGAAAGTTCTGGTCCAATATGGATGCTGCTCAACAGTATTGGCTTGTTCCTTTCATGATGCACCAAATGTCCTCAGCCGGCAAAGGTTCAAGGCTTTTCCACTACAAAGTAATACTATTGCAACAGATGCAGTATTGTCTTACTGAAATATGCAAGCCCTTCCCTGAAAAAGACTTGTATTTATCTTTCTGCACTGACCGTGGTCCACAAAAGCACCAATGCAAACCACTAATGCAGGCTTTTTAACTGAGAATCGTGCCTGTTTTAAATGCACCTGAGGGCTTGAAAATCAGACATCCAAAAGTGACGTTCAGTCTTGTCCCTTGTCCCAGAGATTTGTCCACTTTTTCTCTATCATTTGATGATATTATGTACTGCAGATGATGAGATATTTCAATTTTTCACAATGTTTACATTGATAGGCATTACTCGGTTTTTCAAAAATGTGTAGATGTGTTTGTTTTTTTGCAGATTGGTGAACCTCTCTCCATCTTTACTTCTGAGAAGCTCCGCCTCTTGGGTTTGGGTTTGTGCGATTTGCAAATCACTGCATTCTGTTATTTATTTACAAACACATCAGCCCAACTTTTATGGAATTGGAGTTGTAATATGGGATATGATATGAAATTGGATAGCTTCTAAAGCATCAAATATTTATAATCTCAAATAACAGTACACATTGAGAAAAAGAACTTGCATGGCAGGGATCACCTGCAAGTAAGGTCTGCGCCAAATGTAGTTTCCAGCCTCTTTTTAACAACCAACACGTCTGAAAATAAAACTAATACTTCAATTTAAATATTAAGAGACTGCGTTGTCTTTAAAATCTACTTACTACTCACTCTGGAGCATCTGCGAATGACAAGGATTTGTGTTTATTGACATGCATAATAGATGTGACAGACACAATATGTCTGGCAATAGATATCCATAATCGCTCTGTCAGGACAGACAAAGTCCAATCAGTCTGACAAGAGAAGCAAGCCTGAGATGAGTGAAATTCATCACCCTGTTCTGCTGAAGTGACGCCACAGTAAACACAGAGGAAAGCGTGACTGGCTTTAATTTGTCGTCCTTGTTATTGCTACCTGGTTATTAAGTGCGCACAAAGAATAACTCACTAGACAAACTAAAAAACGACTTGACAGTAATAGTTGCATTTACTAAACTGGAGATAGATCACTGTCAGCGATTTTATTTTGTTTGGATGCTCTTGTTGGCACCACCTTCTCCTGTGTTCAAAGATGAATAAAATCCTCCGTCTATCCCTCCTCTGCGGTGTAAATTCGTCTCCCTATGTAAATTAGCTCTATGTTCTGCGGTGCTATTGATTTTCTGTGCTGAAAATATCTACGTAAGTATACGTGCATCATAAACTTGAAAGATTTCTCAGTCCTACGCTAATAAATTTCAAGGTGGTGGCCGTGACACAACAGCAACCTGATGAGAACAGGCAAAAATGAAAATCCATTTTCAGCTTGACTCCACCTGCCACATCTCAGCATAAAACACTGACAAGCTTTTTGATCGGGTTCGGAGGCTACTAATCTACCTACTCTAATTTAACCTACTTAAGTACATTATCTTGCAAGTGTGCAACTTGCAAATGGAGCTGAGTCATTTGTTCCTGGGAAATTATTTCATAAATTTAGTTGTATTTTTTCTGTGTTTCATCTTTGAATGTGTTTAAATGACAAAGAAAAAAGATTTTTCTTTATTTGTCAGTATAACTGGAATTCTTTTACAGATACTGGTTGGTACACATTTTGTAAACCTACCATTTTTACTGCTCCTGTAATTGTAGACTCACATGTTATACAGTAGTCCAATAACAAGTACTCTTTATGTTAATTTTATGTCTGACGTTAACCAACCCGTTTGAAATAAATGGGGGAAAAGTAAGTAACAGTAAACAAACAAACAGAAAAAGACAGGAATTACCGCAAACTCATTGTCAGGGTCCTTCTCTCCCTTCCTCACCGGCCTGGAATACTGGAATTTATGGACTTCATTTACCGTGTAGAAGCTGGGGAGGGAGAAAAATCAGTACCTGAGTAAATTAAAACTGTTATGGGCAATCCACAGCTTGATTCAAAGGTTGATTGCTTTGCTTCAGGTCAAACACAGGACAAACCGCCTCCCAGGGCAGCTGTGACAGGAATTATTGTGATTTGCATTTGGCTTTTGACTAACTATCCAAGATATGGCCTCATTGTGGGAAATAAATTCATTTTTGGCTCCCACACATAACTGGGAGGCCCTAAAGTTAGCCTGAGATGTCAGACATGCAGATAAGCTGCAGCACACCTGACAGAGGCACATGACTAACAGGGAGGAAATTTGCCAAATCAGGTTAACAGACTTTTCACAGCAGGAAAATGATGGTGTTACATAGTGGCTGTGGATACATGGCTTCCCTTACACAGGCTCATTACTTGCTTTCTTCGGCCCACCTTCATCTGTCTCATTTATTGGCATAAAGAGACATAATCACAGTCTCCTAGGAAAATTAGTACACCATATTGTATTTCCCATTCCCAAAACCACACCATATGGTTCAAAGCGTGGGAACTGGCTTTATTAGCAAATAATTATAAAGAAAATATGAACTGAATCAGTGCCAATCCAGAGCCACAACCCTATAATGATTAAAGAAATGGCGATCAATGTGTGCAGATGGGATGCTTGAACTTTTTCTGTGAAGGACCGATAATCTTTTTGATGAACAGACCACAAAAAAACAAAAAACCCATTTGTGACTACACAGAAAAGCTGGACTCAGGTGCCACCAACATTTGAGCCTTTTATGTTATACCGAGGACCAGATGTTCCCGTCTGTGCTTACTCGCAAAGGGCAGCACACTGTTTAATGAACATAAGACCTATTCCCAAGTTAGCTGAAAAAGTTTGGCCTTCACTTAAAAAATGAAGGCTCTGAACTTCTGCTTTAATAAACAGATTAATAAAGCAGTTTAAAATCAGCCGTGTTACCCCAATTACGCCTTTTACATGTCTTTAGCTGGCGGGCTAGAATTGATGGAGTAGCATAGTCTGGCAAAGCAAGGTCAGAATGGGGTATGCTCTGCCTGCTGCTGTGACCCTGTGGCTCAAACAGCTCAGTCTCATTGCTATGCACCACTGATCTTTTCACTGAATGAGGGAATAAATGAGAGAAAATGGAGAGAGGGGGACAGAGAGAACAGCACTGCGAGAGTTGAAGAAGTTACAGACTTGGCTGAAAAAGCATCATGGAAAGTTTATATGGAGCAATCCTCTGTCAGTCTCTAAACACGGCTGTCTAATCTAGGCCACTTAACAAAGTTACATATTCTGATCAGATACACTTAGTGAGCAAGACAACAGGGTGCTGAAAAGATCAATGCAGGGGAATGTGACCAGTGCCTTGACTGGGCTTCTGATAAGATCACTGCGCAGGTATATTTGCCTAAAGGCTTTCCCGAGCAAATGTCTTCTTTTAATTATGCCCATTGATGCGTTGGATGGCATACCTAAGTGAATTTGCACAGCTGAGTGATGCAGCACATGGCTGGCGTACAGAATGTGTACAAAGGGGAGCGCAGGGGCCCAATGTTTGCTGTGGCCCTGATGCGCCACACAATGGTATTAATGATGTCAGAGGAACAATGTTGTACTTGGCACAGTTGATAATAGCAGATGGCTGCCGAAAGTTAATAACCACTAGAACGACAAGAAGGTCAAGCGCTGTTTGTTCTACAGAGACCCACATTTAAATCAAGATTTAATCACCTTTCTCCACAGCATAAGTCAGGACGCCACACGAAAATGCAGATGCACTTAGACTGGTGTGTCACCACAAGCTCGCTGAACCGTTTGAATGACTGGGGGCAAGTAAACTGGGCTTTGCCAGATTGAAATTAATCTTATGTGACTCTGAGTTATCCACTGTAACTGTGAAGAAGTGAAGAGCAGGGACTTTGTTATTACCTGAGTATTTGCTCAGAGACAGACTTGTTTTGAAACTTGGCAGGCAGGTCGAGAATGGGCTTCACGGTAAAACACTGGATGTCTTAAGCAGAAACATCAAGGAATAAATGAAACTGCTGTACGCACATCACTGAAAAGAAGTTACTCAGAAGCTGGTGGCGATTCAATATTATAGTTAATACTGCAGTAATTTACATTTTGCAGTCTAGCTCTGTTCTAGGACGTCGGGAAGAAACTCCCTCACAGAACCATCATCAGTGGCAATCGCTATGCTGTACATCAAGTCAGAAATAATACGAAATGGAGAAGCTGGGGTGGAGGTGGTTACAAAGCATCTTATAACTGTATGCAGGCTAATGCAGTTTAAACAACACGCCCCGAGCTTTCATCTGGCACTGAGGTCAGCTGATCTGTCACAACTGCTGACTGTGCTTGACAATATGTTGTAATGTATTGCTACTGGAAAACAAAGATGACATAGTAATGACAGTAATATTATTAACCTTCTGGACTGACCTATACAGCCATGTGAAAAGAAAGTTTTCACAGCACTCGCTGCAGTCCTGTGAAAAGCTCAGTACACCCCAAGCACCTTTAAAAGCAATAACTTTTTTTTTCATAAAAAACAATTTTTTCTGGACTTGAAGTATTTTCTTCAAGTATTGACTTCATCAGCCTCTCAGGCTGTTGTGGAATTTTGTCCCACTCTTCTTTACAACATTACTTAGGCTTATTGAGGTTTGTGGGGATTGCTTTGTGTACAGCTCTCTTAAGATCCTGCCACAACATTTCAATCTACTTCAGGTCTGGACTTTGGCTGGGCGACTGCAACCACACAATTCTTTTCTTTTTCAGCTTCTGTTACAGATTTGCTGCTGTGCTTGGGACATGACCTAATTTTGGCCAATCGTTAGCTGTTGGACAGGTGGCTTCATATTTGACTCTTGAACCCTTTGACGAGTTCAACTAAGAGACCGCAAGGTGTTTGGTTTTTCCCAAATGTGGCGCTCTGCATTATAGGTGAACACCTCTAATCTGGTCTTGTCTGTCCAAAGGACATTGTTCCACAAGTTTTGTGCAAATGCAACTTTGCAAACCTAAGCCGTGCTGCCATGAAAGACTAGAGGCTTTCTCCTGGCAACAATTCCAAACAAGACACATTTGTTCAGTCTTTTTCTAATTGTACTTTCATGAACTTTTACATTTAACATCCTAACTGAGCCCTGTAGTGTCTGAGATGTAGTTCTTGGGATTTTTCAATCTTTTTCCATGCACTGCAGAGTCTGATCTTGGGGTGAATTTGTGGAGACATCCAGTCTTTGGAAAATTGTAGCATTGGGCTAAAACAGACCTGAATTATCCAGACCAGGAAACTGCTCAAACGTCTGCTTTTACAAAGGTGATCACTCACACCACATGTGTTTGATTAACAGCACCTGCCCACCCATTTAATTTAAATGGAAGCAGTAAGAGTGTACTTGTACTGCATAAAGTCATGTGAAAACGTTACTTTTCACATGACTGTAATTGCATCATGATTCAGTCCAATTTGTCATTCACTTTAAATGGGGTGACGTCATGAACTGCCAGAATGTCCGTGCTTCACTTTGCTTAAAAGCTAAGAAACCTGTTCCTGTGCAAGTATGCAGCCATTCTGTGGAAAATAAAAACTATATACTCTTATTTTGTGCACTGACATAATTTAATATGGTGGCTGCACTAAAAAAATGAAAAACAACCTTTTGAAAATCACCCCTTAAAGTTAAAAAAATAAGTAAAATAAAGATTTGCTTAGTAAATCGTGCTAAGGATACACTGTCCAGAGGAAGACTTTGTGTCCTCGCTGGGTGGTGTCGTTGTCTTCATCTTCTCTGCATTGGGAAACTGTGTCAGGAGACGTGCCTCGAAGTCTTCTCGCCGCTCATACTCCTTCCCACGGTAAATGAACATTTTGTTCTGAAGGACACAGAAGACGACACTCAGATCGTAAAAATATCTTCATGAATGCATAATTTGAATTTACATTTGCAATATATATGCATGAGGTACACTACTTTATGAATATGAATATATATTTAAAGTACACACGCTAATAGTACACAAAGAGCATGCAAGACCATGACGAAATGAGAAAAGCACTTTGATATGCAAATCTACTTTGCCTGGTACTGTCGCTGGGTTCAAATGGATCATCATAATCTCCATTTTAAACACTTGGAAATGCACGTGACAGAAAGTTCTTGGAACCGATTCAGTGATTCGGTTAAGTGAATCCTAGCCAAGATCAGAGTTGGCTTGCTTGAGGAGTATTTCTGTTTAACCCAACTGACATACAAATGGCCACTAGCATTTTGGTGTGGGCTCTTTCTAACAATAACCTCTAATGTGGTTGCCTTCAAAAACATTGCAATGTTTCAGACACAGAGAAGTTTCCCATCAGATATTAGTGCAGCAACATGACATGTCATGAAAACACCCTCTCCGCATTTTAGCAGTTAAATGTCTTCTGAAAAGAAGACATTTAACTTGTAAAAAGTTACAAGTAAAAGTTACAAGCAAGCAATTACAAGTAATGGTTACGCATAGGAATATAAGTCTAGTAATTTCTCTCCCATAAGTCATTGCACAGACGGCAGAGAGCACATTTCTGTTTCAGACTTGCGTGAGAGTCTCAATTGTCACGTTAGTTTCTTCCTTATCCTGTCACGTCAGTTTCACTGTGCATGTGCTGCAGAAAGCAAAGATTTAAAACTTGACACTGCCCTTACTTAGGCTTCAAGAAAAATAAAAATTGGCGAACCTCGTAAATGACTATCCATTAAAGCCAAAGAATACACACAGTGATACATAGGCACTTTTCATTTATTAGTGAGATGAACTGCAGGGATGATAAACACCTAGGGCACAAACCTTTACAAAGACAATCCAAGTTGGGTTTTTTTACTTTAATTTGTCACGAGTCTGGATTTCTCTAAGACAGATTCAAATCTGAACGAGGGCAGCTAGTCTTTCTCCAGCACTGCATATTGTTTTCTTAGTCATAAGAAGACAGCAGATTCGCATTATGCTCGTTGAGCATTCAGGTCGTGTGAACAGTTATCTCAATGTCATAATTCTCCTTTTCATTACCCTCAAACCCACACTGGCTAGTTCTGGAAAAGAAAACCACTTTCAGTGAGATAATGAGTCATACTAAAATGGTCTTTTCTTTCTGGCTAGTGGGTAAAAAGCAATTTCCAACAGTCAAGTGACAAAGCAGCAACAGGTCACATAACTATAATGCCATGGACTTTAAATAAAATTCATGTTGTCAGGATTTAAGGTCTTAAGGTCTTTATGTCACACCCCTCTTTACAAAGAAAAGCCAACGGAAACGGATGGATACTTCCTTTGAATCTACTACATAGATTGGCATATAAACTGATGAAAAGGTCATCTTGTTTTAATCCAAAACAAAAACAAATTATACGAGAAGAGTGCACAGAGTGCTCCTAAAAATGCATGAGCCACGAATGGGCCTTCAGCTGCTTGAATGTGCTCAGGGGTCTGTCTGAGGAACATTTTGACTGATAGAACATGACAGCTCATATCAGAGTGTCTCCGAATGTGGAGTCTTAGGATACATATTTCAAACCAACTCTCACACCCTCAACCACTCTATAAGCTGAGCTGTCACAGGAAACTTAATACAGGGATTAAGTAAAGTTTACGACTGATGGGAAGAGAAAGGAGAAGGGAATAAATACGCCAACAGCATGTAAAGTGAGGGAAACAATGGTTAGAGGAAATACTAAGCATGCGAAAGCTGAAACTGGTCAGTAGGGCTTTTTTATATAGAAAATAAATATAACAAAAATATGTAATGGTAATTTTCAAGGTTAAAAAGACGACTTTGGTTAAATATTTTGGTCTTGATCTTTTTTGTACAATAATATAATATTTATACAATATAGATCTATTGATGAAAACAATCTAAAACCACTCTTATATTCTTTTATAGCACACAGACAACTGGAGTCAATGACCTAATTGAGTCTGATGTTTTAAAATCTTATCGGTAGCCTTTTGCCGCTAGCACCTTAGCTGCTAACTATATTAACAACTAATTAATCATAAGCAGTTGATTTATGTACTCTTGCATAAAATCAATTAGTATGTGGGAGGGAGGTTACAAAATGTCTTCATCGAGGAATTGATTTTTTTCCCCCCCGAGGACGCTGCAGTGCCGCAATAAAAAGCAATACAAGGCGTGACTGATAATTATGGGTCCTCCTTGTCATATTGTCCAACATTAACACCAGTATAAATTATTACATGACTAAGTGTCATATCATCATATCATTCATATAGCAACACCATATGTTTATGTTCCCTGTCCTGCACTACCATGAGACAAGCCCAGGCATGTCTGAGAGTGAAAGCAGTCTCAGCTGCTGATGACAATTTAATACCTAACAAAGGAGCTCCTTCAACAACTTCCAACTCTGCCAAATATATCCAAAAAAGTGTTGGTGCCGGAAGGTGGAAACAACAAACTTGTTTTATCGCTTTGCTTTTACCGCAACCAGGCTATTAAGTGGGGAAGAAGGAATACAAACAGCTGGTGGTGTATGACCCAAGAGTAAACAAGCCTTGCTAGCTGCACTCCATACAAGAGGAAGAACAAACAGTGGATCAGAAGTGACTGATGCGGTTTACATGATAGCAAAGTAAATGGTAAATGGACTGGTTCTTATATAGGGCTTTTGTACTCTACATGAACACTCAGAGCGCTTTACACAACATGTCTTATTCACCCATTCACTCCTATTCTTACAATCACATTTTTCAGTGCTTAAGTGCTTTCTGGCTAACACTCACACTCCGATGGATCCAATGGAGAGCAACTCATGGTTAGTATCTTGCCCAGGGTTCCCAAAGGAAACGGTTAAAAAAGTTGACCCAAAATACAACATCCTGGGTACAAAATACTTTGTGGTTACATTTGGCTTATGTTGTGTCACTCCATCTATTATGTCGCAACTTTTGCACTATAATGCTTCTGCTGCTGGCACCTTATGGTATTAGATTCACAATTCAAATTAGGCAGTCTGTCATCAGTGACAGTAGCTCATTGGGAAAGATGGATGGAAAATTGCATTTATTTTGTGTGCACTAATGCTCTCGCCTGCAAGGTGCACTCATCTATTTTTGATCAGTATTCTTTTCTATATTGTCATAAAAATCATTATTGCTCATTTCCTCAACATATTGGGATATAATTTTGAAGTTATCTTTCCAAACAATACAGAAAACCTTCTTGTATAACTGTATTTATCCATTAGTAAACCTCATCAAATTTCCAGGGCGGCACGGCGGTTAGCACTCTTGCCCCACAGCAAGGTCCTGAGTTCAATTCCACCATCAGGCCGGGGTCTTTCTGTGTGGAGTTTGCATGTTCTCCCCGTGTTTGTGTGGGTACTCCGGCTTCCTCCCACCGTCCAAAGACATGCAATTTGTGGGGATAGGTTAATTGATTAATCCAAATTGCCCATAGGTGTGAATGCGGGAGTGAATGTGAGCGCGAATGGTTTTCCGTCTCTGTGTGTTAGCCCTGCTACAGACTGGCGACCTGTCCAGGGTGTACCCCACCTCTCGCCCTATGACAGCTGGGATGGGCTCCCGCGACTCTGAAAAGGAGAAGCGAAGCGAATGGATGGATGGATGAAATTTCCAATATACCTACACAGAAATCCTTTAATATAATTATCGAGTATTTCAGGATGGGTTACAAACTGAGCCCTTTTAAGAGAACAATGTCAAAGCCATAACAGCATTTAAAATGTCATAAATCTTTGGCTTTTTAATGTTTAACAAGTAAAAAAAATAGTGACTAGTAACCATGACCAGCTTGTAAACTCTTTTGTATCTAATGTACTACAAAAAATGCTCCACTTTTAAAAAAAAAAAAAAAAGATGGATGATGGGTTTTTATACGTACACCATCTCTGGTTATTTCAGGTAAGGGCAAACATATGAAAAAAGAATAAAACAGAGAAAGAAAAAAGAGCTCCAAGCTATCCTCAAAGGTTCTTTTTAAAGAGCCTGTTAGATTAGGCCAGTGCAGCTTGCCCTGTGTATAATGGAGTTTCTGCCCTACCAGATGAAAGGGGTTGGGGGGGGAGATCGGAAAGTAGCCAAAGCCCTTGTGAAATGGCTGTTCTTCATAATAGAATGAAAAGGGTATGATCGGGGATCACAGTTCTTAAAACTAGAGTTTTATATCATCTTATTCCACGAGGACTTTTAGGCCATTTAGTGGCCGATTGTGTAATAAAATGTCCTTCAGTAAGATGCCAGATGACAGTCTGAAAAACAGCAGTAACAGGTCATACATTAAAAGCAAATTTAATCAGCACGTTATTTTTCTTCTTGCAAATAAAAATCTCAGGCCTAACATTAAGCTTACTGTGACACAGCAACACAGGAAAAATAATCAAATATAGATTACATTTAAAATGAAAAAAAAAAAAAAAAAAAAAGACAAAACACATCATTGAGCAAGTGAAATGAAATAGAGGGCAGATATGCACCCCGCAGCACCTCAGACACTGTGGCTGAGATATCAAACACCAATTAAACACGTATTTAATTTCTGATATGCCGTGATCAGATTGGCACAAGGCCAGCCGGGACATTTACAGAGGAAAAAGAGATCAATTCAGGCTAAGCAGCCTGCTTTACTTGGTAGATGTTATAAATAGACGGCAGATTTTCCATCAGTTCAGAAAAATCAGTGTTCAGTTCTGGTGGTCATTTTAGAAATCAGAGTCTCTCATTGTGGTGCCACCACTTTAAAGAACATTTGCAGCTCCGTCTGCTTAAACAAGCTTAGAGCTGAATGTAAGGGGAATGTAACCTGTGATTCAGCAACTGAAAGCAATTTACAATGGGACCAGACAGCCTTTTTCACTCTGTGCTGGGTACATGGTTTTGCTGTGCAGGCGGTGATGGGACACCTTGAGCGGAACTTCACCGGAACACCATCTTCCCGACACTGTGATGCTCGTGCTCTTGGAAAAATGGTGTTCAGCTGTAGTTCGGCAAATGGACTTAAATGCTTTGCTTGCCGTCTGATCGGTCTTTTGATTACTACAGACAAGATTGGGTTTGATTTTTTTTTTTGGGCTATTCTTCAAAGCTCTGCAGTTTTTACAACTACTCCTGGCAACTGCAGATGCAGGCAAAGATTTCGAGTGGACCGGCTCACAGTGACTTACACAGGTCTCTTAACACTGAGGAAAAGTGATACATGGTGAATGAAAGCAAGACACACATGCAAGAAGTGGGGGATAGAAACTGATGTATTCATTCATTCTTGCTTTTGTATCTTTCTTAGCTGTCTGCCTTTTTCCAAGAGAAACGTTCCATTTTCCCACACTGAAGGGGATCCACTCAGCGCATAATTCTGATCTACTCCGCAACCCACACATGGAGCAGCTGCCTGTGATTCAGAGTTTGTCTCAGTGAGTGAGTAAGTAAGTTAAAGCCAGACTAGGTGGGGCTTTGAACATGTGAGCCTCGCCACAACAAAACAAAATTCGTGGGAGAGAGGTGTGTGAAGCACGTATGTATTGAATGCTGAGGCTGAGAACCAAGCAGGCAACGGTAAATATATCGATCATCTTTTTTTGACAAGTGGCTCACCCACATTGTGCTTGTGTATGTCAGTGTATATACTCACACGTAGGAAGGAGGGGAACCCGGTGCCATAATAGCCTACAGCAAAGTAGTCTGGTCTGGGCCGGATGACCTTCACTATATTCTCATAGAACTGCGCCTGTTTCCGCTGTTGAGAGAATCAAAGGTAAATTTAAGAAGCAGGGACAGCATGCACATGAATTTTCCTTGCATATTTTACCCATCCAGTTGTGTTTCATCTTAAATTATTGGTACATTTCTCCCTTATCCTTTTTAGTTTCAAGAGATTACAAATTAGACATACTACAGCATTATTTACATAACCTGTGATATATGAGTAACTATGGTTATTACACACTGTGTGCACAGTTATTAGACAAACAGTCCAAAACAATTCAAAATCTCAAACTTGAATATTTAACTTTCTTTGCTTTAAAAATTGGTAACACAAAAAGGAAAATAAAAGTTTTGGCCTTTCAAAAATATTAATCCTTCCTTTTTTTTTAAACATCAGAATAATTTTATAATCTTCCAGCTAAAATTACAAAATAACTCCAAAGGGCTTGTATGATACTTGGCCGATAAAGGGTTAACCCAAGTTTTCAGTGCCCCTTCTTGTCTGCAGCTGTCATAAATGAAGCTGTCATGTCTTGAATATCAACATTCCTAATGCTTCAGATTTAAATGTTAAAAAAAAGCACTCTGTAGGGCATTTTTATCTTTTTGTCACTTCCCCTTTTTTGTGAAACAATGAAATGTCTAAGGGTCAGAACTCAATAGCATTTTTGGAGCACTGTGTTGGCCTGATTGTCAGCCTGATTGGGCCGTTTTTGCTACAATAATAATTATGCCCACATTTCATGTAGCATGTTAATCACTTTACGATGCATTCTACCTCGTTGTTAAATATTAGCTAAAATTGATTAAATCCATTAAACATGCATATGCATAAGGTCTGTATAATCCCCTAATAATTTTGTATGCATTGTAATATCAATACGGTTTGCAACTTTAAAGTAAAGCTAACTAACAACATAACATTACTTACCAAGGATGCACTGAGTTGTTCAAAGTCAAACATTTCATTCTCGTACTGCTCAGCCAGTTCCTTTCCCAAAATGATTGCCTCCTCCCACATCTAAATGATACATAAATAGTGAGAAAAATAAGATAAAATAAATAAAAATCAAGCATTCATTCGGTACAGGCTACTCTTTCCCAGAAAAAACTATTAAGGTCCTTTTTAAATAAATGAATCCCTTCAGCTTGTCACTTTTTCCCCCATTTCTCTGAAATGAAAATCCAGACCCTGTCCTTAGAAGCAGAAAATGTGTCATCATGCATGTTTCCTTGACTCCTACAGTGAACTGTGTCACAGGTACATGTGAACCACTCAAACAAGTTGAAAAGCTTCTAAGTGGGTTCCTGACAGGCTAGATTGGACTGAGCTGATATGGGGCAGCCTGGAGGTGGACCAAGTCCAGACTGCTATTCACATCAGCCTCCCATCAGTGAGAGCGGTGGTGGCAACACCATCTGGGACTGCTTTCTAGATGACACATCTGACACCCATGGTACTGTCCTCAGTTTAAACTCCACTCTCTCTGGAGTGCTGATGTATTCTTACAGCCACTGTAACACTAACTGATCACTCTGGTGGGTTTGTATGCGCATGTTTGTCCACAGCTCTTTCAAACTGTTGTCTCCCTAGCCACATCTTGCTGAGTGACAGTTGGCTGCAGAACCAAAAGTGGCGGCTGCACCCCAACACTCATGACACATGCAAAGCTTTGGGACGTCATCTTTGAGAAGCTGTGGCTTCAGTCCTACAGATTCAGTTCCAGGCTTAGCTTGCAGGTTGAAAAACACTTTTCTCCTTTGGAACAAATAATAGGCAATACACCAAAATAACACAGCAGCTCTGGTCCTATGAAGCTGGAAGATTTTTCTGGCTAAGGCAGACGAGATGGCATTCAAGTCCCTGACATGCTATGAGGGAAAAGGAGAAAAAGGAACGCTGAAGAGAAATGTAAGCTTATAAAGAGGTTTTAAATGGAACGGGTAAGACCTACATTGTGTGCTCGGATACATGCCTTCATCCATAAGAGCAGAAACTAAAAGCAGGGGATTATCACTGTATCAGTGCCTGTTCTGCAGAAACAGCACATTAAACTTCCATTCAGTCTCAAAAACCTGCCTTCTCAAGCCAGGAAGGCTATTTAGCTGAGACGACAACATCTAAATATAGCATCTCAGGAGTCGAGGAAAAATCATTATGTCCACTTATGCTTATGAGTGTGAGTAACAGTGTATGGATGCCTTACCTTGCCCTTGTCGAAGTAATTAATAATCTCCTGGTAGAGATGGTCCTTAAGCTGTCCTTGAGTGGTGGCCTGGTAGCCGTCTCTCTGTGTCAGGTGGGCTGCAAATGCTTCATCTGACCACTACAGAAAACAAGTTAGCACTGGGGTCAACACTGTACAATACGATACAGAGTAAAAAGGGAAAGTGACAAGAAATCAATTGCTGACTTATATCCAGTGTAAATGGGTTAGACTGATGTGTGGCTCTTTTTATAGCTGCTCTGTACTTTGACAATGCAAGATGGAAACGACTCTGTGCAATGAAACCCATATCAGTATATACTGAATGATTCATTGATGGCATCAGTGCAAAGGGTAGCATTCCTGTGGCTAATGCTTAGTGTTAAAGGGGAACTATAAGCACATTCGGAGCTCCATATTTACTGAGTCACACAAAGCAACTAAAGCAGAGTTGCATGACTCGCAGTTCAGAATAATCCTCTCTATCTTATACTGGGCCTCGGTGCTGCCCCTTAGTTGCAGCCGTTTTAGTGCTTTTCCTTCTGCCTTGAAGCCAAATGTCTTCTGAGTAGTTGTACCTCACCAACAGAAGTTTTGAACATCATGTGGGAGGGGGAGCTGTGCTCACAGCCGGTGCCTGGCAGGACCATATTAGAGATATCTGCTAGCACTGACATCATACAGCACAACAGCGTGTGTCTGAAGTTCTTAGAAGCCTGAGCTTTTGCCTCATAGGTACTACTTGAACATATGCTGACCTCAATATCTAAAACTTAGATAAGAAAAAGCATATCAACCCCCCCATAAAAAGCATTTAGCATGAGAATCTCCAGATTGGTGCACCAGTAGGCTAACACGGGAAGCCAATACGGTGAAGTGGAGCTTCCAAGGGTAGAGAGAAGCTGGGCTTTTACTACCAGTGTAAACACTAGATACAACTGAGTCACGCACTTACTTAATCTTGTTTAGTAGAAAAGCTTTTTCATTTTTAAACAATGAAAGACGCAGAAGATAATGAAAAAATAACCCTGCAAGAATCAAGGGATATTCTTTTGTTCTTATTGTTGACACACTATAGAGACTAATAAGGTTTCTGACAGCCTATAGCATCTTGGCAGAAAGACAGACAATCTGATTGGCCTCTGTGTACAGCAAGCGTAATCCTATGCGTCTGTCAGGGCTGATTCATTACTGGCCAATTTTAATTGGTTTCTATGGTGTTGTGAGTAACCTGAAGAGTTAAGATCTCTGACCAGTGTTTTTTTTTTTTTTTTTCGTTTTTGTGATAGCCACATTTGAATAGCAAAGCTTCAATATTTGCATAGCCTTCACAGACAATGGGTGAAAAATTAATTGCACCACATTGCTGTGGTATAAGGAAGGATTCTGGGAAGACTTGGCTTAGCTTATTGATCCTTTAGTGCTGGACTGCAGCATTTATATGTTAAAAAGGATCCTTGGTAATTCATGGATGAGCAGTGACCCCGTATCGACAAAACCCAAGTGCTGATACATCTCTGACTATGAAGAAAATGTTGTGAATTCATCAATGTTATTACACTGCTGCAGGTACTCTACTGGGGCACTAATTATAGCCAGTCCTACTCTATAAATGCTGGAGGATACAGAATTATATATAAATCATTCCTTCTCTGGAATTTTGTAGTTCTCCCTCTGCGTGTTAAGGTTCCATCCAGGTACTCCAGCTTACTCGTGAAGTCCAAAACTGTGCATGGTAGGATAATTGCTGAATCAATGTGTGCGAATGGTTGTGTTAGCCCTGTGATGGACTGTTGACCTGTCTAGGGTGTACCTTGCCTCTCAATCTATGACAAATGGGATAGACTTCCCTCTTCCAGACGATTACAAATGGGATAAGGGGTTAAGAAAATGGATGGATGGATGGCATTCCCTCTCATTCATTCTTGTCTACACAGGCCTCGATGTGAATAAAGATCAGTCACAGTCAGAAAGACACAGACACTTGCAGATGAGCAGAATCATAACAATAATAATAATAATAAAACATAGAACTCATGCTACAGATGCTACTGTGACTACCGAGTGAGGAAAATGTGATTTAGTCACAGCCTGCTCTTCTCTGTCGAGACCTGCACAAAGACTGAAGCAGCCAGCTATTTATGCAAAAACAGATGAGATGTTGGATGCATCCATTTTGGATAAAAGGCAGAGAGGAACAACTTCAAATTTAGGGTGTACCAAACCCCAGCTGGGAATAGACGCTGCAGTTCTTTGTATGAGGAGTTTTGCAAGTGGATGCGGTGTATTTTTGGCAGGAGATAGAAACTTTCAAGGCTGAGAGCATGACTACTAACAAAAAGGTACGAACATAAAAGAAATGCTTCTTGATAATCTATAAATATGTATGTGCTCAATTTAAGTTGTGGCAGAAAGCTGCCCTTTTTCCACCTTCAAGTAGGGATGCCTGCACTGATGCTTGAGGTGATGATGACCGCCAAAGTAGACGTTTATCTTCAAGTATCCGAGGTGGTTGAAGATACCTTTGTCTCTGTTTTAGAACATGAGCAGGTTTTTCTTTTAAATTAAAGATCAGATACTAGCTGTGACTCGCACTGGCTTTGCAAATAAAAGGCTGCTGTGCAAATTTGCCTCCTTAAAAGGTATCGTATGTGCCACAGTGGAATTAAACTGATACAGCCCAATCAGTTATTTGCTTGACACCTTAACCTTACGTTTAACATCTGCCTGACGACAGCTTAACAGTGGTTATATGTTCGGCGTTTCTGTGTGCAGCTTTAGATATTTTAGAGAATGCACTTGAACATTTATTTTTTGTTGGCCTTGTGCATGGGTACCTTAAGCAGTTTTGCGTGCAGAAGCAGAGTATAAGCCGCCTCAGTGTAGTTGTCGCACTCTTTATGGAGGTCACACAGCTTGTAAAGGTACCTGGCAGTGAAAAAAGCAATGATTTATGGGTCATGATGAGGTGGGTCTTTCACACTTTAACAGACAGAGGGTTAACTCTGCCAGACGGATGTGTCTTGACAGGCTCTTCTAGCTCAAATACCGCTTGAAAAATAGATGGAAAACTGACAGGTAAGATTGCAGACTGGGAAACATATTTTATCAAAATCAAATATTTTATTCTGGGTCTCTGGAGACTTACTTTATTTAATCTTTGGGAGGCAAAAATGTAGCTCAACTAAGACTCCTTATTACATCTATGTTGTAGTGTTTAAAATGCCTCACAGGGACAAAAACGCTTCAAATATAACAAATGGTTAACACGCAGAATCTTACCTGATGTACATTTCCTCTCTGTCTATTTCCTTGTAAAAGTTCTACATTGTGGAGAAAAACAAAGAGTTAAAACGGGTTTAAAGGACATTGCAGATTTCCACTGAGAACAATGGTTGTATTCTGTTTATCTATCTAAAAAGAAGCCACTGGTGGATTATTATTTAACAGTATCAGGGCTTGTAGCGGGCACACATCCAAGCACCTAGTCCACTGACTGACACTGTCAAATTCTCAGTGAAACTGAAGTTATTTAAAGTGCAGATAAAATGTGAAATATAGGCCATACGTCTGTAGTCTTTTCAATGTGCCTAGTCATGTGAGATAAAAGTGACATTTTGGTGCTTCCAGATGAAATGTCACTTTAAAGAACAGGTGGTTTAGATGAACAGCTCAGTGATAACACTTTAATGCACTGACATGTCGAGATGCCTGCTACTGCCGTCTGTATGTAATTCTACATCGTTACAGTGTTTTTTTTATTGGCAACAATAATCTATGACAGACAACCAGGCGTTGATAACACAAACAATTACCTGTATTGTTATTTATACATTTCATGTGTATCATTTCACGCAAGGGGGTTCATATCTAATTACGCATGTATCACCGGCACTCGGCTTATGCGCATTCAGGATTGAAAGCAGAGATCTTACAAGCACGTTGACAGTGCAGCTCATGCGGTTCTCCTTGTTCTCGTCATGCATGATGGTCCTGTAGTCCAGCAGCCTCTCCAGCAGACGCACCACCAGAGTGACGAAATTCTCACCCGTCCTGGCCAAGTACTTGTGCTTCCTGCAGTGCTCCAGTAAGCTGGTGTTTGTGTTGTGAGGTTGGATACAGAGGGAGAGTATGAGAGAACCCATGGGGACACAGAGAAATGTGAAGTACGTATTAAGATGGTCTTTGACAGCTGAGGATTCAGGAAAAAGCTGTCTTTTTACACATTAAAACAGAGTTAGCATCTGCTCCGAAAGCAGACATTATGCAGGCAAGCTGCGATGGCAAGTCGTGTGATCATCAGCACACTGTGATTATTTTGAGAAGTGCTATGTTGCAATTAGCATTATCTAACTTGCAAGAGGCTCAGGCATAATCCTGCCCATTAATCAGCACTTACATTTTTTGAAAGAGAACTTTGTACTGCTCGTCTCCGCGGCCCCCTTCCACCTCGTGATCCAGCTTGGTGATGATCTCGTTCTCAAACTGCAATTAGACAGAGCAGGCGTAAATAATCAGTGTAGCTAATTTTTCAATTCATTAACGCCATCTCCCTGTTGCTCTCTCTCTCTCTCCCTCTTTCTCCAACAAACCCAGCTGTGAGGGTTTACGCTTCAACTTAAATCGTCCCTTATTTGCAATGGAACTGGCTGTGAGCTGGTTCCGATTTTCTTTATCAGTTGAAATTCTATTAGGACACAACAGAAAGCTGCATCAGGAGACACCTTGCCTGTACTTTTTGCTCTGTAGTTGCTGTATCTGCTGACAGTGATGCATGGATCTATTTTTCCAATATTTGTATGTAGCAGCTGTATAAAAAATTGAATTTCATTGTGCTGAAACAAAGCTTTTTTCACTGACTTTTTGATTTACTTGTGTCTTGGACACGAGTACAGAAAAAGAAAGAGTATAGCAAAGTAGAAAAAGATATGACTGCTGTTTTCTGGAAAGCCAAGGACTTATAACACACAGAAAGAAAGAGAACTAGTACAGGAAATATACTAGTTCTCAGAATTGTAATCAAAATGTTACTGATCACAATTCATTGAAAATGATAGGAAAGAAGCAATCAGCCAAAATGATCCTGATCCAGACAGAAGATATAAACGCTTTGCACACTTTCACTATAAAAGGACACGGCTGTGCAACCAGTAAAAATGATATTGGAGTGCTATGGTTTTCACAAGACTACAATGGCGAGGAAAGAGACATTTGGAAAGTGCTGTGTTTCTTTACTATGATAGAAGTGAAGTACACATCACGTATTTCGGCAGCTCTCACAAAACATCCCAAAGCTGAAAACAGCCTGTGAAATTTTATGACAGAACAGCTGTAACCAAATGGATTTCCTCATGCAGAAAGGCTTAATTTTGGATCGTAACGAGGCATAACATTAAGTTCCACTTACCATGGCTGTTGATAATCGCAGCACAACAAAATGAGATTTGCAGAATTACAAGTAAGCTGTGGGCTACAAAACTTCTTCCTTACTTTTGTTCTACCTTTGTATTCCTTTATTGTTTCGCTTCATCTAAAACCTTGTTTCCAATAAGCGAGAAACTCAGAATGCAGTTACTCACTCATCAGTTACATCTTTCCGAACTAAAGTTGGGAGGTGTGCACAGGCGAGTGAATACTTCATAAATTAAAATAATACTTCTTTATGTACCTGTCCAAAGAATTTGAAGATTTTATCATCTACAATATTAATATTAGTAAATGATGAAACACTCAGAATCCACAAAATATCTTGTAATATGTACTAAAAAAAGAAGAAAGAAAGCTAACATCAATAGGTGTGATAATTAAAATAAAAAAAATGAAAAGTTTATTTTTCCCATATATATGTGTGTGGGTGTCTTCTATGACATAGCTGATTATACACACTATGCACTGCATATACACACTCACGGGCCAAGTTATTAGGGACACCTGTTCAAATGATTGTTGATGCAAATATGTAATCAGCCAGTTGCAACAGCTGGCAATAACTCCATGCATTTAGGAATGTAGACACAGTCAAGACCATCTCTAGGGTATTTCAAAATTGCCTGAAAAAGAGCAAATGTCCAGTGAGTGCCGTTTAAAGAACAAATCTTTAAAGAACGTTTCCAGCATCTTCAATCTGGAGAGTTAAGACAACAGGTCCAACTAGGTAGTAGAAAGATGTACTTAATAAATTGGCCAGTGAATATGTATATTCATTTTCATCTTACACATAATCTTAACGTTTTGTTGTTTTTGTTTTGTTTAAGTAAAGATGAGCTGTAGTTCATGTTTCAGAGGACACACCCGTTGGAAATGCATTGTGAAGTGGAACTCGCACTGCATCATGTCAAAGAAGATGGGGATGGTGGCCTTTCGCAGCTCGATCTCAGGAACTAGTGTCATCTCCAGGATAGGACCCACCATCTCCGGAATGAATTTTATCTTGTGGGGCCCTTTGAGAAGAAAAAAAGAGAGAACAGAACATGTAAGTGCAACCTAACTGCACAGCTCATTTGCAGAATTTAAATTTGACAGAACAAATAGCATAAGTGAGGTAACAAGGCATGGATAATCCTTAATCCAGACTTAATAGTTGCAGTTTCAAACAATAAGGAAATGTGTCTTCTGATGTTTAGCAAATCTCCTCTCATCTCATCAGTCAAGCAGTAAATAAGTGAAAATCAAACACCTTGGTTAAAAAAAAAAAAAAAAAAGCAATGGGTATAATAAACCCAGAAAATGAATCAATCTAATCTAGTGGAAAGCTCTAATTAGAGGATCAGATGGTGTGGGTTGCAATGAAACGGTAGGCATGAATGCCAAAATCTTAACACCCCAATCCCTGTATACAACAATCTCATTCCACCGAGATCTGACTGCCATGTCTCTCTCCTACTGCACAAAATAACACTAATTAACACACGACTGTCTATACTTGGGTAACGACTGTTAACATATACCTTGCAGGATTGACATGTTACACTGTAACACTGCTCCAACAAGTGAATTCATTCATAAAAGGGATTTTATCAGTTGAAAGTGAAACATCAATAGCGACACATGGAATGAGCTTAGTTACCTAGATTGTACCACATATCCCTGATTTCAAAGCCAATCTGTCTTCTCATGTCCTGGTACCTGAAACACAAACAAAGTATAAATGTCACATCGGCTGTTGTAATATCCACAGAAGATGTGCAAACTCGATATACGCAGTATAAACACAAACAGTTCTTTATGACTATTTCAACTGCCTAAAAAATGCAATATACTCTATATTTAAATAACTGTGTCATGTTTCATCTGTGCCGTCCAAGTCAGCGTTTGCCGTAGTATGAAAATTTTAATCGAGAGAAAGATCATGAAGTGAGAAGTGAAGTAAACAGGCCTTCTTTTAAGTGTCCAGGTCACATTTTTCAACATCACTTGTGACAAAATTAAAAATGTACTTCATAGCCCTAATGAGGGCTTTTCGGTCTGGTCGAGGTCCATATAGTTTATGCAGTAACCTAGCTTAACACAATATAAAGTTATCTGAAATATATAGTAAATAGTTTCCCACTCTCTTCCTGCAGGGAGCTGAATAAATCAATCTCTCTCATCTATTTCTGAATGATACTTGCTTCAAAAGCATAAAATTAGACTGTCATAATGAAATTCATAATGACACAGATTCATTGATCTGGGATCATGGTGAGTTAGTTTAGTTTTGTTGTTCCACAATGTTCTTTGAAATACAAACACACCCTAATGAGATGTTTCCATGCAAGTTCGCAACATTCACAGAAGCTGACAGTAAGTTAGTCTGTCTTCTGCTCTCTGTACATATTTGAAGACGGGGGAAAAAAAATCCAAGGATGATGACACAAGGGAAAGTGTTTGATCAAACAATCTTTGTTGGTGCTAGTATTTTTAGGTCGACTTTGTGTGTCAAGAGCCCTTACATAAAATAAAGATTTGCAGAAGAAGCTAGAAGGAGGCCTCTTGCCCTGACTCTTTGTCTAGCTTGTGCGTATTGTGGGCTTATAAGCTGATCAGCTCTGCCACGTTTGGGTCATGAACCAATCTTCGTGGCAGCTTGGTGCCAGTCTTCCCTGCCTATCGTACTGTCCTTAGGTCACAGAGAGGACATATAGTGAAGTAAAAAGGACAGAGAGGAAAAGACAAAGCGTGAATGATGGAGAGGCTAACAAGAGTGGAAACAGCAGGCAGAAGGGCAGAAAGGGTATTCTGAATCCGATCACATGAATCAAACTGAATGGCTCTTGCTCTGTTGACAGACTGAACATTTCATAGGAGAATAAGCCAAGCCTGAAACTGGTTTTAAAGAAAAGGCCTGCAGCATTTTCACAAATTTGGTATCAAAAGGTACCTTAAGTACTGATTCTGGTGACATCCCTACAAGGTTCAGACCAACACAAGTAACTAATATACCGCGGTTCTGTTTGGATGCAATGCTAAACCATCATAGTGTCTGCTTAACAATCCTGTGTGGTTGACCTGTTTAGCTGATTGTTGGTAAGAAAATCTATCTGTGCTGTGCTGTCATGTTTTTTTTTTTTATTATATTCGTGGCGATCGTGGCTCAAGAGTTGGGAGTTCACCTTGTAATCGGAAGGTTGCCGGTTTGAGCCCCGGCTCGGACAGTCTCGGTCGTTGTGTCCTTGGGCAAGACACTTCACCTACCGCCTACTGGTGTTGGCCATGGCCGATGGCGCGATATGGCAGCCTCGCTTCTGTCAGTCTGCCCCAGGGCAGCTGTGGCTACAACTGTAGCTTGCCTCCACCAGTGTGTGAATGTGTGTGTGAATGGGTGGATGACTGGGTATGTAAAGCGCTTTGGGGTCCCTAGGGGGGACTAGTAAAAGCACTATACAAATACAGGCCATTTACCATTACCATTTATATTTAATCAAGAATTGAGATTTAATTGTCAAACAGCACTTGCAGATAATTACGGATCTTATGGATTGCCTTGGGAATGTTGATAAAACAGAAAAAAATATATTGATGTGATTGAAACAAGATTGTGAGATTTAAAAAAAAGCTGAAAGGTCTCAAGTAAACTCAAAACCCCTCCTTTCCTAAGTAGAATATGGGTTCTGTCTAAGTGGAGTTTGCATGTTCTCTCTGTGCATGTGAATGGTTCCTGTGGTTACTCCAGCTTCCTCCCAAAGCCCAGTGACATGTACATTAGATTTACTGGTGATTCTTTCTTATATTAAATATATATCTTTATTAGATGTCGTAGATGTGGCAGTAGCAGACTTTGGACAAACTTTTTGTTTCAGACCTCCAGCTTTTCTGTGCATTTTGGATCAACCACTGCTAGCAAAAAGAAAACCATCTGGAGCTTCCCACTATTTGCTGACTTGATGTAAGCCTACATATTCACTGCCAAACAGCCTTTGCATTGCCAACCTACACACTAATGTATTTTGACAGAATCCTGAAAAAGTAGCTGCATCACCTCTTTACACACTGGTTTGGGTCAAAACAATTTACCATACTTATTTGTCAAATGGTAGAGCCCGAGCATTAATCCTTACAGTTTTTGCAAAGTTATAAAAAATAATTCAATTTGCATTTTTATGTATCAGGTACTACATGTTTGACTGTTTTTGCACCTCGTTGGGGCCGAAATATAGTCCTGTGCATATCTGTGAGTATGACGGCTCACAGCTTGCATGAATCAGTCGTAGGAAGTGCGTTTCTGTTCCCACATATGGGCGTTCAGATGACAGTGCAGAAGGCATCGTGTCCTCATTGCGGCTGAGACAGATGTAGGGTGTTGTTCTGTCACACTCCTGTAGGCAGCGGACAGGCAGCTATGACTGTCAGCTGTCAGACCCTACAACATATACCTGTCAGCCAGGGGCAGAAAGCTGTAGGAGAGGTTAACTAAGAATAAAACATTTGGAGAGGGACAGTAGTGTGTGACTGGGGGCTCCTGGTAGTTTGTGTTGTGCAATGTAATTGGGTCACAGGGCAAACATCAAGGCAGAGAAGAAAAAAAACAGTAGAGGTGGTGACTAAAATACAGAGAAAACAGACTGACAAGCAGAGCCCTGTAAGGGCACCTCAGCTGTGATCAAAGCTTGAAGCAAAGGAAGTGTGAGATATTCACAAAACCTGTCAATACGATGCTCCTTCTCCTCATCACTCAAAAGTGGATATTATGACAATGACATTGCTGCATGCTCATTTATCCAGACGTGTATGAGTACATATGTCTGTATCTCTGCGCAAGTGCATGTACTTCAAAGTAAAGGGGAAATGGTGGTTAAAATTATTTGCACAGTTTCTGCCAATTATAGCCATTATTAACACATAAACAAATATCAACAAGGATTATAATGGATTTTTAAGGTCAGACAAATAATTAACACACTGTTTTATTGTGGCAAATTGTTTAAAAAATGTCAATAGCAATGTTTTTTTGTACAGAAAACTTAAATATTATTTTTCTCTGCCAAAGGATTCAGCTATAGTTGTGACGTTTTATCAGTTAAGTCAGAATGTATGCAAATTTGTTAGAAAATCACCCAAAATCTTGCTTTATTTATCACTTTTTACTTTGTAAATATTTATTCTGATGTGTTTATGCTTTTACTTTGTAGTTTTAAGTCTGTGACTGACAAGTTGCTATGGTATCACCATGCAGTTTCCCCTCAAATATTGCGCAGGGTTCTTGAAAACAGCCATAGCCACAGAGGAATCCACAAAGGTGACGTCAGTGGCTACGTCCATCTTTTATAATCAGCAGCCTATGATTACAATGGGTTTTGGGAACGATGGTTGAAACTAAGAAAAATAAGACCCAGACTGCTATAGATATATTTATCCTCCCACTCAGGGCATGCAGACATGTAAGCTTGTTATCTGTGCCTCGGTGGTCTGAGTGTGAGAATGGCATTAGGATTACACAGGCTCCAGTAATGGAGCAGAACTTCACAAACAGCACTAGGAGATGTGTGATGCAGGGACAAAAAAGCCAATGCAAAGTGCTAAAGAGCTGTGCTTCACAAATCTTTGATTTCACCCCTCTGCTCTCTGCTTCTGAGCAAGGCACAATAATTGGTATTGCAGGGAAAGCTTACAATTCAGCCACAAGCAGACAAGGATACCGGATGCAGAGAGGTAGAGGTTGGAGTAGTAGGTGGAGGGACGGGGGAGAAAGACAGAGAGTGTGCAGGTAGAGTTGTAAAGACTGTGGAAAAAAATGACAATCCCTATAATATTCCTGTTTTTTTGCTTAGAACAAATCGAAAAAGACTTGATGGGGGTGGCTTGGATCATGCATTGTGTTTGGCTGTTGTGCTGCATAGAACATTGTTTATTATCTATTGGGAGTTCACCGCGGCCAATAATAAAGCACTGACAAACGAGCAGTCTCCCTGTCGGGCGTGAGCCAACGTGATGTATATTTTAGTGTCAAAAGCTACTCAAAATGAAGATGAGAGCCAATATGCTCTATGTCTGCCCAGAAAACATTTACACATTTGGATGCATTATCACAGTTTCTGAGAAACACTAATGTAGATGAATGGCTCTTTGTGGATAAAGGGAGCCGGATGAACAGGAAATGAATAGCTCCCTGAATTTATAGCTGAAAGCACAATTAAGCAGATTTTTGGAAGCAGTAAAAAGGTCTAAATTTCAAGGATTTAAATGTTCAGCTATTTAAAAATTATGGGCGGTATAATAACACAATTTTATTTCTCCTTCAGTTTCTGTCTTCAACAGATGAAAAAAAAACAAGCAGAAGAGTGAAGACCTGAATATCGAACATTACCCGGTAACTACATTTTGAATGTAATATATGCTTCTCCATAGCCTTGAAAGTTTTGCAATTTCACAACATGGACAATGTAAGAATAATTTAGTCCGGATGTTGTTTATAATGGCTCTTTCTTTCATGTAGCAGCCAACAGCAGGATAACCATGTACTTACCATTAGAAATACTTTTTTTGTGGTGGCAAAGGTGTCGCCAAGGTACAGTGTGCAAGAGACAAAGACTAATGACACCCACTGCCTCGCTCTGAATTCACCAACTGTTACCTGATTTTTGGGACTCTGTATTTGGGGGGCCGGAAGGGTAAACACTAGCTAATGTCCGACATGACTGGTTTGAACATTTGTGTTCTTGCAAACAGCTCTGCTGGGTAATGTCAAGAAAAGCAGCAGTACTAAAACAGCTTTATTAGGCCTGTACTGCCTCTGCCAGAACCACGGGAAGCCGTGTTTGCACATGCACTACAACCCGAAACATTTTTAGATATCACCCTGCTGGGATGTATGTGAGAAAGCACATGTTCAGATTGGTCAGAAATGGCTTTAAACCAAATAGCTACCCCCATATAAAGTCAATTAAGCCCATAGTTAAATATAAAAACTTAGGTAACTGTCAGGGGAAATGCCAGGTTTACCACAGTGTAAAATGCCCTGTTGTGCACTGCATGCGAGAGAGTTCAACACTGGACAATGTCTGGGTGTGAAAATAGTTTATCTGAATTATGCATAGCCTTGTCATGCTGGGGAGGGAACTCGAGCTGCGCTGGTGGGAAATTAGGGCATCGTGTTTTTTGAGAGAGTGTTCATTCTCACCTGTGGAAGATCTTAGCTCTTTTGTCACTTGAAAAGTTCTCCAGCTGCAATGACTCCTGGGTGAGGAAGGCCACAGCCAGATGAAAGTAGTTGTTCCACAGCTGATCCAGACACAGACGAAAGACAGGAAGATTGCAGCAAAAGAATAGTTCAGAATATGTGGTTACAGTTGCTCCAAGACAATAACAGTAACAGACTGAATTAAATAAATAATACAATATATTACAAAGTTTAGACATTTTTAAGAAATAGCTCTAAGTTTTATCCGGTACTATGCTACGTGAGCATTGCAGTTTCATTACACTGCAATGTAATGATGAGATGGTTACACTTGTATCAGGTATCTGTCCAAGTGGATGAAGAGGGGGCTGATTTAGGCCAACATCCTCTAGAGAACACACTACATCAGACATGGACTGAAGCTAAAAGAAGTGCAGTGGTGGTTGGCTTTTTTTTTTTTACTGCCAGCCCATGCATGAGTATAAAACACAACTCTTCATGATGTTGATAATGTCTAAATTCTCTTTGCCCAACCCATGTACATTAAGCTATGGAGAAAACCCCACAGCTTTTTCCATAAACCATAAAGAGGGCTCCAAATGCTGGATGCAATTAACAGCAGAAAAAGACTGTTACAATGACCAAGCTTTAAAAGCAAAGCTCACAGGAGTTCAGTTGTTGACAGCATTAACATTTTTCCACATTTCAGACGTTTAAAAAGCAAGTAGAAAAAGCTGTTCAATTCCAGGGTGAGCAGGTTAAAATATTCAGAAATGCACATAAAATTGCCGGCCATTACAGGGTAATTGATGTTCCCTCTTCACAATTTTTTTTTATGTCTGCTGCCTTCAGTGATCTTTTTTCCAATTCAGAAAATCCAACAATGTGGCATCTGCAACAGCCCCAAGATAAAACTACAGGCTATAAGAAAAATGCCACAAAATTATTCCTAAAACTGTTGGGTAATAGTGCTTAAAATGTCAGCGCTGCCTTGTCTACAAAAAACATTATCTTGAGATGTGAAGTGCTGATATCAAGATATTTATTCAATGGTTCAGTTCCTACCTGTAGCTCGAAGTTGGTTTGATCCAAAAATTTCTTGTTCAGCACGGCTGCATACTGACTGATGGCCCGAAGGAACACTCTGCAAAGATAAGAAGATTATGCTGGCTGTTTACAAAAAAGTTTTTTAAGACTATAAAAGAAATGTAAGTAGCTTTTTACTGACATTCAGCTTTCTAAAATTATTTCATATAACTGCACCACCGAAAAAACATCCATCTGATATTATCGGCAATGCTTAACAACAAAAACATCTGAGAGGAAAAAAGATGCCTATCATAGTTGATGTCATAGTTGATACACATCCTTGGCCAGCCTTAGTGGCAGACATATCACTGAGGGACATGAAAATGATTTCAAACTTGTATGTTACTTGTATGTGACATGCATACTACAGTGGGATAATAAAACTGAAAAGTTAATGCCCACTTTACAATTCATATTTGTCAATTATTTCTTCATCTGAGTTTTTGCTTCAGACATGCTTACATGCATTTCATCCAATGTCCAAGAAACACAGGTAATATATTAGAACTGTGCCAATAAATAGAATAACAAAACAACTTTTTCTTTTTTTTGTTAGGGTAAAAAAAACCCGCACAATTATGGCTAGAAAATCACAATGATTTTGGATATGAACCCTGTTGTTTTAGGTCAAGCTTGGAACATCGCACAACCATCAATGAATAAAAAAGCAAAAAGCCCTGCATGCTGCACTGATCCTGAAACTCAGCATGAATTTAACATTGTTCACTGCAGAGTTACCCAATATGAACTCATTTGTTTTAAAGTTGTGACCACACAAAGAAAGAAACAGTACCAGTATGCACTATCACGAAGACTGGATGTTTGCTCTTGTGAACAAATGTGTGCTTATACCAGAATAGCCGAGCAGGTTGAATCTCTCTCTCTGACAGACTGAGGTACAGTAGGCTAGAGGCACCCGTGAAAAAACATTTGATGAGTAGATCTTAATGAGAACACTGTCTGATGGGTTAATCCACTGTGATGCTGCAGAATTAAATGTTAATAACTTAAGTGGCATGAAGCTTTTAGAGGGGAATTATGATTGCTACTCGCAGAGTCAGAGGTCCATCCGCTATTTAACTTAATTTCCTGGTAGAACCTGCTGCACAACAATGTGTGTACCATCTCTAAGATTTAGCAAGCAAGAAAAAAAAAAAAAGAGTCTAACACGGCAAATTCAGTAATCTGGCCTATTTTATTTAGGGTTTTCCAAGCTTAGTCCCTGCTTCAGTTATTGCGAGCATTCCTTTACACAATTACTAATCAATAAGCGAACAGCAACAGCTGATTGCCTGCAATAGTGGATGAAGATATATCAGATTGGAATAAAAATGGCAAGGTGAAACAAGGACGATTGTTATGCCACTTGAGTGGATTGCATCAGGGTTTCATGAGCAGACAATAAAGCAGCATTAAGATATAACGCTCGTGTAACTGACACTGGCAGGTAAGCAGACATCTGCTCCACAGGCAGCCCCGAGAGAGCCTTCTGCTTTTGTCATTGCCCAAGCTAAATCCTTACTGGAACTGGGTCTCATTGCAGGAATTAGCCAATCCACATCCATTAGCTGCTTCTGACTTTAAAATTCAGTTCTGTGACAGTAAGAATCTTTGGGCTGGAAGGTCGAAATTTTATTGCTGTACAGACCGGGCCGGGGTTTCCCACTGCCCCGAACAGCTGACCTTGAACAGGAATAACCATCACTGTTAAAACAGCAATGTTCTACGACCCGGGGTATTTTAAAGTTATACAATATTCATGTTCCACATTTATCTCCATTGGTGACTAAATGCTATCTGGGGCTGATGTGTGATACACATTATGAGTGACCTTAATCATTAGCTGGAAAGGTTAACTGTCATTGAACACCTTTGGATATGCCATTAGAAGTCCATTTCTTTGGCTCTCTGCCCTCTCAGAACACCCCCGCCATCTCCTAAGCACCGAGACAGCCTATTACCACCCTGTCTGCACGAGCACATGCACCCTCTCTGCACACCTCACTCAATTTTCTGCAGCTGTGAACATGCCAATATAGTTGATACGCTTAACACTGGACCAACGCTAAAATGGCTTTTCTTCCATTGCATGTGTGGGCAAAGAAAACACTTACTGCTTAATGCTTTTGGCTAATTTATGACATTATTTTGTAGCTTACTGGGGAGCCCCCATTTAAGCTATTAATTTAAGTGAAGAATATTACTGTATAAACAAAAACAAAAAACAAGTGCTTATTAAACATTTATGGATTGCCCCGTTAAAATAACACAACTTAAATGGTTGATTTAAAGTGTTTTCCCTTTTTCCATATATATTTCTTAGAGGCTTGCAGCAATAACGATGCAACTCAAAGTTGCATGGGCTATAGTAACACATTTTCCAATTAAACTCAAGAAAAAGCCAGATTGGAGTGTTTAAATGGATGCCTACAGGCACACCTACAGCCCTACATGACCTATATTTGCATTACAGCCAACTACATATTAGTGGGACAACAAGACATGGTAATTACAAATTTACTAATCACAGGTTTAAGGCTGTGGTTTGCGTTTAACTTTGATGAAGGTGAGTTTATAATAGGTACAGGGCATGAAATATTATAAACACCATATCTGCCACTTTGCAAACATGAGTGATGTAGCAAGCAGTTCTAAATGCTGGGTCAAACGACAAATAAAATAGCAATATCAAGGATCTTCATAGTTTTCAGCAAAATATGGCTCGGCAGGCAAAAACGCAGCTGTACCCAACCACTCCTTTTTGATCTCCCTTTCTGATCAAAGCTCACCTTCATGTTTCCACTACAACTGCATGATGATCCAGGGCATATAAAATTTCTTGGGCTTGATACATGATTAAATCGTATGCTAACATGAATTGCTTCCCACAAACAAGTTCGCACAATATTGTAGACTCCACTATCTAAAAACCTATTTGAAGCCACCAGTCTGCCTTTGCACAGACATATAATTGGCTTTAACGAACAGACAGGACAGTTCCTCTGTGAGCACATCCTGCCATTAATTAAAGTGAAAAACCTAATGAGGTGGATGAAAATAGAATATACTCTCCCTCACAGTGGGTTCCGACTAAGACACTCCTGACTAAGACCATTTCAAAGAAGATTAAAGGAATTTAGGCCTATTTTCTTTAGTATTAAGTGTGTGTGTGTCTGTGTGTGTATTTTATATATATAGTGACATTAAAGATATGAAATATCTTACTATAATAAGATAATGGTCCTTAAAAGGAAATGTGATAGAGTAATAAAATCTCATCTCTGACTGCATTTCGGTTAGTCAGTGAAGAATTATTATTCATAAAAATGTGTAATTACTGTACAGTCTATAATTAATTGCCATATTGATTTCAGGGAATATCCTTTGTACCGACACAGCAATCTGAGTGTGAATCATGAGTGTCTGCATAGTACCATTAAGTGTAAATTATACCATCTGTTGGTCTGGTGTGCCACAGCGTTATTTTTTCTAAAAAAGAAAAAAAGCCAAATTCTTGTAGAAGAGCTTTGGCTGATTTAAAAAAACAGCAATGGTCAGTCATTAAGCAACAGAGAGAAAATAAAATGAAGACAGACAGTGACAAACCAGTCCTTTATAACTTCATTACAAATACAATACAAACAATGGTGATTTGCATATACACTGCTACTAATCAGTGTTTACTTGGCTAAGAACTTATACTTTTCTTGGAATACTGCTACAACTTTGTAATTCCTATAAAACAGCTGGTCCTTTTGCTTTCCCCCCCCATTTTTTTCATGTTAGGTTCAGTAGGGAAAATCAGGGTACCTCTAATCATCTGCAAAAAAACCAAACAAACAAACAAAAAAAAAAACACGAGACCTCCTTAACTTCTGCTTAGGAAGACAAAAACATCACTAACTTTTTAATTAGGCAGCGCAAGGGCAACACAGCACCTCCTACACAGTCATTTTGATACAGTATACATACCGTATCATTATGATAAATATGCTCCATCAAACTGTCAGTGTCAGAAAAATACCCCTATTACTGCTGAATGATGGATGTGCTGTACATTTACGTTTCAGCAAAACAGAGGATTTGCTTTTTATGCCATTGTTGCCTTTAAAAAAATAACAATCAGGTGAGTTCCTGCAGCTGTGGTACAATGACTCAAGCTCTGTCAGATGATCTGCAGCACAGACACCTAGCTTAAGTGCTAATGAGAATTTATCAGCAGATCATGCTTGGTAATTGAGTTCAGAGAGCATCGCCGATAATGATCATGAGCTATTTGCATAGGTTTGCTGAATAGACGGCATATCTGCCTGTGCTCTGAGATAATGCAAGGTCAAAAACCTTCATTATCTGTCCAATTAATTAAATTAGATTACCTTTATTTCACATACCTGATCTAATATTAGATCTATTTAACCGTCATTATATTTTAACCCAATTTTCTCTTCTGTGTGACAACTTCTCCTGTAATGCAAAGTGCAGCTGACTCTGGTTAAAATTTATGTCCTTTCCAATAGGCTGTAAGAAACCCAACAGCTCACCCTAGGGAAGCTTTAATGACTCAGAAATATCACTGGGGTGAGTCAAAGTACCGCTATCATGTATTAGACCTTACATTCAGAATAAGGGAAAAACTCTAAACTTAGCCACTCCATTTGAATGTTTAAACCACTTCTCTAAGAAACTCTTGAAACTACAAGGATAATGGTGTCAACATAACAAAAAATCAATGCTGAAGTAGTGACTTGTAATTGCCTGAAAATGTTTTAAAATTTGTCATAATTTCAAGTTCTAACAATCAACAGCTAATCAAATGAGAATTAGAAATATTACAGAACTAATTAAAAGTCTTGACCCAGCCCTCATTTCTTTATATTTTTAAAGCCATTCTTTATTCGGATTTTTAAAGTGGCCTAAATACAAGGATTTTTTAAAATTTATTTATTTTTGTGAATCCACTTGACATTGACCTATGAATCATTTAAGCATAAAAAGGCAGAGTCAAAAGATGAACCACCTGCTGTATCTTTAGACATTTCTTTCTTCAGGAGTGGAAAAGGATTTTTTTGTTGTTGTTGTTGTTTACTTATTAAGCCTTAAAAATTGTGAGGAAACTGGACAAGTGAAAGGCAAAAGAAGAAGTGGCAGGCCTAAAATACTACCTACATTAGTCAAAGAGTATCTGAAAGTCATGTCCTTAAAAAAACAGGAGGAACTGACACAGGACCTGAGAGATGCCATCATTGAAGTCTGGGGAACTATTCCTAAAGACTTCCTTTAAAGAAATTAGAAAGCACAGTGTCTGTGAGCTGAACTGAAATCATCCTCTGACCTCCAGAAAAAAATAAAAGCCTCCTTATAACTTTATTTTATTTGTTTATTTATGAATGAAAAGCACTGTGCTTTGAATTGACAGCACAATTACATGGCTATTCATACATGCACCGAATATCTCACAAGGACTGTATTAAGAAACTGGTGCACTAAGCACAGAGTACAGACTAAGTAAATGTTTGATCTGATGGAGGGAGATATTTGTGTTCTCACATACAGCGCTGCCAGGTTACTGTCGAGAAAAGTTCAGGGGTGCAGTTTATGTGTGAAAGCAGCTTTAGTTTAGTGTGATAAACTGAAATATGGCCCTCATGGTGCTATTAGATAAAAAACTCAGTGTTTAAAGATCTGTCTGGATGAACTCGCAGGCCAGTGAGGGCCTGTCTGTTATGCAAATAATGTGATAAAAAGCTGCAGTCCCTTTGACTCTGCAGCACCAGGCAGTATGATGTTAGTGTTGTAGCAATCAACCATGCAGCAGCCTATAAACACAGAGACCTGAGATGTAACAGCGACAGCACGCGCTGCCTTTGATCCGGGGGAAAATTTTGCGAGGAGGTGAACAGATTACTAATGAGGTAATACAAGCAGGATTCAACAGAACTCCAGACACTGGCGAGCACAGAAACTTTGTGAACTGGGGTCAGGCAGTGTTAGCAAAGTTCATGTTGAGCAATGATGAGATAATGAGGCACAGTTAAATTTCTCAAATGAGTCATGAAACAATTATAACGGATTTTAAAAAGCAAACTTTTTCAACATTTTCAGTTATTTTACGATTTAAAAATTGATGATATGCTTGTATAGATAAAGAAAAATTTGAAGAAACATTAAATGCTTCTCAGGCCACAATGTTTCACTCAGTATAAAATACTGACTGATCTGAAATATATGTTCCATAAGCGTATGAATCAGTGTTTTAAAGATGACATAGGGCCTGGGCATCTTAGCAGATGGGCATTCATGCTATGGGTACACTTTTAATTGATGCTGAGTGCAGTGTGCATCAGTGCTCGTTTGAATGCCAAAATAAATACACATCATTAAATCAGGCTATTAAGTTTGACATATTGTTGATCTAAAGACAGAAGTAATTGTGCGAAAGGAGCAGTCGTCGGGTGTACTACAAACATGTCAGTTATGTTCTGAGAGGAAAGACATAGATGAGTTGCAACATATTCACGTCTCCATCTGCCATAGAGTACTAAGCAATACTTACATTATACACAACAGAGAAAAAGTAATTTTTCTTGTCTGACAATAAAAGTAAATAATAAGTCAAAGTCATCAACAAACCTGATGTGAAAAAGCAATGCGCTGTACAAACTTTAAAGTATTTACTTTCTATTCGAAGCCCATGTGCACTCTAAATAGGATGGGAATACCTTTTGATCAATATAGCAGAACTATTATTATTTTCAAATATAATAACTAGTGCTGTCAGTGTTAATCTCATTAAAATGACGTTAACGCCATAACCGCATTAACGTGGCAAATCTCCGCTAGCGCGTTATCGCGGATCGCCCCGTGCATGGGGCTGCACAGCGCTAACGCATTAACGAGCTAACTGCGCTAATGCGTTAACGAGCTAAACAAGCTAACCGCGCTAACCACACTAATGCGTTGACGCCGTGTAGCCCCACGCACGGGGCAATCCGCGATAACTTGCTAACGGAGATTTGCCGTGTTAATGCGGTTATGGCGTTAACGTTATTTTAACAAGATTAACACTGACAGCACTAATAATAACTAAAATAATAATTGTAATTTCTAATGGAGTATTTTCACATTGTAGTTTTTGTACTTTTCCTTCCTAAGTAGAAGTACTTAGGGCTCCAGTATAGTAGCTGATGGACTGTTTTCCTACACAAAAAGATGCCCTGCTAGTTTTTGATAATGACTTAGATAAAATCAGGTTGAGAGAAATGACAGTGGGTGTTATCTCTCTTTAGGGGGCACTATTTAAAGGCTAACTGGCCTAATGTGTGCTTTCACTCAGGTATACTGCAATCCATGGGCAAAAACTGGCCTGGGCAAAGGCTGATCATTGAGCAGATACACACAAAGTGCCAGACATCAACACAAACTTCAACTAGTGTACTCTGACTGGTGTGTGAGAGTGGTGTGCCTGACATGTAAATAATAAATCCTTGACTGTATATCAAGATGTAAGATCACCTTACAGCTTTTAACCAGCACTTGAGTGTAGGTACGCATAGAGCAGTACAACATTATGCAGTACATCAGGCAACGCTATATCATGAAACCATACGTAATGACATCGCAACAGATTCTTTGTAGATGTCATTAATTCTAAACTGCAAATAAGGAAGCAGACAAAAACCAAACATCGGAGAGTGACTGCGTAACTTCCACAGATTTAACAAAGCGGCATGGTTTGAAAGCTATGGAAAGGTCAGACCTTTCCTTTTAGCTGACAACACTAATGCTGTGAAAAAGAGTGTGGACAGGGTGTTTGGAAGGTCTGGTATAAAACATCTATGCAACGACATACACAGGAGTATTTATTCACCAACTTCTTTTACTTTGTAATAAATCTCCTTTGAAATTGCTTCATACTATTAACTAAAATGACCGAAACAGTGGAGATTATAAAGAGATAACTGTGCTCAAGACCACTTAAACATTTTCAAGAAAGTCTGGCTCCGTGAAAGCAAAATGTAAAAAGAAACAAGGGATGGCTCAAGACTTTTGCACAGTATAGTCAATTGGAAAAATAAAGACAGTGACAGGTGTGAGCTTTGTCTTTAAAGACGGAAACAGCATCCTTATTCCAAGGCTTACAAAAATTTCAACAACTACATGGGGACAAAGGCGACAACAACATCAGTTTCAGTCTTTTTAAAGCCCTTCATCCTTCTTCCCATAGACCTGCCCTCAAGGACTAGGATTAGTCTTTAGTCATTAGTCAACTCCAAGTGGCAACCATCCAGCTCCAGAAACCCGATCCTAATGAGTCTGTGTGATGGAGTAGGTTAGAGTTAAAGAGCTGCTTCTTTAACTTGTTGAGGCTTTCATCTTTTCATCTGCCTTGCAAGCCTCTCTAAAAACCCATTCATCTCAAAGTACTATTCTTAGTCACAATTAACACAACGCCACAAATCGTTGGTGTTATTTTGTGGAATTAACTTTTGAGAAGTCCATCTAGTGTTAATTCAAATCACAGCATTAAAAGACGATGGAAGTAGGCCTCTGAGCTATGAAGGGTATATCATATATTCAGTTGTGTGCTGCAAAAATACAGGATGACAGTTTGGTTTTATCTATATACAATGCCTTTTAAAAATGTAAATATATATATATTAATTTAGCCATGGCTCTGAAAAATATATCACCCAATTTGTTAAATATGTTTTTGTTGTTGCAGTAATTAGAGAGTTTAGAGTGTTTAGAGAGCTTTTTTGCGGTAATTACAGCTGATCAACAATTTTTACTCAGTCTGTTCTCAATCAAGGCTTCTGGTTGCTGCAACATTCGCAGCTGTTCAAGTGCTGTGTCTTACAGCTGAAAAAAACATTTCCAGTGCACATTGTTCTGGACGTGATTCTCATCTCATTAGTGGTGCTATCACAATGTGTGGAGAAGAAAGAGCTGTCTGCTGGTGCTGGTGAGCCACATGCTGAATGCGGCATGTGCAAACTGCTCAGGAACCAGACAATGAGGCAGCGGTATATATTGTATAAAAGTCTTGAGCCACCTAATTTCTTTCTATTTATAAAGAACTTAAAAGTTAATGTTTGGTATGACCACCTTTATTTTTCTGCTATAGATAGTTTTTTCAGACTTGCCACTTTTGCCATTGAGTTGTCCAGCTTCCTTTGGTTTTTTTAAGGACATACTGCACACCAACATCCAAAGACAAACTTGGAAAAAGACGTTCAGAAAGCCAGGAGATCTACTGCTTAATGACAGGAAAGTCAGGGTCCTTGGAAACAAAACAAAAAATGAGGGGTGGCTCAAGAGTTTTGCACACATTTTCAAGCACTTGACAAAACAGCAATAAAGTAATTATTTTAAAGGTCTACTGCCAAGATTTTAATATGAATGGCAAATTAAAGCACTTTATTCCTTATTTTATTCATGGCGAACCTATGGATAGATATCACCATAATCTTCAGTTGCCCTCAGGACTAAAAAGCTCAAATATCACTAGGTAATTGTTCTGAAGTTATGACACATTCACTGCATATTTTAATATCACCTTCACCATTAATCATTCCCAGAAGCAGCAGGAAGCCTTTTCAGACAAAAAGTTCTAATAGACCCACTGCATGCAACCTGCCAAAGCAGCAGACTGACAGAGTTAAAAATGAACTAGTGAATAAAGCTGAAGAGGAGGACTTTCGTTGTTGAGAGGTTGGTGGAGACCAAAAGACAGCTATAAGGAGATAAGATAAATGAGTTCTGCTGAACTGGAAAGTTGTTTCATGTCGACTGTCAAATTATTGTTGTGTTAACAAAACCAACCTGACAATGATACTTGGGTTTTTGAGCTAAAAAAAAGTTTTTCTGTGTGATCTTCTGGCTTAAAATGACTTCTCTTAGAAATTCCATTTAACCCCTACCCCTCCTGTCCTCTTGGAAGTTTTTTCTTAGAGTTGCCCACTAGTACTCATGTAAGTCATCAAATGAGCCACAGTGTGGAAAAAAAAGCATGGGTCATTACTGTCCACAAGGCCAAAGTGTGAAACCTCTGGAAAGCAGGTGGTTATGGTTTAGCTGTCAATGCAAGTCCACGGTCATTGAGGTCACATGAAGTTGTAAATGTTGGTGGAAACCACTAGAAAGGGATTAAAAGAGTGTTCGGAAGGCTTGGTGCTATAAGGGAACATAGATGGTCTCTTTTTGTTCATCCAAACAATGAATGGTCATTTTCTGCATTTTTCAAATGTGGATAGGTTTTAGATACTGTGGGGTAATGGGCTTATGGAACATGACCCAGCAGCCACTAGCCACTGTGAGCTGATGAAGAACTGTGAGCTACCAATTGTATCCCTATTGTTGGCAGACTCATGCCGTGTGCAGCATAATCCAGATCACAGTTGTTTGCAGAATGATTGAAAATGGCCAGTTATGAATGAATATGATAGTGGCATGTTTTGCTAAACTGTCTGACCTGCACTATTAAACTATAATTAACCCCAATAACACAAGTTTGAATCCACCAGGACTGAAATCTCCAAGTTTATTTGTTAAAAACACACAAATTAACTTCAGAACCAAAATCGAGATAAAGATATGAGCCTTCAAAGTTTATAGAGGATGTTATGAATTTAGTCTGTCTTTAATCCTGTACTCAGAAAAAGAAAACAAAAAAAGGAAGGGCACGTGAGGTATACCAGATACTCCCTTTTCTGTTAGATTGTTAATGTAAAACATTTACGGCTCTCTCATGTCACCTTGGGTTCTCGTTGTGAGGAGCAGGAAAAAAACATTGATCAAACACATTCTGGAGGATGGCGACAAATAAAAGAGTTTTTCTAATTTGCAGCAAAGCAAACACCTGCAGTATTCAAACAGACTCAAGTATAAAGACTGTGAGATCAACCAGACATTGACAAGCTTATTTTTCATTGAGCTGAACAACAATTTAACTCCAGCGAGTGGCTGAATGCACAAACTAGTATTCAGAATTAATCTCTTTCCAGCTATTTGCTAACAGGCAAAAGCTTGTTGGGTAAGATTCTGCTGAGGCAGGAGAGTGAGTGCGAATCAAAAATTAAACGCGTGCTACAAAGTGTGATCTTAGATTAAATTGCTCAGTGAAGCTCCTCACACCCCCAAAGCTGCTCCGAAAAGTAAAGGATCACAATGGGTATGGAGCAGGGGTGGGCAATTCCAGGCCCCGAGGGCCGGTGTCCCTGCAGGTTTTAGATCTCACCCTGGGTCAACACACCTGAATCACATGATTAGTTCGTTACCAGGCCTCTGGAGAACATCAGGACATGTTGAGGAGATAATTTAGCCATTTAAATCAGCTGTGTTGGTTCAAGGACACATGTAAAACCTGCAGGGACACCGGCCCTCGGTGCCCACCCCTGGTATGGAGTGTTTGAATAAGCTTGTGAGACCAACACACGATGGCGTCGACTGCTGGTGTCTTTTGTGTGTGGCTCAGTAGGGTCAGCACCGAGTTACTCCCTGGTATTTTTGCTCAGGTTAAAGCAGAACAGATGTGATTTTCACATCTGCAGGATACCGGGGAACACGCTCATGAAGCTATGCCAAAGACTTCAGCAATGTGACTCAGGTGGCAGACAATGTCTGTTCTGAATTCCAAAAGGAATCTGGCTTGCAGCAATCCTACGGACTAATGAAAGCACAAGAATCTAAATTGAAAAGCAATGCAATCTCTAGTCAAATGTCCTCGCTGGCAATGATGTTGGAATGGTTTTAAAAAAGATTGGGCAGGGGGTGAAAACTGCTCACAGTAAACTAGAGGTTGCTGCTATGAGCTCTGCACCTGCCATAAATGGCCACTTTCAAGGTGCCCAAAAGGATTAAGCTCGAGGCCTTGCTATACAAATCATTTTGTTTGAGATGCATGTTACCTTAAATGCTTTTAAAAACTGGTATTTTTGATGGCATTGCGGAAGAAAGTACAAAACACAATTTTTAAAACAGTTGGGATGCTGTGTAAAATGTTAATGTATGTTAATATAAACAGAATGCAATGATCTGCAAATCACATAAGATAGAAAACATGTTGAATGTTTAAAGTGAGGCATTTTACTATTTCATGAAAAATATGAGCTCATTTGGAGTTTTTTGACACCAAAAACATTGGGATGGGGGCACCAAAAGGCTGGAAAAGTAAAAGAAACAGATGGAGGAAGATTTTTCAGCTAATTAGGTTAATTGGCAAGAGGTCAGTGAGATGCCTGGGTATAAAAAGCAGATCTTGGAGAAGCAGAGTTTAACAGAAGTGAAGATGGGCAGAGGTTCACCAATCTGCAAAAAAACTACATCTACGAATTTTGCAACAATTTTAGTTTCATGTTTAATGATGTACTATTGACATGAAGTATCTCATCGTCTACAAATGAAACTAATAATGTCATCAAAATGATTCCAGGAAATCTGGAAAAATCTCTGTACACAAGGGACAAGACTGAAAATCAGTATTGGATTACCTTGATCTTTGGTCCCTCAGATTACATAAAATGACAGAGGTGGGTTGCTAAGTACTACAGACCTCCAAAACTTCCTCTACCACTGACATCAGCACAAAAGCAGAGGAAAGCTACATGTACTGTGTAGGTGGCCTGTTTTGCGCATGTGGTGTATAAGATTTTAAAGGTTTTCTGAAGCTAGAACAGGTAGCTAGTTAGCAGATGAATTACAAACCATTATCCTGTTGGAAAAAAAGGGAGTCCAAAACCACTTTAAGCACCAGGCTCTAAACATGCTGATTTTTGCTGTGAGGATTTCACCAAGAGGCTCTACAGGGATCAGCTTACTTTTCAAGCCAGCATCAAGAAGCCATCCGAGGAGAACGGCAGATTTTGGCACATCTGTATTGGCTATCGTCTCTCTAACTACGCCTTTTGTTTCTTTTCTTTTTGTTTCCCCTGTCAGTTGGGACTCAGACAGTATTATAATGCTAAAATTAGCAGAGTAATCTTTTATATAGGTTATTTTCTCACTGTCCATGGGAAATTTGAATGTAGAATTTAACCAGCAATCATGATAATACATGAATGATGGTGGAGAAGAGGGAATTTTCTTTCCTTGTCGTCAAAAAAAAGAAAAAAGATTCAAGCGTTTCATCTGGCAGCTGTTTTGGTATCACTGTATAATAGAGCTCAGCAACTCATTCTGATATGTCTTGTTTTTGAAAGTGAATATTTTATATAAATTAAAAAAGAAAAACCTAACAGTTGGCTATGCTGACTTTCAATTTCCTTGTTTAAAAAAAATCACTAAGAAATCCCCCAAAATATACAAAGAATTCTAAACTTTACTGACAACTACACAAAAACCTCACTACTGACTAAACTGCAAAGCACAATTTAACTTTGCTTTAAAAATTTAAAATTGCATTTAAAAAAGGTTTGCATCAATAAACCAGAAGGCAGCTGCAGAACAGCACAAAAAAGTAGAGAGATTCTGAGACTAAGTTTGGAGATTAGCAGCGTATACCAGAGCATCTATAATTCATGTGATTGTTTGCGGCTGCGCTGACTGCTCATCTGATTGCTACACTGCTGAGGCCTTGTGCCGATATTTGCATGAAGAGAAAAACATTTGAAAATATTCATACCCGCTTCCGACTGCTGTTCCTTAGCAACCGTAGTGAAGTGAGTTGAAAGCAGTATAGTTTATGGTTTGTGTTCGCGCATGCATTTCCAGCAGTGTCGTACTTACTTATTTTGCATCATGTTCATTATGATCCAGTCAGAGGGGTAGACATTTTTTCCAATGAGATCTTTGAACATGATAAATGTTTCCATTAGGAAATCCTGTAAAAGAGAGAAAGTTTTCAAAATGAGAACTGCTATTCTTCCCACTTCCAAGATAAGAGTAATCTGAAATGAACGGTTTGTCGTTCGTGGCTTTCAGGCAGAAACAGGTTTTAGATTAGTTTTAAAGGTCAAGGTGACTCGCGTATTTCTCTTTTGCAGGTAGCACACAAAACTAATAATCCAGCATTTTGTTAATATTACACAACTAATATTCATCAGATATCTGGGTAACACCTACAATGATCATTACCATTTAAAACATAGCATTAGTCATATCTACACTGTCTGCACTCCTTAACTTTACATGTTTTAAGGGTTACAAAGTCATAATTAAAAGGCATCACGCAATAGATCGTCTCTTGTCTTCTTTCCCCCTTGTAAAAGTTCAGTATGCACTCACCACTAAGATTATTGGGTTCACCTAATATAAGCCAATCAACATGGGAGAAACTCAATGCATTTAGGCATGTAGACAGGATCAAGTACTTCACAAACTGCTCATCTTCTTCCCCACACATCCATCTCTAGGGTTTACATAACTTCATTTGTTGCTTATTGTATGTACTGCCTGTTAATATCAATTTAAAAGCAATTCCTACTACTGCTTTATATTTATGAGTTTCTTTGTTTTTTTTTTAAATTATTGTTTGGATGATTTCAAGACAGTTTAACATCACCAGGGTTGCAGCAAAAAGAACATGGGCTGAAATAGTCGTACAAGCCTTAAAAATACATCAAATAACACATTGATGTAATGGAATACACGGCTGTAATTACGTTTAATTTCACTGTGCCTTATTGGTGGGCCGGTGATATTAATAACTTGCACCATCAGCAAATTCTTTCTTTTTTTTTCAGGTTACAGCTTTCTTCTCTGGAAGGAATAACCAGCACTACACACCTATTGCCATCTGGTGCCAATGTCCCTTTTTTTGTGTGTCTTACCAAATTAATTGTGATTACAATTGTTATGTTCAGTGAGGCCAGACAACAAAAAGATATCCTCATCTGGGCTACAGCCAGCATCAGGATCTATAAGTGACCCACAGCTGAACCATCTTCAGGTACAATAAACCTGCAGAAAGATTCACCTTCATCACAGTGATTCCTTACCCCGCTATGGGAACTGGATAAGGAGTCCCAAACTGGATTTTCTTCTAAAATCCACTGAAAATATTACATTTAAGCCTCAATAAAAAACAAAACAAAAACATGCATTTAAAATAAATAGTGCTTTTAAGAGAGAACGGGATGTCAGTGCATGCCAGCTCAGTCACACGAGTACAAAAAAAAAAAATGTGATTTTTTTTCAAATTACAAGCAATGCCAACGTATCTGTCAGTGTGCGTTTTATAAAGCTTCGCCTGACTCAGATTTGTGTTCTTGCGCTGAAAAAGTCTCCAAAGAGCAAAAGCAAACAGAGTGGAGTAACTGAATGCTAATCTGGCAGGAGATAGGAGAGAAAGGCTGCTTTGAGGGCAGAATTATTCTGAGCTGAAACCCATAACCTCTGCGAGATTTATCCCTCCTCCACAACTTGTTGGTTGCAACAAGTGATCATTTTCCCTCAGGAGCTACTATCACCAAGAGGAAGCGCAATACATGTATCAGCCCAAGTGCAAGGACTAAGAAAAATTCAATTTCATACTTTATTGTAAAAGAAATTGTATTTTTTTCCTCTATAAAAGCTCTAATCTGACTTTTGATTTCTAGATAAGACAGAGCAAAATCATTCTGAAGCAACATGACAATGTGGCCTGAAGATCCAGCAGACACAGAAACACTGACAGAGTGCACTTACCACCACATCACTCCTTATCTTGCCAAAGGTGCTGATCAGATGAGCATAATGATAGTCGTCCATCTGCCTCAGTACGGCAGTCATGCTGGCCACGAAGCTTCCCTGGAGAAGAGAAAGTAGTGCATTCAATACACAATCAAGTTTAAATTGAAGGATCGGGACAGAAAGAGTCTGTCTTTGATTTTGATGGCCACTGACTAGCTGACTGGATTGGATCAGAGTACTGAAGCAGGCTTGGCCTCCCAGGTTTAAAAAGGTAGGCACCCTCACCTCATGGGTGATCTCATTAACCCGCTGCCCTCCACTCGTCAGCTCTTTGTCTCCACTGATTATAATGCCTATGAGGTCCCCAAAGTGCCGTCATTCATTTGCGGAGCATTATCCTGCCTCTGGTTAGTACAGTGTATATGTGCTGCAGAGAGGAGATAAGTGGAAGGCAATGTGTGCAAGACTAGGTGAAAAGAGGTTGCTGCTGCCAGTCAAGTGTCATTCCTTTGATGTGAATAGACAAAGCCAGATACACACTGAAAAAAACAAGTGGAAGACGACTGGAAAGGCATGGATGTGAACGGCTAGAGTTCGTACTGTTTACAGTTGACAGACTGCACAAGAAATTCACATGAAAAGATGGATTACTCAAGAGATTTGTACAAAGGATAAAGATAATCAGCTACCAAGAGACCAATACAAGAACAAAAGAAAACCAGTAAGACACTAATGGCAAAGAGAAGATGTTTGTTGTTATCTAACAAAAGATTTGGGGCTAATTAAAAAGAAATCTAAAGAAAAAGTTACATAATTTGCTTAAATACTTTTGAAGAATGAAAGCATACTGTAATGATTTATTGTTCCCACAGTTTTACCTCAACCAGCTAATCAAAAATGAAAAGAGAAGGTAATTAAAATTACTCTGAAAAGAATGCATGAAAGCACACCCAGCTTAATGAATATAAGGTCTGATAAGCATTAAGATACACAAGCAGGAAGAGTGACTCTTTATCTCTAAAGTCTGCAAAAATAAGTAAAAGGCTGGCTAAATGAGACGACTTATAGTGCACCCTTTTTGTGCATATTCTTTATTTAAAGGCAAAATCTTGTAAGAAACATATTTCAAGAACAATTCAAAATAAGGCCAAGAGTAAGATCTTCCAGTTTGACACTTATCTAACTGGCAGTAAAGTAAGCTGCACGAGACACACAAAGACCTTCTTAACCAGCACTGAAATTTGGTTACAATTCATGTCACCACGTTTCCATAATCTATCATCACCTGAACAAACTCCTGATTGGGATTTTAATTTGACTACCTCAGCGAAGCGAGGAATGGTTGAGCAGCTCTAAAGCAACTGATATAACATTGCTGCTTCATGGTAGTTAATCCTCACAAGGCTTTGCTCGAAAACTTCTCCTTGAGCTTTAATTAGGCCTGACCTACCAAAACACAAAACACAGCTGAGCAGAAGGGATGCTCGCACACACACACACTCCTGTTCTTACCTCACCTGACCTGTCTTACCAATTCAGATTTTTTTTCCTCTTTACTTGGATTTTATGGCTATTGTTTGCCTTAATATCCATATAATATATTGTACTGCATTTACATTTATCAGCATTAATTTTTTTATTCATGCATATAACAGCTAACAACATTAAGATAATAATGCAAAGGCACCAAAATAATCCTCAAATGCAAACGTCATGTTTACCTCGCCTTTCATTAACACTATGCGATGCTGTTGACGGTTTCACTTCTCCTCTCTGTAATGCTTCACAGAAACCATGTTATATTAAAATGGAAATATTTCTTGGAGACACAGAGGACCAGACTCCTTCATCTGTGAGGGCATGTAAGTTTCAGTTAGTCTCAGTTCTTCAGTACTGAAGAGCACATTCAGACTAAGACTGATTAGAAAGTACGAAAGAGACAAGTGTACATACAAAGTCTACAAAGTGTATGAAGTGTCTAAGAAGTGGTTCTCTTGCACGTCTCTATCTTTATATGCTACTAACTGAGGGAAAAAATGTTGCTGTTGCTCAATCATATTCGGGAATAGATACATGGATGGATATTCCCACATACTGAGTTATAGATGATACTGGCCTTTTTACCTCCAGAAAGGAAGTTGTGGTTTTGTTCATTTGTGTCTGTTATATTTGTAATCACACTATATGTGATGCATTATATGCATCTGTAATGCACTACTGTTTGAAAATTCAGTGACCAAATTACAAAGGTTAAGATACATGGGACAAAATTAAAAGGACAGTCTGCAAAACAAAAACACACTACCTAATGCTTACGTAAGTACTTCATATGTATTGCAGTTGGTACTCCTCGTTTTTGTTGGAGACCTGCTGTCAGCTGCAGCACCACCTTAAACAGAACCTGGAGCAAGGTGAAAGGCTGGTTCATGTGTTACTACACAATGCTCACTGAAGCTGCAGAACAAAATAAGGGTAGTGTTGCCAGCTGCAGTGTAAAAAGGTTAGACTTTATTAAATTGAAGTGAATTTTTTCATTGAGTATATAAAGATTGTGTAACTACTCCATATAAATATATGAAAGGGAACAGAATATGGGAAAACATGCAATATAAAACATAAATATATGTATATGTAGCGCAAATAATTATTAAAGTAGCTGGGCTGCTGTTGTAGTGCAAAGGTTGCATGAGCTATCTATACCTATGGGAGACCACCCAATCATTTATTGATGAAGTCCTTTGCAAATAAAATGCTGGTGGCGTTCAAATTACAAACAAGCAGTCATTTAAAAAAAACATGTCAGCCTCCTCTACATGTATAAATTAACTGATAATTATCTGACAACAGATATCGAATGATGCTTTGGAGTAAAACAAAAGTAATCTAAAAAAGTAGTGTTTGTACTTTCCAAGGAGAATAACTATGCAAAGTAATGCATTACTTTAAAAAATTATGACTTAAGTGATTTTTTTTCTTTTTTGATTAATGAACCCAACATTGTTTAATAGAGCTTGTTAATAAATGGCACAGGAGCTTCAAAGCAGCCAGCAGTCACTGATGCATGCTCCAGCAACACCCTAGCCCATGCAGACTCAAATGGTTGGATGAGCTGGAGGGTATCCCGCATTTTTTCTTTTTTTTTTTTATGTTCAACTGTGAATGAATCCCCAAGATAAAGAGCCTTCAGCAAACTTTGTACATGCTGCAAGCCTCAGTGTGGGACCTGCCATAAGGCTCCGAGGCTGCATACAGTAGCATAAGCCCCCCAAGCTCACTACCAACATTCAATCAAGACCGCCAACAGCGCAGCTATATATCTGCCAATGTTACTATTGATTTTATTCTTGTAATGTGTTGCTCATGAATGGATCTTGAGCTTCCAAACAAATACAATTTCTGCTGGAGGCGCTAGGATCAGCTGGCAAATCCTGATGGAAAATTAAATACAGGTGAGGAATCTTGCAACCATATTTCCAAATTGCCGTGGTACAGAGGGAGAGGCCCTCCCAGCAAAAGAAATACAGACGGCTCTCTGTGCAGCAATTAAGATCTAGATGCGAGGCAGAAACATGAGTCACACCAGCTGTTAAGGCGTAATGCGAGCAATGGAGATGTGTGTTTGGAGGGAACCAGGAGGTCTCTAGAGGCCAACCAACCAAACTCTTCACTTTTATCACTGGGATGAATCCAGTAATGTTACCATGACAACTCTTTTATTTCATATAGGGGGAGAAAAAGAATGGAAGTAAGTCGAATAAAGCAGCGTTAGAGAAGAAAGGTTCAGAAAAGAAAAGAAGAAAAAAGTGTCCCTCACTGGTAAGAAGTGGGCCGATCTTTTCTGATTTTGTTACAGAGGGGAGAAGGTATGTGACACACTGAGGAGCACCAAACAGGCCAGTTGCAGAGGAGGAAGTGATAGAAAATGCATCTTACTGGGCTGCTTGCCTAACAAAACGAAGAACAACAACCACAAAAAAATAACAAGACTAAAGAGAAAAGAAACTGAAAGGTTTAGAAATGATGAAACATATCTTTTTGCATTTTAGTTACAGGGTCACTTTAATTATGTGACACGTCCGGCATGTTTTGTGGGGTTTGTATTCAAACTCGAAGGCTGAAATTATTTGAACTAAACACTTTATAAAAAGGAGTTCTTTTGTGATAAATATTCTGGGTAAAATGACACTCTGTATATTAAAGAAAATTGAAATCAAAAGGATTTAAAAATCACGAATTATGCTGAAAGCTCTTTGAAGCAGTGTAGGCCAGAAAAAAACTATTAGCAGGATGAAAAATGTAAAAAACAACAGTTTGGCATTTGCTATTTCTGGTGAAAAAAAATGCAAAAGTTTAAGAAGTAAAACAGTAGAGCAAAAGTAAATTCATAACACAACACAACTTAATGTCAAAAGTGTGTACATCAGCTGGTTTTTGCAAAACAAATCTCACAATCCAAAGCCTGTTTGATGCTAAGATAACAGATTAAAGTAATTATAGTGATCTGCACTTTGCTTTATATATAAATAACATTTTTTTCTGGCTGTTGATTTTTTTTTTTTAAAGAGTAATGAGATGGATAGTTTGCGTTACAGTCAAATGATCAGGAACAAATTAAAGACAACCAAAGCCAGAACGCAAATGGTATCACAGAGCACTCGGATCAAAAGGACGACATATCTCAAAAGTATCTAAAAGACAAGCAGCCCATCCAATTAAAATACTACCCAATTATAAGTTAACCATCTTTCTTATGTAATTTAACATAATGATAGCTCATTAAGTGAGCTGGGTGCTGCTAATAGAGCACCATCATTACTGATCAATCTCTCCAAATATGACATTGTGCATGCTAGCAAGGCATTTTTTTTTTAAATCTATAAAAGGAAATATTAATCTCATGGCCTCAAACTGAAAGGAACCATAACTTTTAGCCTCTTCACTGAGCTACTGCAGGAGATGATGAAGCAGCTGAAGGACAAGACCAAATTGTTCATGACGCTTATGGAAACAGTCATTTAATGGCCGCCAACTGAGCCGTCAATCTCAATTCATTTATCTACTGAAACAATTTCTCAGTCTGAACAACAGTCAACAAAAAGTTTACAGGTGATATCTATCACTGAGTCTAGGAGCTGGAGATTTCCCAAAGCCTGCCTCCATATCTGTCTTATGGGCAAATGAAACAGATTCTTAGAGGAAATGAAAAAGCGGTGATTAGAGGGCAGTGCCTGATCCATCATACGCCGCTCTCTAGCTTGCATCTCCCTGATAATTCATCTCACTTTAGTGCCTGACAGCAGAGGAGCAAAAATTGATGTTTGCTCTGAAGGGCTGCCCTATTAACAGAGCATTGTTTTAAGCCTTTAATTAAGCCAGTGGGGAAATGGCACAGCGGTATATAGAGTCGTACCAAGAGCCTCAACACATCTCTGAAGGAGGAAAAACTGACACAATAGCAGAGGGAAAGAAAGATGAGAACGAGGGGTTGATGACCAACAGGGATCCAAATTACTCCCTCCTCCTCTCTATTAGCTCCAAGCCTGATGCAATATGATTTTACTGGCTCATTATGATGGAAATTACAACAGCACACAGGAAACCTCGCATGGCCATCATGCCATTTAATCTTACAAGAGCGACACCTATGCAAGCAGAAGTGATTTGGGCTGCTAAGTCACGGAGGTTGCAAGGAAAGTGCAACGCAACCAACAACACACAAAAAAGATTCCAGTTTAAATTCTCCCCAATTTGCCTCCTCGCTCAGAGAAAGCATTAAGGGTTGCTGCAGATGAGATTCAAACATTTCCACTGAGGTGATTTTGTGAGGAGAATTCAAATTAAAAGATGACTGGCATCAGTAGTGCCTGACAAGAGAAAAACAGGTTAGAAGGAATGCAAAAAGATAGAGAAATCCAGAAATTAGCTTTGTTTCAACTATATTTAAAATGTCCAATTACAAGCTTCTGTTATTTTACTTATATTATACTTATATTATACTTATAGGTAATGGATTCGTTCATCACAAAAATATATTATTCATGTTCTTGAAACTAAATATACATAAATAGAATAGAAAAAGAACAGAGAAGGACCAAAGACAGCAGCACTTTTCACACTGGTCTGTCAAACGGAGGCAGAGCTGACACATACAATGTACTTGGCCACCGCTACACAATTCAGCCAACCTGCTTGGCTCCGACATCAGGCCAACAAGGTGGCAGGCAGGAGGGTCAGCCAATGGAAACAAGTTGGAGAGCCAGCTGAAGCCATTCACACTTCATTTGCTTTTGTTTTTTTTGCAGCAGCAGTGGGTTTGGTGCTTGGTGATGTCCAGATAAACACTTGACAGTAGATAAGGACAAATAATATGTGCAGAAAACCTGGGCAGCCAGCCATGAAAGTGACCCGTTAATTCATTCATTCAGATGGCATTCGACTAAGACAAGCTTGAGGAAGCACTTTCACATCAAAGCAATACACTTCCTTGAACTGACAATTTAATTTATATAGGGAACCCCACTGAATGAAGGCCACTTCCTTTGACAAGAAAGCCCCATCTCTACTGCCAAACACGCATCATCCACCGAAAAGGAAGGAGATCTTGCGGACCATTGCCTGGTCAGTGTGACAGATTCGGAGATGAACTAGAGCACGAGTGGGATAGCGAAGGTCAATAATGTGTTGCCATGTTTTGACGCCATGAGACCCCAAACTGTTTGCTATTAGAGATCAAAACCAGCTTTTAAACAAATGCGGTTGGAGACAGTCCACGATTTCAATTAGCTGTTGGTGGTCAGTGAGCCTGAGGCAGAGACAGAAAATCAGACAGATTTCTGGAAGAAGCTTTAAAGCTCACAATGCACAGCTTGTTCGAAACACACCACAGATGTCCTGACACTTTGTTTCAAAATCAAATGTTATTAAGGATGAAGTGATCGAAATAATCAATGTGTAAAACCGACATGTTTAGTGAATGTGCAGATTACTTTAGTTCAGTGATTTGTCTTAAACTTCTTTATTCTAGTTGTGTTTTTTGGACAGACTACAAGCTAGCTTTGTAGACATTTTTGTCGAAGAGACCAAACGACTACAGCAGATGAGGGCACACTCTCGCTGATGTCAGTTAGCCACATTTTTCAGCTTTACTTCTCAGTGAGAGAGTTGCTAGAGGGACGCTGCACAGCAGACACATCATAGGCTGTTGGGTAAAATACACACAATTTTTTTTTCACAAAGTGATATCTGAGAGTTCAGATGCTATAATGAATTGACAGCTCTCTTCTCCATCAAGTAATTTTCCTCAATATAGAGATGGCACTTGTAGGCTACACACCCTGTGAGGATGAATATGCAATCACCATGTCAGCTGATAGACTGTATATAGGGTTTAGAGGTGCCTACTAATCTAAATTAGCATGCAGTATGCTAAATGGTAATGTCTAGTTTAAGAACAGGTAAGGTCTTTGTCAAAAGACTTGATCAAATTATAAATAAGGATTACAATGAAAGGAAAAAAAACAAATCAAACAATTGTTCCACGAGGTAATGCTAACAAAATGTTTGGCAATTAGCAGTCTGACAAGAGTGTGAGAGCAATTTGACCCGAGAATAATCATTAAGAGTAGTGACAGTAAGATATCCGGCCCTATCGAATCAGTGACCTCTCTGGACAAAGGTATGACCACAAGGTGAGGAACATTTACATTAAAATGTTAAAACAAAAATCCACAATTTATGTAAATATATTCAAGTATAGTGACAGTTCATTGCATTTCACTGCTCCTTCCAATCTATGCTAACATTTGGTTTTTATCACTTTGTCTTTTCTCACAAGGTGAAGTTAAGTTGTTCTCTGAGGTCGTTGAATAGAAAAAGAAAAAAAGAGTACCGTGTTCATAAATTGGTTTGTGCTTATGTCTTCCAACAAACCAATACATACTCATAAATTTAGAATCAAACCATTAAAAGTACACAGGAGAGGGCATCGGTTTGCAGAAGCTGCCATGTTGCCCCATCATCTTGAGTACAGTGGCCGAGATGGACATCGCATTTTATGTATGTTGCTAGAGAACGGTCATATGCACACCTTATTGGTTACTTTTGTGACATTTATGTAATCGCTGATGCATGCTCAATCATCCAGGTGAGTAAATCGCAAAAAGTTGATTCCTTTCATCTGGATGTAGCACTTGGATGAGTGACGAATCTCAGTTTAACAGACAACAGCTGGTGTTAGGCTCGAGTGTCCTAAAAATCACAGTAGTAGAAACACACGGCCGTTATGGTGTAATGTCTAAATGTTAGTTTCAATGATCTTTCTTGGATGACCTAAACATGTTTGTCCTATTGCAGCCACCGTAGCTAGGACTTGAGAAAGGGTAAGAAAGTTGACTGCAAACTGCAATCTGCTGACATCTAGTGGTGAGATTTTATACACTGTACCTTTAATGACATCATGTGATGTTGTTAAAGGTAGTTATTTGGTAGCCAAATTCTAGAGATATCAGCGTCCAAATCCAAAGAAATATTAAAAGGAAAACAGAACTCTATCGAATGAAAGCAAAGAGTAGATTTTACTGCAACAGTAGACAATCACAGTAAAATTACAAATCACACAATCTATAAATCTATTTGCATTTCCACCAAGCAGGCAGTAAAGGCTAAGCAAAAAAACTAGGTCTGGATTTTCCATTGACCACAGTCCTGTCTATAGTGTGCATGTAAGGACAAGGACATCAAACAGGAGGCCCCTGAGGATTTAGCTTTGAGGTAATGAAATCAATACGAGAGGAGAGTCACTCCAGCGACTTGTCCTTTGCCACCAGTTTATCCATCTGAGAAACAGTTTGCTTACACAAGCAGATCGCAGAGCAGATTCCAATAAAAGTAAATGGCAAAGCCTATTCTGTTCCTACTAACAGTAGACATCATCTCCCAGAGGAGTTCTACCCATTAAACAAATGCCATTACCCTGGGTTCAAATCTAAAACACTTTCCAAGAACTGAGATGTTCCAAGGTCAAATCTTTACAAACATAATGCGGCTCTCTCCGTGTTAAACTTGCAGGTTTTCGCTGCTTGGCTGAGCAGTAACAAGGCTGTGAAGCAGATGCGTTACTGTCATTCCAAAACAAGAACCCAGACTCATAAAACCGTGCTGTGAGAGCAGCGTTCAGCACCTGGAAGGTGCAGTCAGTCGGGAGGCAGGGGTGTTTTATGTGACGGTGTAGAAAAGTGAGATGAGGCAAAGGGGGGAACAAAGAATAGCAAAACTTTCTTTTGTGTGTCATAAAGGACTTTGCGGCGAGAGCTGTGATGCCGTAAGTCGGTGATAAACAACAGGGAGGAAGTCTGATGAATGTAAATGTGAACTGAATATAACTGTCAAAGACATCTCCCCTTTTTATTCTACAAAAATCTCTGGGCCTGTTCTGCCACAAGTGACTCAGCTGTCCACTTGGCTCATTTGGCTGAAATTGAACTGTGTTCCTGCTGTCTAGTATAAAAGACATTTAACGGTAACACGTGAAGTATTTCCATGATCGAATAAAAATCGTTAAATGTGAAAGACAGGGAGTAATAAAAAAACAAATAGAATAGAATGGTAATCAAATAGAATAGCTTTATATAAACTTGCTTTTACTAAATGAACTTGACTAAATTATAATTGTAATTTCCAGCCTAGACAAAGATTGTTACAAATGGATTCATTCAATCAGTTTGGAATGTTTTAAATGTATTTCTTATTCATAATACATCCATTTATTAAGAAAAATGATGGATGCATTTATTGAAGCGTTCTTACAAATAAATGTTATTATTACAAAAAGTGTTTACAACTGTTTAAATTTCATGTCATATTTTTAAATCATTGATTTCGAGCACTCAGTAACAAATGTTGACTTCACAGTTGCATGAACGGAGAAAGAAGTGACTCTTTACCCTGTTTGGTAAGGATAGATGTGTGCCCTTTATTTGCTTTTGGTAACTGTAATATATATATTTATATAAATGCTCACACATACTAAGGTGTGCACACACACAGACACATGCACACTTACTTCACAGCAGCTGCTGTCTGGAGAGCTGCAGCTCATTACCATGGTACCTGAGGCTTAAAGCAGAAGTTGGGTTTTCCCTGTCAGTGAATAAGGATGAGCTATGGCTCCAAAAACATCCGACCAAGCATACACGGCTACACTTTTACATGATCAGGGTTTCACTGAGTGTATTATTTCCCTCCTTCCCCATTATGGTAACTAAATAATACAAGATGCACCGCAGATCCAATTAAGCCTAAATAAAGCTGCATATTCCCTTATGAAAACTGGTATTTTCCTGTGACAGATGGATAAATACCTGAAAGGGGAATGGGCAATAGAAGCTCTGTAATAGGCAGTTGGGATGGAGGGAAAGCAAATGAAATTTTCCCCTCACACAAAGAAAAAAGCTGTAGGGACTCAGACAAATTGAGACGACAGAAGGTGAATGGACTTGCAAGAAAACTCTCAAGGATAACACATGACAAGCATCAATATATGGAGATGCCAAGAAACTCAAAAGAATCAAAAACACAGGTGTGCGTGAAGAAAGACAAATTTCAAAAACATCGGTCTGTGTGTGAGGAAAAGTGCCCCTCAACAAATCCATTCAAAGTTGGAATTTATTTCTGCTCCTGACAAACAAAGCAAGGCTTCGAGGATATGAGGTAAAGATGTGCATATGGTTTTGTGATGTCACTGATAAAACTGCTTTATAAGATTATAAGATAAATGGATGGTGCACGAACCTGATAGATGTAGCCAAAACTAAAGCTCTACTTTCTCCACTGCAACCTCCCTTCCTCCTTTTGCACTCTCCCTCTCTCTTTTTCTCTCTCATGTTCCCTCCCCCTTTCACTTAATCTCTCTCTCTCTCTCTCATTGTCTCTCACTCTCTCTCTCACTCACTCACACACACACACACACACACACACACACTCATACACACACACACAGGCTCAGAGGCAGACAAACAGAAAAGAGGAGAAAGCCAGAGAGCAGAACTGCGGCGGCACGATGGGGATATTCAGCCTGCGTGGGCTCCGTCGCTGAGCCGTCCGGAGTTCAGCCACAGTATGTGTGTGCCTGCTCGTGTGTGAGTGTGTGCATGCATGCATGTGTGAGTGAGTGAAAGCCCCTGCCGACACCGTGTGGAGAAAGGGAAGAAGACGAAAAGAGACCGGGTGGAGAGGAGGGAAAAAAAAGAGGGGGAGTGTTGACTCTGTCTCGGGCTTAGAGGAGGCTCACGCTACTGGATCATAGACGCCGATGTGCAACAACTACTCCCAACTACTGCTGCCCCTGCTCCACCTGCGTGCCACTGCCTGACTGTCCTCTTTAACTTCTGCCATGGCATAGCCTCCTCTTCCAGCTCGCTTCTGATCTACTGAGGAAACAGGCATGCATGGGCACAACCAGGGATCTAGGCTATCACATCCTTTACGTCAGTAATTCACAGTCTGAGGTAAGTTGCTCTTCTCTGCTCTTGTCCTCTCCTCCATTTCACCTCTTAGTCTGCATCTTAAAGGGGGGGGGAAGTCTGCTCATATAACCTATGGAGTGGGAAATCCAAGAAATCTGCTTGCTCAGGGGAACTGAGCCCTGGATTAGCCATAAGGAATATATTCACTCAAAATTTTCTCTTTAGCCAGATGATCAAATATCAAATCTGTGTGGCAGATGAAAGGAGGTAAATCTCAGATGGATTTTACACTCAGATGCCTCTGCTCGGGTGAAGGGAAAATTCAGGGAGCGCTTATGGAATGTGCTGGTGCTGACTTTAACAGACAATTTACTCACTTCGGAAAACTTTACACATGAAAATATTTGAACTATTGGTTAATTTTGTGTCTGGGGGGGAGGGGAGGGGGTGGACTAAATGCCAATGCTTGCTGACATTTATCAGATCTCGAAGGTCAGTTTTTCATTTTCAAGAGGATTTTGATCCACATTTTACCTGACTGAAGCCGCATACACGGCTAAAACAGTGCTTAAATAAGGAATTGCATGATGCTGCATTTCCTCTCAGCTAAGTGAGCTGAGTTACATAAAACACGCCGATATCGATGTCCAAATTAAGAATTTGTGAATTATTGCATTAAGCTGCTTTCCCACGTTTGACTGCAGCAGTGTTTTAAAAGCAGGCAGCACAGAGAAACACGTAGTAAAAGCTGGGCATCTCACAGCTGGCTGCATCTGATGAAGAACCTCCACTGGACACTAATCTAGATTAATGGAGTTGGTGAAGTCACCATCTCCTTAAAGATTATTTGTGCATTTGTGTGTGTGGTGTGATAAGATGCTGGCACTGGGTTGCTGATATTTAGGCGGTGAGAGGGAACAAGGGCTGCCAAGAGCCCTCACATCTCAACTGTCCTTCAGTTGCCACAAAAAAACGCATGTCAGTCCCACTCATCCCTACAAACCTCTTGCCATCGCTCGCTGTCTCCCCTTTAACCACAGCTCACATCAGCTCTGATACAATCTCCTGTATGCTCTATTTCACTTTCCGCAGACACTAAGAAGAAGACAGAGGGAAACAGATAAAGATGGATGGAGAAAGAGAAAGAGATATAGAGCGAGGGGGAAAGAGACTGTCTGTAAGGAATGGCAGAATAAGGCAGGAGAGGATATTGAATTTCTCTTTTCTTTTATAATTACATTATATGAAATTACAGGGTAGGAATAAAGGTGAGAGTCCAAAAAAAGCAAAAAAATATGATTACTTTAACTGGCTGTCTTACTTTAACCTTGACGCTTGATGCCTTTATGAGACCTGGGGGGATGACAGTCTAGGAGTAATGGATGTGATGGCCAAATGCTTCAAAGCTAGTCTTTATTTCTAGGAGTCAGCGACATCAAGCAACACTTCACCCTCTAATACTACAGGGAAAAAGAAAGCGGGACAACTGCCACACGTAATCACACACGAGACAGGGGTACGCTCAGGCCATCACCTATGTCCGTGCAAATGCAGAGAGGTTCCTGGAGATTTAAAGCTGGAACAAAGTTAAAGCTTTTATGTGTGCACAGAGAAAGGGAGAACTGGCAGGGGAGGGGAAAAACACAAAACAAAAAACATTAGAGGTGGCCTGCAAAAAGTACACGCGTTTCCAAACGAGTGGTGAAGTGTGCATTCACCTCCCATCACCCTGCTCACTGGGAGGGGTACTCATTCATCCAGAAAACAAATGACTCTCCTATAAAAGAATGACTGCTTTTGGAACAAGCCAGATGTTACCTTTCATGTGCTAATAGGATTATTCATTAAGAATGAGTATTTTCACTGGGAGGACCACAACAACGTAATGCCGTTTGGGTGAACTGTGTGTGTATGTCGCTGAAGACGGGACCGCGTGTGCATATGTGTGGCTGACTGTACATCGGATGAATACAGAAGGAGGCACTTCACACCTGATCTCACCTAAGCATTCCTGCAAGTGTATGTGTGTGTGAAACATGTGCTTCCCTACTTATCTGCAGGAGAAGATGAGTTTTTTTGGTTTTTTGAGGCAAAAATGAGACAAAACTTTAAAACCAACAACTAAATATTGTGTAGCTGCCCCTTGTTCTACCAATTACAGCTTCACCTCCTCAGGGATTTAAAAGAGCACCTCTTGGGGTGGAAATGTTCAGTGTTATTGGGAACTCTACAGTTTGAAGGCCCACTCAGCAGCTGGGGATGTGCTGCCTCTGTGATGGGTGATGTCTGCATGAGTGGTGTCAAAGTGCTATCCACTGCCAGGATCAATGTTTCCCAGTATAACACTGTACTGTAAGACGAGGAATGTTATTCACTACAGTGATCAGTGGGGACACTACAGTGATTTGCAAATCATGTAAAATCTGAAAATAGTGGAAGACAAAATACCAAATATTATAACATTTTATTGTTTTTTTTAAATATAGCCTTTTGAATTTGTTGCCAGCGGCATGCTAAAAAAAAAGAAAAGCTGGGACAAGGCCATGTTTACTACTGTGTTACATCACCTCTTCTTTTTGACAATGTTTTGTAAGAGCTTGGGAACTGAGAAGACTCTCTCAGTTCCCAATATTTTCCTGTTTTCTCCCGATATCAGATTTTCCCAAAAAATTTTGGGTCTCGTTCATCATTTTTCATAACTTTAATTATTGTGTGATGCGTCTGGATTCGAGGCCAGTTTAGCATAGATACTCTTGCTGAAATTAGCAAGGACTTTCCCATAAAAAAAGTATATAAATGTGTATATGTATTAAATATTATATGGATAAAGTTCATATTTAATTAGCAAGTTTAGTAATTATAAAAAATTACCTTCTCTTGTTTTTATCTGGTGTAAAACAGGTTTGACCAACATCCCAAAATCCAGATATTAAATTTTCATTTACATAAAAGCCCCAAATTTTGACCTTTATAAGAAAAGGTAAGGAAATGTTTTCTAAACATTTTTGGTTTTGTTGTTAAAAAGGTTTCTGTTCACCAGCTAACATCTGTCAAAAGATCATATGCAGCTGGAAAAAGATTCTAAATCCAGTTTCTGCTGTATCCAGAACAGTTAGCAAAACCACAAATGTCCCAAGTATATAGCCATTACCTTAATAGTTATTTACACAGTCACTCAAACCGAACTCGTTTGTCTCATCACACGTCAGTGCTGTGAAATATACCCTCATAAAACCTTCTTTTTTATGTGAAAATCCATAAAACATAAAACTTTCTTCAATGAATATATCAAGTTTCACTTTCTGTGACACTGCTTTGATGTTACTGTCGTCACAATATTTTTAAGATTCAGTTGAGCTGACCAAATGATACAAGACAGAATGGCTTTAGCTGTTGTTTCCTCTGTGGTTTCTGACTATTCTTCTTGATGGATCTTTCTCCATGGTTTCATCTTCCCCTTTCATTTCTGTCTCTATTTTACCCACATTCAATCTACCGTATCCGAGCCGAGTATAAACCCCACGTTCTTTCTATCTGCACCTGTTTCTTCTCGTCTTTTCCATCTTCATGTGTAGCTGTGTATATGTGTGGGCATTTTTTTCTTTGCTAGGGATGACAATGAGGAATGTGAAAGCAGCAGGGGAGTTCTCTAGTTACCCATCAGTTTTGAAACCTCAGTGTGTCTAGAAGGCAAAGAGACAGAAAAACACACAGAAAGCAACACAACGCGAAGACGAGTACAAAAAAGGGGGATGAAGACAAGAAAAGAGATATAATGTTCTGCAAAAGGTGGTAAAGAAAAAAGGTGATGAGGCGATGATGCATTGTGATTAGACCGGGCAATCTCTTAAACCATGTGTATATAATGTCTTACTTACACATGGTTTACTTTGGGATCATTAAGTGGAAGAAATAAAAATCTCAATGCATAAAAATAACATATGTATTGCAAACATAGCTTTTTTTATTGCAGAAATCTAAAATAAGGATATTGTGATCAGTGTGGATCAACAGCAAATCTGGATTGGTTCTGTCACAATTTCAGGATTCTGGCATCGAAACAAATACTGCAGTTATGATATTATTATCATCGCTATTTGAGTAAGCTAAATCATATTAAATCATCCATTTGGCTTGCGGTCCACTTTAAGAGGATCTGGTTTTAAGCCAAGCTATGTTATCCAAGATGATGGGTGTAATTTTAGTTATCCTGAAACTAAACATGAGTTGTAACCAGCAGTGAAACGTCACAGGGAAAAATACGCCTTTATACTTTAAGATATCCTACAGATAATATTTAATTATTGCTGAAATAATAATATAGATAATAACTGTAGAAAAATAAAACTAATGGAAGGAAGCATCATTGAATTAAACATGTCTGAAAAAAATCCAGCCATTTCCAGTGCCATGCCACAGCAGTAAACTACTGTTTACATACAAGGATTTCCTGCATGTGATGCCAGGAAAATGCACTTCCTAATATTTTCCCTCAATACCAACTTACAGTCAAACATCCAGCCATCAATCAACCTCACATCCCACTCTATGAACAAGGGAACAACCAAGCCTGCTCACATGATGCGGCACAAAGAGACAGAAAATAATAACCCAGCAATAAACCCACACTGTCAAATAACCTTACCAGTACAATCTTTTTACTGCGTAATCCGTCTGCTCTTAAGAGGCAGATCAAAGAACTTGCAAAACACCACTAAGCCCTGTATAATTATGACAGTGGAGGGGGAAAAAAAGAGGGAAACAAAGCAGGAGTAGATGAGACTAGATTAAAGAGTTTAAAATGTCCATGACTGTGATGATACTGCCACTCATTCCTTTAAGCAGCCTCTGAGATCACAATGACCTTTAATAGTGTAAAACTGCACTGCAATTCAATACCAAACTTCAAGCTCATACAGTCTGAAAAACTCAAAGAGTAATGCTAATGGTAGTAGTGGCACACACAGCTATATACACAAATATGTACATAAAAAGTACAATTATTGGTATTCTGGGAAGGCTTTTTTATAAAATGTGGAAAGCTGGCTGGAGGAATAAACTGTCATTCAGCCATGGGAGCTCTAGCAAGGTCAGCCACTGATGTTGCTTGGGTGACAAGGCCTGGCTCGCAGATGGCGTTCCAGTTCATCCCAAAGGTCCTGAATGGGGTGGAGGGCTGAGTCTGTGTATGCAAGTTCACCCCAAAATGAGCAAGCCTTTCCTAAATCAATGCTACATACAGGGAAGCATATTTTGCAAAAAATATCACTGTACTGGAGACATCAATAGTTCTCAGAATTGAAACTAAGTGCTCTAAAAAGCCCCACCGTCTCAGAGTAAAAGGATATAGTCATTTACTATATGAGTAAATAGCTTAGAGTTATACTACTTGTTCCAAGCTGCCAGGAAAATATTTTTACATTCTCTGCTGAGCGTATGTTTTAGCTGTAATGTAAAAGACTGCACGATTGGAAATCCCCAAAACGGAAACATACCATTAAATGCTTAAACGAGACAGCTGCAGCAATGTAAGCATCCTAATTGACATGTATAGCCGCATTTCCAGCGTTCAATCGATTCGCCGGTTTTGTGATGCATACCATATTAATGAATTTTCCCGTCAGTGGAGCAGAAGCGATAAAACAAAATTAGTCAGGCTCGAAGTTAGGGTAAACATTCAATCCCCAGGCTGAATCAGGACACGGAAATTTCCACCTTTTAAGATGTCCTCCCAGAGAGCATAAGCAAAATTAGGAGGCTGCCATTCATCAAATAAGTGACTTGTATAAAGTTTTAAATAGGGCAAATATTGGGGTTCCATTTAATGTAAGGTGCACTGTGTAAGCGAGGACGTGCTCTTCTCTTCTTCTATCTTCTATCTAACTTCTATCATACCACGATAATGAATTGCATTACTATAGTAACCTGGATTGTCCTCGAACCATTACAGAACTTAATATAATTGCTAAATGGAAGAATATTGCCCCCAGAATAGCAATGCTCAGGCTCTCTTTTAGCCAAATGTGATTGTGTCCCTAGAAATTCCACAAATAGTGACCTAAAGGGCCAGCGTGACAGCTATGACAACGGCTCTGCTAAAACCAGGTCAAATATTTAAATGTCAGTGTGCTTTGCAATGCGCATGTGACCTTGTGAGGTCTGGGTTTTTGATTTTTTTCTTTTTCTTTTTTTTGGTCTGAGTAGAAAATTGTGGGTCAGTTCACTTCACCAACTAGCTTCTAAATAGAAAAAAAAGGACTGGGGCCACCATATGAAAAGAGGCAGTTGTCACAGCTTTGCGTGCTGAATCATCCTGTTTATGCAAAAGGCCAGAGGGTGGTGTTGCAGCCGGAGGGGAGATACGAGTGCTGCTACAGTCGCCCGTGTCTGCACCCAATGGGTAACAAATCAGATACGGGGAGCCAGGAACACATCATTCATCCTACGGTGCTGACATGTCAAATAAGATCAAATGTAAATGTGAACATGATACAATATCACAAAACTGTACACGTTGTCATGCCGCCGCATAGGAAAAGAGGAGTAGAGAGTAATAGAGAAACAACACTGCTGCTGTTTGTGCTGACAAACTACATTCCTACCTAATGGCTCAGAACAGGGTGACATCTTGAAATGTAATCATACATAAATTTGCACATATTAAATATAATGTTTAATTTAGGCCTAGCTAATACCACCGAAGTATTTATTGACCTCATTTGGAGAGGGGGAATGTAGGTTAGCAATTTAAACTCTCTTTGAAAATGTCATCCACTGAACAAACATGGAGAGGTCTCTTGACAGTGATGGAACACAGCCAAGCGAGCAAACAGATATATTCTGGGAATAAATGTAATATGGCAAGTAGTCAAAAGAATATAAAAAATATTATCTGCCTTTGTTCAATTGCTGGTCTTTAAACGTGGGATAAACAGGGTAATAAATAGAGGAAATAATTCACTGGAAGGTGCTGTATGGGCACTGATTCTCCCACTTTACATTCCTGTAAGTTCCTGAACGTTCACAGCTCAATCAGCCTCATGGCAAAGGGGTCAGGAGCCTTTATGTGATTTACACTTGCTATAATTGGACATTTTGTGATAACAAGTGTAACACGTGTTTCCATTGGTAACTGAACAAAGATCTCCCTGGCTTCTTCTTGATAATGTCTTGATTCTTTCCACATACTGGAAAAATATTTATAGTGGAAAAATGTCTATATATATATATATATATATTTTTTTTTTAACCCAAAATTATTTTGTTACAGCAGCTTATATGTTATTATAAAGAGTAGCAGCAACAGCAATATAACAAAGTATTTCAAAAATAAAGCTAAAATGAATTTTAAATGACTTTTTAAATGAGGTAAATAGTATCAGGAGACACGATGAGTGTTGTATGAGTGCAGGATTGAAAAGAAAAATATTGTTTCATATGTAACTATTACACAAATATTGTGATATGATCAGTAAAGAGTGAAATAATCATGTTTTTTTCTTATAATGAACTAATAGTTCCTGCACTGTACCTATAAGCCTGCAGCTGAGGAACAAAATAAAGAAAACCCTGTGTCCTTGGGTCGTTTATGGTACTGGTGGACATTTCAACAGCAGAGGAAAGAATCATTGCAAATCAATACAAAATGTATCCGCAGGGCAAGAGGTGTCAGTATCATATCAAATCATTTGCTAAAAACCTTTTCATTGGCATTTTGACTCTGACTGAATTTTGAATCTTACATCTCAAAGCCGATCCCATCTCATTTCGTCCATCTATGAAACATCAGACATTTACTGGCACCCGATAATCTGGAACTTTTAGTACAAACTTTAATTGTGTCCTGCCTGTCTTGATTATTGCAGCTCATTTCACGTGTACGTGGGTTGGTTCAGAATGGAAAACTAAATCAAAACAAAAAAACCCAAAAATCTGACACTCACACATAATCCCTATTTTTCCTTCCCTTCATTGGGTTCAAGTGAAATTCAGAATTAGTTTTTTTATTAATAAAACGTATATGGCCAGGTTCCTACATATAAAACAGAGCTACTAAGAACTAATTGCAGTAGTTTTCTTCTGCAATCATCTGATCAGGGTCTTTTTTAATAAAGCCAGAGGCATACACACATTTAAGGTTGAAGTTCCTAAATTTTCTCAGCCCATCACGTTGGCTGAATCAGCTGCTGAAAACTCACCAGCATATCCTTAATTTTTCAATCATTATTTTTGGCTAGTTTAAATCTAATGCGGACCTATGTATGCAAATCCATATGTTTGTGTGTCTGTATGCTGGGACATGTGCACTTCAGTGTAAGGAACTGTGAATCACTTTGTAACATGATAACACTGTACAAATGAAGTTATTACTATTATTTTTAATAATAATAGCAATAATAATAATAATAATATTTTTTATGGTTCTGGTTATATGTAGTGGCACCAAAATGTATATTTAAAGCCTTCTATGTGAAGGGTTACAGAAATCCTTTCTTAAAAGGGACACTGTGGCTAAAAACTGTAGTATCGATGACCTTTGACATTCTGCTCTTGACGCTGGAGAATTATGAGGCAATCCCGCTCTGCCTTTGCATGAAGGGCAGGGAGAACCATCTCTCACATCCTGCATCCCCCCGCCTTACATTTTTATTCAGTTGTCTGCATTTATTGTCTTTTGTTGTCTCTTACTTGCTTTTTAGTCTTTTATTGTGGAGCATTTTATAACGTCTGCTCTTGAAGGATGCACTGTAAATAAAAGCTACTCACTATATACCCCTGTTAAAGTGGGAAGTGTATCTTAACAGCGGAGGATTTTTGTAGTTTACTAACACGGCCCGTGCTGGGCTTTTAGACATTTTCAACAAAAAACTGCATTAGATTGTATTCCCTGGTCACTTGGTCACATCAGTAATTACCCATCTGCTGAGAATCAAACAGACATCTGTTTGCACAGGAGAAAGCATCTCATCTCAACCATCTCAAGCCTGTCTATGTGTGCATGCTGCTCTCACTTCCCCAATTACACAACTGGAGGAGGGTTGACCAGTTTCAAGGGAAGAGTGTCAATCTGTCTGTTTCAATCTGTTTCAAAAATCAGCTTCTTTTATGAAAAAAGCCTATGATAATGACAGTTATACCATATGGCATGATATATCCGGTAAACAAAGGAGGTAACAGGTAACATATAATTCACAGCAAAACTAAATTCTCATTCTCATTGCAGGAAAAAGCAACTGAGGATGAGGCACCTTTTTGCATAAAATAACTGAATGATTATCACACTGTGTAAAAGTATCACATTTACAGACGCCACTGACTAATGTCTGTAGACAAGGCTCTTAAGTTAGATGTTAGGTGAGACAGTAAAAAATAGGAGTCGCCTAATGGAGCCAGAGACCCAGCGTGCTAATTTAATATTACGGAGTGATAGATGATGGCGAAGAAGACAGTGATGGGGAGGAAAAAAAGAACACTGTTCTATAGCTCCCAGCTAAGTAAACAGACAGGTTTGAAATGGGAAGTCGTTTGCTGGTGACAGAGAACAGTCATGGCAGATAAGCTGAGAAGGATAATTGGCCTATCTGATTCAGCATCTATATGAGCGCGTGGAGCGTTTCCTTATTGTAAATCGGGAGGCAGAAGGTGAAATATATTTCTGTCAGAGCCTCAGAGGCACACTGCAGAGTCACGATCCCACTACCATACCTGTGGTACTAAGGAAAGATAATTCGTTATCTCCGCTTGTTTCTCCTCAGAGGCTTGTTGTACAGCGTTCTGACAAAGAGTTGTCTGTTTGCAGATGTCAACCTCATTTTTTTTCCTTAACATTTTCTCAGTTAATTCAGAAAAGAGACTACTTTTCATATTCGGGGAATTAAATATTAACTATGAGCAGGAAAGGTGAGGCAGTGAAGAATCACGCTGAAGCTAATAAACCACGGAAAGGAAAATCAGACATCATCCTTATATATTGTAAGCTCAGTGATTGATAACCAACCCAAAAGGCGAACGCAAATAGAGCGGCAGATACTCATAAATGTAGAAAGTGGGGTAGGAAAAGGAGGAAGTCGTTATGAAAGACACTTTAACTGACAATGATACAAGAAGGAAAATTATTTTAAAACTAGAGTTATTAGTTTCACAGAGGCGATTAAATGTATCACAGAAATTTGATAGGATAATTTTTGGGGAACCCTTACAGCCTAAACTGAGTTGTGATTCAGTAAATAAATGGTAAATAACTGCCAAGCATAAAAGAGCCATGAAATCGGGCAATAAAAAAGAAATAAAAAGGGAAAGAAATCTGCAGCACATGCATATGAAAAACTGACTTGCATAGTTTAAGTTGCACCTTTAGCTCTAAAAGAAAAGAAAGCATATCAAATATCAACCTCGGCTTTTCAAAGATATTCACTGAAAATGTCTGTTTGTTTCATTTTAATGTGAAGTGTCTGATAAAAGCTTTTTTTAATCATATACCTTTAGCTCTATTTAATTACACTGTTTCCTCCCTTCTCCCTTAGCTAAGAGAGAATGTGTGTTTTATCGAGTGGGATGTAATAGTCAGGCAAGGGTCTTTGTCTAAGCCCCTCATTACTGATGATTAACAGTGTTTTTCCTCTATGCCTCTCAGGAAACATGGTGAGCAAGGAGGGTGGCAAATGCATGCTCACCAACTCAGAGTCTGACTCGGAGGCAGCTCCCGTGCCCTCCACTTCGCTGGCACTGGAGGTAAAGTATTCCCTGGAAGCCAATCGACAGGTGAGGAAGAGAAACAAGGCCTTGCAAGTGCGTTTCAAGGACATCTGCGAGGCGCAGAATGAGCAAAGAGAGGCGGAGTTGCAGGCAGCAGGGAAAAGTGGCAAACCAATGTCATACAAAGTGGCATACCGCAAATACATGACTGTCCCTGCACGCAGATCGATTCCTAACGTCACAAGGAGCACAGGTGTTCAGACGTCACCCGACCTGAAGAAACGGTATCAGACGTTTCCCTTCGAGCGCAAAAAAGGACATACCTTTAAGCATGTGGCGGCCGTGGAAACTTATAAAGGTCAGAATAACGGTTTTATCATGGAGGTGAAGCAGTCTAAGGCACCTGAGCAGGGTTTAGATGAGGAGGAGGAGGGGGCCTGTGGGGGGAGCGGAGTCCTGAGGACCAGGGCTCTGCTCCATACTAATGAGTGCATTGCCACAGTGGAGCAACACACTGCACCTGATGGCCTGTGCTCTGACGCTCTGCTGCTCAGTTGCACTGCAGACACAGACTGCCTTGCAGACACACCGAGAGGAAGCGGAGCTGGAGCACAGGCAGAGTACCAGCTCTGCAGCATACCTTCCAAAGCCAGAACAGGATTACAACACAGGGAGGCCGACACAGACCGCTCGGCCAAGAGGCAGCTGCTCAATCTGGAGGAGGGCTCATCCCGAACCCTGCCGGACAGGGCCTCCAAGGTTACGGGCCCCATCGCCTGGAACTCCCTCACCCAGGTGGAGTGCCTGGACAGTCCATCTGTACGGAGCAAGCGAAAGAAAGGCCTGCAGCTCAACGGGCTGTCGAGTGAGACGTTACCACGGTCCCGTGGAGGCTGTAAAACACAGGCACAGTGCCACACGGGGCAGTTATCTGCCCGGCCTATACGGGGCATGGAGGAACCTCTGTCACCCTGCATAGGTGGTGAGGCTGATGGAACACCAACCGACCAAACGCAGGAAGCCTGTAAGCAAATAGTGCCTATGAATCAGGACGGGGACGTTAAAGCACAGCTCCAGGCCATGGAAAATCTCATCAGCTCCAGCCAAGAGACCATCAAGGTGCTGCTGGGGGTCATCCAGGAACTGGAAAAAGGAGAGGCCCACAGAGAAGGGTAAGCCATCTCACTCGAATCGTGTACAGATGCAGATCCGATTATTTCTCCCTGCTGTGGATGCACAGTACTGGTCCCACACCAAGGCTCTTCCCCAGATTGTAAATTGGTAACACCTACTGTACAGAACTGAGGAGAACCAATTTTATGCTAAAAGGCCAAAGATCGATTTAGCACTAAAAATGACTCAGTGGCCAGCCATGGCTGAATTATGGAAATACAGATGTATTACAAAACACACAACACAGAAAAACAAACAACAAAAGCATCTATTGATTGGTTTAGCAAGAGTTGTCTACTTAACGTACACTGATGTGGGTCTTATGTTAGCCACAAAGGAATGCTATAAATCTACAGATAAAATCTGAGAGAAGAATATATTACAAAACAAGAGAAACATAACACGTTCATGATTCAGCATTAACAACAAAAATACAATGCTGGTGTGACACATTATTCCTTTATTACAGTAAAAATCTTGTAAGTGTGACAGCTGCTCAGCAGAGCCTTGACTGAGCCACCAAAAGAGCATCACTGTAGCTGTAGTGATGTGGCTTTCACTTGGATGTGCCCTGCAGTGCTATTACAGTGCAATGCCCCTTTGTGACAATTTTCCTTAGATATGGTGCAGCTGCTGCATTACGTACATGCTTTAAATCACATGTTGCCATTGTGTATGTCACCTTCATTCACAAACCCAGTGCTAAGCAATGCTCTCTCAGTTTTTAATTGAGTAATTTAATACTAAAATGCTCAAGACATGAATATTATTCTAAGCAGGACATCAAATTACAGAATGGCGTTCAATTTAAGATTGTTTATAACTTAAGGAAAATACTAAACGCAAAATTTAACGATTGGCTTTATCCAGCAGCAGACTACAAGTTTATCTAGAAAAGTCCAAGGCGTGTGAAAAAGCCACAGCCTGTGAAAAAGCCATTTACTGTCCAATAGATACTGAGTATATACAAAAGGGCTGCAGATAGACAATCCTCTATTTCAGTGGGTTTGATGCTATCTAAAGGGACGAGGCAAACAAAATGGTCAATTTGTTGGGAGAATTGCTGGGACTCGGCACCCAGATCCCTATCTGTTTTGACCAGTAGCCGTCTTACGGTAGGGAGCGAGAAACCCCATATAATCAACATATCCAAAACGCACCTGTCAAGCTTATAAACAAGGAGGACACAAGTACAAGTACTTCTAAGTGTAAGAAAGCAATTCTCAATTTCAACTTCAAACACAACACGTAGCATTTGCAACCCTCTAACAAGGCAATTATCCTCCTTCAGTCTTGCACAATGCAACTTTAATCTCCTAGTCGACAAATTTAGAAAAATGCGATTGAAAAAGTTAGCACACGCGTGACGTAGTGCGGGACGCTACCTTCAATGCGTTGCCGAGCACATCTGACTTATCAGATGTGTCTAAAGTGGCAGGTGGGAAGTGGGGAGGAAAGGAGAGGAGATGCTTTTCATAGACAAAAATAAGTGAGCACTCTTTAATGGCACCATCTGTTCACATACACAAAGACACTGTGTTTTCACATTGTGCTTCCTACATTAAGCTAAAGCCAGTGAGCAGTGTAAGCCCCGTGTAATCCATCCAAGGCTAAGTGAACTTCTATTTATCTATTCAAGCATGGTCATCTTTGTCCTGTAAATACAGTATTTCTGTATTTCAAAGGTCACTTTTTTCACACTACATTAGCTTCACTTCCCCCCTATGTAAATGTCATTGACACAAGCAATAGGACTGCCCATAGGCTATAGGTGAATTGCATCTTATATTAAGTCATATAACTTATAACTATTGCATTAATCACTATATGTGCATGTTTAGAGTGGCTTTGATGCTGATGCAAAAAATCTTTTGTTTCTCCTGATCTGTGTGACATCAGGAGAAAGAAAACACGGGTGCAAAAGACAAAAGTCTAGGAGGAAGAAAAGAAGGATACAGTTACAAAATAGAACAAAACTACATATAACCTGATGAGTTTCATATTTTATCGTGAAGAAACCAGCAAGCAGAGAAAATCATAGTGGTGGTGGATTCAAATTGCTTGGCAGTTTCACATCAAAACAAGTTCATCACAAACTCAATCAAATTATTAGACTCCTCTGATTGGATGCCTCGAACTGAAATGCAAATATATTGAGGTGTGATGTCACCAGCTGTATTGGAGCCAGTTTGAAGCTAACAGTCAGCACCATCTTTCCCATGTGCAGCCAGGACCTTCCAAATAACAACAAACTGCGATGTACATTACATTTACAGAAATATATCGCATGACAGCATCCTCTGAGGGTCTTGTTAGTGCAAATCTTAAACCAAAAGCACAGTAGAAAAATCACTGTTTACTTCTTAAAGAGAAGCTACAAAAGTCTGCCTGCTGCTCTCCCCAGTGAGTTCAAGAGGCGGAGAGTGCAGCAGGCAGCAGGTGGGCACAGAGCTTTCCATCAACCCAAGAACATGGCAGACATCAAAGCCTTCTATGTGCCTTAAAATCTAGCAGTGATCTTAAAGAAACTACAATTTGCAAAACAACATATTTCTTGAAAGAAAGACATAGAACAGGAAGGCTTTTTGTTTGTTTTTTTTCCTATTGGCTTGATGACTTCTATCCTTTGGTGAATATGAAAGTTAACCCTTTTTTTTGTAACTTTTGGTACTGATGTTTCAACTGGAGTGGTTTTATTCCCATCAAAAGTGTTACTTCCTCCAAAAAACTATATATTGGAATTGCAATTCCATTCCCTCAGCATTGAAAACGACTTCTTCGACTTTGCTATTAACAAAAAAATGAGACAGTTAGAGAAGAAAACCACTAAAAACTTGGGACTATAAAGTCTGACAAGACTGGGGATGAGAAGCTATTACAAAAAGGGAATTTAAAACACTCTGACAAACAAACACACACAGACACTTGTCCCTCGACTACAGTCTTGCCCAGAGCATAGAGCGTGACAGAGGGAAGGATTCTAGAGTACACTGGCTGGACCCAAGAACACAAAGCTTGGGAATAATGCTGTATCATCAGATAGTGCTGCAAGCCCAGACCCAATTAATCACACTCATGGGGACTTGTTGCTAGCGTGTCTATTAGCACTGTGTATGTGTGCATGTTTTTATGCCCCTGGAATCCCACCCACTCGGTGACATTTGGGAGACTTCACGTAGTAGCAAAATCGAGGGAGGTGTGTAAATATACTGTTAATGGCACTTTTGGCTTCGCGCTCCCCAGGGAAGCTTGCCGAAATGAGCTCTACTCTCTTATTTTCTCCTATCAACTCAGTGTGAGAGGGGTGAGGAGTTATGAAAGATTGAGTGGGAAAGAGACCTAGACAGCATGAGGGTTAGAGAAAGAAGAAAATAGGGGAGTCGTTCAAAGAGCACAATTCAGTTGACAATGTAACCCATCAGTTGTTTATTGATTGACTCATCTGGCGAAAAGTATGCGTGGCTGTGGTCTTCCTCACTGCACTGTACTGCACTGCGCTTCCAAGCCTATTATTACAATTAATCCCAGTTGCAAATGTAAACATTAAACGTAAATCTTGTATCACTGCATTCATCCCATTTCCCAAGCCTGGTACGGTCTTAAATAACAATATTGATGTCAACACCTCCAATATACCTGTCAGAGCACACAGCGCAGAAAGCAATGCAGTAGATAAGGAGGGGAAATTTATGGTAGGGGTTTAATTTTTATTGGTGCCGCAGCCTGTGGGTAGCCCGGCAAAAGTAGCAGTGAGAGAAATGAAAAACGGCTATTCTACTGCAAAGATGAAAGCTGAGAATTAAAAGCAAAAGTTACCCATTAGAAGTATGAGGAAGGGAACACATTAAGGTTCACTTGAGAAACCAGACATGTGTAGCTGGACTGTCTGTGAAAGCATCATCACATCTAAATAACAAAAATCTAACAAAGAACAAAACCAAGAAACATCTTCTCGCTAATCTCTATTGGTATTTAGCTGATGTGTTACTTGACAAAACAATATGGCTGAAAGTTCAACAGCAACATCTCTCTCCAGAAACAGTGCCCCCATTACTGAGACTAATCTGCAGACCCCACTCTGTGCAGTCTCTCTGTTTTCTGTTTTCATATGTTTTATTGATTAAACTGAGTAACAAAGGCCTTTTTGTCTGGAAAAATGTGCAGCTGTTCATCACTGGGATGAGCTCTAACAGAAAGGGTGAAGAGAGAAACCTTATACATCTCAAAACCTTGACAGATAAAAATACCTGATCCACTGGTAAGCAAGTTTTAAACTCTGTTTTAAAGGTTACATGCCTGCGTACCAAGGCGTTATTGATGCTGGCACTGATATAACCCGAATAAGCTGTTTTGGTTAGCAGGAGAGTGGTATCTAATATGCGTGATGACATATAAATACCTGCCAGTGATTGATGAAGAAAAGCACAGCTATTAAAAATTATGCATAGCATCTCTATGTGGTAAACAGAACTGTGCAAAAGTCTTGAACCTCTGCTCGTTTATTTATATTTTGCTTCTAAGGAGCACGGTATTCTTATAATTTTTAAAAGTAATATCGGGGAATAGTTCTTCAGGCTTTCCGAAGATCTTTCAAAGATTTTCTTTGGACATTGGCTGCTTTTCAGTCCAATGGTTATAAACGACCACTTTCCATTTTCAGAGCAATACTTTGCTTGTTAAGATACTGAATGCTGGCCTGTGGATAAAAAAGGCCTTTAACCCAAGGGACGATCCAGTGTTGTGTCTACAAAAAAAGACCTTAAATTGTATCTTTAGGCACTTTGTTACTAGCAGCCTGTCATGATTCGTTCCCATTTCTTTAGTTAAATCTCCCAAAATGCCAAAGATAACAGTTTAACAAGCATAAAATAGTATTTTTGTACCAACTAAATATTCCAAAAAAGATATTTGCCAAAGACTTATGTCATATATCATCACATACATCTGTATGGTGTGCTTAGTGTCCTTAAAAGATTCAAGGAAATTGAAAAAGTGGAGAACAAAAGAAGAAGTGGAAGACCTTAAACCTGAAAAATTTTATATGAAAGTTATGTCCTTAAGAAGAAAAAAAAAATACAACTAAGATCTGACACAGGACCTGAGAGATGTGTCTATTCACTGAAGTGTCATCAGAAATGGTCTTAGTGGATGTCGAGGAGCGTTCTTTAAGGAAGAGAAGCAGAAAAGGCTGAGGTATGCCATATTACACATGAACTGGACTGAAATCAGTGGCAACAGGTCTTATGGAGTGATGAATGTAAATTTGACATTTTTGGTTAGATCATTAGGTACGGAGGACAAAGGTCTTAACACTGATTCTCTAAAGCCGTCTGTAAAACATTGCGCTGGCTTTGTTATAGTTTGAGGATGGTGATGCTGGGGATCTGGCTAAAAAATGGTGGAAATCTGGGCTCATGGTTATGATGAAAAATGAAGATCTAAACACAATGCCAATGCAGTAAAAGCATACCTGGATAGAAAAGCACACAACGAAACCCCATCAATCAATAACTGACCTCCCCGGACTTCAACATTACTGAAACAGTGTCGCATCACTTTGAAAGAGTAGAGAACAAAAGGAAGCCAACAAAGAAGATCTTTGAACGTCCTTCAAGTAACCTGCAGAATTACTCCCAAAGACTACTATAGAAATTACAGGAAAACTTGCCTAAGAGAGTTCAGGCTGTGTTCGAAGAATAAAGGTGGACATACCAAGTTATTGACCTCCAAGCTTGTTGAATTCTGTAGAATTGTACAAACTCGGCTGTTGCCTTATATAGTTGCCTATATGTTTGCAAATCTTTCAATTCATTCCTGCAGTGTTTTATCCATTTTCTACCCAGGATCTAAAGAAATGAGCAGTTTTTCAAGACTTTTTCACAGTACAGTATAAGACTGCTTCTTCTGATGCAGAAGTTTAATTACCATAAAACCACCCACAGAATTACCTTCTTGTCAATGGTGTTGGTAAAAAGTTGCTTCCATTCTATTATGTCATCAATTACAAGAACACCATTGAAATCAATACTCGACTCACATTTCCACATGCCAGAGAAATCCTTTAAGCCTACTGAAGCTCTTAATTCAGGCCCATCAGTTAACCTTTAGAAAATAATCTTTAATCAGCACAATCAGCATTTCCTGTTTTATGTCATTAAAACATCTGATAACAATATAAAGCATATTATATAATACAGTATTTTAGTTTTTAGCCTATAAAATTGAGGCAAACTATAAAACGTCAATGGGTCGCATTCTCAACCAAAGTTGTCCAATTTCATCTCCTTAGAGGACCTAAATGATTCTCTTACTTTCAGGTAATAACTCAGCTTGTATGCTTTACAAAAAATATGCTCCACAGAAAGGATTAATCAATGAAGGGATTTCTTTCGTGTGAGTAAAAAGGGTTAGCATTCGACGTAGGAGGAGCTCATCACATCAACATTGAAAAGTAATAAAGACCCAGTTAAAAAAAAAAAAATTTTGTGTTAAAAACCTTTATTCATTTTGATAAAAACTGACTAAAGATTACTTAATTTATTAGCCAAGAACCATTTGGGTTATAAACGCTGTTTGATATATTAGGAGTTTACACTTTTAATCAACAGTTTCAATGTGTTTGTATCACAGTGTACATAAAATAATCAGCCGATTAAATGATAATTACACTAATGCAGTGTTACAGCCCAACAGTAATTTTTTCATTACTTCATGAAAAACCCCAATATAATTGGAAGGTATTGCAACAATCCTGAAACAAGTCTATAATGAAAATCCTTTTTGAACGCAGGCCACAAACTCACCTTGTGTACCCTTTAGCTTCATCTGACTACTAATCAGTCAACCACAAGTAATGGCTGACACCGTGCCCTGGCTACCAGGCACAGGCCAGTCAGGAGGGCAGTGTGACTCCTCATCACCCTCATTTACTTCGCTCTCGCTAACGAGGGATGACAAATAAGATGAGAAAGGAAGGTGTGAGGGAGCAGCCTAACAAGTCCTGTAATTACTCATTCACGACTCTTATCTTCCCCGCAGACTCTCCTATCGAACCGGACAGGACACGGCCAACTGTGACACATGCCGGAACAGCGCATGCATTATTTACAGGTTAGTAGCCATTCCTCTTCAAAGACACGATGATCTAAATGCGCCCTGCTCTTTCTCCTTGAGGGAAAGTGAACAGGTGGAAAAGAGACACCACAGAGAGGGCTATTACTAATGTGAATCCTGCTAATGAGCGCATGGGGACATGTGACATTTACACGCGACGCTGTCTAGTAAGCTATACATGTTTTTCTGATTCTCGTACTGTCCCTTCACACTGCTTCATTCACTGAGTAGAGGGGATAAATACAGTGGAGCGTGTGAGCACAGGGTTGTAAAAGGTGAAATTAATTACCGTCCACACATCATGAAATATCATCACACTGCGCTGTTTCCAAGCCAACTCAAAATCTTAATGACTTAAATTTAAAGTTCAATTTATTTGAAAACTAATATACGTGTCCAAAGTCAACCAGGTGAGAAAGTAACTTCTTTTGGAGGCACTATGCTTGTATGTTAAACAATGTTTAGTTGCTCTGTTGGAGGCTTCAGAATATCTAATTCTAATACAAAAATGCTAAATTCAGTGGTGGTTCTCAGATATAGCCTCTAAGAATCATGAATCCCTAAACACAAACTCACAACAAGCCAGCTAAAAGTTACTGCAATACTTAATTTAAGCCCAACTTTGAAATAAACTCCAAAGATGCAGTGCCCAACCACACTGAGATCGCTGCTAAATTTCATTTATTAAGTCTACGTGAGCCCTTGTAGGGCATGACAATTAAGTCAAGCTCTTACACAGTCAGTATGACCCCCACGAAGGCTCTTTACTCACAGTTAGAATGGCAAGACACAACGTTAAATTGCGTATGCGCGTACAGTCTGGCTGTTTTTGTTTGGTGATTACAAGAAGTAAGCTGCCAACGGTCGAAACGAGCGAGATGGTGAAGAGATGGAAAAGAAAGGAGATTTAAAAAGTAGGTGGGTGAGAGGCAATCAATAAAAGTGTTTTCAGTGGTCACTGCTGTTCTACTCAGTCTACTTTTCTCCTCTGAGAAGCCATTTATAATCATTTTCTATCTACTGCTCTCAATAACTGATAAGCCTCTGGCCATACTTCAATCGGCTCCTGAAAATCAAGGAGCAGGGCATAACTCTGTTCCCTCTGATGTGTGAGATCAGGAAGGGTGCATTGCAACGTAAAATATTTTAGGATCCCAGCAGGTCCTCTGCATAGCCGCAGGGTGGACAACAAGAATGGTGATTTAACAACAATTCAATGACAGAACGATGGGGTGATATGAGCTGACTGATGGCAAAGAATTTGAAGGACACAGGACAGAACTAATTAATAGGCAATGGTTTAAAAAATGAATGAAATAGAACTGACTCCTGAGATGAGATTTCGCTCTTATATATAGTTAATATGTACAGTGTCAATGCAGAGCTTTGGCCATGGAGAATAGGCACCCCTGTTCCCTCTAACATAGGCTCCTTCTCCACTCTCCATTCCTAAGACCAGACCACAAAGATGTTTGCTAACCTTTGCACTCAATCTGCAACAAACTGTGTAGCAAAATGCTTAATTTTAACAAATAAAAGCAATTTCACTGTAAGGCTCTTAGAAGAATTTACCTTTCCTATGTTGCTTGGTTACATGCACACTTTCCTTTTTTTTACTAAAGTCATCACATCAGGTGATTTCCAATGCTCTGGTGTTTAGATGCAGCCAATATTTAATCAGTGATGTGCTGACAGGTGCAAACGTGAAAAATTCCTCTTTTAAAAAAAATTGAAATGACAATTGTTTAATTTGATTGCAGTGTTCAGATTGGGTATTTTTACTCTGTTTGCACTTTTAAACCGACTATAATTAAAATTTTAGGCTTCTGTAAACGTAGCTCCTCGTGTGTATATCAACGTGACCTCAATTCCCACCGAAGATATTAAATATGCAAATGCAGGTTGCAATAAAAGCTATGATTAAGTGTAACCATTTGAATATGAGCCAATTATACATACGAGTGAGTTGTTCAAAATAACACGCGTATGGAGATTTTCACTACTAAAAAAACCCAAAGAGAAACTGATTGTTCTGTAAAGTTGACACAAAGTAAGGTCAGATTTTCCCTCTGATTTTGCAGGTGTTGATCTTGCAGAAAGACTGACAACTGTCTTTAACGTCAAATATCCACATTCGGCTTCCTAGATCTGCCACAATCGACTGAAATTCTTCACCTGCGGAGGAAGTGCAGAAAAACAGAGGCTGTATATTGGAAGAATAGCTGTCAATAAAAAATTAAAAAATAAACCCAGGAGGCTCATTTTTAACAAACCCTGTCTGGGTCTGGCAGGGTTTTAGCTTGATAAAGGGCAAAAATTTCTAAGTGTGATGTTTAAAATCTGTTAAATTGACCCGAGTTCTTCTTTAAGAGACTCGCTTGGCATGGTAAATTGTGTTGATTAGACACAGAATCAAATATAGCAGTTGTATTCACACAGGCGGGGGGATTAAATGGCAATCTAATTACTTAGATCTCCATGAAAACAACCTCTCTGGAGGTGGAGGAACACAGGATAGGAGGCAGAGCCGTGAAGGAACACTGTGTATATGGGAAGAATAGTCGTCTATGATATCAGGATTTCTCGTGAGTATGTTGGAGTAAACTCCTAAATGTTAATGTGATATACCTGGTCTCGTGGCTAGAGCTGGAAATATGGATTCATAAATCATTTTAATGCCAAGTAAGAAGCCATGCACTCTTCAACGTAATCAATTCGTCCAAGAGTATCTGGCATCATCCAACCCAACCTTAGCATAACAACAGCACCAGATCAATATGATGCTGCAGTCTATGGGCATGGACTTCAAACAGAATACAAAAGCTGCTATAGTCTCTTGTCCTTGTCTGGTCCCACTTTCCTCGTTTTTAACCATCTTGAACTCGGTCGGTCTCTCTTTCATCCTCCCTCAGTAACTTTCTCAATCTCACTTTTTCTCCAGAATATGTTATCTCCTCCACACAGCTAACAGTGTGTTTTCAGATGAACTTGGGGATTCAAAGCTTAATACAATGTGCATGACATTGAAACAGAATGAGGAAAAAGGCAGAAAAAAAACAATATTCTGTCTTGCCTATTACAGTGACGTAACATCTGTTACTGAGAAGGGTTAGGAGAGAGGAGGAGTTTTGATAGGGGGAGTTAGAGAGTAAGCATGAGAGACAAACACAGAAAGAAGCTGGATAAAAAGACACCGATAGACAGGATGGTGCGGAAAAGCCGGGATTCGAAATGCATTCCGCTGATGCTTCTTGATGCAAAAACCCTGTAATCTCATTTTCCTCACATTGCTTTTATATGGGTTAATGTGCTGATCAAAAACAGAGATAGATTTAAGTGGTTGTGATTAAGGAAGTCGATTTGGGAGGTCCCCATCACTGAGTTACATTGTTCACAACAGACTACAAATATTCCCCATCAGTTACATTTTCTCATTAGCTTCCGAGTCCTGCGATTAATTCCGAAGCAGAGCATTACAAGTGATCATTAAACTGACTATCTGATGTTAAAACATTCTTTGAATAACACTGTGCAGTCCAATAAGATAGCAAAAAAAAAAACCCAACAAAGGAACTGGCTTTTAAAAGGAGGACAAATATCCAATCTATTGTGCAAGGCTATGAAAATCAATTAAGCGTTGCTAAAGGCTGAAGAGCTGATTACATTAGAACATATGGAAATTACTGAGCAGCGAGGCTGTCCTACCGCACGGCAGTGCTGGGGGAAGATATCTCTTTTTGTGCAAGCATAATGATGTTTTCCAACATGGTGGTAAGCCGGTTACCATAGCTACAAGAGTGATCCTCGGTATGACAGATAGTGTGAAGGGACAGTGAGGACAGTCAAGAAGAGCACATTCACACCAGAAAAGATAAGGGGAACAAAAAGAAAGGCAGAGTGAGAATGTGTAACAGCGAGGGGATGAAAGAGACAACGAGAGATAAAGACCCAGACGGATAAAGGGCAGGTGAGAGGTTTGTATAACAACGAATAAGTTAAAATGAGAGGTTATGTATTGTACGTGGAATTGGACAAAATTCTTTTTCCTTCTTCAATATATACATATATATATACACACTTTGTAGAGAGGAAGGAATGGGAGTGAGAGAGAAAGACAAACAAAGAGGAAGAACAAGTGAGGGAAAGAGGTTAAAGACTGACAAGGTCCAAAGTGCTTTCTTCAGTTTGTTCTGATCCAACAACCCCCTCCAGGGAGTGGCAGATAGGGGACAGTAAATGCCAACAACGTCTTACTTTTTGCTTTCAGCAAAAAATCCAAATGTGGAGTGACGCATGGGGGCCCGTGACACTTTCATAAGGCAATGCTGATAACTGGGCTGGGTAGAGACTAATAAATCTTTCATTACAAGGCCTTTTGAGTAGGTTTCAAAGATGAGATGATTATCTTTTTTCTCTCTCTTTTTTTCCAAATGAAGTTATGCTGATTTTTTTTTCTCTTTTCAGTGACATTTAATTTTCCTTGCTATGCAATTCCCAAGCCACGGGGCACTTTACATCTACTTTGTATGATTCGCCTGGCTCCTGAGAGCTGCGCACATTCAGTTTCACACAAAGGCTAAGTAACAACACACAGCTACGTGGATGACCAGAAACTTTTGATTGTTCAAATATGTATGCTGCACATCTTCAAGAGTCTTTGAGTTTGTGGGGATTAGTCTGATTACATTACATTTACTATGTGTATTACTCAACTTTAAAAACAAAATATTAATAAAATAAATCTCTACACACCTGATCAGGCTTGAAAAGGAATGAAAACACTTCATAAGCAATGTTGAGTACAGCGTTGTTAGTTTCTATGCTGATATTGTCAACTGGTACTGCATCATGTGACTTTATACGTCAGTGCAAACGCTCCTCTTTTAAAAAAAATCACGTTCACGGCATTTAAGTTCGACTGGGTAGTGTCCAGGGAGTGGGGTGGGTGGGGTGTTTTCTAACAAAGATCATTCATTTAGTTTCAGCTTGCAATGAGGTTCACAGTCAAATCAGAAGACTACAGACTTATGAAGTAGTGTTGTGTCTATGGATGGTGATGGTCAAAACTATTGACGACGGCTCGTCAGTCAAGGCGATTTTTGTGCTTTTTCTCCACTGATGCAATAAACTGATATAATTATTATGAGGTTTATAATAAACTGAATCTTCCTCATTATAGTTTCTGGTTGCACTTCCACATATAAATGACACTTGCAACCCAGACTTACTTGGGCGTGCGTGGCTACGCATCCACAAATTCACGCACGGCCTTCTACAAGCTTTGAAGTTAATGTGCGTGTGTGTGGAGAGGTTACACTGATCTATCGTCATCATCAAAAGAGAGACAACAGCAGGATATTTGTGACTGCTGGTTTGATTTTTAAATGCGTGCAAATGTGACCGTCGAGACTGTAGAGCGCAGAGACACTTATTCGTCTCCTAAACTCCCCGTCTTGTCTCAGTATTAAACTCTGTTAATACGGTTTTAGCTGTTCAACTGATACCTGTCCATTAGGTTAACTAATTACGATAAAGCTAAATCAATCAGTGTTTTAAGTCAACTTAGAAACATTTCTTCTTGCTGGATGAAAAATAAACTCCCCATGTAGATGTTCCACTAAGCTCATGTGGAGGTTTTTTGTGTTGTGGCCACATATTGCTATTATGGAAGATGAATAGAGCCACCACAACGGGTGCGCCTTAACCTCCTCTGCCATCCAATAGCGATGCCACAGTGGACGAGAGGACGGAACTAATCACCCAACCCTACTATAAAGACTTTTTAGATATAGTCTGCAGTTAGATGATTTAATATGTGACTTAAACTGGAATTTAAGGTTGACTTATTATGGTCATTTTTAACTTCATTCTTTATTCTTGGGGTCTCCTAGAATAGTTTTTCAAAGGGGGCAGGTTACAGCCAGAGCGGTGGGGCTGGAACGACCTTGCCACACCTGGCCGTCCCCGTTCTATGACATCCTAGAGAGCCAGAATAGAGAAAAATTTGAAACCTGAGCATTTGGCTTACATGGATTACTTGACTGATTAACTGAAACATTTGACAAATGTTAAAGTTGAGAGTTTAGAAGCACAACCTTTAACCAGATGGAAACAGCTGTACAAAGCAAAGATCGCCACACATAAGTATCTTGAACTGTGCAACATGTAATGTACAGTGTCCATACAGAGCATAAATTAACTCTTATTATTGTAGCAACAATAAGGCATAATATTCGGCTTTTTAATCAGGTTAAATGGCTGCATGTCCATGTAGGACTATCACCTGTAACCATGGATGTGAAGCAACAACAGCCTCAGCAGTATTAGAGGCTTACGCTGAAGCAAGGAAAATCCTATCACTGCTGCTGTATGTGTGTGTATGTGCATGTGTATGTGTAGAGGGAGAAACTTATCCACAGAAAATGACACAGCATTAAGCTAGAGCACCCCCTTCCCCTAAAACTCCAAGGAGATCTGTTTTGCTGTGCCTTTATCGCAGCAATAACTAAAGGTTTTTAAAGACATGCAAAGCATGCAGGGAAATGCTCAACATTTTGCTTCATCGGTGACACCCCTGAGCTGCAGGAGCCTGTTAATTTAGTGGCCTATGCATTTTGTTTTATATGCATGTCAGAGTTTGACAAAGTGAACTACATTTGGGAACTATGTGTAGTTCCCTTCCCTTGGGCCAGACAAAAGGGTTAAACTAGAAATCAATAATTAAGGGAATTAAAAAAAAAAAAAACTAAAAACAAAAAAAAATGCAAATTTATGAATGGATAAAAATCACATTTTTCAGAATGAATATAAAACAACTTGTAATACAACTCTTATGACCACTTAAAATTCATATATAGGAATATTCTTGACAGACTTTAAAATCTACTCTGGTCAAGCCATTTGAGGCCCAAGAGGCCTCGAAGGAGGACTCTTTAAATGGTACCTGCCAACTTTGAAGCTCTGGGCCAACTGTATGACAGACATGGAAAAGTTCAAACAATGTGAGCAGGTGTAATCTAGCTAAAATAATATCAAGGCACGTGCTGTTGTACCTTTTCTAAGTGTTCAAAGCGAAAAATCTTTTTGGAGATTTTACAGAGATGAATAAAATCCCTCGGGGATAAAATCTTCTTCGCCTGAGCATCAAAAAGTAATTGTGAGCCAAACAAGAAACAGTCTTTTTATGTCCTGGTCTAAACATTTAGTTCAGGTCCTGCACGTTTTTCCTTTCTTTTTTGTTTTTTTCAATAAAGGCTCAGGGCAAAACAAAGAACTGCAAATGACTCAGCTCGCCTTTGAGCTGTTTATGCACAAATCTGAATAAAACCAAAGGTTGCAAATATGGATTGATCTGACCTTTTGAGTAAATTTGTTCATTAGACAGTTTAAATGACTCCTCATGTATTATCAGCAATATATGTGCTCCTTCTTTAAACGGATCTGCAGTGCATTTGCTTGCAACACGCAACTGTTTCCACATGTAATCATTTGTGCACACAAACTTCCACTGTTTTCATACAGAAACACGGATATAAATTTTTACCGGTGTAATTACCAGCCAGTGATTTATTGATCAAAGCGGTGGTGTTTTCCCTTTTATATAAAAGCCTAAGGTCAAAGAATTATATAATTCTGAGTGTCTGCTTCACTTGAGTTGCTCATATTTGCAATTATTGGAGAAAGTAATGACATGCAAAGGAAATGTTTGACTTTTTTGTGTGGACAAGTAAATTCCTCATTGAAACTGTGAAACTGTGCTGACAGATAAAGGTGGTAAACTTGAGGAGGACTCTAAGGAAAGTTTTTTCCTTATATTTCATTCAAAAAATGGATATCAATATAAAGTGCCTTGAGGGGACTGTTGTTGTGGTTTGGTGCAATACAAATAAAATTGAAATTGAACTGAATAGATGTGATACAGGTCGGGAAAACAGTACACCAGACAGAAGTTAAGTGCATTCTGCACTACGGTCCACCAGTGTCAAACATCAGTCTGCTGAAAGATCTCCCATCCTCGCATTCCAAATTCCTGTATTTGCAAAATGTGCAAGAATTTTCTTATATGTTTCAAATCTCTCCATAACACTGTCATGAAATTATAGCTGCTTTTTGACTTCTCCATTCCACTAACCTTCATTTCCTTTTCATGTCAAACACATGTTGGCCCAAAAAAACACTACATTTATTTTTTAAAAAAGCAAGTTTTGCTTAAAGGTTTAATATTGTTAAATGTTACATTTTGTATAACAGAGGCTTTTTCTTTTCTTTTTTCTTTGCAAGTTAAAATATACTGCCTATAGATATATATGTATTGTTTAAATGCTGATTAACTGTTTTTTCAAATGTGTCAGAAATTTCCACATGAATGTCTCCTCATAAAAAAAACTCCCACAAATGTCACTTTACTTCATAAATTTGATTTCATAACTTATTACTATTTGACTGCACTTTCAGAGTCTATACGGACAATAATGTGCAATTGCAATTCACCTTGAATACTAATAATGATCTAACTATGTATCGCTTCAAGTCTAAAATCCCAACAGATGCATTGTACTTAAATCTGAGCAGGCAGCCTGCTGCTATTATGCAAGTCTGTCTATCAGATTTGCCACCAGCCTGACTTATGTAGTGGCTGACGAAGGCTTTAGCAGATTAAAGCACAGCTGAAGCAGTAATCTGAGTTTCACTTTGCAGCACCTAGCAGTCAGTTTGCAAGTATGGGATTACAATGACGCTTGGTCCAGATAAATACCCTTGAACCCTGAGTAAATACAGAGTGAACCAAGAAGCACAAGAAAAAAGCAAAAAATTAAAGCATTCTTTATCACCACTATATTTTTTCTGATGTAATACTGAGCATGGATTGAAGCGATATAAAACAAAGTGAAATCCTCACATCAATACTAAGGCTCTGATCTGAGTTCCAGCTAAGCAAATGATCTTCAGTTCAACATCACCACCAGAGACTGAACTGAGAGTGGGAAAAACACTACTGGACTTCCCTGTCGCTCTATGATTCACAATGAGAATGCAAATAACAAAAGACAGACAGAAAAAGAAAAAGACAGCAGTGGTTGCAGCCAAAATGAGCAGCCAGATGCAATCAGGAAATGTCTAAATTGGGAGGTTTTACTGGGAAATAAAGATGAAGCAACCAGGAAATGTAGGTCGCTTTACCAGGCTGAGCAGTGCTGTGACAGATGCCTGCGCAGGGGTCAAGTGAGTACAGGCCATAACTTTGATGCTTAATATGGTTGTCGGGGGAATGCGACAGCCAAAAAATGTCAAGATTAAAAAGGACACTAAGGGCAAACCTGTTTCAAAGATGATAAAAGAAGAATATAAACAATAAAAGGTATTAAATAAAAGCCAGCACTCAAATATTAATGAATTATAAGAAATGAAAAAAAGACCTGAACACAATAAATGAACTATACGACTTGGGTAATAAAATCCCATTTCCATGGTATTCATTTCAACGATAATAAGATAAAACTGCCACACTTATCATTCTTTCCCTGAAATTCATTCATTATGATCAATTTGGCAAATGTGTCCTAGAAAATGAAGATTTGGGCTACAGTAACAGAATCAAGCAATGGGCGTAAATGGGCACAAAAAGGAGCTTTCTACAAATCTGTATCCAAAAATGTTTGAATTCTGGTGAAATTCATGTTATAATAGAAGACAACGGTTTTCAAAGTCTGTCGGACCCTTTATTTATCATTTCTTCTTTTTATTTTAATATTGAAAAACACGTGTTCACTTTTACTTTGAGACATTTAAAAAAAAAAAGCTGGATAATTCATCACCTCTTCTTTTCATTTTAATTCCCCTCCTTCTTTCTTGATCCACTTACAGCTGCTCAGCACTTCAAGGCCTCCCTTTTCATATTCTTTGCATCTTAATGCACACAATGTTCTCAATGAGGGACAGGTCTGGACTGTATTTAATACATTCGTAATAGTTTGTCTTAATAAAAGAACTCTGTAATGTGCTGAGTAGGTGAGCTACATATGAATGTGTGGGGCTGCAAACCTTTTAGCTTTTATGGTGCCTTCCCATATGTACATGTTACCTATGCCATGGTTGATAGCTTTTAAACTGTGTGCTAATAGGAAGTTGGATGGTCTCCATCCACTTCAGCCCACAGGATGCTTTGTTGATGAAATCTCAAAAAATAATGGTCACATTTTGATTCATCTTAGTTGAATAGTTTTTACTGCTACACTACTTCAGTCCGTCCCAACGTAAATGACTGTTTAAATTGGAAATAAATGCATCTGGTGACAATGTTATTAATAGCAAGCCAGCAACTGACAAGCATTTAAGCTAACACCTTTCTTTCTTTGTTCGCTGCAGTGTTGAACTGGATTTCAAGCAACAGGAGGACAAGCTACAACCACTGATGAAGAGGCTTTTCCCAACAGAGGACACCCACTTTCCCCCCCTGCCTTACCCTCAGGAGGCCTTCACCTCCACCCCAAAACGCAAGTCCAAAGCTGACTCCAAGAAACACGCTCGCTGGAAACTTTGGTTCCTGTGACGACAGAGAACCATGTTCCCCTCCACCACCATGCACAGGATTTAAGTGTCCATCCGATCATCCGTTTTTGTTTGGTTTATTCATCAACTTCTTTTATATCTATTTGGATGTAGACCTGGTATTAATGGAGACCTTGACCGGATACCGAACCCTTTTCTGAGATGACAGGATGTTTAATGAGACACGAGTATGGATCCCACGGAAAATTCAAAATGTCATGCTTACCAAAAATGGATTCTGAGTTATTTTGAACTAATTTCTTCAAACAGGGTGTGAAATTACACCAAGGAAACATATTTGGAGATCGGCAAGGTGAGAAGATGAATTTGATTTCCCGATGTCTATTTGCATATATATTTTTTCTTCTTCTAGCTGACGTCAACGGGGTTCTGTTCTGTAATGGTTCTGTGCCCTTCACATTTCTATTCATCAGTTGGGACTTTCTTCCCAGCCTCCAGGAGAGGTTGGCAGATCAACCATAATGCTCTGAGGCCTCCATAAACAGCATATCACTGTACTGCAAAGCACAATTAGAACTGTTCAGGATACATTTTCTCCAGAATAATTAAAAAGAACTATTTTGAGTAATAACTCACATATGTAGATTGTCTACTAATCATGCAGAGCGAAGACTTTCATATCTATATAAAGAAGAGACCTAAAGGACAAAACATCAGATGTTTATTGGAGTTCTACAGTCAACTTTTTATCCATCGCTAAAACGTCTCCTTGAATCAACTGACTTTGAAGGGGAAAAAAAACAAAACAAAAGAAGAAATAACACTTATTTTCTTAATATTTGCAAAGTTAAACATCAATGTACTTTTTTCTATATAAATATATCTATATACATTCACTTTAAGGTTTAGCAAAATGTATTTATTTGAGCTGCAGTGACGGGAGCTGTGCAGTTCAAACACTACAGTGCAAAAGGAGGTCAATCATTTCATAATTCTCAACTCGTTTCCATGCATCGCAAAGTTCGTACTAACCTCACGTATGCATATGGTCATTAAACACCAAGAAAAGGCAAAACCCATTCATTGGTATAAAAGCATAGACACACAGAGAAAACTGTTACTGTTACGAAACCAACTATAATAAACAGTTGGTTTTCAGCACACGCGAGGGGTATCAGAGGATAGCTTTGATTGTATTGCTGCAGTAACCTGTATCAGCTACTATAATAGCTACTGAAACCAAGCCAGAGAGACTGAATGTGCCACTTCTGATCACAACCAGGGCTTCTACAGTGCAGGGTGGCAGGCTTATAGCCTTGCATGCTTTTTACAACCTTTGAATTTTGCAGGATATTTTCTAGCTTTTAAAACAATTTTTAATGAGATTGACAAAATCTTTTCCCCCCCATTTCCCTTTATTATTGTTATAATTAGTTCCTGCTCATTGCTTTGCGTCTATTCGACTGTAAAGTAAAAACCATGTGCAGTAACTCCACAGTGGGTTCAACAACTACGTACAGCCAAAACAACATGTGCATTTACTATACCATCATGTGAAGAAGTGAGAACATCCGATAAGAACGATTAGTTTTTGGACGGATATGGACGGACAAACATTTTATCCTCTTTGAAATAGTGCTCATTAACAAAGGTGCTAATCTGAAATTAAAAAAAAAGAAACATACACGCACACACCCAAGTGCAAATCAGTCAAATTTACTTTCTATTAACACACCAAAACAATTTGGGCTTCCAGGTTTGGTGTCAGTGATTAGACCCTACACAGGTTTTGCGAGGGTATGTTGATTAAGGTGCCATCCAGCAAAAATCTCTGAGCAGTCTCTGAGAACCACTAAATTTTAATGACAAGATTTGCGGGTAACTCTTGCAGCTTTGAAGTGCTCATGTCTACAATCATGACATGCATGAGAGATATGTCAAGAGAGCTGTTTGGTCACAACAGTAGAGAGAACATTTTTGAAGAGAAAAGCCTTTTACAATCTGTGAATCCAGGTTGTCATGGTTCGAGGACACTTTGCTTGCTGGGACTGGGCAGCTTGCATTCATTGTCTCAAGTGTGAATTCTTTATTATATCAAAGAATTTTAAAGGATAATTTGAAGATACATGAGTGAAAGTTGAAGCTGAACTAGAATTGGACCTGAAAAGGTATACATAAAGTGTTTGGAAATGGTCTTAAATCTTACTGAAGAATGTGAAACAGGCAGAACAAGTTCAAACATCAAACATTGTTCACTGATGATTTGGCAAAAAAATTTCAGTAATTCAAAGACACCAGTCAGCAACCCCGCCTCCACTCACTAGGGAACAGTGTGTATTCTTTGACTTGCTGACGACTGCTTGCTGGAAGTTGCTGCCCGACACTTGGTAAAGTCTATTTCCTGAACCAACAACCAAAACATTTCAAAAGGCACAACTTTTACTTTGAAATCAAATGGCCTCTTTCCAGTTTGTGCCACACTTTTCACAGTTTTATTACTGCTTGGCAAGAAGTTTTTCAAGTCTTTACAGCCAAGTCGGCGTCTTCCATGCACAGTAAGCAACCGCGGCAACCTGAAAGTGACCAATCATAAAAGAGGTTTTTGGTGCAGCACTGCATATCTCCATGCACCATGACCAATTTCACGCTAGCAGCTGCCAGCAACCTTCAGAATAGACACTTTTCCCTAGTGAGCAACCGTTGCCCAGGATATACTGACCAGTCTCAGCCTGTCCGGCCTCTTTGACTGATGCTTTAATAATGGATTTCACAGTGACTGCAGCCAACATCTAGCAATCACTCGCAACTTGAGAATACACGTTTTCTTTCCTGTTGCCACGTGGTTGCTAATGAGTCTCCTGGCTTGTGTGACTGAGGCTTGGATAAAGCACCTATAATAAATGCCTATTTAAAAGATGGCAACTCTAGTTTCTTAAGGCTGAGGATGTACTTGTGTTTCAACATATGTATGTTTTTGGTTATCATGTTCTTTAAGTATACTACCTTTATCTGTAGGAGCCATTTCAATACAAAGAGGATCTAGTGTGTGCTGGTCCAGATATTTAAACAAGTAATCAGTTTCCATGGGATGTTCTTACTTACTCACATCACTGTATGTAAATATATATTACACAATATCAAATAGTGCTAAAAAACATTTCAAGTGTGGGATAACAGCCAATATCTAGAGAAAAAAAAATAGCTGATCACTCTAAAAGACACAACCACTGCCCCAGAAGACAGGAAATATGCCAAAGTGGTTTCAAGGACATAAAAAATGTACAACAACAATATCCAGCAAACTACTAGCTATCACTGGCTTGACCTTCACAAGCTCCAACATGCTGCATTTTGTTAGTTACATATATTTCACAACTTCACTCTTGTATATGCTAGGTTTGTTTCTTTCAGTAGTTATACTGTAGCATCAAGAGAGAACTAGATGTTTATCTGTATCTTAAAGAAGTGCAATTGATTTATTATGTGCAATACTGTGTCTTTTATACAGTTTTTTTAAAAAGACAAAAATAAAGATATTTAATATGCAAAATATGAAAAAAAAAAAAAAGAAATAAAAAAAGACATCGACAAAGCTCTCGAAATCTGATCTGGACCGAGTTTTATTTGTGGAGCTATAAGCAGAATGATTTTTTCCTACCTTCTTCAGTCACATTATAAGTAAAGGATTAGTTTCCCTAACTTTTAGCAGATGCTTGGAATAGGTTTGCCCAGGCTTGATGGGTCTGCACTGTGAAATTAGATCACAGCATCTAGAAAGATGCAGTACTTTTGAACAACTCAAATTTTGAATAAAGCAGCACTCATATCCTAAGCCACCAATCTGCATAGCTAATTAGTACCAGGGGTTAGTGAGGAAATGTGTTTTGTAATTTGGATGAACAATCCCTGTGAAAACCAATTTCTGACTGCACTGCTTTGGAAAATTCTTTGCTAATGCACTAAAACCAACAGTGGACAATTAGTACCGACCAGTGTTAATAAAGCAACAGTATTGTCCTTGTTGACCGGCTTCAATATGCGGGCAAATCTACAAGTGAGGGTTGGTGTCTTATCTATTGTGTTGGATCAACTTTAAGTTTGCTAAAGGAACCCTGATTAACATTTCAAACTCTTTAAAACAGTGCAGGTACTTTTTTTAATATATCATGTAAATTTACTTAGTTTTAATCTTGGTCGAATGAAGAATAACAAAAACAGATCGGTATCTCAACTGTTGGTCAAATTTAACATCAGTATCTGACCAGAACACTTGGTACATCCTTAAAAAAAAAAGAAAAAAGGATAAGGCTGAAATCATACATCTCTTTAATGTACTATGGTGGGCGGAGACGAGAGGACAATACAGCAGAAGGGTAAACAGCAGTGTTTTGTGCACAGCCAACCTTCTTGGGAACCATTCTTTGCCCTTACCATCCTCACTCTAATACAGATTTTTTTTCTCGGGCATGTCCGTGTGCTCATGCATCTGCACCTGCCCCATGTTAGTACAAACAAGTCTTGAAGGGCAAACATGAGGTAAACCAGCAACAAAGCTCTGAGCAAAAACCCCACAGATGCACAGTCACCCTCACACTGATGCATGAAGTAACGCTGCTGAAGGTCAGCGCTAGCCACAGCCCGGTCGACTCCACCGGGCTTCCCATGAGTGACTGCGTATGCCCAAGAACTGAGAGTGTAAACATGACACCTACTGCAGTTTAACATTTTGCATTCTTACTTAAAAGTCTTCTGTGGTCTTAAAGTGACAAACAGCAAAAAAAGTCCCAGAGGTTTATATAGTGCTGACAATCACAACACATCACAACATGGTTTGTTGCAGGCTCAATAAACCCAAAGGGATGCGCAGTCGAAGTTTCAAAACAGGTGAGGAGACGAGAGGTGCAGCGAGTGATAAGTGCATGTTTGAGGCATTATGATGCAGTGCCATATCTCACTATGCTTCTTTTCTGTAAGAGCTCTGCAGTAGTCTGGCCAGCAGAAAAAAGAGAGAGGAGAGGAGACAGAGCGATAGATGCAAGAAGGTGCTAAGAAAAATATCCAAACACAGAGATAAAGCGAATGTGTAATACCAGATTCTGAACTGGACATGCATACCTGGAATGACTGTATCGCAATTTACACTATTAAGTCAGTGAGTGCACGCAGCAAAGGAAAAAAGCTCTAGCACCTATAGCTGGTCAGCCCCATACTGTCAATCAATAACACAGAGTCCTTCCCCTGCAGCTTTCCAGTTCGTTCCCTCTGCACACTGCAGGAAAATCATGAGGATAACTGTGGAGCACTGCAGCCAAGTATCACTGCAACATGTTTTGAGTAGTCTTGAGAACTTGTGTCCACAAAAAAGTTCAGCAGTGTTTTTTTTTCTTGACAACATCATGGGAAACCAAGCTGTCAAGAGTTTCAAATATGTGCTCAAGTCTTTTAATCAATTCTGTCAGCAAACATATTTAGGTATTTCCTGAACCATAACAAAATTATGCAAAAACTAGTAAATCTAACGTAACACATTTATACAGCAAGGTTGTATTCTGTGGTTTTGCTGCATGGAAAAGATAGATTTCTTTTCTTTTTTTTTATACATTTGCATCTTCCTATTTCTGTCTATCTGCAAGGGTCTATCCAGAAGCTTAAACTAGAAGAAATAAGAGCATAAAGGGAGAACCTGGTGCTTTCCACGGAAACAGGCTAAATGTTTCTGCTACAGCCATAATCTAAATGTATTCAATTCAAGGACTTCTTTCAACCTGTGTGAGGGTGGACATGAATGCAAAGATGATGCTATGATGCTGTGTCCAAGTTGCTAACAGGCGTAGCACTGCAGTGACAACACGCCACAAAACCAACGCCCCCAAAGTCGTCACTGCGTGCTTTCTCATCAACATTCTGTGTCCACCGCTGCCAGGAGAGAGCAGAAAGGGAAGAGAGCGAGAGACGGGCGGGAGACAGAGTAGAACGTTGATGCATAAATCTAAATGTAAGAGGCTGCCACTCAGAAGAACAAGGTCGGTGGTTGGATGCGGTGTTGTGTGAGCAGCAGCGTGCAAGCTGCCTGCAGAGTAGGCATCTGTACCCAGAGGCAGCAACAACAGCCCTCTGATTAGAAAGCAACAACACTGCTAGCAGCACTAACTGGGTCTCATAGCTTTTAAAAATTCACGCCTACCTTATTCATCATTAAATAATCATTTGGGGACCTAGTTCAAATGCAATTTCTGTCCCAAGTGCTATATAATGTATAATGTGTTTGAGTAAAAGAGCCTCAGGCTTTCATGTAACCTCTAAATCCCACTGAGTAAAAGGACACTCTGCACATTGATGCAAAATCATATTCAGGCGCTTAAAATGTCAAGGCAGTCAAGTGCAGATGCTAGCTAGCTATAAAGGCAGCCGCTGACAAAAGGTCGGGGTCGGTAGGGACAATAAACCCAAGCTTTGTTCGAGGAGCAAAGTAAAATAGAGGCCAGTGGCAGCATATGTATACAGAGTAGATAGTTTCAACACGGACCAAAACAGGTCGTGGGTAGAGTAGTTTGATTAACTAGAAAGGAGGCCGGTCTTCCACAGCACATGCCAGCACTCGCTGTTGCAAGGCAAGGAACACCGTTTCAACTACGCCACAGGTGGACACTAAAATAGATGCACTTAGTGTAATACAGTCAAGAGGAGGCCTGCATATGCCATCATACTGACAGCCTTTTAGACACTTGCCACTACAGTGGAAAAGCAACAAACAGGAAATGGTGTGAGGAGATGTGAGCTGTTCAGTTGACCCAGGCTCTAACAAAACGTCCACAGAGATCAAATCTATCTTCAGATTTAACTTTTAAAACTGTTTGACTATGAGCTAGGCAGGACAGTGCACTATTTGAATAGCTGGTATAACAATGAATCGACTAGAGAACTACAGTGGGAGAGCAAGTGGGAGCCCTAGACGCCCTCCAGGCTGCTGGTTGGGAGAAAATGGGCAGTGGGACGGCCTTAGCTCAACTCGCAGCTTCATTAGCTTGACATTATTTAGTGTGATGTATGCTTAGCAATCTGTTACACAACGGAGGGCTTCCCATCTATGAGATTAGCTGGTGCATTGCCGGAATAGTTTTAGAAGAGAGAGCGAGAGACAAAAGAAGCAGTTACTGAATTTCTGCTGCAAAAATCCCTTCGCTGCAACCTAGACAGAAAGACCGAACACAGGAGATGAAGCGTCAGGGCTGTGGACATATTACAGCACTGTGACATAACACACACACACACAAACACACTAGATGATCACTCAGTGGCGACTCCGGGCTTTATGAAATCATTCTCTGCCAGCGTGGCTCAGTTACTGGTAATAAAAGCTTCCATTTAAACATGTGATGGTGAATCCTGGTGCTCCCCGATGGAAGCGGTGTGAATATTTGTCATTACTAAATGTCTATAGGCTCATCACTAAGCTGTATTTTACAGAGCTGTAAGAATACGAATGTCAATGATGAAAAAAAGTCTAATTTTCAAAGACAATACAACACAAACTACACGCAGCTCTAATAAAGAAATTATTCAAAAGGAAGAAAAAGAAAAAGTCAAACAAGACAGAAGTTCACATTTCCGACTAAAAATACAGTTGTACTAATTGCCGTTTGGGACTGAAGAAAATGGGTGAAGCCTTATTCGCACACATCAGACAGACTACATATTTACAGGATGACTGATAAGAGCATTAATTGCTACCAAGCTCTGGCTGAGAGAGTGATGGGAAGATGGATGCTAAAGGCAACGGTGGGGTGATACAGTGATTAGATTACAGCACAGAGCACCAGAAGTGTACTAATAAGTGAGGATAAGACACACAAGCAAAGCAAAAGGAAAACACACACAGACACGCCGGCGCAAAAACAACCGGCTGGAGAAAGATATGAGCAGATCAAAGCCTCTCTTAGACTGAGGGAGTGTGAAAGCAATCTGCCAAGGTAGGCCTTTACCTTTAATGATACTTTTGGATTGGAACTGTGGCTGCTGCGTGACTGTGGGAGTCAATCTGGTTGCGGTACATGTGCCTCTAAAATTGTGTGCATGTATGTGTATAAAAAAAAATAACCACAAAAATCAAACAGAGTCGCGGGCTTAGCATGATATACTGCGTGGTATCCAAGCAGAGAATTACACTTACGATATGAGGTGAATCGCGACCCATAGAAATGATTGTCCTGTTAACGGTCCTCAGCAGCTTCTCCATGATGATTTGCACATGCCACTGGGTGGGACCCTGTACATAACACAGTAGGAATATATGAATAATATCATCACTTAAAAGTAGAGGAAAAAAAACATAATGACACAAACCCTAACCCTCCCTCCAAGATTTTTTAAAGTGAAAGAATATCAGTCCAAACTTATGAGGCCTGACAGAAGCTCAGATTTCAAGGGAATTGTGGTCATTCGGGTGAACAGCTAGAAAAAAAATACAGGATGATGAAAGTCTTGAGCCATCAGTAATTCCTTTATGTTTTGGTAGGATAATGGGAAATAGGTGCAGCAATTTTTTGTAAATATTAATGGAAATAAAGTACGTAAGGGAAAAATAGAGAATGTAAAAATATAATGAGCTTGAAAGTCAACACCACCTTATTCTTCTACACACCCTTAATGCTCTTAGGCAAGCTTTCTTGCAGTTTCAGGAATAGTCCTCCAGGCTTCTTGAACGACATTCAAAGATCTTCTTTGGATGTTGGCTTTTTTGTTCTGTTCCCTTTCAAGATGACCTCACACTGCTTCAATAATATTGAGGTCCAGGCTCAACATCAAAATCTGACAGTACTTTTCTGCATTCATAATTCCATCAGCTAACAACAGTGACTGAAACGCAGCCGCAAACCATGACCGAGCCTCCACAGTGTTTTACAGATGGCTGCAGACACTCACTGTTGTACCTCTCTCCTGTCTTCTTTCATACATACCGATGACAATTTGAAGCAAAAAAGTTCAAATTTGTATTCATCACTCCATAAGTTCTGCAGCCACTGATTTGCAGTCCAGTTCTTGTGTAATTTGGCATACCTCAGCCTTTCCTCCGCATTTCTCTTCCTTAAGAATGGCTTCTTGACAGCCACCCTTCCACTGAGACCATTTATGATGAGATTTCAGTGAACAATAGATGGTTAAGCTGAAGGGCTAGATGCATCTCTAAGGGCTTTTGCTAGATTCTTTTTTGACACCGTTCATCTGCCATGGATAGCTTTTTTTCCCAGTGTTACCCCTTCTTTTTTGTCCTCCACTTGCCCAGTTTACTCACATTTTTCAAGTCGTCAGCTAATAGCTCTTTGGGAATCACCTCCTTGGTGCAAAAATACAATTTTATACCTGTCAAACTGTTATCGTTGGTATTTTTCATAGACTGAACTAAAGAAATGTCAACAAATGATGTATTTTTGTGACAGGCTGCTAGCAACAAAGTGCCTAAAGATACCATTTAAAATTGGTCTTTGCCAAGTTGTCTCTCATGTCCAGATGCATCCTTTGGGACAGGTCCCATTTTTATGCTTAGATCAGTGTGAAGTGGCATAACAAAATTAAAAATCATTCTTTTAAAAGTAGCTATGCAGCAGGACTGGACTCAAAATGATTGATAAAACAACCAATGTCAAAAGGGTTTTTTTCCTTCTACATTAACATCTGGTCCTTGGAAGTGAGAGGAAATGAGAGATGACACAAGATTTTTGCACAGTACTTGAAAAAACAAGGAAATTTAAGAGCACTAATTATATTTGGTCAGTTTGGCTAAGTATTCTTCTTCTTCCAGACTCAGGAAACACAAAGAGATTACCCTAACATGTGTTATGTGCATGAATCCTTACTAAGATGTTATGACAATGCAGTTTTAAAATCTTGTTTTACTGTCACACCAAGTCATGGATTACTCCCCGACTCTGATCAGATCGCCTGGTTGTTACTATTGCTGTCTGTACCTGGCGTGGGGGAGTTTTTCGAAGGAGGCTTATCTTTGCAACACCAGCCAAAACTTTCAATAATTTACATGATGCAGTCTGCAGCTGAACAACTCACAAATACTGTATGCACACAGTATTTGTGAGAATAAACTGGTTCAGCCTGTGTCTAGACCAGTGTCAACCAAGCAAATACAGGGCAGGAATGGACTGGGAAGTTTTTTTTTAACATCTAGCTATGTAAAAGAGGCTTATCCAGTTAGATATTTATTGCTGACAAGACAAATTGTTTGATGAAATTTAAGTAGACAGACATATCTACAGAGGTTTTCACTCTCCGTATTTTTGCGAGCATCTAAGTCTCTGAAAGCCTTGGTTGTGCTGATCTGCAGGACAGATATGACAGAGAGCAAGACAGTGAGAGGATTCAGCAATTTGTGAAACAGCGAGAGAGGGGTGTAAAAGCCAGAGCAAGTGGGAGAGGTGGATAATCCCTAGCAGAGTGGAGTGTGGGAGGCTGAACGGTCGTGATCAATGACAAGAGTCTGAGAGGGCCTCAGGGAGGACATCAGGAGTCTGGGCATGGAAGAGGATCAAACGCGCTCGTAAAACAGTGTGTGTTTGTGAGCATGTCTGCTATCATTTGAGCGTTTGAGGTAAGGGGCCGATACCTGTGTGTGTGAGACGGGGGCTCAAGTTTAAAAATTCTAGAAAGAGTTTTGCGCTTAAAAAATGAGCTGATAGAAAGTTGGAAAAAAAAATCCTATGTGAAACTGTTTGAGCAACTTAGAAATAAAAATAAGTTGCATTTCTTACTTTTCTGAAATTAAATAATTAAAAAAAAGTAATTATTTTAAGGATTTGTACTGTTCATAATAGTAATGACTTGGCTGTAAAGTAGCGCTGAACAAAGAATAACTCACAGCTGTATGCATGAGGCAACTAATCAAATTCCAGTTTACATCCGTTTCTCCCTTTATTCCCGAGTTACAGCATTTAATAACAGCCAGAAAGCATTTTAGTCGATGTGTTATGATGGCCGCAGGCTGTCATCTTTGACCAACAACTTCTAATCAGTTCATTCTTGAGACTAATTAAAACACAGTGATCCTGAGATATGGAGAAATGAACTGTGTGGACTTTTTCAGCCAGTCCGAATAAAAATGGACAACCTGAAAAATCTAATGCCAGCAGTCCCAGCTGTCACTGGCACCGAGGCAGAGAACACTTAACTTTTACTGGCTACAAAACTGGCTCTGTGACCAACACTGATACTGCTCATCATCACATGGACCACATCGCTTTATGGTTCCAAACTAGAGGTCAACTGGTATCAAGGACATTTATGTTTGACAAATGATTAATTTAAAACAAATAAACTTTCAGCATTTTTTTAATTAAAAAAATGCAAAAAGCTAAAAAAAAATACTGATAATATGAAAGAGACTGAATATTGTATAAAATAACTGGCTAGGCTGATAATGAATAGTCCCTCTATTCTAAAGCACCACAGGGTTAAGCAGAACTCATTACAATGCTATTGGATAAAATTCAGTGTTGAATGGCCTCTAGCAACCCATAGAAATGAATTACTGAGCACAGCCACCTCTACATGTTAGTAAATTAATACTGTCGTAAAACGTGCTCCTTTCAGACCATGCAGGGCAATAAAACAAACTGAGAACAGCATACTAATAAACAGTTATTAAGTATAATAACCACAGTCAAAAGAGGGGTTTTTTTCTTTATGGAGGTATTCCTAGATTGCCTTATTACGCTACTGTTTATTCAAGAGGGAAATAAAAATATGTAAAGCTCCAGAGTTGAATTACTCACCACATCTTTTCTGTAAAGCACCTCCAGGATGTCACTAAGCAGCTGGCAGCAAGCCTTCAACTCCTCCCGCTTCTCCAGGTGGAACTTCAGCTGGTCCGTCATCAGTGGCAGCAGGATCTCGCGGCAATCTGCAGGGACGCCGATAAATACACACATCCGTGATGACACTCAACACATGGAGCAGATGATAGATCACACGAAGCGGTACAGCATATGTTCTTGACACACTCGATCCAGAAACATGTAGCTTATTAATGACTTTCCCACATCTCCGAGGAGTAAATTAAAACAACATACATTTATTAATTAAACAACTGTGGAAAAAAGCTCCCAAAATCCCAAAGAATAGCTATGCTCCTATTTTACCTATTGCACTTTTAATCCCTTTTATTGTTCTAAAAAAGAAAGCTGTACGTGTCACATAGTCACACTGAGACTTACACTAAATTCAAAGTTTTTCTGTAGTTCAAATACATTTTTAGATACTTGGAAACAGGAAGTACTTGACAGCAACACTATCAAAACAAAAGCCAGTTGCAGCCATAATCATTTTGCAAGACTAGTCAGCCATGAAACGTCTTATCTTATTACCGTCTTATTAAACCACCCCTTAGATTACAATAGTAAACCTAAAAATATGGATAAACTGGCTAAACTGGTCCATAAAAATTTAAACCAGAAAGATATGCAGTTGTGAAAAGGTACTCCAATACTGCTTCCACAGGAATTAAGAAGGTAAGTAGCAGTCATACAGTACTAATCAAATGCACTTGATTAACTGTGTAACCACAGTTTGCTGGTCAGAAGCATTCAGGTGTGTGTTGGCACAATGTCTTGCAATCAGTCGGCCAAAAGCTCTGCTGCTTTCCAAAGTCAAATGTGAGGCAATCTGTCTGACAGGTAGAACTTGGCCAAAATTGGTTCATATAACAGAACAATAATGCAAAGCACAACAGAATGCCTGACTGGGCCATTGCAGCACTGTGATTCTTTTCTTTTTCAAAGTGCCGACCTCAACCCCTGTGAAATGCTGTGGCGGGCCTGCAAAACTCAATGAACTGAAGCAACATTGAAAAGAACAATGGCCAAAAGTCCTAAACAATAATGTGAAAAAGCTACGCAGAAAACAGCTTCAATTCTGGGGCAACTCTTGTGAATTGTGGACGGAAGGTTAACAGACACATCTCAATGGCATAAGCCCATCTGACCATTGGCTGGGTGAGCTAATGAATGGTGGTGTCAATGTAAAACTTTGGAGTTTCACGTAACAGGCAAAGTTTTATGTGACTAAAAAATTATTTTCTGCTCGTTTGCACTCATTTAATAGTAAAACAGCAATTAAGAGCAGCTGAAAACCATAACTTTCCTTTTTAACTCTGTCAAATTACTTAATTTTAAGAAGGAGATCAAAAGGTGAATTTCCTTACGAAGACGATGGAGAATTTTGTTGTCAATTTGGACACAGAGGACAGAAGTGATGAGCTGGCATCCATTCTACTGCTGGAAGGTAAACCCGAGGCAGTCTGCTGCAGATTTATCACATTTTTAATACAACCTCATTGGTTTCATTGTGAGTTTGTGTATGGATGTGTGGGGATCACATTTAAAGTCAAGGGACAAACACTGGAGTTATTCTGGTAGTAATTAGAGGAATTGGGGCCAATTAGTCAATTCGTAAAGTAAATAATTAACAGAGTTATGAAGTAGAAAGCAATCCTACTGCAGCCGTCTGTCTGCTACAACATATAGCAAGCTACAAACTGGTAATCCCTATGAGACAGTACTGAAAAAAGACATATTTCCTACAATGAGTACACTAAGTGAAATTGTCCCCAGTATGGTTGTAGAATCAGGCAACAATTGTGTTCTTCAAATAAAAATCTTTATGACTTCAAGATGGAGAGATGCTGCTGCTCTAAATGGCCACCAAGCAATGGATTTTATTTCAGAATCAATACAATCTCTTTGCTTCACAGATAATATCGCAACTTTAATAAGTCATTAAGCTGGAAGCAAATAAACTTGTTACTTCGCTGCACATCAAAACACACATAAAAGTTTCCATCAATGCTGCACGCAACCTAATGAACAGCATGAACTACTGTGACCTCTTTATGAATAACACCCACAGAAAGCGAACAATCTTTAGCATTTTGTGACCTCCCTTACTAAATGTAGTGCGTGTCTAATTGGGTAGTATGTAATGATTTCATGAAGCCAAACAACAAAATTGCTGTCGATACAGCACGACATGCATGAAAAACACCAAAGCCACCTTTGACAGATGCGAGCGTGTCTTCACAAGCGGTTTGTTTTCGGTAATACTGAAATTAGCTGTAAACCACAGACCCACACAGAAAGCATAATGATGTTGCACTATGCATAACTAGCAGTGTAACAAATAAATCCTCCTGGAGAATCAAAAATGTAATTTTTAATTTTACAGGGTCTGATTAGTGCATCAATTACAACCTTATTCCCTGCTAGCAATCTAAGAGATCTCATGTAGCTGCTGGACTGAATGGCTGATGGACTTTGAATGGCTTTTAATGATTCTAATATAAAAAATAATTAAGCTGGAGCTCCTCTTTGATAATAGTATTTAAACTAAATAGATGTTCCAAATACAGAAAAAATAAGTGATGCACTGATGCAATTCATTTAGATGCAGTTCAGTAATATAATATTTTCCAAAAGTCTTGAGTCACCCTTCATCTCTTTATAATTTTCCTGGAAAATAGGAATTAGGTGAAGCAATTTATTGAAATGAACTCTCTTAGCTAAGCTTTCTTGCAATTTCCTTAAGTAGTCTTCAGGAATAGTTCTCCAAATCTTGTTCTTTGGATTTTGGCTCACTTTTGTTCTGTACTCTGCAAAGATGATCCCACACAGCTTCAATAATGTTGAGATCTGAGCTCTGGGGAGGCCCTAGTGTTAAAGGCACTGCCAATGAGATGGTGTCCAGATGTTACTGTGTTATAGATCAAAATCTGATGGTTCTTTTCTGCATTTATAATTTTGTGAATTTTAAAAAGATCCCCATGCCCAAACCATGACAGAGCCTCCGCCGTGTTTTCCAAATGACTATAGGCTATTGTTCTATCTCACTTCTGCACTCCTCTGTACACAACGACAACAAATTGAACCAAAAATTTGACACACATCACTCCATCCATTAAGAAGAAACAACGATTTCTTCTTAAAACTGGCTCCTCGACATCCAACCTACCACTGAGACCATTTCTGATGAGGCCTCAGTGAGCAGCACATTAGGTTAGGTTGTTTTTAATGCTTGAATGACTTATATGACAGTAGCCTAACAACAACAACAACAAAACACATTCCTCTAAAGATGGAAATCTACATGGACTACACTGAAAAAAACAAAACAATTTCCACAGAAAAACTTTTTTAAAAAAATGCAAGAAACTCTTGGTCCTTGGAAACAAAATATAAAGAAATGAGGGAAGTTTCGAGACTTTTTCACAGTCCTGCATCTCATTTGTAACGTGCCAAAACACATCACATATCAAGACATATCCATTGTTTGGCACAAAAGATTGCGATTAAAGGTTGAGCTGGCAGCTCTTATGGTATTCCTCGCGGGAGCCTGCTCTATTCACATAAAGCTTTTACTTTTATAAACCTCGAAGTAAATGTATGGTGAAACTGACAATGGTGTCTAGAGTGAAAGGATTTTGGTGCTTCAGCCACCTGATACAATTTTAAATATATCTATTGTCTGTATTTTGTGTGTGTGTGTGTGCTTAAAATCTTTAAGTGCTTTAAGTGCACTGTGTGGATCATACAAGCTCCTGATTCTTAAAGCGTTTCAATCTTTGCTTGTCAAAACTAAAAAGCAGGTGGGAACAGACGCCTAAATGGACACAGACACTACGTACACACACAGACTGTTGCATGCAAACACATACACACACACTATACCAGCATGGTATGAGTGGGACAAGCAGACTGGAACTATCAAGCTAGGCCACGAGTGTTTTCCTCTAACTTCCAGCACAAACAGATTTTAGACGCTACAGTAATTTCCCCCTTTAACACAGACCAAGAGAGCAGCTGACATATTTGTTCTCTTACAATGAGCCAATTTCAACGCGATTTATGCACCCATCTCACACACTCCTTTTACGTCGTCAGCACTGAAGGTGACGCAACATTTTGCCTCCAAAACTTATTAAAAAAAAAGAATGAACGAATGAAAAACTTTCTAAATTAATGCAGTTCTTATTCGAAGCTAAGATTTGTATATGCATACCAATTCCATTTCACACAGAGAATTTCAATTTCAGACATATATATAAAACCCTTGGAGAAAGAGATGTCCTCTTTATTCTCTAAAGTTGTCATTTTGAACTGAATTAAGCCCACTGGGGGCTAAAATAAACTAATTTAAGACACGCTTTTCAACAAAAATAGTTAATATGTTAATGCCTGTGCAGCCTGCAGGAAATAAAGTATTTCCATGGGTGAACGCATTCAGATCGCACTGATAGAAAATGCTAAGAAAGGTAAGATGCAGCTCACTGAGCCTTGATTTACTCCAAGCATTCCAGTACATTTCATTTTGGGTTTAGTTGGCAAGAGAACCTTTTATGGACCACCTGGGAATAGGCACTTATTACAGCTTACTACACCACCTTAAAAACTGTCTGGCTAATTCGACTGCTTGTCGCATACTGATGGAAAGGACAAATTTACCTGGCAACTAAGCCCTCTCCGTGAGTGCTTTTGCACAGCTTGAAACCAGCTAGCACCTCAGAGCCTACTACAGATGTTCAAAGCACCAGTGCAAGGAACTGTTGTCAGAATCGAGCAGCACACATGCTTTTAAAGCAGCAGGATAATCCTTATCTACATTATAGCAACAACTCTTCCCGCTGATCAGCAGTCCATTCGCGAACATCGGGGGGGGGGCTTGGCTGTCCATAATTATACCAACAGATCAATAGTAATGACCAGAGGACGATGCACTGAGCACTGGCCTTCAATAGTTACTTACCGACACAGAGACAATTTTATGTTTGTAAAGTATGTAAGGAGCAGATCATTAAGCTGAAAGCAGTGACATTTACACTGCATTATGTTCAATATCAGACATTAATGACTAGGAAAAAAACAACAACTTCCTGCTACATCCCACACAAAGTGTCCCCCTCATCATTCGTTTTCTGTACGGCCATGCTGAATTGAACAGCGGCAGACAAACGCACGTAGACTTCTGCACTATAAGTGTGTAAAAGCAGCAACCTACAGAGATGGAAAAGGTAAAGAAACACGTAGTTGCAGATACTCCAGTGGCTGCTTGACACCGTCTCCAAAAATGAGTCTTTATAGGCTGCTATGTCAAAATACCCAACTTTACAACAGAAATAAGCATCTTTATACCCTGGAACAACCAAGGTCTTGTGGTTTTTTTGCTGTTTTTAATAACTCAACTCTTAAATTCTATTAAGCCGCCAGCTGTCCCCTGAGCTTCAGTCACCAAAACGCCACTAAACCTCCTGTGGTGCCTTTTATTTGAGCATTTGAATGCTTTTATCGGAGTAGTAGCTCATTCAATTGCTCAGCAGCTCATTGTTTTGATCAGTGAAATTCTGTATTTCATTTGAATGTTACTTAGTATTTATTAGCAATTAATTATCTACACATTCTATCAAAACTTGCTACCCCCTCCTGAAAATATGATCACTTCTGGCTTCAAAAAACCAACAAGATAGTAGTAGCAAAGCATTGTGTACTAAGACAGTGGCTAAATTAATCTAATGATTGGTGGCTAACTATTTTTCACTTCCTGTGGTCGCTCTCTGCCAACTAAATTCAATTACTAATGCTTTATTGAGACAGCGATTGTATCTTTAGTTGAAATCACAGGTCAGTACGTGAGAATGTTTGTCTCTAAATGAAGACCAAGCCAAAAATAACCCCAGAACGCACGGTGCCTCCAGCAAAACTCTTGGCTCTGGTTGAGCCTCATCTCTGGGATGCCACAGGCTAGGCTGGGTGGAGATAAGCATGTTTCTAATTAGCCGCCTCTACACTGTGCCCTTCACATGTGACATTACTACAAAGTGACCAAAATAAACAATAGTATGGTGCTCAAGGCTATCATTGAAGTTTTGGTGTAAATATATGACTGTGTCAAAGGGATAAGACTAAATACAATAAAACAGAAATCAGGCCATGACACCTGAAGTCTATGTAGATGGGAACCCTGAACTTCAGTTCCAGTCACATCTAGGTGACTCAAGCTTAACTTGTTGCAGAAAACAAGAACAATTTCTGCTCTACTCCACTCTACCAGAGAGCCCTTACTGTGAGCTCACACAAGACTGCCTTGGGGAGGCAGGTGGTCCGTGTGATTGCCTAAATTACCGAACCATGAGTGAATTTACTGAAGAACTATGGGTACAGTTTTTGTATGTGCGCGCTCTCACCGTGATGATTGAAGAGATCGCTGTGTACAATGTCAATCAGGCAGTCCAGCTTCTGTTTTACCAGGCGACCCACAGGGACTTTTAGGATGAACTCTGTAAACAGCTTGCTATGGAGACACAAAGAGGACAATATAAATTTAAAAAACAAAACAAAAAACAGTCCTACTGATTAAGCTCGTCTATGTGTTTTCTCTAGCCTGGCTTGTAGCTGTTAAACAGCATGAAATGTTGCATTAACTAGGTTTTTATTTCTTTTTCTGGGGCATTGAACACAGTAAACAAGATTTAGATAACTGATATACTAATTACTCGTTATATCAAAACACTTTACGTTCAATTTCAGTAATGTAGTCTCCACTCTCTTCAAATAAAGTACACTTTTTGGGGGGTTTCTTGGGTGAGTTTGGATACAGGAACTTTCTTATTTGGGTATGGTACTTCTGTTTTGCTGAAACATTTTATACTTCGTTTAAAGGTTTCATTATATCATACGGTATTGCATATCACCATTTTTCTTAAGCATACTGAGTTTTTTGGTCAAACATTGACCTTCCAAAGTAATTTGACAAAAAGCTTTCAGAACAAAAGGAAGTCCTAGAAATGCTTTGAGGCTTTCAGCACCACAGAATAGCTTCATCAGTGGATTTCAGTCAAATGGAGACGATGTTACTTAAAAACCTAATCACAGTATGCCCACATATGTTCTGCGAAGCGTCTAATAAGCCTAAAGACGTGAAAATGCATTTGTGGGTGCATGTAGACCTTTGAGTTTGTTCCTATGACTCACATTGCCATTATTCTGAATGTCTTCCGATATTTAAGAAGCATGAATGCAAATGAACTCTACTGAACTAAAGATTTATAAAGTCATTAGGATAACCTAACTGCATTGCAAAAACAAAAAACCAACCCAAAAAGCACAAATGTAAAACGAAAATGAAAAGATACATAAATCATAAAAAGGTTTTCATTACAAATAACACATTTATTAATAAAAATCCACATTTGAGCACAGATACAAAACATGCAGTGTTCTTTCCCCCCATAAATGAAGAGGCCTAATGCTCATTATGCTGGCAAGCTATGCCTCAAGGAGGAGAGGCAAGGTTTTGGAAGTGGATGAAATAACCCGCCCCAACCCCCAGGGCTTCAATTTAGTTGCCTCCAGCACAGCCACTCAGCCAGGTTTGTGCTAACAACAAGAGCAGCTGATGCCACCTTTGCTCAGACAGGAAGATGAGCCAAGCCTGTGATTTATGGCTAGGTGAATGTTTCATAAGGACCACAGCTTTCAGGATTAAAGTTAATATCAAAAGCCTCTCTCATGGCGTTGCCTTTTAAACCACCGAAATGATAACAAAGCATCTAACGCTGCTCGCTGTGCTGTCTCGCGTTATTTTTTTGGTGGGTGAAAAAACATAAAACCCGGACTTCCTGTCGAATACATAGTTTAATGAATCTACAAAAAACGGGCACTGTAGTGCAAACTCTCTACAACTAATGTGTGAATAGGGAATAGTATATGGTTCCTAGATTAGATGAGACTTTTTGAACATGTTGATCTGACGAAATGAAACTGAAGCAATATTACGTAAGCAGAAGGATGTGATCTATAAACCGTGAATTAAACTGAGAGGCAAAGCAAGCTTTTTTTTACAAGAATCCAGGGAGCTGTGAGTGCCAAACATAAAAAAGAAGCATAATAAACCGACCCGAGGGGGTCAGAGGTCAGTGAGATTCAAACTCATCTGAGATTTTTAGGAGACACATGTGTGGTATCAAATTGAAGATCCTACGTCACCTCGTTCTCGGGTTATCACAACCACAAACTTCAATGCTGCCCATCCATCCGCTTGCCTGACGAGGTGACGAACTACAAATTACCTACAAATACTTTAAGGTAGGTACACTGGAAAAAGTGTATAGGGCCAGGTTTTTAAAGGAAACAAAGGAAAATCATAAGTAAATGTGTAAGTATAAACTATGAGTACATAAATAAGTAAATTTAAGTACTGCATAAGTAATTTTACATGGTGCATAACAGTATTTCCTCATTTTACATCATAATTACTTTTCTGGTTGCAGGCCATATTATGGACCTGAGTGTACCGAGTCTTGCGTTGCACCTGCAATGGATTTTGCTGGAAAAAAGAAATGTAACTGTATAAAAATCTAAGTAATGGATAAGTAAATTTAATAGGTGCCTAAGTATTTTATAGGAAATGAGATAGAGTGTAATTTTACGTAGTTTGTAATTAATTTTAATTACTGTAGAATTTCCTGCTGATTTTGTGGAGAAAGCCCAGAAAAGTACAGCGTATTTATGATGTAAGATGAGGAAATATTGTTTATTTTTCAACAAAATTACCATAAAATGACACACTACTTGAACATACATGAGTTTAGTTAAAATTACATAATTTGCAGCTCCTTTTAAGTCTCATCCACAACCCTGGCAGATTAGCTATTCTCAATTCCTGTTATGAGTTTATGGCAAATCACATATACAGACTTACATTAAAGTGCATTATTTAAGTTGCTTTAGTTGGCTCACAATTGCTACTACCGTTGCATGCCACTTTGCAACCCACCTCCCTTCCGGCTCATTTTTGTCCACCACCGTATTATTATTTTTTTTACTCATGTCAGCTCTTTTCTGTGCATAGGCTGTATGGATAGATGGACATCACAGCCACAGTGACATCATCCACTGGTTATTGTTGCATTCAATAGGATTTGAGATCATAAACCTAGGAAAGTTTTAACTATAGTTTATAGTTCTGTGCTTGGGGTCTTTTCAGATGCTCTCCTTGTCAACACCTTTCCATTTAAACTGCTGCAGATGGAATTAATCTACTTTGATTATAGTGGTTGTAAGTAAATTAGGAAAACATTACTTCAGTCTTTACTGAGATTTATTAAGACTCAGCCTAGTTACAAGTAACTGCCTGACTTTTGTCAGTGTGGCCATCTTACTAACGCAGCTCTGTGTTACAGAGTAATAATATTAGTAGTAGTTTACAACATATGATCATATTCTGAAGTCAAATGTTCTGTTTTGTCTAACATGAACATGAATTAATTATTTGATCCATGAGCATGTTAGTATTTTATATAAAACAGTATTAAGCTACAGCTGGTGACATGCGCAGTAGACAACATAAACTTAAATAGACATTTGAGTGGAGAGTTTCCAAGGCAACCTGAACTTCTTTAAGCAGCAACCATCACAGCACAGCTACTGAATGTTGAGATGTTGAATAAAAGCAGCTTAAGGTGGAGAGGCAGATAAAATAAATAAACTGTGCTTTTGAAAAAGCACAATATTCCAAAAGCCTGTCGTTGCATAATCTGCACATGAAATTTTAACAAAAGCAATCAAACTAAAGCAAATTACTCTTTTTGTTTCTTTGCAAAAGGCAACTGATTTAAGCATTTTTCTGCTCTGCTGTAGTACTCTGTATCGTCCCTTATTATTGAACTCCCACATAGAAATCTTGAAGTTCACAGAGAACTGTGTGATCTGTTATAATGGCATGTTCACTTGTATTAATGTTTAAGTCTCTTAGATAGCTGTTGGTGTCACTTTAATGACATTAAAGTTTAGGAATATGTAACAAAACATGAAATTACCTTAGTTCCTTGGGATCAAAGACCAGCTTGACATCATTGACGATAGTGGGAATGTATTTCAGTGCAGCACCCTTTACGAGAGGAACAAAAAGAAAAAAATATGACAAAGTCATTTCACACCTTAATGCATGCAGCATGCCCTCAGTGAGCCACTAGAGGAGTCAATAATCAAGAGTTTAATGTGTCATTATTTAATATTTGCAACAATCTACCAATACCAATTGAAATCGCTTTCTCTCTCACGCATGCGTGCACACATGTGCACATTTTCTGCCATATACATTACAGAGATTGGAGGTTAGAAATTAATTAGACAATTGACTGATAAACAGTTTCATTTATTTCAAGCATCAAAATCAGCAAATCAAGACAAAGGATTTAGAGTTGACTTAGTAACACAACTTTCAATATAAGTCTAGAAGAAATGGTGAAGAAAGTGGAAGAGGCTAAAAATACTAAATAAACCTGACAGAGAGGTTGCAGGAACTTTAGGAATAGCCAAATCAAATATCTGGTACAGTGTTAAAAAGAGGACTAGGTGATGCCCATGGGTTCTAGACCTCAGGCAGTCATATTAAAATAATGTGGGTTTGAGCTTCTGAAAATGGAGGAGTATAAAAATGGCCATGATCAATCAATTTTCAATTTTGACTGTTGACCTTAAATCCAGTGTGGTGGCATAAAATTTCAAAATGGCATCATTGCCCAAAAAGATATGGACCTAGCCATAACCATGTTTTACTTTATGGTAAATTAACAAAAATAGGATCTAAATTTGTCCATCAATAGTGTCAGTAAGTCATCAAGCACATGCATGCAAAGGCTAGTAACATAACTGCTATGCTTAGCCAAGACGACAACTTCTTCTCTAACTGACTGCCGCTAAACTTCAGCTAGGGTGGGTTGTGTCTTTATAATGCATTGGTGCATTTCAGCCATTGTCTCTCATCGCAATTGGTTTACAGGTGTAGCACACTGGATATCACTTATTACAATCCATTGGGGTTTTTTCTAAATTGTTCATGGTTTATTCCTGAAAACATGTGGAAGAATAATTAGCAATGTTCAAATGAGGTTGGCAAGAGAGCAAATACTGACTTTAGTAGATGATTTCTAAATATTGGATTTTGTGAAAGACACATTTTTGAACAGCAGAGACTAACTGCAAATTAAGATTCAGAATGATTTTTTTTCCAGGGATATAATCATGACTTCCAAACAAACTCCTGCTGTCATCTTAATACGATCTCATCTTATTAAGTATTCTATATTTCACATTCACCTCTCTCTGCAGGGAAAAAGAATTAGGCAGATTTCAGTGGTGTTTGACTTTGATTCAGGTGGCAATTCAGCCTCTATTCTAATAAAAAGTCATCTGCATCTGTTAATGCTTTTTTTACACTTCCAGGAATGAATAAACTCCCACCTGTTCCACAAAAATGTTATATGTTAAGTGTCACTGGACATGTATGTGCTCCCACATAATCTATGCATGTGATTACATCAGTGTGTGTGAGAGTAAGAAACAGAAAGAGAGAGAATGTGTGTGTATTTATTAGATTTTCAGCTGCATGTGTGCTGGTCTGTCCAGATGTTCATCAGTACTCCGATTTTTTTTTCCAGAGAGGCATAATGGGACTACTCATTAGCTTCCACCTGTCACAGTGCTTTCACAGGGGTGGATTTGGGAAGAAACCAGGGTTCCTCGGTTTCATGCCCGTTCCTCAAGATCAGTTTTTAATTTACTGACAGTAAAGCTAATATCTCACCCAATTACACAGCAACTGACTCCTAATTGACTCCTGAGCTCCTCATATGGTTGAGTGTGCACATGGATATACTGTAGGTGTGCCAAGGTGCATGTACCCTGTGATTATGTTATCTCTAAAAGCATAGTCGTGCGTGCGCGCAAGTGTGCATGAGTCTGTGTGCGGGTCTTTTAGAGTATCTACACAAATAAACAAACATCCTTGTGTATCTGTTTCTAATCTGGGGTCGCCGAGTTTGAGGTCAGAAGCAAGTAAATATGGGGAAAAAAGAGGGTTTAAAGGTAGAAGGAGAAAGACAGTGAAATAAATACCTTAAGGAGCAGCTAAAGAGCAGAAGGCCAGAGACGACCCAAGCATCAGGACAGTCAAGGTCAGAGTGAAATATAGGAAAAGGAAATACACAAACACACACACACAAAAAGGTATAGACAAACAACAGAAATTAACATGGAACAAACACACATAAAAGTACAGATGCAAGAAAAGCCAAGTTGTTATCCTCAGTAACTTCATTGTGTAATACACCCTAAACCTTCTTCCACGAGTTAAGAGCTTTTCTATAGTTTGTGCAATATATACATTTATCCTTTTTATTATCTTTTCATAATTGATTCGAATAATTACTTTCAAGACAGGTCAGACAATGTTCTGAAGATGGAAACTGAAGCCAAACATTGCTGGCATACTACTGACCAAACACTTTGGAATAAATACAATCTCGTTATGATTATGATTCTAAAATCAGGAAATATCTGACCAAGCAAAAGGAAAAAACACAAAGTTTTTATTTACATGTTGCTGAGAACCCCCCACCAAAAAAACCAAACCAAACAAACAAACAAAAAAAACACTCAGATGATTCATACCATGTCTATAAATTAAGTACTGTATGAGGCCACAGCTAGCACGCAGTTAGTCATCGTAGCTTAGACAGGAAACAGGTGGATAACAGATAGTGTGACTAAAGATAGTACCTCTAAAGCGCATTAACAATATCCTGTTTATTTAATCTTTTCAGAAAGTTAAAAATGTGAACTTGTGACTTTCCAGTGGATTATGTCATGAGTTACATCTTAGTGGGAACCAAAAATAGTCGAGCAAATAACCCATTTAATACCTCGACTGTTTCGGCTTTGAAACATGCCTGTATTATGCCCGTGTACAGTCTCATGATTTTATTTAGGAAATCTGAAATGTGGAATGGCTTTAAAGCTTTAATTATTAAAAAAAAAAATACGTTTTTAGTTATGTTTTTCTTTTTGACCTCTGACCTCTTTTCAAACTCTGTCTGAAATCCTCTGTTTCAATCCTGAAAAGCCAGCTCAGCTAAAAGCTGAATTATTGGTGTGACAAAACAAGTAAATGGACTGCTACAGAGTGCTTTTCACACACACATTCATACAAGCACTTTTTTCTATTTGAAAGCGCTTAATTTTTTTGATTCTGCATCAATTTCAAAATCCTAGGTGACTTCCTTCTCGATGTATCGCATTCACAAGAGTTTTGGAAAACTTTGACCTTGACCTTGAAGTCCAAGTCACTGAGATTTGAACCTGACTAAGATTTTTAGTAGATACACCTGTGGTATCAATTTGAAGCTCCTATGTTGCTTCGTTCTCGAGTTATTGCATTCACAAACTTGGGTGTCTACGTCACCCGCTCGCCCAGCCGGCAGGGTGACGACAATACCCTATCAGGCTGAGGGGTAAACACTGCAATCACAGCTGATATATCCACATGTGGCTCAGTAACATGAATGGCCCACAAGTGCTGGTATTGGCTCCCAACAACATCTGGGAATGCTCTTAAAGGTGATGGTGGATCTGGGCATCCCTGAGCTCCTGGATAGCCTGTGGCACTGGCAATATCCATGGCATTAATGCCTTTGTAATCAAGGGGCTGCCTGTGCACTCTGGTCACATGATTCTAGGCATTATCCTTAACTACAGAAGGTCTGACAGTGTGGCAGCGACAGATCTGCTGGTTTTGGCGTTCTCTGGCAAATGGCAGTTGAACTGCATGGTGCTGGACCCACTAAAGGATGCAGATGAGTCTAGCAGTCTGTTCAGAAACATGCACATGACCAGACTGCAGGATGTCAATTTGTAGGGCCCTGGCAGTGAACCTTCTGTTCCTGCTTTCACAAAAGAGCAGATACCGGTCCTGCTGCCGGATTAAGGCCCTTCTACAGCTCTGTCCAGCTCTCCTCTTGTAACAGCCTGTTTCCTGGTATCTCCTTTACTGTCTTGTGACTGTCCTGGGAGACGCAGCAAAACTTTTTGCAACAGCACGCATGGATGTGCCATTCTGGAGGAGGTGGCCTACATTTGCAACCTGTGTGGGCTGCAGGTACTATCTCCTACTATCAACAATGACAAAGAAAAAGCAAAACTAGAGAAAATCAGTCAGGAAGGACAAAGAGATAGCAATGGTCTATGGTCAGACCGTGCAGCTATTTGGACCAAAACAACTGAAATGAATTCGCGATGGTTTATTCTTTCTATCTGGACAGACTGACATCCCTGAAGTGCGTGTTTTCATTTACCTTTGTTTGATAACACAGTGATGGTTAGATATGTAAAGCAGAGAAAGTGAGTGAGGGAAGATGAGCTGCAAAGGTTAGACTTCAGCTCACTTGAGGCACCAGTGAGCTAAACTGGCACCACTGATATCTGTAAAGTCTAACTGACTTTAAATTATACTACGCTGAATGAATGCTTCCTTAATTCCTCAGTATCATCCCATTTTCTCACAGCATATCAAGTAGTCATTAATTACTATAACTACTACTTTAAGTGGCTAGATTATCTTTCATATTCTTGATTCTCAGCTCTAACAAGTTCACATAAAAAGAACAAGAAGAATTTGCACAGAGATAAGTGGAAAAGACGTGGAAAACAAACAGTGCACAGAACACAGTAAGCAGCAATGATCTGAAGGAATGTTAGCATTAATATCTAATAAACCGCTGTCATAGTTTAAATCTAACAAGGCACATTAATCTCCAATTACAGAATATGTCATCCCAAGCTAATCACATCAGATGTATTTACTATTCACACAGCAGCAGTTATTTACTATTCACAGTGCAGCAGATGAATCTTGGCAGTAAGGTTGAGCAACAGTATGCAGTTGGACTTGAGTGGTAATCAGCCTACCTTCACCATGGCAGTGTACTCTGAATTACTGTTCATCATGTCATTAAAGGATGTGAAAAGGTTCCTCAAGGACTCCATGAAGTCAGCCTCTCCTTTGTTCTCATAGAGCCTGGGAGGAGATGAAGTAGAGAATTACACTGGCAGATGATCACAAGGCTGTTGTGTGTTTCATCCCTGTGTAAACAGCCCCACCTGCACTGGAAATGACAAGAGTTTGATGCTTCCCTGTTAAATCATTAAAAGCAGCCGACAGAAAGGCCCTGTTTTATCAGTGCAAATATTCTTGGATCAGAACCAGAGACATCACTCTTGCTGCCAGCCAGATTAGCATTTAAAACAACATGACAAGACCCCGAAGCACCTGCCTGCTGTCATGCGGAAACAAAAATCAGAAAAATTAATGATCTATGCTAATGACTTTCCCAGAATACTATACAAGGAACAGAAAGCAAATGTCAAGCAAATGTTAGGGTTCAGTGGCTTTACTTTCTCATCTATTCTCCAACTCGAATTACTAATGTTCCTTCCGCTAGCTTGGTTATGTGGAACAAATGCTGCCCACAGACTGTAGCGACCAAACGCCAATGATCGCACTACAGCGAAAGAAAACGCTTTCCCCCCATTTTTCCAAGTGTATGGGAACACACGGAAAGAAAGAACACATAATCCCTCAAAGATGAAAATTCTTAGCACTCACAGAGACCGTAAATCTTAACAAACTGGTCATTAAGTGGAAATGAGCCGAGCAGCAGCTTCAAATAATTTAGCATGTCAACCGCTCAGTTTTAGAGAAATAAAATCAAAACTTGCAAGAGAAACTAAAAGTGTGCAAGGTGAAATGGAGGTAAAGTGTTTAAATTCCCACTCCATCAGATATTACTGGCCTTCTTCCACAGACGTGGGTTTTGTGTGGCTACAATATCTCAAGGGAATGGATGTATTACATGGTACAGGATAGCCACTGTTGCGGGCTTACAGAAATCGTGGGATTAGAGGCATCCGTCTCAGAGCTCCCGCAACAACAATTACTTAAAGCCGCTGCTCAACTGCAACACTAAGGAGCTCAGTGAGCCCTAGAAAGCTATAACAGTCGAATTGAATGAGGTGGGGGCAAATCTACAATTAGGGTGTTCTTCTGCACTTTCATAAAAGTTCTTCACTGACCCACAGTGAAAGGCTAAACATTTGCTGATGTAACCTCAGCACCTTCTTGTTAGGCTCCATCAAACCTAACTTTATAGTTCATAAGAATTTAAAATGACGACTGACTCAGCGACCGTGGCTTGACGGAGTTTGATGCTGGCAACCAACCGAAGAAACCACTCCGACAAGAGCTAACACAAAGTGGGACCACCATAAAGCTTGAGTTTTCTTTTTTTCTCTCTCAGATATCTATGAAAGAAGCCACTTGGCACAAACTGGAACATAGAAAAGAATGGCAGGGCTGTGCTCTGTGAGGTAAAGGACAGAGTGTCCTCTAGACATTGGACAGAAAACCAATCAAACTCTGCACACTTAATTAGTCCAGGATCATACATCAGGCCTTCAGCCACCAACAGCTTTATTTCACAACTCTCGAATATTATCATTCATTTAACGTCCCCACAGCCTATTATAAATACATCCATAGAAATGACCTCATCCAAAGACCATTCGCTTTTACTTGTTTCAACTTTATTACACCGGAGCTGAGGTGTGCTGCAGAAAACTTGGTGTTACAAAACGCATTGATCTTTTATAAAAGACGACTGAAGCCAAGAAATTATTTAAAGGAACAGCAGCAATTAAAGAGAAAAAAACGATAAATTTAGAAAGACCATCTTAAAAAGTTCAAAAGCTTGCTTACGCTTTGATAAGACAGCTTATCAGACTCATACTTGAGCACAGTTACACTGAAAATACTCTTCACAGTAGCTTTATAACAAAACTGCATGCATTATGATGCAATGTTACACTTTGCAAAAAAATACCATACGTACTGGTTAAAGAGGACTCTGGATCGGACGATGAACTTGAAGATGTATTCCAGAGCTTTCATGGCCTTCAGCAGCTGTTCTGTCAGCTTATCTGCATTGTCCACATAGTTTTTCAGAACTTTTGTCAGCTTCCTGCAAATAGAAACACAGGGTGTGGATAATGCGCTAATCATAAAGTGGAACACGCATGTTTATAAATGTTTCTGTAAAGAAATTAAACTCACGTGTATGCCAGTGTAGCACTGAAATGCTTTCGAATGTAGGTCTCCAGAACCGGATTAAAGTGCTGGAACTTTCTGTCGGCTATAAGCCCGATAATGAACACCTATCAAACAATAAAGACTTAGTTATTAAAAAGTAAATTAAACGCACCAGGAAAGCCTTGCTTAATAATTCAGAGCCCCCCAAAACTACCCGTCTTGCTCAATATATCAAAACAGATTGGGAAATTAAGCAAGGTTGCATTTGGGCAGAAAGCCATTTTCTTTCAATTCTCTGCTCTGCAGATAATCTAGGAACTCAACAAAAAACAATTACTACCACCTTTCTGTGAATGACAAAAAGTGCTCTTTTGAAATGCATGCTAGACAAGTTTCAGCCTAATACCTTGAATCCCATTATCTGCAGCCCATGAGAGGACAAGGTTAATAGTCATAACCTTTTTTCCCCAATGTAAAGTCTTTTTCATGCTATATATTGCAATAAGCATGTGAGCATGTTCAATGGAAATGCTTCACAGGCACTAAGAATTCATGCAAATCAATGCAGCAGCTATGGAACATGAGTGGCAGTGTGTGGAGTTCAATGCTAACGTACATAACTGGAATAAATAAATTTTAGAACTAAAACAATATAGCCAAAAAGCAACCAAAAATTGGTTTGTTCATTTTTTAGTTTAGATAAACAACTAAGGGCAGAAAACAGGTAGCTGCATACAAATTAGGGTACCAAACAGAGCAGGGATGCCTGTCAAAAAGCATTTTAACACATGAAGTATTTCACAAGTTATTATATTTGCTTCTGAGCTCCAAACATGTCCAAATGTTTATTGGCGCTGACAGGGAACTCTATTATAAATTATGCGCTGCCGTTACAGCGTGATTCTTCCTTACCAAGGCATCAAACACCAGAGTATCAAAAGTGTCACTGTCAGAGTTTTCCATCATGATGTTGAAGAGAGCATCCAGAGTGTCTTGCAGGAACTAGAATGACAGATGCACGGCATGTTACGGCAGGCCAACAATGAGACGTGTCATTCAAAAACAAAAAATAAAACATGCATATGCTAAGTCCTAATCTCACAGCAAAACGACAAAGTCCACACGGCTCTGTCAAATAAACTGAGTCAAGCTGATCATGATTTCTTTCCTCTGGCATGCACATTCAGTTTGTGTCATTAAAGTGATAACTGGCATTTAAAGGAATGAAAAACACAAAATGCATGACAACAGCTAAACCGATTGTGAGTCTTTGGGAAATTTTGAACTTTTGTGTAGCATTAGGGAAAACTGTGCAATAGCATTTTTAGGTTTTTATATAGACATTATCCTATAATGATTCAAAGCAAACTGATAAATAAAAATAGAGAAATACACAGCAAAAATATGTTCGTCACCCCGGCCCTAAATACGCCTCTATCATTTGAATGGCGCAACCGAAGTGGCAAGTGAACTCCTGCTGTGACGGTTCCATGCTACCCATTATGCACCCTTTACAGCTGTTAACATACACCAAAATAGTTCTATGAAGAGAGTGATCATTTCCCTGTCAGCAGCACCTCCAGGAACACTAACTATATACACCCTTCCTCTCTGGGGAAACATGCTCCATTTACTCAGCCAATTCTGCAGCAATGTAAAAACAGATGTAAAAGTGTCGGGAACAGAGCCATCACTCTCTACTGCGCTTGGTCTGTCATCTCAGAATGGATGAGATTCATCATCTTCTCAACGAGAAACCAACACATTGTGCGCTATGCGGAGTTTAAAGTGCAATTCGGTCTCACAAAGGCTGGACCGCGTGACAAGGACAACGGCGCAGTGACCTTTTCGCTCAAACAGTGTCACGTTAGGGAGACGGGAGATAAAAAAACAGAACAGGAAACCTTTAAAAAACGTGTTATGAACATATTTAGTGCTTTATGTTAACTACAATGGGGAAAAAAATGAAATGATGAATAAATAATGTATACTCTTTTGATAAATAGTCTTTTAAATGCCAAGATGAAAATGGTATCTAATTGCCCACCGACAGCCTTGAAGCACTTTGAAGCAATTGAGTGCTAATGTGGTGGTAATAATAATCACACTCCTGTGGTTTAATGAACTAGTCCAGCTGTGGTAGACATCTATCTGGCCTGATCAAAACTGTCTAGGTGAAGGACTTCTTTAGATAGGCTCCAAGCTGCCAGGCGCCCAACCTGCCCGTGCAAAACTTTCTCTAAATAATGATTATTCATCTGCCCCATGCTGAGCACTTAAAGGCCCTGCCTAAATCTCTGACAGCAGGTCATCTCCTCCCTGTCTGTAGACAGTGTGGGGTACTACGCACTCCCTCCTTGCTAAAGCCATTAAAACAAAAGCAAAAAAAAGTGGCAGCCGATTCCTTATGACAGGCAGCGACATCATTTGTGAAACTGCTGCCAGGAAGCTGTAGCTTTCAGGAAGAGTATGCATCGTTTGTGACTGCATGTTTATGTGAACAGCTGTTAAGATCTGTTTTTGGTCCATTTGTGCCGATCTCTGTCAAAGCAAAGGAATTAGGTACATTTGCAAGGCGATGAACATTGCAAAAGAAAGTGAGACGCATTTATTTATGTTTACTTAAGCTTTGACTGAAAGCGGTTTAACTCAACCGAGCGGAAATTTTGGGCCTCTGACCTTCACAACCTCGCCACCCTCCACCTTCATTAGCTGACATAGATTCTGCTGCAGAAGGCTGGTGTTGGAGCGCCACTTCAGCAGGCCAAGTAGGTCCACTGGAAAAAGACAAAACAAACAAAAAGCTGTCAACACAATGCATAGCTTTCATGCTGAAAATAGTAACGGCGGGTAAGGAGACTGTGCAAGAAAAAGTCCACTATTTGCATTCAATGAGATTTAGGGCTTAGCATGTTTTTCCAAGACATCGCTATCACGTTCACGTCAGTTTACAAATTTCCCAAACACAAGGTTAGCAATTTTGTCCTTACAAAAAAAGGAAAAAAATCCCTTTGAAAATGAACAGGTGCAAGAAGTGGACAGAAAACGAATGAAAAAGTCTGGCTCCTTGGAGATTAAATATAAATAAAATAAGTGTTTGCTCAAAACTTATGCTGCGTTTGAGCCATTCTAGATTCTGCCAATCAGGGTATCTCCGCCTCTGCGGCATAAATTTTGGCTAGGATTTTTAATTCGAGTCCCAAACATGAAAAATGTGCATTAATAAAACACTTCATATTGTCGTAACAAGCTTATTATTTTGATTGTGTGGCTGTGTGATCTACAGAATCCCATTAAAAGCAGCAAATAGTCACATGGACGAAACCAGGAGTAAGCAAAAAAACAAAATAAACAATTTATAATTTAACAAAAGTTTCCATTTAATGTTAATTTTAATTCATTTTATTGTATAATCAGATTTTTCACATACATTTTCCCAGGCACAGTCCTGAGAGATTCCCAGAAACATCTTTATAGTATATTCATGATGGTTTATTAGCCTTCATGAATATATACTATATTCAGCCTCGTCTGACTGAAGCGAATAGAAGAATCTCTTTGGCATTCTTGCAAACCTAGTCCCTAGGGGCTGCCTCTCCCCGTTCGCCATGGCTGATTGGCTCAGGAAGAGTCAATCAGCCATGGCAACACAGTAATGGATGCCCATCATCTGTAAACCTGACAGCCTATCAGGGTTCAATCACAAGAACCTGTCTCAACTACCAGGGTCCTCCGTCCCCAAGGAGATATAGATTTGGAAATTGATGCTTCAGCACCTCAGAGAGATAAATGGAATAATGTGAGAATAAATCATCAGGCAGCTTGGTCCCAGTGGGGCAGTGGTGTTTAGAGGCCAACTACGTGTAGCACATTGGGCTGTAAGGCACAGTGTTGTGGGGGTGGGGTGGGATTGGGGGGCAATCAGTTTTGTTCTGGAGAAAAATACTGAGAGCCTTTTACAAATAACATCTGTCTGAGAATGGATGTCTCCACAGGCAGTGGAAATTTAAAAGACTGTGGAAGTAACTGGCAGATGGAGAGCTGTGGAATAATTAATTCAGAGGAAATAGGTTACATTGTCAATGCGCAACTGAAATGCAAAAGACTTTTAGACATTACCATTTGAAAGTTTGTTTACGGTACTCCTTCACAAAATCAGTTTTGTTCACTTTTAAAAGCAAACACAACCACTAAGGAGTCTTGATAGCTTGTTCTTTGCCGTTAATAGTGACAGCCTTGTATGTAGTCGTTTAAAAGTTTAAAAGTACAGGCTTCTTCAGCGCACTGATGCTGGAGTAGCTTCAATACGAACATGGATTCCATACTTTTAAAGCTGCTTTGTTCACAAAATGCGTTTTCTTTCCAGCAGAGGTAGGAAAAGTATTTTAATCGATTTCACTGGGCTAGGTTCTCTCCCACGTGTGATGTTGCTGAATCTTTGCTCTGTTTAGCGAAGCACACTGCAAATACCCAGGGAAGAGCTAGGAGCCACTTCACGGGAGCTCCCAGCACTGGGAGGCCGCCTGCATAAATCTAGCTTAGTTAAAAAGAGTGTTTCATCTCAGATGTGGGGATCAGCAGTGAGGAGCCATGAGTATGAAGCATGCAGTCTGTTGCAAGGGGCATTTCTAGGGCTCCTTTTTCCCTTTGCAAGAATAAGTGCTCAGGATAAACTGCTGGTGAGCGAACAGGCATCACACCCATTCATACAGGCACTTTTTTATAAGTGCTTTCCATCTAATAATTACATCTGGTGGACGGATCAGAAAGCACCTTGAAACTAAGGGTTGAACCACCAACCTTCTGATTAGTAGATGACCTGCTCTACCTCCAGAAACAGATCTTACCACAATTACATTACTAATCATATTAATTATACTGTCACATATTCTCCAAGTGTAAACATCAAATTGCTGTTTCAGCCAACCAACAGTCAAAACAACCCGAGATATTTGGTCAACACATCACATCTGATGAGCTGGAATCATGTAATCATTTCATTTACAGAAATGCAGAAAATGGGAAAGAGATGACTATTGGACAAACACACCTAGATCTTAAAGAGCTTCTGGGTTTTTAATAAAGAAGCCTGACTCTGGTATCATGGGAAATATTGTGGATAGATTAGCCACAACATCAAAACCAAAGACAGGTAAGTAAATAATATTGATCCTCTAATAACAATGCAATTTTCTGCTGTTTCTTGCACATTTTTTTTTCTGTAGAAGGGATATTGGATGGATGGATAAAAAATGAGGAAAAATAAACTCTCTTTTAAAAAAAAAAAAAATCATTTGACAATGGTAAACTAAACATGCACACTGCTACACAGGCAAAAAAAACAAACCCTGCAGTAATGGCTAAAGGAGCATGGTAACAAGCCCAAGGCATTGACCTAGCATCCAACCTCCCTGGATTCCAACTCAGAGCATCCGTCCAAACCACTGAAACGAGCCACACAAGCTACTGGACCCAAAGCAATAGCTGCCAATGTCCTCATGCCACCTGCAAATTCTGTATCCCTAATGGATAAGAGCTATTCTGGTCGCAAAAGGAGAGCCTACACAATATAAATGAGGCGGTGTTAATGTTGTGGCTGCTCTGTGTACAGTGCTTTATTAAAATAGCTGGAACCTTTTCCTCGAGCTTTAGCGTGGGATGATATATCCCATACAACACACAGCTGCACAAAGTTTAATCAAACTTTGTGCAGCGACGAGGCCATCTGATCCCCAAGCACCCACCGGCACCTTGCAAATTATCAGCACAAAGTGACAGGTAAATATGGAGAGTGGAGCTGCTCTACAGGAGTGAATCTACAAACCAGGACACATACTCCCCCCCCATCACTCTCGCACAGGGAACAAGATAAATCAGAAAATGGCAGGCAGAGAGGAGAAATAGGAGCAGAGAATAGTGCTGATTGATATATGCTGCATACTACGCATCTACATAACAGCTGAGACAACCATTTGAGCCACTATCATTACTTACAGTAGAGAGGCAGGCTCTCCTGTAACTGAGACGGCTCATTCATTGACATCACCACCCCCTGAGCCGAGTAGGAGGGCACACACAATTGTATTTAAATGACAACTTATACCACAGACTAAACTTAATAAGCTTCAAAGGGAACATTGCTATAACAACATGCGACACCCACCGCTTTCACACATTATACGCAGAAGCCCTCTGACAACAAAAACCTCCCGTTGTCCTAGAGAAATGCCCAGAGCCTGTTGTGGGTCTGCAGTGATCTCATTAATGAGGCTTTATAAATGTTTGCTGCGCATGCTATTAGGTTGTATCCCGGACAATTAGCTTTATCGTCATTTCACGTCTTTATTAGACTGCAATGATTTAGCACAAAAAGTGCTAAAGTCATTACAAGTGTCACATGAAGCCTGTGCTGCTGATAGGTCAGAGATTCAGCTGTAGTTTTTAAATTGCCAGCACGTCAAGACCATGCATCGTCGTTAAGGAAACAGCTGATCTCACCAAGGCATCTGTCAAACTTTGGGATAATCTCCCTCCTAAATTCATTTTTTTACCTAGTAGTCTTAATGTTTACATGCAGATTTTTTTTTCCCCCTATAGTTGGGCCGTCATATAATCACAAATGTGAAAACATCTCTACTGAAAGCGCATTTTGCAAATATCGATCCTACTCTTCAGAAAAATTCCTGGTTCAGCTTTGACCTAATGTTTTGTAGCTTTATGTGACCTCTGCAGTGAGAGAGTCTTACTGCCTATTTGAGTGGCTGCTTTAGCTTTATCACCACATAGAAAGGATAAAGCAGCCTTATTGCTGGCTTGATTACAGACCCTTTTTTTTTTTTCAGGTTTATATGGATATTGTAATCTAAGGTATTGCACCCAAGTCTTGAACCATCCCTCATTTCTTCATATTTTGTTAGGAAAATAGGAAAAACATACACTAATTAACTAAAATGCAAAAATCTGTGTTTGGGCACTAATCAGTTAATCAGCTGTTAATTAAATGACCTTTTCTTCCTGTTCTTATGATCAGTTTAAACTTCAGCAGGTTTTCTTCACCATTCCCATACTTCTAAATGCACTGAGATGCTGCCATGTGATTGGCTGATTACGTATTTATGTTGTGTTGGCCAGTGGTGTTGGGGATCTCATTAAAATTGATAGGAGTCATTTTATAGTCACTTTAAAGACATTTTAAGATTTTATATTATTAGTTTTCACATAAGGCCACTTATTCCTGAAAGGAGGTTTTAAAGTTTTAAATTATATTTAACATCTAAAGAAAGAGAAAAATGGTTTACAGTGGATTTTCTTTTCACAGGCCTACACAAGGATTATTCAAGGGATTAAAGACCACAAACACACATGATCTTACTCCAAGCTTTTTTCTTCATTCTGCCCTTGCTTGGTGGTTAAAAATTATCTTTGTGTTAACGTGAATACAAAAACGTAAGGGCATGATTCACTCCTTATTCAAACAGGGCATTGCTCTTGGCGAGTAAAACAATTAATTTCAATTCAAGTCAAAGTTACCCTGCAGTGTGTCTGTTACTCATTTATTTCAGACTGTGGCCAAAAACACAAAAGAAGCTTTAATTTTGGCTCTAATTAAAATTGTGATTCAGTCTTGCATACAAAAAAAAAAAACCAAAAACAAAGGAGCAAATTACATCCAGTGAAAAAGAAAGCAAAGCAGACATTTAGGTTGGTTTGGTTTAGCTCTGTGAAATCAGAGCTAGGAGCATCTGACCACTCACACAAAAGAGAACAGCTTTTCACACAATCTAACTACAACGTTATGAACACAGCTAAGAAATACCAGCATGTTCAAGAGGGTTTACGCTGACATCTGTGGGGATTTATAAACATGCAGAAAGGCTGGTGGGAACACAAGATGCTAAAATCCTTAATCCACGAGCCACAGTGGCAGGCATGGGGATTTCCCAAGCTTAATAAGAGTAGATCTTCACGGGCAAATAAAAAGGCTGTTGTTCGCTCAACAGAGATGAACTGGAATCTAACTGAGACTGACTGGCGTACAGAGAGTAAAGAGAAAAGAAAGTACTTTAGAAGTAGGAATAGAGAGGAGGAAAACCATTCCTGGCGCTCAGAATGTGGAAAAGGAAAAACCAGATAATAAGAAAAAATGTTTGAAAAGCTGAAGCTAAGGTATCCTACATTAAATGATATGCGGTCAGTGTGTTCCTATGATCCGTTTGTCAAACCCAGAGGCTACGGTCCATCGGTGGTTTCAAAATTCAGGGTCTACCTGGCTAAGAGTAAAGAAATCTTTCCTCCCCCCCAGTGAGAGCTCTTTTTATGAGTAAATGTGAGCAGGCATTTCATCAAGCTGGAATTGTACTTCTCTGTGCTACAACAAAAGTAAATCCACATACATCGCTGGGATTTTCTCTCATGTGTGCTACTTTTGTTATACAGCACCTCAAGAAAGAAGAGATCAGAGAGCATGTGGTCAGTGCTCATGGCCACTTCATTAGGTCATCTGATCTCCCGCTCGTTAATACAAATATCTAAGCACCCAGTCAGGTGGTGGCAATCCAATAGTTTAAACATGAGGACATGGTGTAGAGAACCTCTCTAAGTTCAAAACAAGTATCTGATTGAGGAAGAAGAAGGGTGATTTAAGTGCCTGTCAACGTGACGTGGTTCCATTTCAAAAAACCACTTCCATACTTGGATTTCAACACAACCATCTCTAGGATTTACAGGGAACGGTTCAAAAAGAGAGACTATCCAGTGAGCAGCAGTGCTCTGGGTGAAAATGCCTTGTTGATGGCAGAGGTCAGGAGAATATCCACACTGCTCTGAGCTGACTGGCAGGAAGCAGTAACAACAGTAATCACTGCTTATTACAACCAAAGTATGCAGAAGAGCATCATTGAATTTACTATAGAAGATGGGTCACAACAGGAAAGATCACACTGGATGCGACTCCTGTTACATAACAGAACAGGGAATTGAGACTGCACTTCACAGATGCTCACCATACCTGGACTATGAAATATTGGAAAAGTGTTGTCTGGATGGTAGGGTCAGAATTTGGTTTAAACAACATAAAATATGGATCCATCCTGCCTTATATCAATGGTTCTGGATGTTGTAGGTCAGCGGTCCCCAACCCCCGGGTCCGTGAGTCGTTTGGTACCGGGCCGCGAGGGTTGAGGCTCGGGTGTGAAATTTATGGTTTTCAGGGTTTTTATCGTTTTTTTGTTTTTTATCGTTTTTATAGTTAACTCGGTTTCCCTGGTTCTTTTCCTGTTTGTTATGAATAAATCATCTTTTTTGGGTACCAGTACTGGTTTTATTTTGTTGTATTTATCCGCGACACCTTAAAGGCGTCCGTGAAAATATTGTCGGACATAAACCGGTTCATGGTGCAAAAAAGGTTGGGGACCGCTGTTGTAGATGATATAATGACACGGGAAGCATTTTCTTGGCACATTTTGGGCCAACTCTGCAATTACTGTCTATGTCTATCCCATTACGACCACAGTGAACCGATATTCTGATGACTCCTACAGCAGGATATCACACCATCTCACAAAGCTCAAATCAACTCAAACTGGTTTCCTGAACATGACAGTGAGTTCACAGCACTCAAATGGCCTCCACGGTCACCAGATCTCAATCCAGTAGAGCACGGGATGTGATGTGATGGGAAATTCACATCTAAATCTGCAAGCTGCAAATCTGCAGCAACTTAGTGATGCTGTCATATAACTATGGACCAAAACCTCTGAGAGTATATCTGTATATCAGGCAGCAGGAACGGATTAGCCAAGTCACACTGGAATAAACAACTAACTAGATTCATTATTTTTAATTAGGAAGTTATTTATTCAGCTCTACTAGAAGATTAATTATGTAAATTCTATTTTGAAAGTGCAACAGTTGTTAGCTACCATAGCATGGAGGAATCTAATGAAAAGAGGGTCAAGAACAGCCGCTCGATTTCTTTTATTTGCTTTAGTTGTCGAGTTAATCGCAAACTGTGGTCCAGACTGAAAAGCACCAGTGACAACATTTTCTGTCTTGATTGTTTTCAGTGCTGTTTTCTTTGATTTAACAGTTGTTGGGAAGCTTTTATTAAGATAAAGTAAATTGTTGTCTTGAACTCAATTAATATTATACTGACTTCCCCACGTTTCTTGTCAGCTCCGCTGGATGCGTTTGTGCAGGGAGATGTGCTGACTGTGAGACTAAGAGCAGGGAAAGTAGAAACTATGTGGTAACTATGTAAAGCTAGTGCAAATCAATTAGGGAAAAACAAAGATCAATAAAGGATAAAATATACAAATATGAATGGCATGGTTAAGACAAAGACAGCGACTATAAAAAATGCTTAATTTAAGGATTCAAAATGCTACAAGGCTGATGTCACAGTAGCTTCTTTCATTTTTTTATATAATATCTAAGCTGACAATAACTTTCCATGTGTTTACTGATGTTTTGATACATTTTCCACAAGAGCATAATTTTTAGCTTAAAAAAGCAACTTGCACAGGAAAAGAGACAAATATTCATTAAAATATAGAAGCTGTTACCATTTTGGGTAAGTTTGGTAGAGCAGACCAGGGTGGAAATCTGAAAGGAATCCTTGCTGATGGTGCAGGTGCCCAGGTTCTGGGTATTTTTTCCAGTGGTGGAGTAGCCTTTCTCTTCCATCTCCAGCTTTGTGGAAGGTAGGTTTAGGTACAGAGAAGAGTCCTCTAGCTTCTTTGCCTCCGCCTGGTTTTAGAGAACAAGTCTCAGTCAGTTTATTGGTAGAAACCCCAAATTACTGTGTACACATTAAAACAATGTTGCATTCTATAGCTGTGGTTTTAATGGATCTCCCTTTGGTATATATTATCAACAAAACAATTTGTGTGTTTTTCTACCAAGCTGTTGCATGTGAGAAAAATATCATTCATTTCCAAATGCAGGGATGACTGACGAAAACAACAATCCAGAAAACATGACAAGACAAATGTAACAAGATGGATTTTTCCCATATGAACTTTTTAATTAACATAAATGGGCACCGTAACACAGAGGTATCATTATGGAAGGGTTTTTAATTGGAAAGTACTCTCATTTCATTGTGCGGGCTGATGTGTACCAGCTACCCAATTCACAAACAAAGCACTGATGGCAGGCTGTTATGATGACAGTCGCCGATACAATAGGGCAGTTTTTCACCTACAACTTATTTCATGGTCATTTCACAAGGAGAGCGGGCTGTCTGACGAGTAAGCAGCAAGAAACAAAGACTTCTAAGTGTGTTTATGGGATGTTTTTGTTTTGTCTTTTTACATTTACCTTGTACACGATGAGATCATGCTCACCGTCCCTCAGAGTGGTCCCGTCATACCTCATCAGTTTCACAAAAGACAAGGCAAATATCTTCTCCGATTTATCTTTGGCTGCGGAAGGAAAAAGAAACACACAAGCAATAAAGACAACTTGGTTACTGGTGTTTACATTTGAGACTAAGACTGCGTTCATATATACAGTTTGCTTTTTTGTACCACAGCTTACGTTTGCTTTTTGTCTCATTTTGCAAAACGAAACACACCGCATCTTTCGTACGTGTGCAGTATGCTTATGTGAACAATGTTCGTCTTCGGGAACAAAAAAAATAGATCCCATTGCAGTAAACCATGCAGCACTGCTGATGTTACAAGTCATTAACAAAGCAGCAGTCTGAAAGAAGTGATAATCCAAACGCTAACCTCAGCACTAGACTCCCTGAGTCAGCTCCTGAGTTAGCACAAGAAACTACTGTTCCCCTCTGATGTCTTTATTAATGCTATGGCTGCATCTGTCCGTGAACTGTTTATTTTTCACCCTGAAGTGAAGCAAATGTACGCGCGCCGACTGTTGAGACCAATTATGCATAGGTTTGAAGGACTTGTGCAAAATATAATGCGAGGGACGTGGGAGATGCAATCACAGTTGGTTGTTATATAACAATATGTGCCTTAAAACAAACAAAAGAAATGCTAATTACAAAAAGGAATATTATTCAAGTGACAGGCTTTGGATTAATCCACACTTCCTGTTTTCAAAAGAATAAACAGTTGCACTTGTGCTCTGCTGCAGCTGTGACCAATTTGTATAATCCTGCAAGAGTGGAGGAAAGATGCTCGTGGTTTATGTGTGCATGTGCAGACACATGCGTGGTTGGGAATGTTGAGTGGAAGCGCTGCATAAACAAGGAAGAGAGTTACGACTTTGTCCTGTAACCGGGACTTTGGATGGGGCCACATACATCATCATTGCGGATCAACAAGCTCAGATTTACGCGCAGGGAGACGTGATTCATCGAAGTATATATCTTGCATTCTATCTGCATAAATCCCCTCATTGGTTTGCTGCCTGCAACTCACCGGTGAATAATTGCTAGGCTGAGAGGGACCAGTGGAGGGAGAACACTGTAGGCATGCCATCCAATAATACCAAACGTATTAGTGACTTCCTAAAGGGCAGAGAGCTGAAAACTCTTAATTTGGACAAAAAAGGTCACTTTCGGGACAGAGCTACTTCTTTAAACCAATCGAAGTCCGATTTGTGTGCGAGTTTGGCAAACTTCCCCCTTTAAGGTGGGCTGTCACTTCAAATTTAGTTGACTGAACTGTTCCACATTTTAAAGCCTACCTGACTCACGAAGCAGCGGCATAAAGACAGATGAAACGAAAGTGAAAAGATGGCAGGAATCTTTTACAGCTACGGCAGCATCCGTGACAGCAGCCATCAGCCTGATGAGGCCTGACAATGTTAGAGTGCTACTCTGACGCACTGTGTTAGAGCTGGCCTAATTCTCAACCACAGGGCTGAGATACTGAACACATGAGCTCCACTAGTGGTCTTGATGAGCAGCTCTGTCACTCTGTGTATCCCCTTAAAGTTCAGCTCTAGCTAGGAGCACATCGAAGGAAGCAGGAAGGACACAGCCACATGACAGCGCAGGCAGGCAATACAGAGGCCTGACAGCCTAAATCTGTGCTGCTTTTCATCACAAACTAATCACATGCAGAGAGGTTAAGGAGTGCTGTATGTATCTTCTGATGGAAAAACAATATATTTTTACACAGCTGTTCTATCTCCGTTCAGCCTTTCAAATATTAATATTAACTGGCTGATTACAGCACAGGTAATAAGTATGCTAGGAAACCCACAATTAAACCTGGTTGCTCCCACCGAGTTAAGTGCATGTATGAGCAGTGAAGGAAAAAAATAATCAGTGGAGCTCTGCAACGGGTTAAGGTTGCGCCAGTTGACAGCTGTCAAAATGATTATCAATAGCTTGCAAGTTAGCGAGCTTGTATTCCCTTTAAATGCTTTAAATGAAAATCATAAGTATTATCAAATTCATATTAAATTTAATATGATATGCTAGAGTTTATTTTGACATCTCTAAACAGCATAAAGGGGATTATACAGTATCTTTTAGAAAAAGTGCTTTTGGCAGTCAGTCTTTTCTTACTGAGCAGCGCAACATACTGTCATAGTCTAAAATAATGTCACTTTACGTCGCTGTTTTTCACCGATTGTCCACTGATGTGTTTTTTGTTTTATCAATCAGCTGTTTCGGTCCCTTATATGTGCCTAGATAACCTTAGATCTTTTGTTTTCCGTTTCTTTCTATCAGTGGCATCAATCTGAAACAGAATGTGTATTAAAATTAGCCTGTATGACTAAATCTGGCACATTTACATAATGGACCTAAATGCTCATGTTAATTAATGTGCACTGCTCCTTATATATAACAATAATTATTTAAAAAAAAACACTTGCAGAACAGTCATACAGCCACTGTCAACACAACTCGGCACACTCTGAAATGAATATGCATGCAGGAAAAACAAGACAAAGCACTTTTCTCGCTCCGTGGGTTTGATTTTAAATTTGAGCTTGGTATAACTGTGTGTTTGCACAGAGTTACACAAAGCTTTCCTTTCCACTGGACGAATGTGTTTATTCAGCTGTGCACAAGAAGGTGCGGTGAAAGCATGTACAAAAAATCTAGTTTAAAAAGTTAATAAGAGGAATGCAGGTTTGGACAGCAGCATTTTAGCTGTTCAACTGATAAACACACACTTATGGTCAATAATCAACACATGCAAATGAGCTCTTCCTGCTGATGTAGCCTGCTTCTCTTTCTTCATGTTGGAAGTGGGGAAAATAAGCTTCCCAATGTATCACCCTTTCTCACTTACCAGCAGCAGTTGTGCTTTTGCATTTGGGCTACACAGCACACATTACTGTGGGTGGACAGCACTACCTTACCCAGTGCATGTTCAAAAATATTCACATAATCTCCAAAATGGCATATTAAGTATATAAAGAATATTCCCACACTGTAGCCAATCACAGTATGGCAAATGATTAGACCAGGGGTGCCCAATCCCAGTCCTCGAGAGCTACTGTCCTGCAGCTTTTAGATGCATCCCTACTCCAACACAGCTGAATCAAATAGTTGGATTACCAATTCGGCATGCCATCAAGTCTGGCAAAGGCCTGATAACGAGCCATTCATTTGATTCAGGTGTGCTGGAACAAGGACACATCTAAAAGCTGCAGGGCAGTAGCTCTCGAGGACTGGGATTGGGCACCCCTGGATTAGACACATGAGACACGGATCAGTGAACAAAGCGTCATAAAGATTTAAAACAGCAATCACTATAGAAATGCACTAAAGAAATGGCTGATAATCTAGTAAGCATCTTGAACTGAGACAGTCCCAGTGACAGAAAAAAAGTAAAACAGAGATTTTACTCTGATCTGAGAAAGACTCGACCGTAGATTGCCGTCTATGGCCTACATGGATGACAGATCACAAAAACAGTTATCTTTAAGGTAGTCCTATGAGATCTTAACATGTCTAAAGGATGAAAAACATTGGAAATTAATGAATTCTATTATGTGCTTTGATATTGACTGTACAGGTTTGTTTGATAGCTCCTTCAAGCACAGCAAGAGTGGATGAGTAAGGATTTGTTTCAGTGAGCATATTAGGTTCAGAGAGTCTGACCCAGACTTTAAGTTACCTTCCTCTCTGAAATGAAAAATGAGTTTCCTCACTCTTCGGGTTATCGAGCTTAGAGTTTTCCCTTAACGCCCTCTCTAGATCTGGATCAGACCTCTGGTATGGTCTGCAGTATATCTGTGATATTACGTGAAAATATGCTAGTTTCAGGAGGTGTTATTCTGCTCTTAAAAGCAATCTATTGCAAACTGAGATGAAAGTTTAGGTCTTGTACACAGCGACAGTGAGGCAGTGAGAGAAGTCGGTCAGAAAATTATAGAAACACATGCTTGCACGGATGCATACAATCTTAAACATGGATAAAATTAGATCAATGTACATAGGAATATCACCTTTACACCCAACATAAAATAAACCCTGGTCTCTATACTGTAAGCACATTCACCAGCAGCAGCAGTTCACCATACACAAATCCTTAGAATCCAGCTATTACACCTTTTTTAACATGTCGCTATTGTCAATTGTCAGAGAAAAGTTAAAGTTTGGCAGCATCAGCATGTCCCCGCAGTCCCAGAGTCACTTGAGGTGAGCCAGTTTCTAAAGTAACCGTTACACCAAGATAACAGCAAGTCAGAGTTTCAAAGGCATGTCTCGTAACAGCATTAGTCTCCAGAGAAGCAAGGTGCCGAGCATGACAAGAAGGCTCTCCAAGTGGATTATAAGCCAGCGCTGAGCTCTGAGACCTGGCAATTTCCTCCAAACCACCTGCATGCAGGTGAGAAGCAAACAAAGCAAGAGGATTTTGGAAGTAGATGATGACAGCAGCTGCAGATTAGAGAAAGGGTATACTTTCCAGTCCTCACATCCTCCAAGTTCTGCTCTGCCTTCTGTGCCATTTGAGCTGATTGCTTTGTATATACTGTATACACCTGTCATGGTCCCCAAACCCTTTTTCCTGCATCACTCCTGTGGCTGTAGGAAAGCCTTGCCATGTGGCAGGCAGATGGGCTGGCAGAACTACCACTGCCAGGCTTCCCTGACCTTTACACCCCGAAAATTAGAAAGGATGCAAAAAAAACAAAACAAAACAAAAAAAACAGAAAACAGAAGGGCGTACAACGCTGGCTGCATTCAGCTAGACACTGGTCCCAATAAACAAATATGTCCCCTCAGGCATTTTTCACATCCCAGCCATAGTCTCTGACAAGCCACTCCATGATGCTGCTTTGTGCGGGGGACAGACTAATACCTCTGATTAATGTGACAAAGGGTGAGCTTCAAAGTATTTATCACTGTGCAACACATCTGCTTGGTTTGGATATCTTCCATTATATTTGCTGGGGATAGATTAGCAGCCAATTGTGCAGTTGGTCATCTGAAAAACTGATTATTCACAAGCTGACATTTATACTCACAGTCCTGTGATGAGCGGTGACGAAAGGTGAACCGCAAGTGGCTCCGGTTCACGTCTTCAATGGGAATAGCAACCTAAGACAAAGGACGGAACAGGATTGAAACACACACACTCTCACAGAACATAAGGACAAACTGAAATCAGAGTGAACTCTAAACTTGCCAGATTTTATTCTGTACAGAAATTAACTCACATGTTGCAACACTTTTGCAAAAAAAATGCTATATAATTATTTGGGATTTCAGGAATTGAGAAAAAGTTTGCCTTTCTTTAAGTGTGATGAATAACTTCACTCTTCTATACAGTTTTGCACCACATTTGCCACTAAAGTCTTGTGATAGAAATTACTGGCAATAAAAGCCTGTGGTGTAATGAAAAAACTTTGGAAACTACGTGAAGGAGACGGCATCAAGGTGAAGGTAGAATCAAATGATTTAGAGAAGTAAAGAAGAAACAGTTAAGTGGCAGAAGTAAGCAGAAAAACAAACCTTTATCGTTTCAAACCAGCGGGGCTGCTTTACTTGGTAGTAGATAACAGACTTGTACTCATTGATCCCTTCATCTCCAGCTCCGGGAAAGATCACATTCTAGATAAAAGGTAAAAGACACACAGCAATTAGGTAGTCAGACAACATAACTGGTTATCTGGTTATCCTTGCTTAGCTTTTAGATCGCAGAAAGTGCTAAAGTCGTGATGGGTGAACTGCTTTATTATCACTCTGTCAAAATATTGGCACGCTCACAGTATGTGGAAAATTGACTAGCACTTATTTCATAAAGCACCGCCCCTGGAGCAGAAAGCCTTAATCTAGCAGAATGGCCTTTAAAAGTCTGGATGCACTTTATGCATGAGCACCTGTGTGCTGGCTGTCAATCTCATGACAGCATTGTGGAAATAAGAAATAAATTAGAAATTAATTATTTAAGAAGGAGCAGCAGTGGCTCCCATGCAGCAGGACGTGGAAGGAAGCCAAGAGCAGGGAAGCAGACCAGCTGGTGCTGATGGATCCAAACGTGTAAATTGGTCTTCCTAGCGGGTCCCCTGCGTTTCTACAACAGGTCAGGGTGCGTATGTAAAATACTACGTGCCCCACTTGAGGATTCGGCAAGAGGGATGGAGTGACAGCGGATGGTGCGCACGCCTTGTTTTCGATCAATCTGTGTTCAGCCAGCCTACCTCTTTCCTCCCACTACTCCAGCTGACTCCCTGGCCTGCTAGTGTACTGCTGCTGAAATACTCCTACACTAATGGTTTCTGACAACCAGCAATTATGAGGAATAACAGACCCCATCTCCCCCAGCCATGCTGAGCAGATATGGGGGGCAGGTGGTAGCTCTAGCAGCTCTGCTCCTTCTCTAAGTGGCCAGGGTTTCTGACAGCTCCAGATTTCACAGAGGGTGAAAGTGGCTAGGGTCTAACTACAGGTGAGAAGAGTTTCTGGAGGGGTGCTAATCAAAGTCAAAGGTAATAAAAAGTTACTGTCCAGCCTTTCGCATCACAAATCCTTTAGGATTTGGAGGAAAGAGGGAGGATGACAAACACCAGAGGCAGAAAGTCACACGGAAAGAGAATGGACAGAGAAGAATAGAGAGGATCAGAAGCCAGAGGGAGACAGAAATGAAAAGAAAAAAAACACACAAAAAGCAAAGCCCACAAATTTAACCTGTTACAAAAACTCTGTGTGAGGAGAGATAGTTATTTCAAGTGCCTAGTATATATAGGCATCTTTAAAATGAAAACAAGACATTTGTATTTTGGAATAAAAGACAAAAAAAACAAGTTTCTGTTATCAAGAAAGAGACTTTAAGCCCATCAAATCCATGAAGGGTAAGGAAGAATTTAACCACTTCTTGCATTTCTTATAACAAGGGAGCTTTTGCAATGCAACAGCAACATGGTGACAACACTTCTAGATAGGATCGATCTCTCTTGATCATTGCTGGCTGCTGTCACTGACTTTATTTATTATACCGCAAAGGCTCAGACAGCCTTGAACACAGACCTTCAGCGAAACATAATGACACAGGGTGGGAATTCACACATCGAATTTGTATCCGTTTCAGCTTATCATAGCTGTATTTGTCTCATAACAGGTTCTCGCTTCAAAAAGTTGCAGCGTTTTCTTCTTCTAAAGAAACTTTAACAGCTAAAAATGTGAAACTTGAGGAAATGGTACAATTTTCCACCACTACTCTGCTCTAAAAAGCTTGAGACACTATATAAATGTCTTTTATGTCTTATACGCTTCCCTAATCTATTTGAGAAATCCGTCTTTATCGCACTCTTACTGAAATACACACAGTTTTGCTTCATCGAGCGCTACAAATTCGAAAAGTCTCTCTCTCATACCTGGCTGCATTGATTTGTATAAAATTCACTTTACTTGATTGAGGGTTATGACTCAGTCAGTGGCTAAAATTTAAGTAATGACTGATTAAAGTCGATGTGGTTTATTAAAACAAATCCGCAACAAGTCTGCCGCACAGCATACCAAAGGCCAATCCAAAAGTTAAGTTACTTAATTCAAATCAAATTCAAAGTAACTGACAATAAACTAAAAAACAGATGTTACCTGTATTGTTGCCAATAACTTCTTATATTTGAATAGACTTTTAAAAAGTCAGTAGTGTATATGGGGTATGTTCTCAAGTGCTGTTTGAGGTTAACAACTGCTAATATTTAGAATTCTTAGAATAAGCTTGCACCTACATTAAGTGTTGGTATCACTCTCACTTACTCAAATATCATACTTGCACCTCCCTGCAAGACCAAATGATCCTTTGTAGCTGTAACAGCTTATCTATGCATCTTATATATTCTGATGGGTATTCAAAAAAAACTCAACGAGTGCACATGAGATTCTAATCCTCATTCTATAAAAATACAATTTATAAGCAGAAGCTACTCAAGTATTGATTATTCCTCTGATGTAAGATTAATTAACTGATCTCTTTACCAAGCGCTGCAGATTGCATTAAAAAAAAAAAAAATACACATTTTGAGACAGCTTGCTTACAAACAATTAGACAGGGGAGAAATGATCCTTCTAACTTCATTAGCAAAGGTAATTAATTATACCAGAAGAAAAATGCTGATTTCACATATCACATCATTATGCTGCCCACGTTGCCTGTCCACATGCCTGAGTTTGTTACTGGCTCTGACAACGGCTGATTTTCATGGTGGTGAGCCAAATTTTAGGCTTCTCCATCAGCACCAAAGTAACAATATTACAACTTGTAAATTCTGACAAGCAGCAAAGACATACAGTTTCCCTGTGTATCACTCTTCTTTATAGGAGACCTGGTCAGTTAAGCGCTGTGCTGAGCAGTGTGAGACTAAAGAAAGCCGGGTAATATCACAGTCTGTCTGAGAAACCACTTGGTTACAGCACTCGTGTCCTGAATGCTGAGAGCACAGGAAAAATACCAAAGCAGTAGGTTAACATTCCTCGGTCGTACCTCGAGCTTCTTGCCGTCCTCATCATAAACCGACATGGTCACCTCAACGTTTTTGGGTGTTGTCTTACTCCCTTTGTCAAAATCCCCCTGAACCAGAGTCACGTAGATGTCGTTTCGCACATCCCCTTTAGGAAATAAAGAAAAACAAAAAATGAGAAACCCACAACGCTTCAATGCTTCTTAGGGCTTCAGGTTTATCCTTTTCAATAATATTAATATTACAGCAACACTGGATATTATATGTATGGCTGACTTCGACCCATTAAATAAATAATGTCTTGGGTTTTTTCTGTATTACAAATATTTTATGAACTGCAGCCGTTTTCAGTAAAGTAGGACACTGGATAAAATCTAAACAAAACACTGATTTGCAAATCATTTTAACCCCATATTTAACTACTTATTTTTTAAATAATACTACTACTATAAATAAATACTTTTTAATAAATGTTCATTTTGAGTTTGATCCCCTTTTTTTATAAACTGAACAGGGACAACTAAAAATATTAAAAGAAAACACCTGCTGGGTGAAAAAAATGACAATTCATTAAATTATTTAGCAGCATCACTGTGCATAAAAAGAGTATTCTGGGAAGGGCTCACCGCTCTGTGGGAAATACTACAACTACTTAAGAATTTGGAAAAATCAACAAAAAACCCCACTATTGAATAGTTGTGATGTGGGATCTCCCAGGTAGCACTGCATTAAAAATGCAAACCCATTGTGAGTGAACACATCTTTTCCTTGCTTCCACTGATGCAAGTTTAAACTCTACTATGCAAACAATCACATATCAAGAAGACACAGAAGAACCGGATCCTTCTCTGGGCCAGAGCTCATTTATGATGTATTGAGGTGAAATGGAAATCTGTCCTGTGATCTGACCAATAAAAATATGACGTGCTCCCGTTATCAGTGCACATGATGGTGTGAGGGTGTACTAATGCACAACTTGTTCGAGTTTTGAAAGCACTATTAATGCTGAAAAATCTATTTTGGAGCGGCATGTGTCACCTTCTACATTGTGTCTTTTTCATGGTGGTGAGCCTAATTTCAGGTTACTCCATCAGCTACAAAGCATCAATATTACAATTAGTAAATTCTGACAGGCAGCAAAGGAATACAATTGTGCATCGCTTTGCTTTATAGGAGACCTGATCAGTTAAGCGCCGTGCTGAGAAAGCACAGTATATCACAGCTTGTCTGAGACACCGGGTTGCAGTCCAGGCCTGTCACCAACTGAGAACATTTGAAGAACTGTGAAATGAAAAATACAACAAAGGAGGCTTCAGACTGAGTCGCTTTGAATCTTACATCAAGGAAGAATGTTGCTCTAATATGAAATGTGTAGGCAGTCTTAAAAATGCTTTAAGGGTGTTTAGCAAAAAGAATATCAGAGGTGATGCCAGACAGTCATACACCTGCCCTCATCCAAAAGTTTCTATTAAATATTGTCTAGCTTCTCAGTTAAATATGGGGTTTCAATCATTTTCAAATCATTTCCGTCTGTTTTTATTTAAATTTTACACTGAATCCTGACTTTTTTCTGTAACAGGGTTAAGAAAGCATTCAGCCATTTTGCCAGGGAACTTTCTGAGGCAGGCAGCAAAGGGGAAGCCTTTTAAAACCTGGCATAATTATCTCAGGAAAGCCCATCTTGCGAGCCACGGCTGTCGATCGGTCCACAAGGTGAGGGAAATCCTTTCTTATCTGATGGATGTCTCCAGGAAGCAGCTTCAGAGTGACCCACAGGCCTGGTAATGGAAACAAGAAAAGGAAGTGAGGCATCAAGTAAAGCAGTATGTCATGAGGAGACAGGTAAAGAGGCATGAATCAACTCTAGGGAAAGAGATTGTGTGTTTTGCTTGGTTCAAAGTTGGGTGTGGTAAGCTGCTGTGGCTAAAAGCTACAACACAAGTACTGTTTTATTGTATTAGAGAGAAAATCTCTGAACTAGTTATAGTCTATATTATTTTACTGTTTGATCTGTTTGTACAGTGTCTTTTTTTTTTTTTAACAAGCTGCTCTGACTTTCCTCTGGTTGGGAGAAATCCTTGGCTCTTTTTCCAAGACGCATGGCAAGCCAGTTTCAGCTCTGTAAGCACATTTAAAGGTGGCTTCACTCACTCTTAATATTCTCTAGGGGGGAAAAAAAAGCCCCACGGAGTCACAGCTTTGAAGAAGAAATGACCGAATGGATCAAATTAAAGCAGTCTGTAGTGCACTTGTTCACAGGCCACCAGAATGAGTGGTTCTTGTCAACCTTAGAGGCTTTATTCACTTACACTTTATGGGCCCCATATTGCTATGAGTGACAAATCCCTCACTAGGTTAGCTGGAAGTCTTTTGATATGCGAACATGACCGAAACAGCTGCTGCGAGTACTCCACTGTTCTTCCCAGTGAGGGTCAGGGCAGACCTGACATTTATCCAAGTACGTCTTCATTGGGCGTGACAACACCATGGAAACTGTCATGTTATTTCCCCTCCTCAGCAGCACAAATCCCTCAGATGGTGAAGGTTGTTCTTCTCAGCACAGATGTCAAGTCCTTGATAAGCGCTAGTCTTCGCAAAAGTCTCAACAGCTTAATTAACAGCTGGATCGCTTGGATACTGTAGTCCTGGTGATGAGGCCGACTATTTATAGTGTGAGCAGTAACTTATGGTGTGAGCGCTAAGAGTAAATTATGTTTTTCATTAGCAAGTGGAACAGTTTTACTGCCTTGCAAGTATGTTGGGGTTAATAGTACCTTGTACAAAAAAAGATCTAAAATAAACAATAAGACTTGCAACTACTTCAAAAAAAGCTTTTTAGCAGCATCTGATTTAATCAAAAGATAAAATATATTGGAGACTTTTTTCTCCTGGTTCACGTGAGGTGACGATGCCAAGGACAATTTGACAGAAAACTGGGCTTTTTTCTGATGTTTTGAATTAAAAGAAAAATTCTTGACTAAATGAAACCCAAATGAAAGAAGAAGATAAAAGAAAGACATAATAATTTTATAACAGTTTAAGAATTTCCGTTGCCTGTACAAAGTGTACAAACGCCCGATGTAGTGAGGCGAGTTTCTTCCTTGGCCTCGGTTCCTCTATCAGAACTGTTGCACTGTACCTTGGCCCTTGTGATTGACCTCTTTGGCGGTGATAACTTTGTTGATGACTGTCTGGAGGAAGTCATTCTCCCCTGCCACCCTGGGTGAAAAACGGGAGATGTTCAGCTGCTTGTGGCGAATGGCGTCATCCAACGCTAGCCTGCAGTACGTACACACCAGGCAAACACCACGGAGAAGGAGAGGTGGCAGAAACAGGAGGAGGAAGAGGAGAAGGTGGAGGAGTGGGGCAGGAAGAGCCATAAAGTGATGGTTGTAAGAAGGGGAGTGGGATGAGGGACAGACAGAGAGAAAAGAGAGACACACCGAAGAGTGATGCGAATACCATGACAGACACAAAGCCACTTGTTAGCAGTTAACAGCGAGCCAGGATGGGTCATGAAAGAAACACAAAGAAAAATGATCATTTAGGAAATTAAGTCCAGTCAGTATCCATAGAGCAACAGTATCAGAGTATCAGCGTGAATGCTGACTTTCCCAAGTTTGATCTTGGTTGGGTTTTTTCCCTTTTATTTTTAAAGATCCCCCCCCCCACTAAAATAACCCAGAAAAAATCCAATCTCAGAAACAAACTCTGCTTAGCATCAGAAAAACACTAAAATATAAGTACCAAGTATAACATGTTTTGTACTCCGTAGGGCAACAAATTCATTGAAACAGCTGATGCACAGAGCATAAACAGTAGCAGATGTGATCTGGGAAGCACCACATGTGTGGCAGCTGTCAGAGGAAAGTGTGTTGTGGGCAAAGATGTCTGCTGTGTAGAGGCTTCTTAACAAGCAGAAGGAGATGAGCATGGAGAAGACGACTGTAGTGATGCACGGAGGAAGCAATAAAGAATCTCTGCCTCTCGCACTGTTTTCAGTGTCTCCCATCTTAAACCCAAAATCAATCCAAGCAAGGAAGATGAATAAGCAACAACAAAGATTTGCACATTCAGACACTGAATTCACTCAAACATTGTACAACAACCACCACAAGACAGACTTTTACTTAAATTTGCATTTCTAAAATTATGTTATCTTTAGATACACTGATCACTTAACCTTCAAAATGTCAAAACTGAGTGGCCACTTGATTAGTTACACCACTGCTTGTTCATACAAATATCTAATCAGACAAACACATGGCAGGAACTTAGTGCATTTAACCATGTAGAAAATGGTCGAGACGACCTCCTGAAATTCAATATGACCATCAGAACGGGGAAGAAAGACGATTTAAGAGACTTTGAACACAGCACGGTTGTTGCTGCCAGATAGGCTGGTCTGAGCATTTCAGAAGCTGCTTCAGAAACAGAAGATTGGACACGCTGCCTCATCTGATGAGTCTTAATTTCTGCTGCAACACCCAGAGGGCAGTGTCAGAATTTAGTGTAAACAACATGAAAACATGGATCCATCTTGCCTCGTATCAAAGTTTCAAGTTCTTGGGACACTTTGGGCTCCTTAGTGCTAACTGAGCACCACTGAAACACCACAGCCAAGTACTGTAGCTGACCATCTCCATCCATTTATGACCACAGTGTACTCATCTTCTGATGGCTGTTCCCACAAGACAACGAGCCACGCCCCAAAGCTTAAATGACTTGAAAATAACAAGTTAATTGTACTTCTTGGCCTCCACGGTTACCAGATCTCAATCCAGTTGAGCACTTCTGGTATGTGGTGGAACAGGAGATTTGCATCATGGATGTGTAGCTGACAAAGCTACAGAAACTGTAATGCTATCATGCAAATTTTGAGCTTTTCCAGCACCTTGATGAACCTATGCAACTAAGAATGAGGCAAAAGGGAGTCTAAACTGATACTGGGAAGGTGTAACTAATAAAGTGGCCAGTCACTGCATGGACCTTCTGGAGCCCAAGAAATTGCCTTTAAATTAGGGAGTTGGTTGGCTAACATCATTAATCTAAAACAGAGAAAATCTCACAAGAGCTGTCATTTCATGTCATTTCAAGCCAAATCACACCACTGTGTCACGTTTTCTAAACGGCTCCCTCGCTTCCTTGAGAACACATTATTAAGCTTCTGTTTCAAAACTTGCTCTGTTTTTGAATGGCAAATATTCACACTTGGACATAAATAACTCCTTGTAAAACCTCCTCTAATTTCCATGATTTATGCTCACAGATAAGCCCATTAAGTGAGGTGATCAGCAAGCTAAACTGCCTGAATGTGAGGCATTTCAATTATGCAGGAAATCACGTTAAGAAAAAAAGGTTGCTCTGCCTCTTTACACTATCCTACAAAAATGGTAGCAGTTAATGAGATTCTCTTAATTGAGTCAGTGGGGAATAGGGGAGTGTTAGTCTTAAAACCCCTTCTAATCTGGTGTCAAGGAGACAAAACTTGTAGAAAGAAAAACGACACTACCTTTTCTGATATACAGTGTATACCTAAAATAATGGTATACACTGTATATCAGAAATTGAAATGAAATTTTAAGCCATAAAATGTATCAGTCTTGCTTCTTTTCTTTTGTTTTTTTGCAAGTTTATCCAAAACTTAAAGGAACTCCATGTTAAATGTGATTTATTTTGTGCTTCTGCACAATGCACTTACGGCTGAAATGGGATAAAGTGCTGCTTATCCTCGTCGTCCATTTTGCCTGTTATGATGTCAGTGACATCCATTACTGTGGAAAAAGGAGAGAGGTGGGGGTTAAAACATTCTCAAGGCCTGCAGAGTGTAGCATGGCTATGAAAGAGATCCAGATAACTGCATGGTGGGCCACATCAGGGGGTAAAAGCTGTCTCAGCCAATGTTGGGATTTTCTTTGATGAGCACTAATTAAGTCAGAGGCTGAGCTGTGAGGGGAAAATCTGAGCAGTGGTCACGATGTGCAAAAGCCTTTTGAAGCTTAAAACAAACAATGATTAAATATGAAATGAAGTTTCTTTAAATAGCGGTTACAGCAAAGTGAACAGGAAGATCATAAGGTGACATAGCATATGGCTTTGAGTGGAGTTATCACACTATGTCAATAAGATACCACCGCAAGGATGCAGGTAGCAGCCTCATGGTGTAATATTAAACAGAATTATGTTAGATGCTAGAATTATGAGTCCTTCTTTACAACAAGACACATGATTTATTTATTTTTTTCCAGTTTGCTTTGTGTGCGTGTTTAAATGCAGGCATTTGAGTCGGAAAAACCTGACAGCAGAGCTCGCCGACGAAACAGGAAATGCATTCTCAAGTCTGTCTGTTGGACAGACTAGTTAGGTTGCAACTAAAGATAACACAAAAATAAAAATGACACCGACGCCAAAGTTTACAGCAGGTCACCTTCGCTGTGTGAGAGTCAGCACAAAAAAAGATCCTTTATAATTGTGCCTAAAAAAAGAGCAAATCTCAAAAAGCTTTCCATCACGCTGTGTACAGCGGCAATAATGATGATGTCTAAAGATAGGCCATCATAAATCAGGCTGTCATTTACCTTCCCCTCAAGTGGCACTGGAAAAAGAAAAAAAAGACACCGAGAGAGGGGCGTAATTTTCTCTGTTGGATAACTGTGGGCAAAATGGCAATCTAATTAGTTTACGATACGCCTGGCAGCTTGCCAACAGGCAATAAATCAAAACTTTTTTTCCCCCCTTTCATTTAGCTGGAAATCTCTCAATTTTACCCAAATATATTTACTCACCCACGTAAGGCACAATACTTACTTTAACCACAATGCAAAACAAGAACTGGTACACATTATGATATTCAAGCAAAGCCGGGGCTCTATAACAGAGCAACTTATTCCACCTCTTTGGAACAAAAGGTTATCATGACGTCTCCATGCTGTCATCTGTACCTGCCACTCCAAAGGGTCTTCTCAGACCTGACGTCAGCTTCTTGGTGTTGTTGTCTCGTAGCTCCATCCGTCCAACTCTTACAATCTGACACACAAAGCTGATCTTTTCTCTCTTCAGATCTTCACTACCCAAGTCCTGAAGAGTGTAAAGAAAGGAAAAAAAGTTGTAACAAAGCGCCTTAGAGTCACTACAAATCCCAGGCTGCTTCAATCAGATTGTACAATACAGGGATGAAAATCCTTTGGAAAACACAATTGGATTTAAAGCCCCATCTGACAACAGCCTTTATCTGATCGATTAATAGCACTTTTTGTGGTGAAAATGAGTTTACGTAAAAGTCAAACATTTTACCGCAAATTGCTTCAGCAACATATGTGACTGTGTCCACAGATTCATTTTTCCAAACCTTGGAAAGTCTTCCCAGTGGGCTCACACTGACCCTTCTGCCCTTGGGCGTCCATCAGATAGAGGTCTTAGTAAATAAATACAGAAAGCTGGGCTCTTTCTGAGAGAGCTTAACAAATACAGGCTCTGCAAACAGGCTCCCACATGCTTCGTAACATGGCTGAATAAACAGTGAACTACAGGCGAGTGTGCGCACACTATAATCACATGCATTTACACATCCGAACACTCACTGTGAAGACTGCCCGCAGATTATGAAGCTGGTCGATGTCTTTTACTAGGCCAGAGCTTGACCATTTTACCAGGTAGTTTTCACTGTAAGGGAGAGATGTCAGGGGGGAGGAGCATGATGTTCACAGGTGAAACAAAAACAATACAGTGAATTCAGACACTGAGATTAACAGCATTAACATCAGTTTCTTTCAGAGCTACAGAACCTTGAATGTTAATCCAGACATTAGTCTGCCTGACTAATGCTGGAGGCATATGTAACACTCCTCAGCTGAGCAGCTCAACACAATAATTTGCTGTCACAATCCTGAAACAACAGCAAATCCCTGGGCCGCATATGTGTGTATGCGGTGAGAGCGTGAATGAATGAAAGGGTTTACCTGATGAACTTGGACTCCACTGGGTCGTAAAGCGACATGAGCACCTCTGCATCTTCGCCAATCTTACACACCACATTCTTCAGAGTCACAAAGAGGGCGAAAGCTGGCGTGGAAGCGAACTTTGCTTGCCTCGTCAGATCAATATTCTGCTTCTGAGACTGAGAAACAGGGAAACAGAGGAGAATCAGCAGTATCATACGTTGTTCATACGCAGCAGTGTATTTAGAGAGAAACAGTGCTGATGCCAGCTGTACATTGGATTAACACTAGCCACTGTGGTTTGTTTTTTTCACAAAAAAAAAAAAAAATCTAACAAGTTAAAAAGCTCCTAATATCTTTCACACTGAATAAAAAGGCCTTTACATTTGATCTCCAGGACTGCATATATATACAGTAAAAGAACCTATTCCCTAGCGTCCTTCAAAAATATGCTGCGGTCACATCATTAATATTCATCGTGTTGACCTGGACACTTTCTTATTGGCCATCCATATGCATTAAAGACCTTCGAAGGAAAGGTCACGTACGATGAGACCACATAACTGCAGGGCACTTAGTGGCTGGCACTCCCTACATACTGCAAACTGACATTCAGGTGTATACACCACTGATTGGGAATCTGGCACAGCTCCTGACTTTCTAAAGAAGAAATCAAGCATTTAAGTGTACCAGGAATGGCTCCATTTGTCCTACTTTTAATCCAAAGTTGTTCAAATGCCAAAACCCCATCGCAGATTGAATCAAAGTGGTTTAGGTCATCTTTTTGGAAAACGGAACAGTAAAACAATCTGTATAGATGTGCATCAGTACAGATGGCTTAAAAAGAGGCAGAGACAGTGTTATCATACCAATGGCTGATGTGTTTAGCATGTTAACCCCTTTAGTTTAGCATTTTATCATGCTATCATCACACACACACGCACACTTTAGCAATAAACACAAAGCACAGGGAATGTCGCTGTAATTTGTCATCAACTGAACAGGTGAACAGTCTATAGCAGCGGACCGTCTTTAATGTCAGACAATATTTTCACAGACCGGCCTTTAAGGTGTTGCGGATAAATACAACAAAATAAAATGATATGATCAAGGCAAAAAATGTGGTATTTTGTAAATACAATAATAAACACAAATTCAGTGTGCAATTTTGTAACTTCATTAGCAGTGTCCTCCTGAAATTCACCAGCAACATTGAGAGTAACATCTTCCTCTCTGCTCCTTATTGCTCTCTGGTCGCTATGGTAACGCGGAAATATTTCTTTCAAAATAAGACGCACAACTACAACACAGGAAAAAAAAACCCAGGGGAACCGTGTTAACGATAATAACCCTAAAAACGATAAATTTCATACCCGAGCCTCAACTCTCGCGGCCCAGTACCAAACGACTCACGCCTGGGGGTTGGGGACCGCTGGTCTGTAGCACAGAAAAACTACTGCTAACTGAATCAGTAAAGATAATCTAGTAGTTGAGACTGGACCAAAAGGGTGTACCCTGCAAGCTAAAGTCACATCACCACTAATCCTAGCCATTTCGTGGCTAAATTTACAGATATTATTTTGGATGAAGACTGGCAGAAATTATTGCAGAAGACCAGCTCATTATCTTTTACAGTCATATAAAAAAGTAAGTAATAAAAACAAAGATTGAAACAGCTGTGCACAAACTGCACAGAAAACCAAACAAATTTTGTCAGATGTCCTTACTGTGGAAATCTGTGATTACCCTTCTTGTTTTTATTTCTTTTTTAATGCAAACACTATAATCGTGCGTCATTGACCAGCTGAGATTCGATGACGCAGAAGGAACAAGATCATGATGTGATCTGTGTTCATTCACACTGTGCACTAATGGGTATTTGCTAAGCTTTAATATAGTATCTGGATAATAGAGCTGTCCCAAATACCATATTCTGGGCCTTGGAGGTTCAGTAGTGCTGAACAAGAACAATAATAATCATTAGGGGGGCCTAAATAAGACTTAAGTAGAGATACTGGTGCTGTGCTTTGATTTCTGCTACAGTTGTTCACTTAGAGAGAAATGCAGAAATGACAAGATCTCTTACTCACTTACTTATTCTGTCACACAGTGTGCTGCACAGCCTCTGTGTGAGTACCAAACCATAAGGGCAACATGATGCATGTGCAAATATTCATTGTTGTAGCTGCTCACAGCCAATCACTGAACAGAGCAGACTGAAGAACATAGATACCTGAAGTGGGACAGCTAAACTGCATACCAACAAAAGTGTTTATTGTTTTAAAAACTCCCTGGATTTTTTATATTTGCTAGCCACTTAAAAAAAATAGCTGCTGCTGGTTTATGAAAAGTCACAAAGTTGGCAACACTAAATTTCAGAATCCAAAAACTTGCAAATCAAATGTCTTTCCAACAAACAAATAACAGTAATATATTCAGTTTTTCCCTCTACTGAGTTTGTCTGTTTACCTTCTCCTCTTGGATCCGGTCCTCAATTTGTTTGGAAGCTGCCTCATGTGCCCTGAACAGGCTGATGGTGCTGGTGAGCTCTGGGTCCAGTATGTTACCATCTTTGTCTCTGACCACCAGATCAAGATCCAGGTACCTTGCATAAAAAACAGGTGAGAGTTAACAAGCACTCAGACCCACCAAGACAGTGTGCATTTGTCAGAAAGGAAACAACACATTTTTATTTCTAAGCATGTACCCCTGTCGCCTTATTTCCTGCCCAAATTCTACCTCATATTCATAACCTCAGCTCCACTGTTTTCTTTCTGCTATGCAGGGAAGCCAGAAAAGACAACACGTTGTCTACATATACTCAGTGCCGCATTTCATCAGCTGATCACTACTTCTGAGGGAAAATTCATTTCTCTACCTGGCCAAAGGTTCAAAATTTCATCACAGGAGCAGAAAAGAGCTTCACGATTTTCATTTCCAACTGATTTTCTAGGCCCACTGCAGATAGTGTAAGAGCTGTCATTTCATGATGGAATACAGTGCAGTTTCCTGAAGCTAAATCCCATCAGTTTCTTCTCAAGCTAAGTGATGACCTGTCATTTTCTATTGACTGACACTGCTGACCTCTTCCAACAAGACTTGTTTTTCCGCATAGATTTGGGGATAAAGTGATATAAGCCCTAGGGAGAGAAGGAAAAGTATAAAACACTCTCACAGCTAAAGACTCACTTGTTGCCATAGTCTATCTTGGAGGTGACTTTCTGTTTGAGCTCACTCAGCTCGTCCTGTGGGAGGGTGCCGGACAGAATCTGTGAACGCCATTCGATGAGGTCGTAGATCATGTCACGGACACAGTTGAACATCTCACGCTTGTCTCCCTGTTAGGCAGAACAACAATGTACAGCTTAGACACATTAGGAAAAGTTAAGAAAAAAAGTTTGAACTCTAGTAGAAACTTGCACACCAGTTTTCGGTTATAATGTGGTGATAAGCACCAGCCAGGGCAGGGAAGATGAACACTTAATTGTGTATCCGCAATGTTTGTTGAAAGTGTCTCTACACTTTTGATATACTTATTTTAGTTTAAATGTAACTTTTGTTTATTAAAGAAGTCATATAAAGACTGTATATATAAGATGGATGTAGCTTCCAGGCATAAAAAGTGAAGCAAACGTAATGACCACTAGAGGGCGACGCCCATGGTTGTAAAACAACACCGATTTTATAGTCTGTAGAAGAATAGCCCTGCCCTGTCTATTGCCCTAGTAAACAGTTTCAAGATTAGTTTATAGACTGAATCGGTTTAAATTCATGTTGAATATACAACAACACATCACCCTATAAGTTATAGCCCCCACTAGTGCCTAGGAACACAATACCGTTTAATGCTTCACCGTGTGATAAGTTGCTAGCATCTGAGCGCTCAGCATCCCTCATCCCTCAATTTTTCAGTTAAATGCACACCTCAGTCGTCATGTCCAGTTTTAAAATAGCAAGATTAAGCCCTCGTCACACCGGCCCAGAGACTGCTGAATGTTTCCCTGGCAACCACACAAAGTTCTTGTGACCTACCGCGACTGCTAAATGACGAAATTCTAAGTGCAATTTGCTAGGGGGTTGGTGTTGGGGAAATACACTTTTTTTTTCTTAGTGTGCTTGACAGGGGGTCACCTACTGGTCTCTAGGTCTGTGTGGCTGGGGATTTATTGGTACCAAGCAAACTGCTGCGTTTATGGCTTCATAACGGGGCTTTGCTAACCAATAGGTGACGGCACAGTGGCTCCATTTTTCTTTTATAGTGTTATACTTTTATGTTTTTCTCTTACCCATTTTCTTTTATTTCTATAGATACAAGAGAGTGCAGGTAAGCTGGTTACAAGCAGAAATCTGTGAAAGCCACTGAGTCAGCATAAAATAATAGACTTTTTTTGTATTTTGTATTTACCAATAAACATGAAAATAAGACAAAAACATTTGGTGAAATAGAAATAAACAAAAAAACAAAAACAGTGGCTTACCACATATAAGTCCCTCCATATTGTAGCCCACTCCCGCAGTGTTGTGGTAACCTCTTGAACCAAGGGCAGCTCAGTGGGAATGACTGTCTCCTTTTGCCTGCAGTGACAAAGAATGATTTGATTTATTTATTTTTTTACAGTGACTCTGTCCTGTCTGCCCTTTCCTCTCCACATTAAGGCCAGGATTATACTCCCTTACACACAAAGAGAGCTGCAGATAGCATGGACAAGTAGGTATTCTTGTTATATTACTCTATTCTGCTTGGAGTTCTCTTGGAAGACAGGTGCACAGTTAGCTGTATTGTAGCAGCTGTAACAGGTGGATAAATCCACATGGTCACGTCATCACTTGGACCCAAGTAGACCATCAAATAGTCAAGGACGCACAAAGTATAACATAGGTATAAGATGCATGAACGGACAAGTTGTGTGAGAAGAAGAGTTTTCAGCGTTGAGCGTAATCGCCACATACATGTTCCTTATACGATATTAGTAAAATCCAACTATTAAAAAATATCAGCGCCTAAAGAGTCTCAATTTAATTCAAAGATTCTGAAGTTTGGGTTTCATCTTCGTGTCGTGCTGGTGAAATCAAAGAAGACAGACCAAAACAAAAACAGTGCCACAAGTTGCGCCAAAGCGAACACACATGTCACATCACATCAAGCGCAGACCTTTCCACTGAAACAACCTCCGAGGGTGTCTACAAACAACTTGCACTTTATCTAGTCCCTAATTTTCTCAGCAGATCTATCAACTAAAAGTGGGAGGAGAAACTTGTTATATACTTGCTTCCTGTTTGATCTCTGGTGCTGTCTTTAGCACTGTTTGTTGCTCCTGATAAATATAATATAATAAAGAAGTAATCAGAAATTTGAATTAGCAGTACTGACCCGCTGCCCTCGACCGTGGCCTCTTTCAGGTGTATATAGCAAGCGGGAAATATGCCCTGGAAGAGAAAGAGATCGAAAAGAAACGTAAGTGTAAAAGCCGAAAGAGCATTTGAAGAACTGAAAAACTGAAGTTGTAAAGTTCAAATGTGTAAGTAGCAAATTTAAGTGTTTAAAATGTTGTTTTTTGCTCACCTTTTTGGATTTTCTCCTCAGCCTATAGCCTCTGTACCAGTCTAATAAGGAGAACAGTTACAAACCATGTTACACAAGGAGAAAAAAAAACCTTCCTAAAACAAATCACAGTTTGCTCCACTAAACATTCTTTTGTTTAAATAAAGGATGACACTAAAGAAGGAAATAACAGTTCTTCCACAATGCAAAACAGCAGACCAACTCATGGGTCTGGGATTGCTATTGCCTGCCTTTACAGCAACTGAATATCATTATCACACAATTGATTCTTAGAAATGTACCAAAACTTGACAGAAAAGCCGATGTCCAATGTTGTCGCGTCAGCTCCGATTAAACGTGGCACCACCAAGCCTGTTCTCACCTTCATATGTCTCAAGTATGTGCACTGTGTCTCCGATCTGCAGTGACAGCTCCTCCTCTCCCCGGGCATCGTAGTTATAGATTGCTGGAGAAGGACGAGAGAAGACAATATAAGAGGAGGAGATATTACAGCAGGAGGAAAAAGGCAATAAAGTGTTTGGCTCCCTTGTGGCGCTAATTGTGTGCCACTGCAATGTGTAGTAGAGGCATCACACATATACTGGATGTCCACCCACACAGTCTAACACAGTGATGCTTGGGCCTGGCACCTTCAACGCTGTAATATCAACACATTTTTTTTCCACCTACTGAAAACAAACCAATAAATATGGATAATGCCAAAACAAAAATGATGACAGTAAATAATAACAGGACAGGACAAAAACACCATGATCAAACTTTATGGTGTTCCTGACATATATATATATATATATTTTAAATTGCTCTCAAACAACAAGAAGATGATTTATATGTTAAGAAAAATATACAGTGCTCTCAAAATTGTCTGAAAAATTACAAACATAACCTGTCAAATAATACAAATTTATAACAGGAAAAGTTTCTGCCGATTATCATTCAGTTATGTGTTATGATTAAAAAAGTAACCACCAAAGTTTGAAATGCTTTGTATGACGCAACTTTAAAGAAAAAAAATGTTCAAAGACCAACAGAACGAATGTGGACATTTTAACACCCAGATCAACAGTTTTTTTTAGTGTATTATTAAAAAAAGACAGAAACAAAACATCTATTCTGGTGTCTCGAAATATTTTACAAATATTCCACTCAAAAAGCAAATCACAGATCCTTTGAAATTTCCAACAAATCTACTGAAGTCCTGCTTCCAAGAAAACAGAAAACATATGTTGTAGGGCAACAAAACAACATCAGCTTGGCAAAAGTAAATCTTCCTATCTAATGTCTATTTTATACCCAATTAGGACATTAAAGGACTTTTCTTGAAGTCAACCAATAGAACGCAGGCTATTAACTCTAAAGCCACTGAATCCAGTGCCAACACACACACACACACACACACACACACACACACACACACACACACACACACACACACACACACACACACACACACACACACACACACACACACACACACACACACACACACACACACACACACACACACACACACACAGAGTCAGAGCTCCATCAACATGTCAAGGTCAAATTATAAAGACAATAAAATCCTGACTGGTGACACTTGTTCTCTCATTCAGTGAGCAGTAAACAACATGTCACTGTCAAACAGCCAAGCCCAGCACCTGTCTGTCTAAGAGTGCACAATTGCCTGCCCCCCCCACAGAATAAACAGTAAACTGACAGGGGCTGTGGAGACATACATGTTTGTGTGCATCTATAGGCATGTGTGCATGTCCTGCTGAGAGCAGGCACACCGAGGTGCTTTAACAAAGGTTTCCAAAGGTGAGTGACTGCTTAATTAAAATAGACCCTCGCTGCAGGCACTGGAGCCTTCCCAGCATGCCGATGGTGGAGCAAGTGAATCAACCATTTCCTTTCTCAATTACCTGCCGTCTGAAGAGCTCACTGTACTCCATTAAACTATCACACAGCATTTTAGCTCTTTTTATGTTGAAAAACAGTCAGTTAGCTATTTAAATACTTCTGGAAAGTCCAGGTCATTTTCAGTTAATTTGCAATTAATGATTTTTAATTCTGTATAAGGTAAAAGCATTAAAGAACACAATTAGTGATTTATGCCAGATCATAGTTACAAAGCAGCTTTGATTATGCAAAGTACAAATTAGCAGTATAATGTGTGTCAGCTAGAATATAAGTCGGAATATTTTATAACAATCCCCTTGTCCTGTCCTGTTCTGTCACATGTTTTCCCTACCAGCTGGATCTGTGGCACCATTCCAAGCAGGATCTCCACCTGCTTTGGAAGGTACTCTAACCCCACCGTCTTGGACCCAAGCTGGCTGGAGATCCGTATCCGCTTTATTGCCACTCAAACCAGCTTTTCACTTAATTGTCAGGATGTGATATTCGTTACTGGTGATTATATTGTTCAGCTATTTATTTGTCACAAAGCACATGGCAAATAAAATATCTGCAGAGAAGCAACTAATACTCTAAACTTGTGAGAAACGCTGAGGTAATGTGGCAGAGAAAATGACAAAAAAAAAAAAATCATTCAGGCGTTCAGCATGTGCAAGCAGCCTTAAGCGTTATAGTATATGCAGTAAAGAACCTCACTGCCTCTGGAGGGCATAAAAACGCATGTGTACCCATTTGATTCAGGCCTGTGTGTATGTGCATGTACACCCACAGTGCATTTTGTGCATCCCGGAACAATCCAACGAGTCCACTGAATCTACCAGAACATGACCCATGGGCTGACAATGGAGCAACAAAGGCCCTAGGAAATGAATTCAATGGTACCACACTGAGATACAAAAGGCACCTAGAGGCATAGAAAGCAACAAAACATGAAAAAGGGAGGTGGGATTAATCTGCGTCGAGGCATCACAGAGTAGCCCAGTCACTCCGCATGCACTGTGCGCTCAATTAAACTATCATTAAGAGTAGCTGGAAACGTCTGTAAAGCCATCAACTGCTGCATGTGTATGTTTGTTTAAAACTGGGCGAGAGGGCCAGCTGATTCAGCACGAGCACCAGGTGATCAGAGGGAGAAACAAGACACGAACCGCTCCAATAAAAACGATAAAGCATGACATTTTATCAGTAAATGAGAACTCTATAATCAGTGCCAATGAGACAAGTTTAATATCAAGCAAATTAGAGTCTAGAGAGTTGGCAAAATCATCACTGGGCAAGAGGTACAATTGTAAAATGAACACAAACACCCTGGGAAGATGCTGACTGAATGACGACCATCAAACTCTGACATGAGAGAAGATGGTGCAATTGAGCAGAGAAACTAAAATGCTTCTTGTCACGTGAGGATGGGGGGGGGGAGCTAAATGACAGCTCTGATTACTCATAAACCTGTATTTGCATACCCGAGTAATCTGATGTCAATTAGGAAGCAGTGAGGGAGAGAAAATCCATCAGAGGAAGAAGACGAAGAGGATGGGGAAGTGGACCGTATTCTCCCTAGAGTGTGCCATGCAAATGATTTTCTGGAAACGGGATAAACAGTAGCATCATTTGGATGGGGCTCATTACCATACATAACCTTGTGCATAAGGCTGTGCAAACTCGGAGAACGTTATCATCACAGGAAACAAGTGAGGAATCAGATTACAGAACTCTCCACTTAGCCAGCAGTCTACGCCCTCTACGCAATTATAAGCAGCATCATCTAAACTTCGGACTGATTGTAATTCTACACTTTGGACTCACTAATAACCGGCACTAATCCACGCAAAGCACAACATACCATTACACTCAAACGATAACACAGTATGCTGAGGAAGGAGGGGTTGAAACGAGAGGGGAAAGGAAGTGCACGAAAAAGTGGAAAGAGACTGAGCCTCTTGATGTTTTGAATAAAATCCCCACGGGCTGTAAGCCCACAGAGAGAGACAGCCAGGAAGTCCCAGACAACAGAGAAAGACAAGTGTGGAGCATAAGGCAGCTCTCAGCACTGGAAGGGCTTGGATTATACGGCACTGGAGTCAATGTGCAACTTCAGAATAAAAAGGGACCCAGGAACTTATCCAATTTGTGTAACATAATTAGGGTTAAACTGCCATTAGTTTGTGTAAAATAGACTAAAATGAAAACTATAATAGTAGTTTTTCATGCTTAAACACAACCAAACAGGAAACAGTAAGTGCAAAAGGAAATAAATCACAGCCTTCAGGTTCCATTATAGTAAGTTTCAGCTTCATAACATCCAGATTCGATAAACCAATTACTGTACAACTAGCAGACTTTAGTTATCATGTTACTCTCTCTCAACAGTCAACTGTTAACTTCAAGGCAAGTCCCTTCCTGTGTCTTTTTGAGCACGAGAAGCCAAATAATTAGCAAAGAATGTGAAGCAAATCATTCCAGCAAGTCGTTTTGAGTGGCAACAATGACAAACTAGGCAGGGCTCCATACGGCATTGTTGGAAACCCACTGGAACCTACTAGTGGTTGTACTTCCTTTCTTCTAGAGTTTGTGTTCTCTGACAAAAGAATGCGACCTCTGTGTAGCGCTAACGTCACGGTATTAGTCATGTTCAAAGTGGACCTATTATCAACATTTCGAGCTCTGTATTTTTTATTTTTGAACTTTGCTTGAGTAGCTTTACGCAATTGACAGTTAAAATAAGTAGTTCATGATTGATTTCATACTGGGCCGGAGCACAGCGCCTCAGTTCATCTACTGTCTGAAAGAGGACACTGTGGCTCTCTTTATGGCGCCACACCTTTAAGTCCTCTTCCTTTTGACTGTGTACCTCTCACTAACAGAAGGTGTTAGTGCTGCTACTGTCCAGTGATAGGGATAAAAGTGGCACCTTTGCATTCACACATACATCAACAATTTAGAATTACCAAAAACCCATGCTTGTCTCTCGATTGAGGCAAGCTGTCAGAACACCTGGAGAAACCTAACCCAGGCCCAGAAAGGCAGTCACAAATCTCCTTACTCTATGTTTACAGCAATCACCCCAGCACCAGTGATAACATCTATCTATTGAAAAGATTTTCTATAAATACATTCAACTTGTAGAACCTGTCAGTCACTGGGAGCATGACCACTAACACTATACTGATTTTTTTGGTTTTGTTTTTTTAAATCTGAACTGAAAAGGGTTGTGCTAATTGCGCAAAATTTCAAATGTCAATACAAAAAAAAGCGGACTGTGAGAAAACAATAATATACACTGAAATTGAGCATGACAATCGGGATGAATAAAGAGCACTTTAATAAGCACACAGTGGGCTAAGAATAACCTTTTCCAGGCAGCAGGACTGAATAGAGGATGATTATTATACTCCTGCCGCACTACAGGTCTCCAAGGCAAGACGGAGGAGTCAGCAGAGAGGGGTTTTACATGCACGCAAACACACACATTCTCTGAAGGATATATATATGTATGACCATTCCAGACTAACTGAAGTGGTCTGAATGTAAAATGACACAGCTCTTACTAGCTAAAAGCATCAGACTACATGACTACATTATACATCTGACCTTATAAAGCTGATGCATCTCAAGTTTCTGTGATGCATCACCTCAGTGCACACAATGAGACATACCAGACCTCCAATAACAATATTCAGCATCAAACACAGCCAAATTTAAAAAGAAAATCTTCATTCATTTGCATAAACATCAATAGGTCTTATGGTGGTGTAATAGTAATAGTTTAAAGCAAGATTTCAAACACTAGAAACTGGCTCAGTGTCCAACATCTTACATGCAAATTGTTTCTGTGAACACATCTTCAGAGCACAGGATGTCCTGGAGGACATGACAGGAGCCGAAAACAAGCATGCCTTCACATCGAGCTTGTGTAGTCATTAGTATGGGCGAGTATGATCCGAGCGAGGTGCCGTTGCAGGTGTTTGCTGTGTTTTCCCGACGAGCCCAGTTGGTGGTGAGATGCAGTGGGCTGCAGCGAGCACTGCTGCAGCAGAGATCACAGGTATTCTTCGGGGACCTGCCATGTGCTATTAAGGTAACGGGGAGAGCACCAGTCTGGGGGAAGGGGGCCAAGGACCAGGCCTTTGTACTGCATTTCTGAAACACCTGTGGACTTCTGCGGCAACTCTTCCGTCTGATTTCACCAAGGCTGACACTAATACACACTAAAGAAAGCGGTTGTTCTAAGTAGTGACTTAGAGCATACAAATGAGTCTCAATCTAGTACCAAATCTGCAAATAACTTTAAATGACAAAAGTAAAAAACGCTCAAAGGCAGTTTTCGTGTGAACAGAATAACATTTATGTTTTCATTACATTTTAGTTAGAAGAATTCATTATTTATACACTCGAGCATTTCCATTTCCATCTTCACAGCACATTGCCTTGACTGTTTTGTTTTTGAAACCTGCTTCATTTACATCTGTTTACTAGTTTCCCAATCTTTGACTTTTCTTGGCAAGTTACTGCTACTTTTAAAATTAGAGAAAAATGAAAAAGCAGTGGGAGGAATCTGAACTGTGTTTACATGTACATACTTGTATACACATGGTGCAAAAACAAAGCCTCCTTCTAGCATTCCTAAATTCACTTCAAGCATAACACAAAAAATCTGAATGTATTTATCTCTCATAAATGTCCATTGATGGGTGTATGAGTGTTTTGTACACAACTTGTAAAAACAGTAGGAAAGGGGTTGCTCTGGCAACCTGAAGATTAAAGTGCTAACTGTAAACTTCAAGGCCCCCATTTCAGATCTAGCCTTCGGCCTTTGTTGCTTGGACTTACCAATCTACTCCTTCCTCTAATTTCCTCCCTATCGAGTGCATTAAAGGGAATCAAAAAAGGCCAAAAGCAAACATATATACGACTGCACTAGTGCAAAATACACTAATGTTCACAGGTTACACTGTAGCTTATGAAATATTAGGAAATCAAAAAGTTATTTTTAAAAAATCTGCTTCGTCTGACCACCTTTCCAATACACAACGATATCTATCTTGAGTAGTACAATAATAGTGAAAAAACAAAACAAAACAGGAAGTCCTAATTTGAGAGGCCGCTTCTATTGGTCGACCTCCTTCAGTCAAATTTAGTCTCAACCAAGTCCGTGTATAAATAAATGCACGTCAAGTCAAAAGGTGAATATTAACAGTATAGTCATAACGCTGAGCGCACTCATGTACATGGTGTTTCTTTATATACGTGCCCTCGTTTCATGTTAGCATGTGCTGTAATAGCAACGTGACAGTCTTCACCTTTGCAGTAATTTAAAGTCATGCTAGTTTCTCTCCATAGCTGTTATGCTGTGTGTGAGGAAGAAGGGCCCGATCAGCACATGCAGTACAGCAGCAGAGAAACATTTCTGAGTCTGATAGAAGTGCAGCTAGTCTGAAACTGGCAACCTTCTGGAAACCTTGTGCAGATATGACTTATAAAAATAACTAAAGCCTTATCATAGGGAGTCTAGTAATATTTCAAGCACTAGACAATTAGAGGAATTCTCATTGAAGTGAAATAGAAACCTTTAAGTATGCCATTAAAATATACTGTAATATAGTGGGATTTGGCTGAGATAGTGAAATGCATTCGGTCTCTCAGTGGCATACACTGAGAAAGAAGACAATCAACTAAACAGCATTTTTATAACAATCAAATGACGGAGAGAGGAGCTTTGTCAGTGACGTACAAAGCAGGGAAAACAGGATAATTAATTTCAAGTCCCTCACTAATAGGGTTTAATAAGAGGTTTAGGCATTCAGAGAGAAGCCTGATGGTTCTAATTTAGGGGCAAATTCAGACAGTGATCTTAGGATTGTGAAATACCAACAAAACCACCTTGTTTTCTTTGAGCCCAAATATATACAGCAGTCATTAGGCTTTATCAGCAGTTAGAAAGAGGAGATAACGCTGTTGTAACTAACCTGAAATGAATACAACAGCAGCTAAGCTGGGAAACAGGAAAGGCCCGGGTCTTTCTCTCAGTGCTAGAGCCACATTTTTACTCCCTCTGGAAATCAACAGGAAATGCCACTTGAGATATTACTGTATCACAATAGATAGGGCCCTTCCAGTAGGCAAGAAGGAAATACTGATGCCGTTTCTGACTACAGGAAGATTAACAATGCCGTGTTAAAAAGGGGGTAGTAGGAGAAACAGAACACGGTAAGAAATTACGACGATGTACAACTGGGGAAGTGGGTGGGTTTGTGGCATGAAGAGTGAAGTAAGGTGAAGAGAAGAACAGTTTGAGAAAAGCACTTGTGCCAGTTTTGGATGCCAAGAGCTATAATACCTTTTGGCAGCGCTTACAGCCATGTGCCCAGCTCCAACATAGGCCTTGGGGTGCAATCTAACGCAGGCTGATAACTCAGCATCCACTGCCTCTGTAGAGCCAAGTTATTCCTTTAATTGAAAATCATCTTCCCAATACAACAGGGAAAGAGCACAGCACAGCTCATTACAGGGCGCTGAGTAAAGCCTTGCACAGGGCTTCTCAACAGAGTGGTCTTTGCTGTTAGTTGTGGGGGTACATGAGTATCTGCAACACCTCTGCAAAGCAAACCCTCCTGCCCTTTGCACATATGCCTCATGAGCCTTTAAATGAATAATCAATGGAAGCACTTACAGGTTGTTTTTACAGCTTATCAAGGACAGTAACATCAAAAATCACTTGTTAAACAACTGTAAGAGATCACAGGATGGCAGTTATGTCATCCACTTAGCCACACTAAAGCAAAGGCAGATGAAGTGAACTGGCACAATCCACAAAGATTTTGCTTTTTTGCACAGCTAGCTGCAGCTAATTGTTTCCTGCTCTGTGTTACATCTCTTGTGAAATGTATCCTGATGATGTATAAATTACCTTCAAAGATTTGGAAAACACTCTAACTGAATCATCAAGTTTATTTTCAAACCTCTTTGGCAGCAAAAAATGTGACTTCATCTCACTGACAAGCATATGAAACAGTGTGTCACCAGACACTGGCCGCTGCATCTGGGCCCGCAAATAGAGCAAAAATATGCGTGATACGCAACAGGAAATGCCTACAACCTGTTCTTCACACTGTTATTTATAATCACCGGCGTGAGGCTGTGCTCTGCTAAAACAGAAGTCAGACTTCACATAAGCATAAAATCAATACAATGGGATTTCCAGTAAAAAGCGAGATAATCAGAAAATCAGAAAGGCCGAACACTGCTATTAACTCCTAACATCAAAACATCAACTACTCTTAAAAAAAGCATTCCTGCAGAGGAGGAATATGCAAGAGATGACTGGTGAATGAGCAGAGACTGCAGTCCTACATTCAGCTGTAGAAAGTAGAAATGCTGTACTTTAGCTCATGCACGCTTCCGAAAATTCTATCTGCCAAATTGCTGGAATAGATGAGCGCAATTAACTTCTAGCATAATCCACAGAACCACCAGCTCCACCCAAGGATCGAGTTTAGACACCCAGCAGACAACTCTGCTCTGTGGTTGCAATACTTTCTAAATGAGCAGACACAGTGTACAAGTTCATTATTATTATTAAACAACCAGTGCTGAACAAAGTGAACCTAATTTCCAAATTCGAAAGTGTTGACGAAAATTCTCCAGATTATTAGCAAAGCTATTTGATGTGCTGTATATGTGGATACGCTATAAAAGGACGTCTAGAGATCGTCAAAAAACAATGCTATGCTACTACATTAATTGCTCCCTTTTATAATTTAAATAAAGCAAAATCCGAACACAAATTCTTGTGCTGTGCATTGCGTATTTAGAATAGTTCTCTTCTGTTGCCATAGTTTTGAAACCCCGTTTTATTAACTTTCACTGTCTCACTATGTTGATGTTCAAAGGCGATGACTTCACAAATGACTAAGCATGGTTGGTTTCATGAGTAGGAGAGGTATTTATAACATCACTCCAAAAAGCTTGCAGAAGCGTGGCTGGTTTTTTTCTAACTGTGGTCCACACACTGTATAAAGTAGAGATAAAATACAACATTTTGAGTGTTCACACATTTTACAGTTACTCAGCGTGATGGATTTGACACTCGAGTTGTCGTTTTTGTCACTAAAAGTTAACACTTAAAATCAGTAGACACAGACAAGGCAAGTATCCTGATTAGGCCCGTGTGATCTTCTCTATGGTCCTGTTGTCCTTCTGTGTGACTGACGACAGGTTCTGATTGTGCTTACAATAAGAAGAATCACAGCAATTATAGTGTATTTCTGTATTCCTGAAAAAGTTGGTAGCCTGAATATCCGAGTTCCCAGCCAGAGGTTTTTTGTGGAACACTACCTCCAGTTGGATTTCCCAATCGGATAGTTGAAGCTGCCCAAAGTATCCCAAGTTAACTGAACATAAACAGCAGTAAAACTTTTACTCTGTCCTGCCACTGTTGTACATTTGTGAGTCATAAAATAAGCCGCTCACAAAGCCCTGACCAAGCGCTATCTATTAATGTGCAGCAGTGCTTTAAATCGCCAAAAAAGAAGCACTGCTCTGTTCTGCTAGTGATACCTGAATGGCTCTACCTTGCTAAGAACCATTCTCCAACTTTACATCCAGAACATTCCAACTCGCGGGTGATGCCACTCCCAGGTGTCTGGAACTTGGCATTAGCTCCAGAAGAAAAACTTCTCCAGATCCACCTTGGTTGCTTCCACCCCCGCTGCCTCATCAGCCAGACAGGAGGAGCAGCTGCAGCTATAGAGAAGCACTCGGCCTATTCAACACTGAAACCTTTTCACAATTAGCAAGAGGCAGAGAACAAACGTTAGCCCCACTAGTGAGAGCAGCAGTGGCTCCGATTATCCTTACGGCATGAACAATGCGCTACTTGTATAATGGAGCTCCGAAAAACAGACTCTGCAAAAGGGTTATTAACGGAAACGTTATCAATGAGAGTTTTGATGATAGCTCAGACAGTGTGGGGGACATTACATAACAGCAGCTTTTTTGGATGGCTTCTGAGGAAATAAACTGGTTGGTTGTTCTTTGCTACAAAATGGCACTATTAAGCTTTCATAAAGAAAATGAAAAGAAGCCCAATGACGCACTTTCTTTGGTCAGATGAGATAAAGATAGAATTTTTCTGCTCAGATGGAGTTGGTTTGAACCTAGCGTGGGCTGCCACAGCTGATGAATGGTCCTAACAAAGCACAGAGGTAGAAATGTGATGATACTGGGCTGGTTGAGTGCAAAAGGTAAGAGCACTATGGATGTTGGATAAATATACTAGCTGACATAATAATGCCCAGTCTCCGGGAGCCTGACAGAAGAGGAATATTCCAGCAAAGCACAGTGCTAAAACCAGACAACTGCCTCAGTTCAGCAAAGGACAGCTGAAAAAAAAAAAACTGTCTTTGAAGAATGACAGAACTCCTCTCTAACTTGTATAACACCGGTATCCACCATGCAGCAGGGCTGGATGCAGTCTATCATCAAAAAATAAAGGTAAACATATAAAAAATAGACAATATAAAAGATCTGAAACTCTGTGATGAAAGGTTTATTGGCTTTTGCTGCACTGACTTCCAACGAAACCAACAGCACGTGGCTCAACATGCTCGCACGTCAAATGCTGGCTGGTTGAAAAGTGGCCGTGAGCAAGAAAAGAAGTGACAGCAGAGTTCACCGTACAGGGAGAAGTAGGAATAAAGAAAGATAAAACAACACGAAAACTACAGACAGTGGCTGCGCTGGATACTTTCATTGTTTTTAACTCTCATCTGACTTCAGCTCTTTGTGTGTTAAACTTTGTTCTTCTTCAAAGTGCTGCAGTTGGCTGAGGAACCAAGCAAGAGAAGCCCATTGACCCGTTTCTTGCACCAGGCTGCAAACCTCTGTATAGACTCTGGATCAACTCGGAACCACGTTCAAATCATAAGAAAGCATGAAAAGCTCGGTGCACAATAGGCTGCTGCAACTGGTGTCTCCCAAAGTAGACGATGCTCCCTGTCTGTGCAATCAATGTAGTTCTTATCAATTATTGCCAAATCAGCTTCATATCACCATTCATTAAATTATATTGCCTATCATGTTAAACGAGGTGGTCTTTGTTTTGAGTAAAATCACCTCCCTACACTAATAATCACAGTGGGAAGATGCAATAAAATCATAACTATTAGAAAACCATCACAAATGAGGCAGTCAACCTCACTAAGGCTCACCATTAATGTTTTTTTTGTCACTTTGGTTATGAGCTACTAACGTCTGCATCTAAGGTTTTACTTCAAATATACTCAGCCGCATTCAAAATCTAGCAATTTTATTAGATTACCGTTTCTTTCAAGCAAACTCGAGAATAAGCAGCAAGTGCAGAATCAGCAGCACAATTGTTTTGTGAAAACAAGGTTTAATGTTTGGGAATAAAAAGTAGAGGAAAGAACTGGCAGTAAATGCAAGACTGTCAGCTCAGTTTGTGTTGAGTATTCTTAACATCTGACCACTCTAGCCCAGGCTTTATCCTGCCAGAATGTAGAGCTCGCAGTTGAGCCGAGGATGTGCCAGCCTACCAGTGGGTGAGCTGACACTGAATGACCTGTCTGTTTCAGAGGGTCAAGCATGGGCTAAAAGGATCAGCTCCCTGAGAGAACTCACTTGCCTGCATCTCAGAAGACAGTGTTTAGCTGTAAGCTTCTAGCTGTGAGTCTGGGTGTATGCATAACTTAACCATGTTAGCCAATGGCATGAACATACAAGCTGTTCAAGTCTCATAAGCTAAAGCACATTCTCCACTTAACATATTTATCTTACCTAAATAACTTCCTCAGAGTGAAGTCTGCAAGTGATTATACTGTATTGGCTTTGAGACTTGTAATCCCAGATGCTGAGATTCATTCATGGTGAAAATCACAATGCTCAGCATCTCCGATGCTATTGGGGTTATAAAAAATGTTAGCATTAATGTCAGCTGCAGTTCATATTAATGTTGCATTTGTCACCTTTAAAATGTCCCGCGGGTGGTTTTGCAGGCTTCTAATGGAGGTGTCAGGCATTGATTGTGGTTGCAAACGGGCTAGGGTTTGCAGCAAAAGAGCCTTTCTGTATGGCTGGCATTTGATGAAATGGTCTTTTGTGTGTGTGCATGTGTGCACCCGTGTGTGTGTGTGTATGTCTGGCTAAATACTTGATAAAGCCAGAACCTCGCAGCTCAGATGCTGGTGGGCCCTGGAGGCGGTTTGAGATTTCAGTGAGTGGCAGCTCTACTCTGTGATCAACCTTTAGGGAGTTAGATGAAGTTGTCTCACTGCTGTAGCTGACAACTCGGTCTCCTTTTGTTTAAAAAATGAAACAAGACGAATGAATCAAAGTGTCATTTGGCCATCACATTATCCACCTGAATTTCACAATTTAAAGTCCTTCTCCTGGCACTGATTAAACCCCTAAAGATGTCTCGCTCTTTACCAAAATTACATATTTACAACACAATAAAATCAAATGCTCAAATGTGGATGTCAGCTAAAATAGTATACATGCTCTATCATACTGAGTTGTTACAATTTTTATTCTAAGGTTGTGCTTTATTTACACAATAACAGAGCTCTAACACCCCGAGTAAAGTAAGCTGTCAACTATCTTTGCGGAAGAACAAAGTGATGTGAAATTGATTGTACTGCATTTGCATCCATTTGTGTAGGTATTTGATTAACCAAATGAAGGATTTTGAGGATGCAACTAGACAGAAGTATATGTAAGCAATTCCTACATCCTGAGTCAATGATCAAAAAAGCAGCATAAGAAAGATGGGAATGGTTTTCAGTGTTTTAACACTATTTCACTTTATAACAAAGATGCTCACTGTATGTTAAGGCTTCTGTCTTGTCCACAGCACAGGCTAAGCTAAAAGTCTAACAACACCACGCAGGCAAGAGTAGCCCACAGACTGGTTGCTCAGCATGTTTTTGACCATGCCACCTGATGACAGTCCCCAGCTAACATATCCACAATGGTCTGCAAAGCTCCATGTAGGCTCTGAATAGGACCTACAGTATGCAAAGCCATGCCGGTCCCCCTATGTGCTAATTACTGTTGATCTTGTAAATGTCAGGCACTCTTGCCGATGGATTATTAAATGTGAATAATCACTGAACAAAGGTTCTATCTAAGACAAGAGCAATAAATAAGGAATACATTTAAAAACAGCAGTTCATTTGAGTTTGTCAAGAAAAAATAAAGGTTTCAATATGTGAAATAAAACATGAATAATAGGGTTGAATGAAAATCAGTGAACAACTGATTAGTCTGGGAAAAAATGCCATTTTAAATCTATTAAGAAGCCCAAACTAAAATCCTCAAAAAGCCTAGCTCTATCCACTTCTTGTATACATGTTTACAAATGGATAGAAAAGGTGCACACATTAGGTTTAAGATCTGTGCATTTGATGGAATAGTGGTATTAGAACGACCCAAAGCATTTACAGTCAAAATATTTTCCATTTGCTGGTTACTCGATATCCTTGTGGAAATCCCTGAAAATCCTTTCAATTGAATTCTTATAAAGTAAATAACTGCAGTAAATAAATGCTTGATACATTATGACACGCGAAATGTTCTGATATATTAATTTTAGCCAACTGAATTTAAATTATGTAATAGCACATGTCCACATCAGTAACCTTTGTTTCAAACTGATGTGTTACACACCATTAACCATCTGTCAAGCTAGCCAAAGGAGCACAGCAGGACTCCTTTCAGACAATGCACATGCTGCTTGGCGTGTCCACAATCAATCCTAAGTGTGGTGGAGAACCGGTTTATGTAACCAAGCCGAAGGATCAATCCAGACATGTTCAGCAGCGAGCGTTTCTACGTCTTCACTGCCTCTGAACGGCTGCCATAAAGTCAAGGCAGAGTGGAACCATAAACCATTTTCAGACATCGAATACTTCACTATTCTGGCTTAATCGGTATGTTAAAGCTTAGGCATAGGTCACTTCTCCTTTAATGATTCTTGCGGCTTTAATTGGGTCATACCCACGAAATACACGGAACAAGTAATCACGCAAAAACATGAACCATGGATATTTGTTACATGCGATGCATGCGGTCAGAGTTTTACTACCACAGTCACTATAATATGATAGTGACTTACACAAAAAGAGAGGCCACATCCTATATGCGATTATAGGAAAGCATCTATACACACTGAGATTTAGTAAACTGTAGCTTAAAGAAGAAAACTTGCCTTTCTAAAGTTTATCCATTTTCTTAACCGATTATCCATCTTAGGGCTGCAGGAGCATGTCCCAGCTGTTACGGGGCAAGAAGCAGGATAAATCCTGGACAGGTCACCAATCCAGCACAGGGACATAACCACACACTTCTATACCCACACCTACAGCCAACTGACCATCACCAATTAACCCAACAAGACTGTCTTTTGACAAGCTTGTGAGCTGTATGATGATGCACCGATACATAATGAACTTCAACAAAGAGCGTGAAAGTCCTTTTCAGCTCTCATTTAGCCAAAATCCACTTTACAGTCATTAATGAAGAATGTGACTTGTCACAGACTCTGCCTTCATCTTCACCCTAAAGTAGTATTTTATAAACATTTAATTTATAGTACAATTGTAGGGCAAAAGTGAGTAAAACATAAGCTAAATGAAAGATGATCAGGGATTATGCTCTTCCAGCAACTAAATGTCTTTTTCACTCTCTGACATGTATGAAACCGTTATTCAAACTCTTTGACACTTAAATGTTAGTTAGACTTAGTTAATCCAGGATTATAATCACTTGTGGAGACCATGAACATGGAGCCTGTCTGAAGGACACGTGTAGTTGGTGTATTACCAATGGAATGCATTAGTGCCTGTGCAGACAAGACACTACGGAAAAAAAGGTAATGTAAATGAACAGGGAAGTCTGTGTGAAGTCTCACTGAAACTCTAACACTGGAGTAACTTTTGAGGAAATGTGACCAGGGCACCCGTATATGAAAGGAACGCAATTTTCCTAAGTGTTTACATAGATACAAATACAGATAGGCCATTTAAATTTGATGTTCCACAAATGTAACTTTCCTTAAACCAATGGGATTCAAAATTTTCAGCAACCATGGGTGTGTTCATACATTTAGCTAAAGGAAGTTTGTTTTTATCTTACTGAAAACGGACATATCTACCAATGTTTAGGAATCATTTTCAGACGACTACAGCTCTAAGCTAGACGTCTTTGCGTCCTTGGATAACAAAGTAACATCTGACAAACAGGTATATGTAGCAGGCATCATGATGATTTGTGAGCATCTGTTTTCTCCAGAGGTTCCAGTACAAGTCAATCCAGTTTGAACCACACGGGCAAATGGCAATGCGACAGGATGCTGATGATTTTCGACTCCTCACATTGATACACTCGTTTCATTTTCACTACAGGAACTCCAAGACTTGCAGGAAAGTTCAGACTTGTTAATCAGTACAAATAGAAGTCGAAAGGCGTTTTAATTTGAAAATATTTAGATGTTTAACGTTACCCAACCTCACTTTTTCTCCTCCGCTCAACTGGGCCGTCCCTAAGACAGCAACACTTAAAACAAGATGTAGAAGCGCTCTAGCTTTGTCTCGCTGGTGAACCAAGATGGAATAGTGTGGAACCACTTAGCTATGCACTGATTAAATAGGCCAGCTGTCATTTGTCTTAGCCACCATCTCACAGCAAGCCATTGGGGGCTGTACTATTAGAACGGCCTCACCAGGCAGCATGAGCCATAGTTAATATATAATTCCCTTTCAGAATGAATAATAGCAAAGTCATACTGACCTCCAAAGAGAAACCAAGAGAATGATGGGCAAAGATTTGACTATGTAATGTCATCTAATTAATACTAAAGAAATAAAGAGTCAATGAACAATACACCTTCTTTGTTGGGTGGGAGGGGTCAAAAAGCTTTGTATACTACAAAAAGCCAAATAACAGTAACCTACTGGGAGAAACGCTTTACCTAAACCAGATATGAATCAGCAGCGTGATCTAACTGGCAGCCTCAAGCTTTGCGGACATCCAAGTAGAGCTGGCTCGCAGAAAGAGGAAGATGTTCTGTTTACAGATCTGTAGGGCAGCTCAATAAATGCAGCACAGTTGTATTAAATGGGGAGAAAAACTTCAGCAGGATGAAGTCCCAGGTGGAGGCTGTGTTCTGCATTCCGCATGCAGACGAAAACAAATAATCCGAAAGCACAACGCACAAACTCATAAAATTGGAATTAATGGTGTTAGCTTAGTCTCCAGGTGACTGCTCGAGAGAGAGAGAGTTGCACACCCTTCAGAGTCAGCACAAATAAAAAAAACACTTGTTAGCATACATAACCCAACACGCACACATGCAGACACATTGGTCATGCTGCCAAATGGATATGTGAGACATAAAGAAGGCATTACACTGCTGGATGAATTTCTACGGTTTTAATGTATAGATGGTTTACCACAAAGAACTTTCCTCTTTAAAAAAGGTGAGAAGGACGTTTCTTAAATGGAATGAAAATGACTGAAACGGCTAAAAACAGGATTTTTTAAATATATATTTCACACCAAATAGCCGCAGCGAGGGCTACACAAGCAGAGTAAAATATGAGAAGTGAAATTTAAAACATATGGTTGCTATTCATAAAGTAACCCAAACTGGCCTTTAATTGAGGCCATATCTGTCCTACTGCCTGCATGTGCATGACAATTCGTACATCCTAAATCAATACACAACGACTGCATCTCTATTTTCTGCCACAAGCGTGTCACTCGTCACTAACCTATTCTAAATAAAAGCAATCTAAGGCTGTCAATCTTCCACGAAACAGTTTAGCTATACCAATCATACCCCAACCAGAGCTTAAATTTAGAACTGGGCTGCTTATGTGTCCACTTGTCCTTTTATGTAATTTGACAGCGTGCAATCTAACCTGCAGGAATCAGCACTTCCTTTTCCACCAAACCTACAGTTGAGTAATTGCAGTTCACATGCATTTGTTTCTGCTTCGTTTTCTGAACTGGTCTTAAGTTAGATTAAAAGTTAATTTCCAAAAAGAGAAGCATCAACGCGTGGAAAACATTTCTCATGGAAGCGCACGCTTTCATACACCATTTGTGCTGAATTCTCAAAAGTGATGTGTGAATCCAGTAAATAGTCCTCCACAGTGTTCCCTGGTTAACTTTCTAGAACCGCAACCCTCTGAAGTCTCTCTTAAGGAACAGAAACATCCACGATGAAACAGAATTAATGAGACAACCCTTGAAATTAGCATCAAAAAGTATTTCCGGTTAATTCATCACAGAAATGGGAGACAGCTAAACAACCTTTCCCTAGGGCCATGTTAAATCATTTTCGAGATGCCACCAGAATAACTAGGCTTCAGAACTCATCCCTTTAATTTATGCCAGGCTGGTTGGCATTTGACAAGAAAAGCGCTGTGTACTGAAAATTAGCTCAGGGTCAAATGAGATATAAATGTAAAATCTTTCTGAAGAGTGATTGACCTTTCTCCTCTTTTAAGTATGAGCATGGGTCAAGAAATGAAGCAGACCCCTGAAAGACAAACGTAACTCCCCTACTTCTGTTTATTTCACTCCATCACAAAAAAACCAAACCAAAACACAAAAATAGTCTAGTCGAGATCAGCTGAGTGACGTCTAGGCAAGTTTGCAGCATTCTGCAAATGCCGCTGAAGCTAAAAACATTGTTTAAAGAAGGAAGTAAATCTAATGCCTCGGGGCAATCGTTATCTTTACAAGAAACAGAAAAAGCTATGTACTCTGCTGCCTGTAGTGAGACAGGGGGAATTCTAGAGGCATTATTAACATAAAGCCAAGGTGCTTATACACAGTACAACCAGGCCCAATCAAAAAGGAGTTTTGCCCCAAATTATGTCCATATACAAGTGAAGGAAACATTTAAGACTTGAAACACAGTTATACTCTGCAAAATCCTTGAGCCTCTGGTCATTTTTTAAATATTTTTTTGGTCTTGAGCAACAAGGTATTTCTTTGGACATTAGCTGCTTTTTAACACACTTTCAGTCCAGTCCTTACATCTGACCATTGTGACAGGATTTCTTTCTTTCTTTTTTATCTTTAAACCGCTTAACAGTGGCCTGTGAATCATTCAAGCATAAAAAACCTAATTCAAGGGATGAACCAGTGTTGTGTCTGCACATAACAGAAAAAAAGAACCAATCTTAAAGAGTATCTTTAGGCCCTTTGTCAAAAGCAACACATAATTTGCTCCACTTTCTTCAGTTGAATCTACGAACAATGTTGAAGATAATACATTATGACAGGCAGGTATTCCCCAAGAGCTATTAGTCTATGTTGTGTGGAGTGTCCTTAAAACATCTGAGGAAACTGGACGAGGGGAGAATAAGAAAACATCGGTGGTTTTGTCCTTTTCAGAATTCATAGAATTCATGGAATTCGTTTGATTATGAATGCCGTCAGATTTTGATTCCACCATGCAACAACATCTATAAAGGTTTTGATTTGTAACAGCTTCATTTTTCATTCTTCAACTTCCTGCTAATACAGGAAAAGCATGCCTGGATAGAAAAAAAACACAATGTGCACACTGACAGTGATGGATTGGCCTCCCCAAAGCCAGAATGTCAACATTATTGAAGCAGCAGGGGGTCATCTGTATATGTATATACATATCCCTAGTGTTTTCATGGATGCACTATGTTTGCACCACTGTAAAATGCTATATTTTACAATATGTGAGTTTGCGACTTCTGCTTAGCAAAATGCGATTTGCACTGCATTACTGAAGCTTCGTACATTTACAAATAAATGAACACTACACCTAATTCTTTCATAAAAAGTTTTTTTTTTCCTATCACTGTTCTTTGTGATAATGACCTCTGGCAAGAGCACAAGGCAAAAGAGAAGGTGCAGAAATGGGCACCATGGTGGTGGCATTTATTACCATGAGATCAGAGAATTATGGTAGAATTAAGGTAGAATTATGGTAACCGTAGCAGAGATGAGGGCAGAAACTGCACTGAACACAGGCTGAAGTACAGCTGAAGATGAGGTTGCTCTGCTGTATGCTGAGATGGTTTAATGGAGTCAAAGAATAAAACTTAAAAGGATAAACTCCTTCACTCTGAGGCCACTAAACCTGCCACAGGAAATTGAGCCACACCTCCCTTTTTTATTTCCAAATGATTCCATTAGTCAATTAAAGGTCAGGTGAGAAATAGAAGTTTTGTTTGGCAGGTTAGTACAATGTGAATACTCAAAAGAAAAAAGAAAAATCACAGGAAGCGAAGGCACTCAGTCATAAACATACATTATGGCTTACAAAGCTGCTCCCTGCTCACTACATTAGTTACATATGTTTGGCAGGAAGGCTTAAGTCCACAATCCCTTTAAGAGGACATGTTAGTGCCCTCAGACAGTAACCTGGAACCTCTGCAAGCAAACATTCACCTTATTAACAGAGATCAGCTTTATAATTCGAACCACATAAAGGTGTAGTCTAACTTTATCTTGTGAAATTAACATTTTAAAGACTCACTTTTGAATGTTCTGTAATTTAATGTCTTAACAACGTAACCTATAAAGAGTGCACTCCATCTAAATAATAAACTGACATAAAAAGTTAGTGTTTGCAGTATATAAATGATTAATGTATGGTCATGAAGAATGATTCACCTTTCTGCTAATGGTCTTAATATCTTGAGCATTGGACATTAGATTTGTTTTACAATCATTTTTTCAGTTTTCAAAAACACCTTCACATCCAGTTTGGTGTGGGTGTAGCTGCTGCAGCTGCAGACAGACTCTGGAGATTGCCATGATAAACTATTCTTGGAACAAGCACATCGAAATATGCCACTTCAGATATGTTCACACTATAAGCCTCAACCCTAACGCAAATCATCTGTTCCCCTTTGTTGACAATAACCATGGACCAATCCTGTAAAGCTACTGATGTAGCACTTTCTTTCTTCGCCAAAGTAACACTTGTTATTGTGTTACTTAGAAGAAGATAAGAGTGTGCTGCCCAAACAACTGACCAGCTGATCCTGAGACTACAGCCATACTGCAATAAAATTTAAGAAACCTGCACGTTATCATTACCCAACAGGGATATATTACTAATATATTACTAAGCTTTACATTCAACAAAAAAAGGCTAGTTTACTAAAAAGCTCCTCTGGTTTTGTTCAAGGTTTGAAGTGCTTCGCTTTCCACACAGTGAAGCATAACAATGAGCAGAGAGCTACGCAATATGACACAGAAAAACAAATAAGAAAAACAAAGATTTATTTTGTTTCTGGTTATTATTGACACAAATCTAACATGGCTTTATACAAAGACTTGCTTGCACTAATACTGTAATGTGAATCCACCAGTATGAGGACAAAAACATGCGTAATCACTGCTATGCTCTATGCAAGAAGACAGTGCCATTCATTATTAATGCTGCTGTGAGAAGACAAAAGGAGACACTTTTCCCACATACACAAACAAAGCAGTGGGACCATTATGAGAGTAGTAAATGGTGTGAAAAAAAAAAAGTTTTGCTGAAACAGAAATAGGTCCTCAGTGAGTGCTGCTAGCATAAGGTGTCTCACCGACTGCTCATTAGTGCTACTTGGTCAACACATAAAGTATTAAAAGTGCAATGGCTGTGCACCCAACCAATACTGTGCAGCAGTGAGGTGGCAGCTGCTTCTCTTTTTACTAATGACTCATCCACTCTTGCATTCACTGAACCCTGAAAGAATTTTCTCCATGGCTTTTGAAGAATCTCAACTTTCAAGAACCGTTGCATATTTGTGACTAAACGGACAAGCAGTAGCATCAGAACTGTAAACTTGTCACACTTCAAACGCCATGAAACGGACCAAAAACCTGTGCTTTCACGTAACCGGCTGAACTCATCCATCAGTCAGCTTCGGCAACCCTCATACAGCTGCAAGCCCTCAGTCCCACTAATGGACATAGCCAAAAAGTAACTCAGTATGTTGTGGAACATTAAAAATAACAAACTGGGGCAGTGGTTTGGCTCACTGGGCAAGCCCAGGCAGCCCAAATGCAAGGCCTGGGTTCAAAATCGCCCCAAGGACATTTACAACACATCTTCCCCCTGGTTTTTCTTCCAGCTTCCCCATCTTCTCTCCACTGTCCTTACAAATAAAGGCTAAAATGAAAGATCCCTAAAAAAAAAAAAAATCTATCCTGTGGCGCAATGAGCAACTTTAATCCATCAAAACTCAACAAGTCATGCGACTCTTTTCTTATATTCTGTGCATTACAGATTTCATCTGACCTCAACTTCCTCATGGTGGTTTTTTATTTTTATTGTTCCCTGTTCCATCCCACAGTCAAGTAGAATTACCAAAGAAATTTCAAAGCACTTCTTTTTTTATATCACACACCTGGATAGTTATTATTCAAATGTATCTAGAGCCAAAAAGTAAACATGTGGAAAGATGTGGTTTGTGCAATTAGTGTCATTTTTAAAGGCTGAATATTAGTGCCTAAAGCATGGTAAACCTGGTAAACAAAGACAAAAAATTAACAGTAATATAATTCTAACATCCCCTGGATGTATCTGATCAAGTCTTTTTCCTACAGGAAAACATAGCAAACGCTGCCCTTGTAGCAGTTTCCCTTTAAAGCTGAGTTCTTCGACATATCATTTATACTAGTTACAGTTACTTTTTGCGACGAGGTTCGATACTGTTGAATAAATCCCCCCTAAAGGAGATGGTGGAAGCTAAACGGCACAATGCTCTCCAGCCAGGTTTCAAACTCTTAGATGAGCTGACAATAAGCAACCAACAGGGAAGGCTTTCCCTGGTACAGAAGACGAAAACAGTAAAAAACACAAAAGCAAACATCAAACTTCAGAGTTACAAGTCCAGCGTAGCCTGAAACTAGCTGGTTAGTTTGTAGCGGAGGCCCCATAACACAGGAAACACCGCTGTACTAGGCGCGCCTCTAACAATTCCCAATCCACACACACACACACACACACACACACAGTCCTCTTCCTCACAAAAGACAGACAATCCTTGTTCTGCATTTCATGCAAACCAGCTGGCACATTCCCCACTCGTAATATTTGCATTCCACTAGCTTTTGTCAAATTTGACCACGGGATCCCGCGTACAGCCCCACGGATGGGAAAAACTCAGCCGTTCGCTTTCTAATCACAAATCTTCCCTAACTTGTTCAATCTGAGAGCAGAGAGCTAGGGCGAGCTAGCGATGGAGCATGCAAGTTTTCTTACGTACCAACTCCATACTTTTCCTTTTTAGTGGGCACCCAGCGAGACATTCTCAGTGTCGAGGCTTCCCCGAGTTGTCGCTCTGCCTGTTAAAAAAGGTCCAGATGTGACCTCTTCTTATTAATGTAGACTTTTTTTTTCAGTTTTCTCTGAGCTTTGGGGAGTTACTCCGAGCAGCCATTTTCCACCAGTGACAGGACGCTCCGCAAGGGGGAGGAAGGGAACACAACTTTTTCACCCTGCAGGCGTCCTGCGAAACTCGCAGCGCTGGTCGTGCTGTGACGGACGCTGCTACACACTGAGCTGCATGACTGATTAGATGATTGCAGGTTAATCTGCAAGGGCGTAGAAATATCATTATGTCATAAAGCAGTTATAATTCAAGGTTGATGTTAATTTTTTTTAGTTATTTTGTTTCAATAACCACATAAGGTGGCTACAACGTTTATGTTAATATAAAAATATGCTAATTATGTAATGCAACATTATAAAAAGCTATCTAAAGACTAGTATATGCAAATGTTATAAGAAAATCAGATTTAGCAGCAGGGGATTGAATTAATAAATGCGATGATAACTACAGAAGACTAAACTTAATATTAATATCTCTAATAGTGATAGTAACATCCATTTGGGTCAGGTTTAAATAAGTGCTTCATGTGCTTTAGAGAGAAAAAATAAAATAAACTCACAAATTAAACATGTTTCAGTCCTAACGTTTAATAGTTGACTGTAGCGTTGGAGACTTTTTTTTTTAATTTGACCTCAGAGTGCATGGTGTTAAGGTAAAACGCGTTCACAGATACACACACTATACTCATCTGATTGACTCGACCGCAGGTTTAAAATACATGCGGTCAGCGTTCATTTCCTTCCTTGCTGGCGCTTAATGATAAAGGCGACCGTGATATATCTGAGAAGCAATGCGCCGATTCAAGCAACAGAAATGGCCCCTTAAAGCTGCGGGTGCTAAACAGATGATACAGAAGTGATGCACCTGCTTCACACGCTCGAACCTGCTCGGCTTTATTTATCTTTTCTGCACAACTGATGCATCCTACTCTTAGATGCACAAGTCTCTCAACTTATTAAGACCCTCCCCCCACCGTTCACCATCCCACAAACACTCTTTTCCATCCCCTTTCCTTTCTCCCTCCTCTCCAGGTTGTCATATTAAAGTTGTGCCAGCAGAGGGGGCTGCCGCTTTCAGACTTCTTCGCCTAGGAAAGAAGTTACATGTCGTCTATCTGGTCAAATTCTGTCTTTACTCAGTTGAGTTTTTCTATTTGTTTACGTATTATCTCCCAGGCTGAGCAGACAAAATTATGCAAATTGCTTCAAATCATTGCATTTTCATTCTACATGCAGCTCCTCAGCTTAAAAACGTTCCCTTAAAGCAGATCACTGCAAATGATAGACAGGACACCTCTGTCTTATCTTTGTCTTTTTTTTACATTTGGAAAATGTAATTCCACCCAGTGATACTGAAGTTGTTTTGAAAGCCATGTAGGGACTGGTAATCCACCGAGGACAGTGAAATTCATTATTATCAAAGCAAGCGCCAGTTTTCTTTTTCTTTTGTTGTTGGAAGAAGTTGTATCTTTGCAGATCTGCATTTAAAGATTAAAGATGCCCCTGAATAAAATCTGAAGCAAAATCCTTCTCCCAGCAAGTTTTCCCACCTTGTAAATATCCTTCTCTCTTGCATTGCATGACATCATGTGGGTCACAGTTACTTACCCAAGAAACACTGGCCCATTTTAAGACAGTCTTGCTAAAGTCACATGGCTTGGATAGAAGCTTGAGGATAGCAATGCCTCATCATCAGCCACCAACCACGAGATCACAGAGAAGAGACGAAACAGGGGGAACTGAACAAAGAGGATTTACCAAAGCAGTAAGTGAGTCGTGGATTAACATGGATAATCTGCTCATTAGTGATGCTCTATCATTTGAAAGGACTCTTGAATGTCAGGAAGTTTGACTTGCCTTTTAAAATATTGAATACTGTATTTGGCTTGCCGTAACCTAAAATTAGATAGTTTAATCCCTACATGATGAATGTTAACTATGTTCTTTGTTTAAATGGAGCTCTTATTACGTCAGGCATCACATCAACAAGTGTTTGTTTTTCGGCCCGCCTCTCCCTCTGTCTCTTCCCATCGTCCTCTGTGTATTGGATGTTGAGTCCTTGTGCTCAGTAACTCTTTTGTCCTCCAAACCTTCCCTTATACTGCTACTTGCTGCTTGGCTGGAGACAGTACCCGCTACCACCTACTTTATATCAACACAGGCAGTGTTTACTTCCTAAACACTAAAGAGTGAGAAGAACTGGATTCAAGTGAAAAAGGACTGTACGTCATTAACTGGTGAGTAACACCACCATCACGGAATGAAATTGATAATAACTGTTGTGAGTCTTATAACCTAAAATAACATATCTGAAACTCTAATTCTGAACTTTGTACTCATATGTTCTCAAAACAGGAACTGTGACAAAGATGACCTTGATCATTACTGTAACTGCTGATTCCTTGCAGTGCATTTCTAGGATGACTCTTGTCAAGAAGTCGGCTTGAGCCAGGAGTTTCTCATTAATACCTCCACAGTAAACGGCTTTTATTGAGGAGCTGAAACTTGAGAGCTGTGAGTGGTAACCTAAGCTCCAGAGGGATGACTCTCCGTAGGCCAGCTGCCCACCTAAGGAGGACTCCAGGCTGGAGGAGATCAGGAGATGAGTCCTACTGGGAGAGCTTGATGTCAGAAGGGCCCGCTGTTTCTCATCCACCACGTGCACCGCGGCCCCAGAGCGCCATTGAAGGTGGCCAGCTGGACAGCTGGCTAGAGCACCTGCAGGCTATGCAGAGCACACTTAAAGCTCCAGCTCATAATCAGGCTCGAGGGTTAAATGACCGAACAACATCCATGCCTGTTCTGAACAAAGAGCCAACTGGACGTGCTTGGAGACACACGGGTTTTCCCTCTTTCAGCAGGGTCTCATCTTCATGTGAGAGTTCAAGCCTATGTGACAGCTCGTTGGGCAGCCAGGAGTCCCTCCAGACTGGGGTTTTTTCACCTCCGGAGCGCAGAGGAAGCTGGGAGAGAGCCCATATCATGCAGGCTCCAGAAAAGGAACAAGCCGAACTTAGTTATCTTTCTCCGGTCAAACTTGGATGGCTGCCAATCCAAAGAAGAGTGATGATGGTGGCAGACACTTGCAACCAAAACCAATTTTTGGATCATGCTCCCAGCCATGTAAGACACATAACACCTGGTACAAATAAAAAAAAAAAAAGTTTGGCAATAGAATATTTTATGAAATTCTTTTATCTGCAGTTAAATTAGTGAGGACTGAAGAATGTAGAGAAATTGAACTGTTGCACTCTGCACCTTTCTGGAAAACCAGTTAGAGTAACACAATTTTAAAACAAGCACTGGCAAAGATTTAGCTTGGATTTGGCATTGGCATCATCTTGAATTGTGTGATTTTTGCATGTTAGTGTTGTGTATGCTCATGGAGTCTGAAGGTAAGTGTTTTGCAATGGAGGTGACGGTGCTTTGTGGCAGGCACTGTAGAGTAAAACACAGAGTGCCACAGAGAGCCATTTGTAGTCAAGTCTCTGTTACCCAGGAAGAAGGCAGCGCTCTGGCATCCTTTGAAAACAGCTTACTCTGCAGGAACTCAGTGCATTCTCAAAAGGTTTACGACTCATTTGGAGCTATGTGCTCTGTGCCCAGAGAGAGAAGCAAGTCAATGTACAGAAATAATTCAATAGGAGCATCACCCAATGATCTGATAATATGGCTTTGAATTGATAAGTTGCTGGGCTGTAGAGATCTGACTGAACTGATGCATTAAGCAGATCCCTAGTGACTCCTGACTGAGAAAAATGAGGCTGTTTATATTTTCAGTTGTTTCCACTTGAAAAAAAAGCTCTGAATGATTGTGGTTAAAACTTAAAACTTTAAGGGAGATGTGCTTTATTTAGGAAAATAGATACTCTCATGGCTGTTGGTTGACTAACTTTGGTGCCAGTTAGACTGAAAACCAACCAAACTTTTCCTTTTTCAGTCTTTCTGAGAAAACCTGTTAGCTAGAAGTTGGACGCTGTGTTAGCATCATATTTACCATGCAGGTCTTAGTCAGTATACAAAAATAGACATAGCTTCTTTGACGGAATACATAAGCAACTGTGGAGGTGCTTTAAACATGGATCCTTTCTAATGGCCACTGAAGGCAAATCTGGGAAGTTTATGGGGAAAACAGACCGCTTCCCCCCAGTGTTGCCAACTCCTCAGTAAGGAAAATCGCTATTGGCTGTCCTAAAAGTCGCTAGAAGTCGCTAAATGACGTCATCACCTAATTTGCATAATTGGTCACGCTAATGTAATTGTAACCTATGTTGTTGGAGAGAGAAATAACATCGTGGAAGAGACCTAAAGTGAGTAAAAAACGTCCTACATGCATTTAGAATTTATTTAGAACTACAAATTAAATTTCTTTTAGCAATTATTGTTTTTTTAATGTCACAATTCCAACCCTGCTCCTTTACCCGGGCTTGGACCGGCAAAAGTGACCCGAAATAGGCACTCTGGTGGAGTTACTTTGTGTTTGTGTGTGTTTATAAGTAGTTTTAAACCTTGTGATCCACAAAACAGCATAAGAGTAAAAGATTAAAAGAAGAACTGACTGCGTTACAGCACCCGCTGCTTGTTGAGAGTAAAAGCGATACGCGCTTTCACGTCTTTTTTTAGCGACTTTTTATAGAAAAAAAGTCGCTAGGGGGTCTGAAAACTCGCTAAATATAGCGACAAAGTCGCTAAGTTGGCAACACTGCTTCCCCCTTTGATTCATCTTCTCAGTAAACATATTCCCGTTGAGCTTATGGTGTCATTTATTAGTTTGAAATCTTACTAAATATAACATGATACACATTTTGTACATTATGGCCACCATTAGCATCCAGAAGGACAATAAAGAGCAGGTCTTCCTTGTTGTTGACAGCTCACTTAAATCATTAGTTAAAATTAATCTCTGGCTCTCTTTTCATCTTTCTCCCATTGCCCCCCAACCCGTCCCAGCAGGTGGCTGCCCCTCCCTGAGCCTGATTCTGCCCGACTTTTCTTCCTGTTAAAAGGGAGTTCCTCTTTCCCACTTCACCAAGTGCTTGCTCAAAGGGGGTCGCTTGATTGTTGGGATTTTCTCTCTATTATTGTCTTTACCTTACAATATAAAGTACCTTGAGGGGACTCCTGTTGTGATATAAATCAAACTGAATTGAACTACTCTATCAAAGTGCAGACAGATTAAAATCCACCTCACATAACATCTCTTTTGGAAAAGCTAAAATGCCAACAGCTAAAAAAAACTTCACAAACCAATGGATGATCTCACAGCGGCTACTTCATTTCTTTTAAATTACTCAAGAGCACAATATCATCATCATATCATCTTAAGAATGTAAGGACGCCTTTCCCCACTCTTTTAAATGTACCAAACATTGACAGAAATGTTTGGTACTTTTAGGGCGTAACAAAGAAATTTGCGGCAGTTGCGTTAATAATATGCGCATCTGCTGTAAAACCGCAGCTGCGTGTGTAAGTCGACAGCATGTGGTCGGGTCTGTCATGCATCGTTCACAGTGGTGCCGAAACGCAGGATTGGGTCACTAGAGACCCGACCACATGTTCGCACTTTTCAGTACACTTCTTTATTGCGGCTGTCGACTTACACATGTGGTTGCAGCTTTACAGCTACAGCCTACACACATCAACAACAACAACAACAACAGGATCTAGCTCATTCTGTTTTAAGCCGGCGAGGCGTGATTGGGGATGCCGCTCAGGTGCACCACCTCCACGGCAGCCGCACCGCAGACCTCGCCCCGCCACCGCTCTGCAGTCAAAAACAGGCTCACTGCAGCCACTAAGAGTGAATAGTATTCAACTCTAACTAAATTATATATTTTTCATCTCTGTTCACAAGTTTCTGGATTTCTTTTTTTTATAAGACTAAAACTGAGCTTATTTTTCCATGTTGGCAATTTTCACATTCTGTTTAACTTGTTCCATTTTTGCAGAAGTGGTGCAAACTAATGAAGTAGTCTAGTGACAAAAGTTACAAATAGTTGTTTGAAATGAAAGTTGTTGGTTTTAAAACAAAAATTACTGAAGGATTCATTGGGAATGAGTTTATTATCTAAATAAAGTTGCATCTAGGCTTTTCTGTCATTGTTTTGTTTAGATGGGGCCGAAAATATTTCTCCGTGCCATGTGGGGAATGATGTAAAAAGTTTGAGAACCACTGTTCTAGACAGTTATTACTAATGTAATAGTAGTTTTTTTGTAATTTCTCTGTCACACTCTTTTTCTTTTTCCAGCTGAAACTGAAACAACCCATCACTCCAACATTTCAGAAGAATAAAGCAACACCTAAGGCACAGAGTACGTATGCAATTTGCCACTTGTATAACAGCTGGGTTTTCAGCAGAGTGTAGTAAAACAAAAGTTCAGTTATGCAAATCTATACATTATGCAAGTGTTACAACTGAAAGCCATACATAAAATAAAATATTTAAAAAATGTAAAGACTAGGCAATTTGTCTGTCACCAAGGAACGTAATTAATGGCATAATAAATATGGTCATAGGGTAACTATAGGGGCTGGGTTAGCTAGGAGGAGAACAAGAGCTTATTTCAGGGCTGACTTGCCACACAGTTTACTTGCCTGTAATCAGCTCCTTGCAGCAATGTTGCCCCTGTCCTTTTTCAAATGTTCCACACCGACTGACTGGATGATCACTTTAAACGACATCTTCTAAAACAAAGTCAATTTCAAGAACAACTGATCGTGACTGCTGTGCCATGGTGTTCTGGCAGTATTGCAGGCAAAGGAAATGGGCACTATTAGGCCCGAAAAGCCGATGAAAAAGAGGTAAGGGCTGGGATGGAAACGAAAGGGCAGAAAGATAAGACTGAGAGATGCTGACTGACTGGAAAAGTGGCCGTGTTAATCTTTGAGCATGACATCTAGCTCCATCTGGGATTGATCTGAGGTTTGATCTTTCAGCCTTGTTCTTGTTTATACATAGATTATCCTGACAGGGCTCAGGCTCAGAAATCAAAGCAATCCATTCATGACTTTGATAGACAGCATATTTTCAAAGATAAGTAAACCTCATTAATATCTTATAAAGGCCTAATTAAACTGTGCCGATTAAGGTGGCATGACATTTTGTATTTACTATTATTAACCATTTCCAAATAGTCTTTGATATAGGTTAGATTGCCTTTTCACAATCCAGCTGTTACTTACCGTTTAGTTATAATTTCTGTGCAACACATACTTTTCCTAGAAAAACTGCATTTTACACACAGCTTTTCCCAAGGTTTTCTGAAAACAATCATAATTATCTCTCAATTAAATAGTCCATAAATATAGTTCAGTTGAACAAAATAATAAATAATCAGGTGCACACAATGGCTGAACTCAACATCAATCACCACCAGTGAGTTGAAACAGGAAACAACTATCTCTATAAAGGTCTGCATGCATATTTGTTTTATTGCTAGTCACTTTTGCTCAGCCGCCAGTGGATTTAAGTACACAATTTCACACCCGAAACCAAATGAATTTTAAATCACAGTTATTCCAATAAGAATCAACTCAGTTGTGCTGCAGCTAGAAAATGTATTTCTCATTATTTTTTTTTCCTCTCTCTTTCTGGTTGTTGCTGACAACAGAACAAGGAGAAGTAGTTTTAATCAGAGCTGAGGTCTCATTGCAGACATTTAGTGCCCTCTGCCTCCATAAAAGTCACATTTAACAAACTTGAAATGGTCTGGTGTTAATGAGCAAATGATAATAAAAATTGGATTGTGTGCTTCAAGAGCCTTCATGTTAGGACAGGGTGGCTAATTTTCACCCTGCTCACACTTACTTTTTAGATAAAACTCATGAGGATGATGAATAAATTGGGAGGGCGGGAACTCCAGATGGGTATTTGCCATATGGCCTTGCTTCTTTATTTTCCTCTGGGATATTAAGGTCAGCTGTTGATTCAAGGAAATGGCAATTTGAGCTCAGCTAGTAGAGGTAATGAGAGAAGCTTTTCAGGGTGGTGGGGCGGGGGCTTTCTACAGACAGAAAAAAGCTATGTAATGATTAAAGCAGGTGAAAGGAGGCGTTAGAAGGGCCAGAGTCCTTTAGGAAGTCTGGGAAGACATTTGTCTTTAGGTCTAATCTTGTTTGCAAAGCTCTGCAATTTTCACCTGCGCTCTAATTTTCTCCCTTAAACTGAAAAAAAGAAGAAACCCATACAGATTACACGCACAAGGGTTATCCCAAAGTGAGAGCATGTTACCATGGTAACAACAGCAGGTGGAAACGCAGCCAGGCAAGCAGTCGGGGTGGCAGTCAGGGCTGAGAGGCAGACCAGTCAAGTTGCTGTGTCTCCTGGGTAAGGAGACAAGTGACTCTGGGGTGGTGCTAAATTCACTTTGCTGTGCCAGTGTCAATTATTGACAGTGTCAACATTGCTCTGCAGTCACAGGAATGCATGACTTGTATGTTTGTGTGTGGCAAAGACAGAGAAAGAGAGAGTGCGGGCGAGTTAGGAAGTGAGAGTATGTGTTGTAGAGACTGTGACAGTGGATCATTTGTTTTGCCTTGATACACAGATGCAGAGGTGGAGAGAAGTCACGCCACTGCCACTGCTCTGGGTGTGAAGACGTGGCAGACACCTGATCAAGGCGCTCCTGTTATTAAACAGGTAACTGATAACAGGTTTCGGAATATAAAGTACAACATAGGTTAGGAGACAGTTTTACAAAGGAAGGATATGATGATGATTGCTATTACTGGGCCCATTTATGGCTGGAGATGCAAGGTATTTCTTTTTATATAATGAAGTTTTGTTGTTATTGTTATCATGCTCACCTTTGCTCTTTTGCTCGCATTTCTAACCAGGCTTGGCTATATACAAACAGCAATGTATATATATATATATAGATATAGATAGATAGATAGACAGACAGACAGACAGACAGACAGACAGATAGATAGATAGATAGATAGATAGATAGATAGATAGATAGATAGACAGATAGACATTGTTGTTGTTGTTTTTAAACCTTTATTTAACCAGGAAGTATCTCTCGCAAGATCTCTTGCAAGACTGTACTAGGCCTGACATATAAGAGAAATAACATTTTTACATAAATAACATTTTTTTCTAATGGCAGGAGAAACTAGATTATAGAATTAATCCCTTAAAGGATTTCTAAACATAATTTATTGAACTAGAGCTTAAAAACAGACAAATAAATGGAACAGTGGAAGGAGAGAGAAAGAGAGAGAGAAATGGTTGCAGTCTACAAATAGTATTTGACTTGATCAAGACAAAGTTAAGAATGAATGTCATGAAGTGATCTCTTTGCTCTATGGATCTATAAAGTTGTGCTAGATGATTTTTCTTTCTGGCAAATTGTTTTGTTTTTCCATTCAATTCAGCCATAGAGTGCAATCGCTATAGTCACTTCAAATCAGGTAAAAACTCCACAACATTGTAGATAATAATCCTGTGATACAACAAACCCCTATGAGAAACCACTTGCCAACGGCGAGGAGAGAAAAAACTTCCTTTCAGCAGAAATTTCTGGCTGCTGAAGCCACAAGTTATTGCTAAACCAGACTCTGGGAAGGTGTCATCTGCTGTGACTAGTTAGAGTGAGGGGAAAGCAAAGAAAGAAATGAAATCCATAGACACAACAAACAATATAGGTAGAAACACTCAGCAGGATGTTTAGGCCCATAACAGCAAATCAGGAACATGAAGCTGTGGATTCAGTTAAACCTGCAGAAAGTACAGGAAGGGAAAGAACACAGAGGACAAAAGCACATACTACAGAAGAGAGAAGGCACAGTATAATGTCATAAGGAAACCAAGGTTAACACAGTTTTGCCAACAGGTAGTCTTTACAACCACAGCGCAAAATCATGGTCAAAACTGTGGTGTGGGCTTCCTTAAAAGAAAACTGAAATGGCTAAACTCCTTCTTTATGGTTTATGCACCTTTGATAAACGAGGGAGATATGTCTTATCATTTAAAAGAGGGGCATATCAGTGTTTCTCCATGCTCCATAAACACCATCAGAATGCTCCAGCCTAAGAACCAGAATCTTTGCTTTTCGCCTGTTGAGGATAGAGTCTCATTGTTATTCTGTGAGGGATAAGTCACGCTGTGTGCTGGCTTTGCCTGCTGCTGCTTCCATTGCCACTGGGGCATTCACTGTGTCAAGCATGGGGAGAGTCATCTGACTAAAGAACGAACAGCAAAGCCCTGAAGAAAGACAAGACAGTTGACCTGTTGTTGAAATGTAATATTAGAAAGATGTCATGTTGTCAATATTTTATGCCAAGTTATGTTTCATTTTCTGCATATACCACTTAAAAGCAGCAGCACAGACTGAATGTAGATAAATGTGGAGCACGTGTTTTAATGTGTTGATGCATGACAAATCATTAACCATAAGACATCATCAACAACAGTAGGGTAGGACTGGGTTTTCATATATATAATTAAAAGTCTTTATCATGTAAAATCTCATTTGTCCACACGCTGTAGGTGCCAGAGAAGCCTAGCTTTCCTGCTAATGAAGGGGACAGACCTGTCGGCTGGCAAGCTCTAAGGAGGGGCTGGAATACCAACAGGGTGTCAGCTTTCCCTGGAGGCAGTAAGACCAATGAGCTCCCCACAGGGACCAACTCAGACCCTAATAGGAAATCCCTTTTGATGAAAACAGCCAGCGCAGAGGCCCTCAGGCATCCTCTGCTGAATCGCACAAGTTCTGCAACAGGCCCAGTATGTGGGACAAACAATAGTCCGCAACCTTCAGACATACAGACAAACTCTGCTGTGGGAATCCTCATCCCTCAAAACAAACCTGGCTTCTCCTCCATCACCATCTCCTCCAGAAAAGTGAGCAGAACAGCTAGTCTACCTGGCTCTGATACCAGCAGCCACTCTTCCCAGTCACGTGAGTCTCCTTCTCCACACAGCAGCTTGGACCGCCAGCCCATGGACCCAAACTCCAGGCATTTAACAGTGCAACGGAAAGCCACTATAGTCAAAGTAACAGAGAAAAGGGTGATTTCAAGTCCTGTATCAAACACAAACACAGCACGGACACCACTGGGAAGCAATGGTCTGGACACAGTGGTCCACAGAAGGAAGGCCACCATCATCAAGGTGACAGAACGCAGAGAAAGCTACAGTCCAGGCAGACTGAGGGCCAAACACCCAGAGTACAGACACAGCTATAGTGAGGGAACATATATGGGCAACAACACATGGAGTCAGGAAAATCATTCACAAAAATATGAAGAAACTTCTTATCGTCATCTGAATTCTATCCCAAACTCTGCAGCACCAAATACATATACTTCAGATCCAGAGAAAAATGGCTCACGGCACAGATCCACACTGAGTCTTTTCCTAAACAACCCTCCTGGTGTAGCAGCACCCACACCCTCAGAGTTTTCTCCAAAGCCTGTTGGACAGCGATCGGGGAGGCTGCACAGACCACTGAGCTGGTATGGCAATGTGATTGGACACACTGAGACGAGCAAGGAGAATTTGACACAACCATCTGCCAGGAAATGGAGCGTTGGACTTCCACAAGAGACCGATATCAACCCTTTGAACTCGGACACTAGTTTCATCAGTCCTGGAAAAGCAGTGAAAAGACCCGGTCAGCTTGTGGCAGACACACTCAAGTCAAAGGCCGGTGAAAAAGAAAGATTGCCACTGCCAAGAAGCACTATGCAGACAGAGTCCTCAAGTCTGACTCTCATCAAGGCCCCGGGTAGGTTTCTCTGTCCCACTTTGGGAGCCTTCTTGTCAGCACACATACTCCCTCAGTCTCTGATCTCCATTTTCAAAGGATGGCAATGTCTAAATATGCACTTCCTTTGTGCCATTTGTGTGTTCTTGCTTGAAGTTATTACACACCTTCCTAGGTTTGATACAGTCTTTCACTTTTGATGTTTTATAGGCATTATTAGATTGCACTGATATTACTTCTTGATCTGCTGACACGAGCCCAATTGTCACTCACGGAAGATGTCTTCGCCTGTGTCGAGTAACATCAGCTAGACGCAAAGGCGCCCATCAGCACCTAGATGTGCATTCTCATTTTCACCTTTTTTCATTTTCCCACGCATGCCTTTGCATGCATAATCTATTCCTGCCCCCTTTTCACTGGCAGCACAGGGAAGGAAGGGAAATCACAAGCTGCTAAACATGGTGAAAATAAGGTATTAGAATGTGTTAGAATCTGGTTTGGCGTTAAAGCCCTGCAATGCAGCAGTTCTATTTGTATGTGTTTCTTTGCGCTAATCAGGTTGTGGGGACACAAATCTGTTCACACAGTAATATTGTGGGGACTTGGGCCATCTGGATGCCCAAAATGAGTCTTAAAAGTTTTCTGCTTACTTTAAAATAGATCTAACGTGCATTTTCTCACCTTCTGTCATATTTACAGTTCTGTGCAATAGTCTTATGCCACCACCGTTTCTTTATATGCTCAGAAAATAGGAAATAGGTGCAGTGATTTTTTGACAACATACATGGAAAAAAGTATGTAAGGCAAAGACAGAGTCTGTACAATTGTAACAAACCTGAAAGTCAAAATGTGGTATGACTACTTTTATTCTTCAGCACAGCCTGAACTCTCTCAGACAAGCTTTCTTGTCATTTCTTTAAGTGGTCTTCTGGAAGAGTTTTCTGGAAGGCTTCTTGAAGGGCATTCAAAGTTCTTCTTTGGATTTTGGCTGCATTTTGTTCTGTTACCTGTCAAGATTAGAGATGGGAATCCATAAGAATTTAGGGATTCTGATTCCATTATTGATATCACTTATCAATGCGATTCCTTATTAATTCTCTTATCGATTCTCATTGGGATCTCACTGGCTCCGAGTAACCACCATTGCTAAGCAGCAATAAATAAATTACATTCACGCAAATTAATTGCATGCTGTGGGTCCAATGTTTGTGCATGTTTGTTGAGGTATTTCCCCTCTTTGTTGTGATCAGTGTCAGGAGTCGTTACTCAAAAAATGAATTACACATACTCAAAAGTAATTCAGTACGTTACTTAATTACTACCAGGTTTATGTTACTCTGTAAAATTGAAACAAACTGTCTCATAATCAACATTTCATGATATAAATCTGAGGCAATAACCCCACAAACCAACACAAATCCCCAGGACACACAACTTTAATATCTTTCTCTTAGTAGAATACAAAGCTGGCTGCACAAAACAGTGACAGAAATCAGCACAAAAAAGCAATCAGCACATTGATTCTGCTTTAGAAACGTGAGCAGGAAGAAAGTGCGGCTGCAGTCTGACTGCTCATCTGTTTGTTACCTGTTAAAGTTCAGGGTCTGGCTGCTGGAGTCTACATTCATTCAGCTTTCACTTTGGGCTCTTGGCTAGCTTAGCGTTAGCATGCTATCTGTGCAGTTGCTTGCAGAGAACCAAAGTTGTTTTTTCTGTCCTGGGTGTAGTTTTCCACTTTACCATTTATCACTGACGGCTTATATAATGACTCTTCAGTGAACAGCAGTTCCTGTGTGAGGTCTTTGCTTCTTTTTCCTATTTCTAAGGGCATGACTTGCAGATACTATTGGAAATAGTTTATTTAGCTTAGCATTCCTTTTTGTTCAGGTTTCCTCACATTCTTTTTAAGGACACACTGCACAACATTTAGAAATATACAAAGTTTTTGGCTAGCAGCTCTTCAGGAATATCTTGTTGCTGCAAAAAATAATATTTTATGCCAGTCAAACTGTGTTATCGTTGTCATTTTTCATAGCTTCAGCAAACAAAGGAGAAATACTGTGTTTTCGACAGGCTACCTGCCAGTGACAAATTGCCTAAAGATCCTATTCAAAATTAATTCTTTGCTAAGTTGTCTGTTATGTGTAGACGCAACACTGGTTTATCCATTGAGTTATGTGTATTTTTTAATCCTTGAATGATTAATAGGCCAATTTTAAGTAGCTTAACAAAAAAAAAGAAGAAGCAAAAACCCCCCCACAAGGACTGGACTGAAAGTGAGAGAAGAAAATGTCAAAAGAAAAACATTTGAAAGAACTATTGTGCAAGGCCACTTTAAAAAGATTACAAGAAAACTCTGGCTCCTCGGATGAAAAACATAAAGAAATGAGGGGTGGCTCAATACTTTTACACAGTGCTGTATGCACACAGAGAGATGGATACTACCACTAAATAAATATTGCCACTAAAGTTTTGAATAATGAAGCTAAAGTTGTTACAAGTAATCTATATGAGCCAAAAGCTTTGTCCTCATACTGATTCTAATTCCTTTCTGCCTGTAGCATTATATTAGATGAAAAAATATTCTTGGCAAGAAAGCAAATACGTGTATTTTCCAAAAATCTCAAAATTTCAAGTTAAGTCTTCACAGTGTGCAGTTGTTAAAAGACTCAGCTGAAGCTATCTTTTGGAAAATCTGAATATCCAGGTGAATAAGTAATAAGATCAGGGAGTCTTCTGCTGAGCAACAGTGTTTCTTGATTCATGATGTCTTTTCTCTGTGTGAAATTATTAATTATTCTTTAATCACATTCATTAAGAGTGTCATCAATTAATTACAAGGCCCTAGGCAACATCATTTAAATTCAACGTTTGATACAGTCAACCACCAAATGAGGCAGGATATTATACAGTGCAGAAATCTGCACCGAAGCAGGAATGATAGCTCCGAAACAGCCACTGTCAATGTTTTACTCACTCTTCAGTTACATCAAAGCCCTTTTGGATTTCAGATCCCCACTCCCAACAGTCTCCAGAGGAAGTGACTGCCCTCAATGCAGCTGCGATCATAGCAAATATCAAACTCCAAAGACAACTTAGTAAGAAGAAAAAACCAAGTGGCGATTCTGAAACGGATTCCACTGCATCACCTCAGGGAAATTCTGGTATTATTACTTCTCTCTTCCTCTAATTATATATATATACCCATAATGTCTCACTGTATAAAGCATTTATCTTCTTTACAATAAAGTAAAGCTATTGGTGGTTCACCATTTCCCCCCCACACCTATACATCCTTAATTTAATCAACACTAATATGGTAAAATTCCTTGACTTTTACATACTGTGCCAATCTGGTTCACTTCAGTAATTAATATGTCATGGAGACCCGGGGGGCTGCTGAGGAACTGTGCATTGCAGTCAGGCATGTGAAGCTAAGCCATGTGTAAATGAAAACACAAAGTAGTTGATTTCCTCTGTCTTGATAGTGACAGATGAGGGAGAACGTGCAAAGCAGCATCCTAATCACAGCCGACGCCTCAACCGGCCTCATGCTGAATTTGTTCCACTGAGTCTAGATGCTGAACAGTCATCTAAAGCTGTTTCTCTACAGGTGAGTTTATTTTCTCTGCTAATAAAACAATTTTGAAAAATAGATTTCATTTTCTAAATAAAAATGCCAAGTCCAGAGCCACAGTGTAACCAGCCAGAGTAACTTCCCTCTCCCTAAGAGTTTTCGTTTTACGTTTACAGAACTCACAAGGCAAAACTAGCCAGTGTTTTCTTATAAAGGTTCCAAGAACAATATAAAGAAACCACTGTAATACAATTCAATATCAACAAAAAAGAATGACATATTTATACTGGCTTTAGGGGTTTTTTCCACGACATGCCTCACCGTGTATGCTCAGGTGCATGGGGAGTTTGAAACAAGGGTTGTGCTTAAATGTTTTGTCAAGAAGAGCAATGTATTTGTGGTTTTGGCAGGACGCGTTGCAGAGGTCTAGACCAGACTTCATTAGTCGATCCCAAGGTAGAGTGCAAGAGCTGGAGCGAAAGGCACAGGAGAGAAGGAAACTGTCAAATTCAGTAGGCCCACAGTTGGAGAAGGCACCCAGGCAGAGGAGAGCTCTCAGCACTGGGTCTACCTCTCTGAACGGTAATGCGCTAGCAGCCAGCCTCACCTCTTGTCTCCAGTGTACTTTTCATTGTTTCTGTGCAGCTGCAGTGGCTTTTTGCCACACGACTAATCAAACACGGATACAGATTTAGACAAAAAAGGGGGGCAAAGGGGTGTTTGTCAGTCAGTGTTGTTTTTCTGAATTTGTGAAAATATTTCTTTTCTAATTAAAGTTAATGATAATATCTCCAAATATTTCCAAATCCACTACAATCAACAACAACCAGCAAATATTACATTAAGATTTTGTTGTAGCTTTTTCAGGAATTATTTAATTGAAATAATGAAATGAATTGAAAAACCTGGATAAGTAAGTTTAATAACATAGATAAAATGTTCAAAATGTTTCATATTCAGATGGATTACATAACAGACTGATATCCTAAGTAAATCACCCTGATACACTTTATTACATTTTCTTTTCTTTTAAATGTAGTTACAGATTTTGGAAACAAAAAGTGGCACACCAGGTGAAACTGTGACTAAATATAATAAAAGCAACCTGAAGTAAGATGTTAAATAAATGGTTTTAAAGACTTAACAGAGATTTTATGGCTCTCTCTGCCCTCTACAGGCTACAACAGAAAGGTGCACCAATGTCAAAATACCAGCTGGGAAATCAAAATGATCAGTGGTGTAATTACAAATGCCCTGCAGAATGTGACACTCCTATTTCTATAATGGTTTCCCAGAATTAGAGATAGGGGATGGTGCAAAGTGCCTTGAGAAACAAAAAGAGAAGGTTACATACTTTTTAAAAAAAAGATAATCTTATATGTTCAAATTCAATGTGACATTTTTTATATTCAAACAAAAAGCAAGTGTTTTGTCTATTCTAACTTGTGTAAAAGAAAGACTGACTGCAATGCTTTGCCCTTGTGTGTGTGTGTTTCTAGGTAACCTTTTCACACACAGAGACAGAGCATTTTCTAGGAAAGAGATGCAGCCCAGATCCAAGCTGTGAGCGCCATCTATGTTTTTACTTTGGCTCACTATCAGATGCTTTTACTTTTTAGGCTTGTATCACTCCTGCATGTCTAGGCAGAGCCTTCCTCAGTGACATCTCCCTACAAATATGCTGTTCTTGTCTTATCTGTCGAAACCTTTATGGATTTTTTCCTTAGGCTTTGTCTTATTTTCCTGGCAAACTCACAAAAAGTTAACAAGCTGACATAGTTGTATACATATAGTACTGAGCAGATGTTTTTGCACCACCCCTTTTTCATTTATATATATATGTATATATATTTTTGCTGAGCCACTTAACAGTGACCTATGAATCACTGAAGCTTCAAAGAGGCACTTCAAGGTATACCTTCGAGGAATAAACCAGTGTCGACACATAAGAGCCAACTTAGCCAACCAATTCTGAATTGTGTCTTTAAGCACTTTGTTACTAAAAGCCTGTGGAGGCTCTGGCTTACAGGCAGTGCTTTTAGGTTGGGAATCTTGTCAAATTATGTCATCCCACTAGATTTTGATCCAAAAAACCAATACCATCTGTAAAGCGTCTCATTAGAAACAGCTTCATTTTCAGGTTGACAATGATCTTAAACACACTGCCAATGCAGTAAAAGCCTACCTGGACCGGTTGGCAGTCTGTGGCAGGGTCAAAACAGAGCAACAGACAACCATTCATACCTTTGAGCAGTTTAGAATCATAATTAACCTTACCCCACAGTGTGACCCCCACAGGGACACTTTTAAACTCCACACAGAAAGGTTCTGAACAGAGGTTGGATTCAAACCCAGAGTGCTAACCATTAAGCTATCGTGCTGCCCATGTGGCACATGTTTGTGTAAATCTTCAATAAAATTTCCAATTTTGCTACCAAATAATGACGAAATAAGGGGTGACTCAAGACTTTTGCACAGTAATGTAGTTCCTAATAAATGTTTTTTTTTTTTTTTCGAGAACTGCAGATTCCAGATCTTAAACACTATTTTTTATTTTTATACAGGACACCTGCAGAGCTCAAGAGACAAAAAGATGAAGAAAGGAGGGAGGTCAGTTTGAACAACAGATATCGAGCTGAGCTTTACAAAAAGGTAAATCCTCTATCTATTTTTCACAAAACAATTATAAATGAATCTATCAATTTTGACGAAATGGCTGTCAAAAAATTGCTTAAAAATCAAAATGACTTGATTTCTCTTCAGGAATGCAAGAGAATGAACGTAATTTGACATCTTAACCAAAAAATAACAACGTGCTTTACTTTTTTCTGCTTTTTTGTAAAACAGTACTTTTGAAAGTTTGTAGATAACAAGAATAGGTAAATAAAAGATGATCAGTTAATGAGACAACTCCACCTAACATGAGTTCACACCATCTAATTCTAGTTGTCACCTCATTAAATTTAAGCACCAGACGTTGTTACAAACACATATTTAGGTAGAACTTACGTACTGAGTCATCAAATAATTGAACATGGAGAATAAAGCAAATAACCACATAACTACTGTCTGGTAGTTATCTGCCCGAGACACTGAACAGAACATTAATAGCATGTATGACCCACAGGCAATTGAGCAAGTAATAACACACCTTTCCCTTACAGCTCAATTAAACCTTGGAAAGAGTGAAACATTTTTGCAGTAATGGCAAACACTTAAGGGTTTCTATGTTAATAATGCAGCCTTGTCTCTCTTCAGAACGATGCCGCTGTTGAAAATAATGCAGTAAAGTGGGCACATAATCCATTATAATTAGCTGAAAAAAATGGATTCGAGTGGGTCGCACGAGGCTGAGTTTAAAGGACTTTTTTGATGAAAATATATGGGGGCATATCACATGGACAGCCTTTATTCTGTTCTCTTGTGGGGCCCTAACATCAAATTATAACAGATAAAAAGACCCATGGTTACTAATAAGGTTCGTCATCTGCTTTTGGAGGTCTGAACAATGTTTTGGTTTGTTTTGAAGTAGAAAATTACACTTTAGTTGCAATAAAAATCTAGCTATAGGGAGAAAAATCTACTTTTAAATGGTTTACCTAATTTAATGATTTCATTTTTATACGGTTTTTAGAGCACTAGTTGTTTGTTAATCTGATGAAAAACAACAAAGAAGCTTCAACCATGTAGCAATGTAAAAAATTCTTTACATAATTAAATGTCTGCTCTGATTGTTTACAGCGAGACCTACAATAGACTGACTGTTTATGCCATTGCATGATTACTTAAACTTTCCTTTACATTTATATTCCACTAGAGGGCGATGCTGCCTAAATTTTCTATTTTCTTGCACTTCTGCCAAAGGATATGTGAGAAAACCTGATCTTAAAAATCACACTTCAGAAGCATATTTGTCATGTTTAGCGATTGCTAGCGAGCATTCCTTTTTTGCCCATTTTACAGTCAATAATTCTGACCCTCTAAAGAAGTGAGTTTGATTTAGAGGAACTGTAGTCTCTCTTTCTCACCCTGCACCCCACACCCTGCCTCTCATTATGAAGAGAGACTGTGAACAGTCTCATTGTGCTGAGTGTATGAGCCCGTGTTCCTCGTGAAACAAAAGGCCCTTCAGTGGCAGTGAAATCCACAGCGCAGTGCCACCATTCAGCAGAGCCTGCAGACAGAGTGGGTGCCCACACACAGCTGCTCCTCCCACACTGCTGCTGTGGCAGATAACGCAGGGAAGAAGGGCTATGATGCCAGAAGATCCAGCGGGTCTTGAAAAAGGAGCTGGAAAGCTTAACAGTTTGGGTGAGAGGGTGGCATGTACCAGGAATCGGTCCTGTTTCTGCACATGACCTCTGAAGATTAAGGAGCATGCTAGGAGACTTTTGTCTGGACCGGATTGGTTGTCTGTATATAGCCTTCATTTTGTGATATGTATCAGCCACTTGTGTGTTTTCTTGTTACAGAAACTGCTGGATCAACTTCTTCAAAGGAGCAACAGCTAAACAACTGACGACATGGATGAAGATGTAGAGAAAGGCATAAAAGACTGATACAGTGAACTTTGCCCTTTGTCACTTTAGTTTATTATCATTCTAGAACCTGTCTTCTTATGTGGATTAAAAGGATATATTCTTATACAAGTAAAAAAAGACATTTAACCTTAATGCAAATTTATTGCACTTCCTGATCAAGCAATATGTAGTATGTAAAATCAGCACTATGTGACCTTATCACAGATAAATCCATTTACATATTTGTTCATTCTTTTGCTCTTCTATCCAAATCTGGGAAGGATGTCCTTCTGTGCTTGCTTAAAACATGTTAAACTGCTTGAAAAGCAAGCAGTGAACACACTCGGACAGGGTCCTTATGGATTCTAGAAACACCTTCAAATCAGCAGTGCCTGCTGTTTAAATGACCTTTATATGCTCTGTCACGTGGTTGTCCTAGCCACCCTTGTGGTATGCAATTTCAAATAAAGGTTGTTGAAGGTTGAAAGTATGAAATCATGTCTGGACAGTCTGTTGTGGTTTTAATCAAACATCAGCCTCGCCAATATGGTTTCGATTAACTTCTGTTTATGCAGTTTGTTGTCTTGTTTACACTTGATTGCAAGCTGCCTTTGTTTTGAGAATACTCCATGTAATTGGATGCAGAACAAGCGTCTCACTGTAGCAGTGGCGTCTTCTGACAGTCACTTTCACATGATATCATGTGATGTGAAGCAGCGATGTAAGACAAAATCATCCATTATGCTTCACAGTCCAATCCAGGACAGTCTTTAACCGTCATCTTCATTTAACATCCAAAGCTGAAAGAAGCGTGAAGTGGGCTCTGCCACCATTCGATGCCAGATAGAGGAATGTGACCTCTTTACAGTGGAAGCCCCCCCTGTTAATGGACAGTTCAACTGAATGGAGTCTTTGTCTCTGTCATTGTGTCATGATGGACCAAGCCTCACCGCTGCAGATTCAGATTTGTGTGTTTTGATCCAGAATGAATATGCAGTAAGCGAGGGGTGTTGCACAACAACGTGATGATTCTGGGTAAAGCGATGTGTCAATATTTATTTTTAGAACAACAGACAACAGAGCAGAAGATCTTCTCATGACTCTCAATTGTCATTTTTCCTCATTTGTCTTTAGGTTTGTGCTCCTCCGTAGTCCAGTCGTTTCATCCGTTGTAATTTTCACTGGTGTGTAGAGAAAACAGATGGTTGCTACTATTTTTATAAACCTATTTTCATGTCTGTGCAATTGCATGTGTGGGTGTATTTGGGCAGTGGGAGTGTATTAATAACACCATTCATGGTGCACAATGATTATAATTTGAGACTAGAAGGACACTTGTGTACCATGGATGTTCTTTAAAGAAGATAATTGATCGCATGCATGAGGCCTTAGTTAAAGATTACCTTATTTTACCCTTGCAACTGAGTGTGTGCTTGTAAAAATAGGTGTTATGAAATTATTCACACATCAACTGACTCTTATTTGATTCTACATTTATGTGTTTTATATCTGAACAACTTTTGTGTTTCATCTTTTGTAAATGTGCTTTGGGAAGTGAAATTCTTTTCCATTTTGTTTCTCCCAAAATGTATTTCTCATTGTTGCATAGGTAAGATGGAAGGACGTTCATTAATCATCTGTTCTAGCACACCAACAGAGAGCCCTGCTCTGTGTACCGCCTTCCTTGCAAGCACCCCTTGGTTCTTAAAAAGAGCAAACGATCAGCTCTTCGGTTTGACTGAAATAAGCAAGCAGAGTGCTCCTCAGTATTCATTTATTTCCATGTTTCATCTTGGAGGCAGAGTTTTGAGAGGTTTCTGTGTGAGGGTGTAGGCTTTCACACTGCGTTAAGATAACAAGCGGATACGGTGCAGTGACTTTACCTTAAGCCTTAATGCTGGAAGCATGCTGGAGCCCTACCTGAAATGCTAAACAACCTGATGCGGCGCACTGCAGAGTGCACATCGCGAAAAGCATAATTGAGCAGAGCGCTTTGGGTCTATCAGATGGCTTTCTGGTATTTTAAAATGTAAATGTGTTGAAGTAAAACCACTTTTTTGTGGCATGCGCATGAGTGAGTCTGTTTTATTTTCTGGCTGAGTAACAACAAGTAATTGATTTACCTTATAACACCTTCCCAGGGAGGCTACAGTCAAATGTGGCCTCGGTGTGTGCTGGTCTGTTAAGCTCCCTGGGTGAAGTTGATCAAGCAATACCAGGAAAGGTTTACCTTCAAAATAAAAGGCTGTCTACAGCTACAGCAACGAACGGTGGGCAAGAGAGGTGAAGAAGAGAGTGCAGGCAAGGAGGAGTGGGTGGGGACCAGTGTCAGGGGCGATTTGCGACAGAAAGGAAGGTTTACAAGATAATAGTGCGGGTTGGGAGTGACCAGAACTGACAAGATTAAAAATGAGTATTGGGACAACTCAAGTTGAGGCTGAGATGGTTTGGACATGTGCGGGGGATGGATAGTGGATAAACTGGGCAAAGGATGTTGAATATGGAGCTGCCAGGTAGGAGGAAAACAGGAAGAGTACAGAGAAGATGCAAAGGGTTGGGGTGACACAAGAGGATGCTAGGGTGAGATGGGGGCCTATGATTCACTGGCAACCCCTTAAAGACAGCAGACGAATTAAGAACTTCAAAATAAAACCTTATAATATCTCTCAGCCTGTGCACTTCCCAGACTTATGCTTTAACAAATCCATACTAAATTGGTTAAATTGGATTTCTGCAGGTTTTGCCGCAGCTTTTGGAACACACTGCGTTCAAAAGGATGACTTTAAAATGAAACAAGGGAACTCTTTAAACTAAGGATATAAATCCAGTAAATTTTTTCCATCGAAAGAATCGATTTTGCCCTACATTATTTATTTATTCTCCATGGAACTGTTGCCTTCTTGTTGAAAGATGGGACCGGAAATTGCTTCTTTTTTGCGTCTAACTTGACAGCCTGGTTGACTTTCTGTGCCCTGGCGGTGGCTTTAGGACCTCGCGGAGCGCTTCATTGAAGCACATGGTCGCTACTCATAAGACAACACTCCTCGCCAGTAATTGCTGTGGAATTGATGTCATTCCAGTGGGGCGACTGAGAGACAGCGGCGGCTCGTACCTTTGTCAATATTTTCATCGCTCTCCACAGTTTTCACTTTAGCGCGAGCGGCTTCCCACTTGGACATCTTTGAATGGGGGCGAAGTGAGTGGACTCGAATCAGCTGTCTTTGGGATTTCCTAAAGCACCGGTCATATACTTGATCATATTTCAGGAAGTCGTTTTATTTGTGGGGAGGCTCTTGCACATCAGCTGTTGTTGGACTGGAAGTGGATGATGGTTGCGCTGCAGTGAAAGACAGTTGGCTAGTCCCCCTCCACGCTTCAGCATCATGAACCCCGAGAGCTGGAGTGTGAAGTTTGTTATTTTGACAGCACTTCAGGCTTTAACTGTCACTTTGTCGGTGTGTGACAGCATGCTCTTAAAATCTGTCAAAGGTAAGAAGGGGAAAGAAGGGATCTTGCCATATGTTGCCAGGTAGGGTATACTGAAAGTCCGTGCGTAAAAGTAGCAGATTATTCTCCTGTGTTTTCTTTTAAATTACCGTATTAATGTTACATTTAAACGCAAAGAAAAAGCTTTATTTTTTGTCAGTTTAAATGACCCTGTAGCATCCGTCTATGTGCACTGTGTTTCTTGTGTATATGTGTTTTCCGATTCGTTCTGTTCTTCATTCGTGTCTCCCTTTTGGCAGCGTGGGATACATCATGTTTTATACAGGCAGTTGTTAGTAGCTACATCAGACCTACAGATATGTAACACATGCTGGGGTGCAGGGATACATCTTCAAGTACAAAAACTTGCTTAATTCATGGTTCACTCTCATTCTCTCCATGTGTGAGCAGCAGAACATGATTTTTTTATTTTTTGTTCAAAGTCCACCCACTGTGTACCTCAAAAAAGAGGAGCTGCTGTATAATTGATGATGCTGAAAGTCTCTTTAGTAATCAGTGGCAACACTTTTGGCGTTTTGCTGGTGCTTTTAAAAGCATACTACAAGGCACTTTAAGCGTACTTCACTTTTTCAATTCCAGGGTTTCTCTAGTGTTAAATGTAAAAATAAAAGCCCCATAGTTGATGTGAAGTTAATCAAGTGAGAAGCTTTTATGAAGCCTGAATTATGTGTATGGGTTCCCAGCAGCATATGACAAAGGGGCTGCACTGAGGAGATGTTCAAATGTGAAGTCAGGTTGTTTTTAATATACTAGTATGTGCTTGTTTGTTTGTTTGTCTGGCATTGTGACTGCAAGCTTTTGGGCTCGTGTCATCTGAGTCACCAGCATTCTACGCCCTAGGTGAGATTCAACAAGGATGCCACACACAGTAAAATTGCAACTGTGGTGAGTGGAGGAGCTGCATTTCAGTAACTTCTAAACACACTGACAGTCACGACACTCGCTGTGTGAATCCTGGGAATTAATTACCAGGAAGGGCAAATGTGTAAAACTGGGATTGAAGTATAAGGAAGTTGTTCATTTATTCATCAGCAGTTCATCATCGTCAGACGTTAGCCTTGATGTGCATTTCCCGCGGGGCCAGGCCCATCGAAAACCATCATTGTCAGTTGATCTGTCTGTGAGAGTCTGAGATTGTCTGTATCGGCAGAATATTACCAGCTTTTAAGTAATTTGGGCTGATGGAGAAAAATTGATGGAGGGTATTCTTCGTTACGACCCGCAAAAAAGTTTGCAGCAACGATTTTGGTGGTCCCTTTAATCATTAAGACATTTCTGACCAGACAAAACAAGCAAAACAAAGATGGTATATTTTACTTTCTAAACTTGAGAGGGATTTTTTTTTCTTCATGATTTCTTGGACAAGTTGTACAAAAAATAATTTTTGTGATCAATGAAAGTAATTAGTTGCAGCCTTACTTAATGCAAAGCATAATTAGTGAGGATAATTACTGCTCATTTTCATGTGGCTCTACTTCGTCTCTGGACTGTGGGTTTCATCCAAATCTGAGGCAGCTGAAGGAGAAGGAGCGACTCAGTGCAATGTTGTGTTTGCATACATATTTAATGACACCCTTCCTTCAACTTTCATGTCGATTTTTCTCCCTGTCTGTCTTATGCATGTTCCTGTCCTGGCTGGGCATCGTTTGTGAATGATTTCCTCCCATTGGTTGACACATTTTAGTGTCAGTGAGTATTTACGAGCCAGATGTACTGCTTCGGCCAACATGACTGCCTCTGCCTTGAGCGCTGCATGCAGCTTGCGTGCTGCACCCTCAGACAAACGAAAGCTGAGCTGTGAATATATTTTTGGACTGTAGTAAAAAATTCCTTTAGCAAACAGTGTCCTCCCCTAGAGAGACATTATCACCGTGATGTGACCCATCTCAAGTCTAAGGCATTTAGTATCTTCTCAGTACGAATGGATTCAGTTCTTCCAGATGAGTTGTTCAGGATATTTAAGACCCAGGAGACTGGTAAGAAGAACTGGACGATCTGTAGTTGTGCATCAAGACAGATTGATCAACCAGTCGTTGTTCCGCAGTGGGGATATTTGTATATAAGAGGGAAAATATCTGGACTGTGCTCATGTGGCCTGACCCTACATGTGTTACATTAATTTCTTCAAATCTGCCGTGGACTTGTTTGACCTCTCCAGCAAACGTTTAAAACACGAGCTGAAACCTGATCCAGGCTCTGGACTTTCTCGTTTGGCTTTCACACCCAGACAGGTCAGAGTTCGACTCAGCATGTCATTCCCAGTCTGTCTTCCCTTGTTTGGTCAGAGGGGTCAGTTGGCTGTGATATGTCTTCCCAGTGTCAGATCTGTCCGTGGTAATTCAAGTTCCACCCCATCAGTATTTCACCCCAAAAAACATCACGTTAATATATACATTACTGTATAAAAAAAGAAAGAAATCACACTAGAAATTATCTTACAGAGGGATTACCGAAGCATCAATCCTAATGAAGACTTAAAGAAGTAAATAAAGAAGGCCCACAGCGGCTGCTCTTCTTCCATGTCCTGAGGAAGAATAACCTGGGAGCTGCTGCTGGATTCCTACCGCTCCTAGCGCTCCTACTGCCTGGGTGTTTGGGCCACAACTGAGAACAGGATGGCTGGGCAGAGGGTAATTAACACTGCCCTAAAAAATCATTGGCTGCCCTCTGCCACCCCTGGAGGGCATCGCCAGATCCTCCTGTCTCAGAAAAACCAGGGCCATTACAGGTGACCCCTTTTACCCCACCCACCACCTGTTTGACCCCCTGCCCTCTAGTCAGCGCCTCAGGTCAATCAGATCCCACACCTTCAGACTTGGCAGCCGCTTCTTCCCCTGTGACATTCGGACTGTTAAAAAACACTATCCCCCACACACCGCCCCTGCCCACTTACCTCACCAATCTGAGCCATGGTCTGAGTAACCCACATCACTCAGGCCACTCACATACGGACTCTTTTCAGACTAAGTACATTGGACTACTTCGAAGCACTTTGTTCTCCGTTGTGTAACTTTGTCTTGATTGTATATATTTCTCCAGTTAGTTATTCCTGCTGTCTTACTATTTGTATTTTATTCCTGTACAGTTGGCGTGGAGCATCCATAATGTCGTTGTACATGTACAATGACAATAAAGGCATGATGCATGAATATTGTGCAGAGGCGTAAAACAGTCAACAGACTATAGCTCATCATGCCTTGTGGCACCTATGCTCAATGTTAGCCAATTTGACTACATTTAAATTACAGCTTGGCCTTTATTTTTAACACAGCTATGCATTTGTAAAGTCTGAAGACTGCATCTGGTAGAGTTGTAATGCTAATTCTCTTCCTACCCTCATTACCCACTTTGTTAGTCAGGGTTGAACTCCCACTTTGGCTTTAGAACTGCCCTAATTCTTGATGGCATAGATTCAGCAAGGTGCTGCAAACATTTCTAAGATTTTGTTCCATATTTACATGATAACAGCACACAGTTGCTTCACATTTGTTGGCTGCATATCCTGTTCCACCAAATCCCAAAGGTGCTCTATTGGATTAAGATCTGGTGACTGTGGAAGCCTTTTGAGTGCAGAGAGCTCATTGTCATGTTCAAGAAACAGTTTGAAAGGGTTTGAGGTCTGTGACGTGGCATCTTGTCCTGTTGAAAGCAGCCACCAGAAGATTCTGTGATTATAAAGAGATGGTGAGCAGTGATACTCAGCTAGGCTGTGGTGCTTAAACAAAGCTGATTTGGTACTAAGGTTCCCAAAATGTTTCAAGAAAATATCCTTCAAACCATTACATCACCACAACCAGCCTAACTGTAAATAGAAGGCAGGATGGATCCATCCTTTAATGTTGTCATGGCAAACTCTGACCCTACCATCTAAATATGGGAGCAAAAATCTAGACTCATCAGAACCTGGTGGTAATGTGTTTCAAGTGTTCTTAAGCTGACTTTTGGTGTGGTCTTCTGCTGCTGTAGCCCATCAGCTTTTGGACTTTGATGATATATGCTTTAAGAGAGGCTCTTCTGCATATCCTGATTGTGAAAGGGGGTTATTTGAGTTTCTGTTGCCTTCCAATTCCTTTCTGTCACCAGTCTGGCCATTACCTTCTGACCTGTGGCATCAACAAAGGAGTTTCACCCAGAGAACTGCTGCTCTCTGATTATTTTCATTTTTTCAGACCGTTCGCTGCAAACCCCAGAGATGCTGAGTGTACGTGCATCTGCTAGAGTTAATACTGGTTATAGGTAAATGGTAATACCAGTAATTAACTTGGTTGTATCAAGCATTAATGCACTGAGCATTGCAGAAATGAACATACCACACTCAAACATGCAGGACACATGCACATCTGAGTAGCAGTCATTGTCTTCCTTTAAGGTTTGAAAAACAGAATTTTTTTTCCTTATCTAGCCACCTGCCAGATTTTACATGCCTGTTCCCGTCACAAAAGGAAGCAAGCTGCAATATGTTTCTTAATGGGCGCACATGTTAACAGGAGCTCGACAGGTCACCTCCTACCTTGGCCAGTTTCTGACAAATTGGCTGCAGTGAAATTCTGCTGTTGCCGGTTGCTTTGTCTGTGTCTGTCCGAGTTATGGTTCATAGGTGGAGCTGTGATGTATTTTTAAGTGAAGCAGCGCGAGCCGCACATCAAAAACTCAAGACAGTTTGAAGCACAACCTTGACCAGTCCAGGCTTGTTAAAAGTTTGGGTTGGTTGTTTTTGGTTTTCATATAAAAAAGAAAATAGTAGCACTTTTTTTAAAAATTGTAATTTGATACACCTTCATTGTTTCTGTGTGACGAAACCTCAAAATCTGTACAAATTACAATGATACGACGAATAATTATGTGAATCCTTACATTTTTATCTGGGAATGTCAAAAGAGTGCGTGTGCACAAATTACTAACTTGAGAGCACAAGAGCGAGTATGATTTAGTAATGACTTTTTCCCTTCATGAAACCTCCCAGGAAAAAAACGAATGTTTTGCAGTTTTGCCATAATGAATTAGTTACATGAACAGAATTGATGTATATTTAAATCAGAGTTGCATTATTTTCTGTTGATGCACTAATTGATTAATCAAATAACCATGCCAGAGCCATTTCAGCTTCGTCAGACACTTAAATGTCAGTCCCTGCTGTTGTAATCCTTGAGCTGTGTGACTTGTTAGGCGGCTTTGATTGTGCGCCAGGCATGTGCTTCCCATGGCAGAAAGGCCTTCTAGGGAGTTGTAAATTAAATCTATCACAGGAACCATATTAACAAGCTTTCACGCAGCTCCGCTTTAAAAGCTACCTGACACTGACCTTCGCTGCTGAGGCAAAGTGTCCAAACCAGGCAGCAAGCACAATCCATGCAGCAGGGAGGGACTGGGAGGGAGGAAGGGTAACATTGTCACCCAGCCGGAGGTGTAACAGCACTGGTTTCTCGGACAGAGTTAACCTCCTGCTGAGCCAAGGGGAAATTTTTGCTGCAGGACCATCTATTTCCCATAGAGTAATTATGTGCTGACATCAGGGTAGTGTGACAGTAAATGAGTTGAGTATATGAGAGAGAGAGCATACAAAAGAGCTATTTACCGGTAGAGGGAGCTTAGTGTTAAATGATTTGGTTATGACCCTAAATATACACCAAAAAAAATATATCCTCCATTAATAACAACCATTAACAGCCTACGTTGCTGTGGCTTTTGACACATTGCTACCTAATTAGATTTAATTCAAGGAGGCCCTGTTTTCCAGTATGTGTAGATTCCTGTTACCATGATGTCACATACAGGTTTCTATGCTTCCTAATGCAACCCTCTGGGTGTTGACATAATGACCCCCCAACTGAGTGAAGTGTTTACCGTGGAGCCGAGCCAATATTACCAGGCACTTTTCACCTTTGCTGAACAGTCTTTATGAATTCAGAGCTGTGGCTCCACTAACAAATTACAGGTAACAAGCAGAGGATTTGTCGATAAAGTGGTGAGCGTAATATTAAGGCCTGTTTTTGAAATGTGACACTTTCTTGGCTTTCTCTTTTTCATGTGGATCCAAGTACCAATTACTTTTAGCATTTATGTCTGCTTCTTAGTGTAAAAACAAAACAAACCAAAAGCCTGACAATAGTGACGGTCTTTAGTTTCAAGAGCTCAAAGTGGGGCGCTTGTTCAGCTGATAGGGATATTCTTTCTACAACGAAAATGAGAGAACCTAAAAAAAGAAGCCAGTCTTGATTTTTGTTTTTGGAACAATTTAGAGAATATAAAAATTGTGAATTAATTGCCTAACTGAATATGCTTTGATTTTACTCAGCTGGCTGACCACAACAAGCAGTCTGATGATCTCATCTTGGACTGTTGGAATTTGAGATGAGAATTTTTCATTCTTGACACGCATAAAAGAAACCTAGAAAAAAAGTCAGTAATACCACGATAATGATTCACCCTGGACCTAGAGAAGATCTTCAAGGACTCAAAGAGATAAGGAACATGATCAAAGTTCAGTGCTTTTGTGTGTCAAGGTCAATTACGAAAAAGTGTCTACTTGATGGATCTTCCTTTCGATGTATCGTTCATCATTCTGTTCCCATTCTCTTTGAATTAGCATAAATTGCCCACTCTGATTGGGGATAAATTGAGTTCGTGATATGCCTGTCAATCACCCATTAATAAATGAACAATAGCCATAGACCTAGACATTAACCTATTTTTTTTTTCTTCTTCTTTCTTGCCCCATGGCCTGATGTCAGAACCAATTTTGGGCTTAGAAACTTTTCTGGATCATGTCCCCAATCCAGTCAGAGCTCTGATTAAAGACAGTAAGCATCTGCGGACACATGCTCTTGATGAAGAAAAAAAGTGTTCTTTTTATTTGATTTGCTTTATCAAGAACACATTTCCATATGGACCCAAGGACATGACATTTTCATGCCTTTTTTCCTCATGTTGTGTCATAGTTCCACATGCAGAAGGTCGACTGAACTCATTACTCTGTTCTAATTAATTAATTCCACATGTTCCTATTTCATGTCCATTTTCTTGGTTTTCATTGTCGCCTTAGTTAAGTCACCTATACAACAGTGTAAAAGTACTCCATTACAAGTATTCAAGCATTTAAATACACCCATTACTTTGCACTACTACTGTTATAATAATAGTCAAGCAATTTTTTATTGCAGTAGCTGTTCAAGATGGGGCTAATGTTTCATTACTTTACATGACATTAGACATTTTAGTTGAATCTGCTGTTGACTTTGCCTCTGGGGGCATCGGCCAGTGTTTCAGGGGTCCAGGGTAGCTAAGAGATATGTGTAAATCTGTTCCAAGACTTCCTGTTCCATGTGTCAACTCATTGCATTGTTTATCTTCACACTGTAAATAAAGACACATTTAAGCTGAACTGTCAGATAAAAGCAAGACTTTGGATCTGCATCCAACCAAACACGCTTAAATGTTTTTGGTCCCTACTCATGAGATTACATACCGAATCCAGGAAGTTACCAGTGCTAAAAATGCTTTCTCTGGTGGACAAAAGTAGAGAAGCCTAAATGATTTTTAAGTCATGATTAACAGCAGCCTAGAGGTACAAGTTATGCTACCTATAAAAAGTCCATCAACTCTATAAATCTTTTTTGTGTCTGTATGCCAGAGCAGATCAGCTTCAGGGCAATAATTGGTTACAAATTGCAGAACATTTTTGAATTTTAATTTTCTACTGTTCCAATATGCCCCTCTGAACAGCTTCCACAGCAGAACCAGTGATACCCGTAATGGTTAATGTTTAATGCAATATATAGGCAAAATGATGGATACTGTATACTGTAGAGGTTGCATAAACCTAGGGTGTTGTTACATTGTCAGAGAGAGCCATATGTTTTTGTAATGAGTAATATTACCACTTTGTAATCCTAGTGAATATGGTTTCCAGATTTAGATTTTTTTCTTCCTGCTGTTCCTTATCTTTATTGTGTAGAAGTACACATACTTATCATTGATACAAGTAGAATCTATGTTTGTACATAAATGCTTATTTACTATCCACTGATTTATAGCATTCACTGTTGCCTAAACTGTAGTGGTGTGAAGGACAAGGAGCTCAGATGGTACTTGACACTATGGTACTTGAGTTAATGTTGCTTGGTTCACACCACTATAAACTTGTCTAAAACAGTTGTGGATTCATGTGTCCTCTTCACTTGTTTTTGTACCGTTGATGGGGTTTTGCTTGTCAAAGAGTCTCCTTGAGGCTGTCAAAGGCGTTGTTTTTCCCATTTCAAATCTTAACATTTTCAAGATCGGAGAGAATTGCTGTCAAAGTCACTTTGGAGTGTGTCCTTGTGGGCTTTTGTTGTGCCAGTCATCAGGCTAAGAATGGCTGTCATTTGGATTGCTCTTGATTGATGTATCCACATATGTGAAGCCTGTATCCCATCTCAGTGAGGACCTGCATGCATGTGAGGGGCACGGCCTCATCAAGTGCGCAGATAAAAAGAACAGCATTTGTGTTGGAAAAACCACAATTGTTATGAATACATTATTATATGGTTGTCTGTCAAAGAGAGAGTTGTGGTTCCAAACAACTGGGCTCTGGGATATAATAAAGCAGAAGAATTGTGTTGATTTGTGTTAGTGTGATGGATAGAAGGGAAAAGGGAAGAGTTGTGACAGGCTGGTAAGAATATGTCTGAGATCTGCTAAGAACTGAGGAAGGTCATCTGTTCCCTGCGGCCAGCAGCTCAAAGGCTGTGGAAAAGCATTCTTTTAGGAGCACTGACAATGCCAAGAAATGCTTCACTGTGAAACAGCATCAGGAAAAAAGTACATTTAGACTCTTTAATGTCTAGGATAAAACTGGTCTTGTGGCTGTTCTTTCAGAGACGCATAAATGAAGCCAAAATGTTAAAAAGTGCAAATTTTACAACCAGACTTTGGCCCAGTTTTAGCACAAGTGCTTCTGTTGCTCTAGATCAATAAATCAGTGGTTTCTGCTCAAGGGTCCCTAAGATTATCAATGCAGCAGGAAAACAAACAACGATCTTTCTTAGATTTCTAGAACCCTGGAGGGAGCATGGCTCTACAGTTGGAAATTGAAAGGTATTAAATATAGGATGGATGGATTGCTTTGAAATTTTGTAAAGACATATTTTTTTTTTGTCTCTAGAGGAGGAATATTTTTGACTTGACTACCAAAAGGTTTAACTTTAAACTTGAAATATCTCTATCTTTTAGATGGATTGCCACAAGATACCCTACAGGCTTGCTTTACTTTTCTTTCTGCACCATAATGAAACTGACATCTGCAGTTTTGAGTACAGTGTCTTTTGTCATTGGATCAACTGTATCGCGATATAAAGTTTGCATGTGTTTCCCAGGTACTCTGGCCTCCTCTCAAGAGTCCTAAGTCATGCATATTAGGTTAATTTTCTTTGTGTTAGCCCCTGGTGAAGTGTCCAGGGTGTACCCGGTCTCTTGCCCCATGACAGCTGGGATAGGCTCCAGCTCAGGTGGAAGGAAGAAGGTGGATGGATAGATGGATGGATGCTAAAGGAAAGCAATTTAGGAAAAGCTGTCATTACTATTTAAGTCGAGTTTATTGATAGAATAGTCAGCAATCCCTGACTAAATTCTTGTAAAAAATTTTTTAAAACAACCTCTGTGCTTTGAGGGTCGGGAACTAGAGTCAAATTTATCCCAGATTCAAATCTTTGGTGCACTTGAGCCACAAATCACTCAGTTTATTCTTAGAGTGAATATTGTGCACCTTCAATCAACCAGTCAAACACAGTAATGCTCTGTAAAATAATAAAACACTGACTACACATGCTCAGTATGTAATAGATTTTGGGTTATTTTTCTTAAGAATGCTGCTAGGGAAAGCCAGAATTATTGCTTTATTCAGTCATGGATCTGTATCACGTTTCCGTCACCCGCAGGCAAATACACACACAGTCGTATTTCTCAGTACACAGGCGCACCTCTCACCTAGCATTGACTTTATTGAGGCAATATAAGTGGTACAAGCTCTCATTGTGTACACTGGAACATAAAGGAAGGTGAACATGGCCAAAACTCTGCTTTATTAAGACCCCTGTTTACACTCTCTGTTATTGAGTATATAAATAAGGCACTGGGATCTGGTGCCACTTTTACCACTCCCTTAATGCTTCTGGTGGCTCTTATAACATTCCAGCTAACAAAAGTCACTTGCACATTGCATACACTGCAGTCCTGTCATGCTTCAGTTTTACCTAATGTCTTTCTCAAGCATGTGGAAAAGAAATGAGCCTGCCGACTATTTCCACTAATATAATGTCATTCATAAAAGCAGGAATTAAACCTCAAAGCACACCACATTTTCAAAAGGGTTATTCACTTGTGGACTTTGAAGTCAAGGAACCCAAAGCTCTATGGTTGTGAACCTCGTCTCCAAAGATGATGAGGTTCATGCCTCAATATAAATCATAAATCGGCTAACCACAATGTGAACCTGACCTTTCTCTGTCAAAGCTTTCCACGGTTTTCCCCCTATCTCTTGTGTTTATTTGTCCGTACCTTCCTTAGAGGTTGCCATCGGTTCCCTTACTCAGCATGTCCACCTCCCCCAGACAGTGTGGTTTTCTGGGACTAATTAGAGTAGGAGTACTTCTCTTGTTGTTCTGTGTATTATGCCGTTCCGTCCTTGCCCAAGCCTGCTTCTCATCATCAGGATGAAGTTGCATAGAGACTGCTGAGCAGGTCACCTCTGGCTCTCTGCTATCAGCTGGAATGGGTCTGTGATGTACTCCAGAGTGGTGGTATCCTCAGAGGGTAACCAGAACAAAGCTCAGCTGGGGTGTGTTGTGCCTGACCTGGCTTACTAATGCTGGATAACAGGCAGACTCAGCAATTTAGATGGGTGAGTCATGTGTAGAGAGACAGCAGGGGACAGAAACCTCAAAGGAAGAGGCTTGAATCTGCTGGAAATAATAATCAAGGATGAGTATATTCCCTTGAGTATGCTTTATGTTTATGTGTGCTTAGAATGTTATTCAAAATTAAGATGGAGTGAAGTTTCAAGTTCAAAATATTATGCATACACCGACCACACGCATAACTTTCCACAAACGCACTGACATCAAACTCAAACTAAATCTGTCTCTCTGCTGTTTGGAAGTGCTCAATGGAGTATCACTGGGAGAAAACAGAAAGCAAGCAAACAATTGATTTAGTATGTTTGCTCTGAAACAAATGGTGCTAACAACCCCTGCTGTTTTAGTAAGAGACCCAAGCTGAAAAATAACTTCCCCAATGCGGGGAGCTGATTACTGCAGGAACCCTGTTAGCAGTGTCCTCCAGAGGCTCACTATTGCATTCTGGCTCAGTACGTGCTCATAATGTGCTGTTTAGAAAAGCTGCAGCTTCTGTCTTACTTAAAGGTAGTAGACTTGCTCGGGTAGTGGTTGTTTTCCCGCCGTTTCCTGTCGGCTCACTTTGGGGACGCGAGTATTGGATTTGGAGACGAATATATTCTTAAATGACTGGCAATACAGCAGAGCCCCAAGTGTTGTAGCCATTCGGAGGCTCAGTTAACACCCTGTCAGAACAGTGAGAGAGGAGATAAAAGCGTGCTGGGAACAATGCCCCAAAGCTACGTCTAATCCCTGCACTGCATTCTGGACACTGGCCCTGTGTTAGGAGTTATCGCAGCAGCAGCAGCAAGTCAAGCCGTCTTCGCTCAAAACTCTCCATTAGTCAAGAACTACGGAGATTTATGCAGCTCGAGTGTGAGAGTGGGTGGTTACGGTTTTGCCACAAGTTAAGAGTTTTCATTGCTTGATGTCTGAGAGTGCCATTTAGTGTTGTTGTATTTATGTCTTTATGGCAGAGGAGAGGGGCTCCATTCTACTGATGGTCTATAAAAAGAAGACAAACATATGTTTGGGAACAGCTTAGATATAATGGAAATGGCATTTTGTCAGCGTAGATAATTGTTAGCTATGAAAAACAAATACATTCAGGGAGCATTAATTGCACGCTGTGATGCGGAAAAGCCATCACATATACAAACGCTGTGATTCCGTTGAAGTGACACTTTATATTACAAGGCAGCTCTACTGTCAGGTTGTGCTCTGACTGATGCTATTAATGAACACCAGGCTCAGGATTTAATAGCGAGGAGGAATTCGCTGTCAGTATTGTTTGAAGAAAATCAGTTTTGAAAATGTTCCTCTTGTTTGTGAACACAGAACAGAATGTGGACATTGTCTTTTTTTCTTTCTTTTTTTACAGATACTGAGAGAATTTAGAATAAAGAACACTTTTTTTTTTCTGCATTCTCACTTGGTTTTTATATTTTCTTTTATAGGAAATCCTCCGAGCACTGTTGTTCCACACAGACCGACAGCAAGGCAGAAACACTATGGGACTACAGTACCTCTTCAGCTTGTTGGAAAAGACTGGAAACCAATCAGCCAGCTCAAATCCCAGGTGGACAATAGTAGCCGTTTATGTTTTTACATTTTTTATTTTACTGTTTGTCTAATTTTAAGCATCTGTTCATCTTACAGTCGATCAATTGTCTTTGCATATTAGTATTACTGTGTTTTTATATATGGTGTTGTGTAAGTGTTAAACCACATCTCATTTCTTTATATTTTGCTAGGAAAATGGGAAATGATATACAGGGCAAAAACAAGACTTTGTGCAATTTTAACAACCTTGAAAGTCAATATTTGGTATTACCACCTTTATTCTTCAACACAGCCCAAACTCCCTTAGGTAAGAAGTCTTCAGAAATAGTTCTCCAGGCTTCTTGAAGGAAATTCAAAGCTTTTCTTTGGATGTTTGCTTGCTTTCCTGTCAAGATGATCTACCACTGCTTCAATGCATTGTGGTCCAGGCTCTGAGGAAGCTAATCCATGACTGATAGTGATCCATTGTGGTTATTTTTTTAAATATCCAGGTGTGCTTTTACTGAATTGGCAGTATGTTTGCAATTATTGTCATGCTGAAAAAGTAACAGTTTCCAGGTGGATCAAAATTGAGTGGCACCTGAAATGCAACCAAAAACTATGACTGAGCCTCCACTGTGAACATGTTGTGAACATACTGAGAATATTTGAACCACCTGATTCAAATGATGTTCAGTCCACGTCTTGTTTAATTTGGCATACCTCAATCTTTTGTTTTCCATTTCTTTCTTTAAAGATGGTTTTTTGACAGGCACTCCTCCAAAGGGTCTGAGTTGAGTCTTTTCTTGATTTTTACTTGTTTTTCTAATATTTTAAGGACATGACTTGCAGATACAGTTTATCTGCTATGGATAGTTTTTAAGGCCTCCAACTTCTTATTTTGTCCTGTACATTGTGGCTGAAAGCTCACCGTGTTGGTGCACAAATCATATTTTTGCCTATTAAACTGTTATTTTGGTATTTTTATAAATTCGATGTGCCTAAAAGTGAACATTTTTCTTTTTCTAAATTTTCTGTTATGTGTAGTTGCAACACTGGTTTATCCCTTGCTTTGCATGCCTTTTTAACATTTGAATAATTCATAGGTTAGGGTTAAGTGCCTTGAAAAGCAAAAGTACATTCCTTTTACATGGTGAGGTGAAGAACTGGTCTGAAAATGAATAGAAAATCAGCCAGTGTTCAAAGTCTCAGGATCAACTGACACCTATTTTAAAAAAAATACAAGTGCAACTCAACTCCTAGTACACTAAAGTTATATTTGGAAGGCAAAATGATGGGGTCATTGGGGTCAGTTTAACACAGCTTTTCCATATATCCTGAACTAATTTTGCATGCTTGCATTATTTTTTTTTTTCCCATACAAAAACTAAACGATTTTACAAAAACCAACGACTACCAGCATCAAAATTATTAGTCTCCATGATTTATTTGTACCTCCATTTTTTGCTGGGTAACAGTCTGCAGTCTTTTGTTGTAGTTTTCAGCAAGTCTCAAACATGCCTCCTGAGCAATCCAAGCCCATTCTTCTTTGTCCAATATCTCAAGCTCCTCCAGATTTGATGGTGTTCTTGGATGGACCTTGGTCTTCAGTTCACCCTGCAGATTTTCAGTGACATTTAAGTCAGGGCTTCGTGTAGGCTATTTTTTTTTTATTTATCATTTTAAAAGACAAAGTGATAATCCAGACTCAGTTTTGCTGCAGATTGCTTACAGTTTTAGTTCATATTCTTCATGATTCCTTCCACCTTGAAGAGATTCCCAGTTCCAGATGCACTGTAGCATCCTCACAGTATAATACTTCTACCACCGTGTTTCACTTTGGGGACTATTCTTCTAGTTGTATGCCTGTTCTCCAAACATAATCAACGTTTCTGTGGCCAAAGAGCTCTAGTTTCGTCTCATCTGACCAACGAACGTGCTTCCAGTATGCGTATTTTTTCTTCAGATTGTCCTTAGCATACTTCAGTCTGGCTTGAAAGGATCTCTTCTGCAGAAGTGGTGTTGTATTTTTCCTTGGTCAGCAAGCTCGCAGTCTATTCCTGTGCAGCGTTCTGGTGATTGTCTTCTTTGAGACTAAAACTCCTGATGTCAATCACTAGTGTCTTGGCAGTTGTTCTGGGATCTTTAGTCACATTTCTCACTATTTTTCTTTCCAGAGTAATTGAAATCTTTCACTACCAACCTCTTACTACCTCTGCCAGGCTTGTGGCTTTCTTTGAATTTCTTGATCATACTTTTCACTCCAGTTCTTGACACTTGAAAACATTGTGATAACTTTGTATATTCATCTTCTGCTTTGTGAGCATCAACAATTCTTTGTTCGAAGTCTAAACTGATTTCTTTTGGTTTTGGCATGCTCACTTAAGTGACAGCTCCAAACCCTGGTTCGAGTTTTTATACTGTGTGTAAAGTGGAAGATAACGCTCATTTCTAACTTGTTCTTACAAGGCTTGAGCATTCCAAGGTTAAAGCACATCATTGCACAGCAGTTGTTTCTGTTTAGGCTCAATAAAAAGATCTGTTTTTCAGGTGGCCAGTAATATTGAACCTATTTTTTGTGTTATTGTATGCTGATAGCAGTGATTTATGCTTTCTATAGTAAACTGATATGTGTAGAAATGCTATGTTGAATACTTATCTGGAGCTATGATGTATACTCTGCATGTGCTGCAGAATATTATTAACGGTATCATATCAAATTCAAATTGATTCAAATCAATATCAAATTGATCTGGAAACTAAATTAGCACAGGCATCTTTTCTGCAGTAATCTATGTTCAGAGGTAAGTTCACTAGTACCCATGCTACAGTATTGTTTAGCAGGTTTGTGTTGTTGGGAAACTAGTATACTTAATCAGATTGAGAAAAATAAAAACTTGGGGTGGTCAGAGTTGTTTATATAGTAAAATGAGTTATTTTAGCCTTAAATGGACTTTGGTGGATATAAATGAGATGGTATTGTAATGACGTAAAACTGATAATATTTTCTTTTTAAGTATATGTGTATGGAACGTCATTGTAGCCTGTTGCTAGGTGATTGCAAGGCAATATTGGCTGACCTAGTAATACCTGATATAGATAAGAACCTTCGGCGGCCTAACACCTATCTGAGTGCCAGGTTTGGTTGTTCTAATCCTGGGGGCTAGTAAGATGACATAGCCTGTCAATGCATGGTCCAGGGCCTGGCTGCTGGATCTCCAACCAAGTCTCTGCAAAACTGACTATGAAACACAACTGAATGATGATATTTTTTTGGCTAGCCTAACTATCTTGACAGTTTTTTTTCATCTCTTATTCATGTAATCTGACAATTAACATTGCTTGTGTATTTAACAGATAGTCATAGTGTAGGAGTCATTTAAACTCAATGCAATCTGAAGTGAATTAAAACAAAACAGATCACTAACTAACAGATCAGGACCAGCAGTTAGGTAAAATGTATTTAAATGAATTGGATCACACACAGTCAGCATAATCAGCATTGTTTCTTTATGTTAATATTTCAAGCACAGACAGCTGTTCGATATCAGCATCTGAGAATGGAAGAAAGCACTAAATGACCCGCTGGAACATCGATGAAGTGTTTGAAATGTGGGCTCCTTGGCTCAGTTTGTTGATATAATCCCAGACTATACAAACAAAGTACGTGGCTGCAGGCAGACATAAAAGCACAAAGCTGAGCTAAGCTTCCAGGTTGTGTTAATGACTGAATTCATTTGTGCATTAATTTGTTTTGTCTTAACCCAAACGATCAAGGTGCCACAATATTTCTTAACGAACACTCGCCGTGAAGGTGAAATCAAGTGCAAATTTGTGTATACAACTGCCTAGTAACAAATCCAAATATCCTCTGCATCATCTGTAATTCATCTGAAGACAAAGATGGTTGTACCCATTATATAGTGTAAGCCTAACCATATGTTTGGAAAAATGTGTTTGCAGAAAATAGCAGAAGGTTTAGTCCCACAGACAATATTACTGCCTGAAACCTTAAGTGTTCTGCTTCCACATCCTCTTATGATCCACTAGACATTCTTCTTCATGGGGGGTGATGGATGACTTAACCCAGAGCAGTGCTCTTTGCTGCAGTTGACCCAGATTGAGCTGCATGTGTCAAATGTGTTTGTGTGTGCTTGTTGTTGCCCTGGCAATTTGGAAAATGTGAGACAGAGGAGGATTTCTCTCTTTTTTTGTGTGTGCTTGTGTGTCTGAGTGAGGGCACCACACTAAAAGAGAGGGTGTGTGTGTGTGTGTGTGTGTGCATGTGTGGGGCGGAGGGCAGACAGGAAGGCACGTTTGTTGCACAGCGTGACTGACAGAAGTGATATATATGACCCTGTGCCACTTCATCTGACTCTAACAGAGACGCACGGTGTTGTAACTCATTGGGTGTGAACACTCATGGGTTTCTGCAGGATTAATGTCAAATGCAATAGAAGCATAACGCTAATCCTCTCAGCTCTTGTTCTAAGATACAAAGTAGCTTCATAAGGATTTCCGACTCCTCTGATCAATTGAAAACAGTCGTCTTGCATCCTTTCTCACAGTGCTGGGTGGTTCAGTCAAAGTTTCATTCTGATTGGAGTAAAGTTTCTAGTGTTTTTTTTTTTTTTCACTATACTGCCACACAGCTATTTTCTAACTAATGCTGCGGCATTCGAACAGCAACAAGTGTCACAACAAGTCTTCCCTCAATCAAAAATCTGTGTGTGAGAGTCCAGAATTAATTATTCTTATCTCCTCTCCTGCTTGTTGTCTCTTCAGAGCCACCCAGCATCACTGAAGCTCCTGATTGAAGTGGAAAGTGAACAGCTGCTCCTGGCTCTAGAGAAAAATGAGTAAGTGTCCCTCTTTTCATACATGCCTTTAGCTTACAACTGAGTGGTTTCTGGAGTACAAATAGGTGACATATGCGGTGCCCAGGGGCTACAACTGGGGATCTATCCAAAGAACGAGAGGGAGGAAGTGTCTCTTTGCGCTGTGGTGTGGGCATGCCAGGGCTCTCTGTGCTCGAGTCTTTTTGTGTGCTGAAACAAAGACTTGAAAGATAGAAATTCCTGAAAGCATCAGCCAGACATTGATGAAAACCGACGTCTTCTTCCTTCTTCTCCCTCTATCTTTTCATTTGATCTATTGGCATAAGACGGGGGAGAAGGAGGCTTTGTTTGAACACAGCAGACACCCAGCGCTCTGCGTATTAAGATACTGTCAACACAGTGTCAGTTAAGGGACTGGTGAGGAGGAGTAACATCATTTGAAAGAGATGAGGTCATTGGCGGAGATAGATTTTGACAGAGATGTAGCTGCAGAAGTGTTAGGAGGAATATTTGTCATCTTTGCATTTTTACAGAAGGACTCATTCAATGTGGCCTCAGACAGTCGGAGTTGAGCGTACTGCTGAGAAGGATGGGACGTGATTGATGGAGCAATATGTTTTCCATCCAGCCTGCTGCCACACATGAGCAACCAGGAACAAGCAGAGCTGTCTGCGTGATGGAGAGAAAGCGGGCGAGGGAAGCAGCGAGAGAGTGTGAAAGGGTTTTTATGCCATCGTTAGCCATGAATCTCACTTGTTTTCCAGACTTAATATATGTAAATTCCACCTGCAAACTGTGGGACAAAGCTTTCAACACTAGCTACAACAATTTTTATGGCTTGCTTGCGCTGAAAATATTTTTTTTATTGGAAATCAGACTCATTTTTTGTTCGTGTTGAATATTCATGCTTTGCACAGGTGGGGATTTTGCAAAGCTGTCTTTCAGATTGTCAAATTTTCCTCAGCTACATTTCATTTTAAAATGGAAACAAAGCTTTTCCCACAATCAGCAGCAGTGGAAACACCTTACGTTCTCATACATCGCCCATGTGATTTTCATTCGGCATGACTGCCATCATTGTCCCGTAGCTTGAAATGTAAAGTCCTGTGTTAGTTTCAAAGCCATAGCCAAGAGGAACAAACAGAGATGATGGAGAGGTGCAATCTAGATCTTTCTAATGAGCTTGAGCATGATGGAACGACTTTAGTCAAACAAACCTCCGTGCTTTCCAAATACCAATCTGTCAGAATGTACTGTCAACGCTTGCAGCAAGTCTCGAGAAAAAGGTTTAATTACTATCAATGACTGTTCCGTCACAAGTCAAAATAATACTTCATCAAAATCAAAATAGCTACTTTATGCCATATACGTTTGACAAGACAAAACACACACAGAGGACGTGAGTTGAAAGAGGCGTGTTGATAAGTGTGTTGGCTTTGGTCGGTGTCGACAGCGAGAACAGAACCTGCTGTGCTGACATTTAGTGAAGGTTCTTGTCTGAGGTTGCTGGCAGACTGGCTCTACGTCGCTGATGAAACCCAGTTGTTCAAACACAGCCGGCATCTGTAGAGGTAGGAAAAAAATGTTCCAGGATGAAGAGATTTGAATTAAGCGCCCAGATTTATTTATTTATTTTGGGGGGTTTCTTTTCTTTTTCAGAAATCTGTTAATAAATATTGCTGGCTACAAAACATGATTGAGGTTTCACTGCACGGTTGAATGTGATCAGTTCAGCCGTAATGATGAACGTGGTCTGTGTGACAGAGTAGTGGTTGCTGCCTTTTTCACAAAGTTCATCAAATGCATTTTCTTTCACATTTTTTTAAATCCGTGTTGCAAAACTTAAGTCAAAAACACATTTTTCAGCTATTACCGGGTTGTTTTTAACTTAAAGATTAAAAACATCTAACGCATATCTTCATCCTTGTTTTTAAAGTGTTAGCCCAGGAAACCAAACCTTTAGACACAACCAAGCCAACAGTAAGGCAACAACTCTGGTGTATAGTTAAAAAATGCAGCTCTAACTGGCACCTTGTCATTTTCAATTACTGTATTAGTTTCAGTCAATATTTGAGAGGATCTCTGGTGTTTCTGTGATGGTGAGTTGCGTAGTGTCTGTGGCACTGATGACATTTGGAAAGCCTGCAACATGATGAAAACTCTTCGTGATTCTTGAAATGTGTTGTGTGCGGCGGTACGGAAAATGCTTTGGTGTCTGCTCTTTGGCATTAAGGGCTGCGGAAGCACGAGACACAGACTTCAGATATTCCTACAACATCCCTGGACACACTCACAAAGCAGCCTGTTGTCAGGATGGAAAGGGCGCTTGCCGCCTGGAGCAAAATGTCAACGTGTGTCAATGTGTGAACTTGCACTTTTAACTGTAGTTCAAAAACTTGCTGCCCGACCGCACTGTTGAACTAAAATATGTAAAGTAAAAAAGAAATGAAGGCAGAATGAAATAAGCTCCAGACTGCTACCTATTTGATTTAGATTACGCTTTTGGATGTATGCACATCAAATAAAATTTTATGTGGATCAAGTCACTGAAACATCCAGCAGGTATTGCTTGCAGAGGGATTCCATCTAAAGAATTATTAGCAGCGGTAAGACATTTTAAACATCCCCCGCTGCAGACAAATTAAAGTCCCTACAATACAGATGTTGAACATGATTTACATTTCCCACCTGTGAAAAATAATCTGTTTTTATGTGAAATGCATATTCAGCAGATGAGTATCGCATCGCAAGCTTCAGTGATCGCGCTGTTTGCCCGGTGGGTGTACATCATTCCACATTTTCTGACTCTAAAAGCTCCAGTTGAACGTGATGAAGCATTTACTACAAAGAGGTTGGCCGTCGTCCTCTTGAGATGCCACTAGGCGTCCTAGACTCATCTTCTTGGATCAGTTTTGTTAATAGGGGATGGTCAAAATGAGACTTGGTGTTGTCTTTGTTTCTTATTACTAGAAGGTTAAAGACCTTAATTACAGGCTGTGGCAATACTCAGAGGGAAAGTAAACAGAATGCACAGCATATACTACTGTATATATCTCATTACTATTGCATATGCTCTATCTGTTCTCATTTCCTTTGTCACTGTTTGAAGGATTCATTCAGATTCTTGCCTTTGCTGGGTGAGAGAGGCTTATGCACATTTAGTCTAGTGGTGACAGTTGCTGAGCTTTGACCTCAGGGTATTGAACCACTTCTGGTCAAGCTGTTATAGAAGCTCTTGCTGCTTTGTGCCTTTGAATGTGAAGCCTCCAGGCATATCAAGATGAGTCCCAAGCTAAGCAGGCAGCATGCTCTCCATCCATATTTCCCTTTCTAAATGGACTGCAAGAGACTGAAAGAAAGCCTGGGGCTCATCAGTTGGGTGGAGAATGTTTTTGGTTGCTTACGCTTGAGGTTTCTCTCTGCTCATCATGGCTTATAGCCTTGAGCATAATGTGCTTGGAGGTTTGCTATTCATCTTCTGGAGTCTTTTGTGCTGTCAGACAAACAATCGCAACGGAGCACACATCGATGCAGATCCACAATCCTAAAACTGGCCCTTTCCCTGGACAGAGGGCAGACAGGAAATGTTTCCTGGCTGCAAACTTCTTCTATCGCTCTGGTGCTTGGCAAAACAAAAGAGACAGAGTCCAGACACAGTTTGTCCTAGTTTGCGAATTGGACTTTAAGATGTTATTTGATTCCATGTCTTGGACTGGACCACTGCTGGCCTGTGACCTGTTGCTTCTCTCAATGAAGACATTCTCATGTCTCACTGAAAACACGGTTAGGAATCGGCCTCTCCTGGGGAGCTGAACAAACAAAAGGCTAAAGACTGCATAAGTGTTATTGTTCTCGTCTAAGCCACACACAGATTGTTTAAGGAGCATCAAACCAAAGATGCTCATGTGTATTAAATCGTTGCTCTTGCTATAGAGCTAAGACTGAGACAAAGACAGCATTAAATCTTTCTCCAGTATATACATGAAACGACATGGATTATTTTTTCTCATTATGATTTATACGAGACCAGAATGTGTGTAATAACGACTTCCTAACGATAATGTTTCTGAGTGCACCTTGCAGATATTGCAGATACACTCTTTTTTTTCTCCATGACAGCTTTTTTCTTAAAGGTGATTTTTCTTTTTTTAATGATTGATGCAATATTTGGCAGTTTCACTGCAGCACAGATGATTGGGTAACTATAGTCAGCTCCTACACTGTATTTTTTTTATTCCCCCCTGTTAAAGGTTGAAAGAATAGTCCTAAACTGTGCTGGCCTAAGTCTTTAATGCATCACCGTGAATGATCATCTCAGGGATGAACAAGAAAATCCATTTTTAGCCAGTGAAAGGGGGCGACATCATCAGCGTCGATGACGATTCCAACGCCCGTGAACGGCGATGAATTTTCATCAGTGACTTGATTGACTTTAGATTTGATGTTTATGTGCATTAAATTGCCGTCTGTCTGCTGAAGTGCCTTGTGTGCGTAACAAACTGTGCATTTGCTCAGGTGACATTTACATCAAATGTTTCAGCTTTCATTTCTGGTAAGTACACAGTTGATGTGTTCAGTGTGAGAAAACACTATCGTGACACAATTTACACACTACACAGGTAAGTTTGTAGCATGGTGTACTAAATGAAAAGGTATCTGAACTCATTTTTAAAAATTTTTGCCAGTATACAAATGTGAGAGGGCAGATTTGATCTAATTGTAGAAGGCTGTATCCCGCTAAGCCAACAACCAGTGATTGAAACCCAGTGATAACCAGTTTTCTTGAGCAGCACTTATGCTGTAAACCTATTGAATTTCTCCCCGTTGCTACCTACAGTACAAAAGTGTGAAAAAGTAAGGTGGAAGTTAATTTCATTAGGCGATCCCTAAATACATCTTCCCTCCAGATAATGTTATCAGCAGCCAGCTGTTAATGCTGCATATCCTGCATAGATCCAGTAAATGTATTTTTTTGAAAGAATGCGTCTCATGTATAGACAGAAATATACATGAGCTTTCTTTTATCACTGAAACACACAAACACACTATAGTCTAAAATTCATTCAGAACCAGGAAACCTTTTTCTCAGCGAAGGATGCACTGAAGCTTAACTAGCCTTTGTACCTTTCTTGTTACCCTTGCGGCTGCAAGGCCATGATACACTGTGATTCATTAGTTTCAAAGACAAGCCTTGGAAATAGGCTCATCTTTTCCAGAGCCTGCACCTTTTAACTACTTCCTTCAAAATGGAATTTTTTGGAAGGAGCTTCCCTCTTTTGAATTACCTTCTCAGAAGCTCCAATTATTTTCAAGCTCAGAGCTGTAATTAATAACTTGGACTCAATGTTCCTAATTAATTAGAAAGTTACACTTGAAAGGTCTTAGAAAAGCTTGTTTCTTCTTTCAGAATGGGAAACAGAAAATGAAACGGGCTTTTGTTATGATTATTTCTGTATATGTGTGTTTTAGTGATCTTGAAACCTTTCATTCCGGTCTGTAAGCTCACTTCAAAGCTCAAGGTGCAACAAGAACTGGGACCATTCACCAAATGCAACCTTGTCCCTCTCGAGTTTCCTTGTCACCTTTTTTTTTTTTCTTACTAAAATGTACACACCATCTAAATAAAGGCTGATATTTGCTATGTTTTAAGATGTCATTTGTGTCTGACATACTGTAGTTTTTCCCCTGGAATTGGAATAATTGGAGTTTCAGTTATCGAGGTTCAACTCTACATGTAGACCGTTTAGCACTGTGATTTTGAAATGTCAAAACAAAAATTCACAATAGCAAAGGACATTTTTCTAAGTTGTGAGGGACTTTTTCAGTCCCTTGCTCTACACTCGGAGCATTTTTCCAGATAGACCACAGGGGTCTCAAGGCTCCAGCTGGTAGATCTATTCCTTAGCCTCCCTCCTCTCACCACCAAGTACACAGCCAGCTGAAACCTTCTGAAAGTAGCAGTTTGTCTCTGGCGAACAAGCCATCGCTCCTCCTTAAAGAACTTATGGAAGCTCCTGCAAATAATAAAGATGCCTCTACTTTTAAATTCGGACCAATTTGGTTTGGTGTCTCTTGGTGATTGCAGATGATGGATGGGGAGCATTTCTTAAAAATAAAAACTTGGTTTCTTTTAACTAGTCGCCATCCCGTACAAAGGAGCAAAAATTTTCTGAGTGCTGCTTGTGTCTAGTGCTCAGGGTTTTGGAAATAAATGAACTGTAAAATACGGGGCACTAGACAGCCCTGATCCTTTTTGTTTCCTGTGTTTTGTATGACTCATTTTAAAAAGAAATACATTCTCTTTTGCAGCTAATCCATGAATTGAAAGTCTTAACAATAACCGTTCGATTTTACCTGTAAATGCCAGCCTGTCATTTCAAACAGACTCCAGTGCATGTTTCAGGATAAGATTCAATAAAAATGAATGAATAGAAGGGATTGTTAAATATAGACTAGGCCATGTGTTTTATTTTCACACCTATATGCAATTGCATTCTAACATTTAAGAAAGTATAATGTAATTTTCAGCACATCTCAGGTGTCTTCTACTTTCAGTTCTCCATCCATCTTGTGAATATGTGATGAAAAATCACTTCCCCTGAGTATCAGCTTAATCAAATTTCAGCCCTGTTTAACAGCACCATGGCTTCATCAGATATATTAGCATATATTAGTTTTTACATCTTGCATTATTGAACAGCATAGTTACATTTTTGTTTTGATTAATTTATTAAAGTACAGCGTTTGAGTAATAAATTATTTGGTGATTAAACTCGGATAAAGCTATATAGCAGATTGGACTCCAACAATGATAAGAAGTAGGACAGGACCCCCTAGAGTTTAGATGCTGGCGGTGGCGGAGATGAAGCAGGTGGAGGCATGACTCTCCAGCTGATCAGGATATGAAGGGGGCCACACGAATCTAAGTCTGGAAGGCAGAACAGAGGTTGAATGGGTTGCAGAAGACGGGCAAGTAAATGACTTGGCCAGAGTGATCGCGGCAGAATTGAGTTTGACAGTATGGGAAAGTGGAAGTGATGTAAAGAATAGACTATCAGCCTGAACACTCAGGAATGCGAGAGAACCAGTGAATGCAAATCTTTCTTACTGAACTTGCACATAAGCTTCATGTCACAACTGTGCTGAAGGTTTAAATGGCATCAATAGTAAATATGACAATTAAGATGATCTCTCTGTAAAGGTAAAAACCCTGCAATAATCTAGGACTATTACCACTTTTTAGACACAAATGAAGTTGTATTATCACTTTATATTAATGTTGCAAATGGGCAGGATGTTATCATTTTATTTACAGGTGGCTAATATGGCTATTGGGCAACTCTTAACATTTAGACAGATGCCCCAGTTAACAAGGTTAGCATTTAAGACCATTTCATACTTAACCGGTGTTGAAAATGGAAGATTTACTGACAGCTATTGCTAATGTGTTCAGGTCTAGTTTAGTTAATCTTCTGAAGAACATATATTTAAAAAATAAGATCCAAAATATCCAGTGACCTAACCTCCTCAGCAGAGGTAATAAGGACGTTAATGAGGCTAACGTGTTAACAAGATGACACTATATAAATAGAGTACAGATCACACTTTGCTTTTGGAAATTTTAATTCCATGCCTACAATCATGCCCATTTTATACACTTAATAAATTGAAATTACTCATGTGACATCATGTGCACATTGCATGGATGTTGGATGTGATACAACCATGGTTCTTAGGGGAAAAATGTATTTTTCACCCTTGTATTCCCTCGACTATCCAAGTACTAGTTGGCAGTGATTCCTGGAGGTTTCTGGGTGTTGCTGGATGAAACTAATTGTAAAGAAGGTCCTGCACCAAAAACCTGATTGCTTTAATTGCTAGCAGATTTTTCAGAGTTGCCTGTAGTTTTTCATATTTGTCTGCAAATAGTTGCAGACAAGCCACTTACAACTTATTGGGGAATCCTAATTTTTCCCTCGTGACCGGTGGTCTCTAGGTCTGTCTGACTGGGCTCTTTATTCACTTGATCATACATTATCACCATGACTGTCACACGTTTAAATGGTTAGTTAATGCCACATTGGTAGTGTTTGCAAATGTGTAAGATGCAGTCATGTGAATCTTAATTGCCAGAAATCATTAGAAATATCTTTGATTACAGAATTCGCAATATGCAAAAAATAGAGTATTATTAGAGCACAATTGGAGACTAAGGATTTTTTTTTTGTACAAAAGTTAGCTTTAGTCTTACTTTTCCAGGTTTCTCTATCTATGCATCTGTCTTTTTTGTTTGTTTTCTTCTCTTGGCCTCTAATTATCTGTTTTTCTTTTTACCTCTGCTTCACAGCTTTTCCCTTTCACCTACTTAAGCAAACAGTCTCCATAAATTCTAGTGAAATCTAATTTTCTCAAGGCTCAGGGGTGCCAAAGAGAATAAACAAAAGCAGCCAAAGTTTTTGACCTTTGTGGCTGCTGACCATGAAGATATGCAACCCGAGAGTCGTAGTCCTGGCTTCCATCCTCCTCCTGACAGACAAACAGATTTGCTGGTTTTACAGTGTGAGTTAATGTCAGCTGGGTGGGAATGCTCACTGTATTTCCTTACTTCTCTCCGTTCTCACAGTCCAATGACCTTCCTTTGACCAGTCTTGCTTGTGTATGGGGTCACTGGCTGAGCGAAGATGCCACGTGTGGTCATCAGTCAGACGGTTGGATTTTGGCCGTCTCCTTTAGCTGATCCAGGGTTTTTTTTTTCACCCCCTTCTGTTGCCTTGCACATGTTTAGACAGAGCAGTGTCCTTGTGAAAAATGAATGCTGAATGAAAAGCAAAAACAGCATTTGTTCCAGTTGACTAGCAGTGAAAAATACCAGCAGCAGTTTCTCTTCCTTGCCCTACAAGGTAGCGTGTCTATTGAGAAACTTGTGGTAATTTGTTTAGTTTTTTTTTTTTAATGTTCTCCAGCACTGTTTTTTTGACTCATTTAAAACTTCAAATCTACACAAGCAGCGGTGGGAAACCTGTGTAGGAGTTAGAGCTCAGATAGCTCTTTTATCACTAAATTTAGCTTAGTGATAAAAGGAAATGGTGCAAAGAAAGTCAAGGACATGGAGCAAATAGCAATCCCCTCTCTACACGTCATGCAAAAAGCAGATGCTTTTGGCTTCACATCCCACTCATCATTAACAGTATGACTCCAGGTTGTTGTGGTGGACACACAGGGAGGTAAAGAAAGCATGGGGAGGATGTGTGAATGAAATGGACATCTCTGGTGTTCTTGCTTTGCCAGATAGGTTGTGAAGGCAATTCCCCCCCATCTTTTGTACCAGGCTTCCTGTCTCTCTGATAACTCCCTGTTGGCGTATGGGACACGATAGGGTCTCCTTTGGTTGGCCCCTGTACTCCTCCTCACTCACTCTCACCCAATCCCTCAAGCACTGAGAAGTGAGCTGCCAACAACAATAGGAGCTGCTAGGGTTTGATAAAGAGGCTGTGGACTGCTTTGGGGTGCAGGGACCCAATGAAATCAAAGCTGGACTCCATGACACAGTTTCCTTAAAAGCATCAGCAGAGTTTCTGAGAAAAGGGGTCAAAGGCAGGTTGTAAATTCATATAGGGTTAAGCAGGAAACTACACTTGCTGACTAATGACGGGAAATATCATCGAGGACACTGAGAGAACATCCTTTATATTTTGTCCCTGCATTTTTTTTTATTTTTTTTTTTTTGCAGTTAAGCAACAGTCAGCAAGTTAAAACAATGGATTTGGAGAAATGGATGCAAAAGGTAACATCATGCAAACTTCACACAAGACCAAGTTAAATTAATTAATAAAATATGAAATAAAAAAAAAAATCATTTTAGTGTCTCAGTCATGACCTCACAGTTTCTATGAGTCTGACTGGCCCTGCTCCTGTGATTGATTTTCCTCCAAATGCGCTTAAAATTTAATAAATGAGTGTTTTGTGTGGTGGCAGATCTGGTATACTTTCCTTTTCTTTGTGCCTAATGGGTCATTGATGTTGTAAAAATGAATGAATCCCAGCTGTGTGCTTCATCTGAAAGCTCTGCTCCTTGATGGGATGTTTGCAGACAGTGTCTTAGAGCCAATTATGTTCCACTTCCTGCGTTCGTCACCTGAAATACAGGAGTATTATTCCCCCAAAGAGCAATGGACCATGGATGATTTAGTAAGGCGTTATTGGAAAATCAGTAACCAACCTTAGAAACGGGGTAAAATGATTTTGAGACACAATAAAGTCTTTTATCAGTATTCGCTGCAGAAAACAACTTTTTCTTTTTTACTGCACCAACTGTGTGACTTTGCAGAAGGAAGCGTCCATCTGCCCGTGACAAGAGTCATGCTACTGACAGCATGACAGGATGTACAACATTAATGGTGCTGACCCTCAGATAAGCTGTAATGTTAGCTATCTGCACACTTTGTTTGGTTTGTGTATGGAAAGAAAATAATTCCTACGTGAAACTTGTTGCAGCAAGATTTGAAGATTTTCTTTAGTAATGACCTCTGGCGTCATTGCTGCTGAGTTTTCTAAATGTGTAATAGGTACTATGAGCCCTACAAGGCAAGCGCTGTCTCCAAAACTGAACAATTCACACCAAAACAACCTTGATGGATAAATAGCACCACAAGCCAGAGGGAAAATACTTTGATAAATAATTTGATTTTGATGCGAACTGTCCATTTAAAGATAAATGAATACTTTGCTCTACGTAAGATCGCTTAATAAAATGGACATAAAATAATTCCTCATCTGAGCTGAGATCACACCTTTTGGCAAAGATTGCTGATAATTCAGTTGCTTATTCAGTCTTCTAACTTTAATCTTGTAGCTTTAATCTCGCAAAGGACCCCAGGGTCACCGTGTATAAGCAAACCCACTTTAATACATCACTTTTTCTAGACAGAGTGAAGACATCTCTCTCACTGACAGTTATCAGAGGGGTGAAAAACAGGATGGGAGGGAGAGTACATTTGTATTCAGGTCTTAATTGTTTGATTTCCCTTAAGGGAATGCACGGCAGAGGAGAAAGGCACGAAAAGTATGTGGGTGTACAAGTACCGACAGCCTTAATTAATTGAAATGCTCCTATTTTCTGTGTGCATTTACCTTGTGAAAAGAATGATAGGCTTGATTGTTTGAAGTTCCCTCGTCGCTCATTAGTCAAAGCACAAGGTTGCAGTGAATATAGATGCATGAGCTTTGTGCCTTGGGCCAGTTCCCTGCAAAACATTGGAAATGATGGGAATGCTCAAAGCTAGTCTGTTTGTTTGACCCATCCTGAAAATGACTTTGCATTCACCTCTCCACGCTATCTCCTCTTATTCTTGGTCTTCACCCACATAATAATAACAAGAAAAAGCAAAGTAATAAATAATGTAACAACAGACAAAAGTCTGTTTCACAGTTAATTGTTTTGGAACTGCACATAAAGCCTTTTGTTTACACTTGAATATATTCACAGAAGGGAATATAAATTAAATTGTATCCATCTCCATCTGTTAGCTTTTATCATTTCCTGATTTTGCAAAACACAAAAGGACATGGATTGCAAAATCTCTAAAGGGGTGTTTCACTCAAAAAAAAAACGAAAAAGATTTTACGACTTTTTTGATTTTCTTGCTCATTTTTCTAGTCCAGATTTTGCAATATCAGTCTCTTACACAGTTGTTTCCCATTTAACACGAAACAGCTAAACTTAAATTTTGTTTGTGGTGCACGCAATATTGTGGAAAACACATTTTCTAGCAGCTTTGTCCTTTTTTAATTTTGTATAACCTGTAGATCTAATTGAAAAGAACTATTATGGGAACTGTTCCTGTGGTAAAATGTAGTTCCAGTGAATGCAGCTGGCTGTAATTTGCTGTTATTGGCTCCTTTTTGACAATTTTGTTTCAGAGGAGTTTTTAGGAAAAACATTAAAGTTCTATAATTCATTCATGATTTTTCCAATGCAGGATGCTCTGCATAAGTAGTTTTTAGAAATCGGGCGGAAAGTGTTGTGGTTTGCTGATAGTGTTGAAAGAAAAGAATGTGTTGCATGATCTATAAGCCATGAGCCTGCTGTGTGTGGAACACGAGCGCAATCTGCAGCTATGCCTGGATGTGAAATGACACACTCGCGCGCACACATGGACGCATGCACACAAATTACCACATAGATGTGCATAAATCATGCTGAGCTACCAACACATACAGTCATTACTGCACACAAACAGGGACACGCTCTTTCCATCTCTCCCACACCCCCGCATGCAGACACGGGAGCTCGTCCTAGGGGAGAAGGAGCGGCAGAGCAGAGGCCCCGTCTCTGCAAAAGAGGAACAGAAGCCCTGGGGGCAGATAGGAGTAGAAAGCAGGATGAAGGATCTCCTCTCCACTGATCCACAGCAACAAAGGCAATTGGAGAGGCTGCTGCTTAGGCACCTGACATAATTAGTTTCAGATAACAATGTCACTGGCCCATGCCACAGAAAAGAAAAATAAAAGACTATTTTTATTTGTTTTCCTGCAGTTTCCCTTTGATTGTTATCACTCATTTAACTGCAGTCACGAGGAATACAAAAGATTCATATTCTTTTTGACCCGAAGTGCAACATTTAGTCTTTTTTACCGCACCAATCAGTTGCCTTTAATTAGTCACATGTGATTACTTTTCCGTAGCCCTCTGGGATCAGCAGTATCATGAGGAATAAAATGACTATTTATGTCTTTTTGGGAGAAATAAGAGAGGCTTGCCTCGTTGGAACTCATGACTGAGCGGGTGATTTTAATATTCCGGGTGGCTGTTGTCATAGATACCATTTGTTCCATTTGGCGCGTGCATGAAGGCTTTTGGGTGACAGAGACCGTGGCATAAGCAAAACAAATGAGAGCCAGATGTGTCTTGACGTTACATGTCAACAAGTGACAAATGATGAAGAGACAAAAGAGAGAACGGATGCATAAAACAACAGACTACATCTGAATCAAAGTCGAACCTTTCTTCTAGTTATCCTGCTCGAGACTGTTTGTAGTTGAATTTTACAGCACACCTATGTGAAGACGCAGGACTGTGCAACCGGGAGGAAATTAAATGTGTATTTTTTATGCATGTCAGACAGGAATATTGAGGTATATGCCACTTAACACTCAATCTTGGAACCCATCAGCTATGGTCTGATGACTTAGCCTCTGGGGGGCAATGGCCAAGCGCCTTCATTATTGCCATCGGATTTCTAGAAAATGTATAACTGATATCCAGGCCAAGACTATCTGTCCTGTACTGCGCTACAGTCATTGTATTTACTTATTTGGAAAAAACAACTGATAGCCAGACAATAGAGATGGCTTTGGAATTGCATTTGGACTATTTAACCGTATAAGGCCAAAGCCTGCCTTAATGTGAGTGGTCAGTACTGCTCAAAATACAAACAGAAGCCAAGAGGTTTCTGGCACCCAGAAATCTTTCCCCTCTGCTGCTTAGCCTGCAAATTTTAATACAGATATCTTTTTAATACATATTACTTCCCATTGAACCACGGCTTAGTGAAAACAGTAAATACACAGAGCTGCTGCATCAGTGTTTTCTGAATCTGCACAGGATGCAAATGTAGTATTGTACAGCTAATAGAAAACACGTCTTCCTACCTACAAGTAGAGCCTGACTCATAACTAGCAACTATTAAATGAAACTTCATGCATGTGTGAAGCACCTTTCAGCCATGTTATGAGTGTTGGTGTTGCATAATTTGTCCGTGCTAACAAATGTTGGGAAAATCTGTTTATGTTTCGTGTGTCTGAAAGGGAAAAAAAAATAAAACTCAGCCTATATATGAGATTGTTAAATTACCAAATATTGGTATTGGTTTGTAAAATTTAGTACTGGTCAGTTGTAATGGTTAACACACATGCTTGGCAAGCAAAAGGTCACATGTTCAATCCCAGTTTGGCACAAATCTCCTTTACGGTTGTTCTAGGAAGGGCATCTGGTGTAAAACTGTCAAATCAAACATGCGGAGCTAATCGCTGTAGTTTTCCCGCCTGTAACAATAGAGCAGCTAAAAGTAACTTTTACAGTTAAAGTACACTTGATTTCATTGGGCCAGTTTTTAAATACAGGTCAGTCAACCTTTTGGTTTGTGTCTCATTCTGTTCTGAAACTGAAAATGTTCAAAGGATTTTCTGCAATTATTTTCCTTATTAGTTTTAGTCTGGATCATTATCTTCACACTTTATCAAAGATACGTGTTGCATTTCTGCCCTAATTCCAGTTATCTCATCTATTGTTGGGGTGGTATTCATCATTCCCTCTCTTTAATTGGGATCCTGTGGAATAATCCATCACGCAGACATTGCTCAGAAATGACACTTTATTGATTTCACGGGGCATGCCTGGACTTAACCACATCAATCTCCAGGTGACAGTCACTGCAATAATTGTATGCCACTGCTGCTAATGGCTCTTCTGTTTGACCATCTTGCTGACCAATTAACCACCCCTGGATGCTACACAGGTGTAAAGAATAATAATGAGGCTCTTATGATGTGTTGAAACCGGGATGAAGGCCAAGGAGACCTGCTTGGTGTAGAAATGAATAAGATAAGCATTCTTATTGTACCCGGAGGGCAACTGGCCTTCTTGACACTCTCATTTTTTGGTTCTTACCCTGTCGTGTTTGCTGCTGGAGCATTGGTCTTGAGGCCAGGAGCAGCACTGTGCAACATCTTAGCTTGCTACTGAACACGGCAGCCTATATAAACACAGCTAATACCAGCCGTGTTGATTTCTTTTTTCTGTTTTTCCGCTTCCTCCCCCTTTCTTAAGCCGTAATCATTGGCTGGCATGCTCAAGTGGTTCTCTTCATGACATGCTTCATGAAGGTTAGGAGTTGTATTGAGTACAGGGTAAGCAGGGGGAATTCATGCATCTCTGCTCTACTTGGCACCAGCCTGCAACACCGCCTGATGTCAGACACATCACAGCCAGAAAGACTGGCCCTCTTCCCTTGTTCATGGAAAAAAAAATCTAACACTGAGACAAGGTTTTTTTGGTGGTGTTGAGGGAGTTGCACTGTAGTTTTTCATGCACACAATCCCACTTTCCCTCGACTTTTTCCAAGTGAAACTGGGTTCTTGCCATTTGCCACATAAAAGCAGTGGGACATTATAACTCCCACATTGCCTCACAAGTCTTTCAGTTGAAATGTAATGTACTAATTGGAGGTCCCAGATTAAGTTTTACGAGAAATGTTTCTCTTTGATGGCGATTTCATTTGCTCTAAATGTTTATCTTTACATCTGTTCTAAATAACTTTCCGTTACAGACTTTGGTTTCCAAGAGCTTCAGAGCTACTTGCCCTTCTGAGGCCTAAAACCTCACTTCTCATCTATCATAGTAAATTCCAGGATTTGATTTCTCCAGAAGTCTCTTATTAGGTTGTCTGAGTTTAATGAGTTTAATGAGACATATCGGAGACTGTGACTGGGAAATTCAGCTTGTGGTGCCAACGTCGTAGTCTTCTCAAGTCAGTTGAGAGTATTGAATTCATGTAACACAAAAAGGGAAGTTACTCTACTCTATCCTTTTCCTTGCTTAATTATACTGGCTGCTTTAACTAAATGGAGATGAGAAAGAGCGTTTGTCATCCCTGACTGAAAAAGAGACTCTTTTGTGTTTCGCCAAAGGGAACGCTATGATCCCCACAACTTGAGCAAACTTTTCCCATATTTCTTAATCCATCTAAAAAAAAACGTTTTTCCAGGAAAACCTTCCTTTCTCACAAGAATAATTCTCACTCTCAACTTTTGTTGTTTCTCCAAGATTTTATCAAAAGTCTCCAAACAGTTCGAACTCTTCTCTCCGTTGCTGTATTTTTTTTTTCTAACAGCCTGTGCGTGACTTGAGCTCAGCTCTGGATTTGCCTGTATGCTTTGACATTTAGTTGTTGCCATAATCACATCACAAGTTTTCAGTACAAGTCTACAGTTGTGTGTCATAATCAATAAAAAAACTGGTGCTTCATTAGCATATAAAAGCTCCGAAATGTTTTCTCCAGCATGACTTCTAAGCGGAATGTTTGACATTTAGGACCTTTCTTTTGAGGTCAGCTTTCACCCACAAATGAGACTCCCTCTTCCTGTTGATTGATTAGGCTCTGGCACCGATTCATCAAGCCTGTTTCAATTAATGTACCTCACATACCTCCCCATTTTAGATCCCTGGCATGCGAGCAGAAGAAACCCTGATGAAGAAGACCGCATGCAACAAAAATGCGGAATTTATTGGTACATCACTGTTGGTCAGCAAGTTTTCTCAGTTACATTTACAACCAGGAATGTGTTTGAAAGGTTAGTCCTCTATGTAAAAATTCCCTTTATATAAGACTTGTATATCCTGAGAGAAGAGGCTGACAACGCCGAACAGAGATACAACATAGAAAAAAAAATAATTTAATGCAGAAAGAACAGGAGTGACATTTAGTTGCTGGCATTCAGGATTAGTGTGAAGCGACTTCATTGTCTTTCTGTCTGCAGTGTCAAAACTACTGACAAGCAAATCCAACTCTATCCTCACCTAATGCATTTTCTTTCAGAAAGTTATATGGAGGCAGCATGACAAGGTAAAAACATGACAGCTGTAATTATGTGTACCTGTCGAACAGATGCAGAGAAGTTAACAAACACATCTCTGGTTTGAGTGTTTTGAAAACAAGTCGATGCCGCAGTAGCACAAAGTCTGTGATATTTTGCCTCTCACTGTGTCCCATTTTGAAGTCACTGAGCCTTTGTGGTTGTCTGGTTCTCAGGCTGCCTACATTTTCAGACTGATCCTGTAGCTTTAATAGCCAGAACATGAAAACTTGTTAACTCATAGCGCCTCTCCCTCATTGCTGACTCCCTGTCACTCAGGCAGAGCCCTGCTGGAAGCCCGTCCTCTGGGTAATGCATTTTAAATGGGAGGGCGTGACCCTCCTCTCTCTCCATTTGCCTATGCCTCATTAACTTTGCTCTGATTGATAAACAGTGAGCTGCTGCTGCTGCCACGCGGGGCGAGTGGCTCAGACACTTAATGCAGTTGGGTGGTGGTTCATTGCTTGGCATGGATTAGATGCACCCATAAGTATTGTCAGCTGGGTGACATGCAGCGGAAGGCTTTTTGCACTTTGAAGACTCATCGTTGTAAAACCCATTAAATATCTTTCTTATGTGCTCTTCTACTTTTAGCACTTTATTATGTTCTAGTCTCTTTCCTACAAAACCTTCGTATGTCCATACAGTGTTTATGCTTTTCTTGTATTTCTCCTATTCGTGATTAAAAATCCCCTCCTTGCACTTTCTGTGTCAGTAATGAGGGACAAAAATTCACAGTCCTAGTTTCAGCACTTAGGCATATTACGCTGATATCTTCCGAAGTTACACCCATTTTAAAACAGAATTTTCCCACTTCACTTTGCTCCACTGCATCATGTATGCTTTATATTCCTGCTGCTAGCACCATTTTAAAAAATTACTCCACTGATATTGCAGTAATATTTCATCCGTGTTCTACATGACAACCAATACTAGATTTTTCCAACTTATTTTAGGGAGTAAGAAAATTCTGCTGTTGATATATCAGGTGACATTCTTTGTGTTGAGCCAGTGTGCTACGAGTGCAAGTCCCAAGTCCAAGTAGATGGAGAGGTTTTCATCAGGAACGGCATCTGGAGTAAAATTGTAGCTAAATTAAACACGCTGATCATAAGAATATGAGATTTCTCTACCAGATCAGTTGGGCTCAGGTTAACAATGACTGCCTTTGGTGCTGTTGGCCAACAGGTTACCTGTGGGAACTGTGCTACTATTGGCTGCAGACAAAGGAAGAGGAGGATGCTATGGCAACCTTAAAGAGAGCAGCTGAAAGTAGAATCTAATATGCAGTGAGATCTGGCAACGTATCATCCCCACGCTGGCTCCCGGTCAAGTCACACATCCTTCTTCTCACTTAGAAATCCCTCAATTCCCTGGCCTGTCAGTACCCGTTCGACCTCCTTTAACCTGGCATACAAATCTAAGTTATTGTAACTATTACTTTTATTATTAAGAAGAAAACATTTCCATATTTCCATATAGGTCTTCCAACTAAAAGTCAAAGCTTAAAAGCATCACTAAGATCAACAGTTTGATTAGGATTCTTGGAGTCAATTTGTAATTATCCAAGATGCTAAACTCAGACTGATACTCTTGTTAGTAGACAGACCCTCCCCTTTAGTGAATCTGTGTGTGCACTGTAGCTTGTATCTGCTTCCACTTAATATTATGATATATAACGTCTTCTTTCATTTCAGTGCTGATGATTTGTAACAATTATCTTGCCATATTTCCTATAGCTTCTACTAGGCAGTCTTGCAGACATTAAAGATTAGATTACTAAGCAATTTAGATCATTTCATCTCATGTTTAAAGGCTAATGCTCTGGGTGTTGTTTTCATGGTGAGCTTTGCATTAATAAACAGATTTGTTCTGTTGTCAAAAATAGCTACTACCAATTTAAGAAATATAACAAAACAGAAATCTTTTCTGTTTTTCATGGTCTGGAAAAAGCAACTAGGTTTCCCCATGTTTCTCATTTGCAGCAACTTCTTCAAAAGCATTCTGGAGCAAGACGGCAAAAGCATATGAGGACATCATAGTTCTGGCATAGCTATATTATCTTCCTGTCCATTTTAGAATTCAGTTTAAGATATTACTGATTGTTTTGTTAATGTTAATGCTCATAATGGATAGGCCCCAGTTTATATCACCAGTCTTATTCATTTACATTCATCTCCTAGGTCTCTCAGACCGACTAGTACACATCTCTTACATGTCCCAAGGGCACCCCTCAGACAAGAAGGCGACAGAGCCTTTGCGGTCACTGCTCCATCTTTGTGGCATCAGTTTCTCTGCTTTTAAGCCTAGGCTCAAAACCCACCTTCATTCTCTGATTCTCTGGCGTTTCAGCCTAATAATCTCACATTTACTGTTGCATCTACTCCCAACCGGTCGCAGCAGATGGTCGCCCCTCCTTGAGCCTGGTTCTGCTGGAGGTTTCTTCCTGTTAAAAGGGAGTTTTCCCTTCACACTGTCGCCAAAGTGCTTGCTTATAGGGGGTCATATGATTGTTGGGTTTTTCTCTGTATGTATTATTATAGGGTGTACCTTATAATATAAAGTACCTTGAGGCGAGTGTTGTTGTGATTTGGCGCTGTATAAATAAAATTGAATTGAATTGACTTGAAAAATAAATAAATATAAATATATATAAATAAATATATATATATGCATGTGTATGTGTATGTATATGTATGTATATATATATATATATATATATATATACACATATATACGGCTGTGATCGATGTAGCGGTTCCGAATGACAGCAATATCAGGAAGAAGGAACACGAGAAGCTGGAGAAATACCAAGGGCTCAGAGAAGAGCTCGAGAGGATGTGGAGGGTGAAGGTGACGGTGGTCCCGTGGTAATCGGAGCACTAGGTGCGGTGACTCCCAAGCTAGGCGAGTGGCTCCAGCAGATCCCGGAACAACATCGGAGATCTCTGTCCAGAAGAGCGCAGTCCTGGGAACAGCTAAGATACTGCGCAGGACCCTCAAGCTCCCAGGCCTCTGGTAGAGGACCCGAGCTTGAAGGATAAACCGCCCGCAGGGGCGTGCTGGGTGGTTTTTTTTTTTTTTCATATATATATATATACACACATAAAGCTGTGTTTAAATGTTCTTTGTAAATAAATTTCACCAGCTTGAACATCAAAGTCTTTCTTTATTGGCAAATATGGGTCAATAATAGCTGTCAGCTGATATTATAGTTTGGACACTAATGAAAAACAGATCCTGTCCAGTAATTTATCTGTAACCAATCTCTGTCCACACTGTATATTTCTTTCTTTTTTCTTTTCTTTTCTTGTCTTTTCTTTTCTTTTCTTTTCTTTTCTTTTCTTTTTTTTTGATGTATTGTTGCATAAAACCAATGTGAGCTGAAACTTGCTTGTCTTTATTTGGAGATATTAATTGGATTCCCTCTGTGTTTAAATGGAATTGTGAGCAGCTTCTGTTTTAAAAATTATCCTCGCTCTTGCGGTCAAGGATGCTCCGAACTCTGAGAGAGTCAAAAGAGTATAAATCAATGGCTACAGTACCTCAAAAGCGAATGACTATTCTCTTTGTTAAGCAGTCTGGTAACCTTAGGTCATAACTTTGTTGTTACTTACACTCTGCAGTGAGTGAACCCTTAAAGGATTTCTCCTGTGGTTCTCCTGTGTTAGGAAGGCACTAATTCCCTTGCGCTCATTCATCGAAAGCCACAAGAACGTAACATATGGATGGCACATGGAGGTCTGCAACATGTTTTTTCATGCCAACACTCAAGCGGCGAGGCAAATGCATACGCGCATTCACCACATCATATTGTCTGTTGTGGGCAGATGTTGAACTCGTGTGTTCAACTGAGTGCATAGACCTAATTAAGACTGTAGAAACACATCATTTTATTTGGCTCTCTCTCCTCTTTGGCCTCGCTTTGATCTAATGATTATTACCAGTTCTTTGGCTCTGTGGAGGACTGGAGGGTGGGGAAGCATTGTGTCTCATGCTGACAGCTCCCAAACAAAATAACCCTCCTACCCGGGTTGTTACAGCTGAAACTCCCAGCTGGGTTGTCAGTGGTGAGGTCAGTAAGAGGATCCAGCTGCCTGCTGAGGTTTGTTCCTCTGCTGTGGATTAGCACCAGCCAACCATCTGCTAATGTCCTGGAGAGTAATACAGCACATGTGCTCACTGTATGTACAGTACATGGACAATCTCATGTTTGTTTGCACAAATACTGAGCACAAATACAGATATGCTCTCGTCAACACAGGAGGGGGTGCACACAGTTTTTTTGGCTCATTGATTTCTTTTCTGCATGTGATCCACAGCACCCCAGCTGAGTATCCTTTCCTCCACCAGAGAAAAGCCTAGTGCTCAGTAACCTCTCTAGGTGGGGTGAGAAAGGCAGCCAACATCATAATAAGGCTGTGATGGTATTTTCTTTGTCTTGCGGTAAGAGGAGAGCACAACCCAGAGGTTATCTGGTGTACTCATGCCATAATCTCACCCTGTTGGCTCATAAAGGCCACAGGAGGCTCTTTAGGATTGTGGGTTTTTGTTTCAAGAGAAGTTGGACTTGAACTTTGATTCTACTAGTAGCTACTAGGAACAGCACAAAGCATCTAAAATCAAAATGCTGCATTTTAGTGTGTTTTAAAAATGTATAGATTTGACAAAATGTCTCCACAAAATCTGACAACTTTCATGCATAAGGTGTGTACAACAAACACGTTAATCACTATACCACAGAGCCACTAATGCTAAAAAATGACCATAGACTTAAAGATGACCAATGCGGAAGTGCCTTAAACGTGCATCCTTTCTGTTATCCAGTAGGGGGCTCTGGCTTTTAAAAAGAAGTCAAACTGCGTAGAAGTCTATGAGAAATTCTCACTTAATCTATTATCTCAATAAATAGTTTATGGTCCCAATCACCAGATTTAAGTCTTATATGATAAAATATGATGCGTATATTTGAAATTATAACAAGCATACCATTATAACTAATGATATGCTTATTACTTATTGGCTGTCCTCATGGTGATTAGGACCAGAATTCTCAAGTTAGGCTTTAAAATATGACTTCACCAACTCATGGGTGATGTCTATGTGAATGCCCACCGAACTGAGTGATTCTGCCAGGAGCTATAACTTGACTGAAAAACAGAAATGAAATGTAAACTGAGTTTGCTACCAGCCATGTAGCCTTATTGTTGACAGAGATACTGTAAGTAGGTGCTTTGTCAAAATTAGAGGAAAGAAGGTGGCAGGTTCCTCATTTCCACACTATTGCAATTTCTTCTCTGTTTCCAGTGAATAACAATCAAATTCCATCCTGTATTTTCTACCTGTCTTTGTGTCAAATAGACAATCCTTATAAAATATTAAGTGGGTTGGTAACAGCTTTTCTTTTATGATAAAAATCCTCCAAAAGGCAAAATGTTTTGGTAATAGCAAAACATGCATGACTCACTTGCACTGAAGCATTAAACTAGCATGACTACTGGGTCATAGGTTATTTTTGGTTTTAATTTATAGGTTAAAAATAAATGAACTGTGATGGTAGGCTGAGTTTTACAAGTATCTCGATACACCTCTTCATTTTATTGAAGCTGTATTTTTATTCTCAGTGCTGACTTATGCTATTTGTTCATTTTTATTAAGTGTGGTTATACCTATATGGTACCTTCATTTAAACCACAGTGTTATTTATTCCCAGTCGTTAAAAAAAAAAAAAAAAAAAATCAACTCATGACTTGCTGTTGTCTGCAATGTGTAAACTAATTATTGTTCCATTTGTTTCACATGGAATGAGTTATTGATTGATATTGAATGCGTCTTCATGGTGTTGGGAAAGTGAATTAATAGAAAACGTCACTTCAGCCTCTTTTGAATGTGGTTTTTTCCCCTTCATGCCTTCTGCTTGAATCAATTTATGCTATCCTAAAGCAGTTTTAAGTTTTAAATCAGACTGTTTATCTTCCATGCAGGTCTGGCTGTGGTTGGATGGCTTAAGACATTGTGATTGATTTTTTTGGGGGGTTTTTTTGTTTTGAAAGAAGCCCCCAAGGGTCACTGCTGAATGTTTGTTGTCTTTGTTTATCCTTTCTAGGGGGCTCTTTGCAAGTAACTATACAGAAACCCATTACCTGGAAGATGGCAGCGCTGTCGCAGGCGTTCACAACTTCACGGTATGTTTCTTTTTATTTTCTGGGTTTTCTTATCATAAAGGTGACAAAACAAAGTGATTGAATTTCGAACATTGTTACATTTTCTTCTATGTTACCTGCCCAGCAGCTCATATGAATGTTGACCTTTTGTGAAACTCTTCCTCTGGATAGACTCTGCTTTGCTGTGCTAATATTAGGGTCCGTGAGAAAGTAAAGAACACTTGATATAGCAGTTAGAACCACTTTTAAAACCACCTGGAATTGTGCAGTCGTGCGCACATAGAGGACAATCCAGGTGAGTGGGGCCATTTTCAGCCGACGGATTCATATTTGATGAAATGAGAAGGCAGATAGAGGTCAGAAAATGGACTCTCTTTTAGGCAACAACTCAGATTTGTCTTTTTTTAAATAGATTTGATCAAAACAAATCCTAAAGAATTGTTTGTTATGAAGGACTAAGAAAGATTGAATTGGTGAACATCTAAGTGCAATCTGAAAGCCACGGTGACCATGAAATATTAAGCACCTATCAAGCATTCATGAGGCTCCCACTTTGAAAATTAAGATAGAATTTTATCTAAAATATATCTCTAAAGTATAACAAATCACTTGTAAATGTTAACCATGAAGAAATCAATTTAGACATAAAGGGATTACATAGAGAAAAGCAAAGCTTCTGGTTGTTGCATGAGGCTCCTGTATGAGGAACACACTGTCTGCCAGTTCAAATTTAAACTTTACTTCAGCTGTGACTAAAATATTTTGACCGTTAGATACACAGTGTGTCTAGTGATCACCAGACAGAACATTTTTCTTTGTCAGTGCAACTTTACTTCCTCTCACTTGGCTGTGTTGACTATGTGTGGTTTGATTGTATTATTTGAACGTGCATGCGATGCGAAAAACAGCACAACAAATAACATTCAGGACTACATGCGAAACAGCAGAGCAAAGCATGAATTTGCCTGCACTGACACAGACAAATGTTTTGTTACGTGAGCATATGGACGGACAATCTGTCAAACAGCTTTGCTACAACTGAGGTAAACACTCGCCAGCCACTTTATTACATACACCTTGCTAGTACAGGCTCGGGCCTCCTTTTGTCTGCTTAATTTTTAATCTGCAGAGTCAATAAGATGCTGGAAGCATTCCTCAGAGATTTTGGTCCATATTAACATGATAGGATCACACAGTTGCTGCAGATTTGTTGGCTGTACAACCGTGATGCAAATCTGCTGTTCCACCACATCCCAAAGGTGCTCAATTGAATTGAGATCTGGTTTTCATGGAGGTCATTTGAATGCAAGCAACCAATTTTCATATTCAAGAAATGATTTTGAGATGGAGCTTTGTGACATGGTGTGTTACCAGAAGTTAGGTACACTGTAGTCATGGTCAGCAACAATGGTCATGGTCAACAAAGGATCCCAAAGTGTTCCAAGAAAATATCCCCCACACTATTACACACCATCATCGGCCCGAATTGTTGATATCAGGCAGGTTGGGTCCATGCTTTCATGTTGTTTACACCAAATTCTGAATGTTGCTGCAGAAATTGAGGCTTGTCAGACAAGACAATCTTTTTCCAGTCTCCTTTTGTCCGGTGTAAAATTGTAGCCTCAGTTTCTTGTTCTTAGCAGACATGCATGGTACCCAGTATGATCTTCAACTGCTGTAGCCCATCTGCTTCACAGTTCAACATGTTGTGCATTCAGAGATGTTCTTCTGTATACATTGTATGTAATAAAGGGTTATTTGAGTTACTGTTGCCTTCCTATCAATCTGAAGCAGTCTAGACTCATCTGATCTCTGGCATTAAAAAGGCATTTTTGCAGGTCACCATACTTCCCTGTTCTTTCATTTCATTCAGTTTGAATGTCAGCAGATTGTCTTGACCATGTCTAGATACCTAAGTGCAATGAGCTGCTCCTGTGTGACTGGATGATTAGACATTTGCATTAATGAGCAGTTGAACAAGTGTGCCTAATAAAGTGGCCAGTCAGTATTAAAAACAGAAGATAAATGTTTCTTCATATCCAACACAGAAGGCATGATTGGGAACATATTCTTGGCACAAATGAAACCTCATAGAATTGAAGTACCTTCTTTGTTCTTGGCTTCAGTGCTGTAATAAATATTGTTCATATTCATTAAGCTCAAATAGGTTTTCTCCAGCAACATTTGTTCTGCTTTTAAATGTTGCCGGTCTCTCAAATTTTCTATGGATCCATAAATACTCTAAAATATTACAAATGGATGTAAAGAAAATATTCATCTTTTGAAAAGGTTTTTTTTTTTGAGGTTCAGAAAAAGAAAGGCTATTATAGCACAGAGTAATGAATGAGTTTGATGCTGCTGAACCATGAGGAGCAGTTTCAATCCCTATGAAATAAAACTGCCACCAGCTTGCTTGATTTCAGGAATTTGATTATCAGCAGTTTGTAAAGCAATTTAACGTTGCATTTTCATTTCGATACCGAGAAAGCATAACAATAAACGGTCTATGAGGTCTGTGTGTAAAAGGCCTAGCAGACTTATAGCTGAAATGCACAAAAAGATGAGATTATTATATTCAGTAACGTCCAACCCACACAGCAAAATGATTTTCCACTCGAGACCAGAGTTGGGCCATCCCTGGCAGGGCTTGGCCGGCTCATCAGAATTGCTGCCATTCCAGAGCACAAAGACAATGAAGGAGTTGTAGTGGAGTGTGAGATACAGAGTCCGCAGCTGTGGGTGGATAAATAGCTTCCCATTTTCCATAGCTATCCATTAATTATAAAAGCTGCATAATGTTTATGTAGACAGAAAGAGTAACAATGATCATAACAATAAAAATGACACAAAGAAAATAAAGAATAAATGTCTATGTTACAAGTTTTGTGTGACTACAGTCAATATACAAATGAAAATTTGGGAGAATGGATGAAGCCAGATGCAGGAATGTGGCATTTTGCCTCATGTTTGCATCACTCATGTTTGCATTTCTTTTGTGGAGTCTGCAGTAGTTGATTAAAAGTGCGGACACTTCTGACCTCCATCCCTTCTCTCATTCCTCGCTCATGACCACAGCCAGTTCTTCATGGGAGGATCTTTTTACTGGAAACAACCAGATCATTCGAGACTGATCTGTAGTTAATTTATTTGTCCTGCCGGCAGGGAGGAGACTGATATAGTGATCTGGGCAAGGGATCTTGTGGGTTCAGTTCTGTGTCAAAGGCAAGGTACTGCTGGGAGTGACTTGAGTATGAGTCAGCTCTCCCACCATCGTTCCCATTATCTGTTTTACACAGTCTCCTTTTCTCACTAAATCTAAGTCCACGTACAATCCAATAAATACATAGCATGTAACAAAAGCCATCTACTGGGAATATGAATGATTTCCATGGTTATTAAAGCAGTAACGGAATAATAAGTGTGTGGTTATAATAAACAATGTAATGTTCACACCCAGGATTTCCACCCACAATAATCTGGATTCTGGTTATTAATCCTCTGTATTTCAAATATGAAGGCATAAGCACTTTCCTGTCTTCCTGCAGAAACCTTAGGAACAAAAAGTCTATTCATATCCTTTATATCAATGCATCATAGTCATGATCTCATCAAAGAAACATGAGGTGCAAGCATTAACTGAGTGTACTAAATCCAGCCCTACTCCTCTCTGCTAAACTATAATTTCATATTTCATGTAATGTGCTTTCCTGTCCCTGCACCTTTTTGCCCGACTATAATGGATTGCTCTCTTTTCTGTCCAGTCCACTATCAGAAAGTGTCCGCATAAAAGTTTTCAGGGTTTTGGTCCACTTCTCTTGTGAAATACACTATATGCACCAAAGTACTGGACCACCTACGCGTTACACCTACAGGAGCTGCTCTGCCATGGAAACCAATGCCATGAAGCTCCCAGTGGACAGTTTTTGTGTTGCACTGCAGTTGATAGTGAAATATCTAGAAACAAAAGAAGTCTCCTGAAGTAGAGTGCCATGCTTGTGAAGAATGACCCGTTCTTTCGCAAGTGTTTCCAAAAGCATGCTAGCTAGGTGCTTGATTTTACACACCTGTGGCCATGGGGACTGAAAACACCTGAATTCAAAGATTGAGAGTTATCCATGTAGTGTTTCACATCTTTATTGTCTTTTTAATACCTCGGAGGCAGCAGAACAACTCGTCAACTGACATATAATATGTCAGAAAAGAAATTACCTCCACCCAATAGACATTGAACAACATTAATATTCATGAGATGCTTACTTGCAACTCAGTGTTTATAAGCCCAGTGAAAAACAATGCTTAAACCTAATAATTCATGGTGATTTTGTCACTGCGTCTAACCCCTCTTAAAGAGTTAGTTGCATATGAAATATTCATGAATGTAGTTAAAGGGATTGAGTGCACGTTACATGTGTTAACCAAAATTAAGGTGATGGTAAGACTGAAAGATGCTATTTAGTAAGCCCTTTTCCTCTAGATATTCTGAGACGTCTGACATTAATTGGATTATCATAACAGAATTACTGCTAAAAGTGCTGGGATTCAGTATTAAGCAAGAATTGCCTTTAATGCCAGAAACCCACTGCAAATTCAGCTGCCTATAGAGAGTAGCCACCTCGAAGAAGGCCAGACATCAAAATTTACTGCCTGAACTCTATATTTAGAAGCAGTCAAAGTGGGGTGGAAAACTCACATTTCCTTGTTTTCCAGAACAGGGTGGCAGAAGGACCTCACCTGAGCGAGGCTGTCTAGCTGCAGCAGAAGGCCTGTTTTCACTCTAAACCAGACACTTCCTCCACACCCTCTAGGCCTTGTTCAATAAACACAGGCTTAATTCACTTTCTTTACTCCCTGCTGCAGCTTGACAGGTGGTCCGTGAAAGTGGGTACCTGGGAATACGGCAGAAAGCAAAGCCTGTGCTGGGAAATGTGGAACTCAGATTTCAACCATCATTAGCCTGTGGTGATGAGCAGGAATGGCTTTTGCTAAGCTGGCAAAATGCTATTCCCTTATAGTTAATTTACTCGAATTTCACAGTTACAGTGTAACACCTGGGGCTGATTGGGGTGAACTCTGCTTAAAACCAGACTCCTGTTTTGTTTCACACGCTGCTGCTCTATTCCTTCTGTCTTGAGTTTAAAATCCTATTGTTTTGTTTGTTTTGTGCTCCCTCAGGCAAACTGCTACTACCACGGTAAGGTGGAGGGTCATGACAATTCGGATGTGAGCCTCAGCACTTGCGCTGGGATTAAGTAAGTGTGCCAGGCGCTAGTTTGTTTCCCATTTTTTGACATGACACCACTGGTGTAAAAGCTTAGTGATACATTCAACAAGCCAACCCTGATCTCTCTGCTTTGGGACATGGAAAAAGTTTATGCAGTAGTGCCAGGTGTCACTAGAGCGGTACAATTACATAGTGTAGATTTAAAGTCACTTAAAATATGCATAAAGTGCAATGGAAATGCAATATGCAAATATGCAAAATTGCATATCATAATATTAGTTCTATACACAGTTTGATTGCTTTGATTTATTTTTTGTTTTTTTGTTCTCCACATTGCCAAAAAACCCCTCAGTAGCAGTTTTCTATTACAGCTGAGTAATAAAGTGGTAATAGTAGGGTAACAAGTAGCGTAGTTTAGCGTAATAGCTGGGTAACAATTTGATAAGCTGCTAGAAATAAGAAGGTAATGTCTGTGAGTTTGAATTTTCACATATTTTTAAAATAGTAATAACCTCATAATAATAAGGTAATATCGGCTGATGTTTTAGTATACAGTATCATTACTATATTGTAATGTTTAAATTAATCCTACCTTAGCTTCCAAGCATTCTGCTTTGCTTAAAAGCAAATATGTAAATATTATGTTTAATGCTCTGGATTATTAAATGGAAACATAAGCATATTTTATATCTGGATGACAGTAGATAACATGGTAGGAAAGAAAGAAATATTTAAAATGTCCAATACACAAAAATAAGACGTCATCCATGTTCTCCTGTTCATCCAATTCAGTGTTGTGGGGGGCGGGGCCGCATTTGTCACTGATTGACCTCTAACCATCCAAAGATCCAGCCTCTGCTGCAGCAAGTAGCACCAAGCCAACAACTTGTATACTGACAAATTTGAAGTTTTGAAGGAAGAACAATGGTAAAGCAAGCATGATGTAATTGGCAGGTCTTTGAGTATTGTCTTATTTAAAAAGATGCACTATTATATTTTGTGTATAGAGTAAAATAATGAATTCATCTTTTTCCTATTATGCCCAAAATGACACATCGGAGCACATTATTAATGTCTGTCATTAGAAATAAAACACTACTAAATTCACTTGGGGTGGATAGCTATATTCTGACTACACCACACCTTTAACCCCCTCACCTAAACTGTTGAAACTGGAGTGGTACATTTTTGGTGAATACTCTAAATAACATTGGCCAAGTTTTAAACAAGCTCCCAGTTTAGCTGCACGCATCAGCTTCCAGGTAAAATTTGGGCTGTGCACAAGTTTTCGTCTGTGCAAAGAGGACAGTTACAACCAATAGTTATGATGCATTAATGACTTTACTCCAAGTTTTAATGGTTTAGATGATGGCTAATTTGTTGGTTTGTTTAAAACCTCTCTGGCTGCTTAATTTGAGTAGCCAAGTGTTAGTAAATAGTCAATTTTCATACATCTGCAAATCAAGGTAAAACCCCATGTATGTAGTACTGTTGCAAATCTTTAAACCTGACATTCATTAAGGTTTTTAAGGCAAGTGGAGGATTTCAGTGTTGTCAAAGCACACTGCAAATGTCAGTGAGGAGTAATGATTGCAGCAATATCACTGGACACAATCAGGAATGTTTTCATGAAGCAGCCAGATGTCGACACCCTCTGCAGAGGGATATGCCTGATTGTGAAGCTCATTCTGCTGATATTTATTCATTTATTTCAGTTATTCTTAAACCTGTCTGCATAATAATAACAGATCACCAGAACAGTTTTGACAAGAAGCTACACAATTCTTGACCTGCTCACAGAGACAAATAGCTCCCCATTTGTGTTTGCAGCAGTCAGGCTCGGGGTTGGTTCAGTACGAGTTCGTGTGATTGTGAACATTGTGCAAGATTTACAGAATCTTACAGTTTATGCACAATGGGTACACTCATCGCTAATGACATGTCATCTTGGTCATCGCGTTTGATTATTTTTTATTGCATTGTCGATATTTGCACCTCTGATAGCCTCTTCCTCGTTCTGCAGGGGTTTTATATCTCTTGGCGATAGATCCTATGTACTGGAACCATGTGCTGATCGCTCTGATGGGACTCACTGGATTTACACAGCTGAACACCTCAATTTTGCTCCTGGCACCTGTGGCCATGATTTCAACACAACCTATTCATCTGCGCACACAGACGGCAGCCCATTCAAGGCTTTTAGCACAAGGGTAAGGATTATTAAACACATTTTTTTTTTTCTACAGCTAGTAAACTCTCAGTATGTAGTATGTGATTTTATTTTCATTCAACAAAGGTACACTCTCAGACATGGGGTCATGGTTTGAACTTTAGATCCCTGGCCTTTCAACCTGTGTTTTTTTTTTTCTTTTCAAATAAGTCAGATTGTAAAATCAGGCGGAGGAGAGAAAAAGTTTTAGCTTTCAGCCTTCTTTGTAGTTTAAACATTTAACTTCAGTGAAAACTATGAATCTTTAATAGGACTAACTGTTTGTACCTGGTCCACTGTAATTGATAAGTTATCTAGTAGTGTGCAAAAGTCTTGAGTCACCATCAATTTCTTTATGTTTTGGGGGGAAATGGGATTTATAGGAACACGTAAATACAGTATATAAGGCAAAACCAGAGTTTGTACAGCTCTAACGAGCTTTCTAGTCAGTTTTTAGTATGACCACCATTCTTCTTCATCATAGCCTGAACTCCCTTAGGTAAGCTTCCTTGCAATTTTTAGTCTAAGCTCTCCAGAGTTCTTGAAGGATAGTCGAACCTCATTTTTGGATGTCGGCTTCCTTTTGTTCCGCTTTCTGTCAAGATGATCCCACCCTGCTTCAAATATATTGCAGTTCAGGCTCTGGGGAGGCCAGTCAATGACCAGTATTTTTCCACTGTGTGTGTTATCTATCTAGGTATGCTTTTACTGCATTGGCAGTGTGTTTGGGATCATTGTCATGCTGCAAATCAGATGCTTTCCAGATGGTATTATATGGTGGATCAAAATCTGATGGTACTTTTTTGCATTCATAATTCCATCAATTTTCCAACCAATCTCCAGCACCACTGGCAGAAATACAGTCACAAACTATGACAGAGCCTCCGCCATGTTTTAAACTTGTCTGTAGACACTCATTGTTGTACATTTTCCTAACCCGCTCTACAATATTGAAGACAATTTGAACCAAAATATTTCTAACTTCTCCATAAAGATTCATCACTCCATAGTACCACTGATTATCAGTCCAGGTAGTGTGTGATTTGGCTACCTCAGACTTTTCTCTCAGTTTTCCTCCCATTAGAATGGCTTCTTTACAGCAACTGTTCATGCTGAGATCATTTCAGATGAAGCTTTGGTGAACAGTACGTGGATTAATTAAACGACCAGATGCATTTCTTAGGTCTTGTATCAGGTCTTTTTTTGGATTTCTTTTCCCTTCTTAGTGACATGACTTTTGGATGCTGTTCATCTGCTGTAGGAAACTGCTTCATTTGCCATCCACTGGTTCAGTTTCCCGAAATTCTTTTAAGGACATAATGAACACCATGCCAAGATATAAGTTTTTAGCTAATAGCTTTTTGGAGAACCACCTTATTGGTCCAAAAGTAAATCAAAGATAATTGTGTTACCTTTGGCATTTTTTGTAGATTCAACCAAATAAATGGAAAGAAACTTAAAATGGGCTCTTTGCTAAGTTGTCCGCTATGTGTAAACACAACACTGGTTCATCCGTTGAGTCCGTTCAAGCCTTTTTAGGCTTGAATGATTCATAGGTCAGTGTTAAGTACGTTTTTCTGAACATGGTCAGGTTCAGCAAAATGTTTAGATGAGATAAAAGACCTTTGATAAGGCCTGAAGAACTGTTGCTCAAGACTTCTTTAAACAATTAAAGAAGTCTGACTCCTTGGAAGCAAAATATAAAGAAATAAGGGGTGATTTTTTTCACAGCACTCTATGATATATTAACCCCTTTAAAAAACTTCTCCCAAGTTCTTTTGTGCAGCCTCTTTATGGGACTGATGGTTATGACAGTATGCTAAAATTAGTAGTTAGCTATTAAATATATCTTCACAGAGCAGCTACCACAGGCAAAACTCTCTCTGTTTCATAGACTTAAGAGAACCTTATGGTCCCCAGTAACAAATTAACTCTTTCTTTGGTTTTTTTGGTTTTTTTATATATATTCAGGATGATTTTAGGATCACATGAGGCTCTGAAAAAGATGTAAAGAGTGAGAAATGTTTCAGTTTGATTTTCTGGACTTCAGAGAATATAAAATGTAGATATGAACAGTGACAGGATATATATTTTTGAAGCCGATACTTGTTGAATCATCAGCTCATTCGGTTCTGACAGATGCTCTGGAGTGTGTTAGGAGAGCAGTTTAAAAAAAAAAAAAAAACGCCTGTGAAAAAAGTACATTTGCTGTTTAGCAATAGCATTTGCTCTTAATGTGAGATGAAACTGCTGGGTTGTGCTTACGGCCTCCAGCAGGACCATCCAGAATTAAAGAGATTGCTTTTAAGAAACCCCATCCCACTCTGCCCCCTGCCACAACACTGAGCATAGAGATAAATCACGAGGGGCATGGCCCTGGGGAGTTTCTAACCTCAGAAAGCACAAGCTTTACAGATGATGAGCACTGATAAGTGAAAAACATAAACTCCAGTCATCTTTATCTTTGGGGTGAGGTAAAGCAGGAGTGGACAAACATGGCTGATTAAGCAGATTAGTCCAGGGAAGGACTCGGATATAGGTGGTGCATAAGATGAAACAGATGTTCCAGTTGGAGGCTAAGCAAACATACTAAAATCATAATGCAGAAAAAATGTGAGGGACTTTCCAGGGCTTTAGTTAAAACTGATTTTTATTTTTGCAACCATGTCTTTGAGATCAGTGTGGGAAGCAGACCAAACATATGGGTATACTGGCTAAAACATCCTGTGTTTTCACGTTGTTATATTTATTTATTTCTCCAGTATTAGGGATTTTCTGATGTTTTATTGTAGAGCTCGATATCTGTAAATGATTATAGCGCTGGCTTTAGTGACAAGCATTGTCTTAAATCTTAAGAGGGCTACAAAGATTTAGCACAAGTGAACAAATCCTGACAACAACGCAATTTAGAAGTTCAGATGGATTATACCCGTGTGAAAAATGAACTTTTATTTGTTTTATTGCATCAGAATGTTCCCTCTAATTCATTTAAAGCACTATGTCCCTAACACTCATTATATGCTAAGAGATGTCAGAATTAGAATGCAAATCATCTCCACTAAGATGCAGTTTATTCATCAGGATGTCTAATGTCGCAACCCCATTGTCAAGTTAAAAATGTGAAAACAGAGGAGACAATGTTTTAGACATCGATGTCTAACTAATGGCGAAAGAGCCTAGCAAGCAATCTTGTTAATATAGCAAAGAGTATGGTCATAAACAGAGTTTAGTGTAGCAAAGATAGAAGAAGTACATCAAAAAGCACAAAGCCTTATTTGCTGTACTTAGCAGAAGGCATGCAGGTTCATCTCAGCATGTTACACAGGGGCACAGAGGTGTGCACTGTAGCTTTGATAAACTGCAAAGTACCCTGCTTGAGGGTCTAAAGATTAAAAGGTGTGTTGACAAGAGTGCCCCTGGATGATGAACATCAGATGAGGCTGAAAAGGGTAGAGAGATATGATGGCTTGCTGAGAGGAACAGCATGTCAGCAACATGAATTCTAACAAGGACCCATGTTGAAAATGTGACTATCCATAATGACCATGATTTGAGTATCTTGTCTTTCATGCTTGAAACAGATCATAGCACATGGAAGAGTCATTTCTGAAGTGTGCTGTAATTCATATTAAAGAACTATGAGCTTATACATGCTAGCCTAAACTAATTAAAGACATCACATCACCTCCTTTGGTAGGTTGAGGGTGTGTACCACATCAGCATCTGCTGCCCTGCAGATGCATCCTTCTTTCACTCCATTTCCTAGGTTGATTCACTAGGTTGAGTTTTTTTATGCACACCAGTGGAAGTTTCATCAATGAAGGGTGTGTCATGCTGAGTATATTTGGGGAAAAAATGTAGGAAAAAAATGGTTATCCCAGATTTTGCAGATAGATGTTAGATAAGATAGATGTTATAAATAGGTTAACAGGTTTGTGTTCCACTTTAAATTAGCAGTGTTTTCCTGTTCCCATAGCAGTTTCAGTTTTATTTTGATAAAGATGCTAGTAAGTGTCTATTGTACATTTAGACCTATGACTCTAACTGACTTGATTCTCCTCCAGAACAGCATTGCTCTTCACTGAGTTGAAAGAACAGTATTCGTGTGTATTTTTCCTCCCCAGTGGCCTCCTAGAGACTTAATCACCATAGGGTGTATTTAGAGCACACTTGCCCATCCTGGCTTATCTATGGAGGAGGCAGATAAGAGCAGAGAGGATCCAAGCTGCCAGGCCAGCAAGGATAAAGAGGCTCAGGTTGAAAGAGGGCCATGGTGTGAAGTCAGAACCTTTAGCTCGCAGGATCCGCAAGTGTGTGAGTGGAAAGAACAAGATTGTGTGCATGTGTGTACCTATATGCAGGTGAAACAGACTGTAGCGCCGCGTGTTGTATCAAGTAGTTGATGCCAAAGCATGTGACCAGGATCTACTTTGTGACCATGGGCTGTAAATTCTTTTACCATTGGATCTATAGAAGCTGCATCATCACAATGATGGCGATTTTATAAGTTTCCTTTCATGAATACCATTAGATCAAAATTTTAATGAACAAGTTTATGCCCAAACACTAATAACATTCCATTCAATGTTTTTCAATTTACTGCTAATTAGCAAACACTCCTGTTTAGTATTAAAATGTCAGCCTAACAATTTTAGCATTAACAATTTTACCTATGGTACCCTTTAAAAATCCTCAGCCAGGCCATTATTCTTTATATCTTACTTCCAAGGAGTCAGACTCAAGTACTGTTTAATGCTTATTCAAGCATTAAAAACGGCACCTAATTTAAGGGATGACTCCAATGTTGCGTCTAGACATAACAGAGATCATTTCTTTAGGCGTTTTGTTACCAGCAGCCTGTCACAAAACACATAATTTGTATTCTTTTTCTTTAGCTCAATCTATGAAAAATGCCAAAGGACTACAGGTTCAGACATAAAATAGCATTTTGTATTAATGAGGTGATTCCCAAAGAGCTATTAGCCAAAAACTTGGCATATCTGGGCATGGTGTGCAGTCTGTCCTTAAAAACATTAAGAAAATTGGGCAAAGTAGAGTGGAAGACCTAAGCAACAATCTACAGCAGTATTTACTGCTCTCAGAAATCCACAAAGACCTGTCAGAAAACGTTGATCCAGCATCTGTTGAATAAAGGTGATCAACTAAATATTTATTTTTAAGCTTTTTTTCCTTTTTTCCTTATATTTTGTATTTCCATACACATTTATAAACATTTCAATAAGTCGCTGTACTTTTTTTTCCTCCTTTTCCTACCAAAATACAAAGAAATCAGGGGTGGCCCTAGACTTTTGCGCAATACTGGATGCTGTGTCTTAAGTATACTCGCTGCTGTCACTGATATTATTTCAAAAATTGTCATTTTAGTTTCACACCGTTTTCCTGTCTATTCAAAACAGGTTGAACACTCACAATCTCTGACCACACAAAAAAGAGCTGAATATCCAGTAGACTGTATATAAACGGTGTAGCTTCCATGCCCAGTGCCTTAAACCTGCATTCTTTATAGTAACCATCAGGGGGAGACTCCTCTGGGTGCAAAAAAAAAAAAAAAAGCTGGTAAAATCCACATAAATTTGTCTGAAAATTGTATTTTATATCTATTTAGCATATCAAAATCCTTTTAGTTTTATAAAGAAAATCAATTCATTTTTTTATATTGTGTGCCAACAGACCATGCAGCACTGCACTAAACAAACAATAGCGATTCGTTTGGAGTGTTATCAGATTTGTGTGACCTTAGTGGCTCTTACTGGGTCAGATGTGAAGCGTAGCTGATTGTTTTTCGCTGATTCTCATTTCTGCTGCCTTTTGTGTAGAGTGCAGTTCAGGTGAAAAGCCATCTTGAGTGGCCACCTGCTGAATTTAGGCTGCCCTTTCCAGAAAGCTGCAGTAAAGTGCTCCTTACTAATGTCCTTCTCTCTCTACCCTCTCCTCCCTACTCCTTTCTTTTCATCCCCTGGTTTATTGTTTTGTTATTTGCACCCTCCGCCTCCTCTGTCATTTGCTTTTCTTGTATTCATATTGCCCATTCCTCCATCTTTCATCCTTTTCTGCTTTCCATCCAACTGTTGCCTGTCCACTCCTTTTCATTTACCTCTTGCAGCATAAACGCCATGCCCAGACTACAACCAAGTATGTGGAGCTGATCATCGTGGCTGACAACCGAGAGGTAAGCAGAGGTCAAACGGTCTCATCATCCTCTTCATCTTCCTGCTGACTTCCAATATAAAGAGGCTCAAAGACCAGATCCCAAACTAGCTTCCTTCCCCTTGAGACACAGATAAGAAGGCGCCACCACTGCCTTTGGGTCAGCTCTGATGCGTCCACTCGCTCACCCATTTCGCTCTCCAGCTCCATCTACATCCCGCTGCATACATCACTGACCACTTGACTCACAAATGAGACCGTTCCTTATGTGGGCTCTTAGACCTTTTAAGAAAGCTAAGAGAAGAAACAGTTTCTCACTAGTTTGAGACACATGGGTCAAAGTCACATGCTTTAGAGCCTGAATAAATTGTGAATATAATACAAAGCAGTTGAGGTTATCTTTTCAGCATAACCTTTACCGAGGAGCCTTTTGATGATAACAGCTGCAGCAGCAGTGGCAAGAATGGGGGCTAGAGCGCACCCTATGAAGACATTTCTACAACTGATACAGTGTTACACTATAATGCGATATGTCCAAAATACTATCTTTGAGGGTAATAAGCATTCAAGAGGGCAGCTCTTTGCTTCATTCTCTCTACTTGTATTGTTCAGTTTCAGAAGCAAGGCAAGGACATGGACAAAGTCAAGCAGCGGCTGGCTGAGATTGCTAATTACGTGGACAAGGTAACAATTGAATCCAAAGAGGGAATCCAGTGGTGGATTGTGATTTATTAGAGGTCACATTAAGCCTGGTGAGAATTGACCGACCTGCGGGCAGAGGTTGATTGGATTATGAATGGATGATCAATTTCATAACTTGGCTGGGAAATTTTGTGATGCAGCCAGTTTAATAGATTGTGCCGTGGGTGGCTGTTAAACACAGCAGAAGCAAAAAGCTGATTTATTCATATGGAGAGCCATACGCTGATAAATATTTAAGGACTTATACAGAGCCACTTTCGGTTTTAAGTGACTTTTTCTATAGCGTTTGTGGTTAATAGGTAATTTGCAGTAAAGACAGTGGCAAAAATGTTAAACGCATCTATAATCGCATCCCTCTCCCTGCTTCCGACTCCAAACTGTTAGTTCTACAGGGCTCTGAATATCCGTGTGGCTCTCGTGGGGCTGGAGGTGTGGAGTGATGTGGACAAGTGTCCCATAACCCAGGACCCATTTACTACCTTGCACGAGTTCCTGGACTGGAGAAAGGTCAAGCTGTTGCCTCAAAAGCCACATGACAACGCCCAGCTAATCAGGTACTGTAGCATAGAGATGCAATGTCTGTGTTTAGGATAAATCCTTTGTATGAAAGGTTTTCTTTATTCGAAACTAAACAAAATATGATGCTTAGTAGTACAGTTGATGGTTATTCTTTGGAGCTACCCAATTTACTGGGTGGTGTAGAGTTTCTAAAATAAACACATGACTACAAAAAATTGAACTCCCACCTTTTAAAACATCTGCAAACCCGTAGCGCACAACAACAAAAATATGTTATAAAATGTGTACCTTTGATACCATTGATGCCTTATATGTTTTTTTATTTGATTTTTTAAATACATAACACAAAATTATAAAGTAAAAGGTCATTTTTAACCATTTTTATAGCCTACATTGTCCTCCAGTTACAGACCGAACCATCCTACGGTATGTGGGTAGATGCTAGCCACACAGACGCTGTCAAGGAGACATGATGGGTGTTTGGGTCTTTACACAGTTGTTACCCCTCTCATTTGGTAGATGAATGTTAACAAAACAACCACGGCTAAAAAAGAAAACATTCAGAGAACAATGGCTCTGTTACAGCTGCCAGTGAAACAAATGTTAACAGAAACATGAGGTGGAAATTTTTAACGAATATATCATTTTTAGTCAGTGGAAAGACATTAACAGTAGCAGTGTTACCGTAGTTGTTGGTCTGTCAGTAAAACACGTAAAACTGTAAGCCGAGATGTGTGGGCATTTATCTAACGTGATGTATATTTTCACACAGCTGCTAACTTGGCTGCATGCTCCCGATTTTGAATAAAGCTTCAGCTTATTTGGCATTCACGACAAATTAGAAGCAAATGAAATGTTTCCTGCCCTTGTATGAAAGCCTTTATGTATGTATTTGAAATGCAGCTGCCAGAGCACATTTGCACTGGTGGACCCGCAGCAGTCTTCAAAACATCATCTTCTGTTACAGGAAACGCTGCATATCGCTAGTGGTCAGAAATCCTCAACGGCGCCTTTAATGACAGAAGTGTGAACACATGCATGGGTGCATATTTGAGTTATATAGTAACCACTGTGTTCTCATTTTCAGTGGGGTGTATTTCCAGGGAACCACTATTGGTATGGCACCCATCATGAGTATGTGCACAGCGGAGCAGTCAGGAGGAATCGTCATGGTAGGCTAATAAGTGTGTTTTTAAGAAGGGTGTGAGGAGGGTATACATGGGAAACGCCACTGAATCGTATTTGATACATTTTAAGCTGAATGAAAATGCAAGTCATAAATAATGAATCATCACGGAACTTTAATGTGTTGCATTAGCACAAGTCATCCTATTATTTCAGTCTTAAAGGCCTGGCTGGCTGGTTAGGTTTGGTCGCCAGATGGTTCTTCACTCTTGTCCTGCAGATGGTAAAGTAGGGACTGGATCATTAGGATAGAACTGTATGCTGTATGCACACATACTTAAGGCTGTAGAAATGGGGATTAATCCCCAGCCACAGATGACCGTGTTTGACCGGGTTGTGTCTCTTCATTTACCAGCTACCTTTGAACTCATTAGTTAGGCTTTCCCTGTGGGTCTCATTGCTCTCTCTCCAGGCAGTTAAATCTTAGACATGTCAGACATGAGGAATCTCCATTCACCAGCCCTAAATGTCATATTCATTTCATTGGTGTGGTGAGACAAAGCACAGACGGTTGCGTGACGTGCCCTCCTGAGCTCTTCAGCCTCATCTGTTGGTAAATGAGTCTGAATGGGTTTTTCCAGGAAACAGAATCCAACTTATTTGCATGAATCTGGGCTGCACATTTGGATTGCGCTCAAAATAGCTGACTGTTTCTTTCAAAAGCCCCCAGCAGAGCAGTTCAGCAGCCTAAGCTTGATTTGCACAGTGCTACAAAATAACGCGCTGTGACTAGAGACTGCAAAATTGAGGTGGTCTGACATGTACAGCTTTGCATCCATGATAGCCATCTATATGCCCTCTTTGTGTGTTAATGCTTTGAACACCTTGCAGAAAATCCCCAGCAAACATCAGGTTTCACTCTGCGTGCCACTGTAGGTTCATCTTTACTGTGCATCTGCTAACACTGTCTATTTTTAATTTCTGTCCTGCCAAAATTGAGTGTCTGATTTTCACCGAGGCCCTTCGGTTTTTCTTTGTCTTCCAACCTATTTGCCGAGAGGATGTCTTTATTTGTGAAGATGAAGCAGCACATCTGCCTCTGTCAGAGTTTGACAAGCGAGCTGAAGGTGACAGCCCGCAGTCTGCTTTCATAGCTCATTTCTGTGCCCCAGTGTCGAGCAGAAGAAATGCTCTGATAAGCACAGATTCAACAGAATTGTTTGTTTAATCTTGGCAATATGCAATTACACTCACTTGTTTTGAGTAATGTTTCTCCAGTGGCTCCTGTGGGGAACAACAATTTGGCTTGCATTAATTTTTTTGTTATTCGGTATTTTCCTCAGAGAATGCAATCAGAAACGTCTGTTCTTAATTAGCTTCTGCTATTGTTGCTGCGACAGATCTGTATACTGAGCAAATTTAATAATGGATATTGCTTCATGGATTCATGTCTAGCCTGGAAATACAGAGATAGCTCTGAATCACGAGGTAAAGAGGTTTGAGGGGAGATGAGGTAAGACGGCACGTTTTGTGATTGATCTCTTTTGCAGGACCATTCAGACAACCCCCTGGGTGCTGCAGTCACTCTGGCCCACGAGCTTGGACACAACTTTGGGATGAACCATGACACGCCAGAACGGGGGTGCGGCTGTAGAGTGACTGTGGATCGTGGAGGCTGCATCATGACTCCCTCCACTGGGTGAGTCACAGTTTCTGCTCCAGCCCATCTTAAAAAACACACGCACACATCTAAAATACATCATTATAATATAAAACTATCACTAATTTAAATTAATGTACTCATTAAGTACACTAAGTGTCCTCAAAAAACCCTGATTGCGATCTTATGTAAACATAATTCCACATGCTCTTCCCTTGTAATTTATTGTTTGCTGAGCAGTAAGCAAATGATGCCAATTAACTGTTGGGCCATTGGGTTTATGGCAGATTCAACAGCTGTGCTAATGCCCCAAGGCAATATGACTCACTCCGAATGGGAAGTGAGTAGTTCAGTGGCAGTGCATGGCCGTGACAGCACAAGACACTGACTGACTTATTCCCTGACATAATGCAGTTGATGTCTTGCAGACTAAAGATGTGTACTGTACATGTGGAAACAAGAAAGTTGCTCATTAAGAGTATCTGAGTGACAAAATGGCACAAAATTCAACAGCTCAATTACATCTAATTCACCATAGTCTGCAGTGTCTTGACATCTTATAGTAGACCCAGCAGATGCAGAGGACGTTCTGAGTAGAAACATTGGGGTGTCTGTTTCAGCCAAGGCCTTGTGGTCTGTGGGAGCCTCCGACTGGTGTTTATGCTGGAAACATCCCTCTCTATTTGGTTTGGCCCAAGCCCATGAAAAACACCGTAACACTATTCCTTATTATAGACTTAGAAAACAACCGTCGTAAGAAGTGTAGATTTACGTTATACTCTGATTGAGGGTATTCCCGGTCAAGGTCTTTGCCAAATATGGCAACAGAGTGAATATATTAAAAAGGGAAAGAAATGTTTGTTGAAGTAGAAATAAAATGGTTTTGTGTTTCCTTTGCTCTCCTACTCTTGTCTGTCTGGCTCTCCCCTTTTCACAGACAGTTAGAGTGACGCTATTCTTTGATATACATGCAACTTTAATGGTGGAAAATCTCTTAGCAGCCCCAAGTAAATAATTGAAGACCCCTGAAAACGGTAGTTTTAATGTAGGCAAAACCCACCACCTTCTCCTTACTATTTGAATCCGAAGTTGCATGTAGCAATGATGAACCTCTCTGAATGTGAAAAAAGGTGTTTGTGCCACACTTTAAATAAAGGCAAATTAAATAATACATGAATATTTAGCATGTTTTTCTCCACGGAGGCTGTTTGCTTTTTTTTTATTATAGCAGACAAAAGAAAGAAATTATTTAGTCCTTGGTTTTAAAAATAATCCCCTCTACTCCTCCTCTTTGCTCAATATTTCTGCCCTGCTTTTTAATCCAGGATTAAGGAAGCAATACATTTAAATAAGGATGTTTAGGAACTCTACATTCTCTCATTCTGCCTCTTGATTTATTCCAAGTCAGGACCATAAAGTTTCCCCCATGGGTCCAGCTCGAGGCCCCTGCAGTTTCTTTTGCAGTTGCTTAAAAGCTCTATATTTCTACAAACATTTTGCTAAAATTACCCGAATTCTGTTTTTCTTTTTAGAGAGAAAATCAGATATTTTTACTAAACCGTGTTATCATACACACCTCTACTTAAGGCCTGCTCTGGAAAGAACTGGCACAAATGCCTGTCTGATTATCAGCCCCTCCATTCTGTAATTGAAAGTACTGGCAAAGCTCGCCTACACTCAGTCAATCATGAGTACAATTTTTTCATAAGTCTCTTTTGTTTTAGTCAAATAGCACAGAGTAATTGTAGGTTCACAGGAACATTGTTGCTTATATACAGGTACCCTTCAAACTCTCCTGGCCTCGCTGTGGCTCCAGGAATAAGGCAAAGGAGATAATGAGATCCAGTTTGTCATTGTTACTATGGGGTAGAGAGTGTTTGTGGGGTAGATGATGGGGGGGCAATAAAACTGCAAGCTGACCCAGTGCCAACTACACATCTGCACAGAGGACTGCTTGTTTCCTGTTCACGCTGGTCACGGCCAATTGTTGTGTCCTCCTCTCTATCCATCTCTCCATCCACCCATTAGCTCTAAATGAGAACATGCTGGTATTTCTCATCCTTTGAGATTATATCTCCTCGACACACGCACAAACACAGCAAATGAGCTCATCGCTCTTTTGTGGACACATGAGCACGTGTGTGTGTGCACAAACATGAGAAATCCATGTCTTTGAAAGACTAATGCAGAAACTACAGTTGTGCATTAGTCTTCCGGTCCTCTCCCGTTTTATTTCGTTGTGCCCGAGCCCGAGTTTGATGATCTGGTTTACTGTTTATTGACCGTTTTTTGTGCTTTCATTCAGAAAGTGCAGCTTTCTGGATGGAAGCTGTTTATCGCCAGGGCCATAAAGTAAGATGTTGAGCTCATAAAACATACAGCAGGGTGTACAGGACATGAGAATGAAAAAAGAGAGTATAGACTACATTCTGACTGAACAGCAGCTTGGCTCAAATCAAAATGGGATAGAGCGTCTTGGTTTTCAAAAATAAAAAAGAGTAATGATTCTCATAATTTTAGAAAAACTGACATGTCATTCTACCTAAAAGATATTGCCTCTTAGGTATATGCAGATAGCACTGTTTTTAAAAAAAAAATATGTCTACTATCTTGATTTGCAGAAGAAATTGTAACAATGCTGAAGCATTAAACAGTAAATTCAGTATTTCTAATGAATCAGAAAGCCATTAATTTGCTTTAAATATGTACCACACTGCATGTGTAAGCTTGCCATTTAAGTTTGTCACACAGGCAAAGCTGCTGATGGACATGGATGTCCTTGGTATGTTCTGAAAGAGAGTGTGTTGCAAAATGACTAAGCTGATATATATGTTTTGTCATTAAATAATTAGAAATCACAGAAAGTGAGTCAAAGGCATGCCATGGAAATGTGACTCATGCCCCACTGATGAACAGGAACTCACTAGTGTCCCTTGTTTAATTGGCTCCGTCGGGAAAACAATGCTCTTCAGTATCTACAACAAGGCCTGGCTGACATGGGATCAAGGAGTAACAACAGATCATATGACCTAATGACATTGCTTAGAGCTCAGGCTCTACTTGCATTAAGGAATCTGTAAAAATCCATATGAAATATCCGGTGAAGCAGCAGTTGTTTTGTTCGTCAGTTGTCATGTTCAGGTTCAAATTTGCTTTGTTGACAATTGCGCCAGAACATTAGGTCTTCCTAAATCTATGTCAGTAAATGGCTAATTTGGTATTTTTAAAAATATTCTCATTGGAAATTGCAGATGATCTGATTCATAACCTCATCGGTGTTTCGTGGCTGAAAAGATGCAGTATAAATTGAAATTTTGTGATCTGAACTGCAAGGACAGAAAGGCTGTGAGGAAAAAGCCCAGCCGAGCTGAATTTGGGTCTAAAGGCTCTCTGAATTTTAATGTGATACTTTGCCACTAATCACTGGTATTATAGGGTTTGGCTTTAAGGTCATAGTTTACAGCAAACGCTCATATTAAGATGACGCTCATGTGTTGGTTATTTTATGTTTTAATAAGAAATATGTAGGGAGGCAGGACATTTTGTCAGATACATCTTCCTTTACAGATTACTTACTTCTTTCACATCTTCAAACAAAACACACAAACACAAACAAATGTCACAGTTTATCTACCTTGTTGGAGCAGCAAAGCTTCCAGCTCTGTATTGTGCGCTGTGCAGATCATTAAGTCCTTATCATAGACCTCCCCACTCTCTCCATTTGCATCGATGTTGCTACACTGTAGTCAGGGATTGTTTTGTACTCTCTTTCAACCATCAAATGCTGGACCTCTGAAGCTTAGGAGCCAACTGTCAAACACTGACCATAAGTCGGAGATGAACCAGAAAGCACATAAAACATTCAATCTATACTGGAATTAGAGCACGAGTGGGTGGGAAACATTGAGTTCGATAAGACGGAACAAAGATTTGTCGTAAAGGCAAGGCAATTTGTCTTAAACCAAGACAAGAATGAGATCAGCTGGGAACAAGATTGAGTCAAACTGGGTCTTTTGGCCCAGACGATGAGTGGTTGTCTTCAGCATTTCCAGTTCACCGTATGCACCAGATGTGCCAGCCATTACTGGCCTTGGCAATGGCCTGCTAGCCCTGAGGACTGCAGCTGCTAAATGCCATCCACTGTAAATCATTGGTGCCTCTGCCTTTTCACAGTCATTATTCCTCCTCCTACCTCCAGATTGTTAGGGTATACCAATTATTTGTGTATTGCCTCTCATAAAGAACAGCTGGATCCCTGAGCAGCTCATGTATCTCAAGAGTTACAAAAAGAAAAAAAGACGGACGTGAGAGTTTTGTCATGCATTGCACAGGCTGGTAATTGAAGAGCAGGGCTGAGTTCATGGAAACTGAGTGAATGCAACGAAGGAGGGGGTTCAACTTTTCAACGGGCAATTTTGGCTCAGGCTTTGGGGGCAAGGAGGAAATCAACAACAGCAGTTGCTAAGGAAGTGCCCTGCTTGTTGAACAGCAGTCTTGACAGCTGTTGATCAGAGAGGAGGAGGAGGGGGAAAGAGGGCACAATTATGGTTATTACTACAGCTGTCTTTACTGCTCTTTCCTTTCACCATTTCATTTCATTACAAAGCCACTCTGATCTTTTGCTTTAATCCAGAATGTCTGGAGATCTGCTTCGAGGTAACCCACTTTTACCTAATGCAACCTGCGAACGGGGTGGGGGGGTCAGCAGCGAGGGGTGATGTAAGCCGCCTCCGCACATGTTGGAAATCAAAGACAAGCCAAGAATGAGGCCGTGTCAAACATTCACAAAGTGTCATGACATATTTAGAGCTGTATTAGATGTGAAAACCCAATCAGAGGAAAACACAGTTTGAAAGAGTTGCCAGCATTAAGTTACATAGAGGTTTCTCCTTCTCAGAAGTCAAAGATTCCAAAGAGTAAGTGTTTTATAGCTTGTATGCAATACAGCCAGTAGGTCCCGACAGCTCTACTACATTCATACTGACCTCAGTGAAGTAAAGAATTGTGGGTTGTTTGCAGTTGTGTGCAGTTGTGACATTTCCTGTCAACAATCCACCAGAAAAACTTTTAAAAATTACATAAAAATATCATCAAATTAATGCCAGTAAAGTTTTACTAGTCTGGATTTCATGTTTGACTGTGTCTCTAATATTCAGTTGTTGAGCATGTTGCAGCTGCTGTGGCCAGGTTCAAGATAGATGTGTTTTATATGGTAGAAAAGGTCTCTCTTTCCCATGCAAAGGAAAGAAAACCAGGCTTTTAAAGCCACAGGCACGAACAGGCACGTGGGTGGCAGAGGTAGTAAAGGGTCAGCATTAGTGTTGATGGCATAAATAATAAAATGGCACAATAATAATACATTTTATTTAAATGGCACCCTTTTCAAAAGGGCTTTTAGAGACTAGCAAGAAAGCAGAGTAAAGCCGATCATTAAGGTCCAACAAAACAAGATAAATCTACGGTGAAATTGGCGGGGATAGGTGCAAAATGCAAGATACAAGATGACAATTTAAATAATAAATATCAATAAAAGAATAAAAGCAATAGAGCAGAAAGAAAGACAACGATAAGAGAATAATAGAAAACTGAGACAATGAGAGATGGCTTCACATAAAAGAGGAAGTGATTTTTAAAGAGGTCACTTATTCAGTGAGACTTATCTGCTTATCTCAGGCGGGTCTCTCCAGAGTCGAGGGGCCCTGATGAGAATGTACATTTAAAAAAAATTCAAGGGTCCTTCATCACACCGGTTGAACGAGACATTTGGGTATCAAATCATCCACGAATTGTCTCATGCATGTACTTATCTATGAAGACCAGCACTGATATAAGTTTGAAGATTACGTATATATTCACCCCTTCCAGCTTTGTGCTGAGTTTTATTGTGTCAGTGGAGTATTAAAAATCTCATATGGTGCTTTTGTATCAGGAGTCACAAAGAATGAGATACAATCTGGACTTATTCATGCACATTTTACACAGACGCTGTCATCTAAGGCACTATATTATCACAGAAAAGCTCAATAAAGCCACATGAGGTCTTTAACAAAGCTTTTGGCAGACACAGCCTTGGGCCGAGTGCTTTCCCCACGGAGCAGACCACCCTCTCTGTCTGTTCCAAAAACAATATTAAAAACACACAATCCCCTATTTCTCCTAAATTTATGGGTGTTGTACGTCTTGCAGAGGAAGCACTTTTTGGGTTGAGTGTTCATAATCCTTTTCTCATAAAATATGTCTAATCAGATCTCCCACTCTCCGTGGAGAGAGAAGTCACAGGGGCCCTGTGCTGTTCATATGCTGATGGAACTTTGGAGAGCTCGCTGAGCTCTAGTGGTTAATTGATTTTGTGATTAGCAGCAATTAGCCCTGATTACATCAGACTAAAGAGGGCCCTCGTGGGGGGATCTCAGTTGTCTTCTTGCTCTCTCTCTATTTGTGTGACTCACGTAACATTTCCTTCACCCGCAGGTATCCGTTTCCTACGGTGTTCAGCAGCTGCAGCAGGAAGGACCTCACGGCTAGTTTCGAAAAAGGCGTTGGAATGTGTCTCTTCAATATGCCAGAGGTCAAAGTGCTGTATGGTGGGCAGAAATGTGGCAACGGCTATGTGGAGGAGGGAGAGGAGTGTGACTGTGGAGAACTGGAGGTGAGGGTGCTGTAGGTCATAATAAAAAAAAATAAAAAATGTTTTTATTTTCAGGCCTCTTGCAGCTTTTGCCAAAAACTCTTAGCTGCTACTCATAAATCATTGTTAATTATGTTTTCCATTCTACAGCAAATTAAATAAGGAGAAATGCTAGAGGGGTGTGCTGCCCTGACACAAGTAGTTCACCTCAGCTTCAAATCTAATGGCACTAAGCTTTTGTATTGCAAACACATTCTTCTGATAATTAGGTTAAAGATATGAGTATGGATTAATTCAATCAGTGGAAAGAAGACATGTTTGGGAGGGTTGATGTCTAATTGTGATACAGTACACTGAGAGGAAGCACTGCCGACAGTTTCACACTGTCAACTAGTGAATTATTTAAATGAATCTGCATTGGCATGCACATATTTAATGGTAGTGCATGTTGCCAACTGTTACAACTGCAGGATGATAAAACAGATAATCGTGATTCGGCTGACAATTAGCAGAGGCGAGCTGCTTATCGGATTATGAAATATGAAGGAGACATCTATTGTGATTTAGAGGGATATTTTGAATTACATAATAGCCTAAATGAGAGAACGCCTTGTTGTCTTTCGTAATTTGTTTATGCTTTTACGCCCCATGAGTCTTTTTGTGAGCTGCTCAAGTTTCAGTCAGGGTCAGACTGAAAGTGGCCTTGTCCTTAAAAACAAAGAACTAACATAAGCTCCGCGGACCTGAGCCAGCAACAATAATAAAGCTCTCCACAAAACTGAGCAGAGTCATGCCAACTCAGGCCAGATCAGAGTTCTCAGACAGCACCTCTCTCCGCCATTAAAAAGCCTCATTAAAAACTCTGGGTCCTGCTCCTCACAATCACTGGCTACTTCTTTTCAGCGTGACTTCTCTGCCTCTTTTTGGCCCCAGGGACCATGGGAAAGGCCCTTAATGGTTTTCAGACTGAAAGAAGTTTTGGAAGGCCCATCACATCAGCTGTGTCCCCTGCCAGCTCCATCTATCCACTTCCTCCCAACTCTTGCTGCATATTCAGACTATAATGGCAAAAGGAAAAGAGCTGACCCTCGGGGGTCCAGACAACCTGCATGAGATCATATATGCACAAGCACACACACACACAGTGCATATTGTATATTCTGAGTCTTGATTGAATTCTTGCTTCCATGTGTATTGGAAAGCAGTGTTACTGATTGGTGCGGTGCATGGGTCACGATAGAGGCTAACAGGAAACAGATGGTCCTCAACAGTGAGATGGGAAATGTTATTGTAGATCTGCCCTCTCTCTCTCTCTCCAAAATGCCTCTGGATGCTATCTGAGTGACCAAAACCAACCAGAGCAATGAAATAAGTGATGGCATGTTGAGTGACAAAAATGTAAACAGAGCATGTCAGTCATCGTATCGCACCTGCTCTATTTCAGATAAATGGAATGGAATCTGTACCTGCCCCTAAAGCTGCATGATTAAAAGATTTTTTTTTAAAATTAATGCACTGATTGGGAAAAGTCCCCTCATTTTTTTCATCAGCCCACACGTCTGCACCTGGAACATTCTTGGGAAACCAGACAAAGTTGGAGATGCCTGTAAAATTATAACCATAGTTTTAAATGTGTATTAAAGTGAGGTTATATTTCCACAACGCTGTGATCTGTCAGAACCATGCCACAAATGTTTTCTAGTCCATCCATCCATCCATCCATCCATCCATCCATCCATCCATCCATCAATTTTCTGCTTTATGTCTGGGGTGGACACCCTTATTTCTCTGTCCCTGGTCAGCACCTGCAGCTTTTCCAGGGGAGCACTAATAGGTTTAATATCTCTGATATGTCCTGGGTCTGCCCTGGGACCTCCTCCTACTGGAGGTCCAGAACACCTCATGTTCAGGATGTTTTACAGTCTTCACCGAAATTCCTCAGCCTCACAAAAGTTGTCAAATGGAGTTTAATTTTTCTAAACCATAATCGTTATTGCTAAAAGTATTAACTCACCCATCCAAATCATTGAATTGAGGTGTTCCAATCCTTTCCATGGCCACAGGTGTATAAAATCAAGTACCTAGGCAGGTACTCTCTCAGGAGCTCAATGAATTCCAGCATGGTACCGTGATAGGATGCCACCTGTGCAACAAGTCCAGGCGTGAAATGTGCTCACTACTAAATATCCACAGTCAACTAATAGAGGAATTATAACAAAGTGGAAGTGACTGGGAATGACAACAACTCAGTCACAAAGCGGTAAGCCAAGTAAAGTCACAAAGCGAGGTCAGTGGATGCTGAGGCTAATAGTGCGCAACTTTCTACAGAGTTAATAGCTGCAGACCTCCAAACTTCACATGGTCTTCAGATTAGCTCAAGAACAGTATAGTGTGGGAACAGTTTGGGGACGGCCCCTTCTTGTTCCAACATGACCGTGCACCAGTGCACAAAGGAAACGTCCATAGCGACATTTCCTTTGTGCACCAGTGCACAAAGGAAACGTCCATAGCGACATGGATGCGGAAGTTTGGTGTGGAAGAACTTGACTGGCCTTCACAGAGTCCTGACTTCAATCCAAAAGAACAGCTTTGGGATGAAATAGAGGAGAGACCGCAAGCCAGACCTTCTTCTGACCTCACAAACAGGCTTCTAGAGGAATAGTCAAAAATTCACATAAACACACTCCTAAACCTTGTGGAACGCCAAGCCTTCCCAGAAGAGTTAAGACTGTTATAGATTCCTTGCAGAAGCGCTTGGCTTATCAATACTAAATATGTTCTTGATTTTTTTTACTCAAGCTAAAAAGTGAGCAGTTTGGAATGTTGATTGCTGAAGTTTCACTTAAATATTCCAAATAGTTGTATATAAATTAAGATAACCTTTGCCTACTTAAATTATCGAACCAGTTGAGTAAGCAAAGTAACTTCTGTCGATTGTTTACATTTGTATTCAGAAGAATTGCATCTGAAAATACGAAGAATACCTGAGTGAGCCTTATATTATGGCAGCAGAGTGTGGGTTAAGTTTTTGATTGCTATTGTCACACCTGCCTGAACTGAAGTGGAGTTATTAGCTGAGGAAGTGTTGTGTAAATCAGTCTTTTACAATTTGCTTGTAAAGTAGCATCGTCAGTGTTTATATAATCTAAAGTTTCATTCATTTAAACTTAAGTCTTTCTTTGTTCTTTCTTTGTCCTTTTCTTTTCTCTCCTGTTCATTTTACTATTGAGTTCAACATGGTTTCTGGGGTCTGAAAAAATCCTGTCAGATGGAAATGTTGTTTTTCGAAACCTAGAAACTGCTGTTACCTTTCTTCAGTCAGGTTTTTTAGTTGCTACGTTACACAGTCCTGCTAGGGCTGCATCCCCTCTGATAACAAAATTTGAGTTTTTGCTCTGGGGTGAAATATGATCTCTTTGTGCTGAGTTAATTCTTCTTCACTTTTGTTCCCTCTTACTTACTTTTCCTTTCTCTGCTTGTCTTCTTTTGCTATTCTTTTCCATTGGAAGGAATGTATGAATCCCTGCTGCAATGCCACCACCTGCACTCTGAAAGGAGATGCTGTTTGTGCACATGGACAGTGCTGCCAGGACTGTCAGGTAATACATGTTATAGTATTTCAGTACAAAGTATTTTTACAGCCATCTTGCAAAAAAGTTATTTTCTCTGATTAACTTGATTTGACATCCTTTAATTCAATGTAGTCGAAATGTATTTTTTGGCGTAATTCACATTTCTCTGCTTCACTGTGGGTCTTTGTCTTTGTTGTCATGTAGCTGAAGCCATCAGGCACACTGTGCCGTGAATCCAGCAACTCTTGTGATCTGCCTGAGTTTTGCACCGGTACCAGTCCTCACTGTCCCTCCAACGTCTACCTTCATGATGGTCATGGCTGCCACAACGTTGACGGCTACTGTTATAATGGCATTTGTCAGACTCATGAACAGCAGTGCATAACGCTGTGGGGCCACGGTATGTGAAAAATCCCCCTTGCTGGGTCACACTCAACAGTTCAACAATTGTTGCTATTTTTTTCTTTTTATGTGTTTAACGCATCTTGCAGGAGCCAAGCCAGCTCCAGGCATCTGCTTTGAAAGGGTCAACTCAGCAGGAGACCCTTATGGCAACTGTGGCAAGGATACAAAAGGCTCCTTTGCCAAATGTGAAGTGCGGTAAGTTCTGATGTCCCCATAGAAACCATTGAATGTATTCAATAGCATGTGATTTGTGGAATGCAGTTAGGAACATAAAGCATATTGTACCTACTGTATAAAAAAAAGCATATAACTCATTGAAATAGGAACAGTTTTCAATGCTAGGCACCACTCTGTGTGACTGAATGAGGCTGACACAGTTTTCTCAGTAGTTAAGAAAAATAAAGCAAAAATACCAGATTGGTTTCTCAGTTTTATGAAGCTTTTTTTTTCCAAGTAGCTGATCCATTAGATGATAGAAAATAATCATTAGCTGGAGTCCTAATTGAGGGTTGCAGAGTCATTTGATGTAATGCAACAAGTTCTGTCTCTAAAATCTCAGTTTGTGATCTGGAAACGGCGTAAACGAGCTGCCTGTTCTTCAGTTTCTTTAATTGGACAGAAGGAGAAAGATGAAAATGAAAATAAAGCTCCTCGTATCCACAAAACAGTGACATGTAATTTAATTATTGTATTGTTATTCCCCTTGGTGTTTGTTTACAGAGATGCAAAATGTGGCAAAATCCAGTGTCAAGGAGGAGCTAATCGCCCAGTAATTGGCACCAACGCTGTTTCAATTGAAACAAACATACCCCTTCAGGAAGGGGGAAGAATACTGTGCCGAGGTACGCATGTCTACTTGGGCGATGACATGCCTGATCCTGGCTTGGTCCTGACGGGAACCAAGTGTGGAGATGAAATGGTGAGAGCTAAGGCTTGTGCTTTCAGTCTCATTACATTTATCAGTTATGATTAAGTAGATGTAGCTATTTCTATGAGCAGTTCATGAAAGATGCCTGGTGTGCTTTTCATATCTTCTATCATATATACTGTTGCAACAATGGATCCTCATGTTTAATAATGAGGTCAGCATATGTGCAGATAATCCCTATGGGCCAACATTTCAGACTTCTGAAGGCTCTAAAAGATTAGTTGCAGACAGGTTGTCTACTCTCATCTCAAGGGCACAGCACTCCCACCTACCTGCTGTTTAGACCTTCTGTTTGTGAGGACCAGTCAATCAGAAGAATGTAGCCTATATTAAGGGGGAAGGGAGCTTAAATGGCTTGCTTCATCCAGTGAAAGAACTGGTAGATCTTTTAATGCACAGTTATAAATGAAAGAGAGGGTGATTTTCTTTTATATTAAACATCATCATTGTAATCAAGAAATAAAATAACATCAAATCAAACCACTGAATGTGAAAAACAGTTGGTCCACTGTCCTAAAAATGTATGCATTAAGGTACATACCAAAAAAGGAAAAAGAGAAGTGCTTATTAACTTCCAGTCAGGGTGGGAAACTCCATCCAACATAAACATGCTTTGAAAAAAAGTACAAAAGACAAGTGGCTTGTAGTGAAACACAAGAAGCACACTGAATCTGTGTCCCAATTCTTTGGATGTATAATTCGGAAGACAGTGCCTAGAAAGCATGCAGTCCCTGATTTGGGTTGTAACTACAGACAGAGAAGGTTCTAATAAGATCAGGAAGGAAAGCAACAAAAACAGAGAAAGCATGGTTCAAAATCACAACAACAACAAAAAAATATGACAGTAATAGCGCCTAAAATACCAATGCTAATCTGTAAGTTGATATAAACACAAAACTTACCGGTATTGCTGAGAAATAAGAGTGGAGAAGGGATGTGGAGTGAAAGGCCATGACTAAGATGTTTTGAGGAGTTCTTTAAGCCGTGTCCTTTTGTCATTTCAGACTTGCACTGGCTCAGACTCTTAATTGACTTACCATTATTCAGTCTACTTGGCATCTCCTAGTGTTCATCAATCTAGCCATTGGTCATTTCGCTGATCCAGTTAGTCCATTTAGTCTAATTTAGCTCTCTATGAGCTTTGACTCTTAAGGAGGATCTACCCTCCGCCCTCATCTGCAAAGGCATTACACTCTGTGCCCGCTGCTGCCAAGCTCATCTTCACATTCTGCTGTGCTATACTCTCTTTGTGTCTGGTGCCTTTAAGGAGACATATAATACATTTCTGATACATTCCTGTCAGTGGTGACATCGTTTTATTTCATGCTATACTGATTTATAGCTGAAGTGTCTGTCAGAAGCAAATTAAAAGAAAGGGCAAACCGCATCTTTCTGTTTTTGCCTTAAAAATGAAATCGTTTGGAAATTTACTGACATTGTTTTTGAACTCACACTGTTAATTTTTCATGTCGTTTTCTGCTTCAGATGTGTTTGAATCGTCAGTGCCAGAACGTCAGTGTTTTTGGTGTGCACGATTGTTCGGCCAAGTGCAGCGGTCGAGGGGTGAGTACAGTACATTTCATCCTGTTTCACCGTTTGAAAAAAACAATGTGATAGTTGTCGATCCTAAAACAAACCCTATTCCTTCTTCTCATCGGCTCATTTGGGCTGTAATGTGTTCAGAATGCCCAGTACACACTGGCTAGAGAGCCATTACACTGCCTTGCAATCAATCACTCTGAATGCTGAAAGGTTCAATCAATTAGACATAATGATTTCATTTCTGTTCTGCGTTAAGGGCCATTCATCATACCATCAGGCAGTCATCCTTGTCCCGAAAAATGTGTTGAAATCTGAAGGCCCGGCTTTGTTTGGCCAAACCCTCGGAGCAATGACACACAGTCTGACTTTGAGCTGGGGAAAATAGATATTAGATTTTTCTTAAATGCCACCCATCAAATGTCTACGGGTGGTCCTGTTAGAGATGAAATGTATGGCTTTGTAGTATTAAATTTCCTGGTGAAGCCCAGAGGCTTTGGCTGTGACTGTGACTGTTTAAGTTGCTCTTTCATCAAATGCATACAGACGAAAGAATTGGCGGCTGTCTGTTAAAGTGAAACGTGTCCGGGTGTTATACATATATTTGTTTGTGTAGCGCCATAAGACATGTCTATGAAATTTTAAGGAATGTTTTACTTGCTGAAATAAAAAGAGACAGGGCACCTCTGCATGTACAGATTAGATCAAGATGTTGCCTTGGAGAGAGGCCCTCACCTGTTCCATATTACTCAGATAGGGAATCCTCTTAGACTTCGCCATTCCTGCACGACAGGAAGAGGGAGAGAGAGATTATAAAAATGTGGTTTAAGAGAAAGGGTCTGCTCTGAATTTTATACCAGACATTTTTGCTACACGGAGCCTAGCAGGGCTGGCTGTTGGTTGATTCTGTCTGCTTCATACGGCACATAAAGAATGGAAATGATTTTATCATCTGTTCATTCATAAGTTTTCGACTGCTTATTTGGGTCATGGGTGTAGGAGGGCATCGGTTTTAGCAAATCTGCCCAGACTTCCCTCTGCCTGGCCATTACCTGCAGTTCTTTCAGTAGGCATTCCCAAGCCAGCAGAGAGATGTAATCTCTCCAGTGTGTCCCGAATCTCCATGAAACACTTCACCTAGGAGATGTCTAGAAGGCATCTTAGATAAATGCCCAGACCTCTTCAGCTGGCTAATTTTAATGCAGAGGAACAGCAGTTCTACTTTGAGCCCCTCCCGAATGACTGAGCTCCTTACCCTATCTCTTAAGGGCGAGCTCAGACACCCTTCGGAGGAAGCTTATTTCTGCCACTTTATCATATCTCAAGCAAAAATCCCACATTCACTTATTCTATCGTATTAAATTTGAGAAATTGTTACTTTGCTGTGAAGTAAATGAAAATTTCCTTCTTCTTTTTTCGGCAACTCAATTTCTAATTTCTGAGATTTTTTTTTAACATTGAGAAATTTGCTATAATATTGCATTGAATCACTCTGCATCCCTTTGCATAAACATAACTCATTTGTAACCTCTTAAATTTAAGCAGCATAATAAATGTATGGAGTGTTAAAGGTGTTAAAAATAAAAAGAGGGGAGCTTGGTCTCATATAATAGTTAACTGTCCTTTTAATATACTGTAGGTGTGCAATAACAACAAGAACTGTCACTGTGAGGCTCACTGGGCGCCTCCCTTCTGTGACAAGGCAGGTTTCGGTGGGAGTGTGGACAGTGGTCCGATCAGACAAGCAGGTAAGTCAGTAGCTGTTACACCACAGGAGAGATTTACTGCATTTCAGGTCATTAAATTTTAACGGTGTGTCATTTTTCAGCATTTTTACCATAATATACATTAAATTGTGGACTCATGTTTAGGCACAAACTCCATGTGAGAAATCCTGAAATTCTGAAGTAATAATGGAATAAACTTGGAGAATACTCAAAAAAATTGTGTGTGTGTTTCTGAGCAGACAATGGGAATCTGACAGTGGGCATTCTGGTAGCTCTACTCGTCGTCCTGGGTGCTGGTCTGACCATCTGCATCAAGAGAAAAACTCTACTGAGACTTCTGTTTACAAGCAAAAAAAATCCAATAGAGAAGATCAGGTGTGTTTTCAGACCGTAATAGTGGAATGATTTCTAGATATAATGCATCTTTTTTGTAACAGATCAAGGTCCGTAAATTAAAACAACAGGTACCATTGAGCAGGCGAGTCTTTATGATTGGTCACACTGTGAATCCAATTACAGTGGTGAATTTTCTTTTGATTGCACAGTTTAAATTATATTACTATTGTAATTGGTGTATGATTAATATAATAAAGTGTTTAATTAGAGATATATAATTTCTTCTTTATATTACAGATCAGTAAGCGCCGCAATCAGCGGACCAACAGCTCCTAACCAGCCTCCATCAGCAAGCTTAACCTCTCCATCCCGACCGGCACCGCCTCTGCCTCACAGTGCCACCATCTTCAAGGTCACTAGATCGCACGCATCTGCTTTTGACCGGCCGATCGCAAATACACCAATAGATGTGACTCCGACAAAGGGAGGATCGGCAATAGATTATCCTTGCTGTTTTATTTTTCCTGGAATGTCGCAGCTGTTTCGACAGCGCACATCATTCTCAACTAGATTGACGTGCTGTTTTCACACAAATGGCAGCTCATTCAAATCCAATTAAATCATCCTTTTCCATGTGGACTTGTAGAGGAGGTTGTGATAATGGAGTCTGTGGCGAGCAGCATGTTCAGGCACTCTAATACATTTCATGTCATTAACAGCTGTCTGTTAAGAGAGAAACTGATTTATCTGCACATGAAGAATGTTGATGCAGCTGCTTAGTTGACTTCTAAAGCCATCTCGTTGCTCGTAATTGCAAGGCAGAAACCGCGTTTTGCCGTACTTGTGTGCCTACATCGCTGTATGCCTTTACCCCTCCATTATTGCCCTGACATAGTTTGTAATGGGAAGTGACCCGTGATCGATCGAGTTAGGGGCTGCTGAAGGATAAGCGAAACTGTGTCAGAAGAGCCTTTTGTGTTGCAGGGTGGCACACAAGTGGAGTAAGCTGTTGTGCATTACCATGAGATTGGTGTTTTCAGTTAGTGGCATGTGGTTTTCATTTGGGGTCAATGGTAAAAAGAGAGAGGATGTAAGGCTGTTTGATGTAGGCACAGAGCAGGTGAGGTCATTTTCCAGTTGTTGGGAGCTGCATTAAACTGCCGCCTGAATGCACGTGTGCCTGCCTTTGTATGTCTTATATTGTGTGTGTTTAAGCTGCACATCTGGCCAGGTTTAAATATCAAGCAAGACTCATATTTTGGCTCTTTAGCTGTGTTCATCTTTTAAGAAGCCCAAGCGAGTGTTTATGGGATAGTCGTGGTCTTTTCCCTTTACGAAGTCACCTGATGTCGACTCGGGGGAATAGAGAGCAACTAAGTGGGAGTGTTTGATTTATGTATCTTTGAAAGCATCAGGAAGGACAGCAGAGGAAGAGGAGGAGATTATCATGATTGTTTCTGATAGGAAGCAGACGGTTTCACTTCTGACAAACTCTTTCAACTTTAATCTCTCTGCAGCCTCCTCACCGAGGGCCAGAGGCGGGGCTCCCACCGGCCCCCTTCCCTCCCCACAGCCTGCATAGACTGCCCCAGTGCCCTCCAGTTCACCTTAGCCACCCAGTCCCTCTTTCCCTTACCGTGTCCCTCTCCCCTGGCCCTGGGCAACCGAGACCCCCAGTCCCTCCTCTTCACCGAGCCCCTCCACCTCACATCCACGTTGCACCCAGAGGGGCGTCATTTCACAGTGCATCACACCACAACTCTTGCAGGATGGTCATGGTGAGTGAATTTCCTGTTTCCTCAGTTGGAAACATTTTATTCGATGATGTTACTTACTGTAATTTCGCCACCGCTGTGTCTGGGGAGCTTTTACTCGCTACCCAGGCCTGTAATACCCAACCGGGGAAATGATGATGTTCGATGCACTTTCAGATTGCTGTTTTTTGATGTCGACTGTTTTCATGGTTCTTTCGTGTGCTATAAAAGCAGAGGCATGTTGACAGTTATGCACAGTCACATAAAATAACGAGGTTAGCCCAGGAGCTAGCGCCATCCAAGCAAAGCTTGAGCTCTACAACAAAAACCACGACATAAATAATAAAAATGGAGCCAGACTCACAGGAGGGGGGGCGTGTGAGGGCAGCAACTGCAGGGAGCAAGTATGTACAAATATCACAGGGTGGCAAAGTTATTGCCACTATTATTGCATGGGCTTTAGTTATGGCATTGCAGGGTTTCAAAACTGAGAGGAACAGAAACTGATTTGTACTCTTGGAGGTACTCAAGCCTAAAGAGACAGAAGTAAAAAGAGCCAATCTAAATGATTTGAGTGTTTGAGTGTTGTTAAAAAGACAGAAACTGATTGGAGATCATTGGTGCAAGATTCTTTCAGGCTCAGATAAACAAGGTTGGATCTCAGACAGAAATTGTCGGCATTCATTTCCAGCCTTGGCTGCTTATGTTTCGGTTCTATAACATTGAATATTATTGAAAACGTTTGCAAATGTCACCTTTGCCTGTGGAAAAAGCATAAAGGTCATCCATTGTTACTAATTGATCAAGAAAACTGAACATAATTGAACCCCAGCAACCCCAGGAATACTGCCGAATTGCTTTTTTTACATTAAATATCTAATAATGTATTAATGTTGAAACTACCATATACATAAAATGAATAACAACATGAGAAAACAAAGATTTAATCATATAACAAATGTCTTCCAGGTGAAAGTTACAATAGGTGACAAATGCTGTATATTGCACAAGACGCCAGACAAAGCACACAGAGACACAAAGCAAAATACAGCGTGCATGATAACATCTTCTAAAAAGCAGATTGATAATATACAGTATTGACTGCTGAAGAATTTTTAAAAAGCACCCGTCGATTTCATAAAAGCTCATACACCTGTTCAAAATGTGGCGTACAGAAGCTCTTGGCTGTTTTCACTTTAAGAAGTAGGCCCTCTCAGCTGCTCCTGTTAAATGGCAAAGTGATTCCTGTTGGCAGCAGGCTTCATCAACTGTATCTTTAGCAGCTGTTTGGCAGCTCCAGGATGTTAACAAAGAACATAAGTCATGAGTGAAATCTCTCTGAGCTCCACCTGAGGAAGTGAGCGGGGTTTTAGACAGACTGTTTCGTGGGTGTGTGAGGTCTGAGGTTCATCCCTGTTGATCCTGTCTTTCTGTGGTGTTTGTGGAATTGTCTCCTTAGCCCAGGAGAAGAGTAGGGAATGAATCATGATCTCTGTATTCTAGAGAGGATTTAAACAGCATGATAGTTTTCCTGTTATTTGTTGGTTAGAGAAGACAGCACTGGCACCTCAAAGAGAAGCTCAAAGAAAAGCAGACATTGGCTATAATTATCTGACTGTTAGTGCCACCTGGTGGTGAGTTTCCACTTTATTTAGAAGCGTGTGTCCTTTAACAGGAATTGGAGAAGCCCAGTCCTCCTCAGAAACCTCTACCTGCTGATCCAAGGGGGTCTCGACTGGTGCGAAGTCCCTCTGTTCAGCGGAGCCAAACTGCAGGCCAAGGACCTCCTAGTGTCTGTGGCCCTGCGCCTGCCGTGCCCAGACCTGCACGCCCTGTCCCACACCCCAACAGGTGGGTTCAAACCTTACCTAGATATTATTTAACTCGCTGAGACATAATTTTTTTACATATTTTTTTTTCCACTTTTCTCTTCCTCTAGGCCGAGTCCCAAGCACCCCCCAACACTACCAAAGCCTTGCATTATTGCCAACGTCAAATACAGCAGCTGAGATTTTGGCCAGAAGGGACATTGTTATGATAAGACTGAAAAGATTTGCACTATGAAAACTCAAAACCTTAAAAAGGTGGTGGCTTCTCTGAGTTTTGAATCAGGAGGCCTGCCGTGTCCCTTTTGGTGCTCTGTCTCTGAATGGTGCTACGAGTCTGAGCTCAGGTACATGTAAAGTATTTATATTCAGTATTTATTGCCACGCAGTGCACTGTGCCAGACACTTTTACGACATGGTAGCAACTTTGAATTTTGAATTACTTGTTTTCATTTGGCGCCTTCGCATCAGCCGACGTTTATGAAGGACAGCGATCTGTGAAATTGTGACAACAGAGACGCTTTTGTGGAATGTGTTTAAATGAAGGGAACCCTTTACATTGTGGTTTTGTTTTGTGTCATAAGTGAAGAATTTCAAAAGAGAGTTGTGCAATGACAGATGGGAGCTTCAAACAACATTTGTAGTATTTTTTTTTTTTTAATCCACTGGGGTTTTCTTGAAGGGTAACGCTCTGTGTAGCAACTTTGGGCCATCTGACAAGGCTTGAAACAACTGCAGCAAAGGAAATTGTGATATTAATACAACAGATCTTTGATGCGTTCTGCAATCAAGAAGAGGGGTCGTTTCTTGGCTCAAAAATGAAATCCAGGCCTGTTCCTTTTCTTCGTCATTTTTATCACGGAAAGGTAACAAATTCAACTGTGAAATGTCACTGATTTGCCATTTCCTTTTCATTTACAAGGCCCAATATGCTCTCTTGAGGGATCCGGGTACAGAGATCTAAAATGAGCCAAGATCAAGAAAGTATCCCTCAGAAAGAGTAAACCTATCTGAAATATTTGCTCTCCTAAAGGTCATGTGTGTTTTTAATTTTTTTCCCTCTATGCTTGCTGCACCAAGGACTAGATTAAATCATGGAATCACTGATGACTTGCTTAAAGGTGTTCCTCGCATGTAAACAGCCAAAGTCTGGCTGCGGTGTTCATATGTGCATTTTAAGTCATGTTTTTATCTAACTGGAAAGGACAGTTTTACTTGATAAGAAAACATTTTTAGATTTCATTCTGTTTAAATGGTTACTCAGTATATGCTGACTCACTCAAGTGTATCGGGGCTTTTGTTCATTTTCAGTTTTCCTTTTTTTTAAACATTTCTACTTTACATATTTTAGATTATCTTTTAAAAATGAACACTGTTTTATCATTTTGGTTTACTTAATGTTTTTGCTGGATTGCAGTGCATCATATATATAAATACATATACACATCCACACTGAGCAACATTTCCTTTGAGCACCGCTGTTGTTCACAAATATGTTAAAAACTGATATGGATAGAATTTTGTTACTTTTGATACTCTTTATAATAATGCACTAGTTTTACATGCATTGCTTTGTTTACTTTGCTTTTTCAACGCTGTCTGTCTATGCCTAATAGAGACCTGTTTGTATGTTACATTGTATGTTCTTTGTATGTTGTGTTACAGGTGAGCACATTTTCATGGAGAATTTTTGTTAAGGATGGTTCTTTAAAGCATCATATGTAAAACAAAAGAAAAAACACTTAAAGTGTCTGTGTCTGATCATGGTATTTTAAACAATCAGTATTAGTAAACCTGTTTTTTACACGGACAACATTTGTTATTGACTTTTTATGCTTTTTGGGGGGAGGGTGTTTAAATTTACAGAAACACAGGCGACACTTGAACACATCAATTATAAGAAAAGATTTAAAACCAAAAAAAAAACAATGACGTTTTCATTCCACTAGCCTGAGCCAGTGCAAATTCAAAGACAGATTTCATACAACTTCACATTTCAAAACCTCAATGTCAGAACCCTCTGGCACTTCTTATGCTTAATAAACCAATTTTAAATTATATTTCAAATAATCAACACTATAATAAGGGTGATCTAACATTTTAGAGCAGCATTTATTTTCAGAAAAGTCTAAGGCTTCATACTTGCTGTAAAAGCTAATCTCATTTTAATGCTGTGAGCCTTTTTCTTAAAGCAATTTGACAAGGCCTCCATAGGGGATAGAAATAACGCTTAAATCAATAGAACTGCTTACTATCAGGATTCGCTTGCAGTGATGTGGTGGAGTTAAGTGGTTGTGTGTAATTAAAGGGATACTGAAAGGAAACTTTGGGGAGGAAATCTCTTGTTGATAAGAAATAGAGCAGCGCGCTAACGAAGACAAATGTTTCTGATGAGCTTTTTGAAATCAGCCTCAGCCAACATTTTCTAATTAGTCACATTTTATTTGTCAGTGGGTGAGAGATGAGACGCAGTGCCACCTCAGTGAAGTGTCTAAACATTGGGTTTAAAAGCTTTAAATAATGATCAAAATTACTGACATATCTGTTTTTGGCTGCTCTTAGGAGCTTTGGCTCTATTTTTACAGATTTGCTGTTTGTCAGGAGCTGAAATAGTTTCATTTATTACTCTGATAAAAGTAAGGGGATTTGTAAGTGAACGCCAGTTATGTAAGAATATAATTGTAACATTAACTAAAAGTGAAAATGAAATTCCAAATAACATTTAAATATAATAACAACAACAATAATAATGATAATCTATATACAGCCTGCTGACTACTGCTGAAATTCTAATACACTTTAATGAGCCTGCACCTTTCAACGTTACATGAAAAGATATTTTTAGAGATATTGTTACCGGTGGCAACAACGACACCATAAGTGTCCTCACTGCTTTACACGTGATTTCATGATAATATGCAGGCGATTATGACAGTCTCTTGGACGTGCTTATTGGTGCATGTGAAGCTCTACGCAAATCAAAACACGTGTGAAACCACGCTGAGATGAAATTACGCACCGATGGACATTGCGCGTACTAAGCTCCAAAGTGGACAGCTGCAAACTTTGAACAGCTTTAAATAAAACATTAAAAACAAAAGCCTTAGCAAAAGGAGGCTTTCACCTTGTACTCCGTCCAAATACGCGAACATAGCGTGGGATTTTTATTTTTTTAAACGCCAGATGGAAAGGTACGCGCTCTGTATTTCTGCGTTTCCGATTTGAGAGGAATGTACCTGTAGCTGGAGTTGAAGAAAAAAACTTAATGTGCTCTAGTCCTGATAAACCCGTATGTCATGTGGGAGGAAAATAATTTGGCAGAGCCGAACGTTTGCCCTGACCGAGAAGAAAGTCCCGCAGAAGACACTTTTGGATTTGGGGATGATCTGGAGTTAAATCAGTTCGATGGATTGCCCTTTTCCTCGCGTTACTACAAGTTACTGAAGGAGAGGAAAACTCTGAGTGTGTGGAAGGTCAGATGTCAGTTTGAGGATGCTCTGGCAAACAACCAGCTGGTTATTGTGTCCGGGGCAGCAAAGACTGGCAGGAGTACACAGGTAAGAGTGTAGTCAGTGTGAACATTCAACTTATGAGCTTGGACTTGCGCACAGGATAAGAATTTGTTGTTCTGGGTGAATGTGGAGCTTCTTAATAATGGGGCGTTTACCAAAGCATAACCTACGTTGTTTAAATTACGCATGCTTAATTCAATACTCCCTGTGATTTGATATATTTAGGGCTACCGTTTGCCACTCAGTGTTGCCATGCTTGTGTGAACAGAAGCTGCCCAGCTCAGCACATGATGTTGTGTCACTGCGAAGCTGTCTAAACTCCTGCCTGCCTGACCATCAGTCTGCACAAAGGCTCCAGCAGGGGTGTTAGGGGACCTCCTGCTGCTAAGCCCTGATCCGCTGGAGCCGACACATGCTGCCAAAGCAGTTTTGCATTATGAGCGATAATAGCATAGGATATCTCCTGTCACAGTTTGTTTTGCTGTGTGCTTAAACAAAAGCTGTTGGGATAATCTGAAAAGGACACTTGTGAGTGAGAAAAAACAGCTGATGTGGTAGAAAACATTCTCCTGTTTAATATTTGGGGTAGTACTGGTGCTCTGAATCATATTTTACTATAAAGACTTTTAAAGCATTTATCAATGATCTTCTTTCAGATCCCTCAGTGGTGTGCAGAGTTCTGTCTGTCTGCCCAGTATCAGCATGGTATGGTTGTGTGCACTCAGACCGACAAACAGCAGGCTGTAGATCTGGCCTTGCGTGTCGCTGATGAAATGGATGTCAACATAGGCCATGAAGTTGGTTACACCATCCCTCTGGAGACCTGCTGCTCCTCTGACACTGTTTTGAGGTTTGTTAATGAGCTCTTACTGTGTCTATTTCACTGCCAGCAGTGGAATATCATTCGAATATAATCCACAAACTGCCCCTTTCATTCTTAAATTTTTCCTTTCCTCCTTATTAATGGATAGAGGCTCACTGCTGACAAAGGACAGAGCTCTGTGAAGACTCATACTTGATCTAAATAAAGTCGACCAGTTCAAAGTCAGGAAATTATGTGCATATTTGTATAGCCTAATATTCAACACATCTCATTATGGCACAGTACCTATTAGTCATTTATTGTCCCAAATGTCAAACACTCAGTAGTAGAAGCCTCCGAAATATTGCAATATTATATGTTATATATACAGTACTGTGCAAAAGGCCACCCCTTTTTTCTTTATTTTTAGTTTCCAAGGAGACAGACTTCCACTTTTAAAGTGATTGCGGTGGCTCAGGAGGTAGAGCAGGTCATCTACTGATCAGAAGGTTAATGGTTCGATCCTGGGTCCTCCAGTCTGCATGCCAAGTATCCTGGGCCAAGATACTAACCCCAAGTTGCTCTCCGATACATACATCAGAGTGTATGATGATCTGTATGATAGAAAGTGAATGGGTGTGGGTGAATGTTGCATAGAGCGTTTTGAGTCCTCCGGGAGAGTAGAAAAGCGCTATATACAAATCAGTCCATTTACCATTTTAAGAAATGGTTCTCCAAGTTTTTCTTTGGACATTGGTTGCATTGTTACTAGCAGCCTGATTTAATGGAAAAAAAAAAAATTAAAGCAAACAAATAAAATAATAATAATTTGTTCCAATTTCTTGAAAAATGCTAAAGATAACAGTTTGATAGACATACAACTGTATTGTTTGCACCAAAAAGGTGGCTCCAAAACAGTTATTAGCTAAAAACTTGGCACATCTTGACGTGGTGTGCAGCAGTGTGTCCTTCTGAAGAACATCTGAGGAAACTGGACAAGTGGAGGACAAAAGAGGAAGTGGTAGGCCTAAAGATATGTACATATGTAAATCTTTAAGAAGACCTGGCATAACGCCTGAAAGATGCGTCTGACCCTTAGTCGATACTAAGGGTCAGATGGCAGCCAACATCCAAGGAGGAGCTTTGACTGTCCTTCAAGAAGCCTGGAGAACAGTTTGTGAAGTCTACTTAAAGAAATGATGTGAAAGCTTGACTGAGAGAGTTCAGGGTATGTTGAAGAGTGAAGGTGGTTGCACCAAATATTGACTTTCAACCACATTAGAACTGTACAAACTCTGTTTTTACAGTATATATATATATTGTATTTCCATGTATGCTTGTACATCTTTCAATAAATTACTGAACCTATAATCCATTTTCCTAGTAAAATGAGATGTGTATATATAGAGATGTGTATATATAGAGAGAAATGAAGGATGGCTCAAGACTTTTGCACAGTACTGCATCTAATATATCAATGCACACTAAATACTTTTTGGTGTTTTTAATCAGATAGGACATTTGTGAATATCTATTGCTTTTGAAACTTGTGCTGGGCTTTGCACATGATATGGTGTTAATCAAGTAAATGTTAGTAATAAAAACGATCATCTCTGAGTGTTATTTTTCATACAGTGCCATGTGCAAATGACCCCTATTCTCACTCATTTTATAGAATATGTGCATCATTTTCACAGCATGGTGTAAATTGAAGTGAGCCTTTAATTTCTGAAAGCAGAAGCAGCTGGCAACTAATTGGTGAACGCAGAGGAGGTTTCAGCAGCTAAAGAGCCAGATAATATTTAGGAGTATGACACGGAGAAATGAAAGGGAGCTAAAAGAGGGTAAATACTGGTCTCACCAGTCAGCCAGAGATCCACTTTACATAAAAGACAATATTACTCCAGCTGCTAGATGTTTAAATCAGCAGCTCTCTGCAAAAAAATTAAGACTTAAAACTTAAAAAGGTTTCAGCTGTTCCCAAGTGGGGAGGAAAGGAAAAAAACTGTGCTCTTTTAACTAACAGGCTCAACCAAAATGGTGAGAAATTGACCTTATCTTATTCCTGTTTTATAATACCTCTATTATTAACCCTCCTGATCACTTTGGTTTATCAGGTACTGCACTGATGATATGTTGCTGAGAGAGATGATGTCTGACCCTTTTCTGGAGCACTATGGGGTCATAATCATTGACCAGGCCCATGAAAGGACGGTTAGCACAGACATTCTGCTGGGCCTCCTCAAGGACATCCTGCTGCAGAGGCCCGAGCTCAGGGTGGTGGTTCTCACTGTGCCGCCCATGACAGACAAGCTTCTGAGACACTATGGCAGTGTCCTGCATATCAGTCTAGAGTCCTCATGCACTGCTGAAGTTGTCCACAGCAACAACAGCAACAAAGACTACTTCTACTCAGCACTGAGACTGGTGCTGGAGATCCATCGAACCAAAGAGGGTGGAGATGTTTTCGTATTTTTAGGCTCAGCTGAGGTAAAAGATTCTTATATTTCAAACAGCTCTTTCACTGTGCTAATGCCTGTTGTGATCTGGTTTAAATTTCTCTTCCATTACCTCCTGCAGGAGGTCCACTGTGCCTATAGCATCCTCCAAAGAGAAGGGACCAGGTTGGGTGGACAGTTGGGACAAATGGTACTTGTAGTCCTGTGCTCAGGCCAGGGAGGGCTACTTCCTGTCCTGCCTGAGCAGTCGTGCTGCACAAAGTCCAGAAAGGTTTTTCTCAGTACCCATCAAGGCGAGGATGCATGGTGGGCTACAGAGTCTGTCAAATTTGTCATTGACACAGGAGTCCAGAAGAAAATAGTAAGTTAGTTCCTAAATGATGTAGCAATCTTAAATGAGGATTCCTCTGATATTAATTAGCACTGTTTTTACTTTTATGTAAAGGTGTACAATCCGAGAGTAAGAGCTAGCTCAGAGGTTCTTCAACCCATCAGTCAATGCCAGGCAGACATTCGCAAGCAGCTGTCTGGACCATCAGGTATAATGTCATGTCATCTGCTCACTTGGCAATACTTACAGTAGTTATCTAAAAGGTTTCTTCTTTGAAAAAATGTAAGCTGCCATCTTTGGTAACTAAATGTGATGCTTCTTGGGTTAGAAACAACAAAAATCAGAAACAACTGAAGCAGACTGGTTAATTTTTCATCCTTTCATTCATTTGGATTATTTTCATACTTGCAGATTTGGACATATTACAATATTAATTAATATTTGGACTTAAGAAAGCCAAAGAAAAAACTTCCCAGCATTATTTTAAAAAAAGCAAAATAAACAAACACAAAATTTAAGTGCAACAGTTTTACTGAATTTTTCCTCTAGGTAAATGCTTCTGCCTGTATCCAGAAGCAAGCCTAACTTCTGCAGAGAACTCCCCACAGATCTTGGAGTCCAACATTACACCGACAGTTCTTTTCCTCAAAAGGATGGAGATAGCAGGCCTTGGACAGTGCAGTTTCATCGACAGACCAGGTAAAATATCTTCCCAGAGGAAACTAGACAAGTTGCCACTGGAACACATGCAAGACAACAAGAAGTTTTGTTCTTTATTTGAGTTTTTACTGGTTCCCACTAACAGCATCTCTCTCACAACCTAAGCCAAAGATTCGCATGTGGGAGGTTTTTGACTCAGGAAGGGCTCTGTGTAGCTGTTTGAGCCCAGTCATCCATGATTTAGCTGAGCTGACAGCCCAGCTACTAACCATTGTCTGTGCTCTGACCCACCCTAACATGAACAGAAGAGGCCAGCTCATTAACGATTACACAACATGTCTCATGTATTGCAGTGCCAGACGAGCACAATGAAGAGGAAGTCCATGCCAAAAGTGCTGTAATATTTTTTTGAAAATGTGGGACAAAAGGCACTTGCTATATGCCTAAATTATATTTTCTCTATAAGAAAGAAATAAAAGCTGAAGGCATTTGATTTGTGATGACTGTATCTTTGATTATTCAGATGACACAAATTGCTGTTGATATTTTATCCCCCTTAATAGATATAGCAATGAAATGTGTGAAATGTGCATAAGTTTTAAAATATTCCATTTGTTGTTGCAGATCCAGAGGGTCTCATGCAGGCACTGGAGGAGCTCGATTACCTTGCAGCTTTAGACGATGATGGCAACTTGTCTGAAATTGGCATCATAATGTCTGAAATCCCTCTGGAACCTCAGATGGCCAAAGCGCTGCTAGCATCCTGCGAGTTTGACTGTGTGAGTGAGATGCTGACAGTCACAGCCATGTTGTCAGGTACGTACGTTTTACATTTTTCCACTCCAGAATTTAAGATTAGTTACAAGTGAGGATCCTTTGACTGGTTTGTAGAATCACCAGGTGGACAGCGTAGTATTGGCTCATCTGCAGTTTCTGATGCTCTTTGGTGAGAGTGGTTTCTCTCAGTGAAGTCGACCTTATTTGTTGTTGTGTTTTAGCACCAAGCTGCTTTGTGGAGCCGCCTGCTGCCATGAGCCACGAAGCAGTCCAGTGTCACAGAAAGTTCCAGCACCCTGAAGGAGATCACTTCACCCTCATAAATATCTACAATGCCTACAAACAAAACCAGAGGGAACAATGTAAGACAGTCATTGAACAGAACCAACCTATTCTCTTCAAGAGATAAGATATACTCTCATCAGCCACTTCATTATTTATACATTGCTGCTTTATTTCTTTGTAGCATTGATTCAACAAGGTGCTGGAAACATTCCTCTGTCATGTTCAGGGAGCAGGTTTAAGATGATTTCAGCTTTATTTATTTGACCATTATCCTGCTGGAAGCAGCCAGGATAATGAGCCAGTACAGTGTGGTCATAAAGGGATAGACACGGTGAGCAACAATACTCAAGTAGGCCGTGGCAGTTAAATGATGCTTGATTGGTTATAAGGGGCGGAGAGTGTGCCAAAAAAATATCCCTTAGACCAGCAGCCTGGACTGTTGATGCAGGGGAGGATGAATTAATGCATTCGTGGTGTTTACAGCATCCAAATGTCAGAGCAGAAACCAAAGCTTAACAGACCAGGCAACATTCCTAGTCTTCCATTGTCCAATTTTGTTGAGCCTGTGCAAATTGTAGCAATTTGGTTCTTAAATCTGGTGTGGTCTTCTGCTGCTTCAAAGTTCAACATTTGTACATTCAGAGATGATCTTCTGCATACCTTGGTTGAATCAAGTGCTTATATGAGTTACTGTTGCTTTTGTATCAGGTTGAAACAGTGTGCCCTTCACTTGTTATTACTTTTTTTTGGCCATTCCTTGTAAACCCTAGAGATTGTTGTGTGGAAAAATCCCAGTTTTGGCAAAATCACTATTTTCTGAGATATTCAGGTATAACAACCATACTACATTCAAAGTCACTTTCTTCCCCATTCTGATGCTCACTTCAAACTTCAGCTAGGTCAACTTGACAATGCCTAAGTGCCTAAATGCATCGGGCTGTTGCCATGTGATTTGATAAATTACGGTATTTGCATCAATGAGCAGGTGGTGAAACAGGTGTACCTAATGAAATGACTGGTGACTTGATCTTTGTTCTCTACTGTGGTAAATTAAAACTAGATTCAAAGCCTGTGTTATACTATGGGACAGATGTTACATTTCAGTTTCACGAAGAATTATAACCAGATGGATACGAATAAACTATTCTATTCTAAAAATTGACGCAAAAAACAGTTAAAAGAACACTTGGCTAAATGAACATTTCAACTCTTTAGATTCTGAGAGGCAAACTGCTTGAAATTTTAGTAAATCATATTACGGTACTCTTGAATTAATTACCTCCACATTGTCATTTCTCCCACTCCATCTGATCTGTTTAAAAGGCATTAGGAATTAAACTGTTTTTACTGTGATAGAAACTTAACGTAAATACTACTGACCACAGCGCTTCTCTCACTGTGCATGATGTTTTCTCCCAGACTTGACTACTGAAAAGTGGTGCCAGGACTATTTTCTAGATCATTCTGCCTTGAGGACAGCTGATTCCATTAGATCAGAGTTGACTGACACACTGAACAGAATTGAGCTCCCAATTTCTGAACCCTCCTTTGGAACCAAGACTAACACTCACAACATCAAAAGAGCTCTGCTGGCTGGATTCTTCATGCAGGTACAGAAAAATAAAATGTCAATATTAATGAATTTGCCTCCAGCAATTCAATTGTGTTCAAGTTTACGAGGTCTGTTCTTTTCCCAGATTGCTCGAGATGTGGACGGATCAGGCAACTACTTCATTCTTGCACACAAGCACGTGGCCCAGGTGCACCCACACTCCTGCTACGGGGCTCAGTCGCACAAGCTGGGACTGCCTGAGTGGGTTGTTTTCAATGAGTACATCCTTTCAGAAAACTGCTTGAGAATAGTCTCGGAAATTTCCCCGCAAGTGTAAGTCGATTCCTTTTTTTCCCAAATCCTCATCAGAACAGTTGTGTACAGATCAGAACTGAGGTCTCATGGATTAATTCTCTTGTAGTGCAGTGGTAGAACAAACATGTTTATTACGGCAGTAAGCATGAGCCATTTGATCTCATTTTAATTTGAATATTTTTAATCTCTTTATCTACTTAATATTGGTTTTCAAATTTCTCTTTTAGGTTCATTGAAATTGCACCACTGTACTTCTTCTACAATCTGCCCCCTAGCGAAAGCAAAGATATACTGCAAGACATGTTGGACCCAGAGGGATCCAAAAACCGCAGAGAGAAGAAACAGCAAGCTGCAACAATAAGTGGTGACGTAAACGGTGGCTGTGCAGCAGTGACACAGACATATGACAGATGTATGATTCAGTAAACTGAAAATCACAAATTTAGACTGCAAATGCATCAATGCTTGTAAGACATTTGTATAATTAATACAGTAAAGCTTAATTTATTACATTAAATTACTCATGTGTATTACCCAATGTTCTTACAGTGCTGAGAAGGCAAAGAGGTCTGTGATCTAAAAACAATATGAGTGAGGGGGTTTCTGCAACTCTGCTTAGGTGTGGACTTTATCCGTACATGATGCAGATGCACACTGTCATTTGATATACTTCACAAGCAAAAAAAAAAAAAAAAAAAAAAAAATGTTCAAGCAGAAAGTAATTTGTCTCCTATGTACTTCCCTATTATGCAAAGTTGTCATAAATGCCAGTATACCTTCACATTCTTTTGTATATCCAAGGATCTGATTTTAAAGCTAAAATACGTATGAAACAACTTGCTCAGAATAACTGCTTTGCCCATTTATCTAAGAATGTTCCCTGTTTATGTTGACAATTCAGGACATTTATTAAAACATGTGACATCAAGGAAAGTCTGGGGATGAAATGTGCAGCTGAATGTTAAAAACCAAGGATTTTGAAGTGTTCCTAACACCTCTGATATGCAGTTGCATGAAGTTTCTTCCAGTATTCAAGTATGTGATTATTCCCTATGTCTTTACAATTTGTACAAACTGTCTTTAAAATTTCTAAAAATGGTTTAAACCATCGCCCTACATGTTCTAAATATGAATACGCGCATTCCTAAAACAAACTGTACAAAAATTGAAGAATATATTGAATGATTTTCAGAAGCCTGAAATCTGTCACTGTGTCCATAGGTGTCTTGGTTTATTGTGAAGGTCACACTGATAGATATTCTTTGAGTTTCTCCATGATGGCAGGCATTCTGTCTGTGGGTATCAGCATCACAGTCCTGAAAGGCTTCATGGGCACGTCCGTAAATGACCACCTCCCACTTAAACAGGAGTCTGCCTCTTCTTGGACTGTGTAGTGGAACTTCAAGATGGCTTGCTGTAAGGAAAACACGGACCAGGCTTGAAATCAGAGTATAAATATATTGAATAGCTTATCAGATGGCTGTTTAAATGAATATTTATCTGAAGTTTGACATGAGCTAACGAACTGCTGTATTTTTACCCAGATACTGTTAAGTAAGTAGCCCCGTGTATAATAAATATTTAGTTAAAACCTTGAACTTTGTGCAGATTTCTTTCCGACTTTACCTCATAAAAGAATTCCTCCTCTGCATTAACAAACATGTATTCCTCTTTGGGAGCTCCTCCTGTGGCTGGGATGCTCTTGGTCTCTTCTCTACAGGTCTTGCTGATAATCAGGCAGTAGTGGCACCTCCCACTGGGCTTATTTGTCCTCTGAGCTTCAGCGATTTCTTCCCTAAAGGACCGTAACATGAAAATCTTTTAACCACGCACATGGATGTTTTTCTAGTTTCTATTAAAAAAATAAATAAAACAGAATGGAATAGTTTCCAAATCTCACCAACAATTTTTATTAATAGAACACAAAACATCAAATGTTTCATAAAATATTAGCTCATTTTGAATTTGATGACAGCAGCATGTATTAAAAAGTTGGGATAAGAGCAACAGAAAGGTGGAAAAGTAAGTGGTATTAAAAAGAAAAAACTGGAATAATTTGTAGCCAATTAGGTTAACTGGTAAATATCAGTTCCCAGATGTTCAACACTTGTTAAGAGGGGATCCTACACCATTGTAAACATGGCCCTGTCCCAACATTTTTAAGATGTGTTGCTGCTAATATATTTCATGCAATACTAAAAGGTCTCAGTTTAAACATTTGATATATTTCATACATTCTACTGTGAATAAAATGCTGATTTATAAGATTTGCAAAGTATTGCACTTGTTCTGTCTTATTTCAATGTTTTCAAACACCATCCTGACCATGTTCTACCTGCTCTCACAACAATAACAAAACACTAAAGATGGAATAAGAAGGTAAAGCAGAACTTACTGGAGCTGTTTGTGCAGTGGAAGGGCAATCTGTGGAGGCACATTGATGAAGCGCTCACTTAGCAGCAGCCCCACAGGCTTGCTGTTATCATTAAAGATCTTCTCCAGCTGTTCTGTCACAATATGAGAAGCATTCTTCTCACACTGATCCACAATCAGCTCCTTCACCTCCTCCACACATTGTACACCCTGTGAACAGTACAAGACGTGAGTATGAAAATTTATATTAAAAAACACTGACATATTCCAGCCCATTCAAGACTAATTAGTTTTAGTTTGCTAGTCATCTGACCTTTCTCTCTGTGAGGTTTAGCATGGTGATGAAGCCAAACACTTCATCTGGGTCGTCGTCATCGTCGCTGTCTTCGGGCGCCTCAGCTTGCTGGAGCATAGTGGAGAGACAAGTAAATAAACAGCTGCTCAGAAATGAATGTGAATGAGCATGAATGTCAATCTTGGGTTTTAAATGATTTTTTTCGTCTGTTCCTTTTCCTGGTGGAATGGTTGCACAACATACATCTTTTAAAAAAGAAAACACTTGGGTGCACACATTTGAATTTATTCCAGCCTAATGTTGCCATCCACTTTGTACAATGTAGCAATGCTGTTAGCAGCAAAGCAGCTCCAGAGCATCATGCTACCACCACCATGTTTGAAAGTATAGTGTTCTTAGGTTCAAAGGATTCTCTGTGGACAGTGAATTATTGCTGGTGTTCCAGCAGTTTCCAGTTCACGGCTTGAACTTTGGTGGTTTCTGAGTTGTTCCTGAACATCCAAACCAACTCTCAAAACAACTCATCTGAGGGTGACAGTTTAGGTCTTTGTCCAGATCTTGGCAAAGTTGTCCCACATTCGAATAACTGCTGAGTATTGCTGTTAAAGATAAACTACCAGTTGTAGTAAATAATGATTACAAATAAGATAAATAGGCCTTGGCCTCATCAAGTCAAGACACTGTATAACCTTCAGCACCACTAATCAAAATATTTAAATAAATGTATGTATATATTTGAGCCTTTTGGTTCCTCGTGTTTGCTTTTGATCCCATTTGGATTAATAAAACTCCAAAAGAAATTCAAACATGTACTCCCAAATGCTGTTTTTTTAAGTCATTAAGATGTGTGCAGTATGCATTGTTTGCATTAAGATGAAGTTCAAAGAAATCACTGAAAGCCCAAATTATCATGACATATATTTCCTTCATCGTGTGTGTAAACTTTTGAGCTTTTTATATTTAACTACCGAGTTACTCACCTTGATGACACTTCCAACATGATTTTGTTGGATGATGATGTCTGTCATCTCTGATGTATCCACATGAGCTTTTAAGAAAAGCTGTATCCAAACATAACAGAAATGACGTCAGTGACACCTGCTTACACACAGTATTTGAAACGTGAAATAACAATACTAAACCCAAACCTGCTGCAGCAGCTTCTTTATGCCGTTGAAGTCATTGTCTGAGATGGTGTGAGCTTCAAAGTCTACAACGACCTCCTGAAAGCGTAGAAGTCGTAATTGCAAGTTTTATTGTAACCCATACTCTGATTAGTTGTGCGAAACTTTCCGATATTAGTTTCACAGGGTTAACTTATTACAGCGTATTCAAGTACAGTATCTTCGAAATAACATATTCTAGTATATTAGTTATTTATTTTCTCACATGATTAACCAAAAAAATATTTTCATGAGCCTTTCTGTTCACATTAGCCCTACTGCTCACTTAGCTAACTAGTTAGCAAGGCCATGCCTCCCTTCTAAGACGTGTTTGTTCTTTTACCTCATTAATTTCCTCATCTGACGCCTCACTGTCCTCTTCTCCGGAATCGTCTTCCTCCTCTGGATTCTCATCGGAGCTGTTGTCACTTTCCTCGGGTTTTTCACCAAAACCTACTGCCCTTTTCTTAGCCAATGAAGCCATGCTGCAAACTTAAAACACACGTGTCTACTAAGTGGGCGGGGCAAAGACTAGCAACTGTCAGCTACGAAACTGAAACCCTGAAGCCGCCATTATGGCTCCACATATACACGGCTTGCCGCTTATTAAATCCACATTCAGAGCTTCAATGTCGGCTTGTTGCCCGTTGGTGAAATGGAATAAACCATTCTATAAAACGGGGACGAAAATAAATTCACATGCCCCCGAACCCTTTGTCACATGTAGTAGATATTAATTTAAATTATTGAAACTATATTTTTAAATTAAATAAACACATTCTTGTAATACTACTTGTAATACGATTATTTTACAAGGTTAGTCAATTAGACAGTGTTCTGTCTCCCCTCCTCGACCGTGGATGATGAAAGTCTGAATGAACACTCCAGGTACATAAATTTTGCCTAATATTTCGTCTTTTTCACCGTTTGTACTTCGTGTCACTGTAGCTATACGCGGATAAAATATTCGCTTCTATCACACATTATCACAGACAGGTTCTGTTAATGGCTACCGTAGATAGTCTGTCATGCACCGTGTCTTGCTAGGGTAAACAAGAACACTCTTACGGAAGAAGACACTTCACATACACTTTTAACTAAAATGGCCCATTCGCTTAATTTATTCGCTGTTTATGCACAGTCTTATGATCGTGACTCAACAACAGTCTTATCAGCATGTGACCGTTTTAGGGTGTAACGTTGCTTAAAATGCATTCACACCCAATGTCCTCAGTGTTTTTGTAGCTTAAGCCTCTGACTTTGACATTATTGCAGACCTTAGTAAACCTATTTTACCTTGGTTTGTTCGGAATTAACCATCTTTGTTATTTTAATAATCCAGTGTTTCAAGATGCGTGTATTGCTGCTTAAAGAACCAAAAGATGGAGAGTCTGGATCTGATCCCTATATTAAGGTACACGCCCTTTACAGTTAAATCAACTAACTTAAACCAGTTTCTTAAAATTTGTCAGTATAACAGTTATTATTTTCACTTCGAAGGAGCTGGAATCACGCGGACATAAAGGAACCCTACTTCCGGTGCTGTCTTTTAAGTTTGTGTCATTAAACACTTTGTCAGATAAGGTAAATTGTTGTTCCATTGTCCATTCATTAATCCGTTCATTTTAACAGTTTGCATATTCAGTGGATTCATGTATTTTGCTTATTCCAGCTTTTCCAACCAGAGAAATATGGTGGGCTCATATTTACCAGTCCAAGAGCAGTGGAGGCTGTAAGGATGTGTTTGGAAGCGGATGAAAGAAGGGAAGGTGATAAACATTACTTTTCTCGAAGCTGCTGTATGTCATTGATAGAAATGACTTTTTTTGGTAAAAACCTTAAAAAAACAAGTCAAGTTTCTGTAGTACATTTCTGTAATGCCCACTGTATGTTGTGCTATTGAGAATGGGACAAAGCAGCGAAAGACAAGTGGAACACCAAGTCCATCTATGTGGTTGGGAAGGCCACCGCTTCATTAGGTGAGTCACATCTATGGACAAAGGTCATTTCTCCCAAAATCCTCCTTTGTGTCTTGAGCTCCTTGTAAACTCGTGCTAATTGCACCAGAGTGTGTCGGGCACCTGGTGCTCATAGTGATGTGTGAAATGCTTTGTCTACCTTCAGCCATTTGTTATACACAAGAGACAGTTTGCCGTTAGTGATTGTTCAGTGTCTTTACAAAACAAGCAGGTGCAACACTTTCTACATGTGTGCTTTAGCTTCTTCTTTTCAGTAACATTTCACAGTGGGTTTTTATTTTGAGTCTCTCAGTGAGTTTCTAATTTAGTTATTGAATTAGTTGAAGTGAATGAATGCGTTTTCTCTGCCACGCTCTTATGTCAGTATTTAGCAGACTGTGCAAAAGTATTGAGCCACCCTCATTTCTTTGTATTTTACTTCCAAGGACCCAGACGTCCTTGTAATTTTTCAAAGTGCTCTTGAGTTACTCCTCCAGGCTTTCAGAAGGTCTTTCAAATTTGTCTTTTGACATTTGCTGGTTTTTCCACTTATTTTCAATCCAGGCTTTGTACTGTGCCATTTTCAGAGGAATGCGGTTTGGTTGTTAAGCCACTTAACACTGGCCTATGAATGCATCAAGTATAAAAAAAAAAATGCACCCAAGTCAAGGAATGAACAATTGTTGTGTCTACACATAGCAGACAACTTGGAAAAGACTAGAACGTAATGACTTTTGTTTAGTGTTTTCTGCTTTTAAAAACATCGCTGCACCTATTTCCCATTTTCTAGCAAAATATAAAGAAATGTGGGGTGGCTCAAGAATTTACCACATTACTGTATAGCTTATCATTTTTTTTTCTTTTCATGATTTTTATCCCATACAGTACAGAATCTAGGTCTGAACCCTTTGGGAGAGGACACAGGGACAGCGGAGGTCCTATCACGACTTATTATTGAACGTACGGCGTAACTTTGGAGTCTCACATTCCTCACAGTTTAATTTTAATAGTAATTTTATGATTGCTCTTATTACTCATATGATCTCACGTATAATTCCCGTCATAGGAGAGGCCACCAATATCCCACCACTTTTTTTCCCCTGTGGCTCAATCAAAAGGGAAGTCTTGCCCACGGCTTTAAGGGAAAATGGTAAGCATTCCCCCTGTTGTGCCTGACAATTAAAACTCAAGGTGATAAAATTCCCATTGGGATTATTCTAATTATAAAATAATAATTGCACTATCTTTATCACTGTTGGGATCTGTTTCTTTGTTTCCAGGAGTGCCCCTAGAGACACTAACTGTCTATCAAACAGCAGAGCATCCCGATCTGGAGAAAAATCTAAAGAACTATTTCACAGAGCAGGTAAAGTGTCATTCTTATTGCTTTTATTTATTTATTTGTTTCAGTATAGCAGCTGTTCATTTGTTTGTATGCTTATAGGGCATCCCAGCAAGCATAGCTTTCTTCAGTCCATCAGGAGTGAAGTTTTGCCTTGAAGTGGTGCGGAGGCTCTCGGCTGAACAGCTGACTCAAATAAAGGTACATCTTCCTCACAGTCATACACAAATAGATTTAAATAATGCATGAATCTGAAGTGCTTAACAGAGCTTTACTCACGTAAGTGTCTTTGTTTCCAGTTTGCAGCCATAGGGCCTACTACACAACATGCAATAGCAGCAGAAGGCCTTTGTGTCAGCTGCACTGCAGAAAAGCCAACAGCTGAACACCTGGCGATAGCGATAGCTAAAACTCTGCAGTGACCAGCTTTTAAAGTCCACCTGCCTCATCTTTGGTGTTTGTTGTTATTATATATGTAAATACATACTGTTATTTGTGTGTTTTACTGCCCATCTTTATTGTTGTTGGACATATGATTCTGCTATTTTTGCACTGAGAGAAAAAAGTTATTTTTTGCAGCACCAGAGCCAGGAAAGTCTAAGATAAAATTATAATTTGCTTTATATGATGTAAGAAAATGACTGAGAAAATAAAAGCCAATCATTGTGATAATATTGAAGATTTTGTCTGTGGTTATTGCTTGTGTGTGTCTGTGTGTTTATTTCCTGTCCAACACAGTGCTTGCAGGGGTCATCCCTGTCTTTTACTGTCCACATGAATGTGAAGGTTTTAACATCTTTCCACGGATCAGCTGCAGTCCATTTAAAACCACTGAAGCATGTATAACATAACCACAGAGTAAGAGTCAAATTGAGCAGTCGTAGATTGTAAAAGATGAGTTTACTTTTCACGCAGAGGTGAAGAAAGCAGGTTACTGTAGAGTCACACCTCTGGAGGGGTGTGGAGAAGCTAAGGATTTGCTTATAAAGCAGCGTTGCTCATCACTTGTCATCATCTCATCTTGCATATAGACCCAGGAGTAAACCGCTAAAGGCCACGATGCTGAATTTAATCCAGCTGATATTTATGCTCTTTTTGACCAACATTAGCACAACTGATGCAGAGAAACTTTTCCATAATCGGGATCATTCTGATACGCAGACCCTTAATTCTCACCGAGCTCAGGCTATAACAGACAAGTACACAGCTGAGGTATATTGTTTTTTCTTCTTTTTTGACTACCTGTGTTTCTCAAACTTCAGCATCCATTTAACCAGACACGGGATTTGTCTAATGTAACCCGCGTCTTGTTTTAGTTATTTCTCTCTAGATATGGATTCATCAAGCCAGTTAACTGGGAGGAGGTTCAGTTTGAGGAGTCAGATACCTCTTTCAGCGGTGACTTCCTCAACGATCTTCAAGCCACAATCCAAGAGGGAACCTCAGCGTCTTACTCGAGAGCTGCTCATCGAGCTGGTGATCAGCAGGGCTATAACCGTCAAAATGAGAACCAAGCCTTTATTTCAGCACTTAAAGAGTTTCAGAGGGTTTCAGGTCTGCCTGTTACAGGGGTGTTTGATGAGGCCACCAAGTTAGCAATGAACAAACCAAGGTGTGGAGTCCCTGATAAAGAGACTGTTCTGACCAACCCTGTCATCACTACAGAACCTGAGAGCAGTGGTGACTTTGATTTTGAAAACAATACCACTGACAGTTTTACTGAGACCAACAGGAACAACACAGCAAGTGACATAATCAGTGGCACTACTTTAGGTACTGCAAATTTCTCTGAAGACGACATATTAAATTTTAATGATGCAGACGGTGTGCTCACAGCCATTTCCAATGACACCAGCATGAATTATACAACAGAGCTTTTAAAGATCACTTCTCTAAACAGCTCGCACGACAGCAGACTGGGCAGCCAAATGGGGAATTTCAGTGAGAACGCGCATCAGAGTGAAGCAGTGAGACGCAAGAAGGAACATCTCGCAAGTCTCATATCCAAAAGCAGGCGGAAGAGAGATTTGACTCCAACTGGCCACATGGCTTTTTCCAAGAAGGTGTTAAACTGGAGGCTGATAGGAGAAGGCTACAGCAGCCAGCTGACTATTGAAGACCAGAGGTACATCTTCAGACTGGCTTTCAGGATGTGGAGTGAGGTGTCGCCACTGGAATTTGTGGAGGATACACATGCCCCATTAGAGGATGTTGACATCAGGCTGGGATTTGGTACAGGTGGGTTTTAGTCAATATTTATGAGCTTCACTGCAGCATGAAAGCTACTTTTGGCTGCTCCTTTATTCACAGTGGCCACAGCAGGTAGCTCCGCATGTTTGGTTTGGCAGAGCTTTATGCCAGATGCCCTTCCTGACACAGCCCCAAAAGGATTTGTGTCTTCTCCTGAGATCACACTGGGGATCTTTCCCTTGTTAGGTGGATGTGTAAACCACTATTATTATGAATAAAATGTGGAATGGTTAGATTTGACCCTTCACATCACTAGTCTATGAAGGTTAATTTCTCATTTCAGGATAAAAAAGTTAAAGGATGTTATCTCCTTGGCCACATATATGTTTAAGACTAATAAAGCATCTGTTAATGAGGTTCATTAAACACAAAAACTCCCAGCAATGTTAAAGGTAAATGTAAACCACCACCAGTCTTCTTAGATTGGAAATATTTTCCTCGGGAGGGTCATTTATATGTATGTCTGCAGAGGATCATTAATGTTTCCACTGTACCTCCTTTTTGTGCCAAATAACATACTGCATCGTTGTGAAATTCTTTCATAGGAAGGCATCTGGGATGTAATCAGAAGTTCGATGGCACTGGTCAAGAATTTGCCCATGCTTGGTTCCTGGGTGATATACACTTTGATGATGATGAGCACTTCACAACTCCCAATGTTGGCAGTGGAATCAGCCTTCTCAAAGTAATTATATTCCTGCACGATCAAAGGAACTGCCAGGTTTATATAATTCCAGTGATTAACAACGCATTGCTCTAACAACGCCTTAAATATATTAAACCTGTTTAGGTAGCAGTTCATGAGATTGGCCATGTTTTGGGTCTACCCCACATATATAGACCCGGATCCATAATGCAGCCCAGCTATCTACCCCAGGAGTCCACCTTTGAAATGGACTGGATGGACAGAAAAGCTATACAGCAACTCTATGGTACATGGTTACAGCACCATCTAGTGGTTACTTATACACTCTTGGAGAAATGCATTTTGCTGTATTTTTGCCCTAATTGACTAATGCAAACCCATTTTTTTTCCCTGTTGTGCTTGCACTTGACACCAGGAGGCTGTAAAGGCCGGTTCAACACGGTGTTTGATTGGATCAGAAAGGAGAAGACACCCTATGGGGAGGTGGTGATCCGCTTTAACACCTATTTCATGAGAGATGGCTGGTACTGGCTGTATGAGAACAGAAATAATAGAACACGTTATGGTGATCCAGTTCCGCTGCAAACTGGCTGGCATGGGATCCCCATGGATGGAGTGGATGCACATGTCCATGTCTGGTCCAGGAAAAGAGATGCTGTATATTTCTTCAGAGGTACACTAAGTGGAGAGTTATACTGTTTGAAAGGAGTTAGTGAACAAATTGATACTTTGTGAAAATGTAATTAACTTATTTATCTACAGGTACTCAGTTCTGGAGGTATGATAGTGAGAACGACCAGGTGTTTGGACAAGACTCTGAAGGTCACCAGTATCCGAGGTTAATCTCTGAAGGATTCCCAGGGGTGCCAAGTCCTATTGACACAGCCTTTTATGACAGGAGGGACTCCCACATCTACTTCTTTAAAAACAATCTTGTAAGTGCAATATTACCCAGCTGTCAGATATTATTACACTGATATAAGAGCAAAGACATGAGGTTCAGTAAGAAAGTAAATTAGGAAATATTCATGAAGTGCTTAAATGACAAGCTGGAATGATGTGGTTCGATATTAAAACACACCGACCATTATACACATTTAAACTTAAAACGTGGCTTAGACTTAACGGTCATTAATCAAACTGTTTCCATCTGTGATTTGCAATCTAGCAATGCCGATTAGTAGAACATGCAGATATAAAAGCGGAGTCCTGGAGAAAACCCAAGCTAATTAATTGTTTCTTAGGATTATGAGGGAATGTCTTCAAGCAAACAAATGCACTAAAGTTCCTCTGTGAATTGTTTGCATTGTATAATTGAATTGATTTCTGCATAACAAAAAAAAGAGCAATTATCTCTTTGAACAGGTGTATGCATTCAGCGTGGAAGCCAACAACTTGGCAAGAGGGTTCCCAAAAAACATCAGAGATGTTTTCCCTCCTGTGGTGAACACAGACCATCCAGATGGCAACATTGACGCTGCCTACTTCTCCTACACTCACAATGCCATCTTTCTTCTCAAGGGCATACGCTTCTGGCAAGTAGTGGGCAGTCGTGATCGCTGGCGACGGCCCTTTCTGCCACGAAATGGCCTGCTGCCACATAAGGAGGTGGATCAGCATTGGTTTGATATCTGCAATGTTCATCCCACTGCACTCAAACTAACCCGCTGAGAGTGTTGCAGCAGAGATGCGATAGAGCTTGCTAAAGTTTGCATATGTGATCTACTGATTTAATTTTATGTTCACATATTGTCAAGCTGCAATGATGACTGTCTAATTTCTAGAAGACAACAACAATTTTGAATTTTGTTGGCTAATTTTCACCGAGGTGTGTTATTTATACATGTAACAGCTGCTCTTTCATTCCTTTTCTCTTTTTCGGAGCAGTGCTGAATGCATTCTGGCACAAAAACAATCCTAAAGGACTTCCTATTATTAAGATATTCAGAGAATGAGTGATCATTTGTTTATTGGATACTTATTCATTAAACGGACATGTTTCGCTCACAGATACAGTATGTATAATGTAGATGAAGCTAATAAATGTTTTGCTGAGCTGCTCAAAATGATATTTGATGTGCTGAAGTGCACTGTGTAGAAAAATGCTTTCAAATGGCAAATGTGCAAAGAAACATTAAAACAGGCTTGTGCGTACTGTGAAGTGACTTCTTATGTCACATGTAATCTTAAGAAAACCTCTAAAAAGATTTGTGGTATTATGAGTGTATAAAAATAGAATTTTGCTCAAAGTGGAAGAGCTGGTTTCTGGGTAAACTTACAGATTGAAAGCATCTTTCTTTTGATGTAATTGTATTGAAAAAAAAGACATAAATTTTGTATCCTCGGATTGTTTCTTTTTGGTACAGTATGTGCCTGGAAGGGATACAACATTATTCTCTCAACTTAGATTGATGATCGAGGTGTAGATATACAGTACTAGTCCCTATTGGCACGACTGGATGATTTGATAATTCTATATTTGTACGAAACTCTCAATTCCTGTAAATTATACTTGTAGAAATCCACATCTGCCTGTAGGCATGAAAGAAAGAACGAAAGAAGTGACCTGGAAGCCGGGAAACTTTCTCTTTATTAAAAACCCTTAAAAGTTAAGAGCAACTCTTCCACTACAATAGGGTTTTGGGCTGAGGGAATCAGATAACCCCTATCAATAACAAGCTGGAGGTGGTGGAAAACAACTATCGAGACATCATATTTTCGAATGCCCTCTCATTATGAAAGACTTACACACTATCAATCAAAAGAGAGCCTTTTGAAATGCGCGCTGAAGTAAAACGATTGAACGAGGTGCCATAATGCTGTTATATTTTATAATAATGATTTGAGCATGATGCAAAGAAACAGGCATTGATTCTGTAATCAATATGTTACTTGAAGACGCTTATTAATTCAGCTCATCTTAAGAGATTAGGCTCCTGGTGGGCCCCAGATAACTAGCATTGTGCTGCAGGCGCTCTATAGGCTATATTAATAAATTAAAGTAGAAATCAATTACAAGCAAAGGAACAAAATGTCGCGGTAAGTGGAGCTACATAGAGGGTTATCATGGGATGATGAGTCTACTCACACAGCTATAGAAGGAGCTTCTCTGCCTGCTCATACCTCTGCTTGTTTTTTGAGCTAATATTTTGTTTTTTTCTTGTAAGATTAAAGAGATTTCTGTGATTTAACAGGATTAGGCAACATTTTAGTGATTATTATAAACACGAGCTTCATATTAAAAATGCAAACTTAAAGAAAATTAGAAAATATTATTTATTAAAATACTATATTGTAATATTAACAATCAAGAGAAATAACATACATATACCCAAGGTATTGTTGTTTGAATAAAATCAGCTTTTATTCAGCAAATCTTAGCATAAAATATTGACACAGGAATATTGAATTCAGTACATAAGATGATGCAGTGCAGTGCAGCCATTTGATCTGTTTGTTTATCCCATTATGAGGCACCATACACCTCCTCCATCCTGGAATTTCACATGCAGCAAAATCCTAAATACAAACTGTTATTCATGCATTCATATGGTCCCCAGCAGCTCAGTGATCTGTGCTTTTGCACTGATGGTATTGCCGTTGAAACTCCCTTTCCTACACCTCGGGCCTCTTTGAATGCGACTATGATAAATGAGATCAGTCATGCTGATGAAGCTGCAGCAGCCCCAGAGAAATACAAAAACCTGTGTCGTTGCAATTCACATGGGAGGCACTTTAGAAACTGGAGAATGGGATGAAACTCCTGCAGCACATTCATATACCGAAAATCCCCAAACTCTTCCAAGACATGAAAATAACTTTGAATACTGTTGCCTTATTTATATGTCTCCAAGGGATTTTTTTTTTCTTAAAACATGGAAATAAATGATTTCTGGTGTTATTTCAAATGAGGATCATACAATTATGTGTTTTTGCATTTGTCAAGGGATTAGTTCAACAAGCTGCTGCATGTAGGTAGTGTGTTGCATTTAAATGTAGAGATTTTTGTCTGTGAGTGTTATCCTTTTAAAGATATCCTTGCTGTCCCGTGTCTGGGGCTGAATTAATAATGAGTGCAGGAGTTTTATCACTTTTAGTGTGTTCATAGAAAAATAACATATGTCACATCTTGTTGGAGGGAATGATAAATACAGTCTCTTTAAAAATGGGCTTTATATTAATTCACCCAAAAATCTTTCATGTCCAATCCACCATCTTCCCTTGTAGAACAAAAGGCTCACCAAGTGGTAGCCTGACTAGAAAAATGAATGATAAAGTATTGATTGTTGTCATGGACCTTTTGAGCTTTTGTATAGTATTTTGTTATGTTTGCACCCAAGTTACTTCCCATTTTACCTTTTGAGTTTCCTTGTTTTATGTGTCTTACTTTCTGTTTTACATCCCGTATCATTATTTATGGATTTAGTTCACCTGCCTCTTGTTCCCCAGCTGTTTCCATTCTCCCTTATTACCCTTAAGTGTATTCATAGCCCTGCCCTTCCCTTCAATCCTTTGTCAGAGTGCCTGTTTACCTTCTGTTGTGTGTGCGCTTCGTGCCTTCTTTGGAATCTATGAGCTTTAGTCTTATCTGCCTAACCTTACAGTACCTAATACCGTTGGATGATAGCTAAGTACTAACTGAGTATTTTGCTCAAGTACAGGTTTAATCTGCTTAATCTATTTATTCTACTATTATTATTTATTTGAAAACTGGTATTTCTGATTATTTAGCAGATTAATCATATTATTATAAATTAATCTACCAAGCAACATCTCAGGTATTAAAACTGAAAACAGCTGAAATATGAAATAGATAAATGCACATCAATGATTTTTTATTTACCAGTAACTATGATCCATTGATCCAAAATAATGTAGGTTTTATTAATCTGGAAAAAAAAACCTCAATTGTATATTATAAATATAATTTGGGGACTTTTAAGCGGTGCACAACAGTTAAGCTGCTTAAGTATGATAATAATTATTACTTAATTAAAAGGTCTAAACACTGTTTAAACCAATTATCCGACACAAAGGGAGATTTCTGGAGTCACTTTTCACAGAGCAAATCTGTAATAAGACAATCATCAGAAAATCATAGGCAATCATTTCTATCCTAGTTCTCTTCACTGATTTTATTTGTGATCACATCTTCGAATTTCCCGGTGTCTTGACATCAAATAGCTCAAGCATTGTATGACAACAATCGAATCAAAGACAAAGGCAATGCAATGTGCAAAGGCTCCACACCTATTCATTTCCAGGCAGGTTTTCTTTTATTAATCTGTTCTCAAAGTCAAGGCGACACTCCACAAGAAACATACAAAAGCTGAATTGTGCTACTTATGATAAGTACACTGCTATGATTGATTGAGGGCTCTTATGGTAGTTTGAATAGGTTTTTTACAGCTATTAACAAGCAAATATTTAAAAAAAAAAACAACTTTCAGAATAAAATATGAAGCTATTATTTCTTCTTATTCTAAACAGCAAATGCAATAAGAGCAAGAAGTCAATGTCCTGACAATAATTAATTTGCTCTGAGGTATTTACATTCTCATCCTTCCAATTACTTATGCATCTACGCCAGCATTTAATCTTTGTCAAACTGTTCCGCACCTTCGGCAGCCCATAGCTTAGCACCTCCCTCTACGAAGTGAAGTCTGGTGTAAATGCTCTGTTAAAATGTTAATCTAGTAACATTATATTGTGCCTTGAAGCAGTTAAACTTCTCTTCCAAAGTTGCAAAAAAGAGCCCAGTAGAGGGCAACCTCAACACACAGTGCGTGTTTCCTGTGGCTCCACTGTTGTCAGCATCCATATGAAGTTTTTTGAGGCATCTTTGTGGGTTTTACTGGTAGCAGATGCATGTCTCTGTTGCATTTCTTTCACTCCTTGAATATGTCAGGTATATTTTAACAGCAGAAAAAGAAAAGATAGGATTTATTCCACGTACTGTAAATGTCCCCCCCACCCCTTGTCAGCGACCTACTGTGGAAATTTTGACGTGTGTGGGGAGAGAGTGCATCCTGAAATGACAGTTTATGGAAATACAGTTTACCTGGTGTACACACACTCTGTGCTATGTTTAAAAAGGGAATTTGTAGTTTCTGCCAAAGATTTCCGACGCCACGTTGAGGTGGAGTGCGGATCAGCATTTATTCTGCAGTAATAAGCGTGGAATTCAGACTTTCCTGAAAAGCGGATTTTCAGATGAAAGTTGTTTTGAGCATTAACTCTGAGTGGCATCGTTAACAAGGCTCTAGTGTGTTTACAGTGGTTCAAAAAAATCAAGCACTCGGGAAGAGACAAACTACACACAGGAATGCACGGCGATGCTCACAAACACTGAGTTTGCAAATGCATATACATGTACACCCCCATTAAAATTAAACGTACAAACTCATACACACACAGATGTCCTCGTACACGTCTGTCTCCCTCCCGTCCATCCTTTCTGCTTCTCTTCTTGCCCCCAGATGAAGAGGTTCAGCTCAAAAGAGAAAAATACTGACTGAATCCTTTGCGACTGCCTCTCAATTTCAAATTTAAATCATTATTTCAAAGGTTTTATCATCAAATAGTTTGGCGCGAAGTGCTCCTCGCTAAGGATCTTTAATGTAGTAGAAAGGTAAATAGGATTTTGAATTCACAAACCCAAGCCTTCATGCTTTCATTATACTGTGGAGAAGAAGAAACTCCATTTGTGTGATTGAAAACTGTGTAAGTGTGCACTAAAACCATATTTTTAGATGGCAGAACAAGTATCTTTGCCTTCACATTTCTTCTTGTTTATACATGCGAGCAGGAGTTTCTATGCCAAATAGAAATAGTACAGTAATTACATGTCTTCTCTAGAGAATACCCCATGTATCAAACAGCCTAATTTGAATGAGGAATCCAAATCATGCAAGTGTAATTAAGTATTGTGTAGCCTCATGCATAATGCAGAATTTAGGTATTGACTAAATACCTGATAAACAAATAGTGTGAGTGTGGAGGAGGATATGTTTGTCATACCACAAGCAACCTTCCCAATAAATCCAGTCAGTTCACTAATTTGCCTCCATATGTGGCAGGGGAATCTCCCACCCGCTGCAAACTGAACCTTGACCTTTGGCTAAGGAGGAATTTTGGAGACAAAACAAGGCATGTCAGTCTGAGTGGCAACTGCAGGTCAAGGGGGGAGGGAGGAGGTTCTCTTATGCATGGCCACACAGAAGTGACTACCAGGCCACCACTTTCATTTACAAGCCTGGGAAAGTGACAGGAGTTGTGCGTGCCATGGCAGGCTTTGTCAAAGGGAGGAAACAAGAAACGTAAAGCAGTCTGAATAATGGGCTAGAGGCAGATAAGAACACCTAATGCTTGAGCTATCTTTGTGTTTTATTGTATATTCAAGTTGCACTTTAAAGGATGGAAAAAATCTCGCTGTGATGATTTTTTTTGTACTGGAAGTATTTATTCAGCACAAAGTGGTTCCTCTGAAAAGTAACATTTGTAGAATCGCAGTGTGGGTGATCAAATTGTTTCTTGAAATTAAACTAACATTGCTTGGTAGACTTGATAAGTTAAACCTTTGCAGAAACCAGACGTTTAATTAGTCTGAAAGGAGTTATGCACTATTGCTGTTACCAAAAGCCTTTTGATAGCTACATCAGCGGCAGCAGAGGTCTTTTATTCGGTTTCAAATGTCCTCATTTTACAGCAATCACGAGTTCCAGCTTCACACATTCACACAAAATATGGTGTGATGTTGTTACAACCTGTCAACAAAATTGTCTCCAGTCATTTTACAGCCACATCTGCTTATAAGACTACTTGCCATTCAAAAGAACCAAACAAGCAATTTGTCAAGTGGTTGAGAACTGGATTTTGGCTTTCCTCCTCACTCACTCTGTTGCTCCTTTCACACGCAAAACACCCACCACCTTTTAACCATCATCTGTACCTCCTCTATCTGAAGATCGAATCCTGATTTTATCCTCACCTCAGTTCCCCAACCCCTATTTCTCCTCCTTCCCCCTCTCGCCTCACTTTTCTACCAGAGGAACAGATGGGGTGGAACTCAGGGGAGGGGGAATGATGGCTGGGTTTGAATTTAACAGGGGGACAAAGTTGCTACACTTTGTGTTACATGCCAGTCCTGTTTTTGTGTCCAGGTTTCACTTTCAGCTTAAAGTTAGGTTGGAAAACATTAAATGGGGTGACTAAAAAGTCACTCATATCATTGTAGACGTACACAGAAGTTAAGCTGAGCTGCAGTTCCTGCTCCCTGGCCCACCCAGGCTGATGGCTCACTGGATAGATGTTTAGGTGAGCAAAAAATCTTAAGTATGGGGTGAGCGTTTTAAGTTATAGCAGCTCCCTGCAATTGCTATACATCTGCAAACCACTTTGCAACCCAGCCCTACCTCATGATCATCATCAACTAAGAGCTCGCTGGGGCCTTTCTGCATTGACTTGGCATATTCTCCTTGTGTTTGGATAGGTTTTCTCTGGATTCTCTGACTTCCCACAGTCCAAAGATGTGTATGTTAGATTAACTAGTGATTCTAAATTGGCTGTAACTCTGAGCGTGAAAGGTTGTCCCTGTGTCTGTGTTAGCTAACACCCTACTGCGGTACACCCTAACAAGCTGTCCAGGGTGTACCCTGCCTCTTGCCCTATGACATCTGGGATAGGCTCCGGGCCAACCATGACACTAAATTGGTTAGTAGAAGTGAATGGATGGATGCTTCAGTTTTTAGTATCCCAGCACTGAGGATGCTGGTTCACTGTCACTCACCCTTAAGGATACTTGAACAGTTTTTATTAGTAACAGCTAGGCCTATCTTACTCTGATAACTGAAAAATGTCTCTTGTAAAACAGGTATTTTTTCTGATAATCTCACCGGACCGGTTTCTTGTAACTTTCGATCTGCGTTGTTACAGTGTTGCCAAAGGAACACTTTCAGATGTCACAAGTTATCTGCAGAGTCCAGTGTTATCGTAACCTTTAAAGGATTATGGTCAGGAGCTAGAAAATTATCGGCAGCTATGTGAGCAAAAGGCTGGTATGTTCTCACTTAGTCTTGGTAGTGCTTCAGCTCTCTTTCAGCTGCCTCAGGAGCACTCCCTGGGCTTGCCACCCTTAACGAGGCCCCTAGTCCACGCAGAATAGACTGCCCCTTCACACAGATGCTGGAAACAATGAACGACTGCCACTTTAACCCCGAGATTCTATTCTGAGGGAGCTCTGTCATAAAAATAACACAAAGCACCTTGTACATGATGAAATATCTCTGCAATGTGAAGTCTCTAGTTTTTATTTTGTCAGTAAATGTGTAGTCAAGTCATTATCTCAAAATCTTCTCCTTCCATCCTTCCTCCCTTCCTCCTGTTGTTTTTTTTTTAAACACGTTACAATGTCCTGCGCTCATACAATATATGAAAGTTGCATTTCCTAGCACTTCCTCACTAAACCCAAACAGCAGGATAGCTGTTTTGCAGCATTGCAACTGAAACCTACTTGAAAATAAACCTCAGAGTTTTTTCAAACAGCTGCCATTATTCATGAATGTCAGCTAAGGGGTGTATTTCATATGTCACTGTCAAAGAGATTATATTATGTTACAACCTCTGGCTGGTGTCGGTAACGTGTTTTTAATGTACCAAACAGTGCATCAATAAAATAAATACTGCATGCTTTTCGCCTTGAAGGATGCGGTGTATATTCTAACCTATGCTCCAGGAAGTGTTGTGTGTCAACCATGAGAGAATTATGTCTTAGAGGAGAAGCGCTCTCCTCCTTAATGTTCATGCATTACATTTTGGAATACTCAGTAGACGGGAATCTTGCTGGGAGCTGGAGTTTGGGCTTTGGCTCACTCTCATGTAGGTCACACCTTATTATGGCAAATTTAAAAGTTCTTGCCACGACTCTGTTTAGAAAATGAGAAGGAGGTCCCCTGTGTGCATGTGTGTCACGGATTTAAACGGTACCATTTCACCTCCTTTCTGGAGTGTTTTGTTTGATCTAAATGAGAATTCGGAGAAAGTGGAGCAGCTTGTGAAGGAGCAGTGAGAAATCGAGACTGACGTTGCCACCTCATAGCCCTGAAATTGTGTGGAGTAGTTGTGCCAGTGTCTTTGTTTGGAGATTAATGTTGCGTCAGTCACATTCTTTGTATGAGGGACACTAGCCAAACTGCATGGTGAAATCTAGCTACATCAAAAACACCCATTTTGATGCAGAGGAAAATAGGAGAGCAGCATTTGGAGGGGATCATAAATTTATCTGACATGCATGGGCTCCCGCTGTTATGAGGTATTGATATTCTGCCAGTCAAAGCTTGCCATTTGTGGCATCATCAACCTCTGTCTTTTAACTTTGTGTGCATGTGTCTTTGTATGTAGGTGGAACATTGCAGGGTTTTGTTATGCGTAGTTGTACACACAGAGTACTGAATTAGAAGGCCCATCTTTCTCATTTTTTCCTCCCCTTTTCTGCAGGCTTTGCTCAGGGGCATGACACATTTCTGAGGGGCTTTGGATCCACTGGCCTGATAATTCCTTCAATTATTAAATGGTTGGCTGGCAGATGAAGTGAGGCCATGAATAAAGCAAATCTGTGGGCATACAAACTCTGACAATACAAACACGGTACAACAGTCATTTCCTCTGCTCGTCCTTGAAGATACACTACAGTATCCTGAGTCTATGATTATACAGATTTGCCTGGGCATTGCTTTGAGTCTCGCCACCTGTAATGGCAACAAAGTAGGTAGAGAGTCAGAATCGTACACTGAATCCCAGCCAAACTCCTGCAGGAGCGATCTGCTTGTCGGGTCAGCTCTGAGGGCTTTGTCTCTCTCTTTCCGCATGGGTGTTTGTAAAATCAGAAAAGGGTTTTATCAGTGCATGCTCATTGTGAGTCAGAGCATCTAACATGCATCAGATTATAGCTCTTTTCTTGTCAAGAGGTATGATGCCTGTGATAGAGCTGTGGCACATAATAAAAAGCTGATCATCTCCGACACACTATCCTAACTTAGAGCAGTCAAGTGTAGGACAAAAGCAAAAGAAGGGCTGCTGTGCTCCGCCCTAATGAAGTTGTAGGTCTTGTTCCTTGCTGCGCTCTGTTGGAGAAACAAAGCTAATCATAGTGAGAGCAGCCCCAGACTGCTACAACAGAGGGACCAGGTGCTTGTTCTTTTTTCCCCCCCTTCTTCTTGTTTTTCTTTTTTTTTTTCTCAGAGCACCTGCCTTTAACCATCTGCACCTGCTGTCTGTAATAAGACGACGGTGCAGCACTCACAGCACTCCCTGGATGTTCGACAGATACCGCAGTTCACTGCGATGATGCCTCAAAGACATATAGAGCACACGTATCTCTTATCTCCTCCTGGGTCTCCGTAAATAAATAAAAAAGGGGGGGCTGACCTTTTTGGTGCTCCGACAGGAAACTTGTCATAGCAGAAGCAGAGATTTGGCTTTTTACAAGCAAAAAAGGTTAAAACACCACAGCTTCAGATTGGTGCCACATATAGGAAGCGCTGGCCCCTTTTCTTTCTTTTTTTTTGCTCCTGCAGCGTCTCATTGTTGCTTGATTTTAATCTCCTCAGCAACAGACTCCTGGTGGATTTGGTTCACAGGGAGGTCAAGGACAAGCCAAACACTCCACCCTCTTCTTTCAACGAAGCTTGGGAGGAAGAAGATAGACCTCAAAAACTCAGTACTTAACCACACCTTCCCCACAGATGAGAAGGTCAATTCTGCTTTTCTGCAGTGTAGACTTTTACCAGGAGAAAGTTCTCTGCCTTCAATCATTAATGATATAAAAAAATAAAAAAATAAATCTCGCTGCGGATGAAATTTTGGACAAAAACCAATATCTTTAATCTATCAAGAAAAATCCAAATTTAGAAATGAATCACGAAAACGGGATGTAACAGAAGATGAGCTGTGTGCCACGCTGCGCCTTAGCCTTTCACTCTGTAGCCTTCTCTTTGATGTGCGAGGTGGAGAAAGCATTGCACCTGAGGGAAGTGTGAGAGGGCGATATGGTAGAGAGAAGGGGAAGGGGAGGCTGCAGCACTGTGAGCCACTGCCAACTTACTTGAGTGTCTATCCACCTTAGCCTGGTGTAACCATTGCCAGCATTATTGTGCCAGACTCTGCTCTTCCAGATAAATAAATGCTAGACAAATTTCTCTTTGTTAAACCTGTGTCAACTGCTGCATCATAATGAAGGCTGTTGCTGCCAGAGCATGTGTCCAGCCAGTAATGATCCTCCTGTCTGAGAGGACAATGAGGAAAGAATGTATTCATGCAAACGGATCCCTCTGCTGCTCTGTAGACTCTTTCTTCCCGGACTGTCCTGTCTCTGGCGTTATTGTGCATTTGTAAACACAGTAGTCCAGTTACTGTGCGCAATTATCCTTAAACGTATTCATAGGAGATCTGGACTGTAGTCATTCTAATCATTATTCTTATTATACCAACGACTTATCATTCAGCTGACTCCAGTATAACCCCCAGTTAGCATTTGCTTGCACTCAAGAAGAGATTGTTAAATTTAAATTGCAGCATGGTAGGAATACGTCGCATCAGTGCTTGACAAAATGCCAAATCTGGGTGATTTTATGTCAGGGATCTGTCAGGGCTGTCTTAGTATCTGGCTCCAACAGGGACCACTGCTTGTTGAAACAATAATACATTACACTGTGCTTCTTTAAAAACCTCCTCTTGGTTAAAAAAAAAAAATGTTCGCTATTCTCACAGGACTCTACCTAATTATGCATGGAAGATGTCTGAGGGCTGTGGGGGGAGGAGGTGAGAAAGGCTGGCTACTGGTGGACTTTGCATGGCTCGAGTGCATTGCTGAAGGCAGCCAAAGACTTTGATACCTGGCAGCTGGATCTCCCCGGTCCCGATTAAAATTACTTTCAGAATATCATGCATCATTACGACTGAAAAATTGGCCAGATCACAAGGTTACTGTGATAATGAGGAGAGGACGACAAGGTAAACTGCTGCAGTGAGACATGGTTTCAAATGTGACGCATATTTACCTCACAGGGTTTTCAAAAGGGGACCACATCTCATTTTCTGGAGGGCGACCCCTTTCCAGAGGTCATATCCAATTAAACAAACAAAATGAATGCAGAGCTTTTCGGTAAAATGCAAAGAGGCGATCCCCAGACTGGTGTAAAAATGCAAAGACTGTCCAAGAGGATTTGATCCACCCCCGACTCCACGCCTCCACTCACTCGTGTGTAATATCCTTTCTGTCAAATATGTATGTAATGAGAGTGTAAGGAGTACTAAGACACATTGCCCTCATAAAATGCATTTTTTACACTGCTTCATACGCAGCCATGCATTTGATGAACATTTAGCAATGTATAAAAGAGAAATGTGATCTGAAATATAAAAAAAATATACGTTGATTTTTATGTTTTTAATCGTTCTTACAGTTTATACAGTGGCATAAGATTTGTTTTTTATTTAAAAGTACACTCATGCATGTCTTCACATTAGCTATATGAAATGAGAGGGTTTGTTCACCAGCCTGTGAATTCTCCTCAGTTTATAAAGTATTTTAGTCTCATTTAAGCCCACAAATGTATTGTTTTGGTTGCTTTATTTTTTCAGCAACAGCAGCTGTAAAAAAAAAAAGAAAAAAGAAAAAAAGAAAACTTAAATAAATCCACTGTTTAACCCAGAATATACAAATAAGCTCAGCCCACATTCCCAGTACATCAACTGATCTCAATTCCAGCCCACAACAGCTGATGGCTCAGCTAAATTCTGCTCATCCTGTTAAAATCTCATATAGGAGGCATCTGCCTACAATGCTCCCTCTGCAAGCCGCTTAACAACCCATCTAGGTGGGCTGGAGGTGTGTGATTGCTTTGTTACCTACAGAGAAACAGGAACTCAGGCTGGAGTTATACCGTTAAGGCTAGGGGGATGGGGACTGGATGATGTTATTGACACGTGTGTCCACTCAGGAAGCTGTACTTTTTATTTTACTTCAATCAAAAATCTAAGTGTTAGGGACATCTCACCAACTTGTGTCTCTTTATGCCGTTTTAATATCACACGTCAAACGACAGCAGCAGGGAATATATAGCAGTAGTGACCTGACAGCACTTTAAATGAATGTTAGTGTTTTTTTAAGTAAAAAATTTCTTCCATGAAAGAAAACGGCATTGTTCGCTCTCAGTTCTGGCATCTAATCATCAATACAAGTGTAATTACCTTCAATGTAAAAAAATATTTTAACTATTTTGTTCCATCCATGATAAGTTCCAGGTGAACTGGTGACATTTTCTGTACAATGGGACAACAGGAAGTGAACAGGCTCTGACTAAAACTGGTATTCAGCAGTAATTCTTATTGAAATTGAATCTGCTTTAATATAAACATATTTTGTACAAGAAAATTACATTTTTAATGTTACTTTGTTTCTTTTTGCACACTTTATGGCAAATTATGTGTGACCATAAGGTAAAAAGCAGACTCTAAACATTTTGAAAAGTTAAATTCATTTTAATGTAACGCAGGTAAATAAGACACGATGACTCTGAAATGAGACACCCATCACCTTATCAGCAGCTGACCAGAACAGGCATGTGTCTCCTCGTTCTCGATGACCAAAGTGTGTTTTGGTAGCTGCCGTGCAGAGCAGACCTGCTGCTCCTGCTGCTGTTGTTGCTCCTTCAAATGACAGACGCTCTGATTCAGTTTTTATTACTGAATCTTACTCCGGTAATGAAGTTGGGACTGTTATGTTTCTCTCATTACCTTTTCATTAAAGATATGACTAGAAAATGGGGTTGCCATGGAGATGGCTCCATGAAGTCTCCAAGCTGTATGCAGGGCTGCATTGTTTACTCTTTTGCCAAGACTGCTGTCTCTAATAGGGAACGAAGACTTCTTTTTAAAACACCCCTCCACCCCCCACACACGCATCCCCCCCCCCTCCCACTGCTCCTTCATCATTTTTCCTTTCTTTTATGGATCAAACAATGACCTGATGCAAATAGCGCATTCTTCAGTGGTCCTATTTGTTAATGCTGAGAGGTTCCATTAGCTTGCTCATTGCTCCCAAAATGATAGATGATGCCACTCGGTGGAATGAGTGAAAGGGAAAAAAAGTGATTCGCAGGCTGTAAGCAGTAATTTACACAGAAGACATTCAAGAAAATGGTATTGAGACATTTTGTCTAAATGACAGTTGGACTTAATGTCTACAGAAGCAGCTGCCACCCTCCTTGAGCACTACCTGCAAGGCAAGTAGTGTCACTGGTTCATATAAGTAAAAAGTAGCTGACATTCAAAAGTGCATGTTAACCCATCTATCCAGGCATCTAACCATCCTTCACGCCGTGTCATCCAAAAACGCTTTGGTATCATATTCAAGATGTAATGGCGCCCAGAAGCAAGGTAAATAAACGAGGGTAAAGACAGAGTCACAACCTTTTCTCCTCATTCATCAGCAGCGTTTTCCAAACCATTAGCCCTGTCATTGCTTCCTGTACTTTTCGTGTCTGCTGGCTGGCTTCACCCTCAGTACTGTGATTAGTTCAAGCAGGATGCCCGCTCATCGATTTTGCTCCACTGGGTGTTAGTTAACCCTCTGCCAGCTTTTAATTGCTTCTCTTGCCTGTTAAAGCACTACACATCTCCTGCAGAAAAAAAAGAGCTTAAGATTGATTTTCTTCTTTTTTGTTTTTTAAATTTTGCATGCAGAATTGTGCCTTTCGGAATATCCAAATATATCAAATTGTATCTACACTATCAAGGAATACATGTTTTACTTGTATCTAAGAATAAGGTGATTAATTGAATGTGTTACCTGCTGGCAGCAATTTCTTTCATGCCGAGAGGTGGAGATAAAGACGGAGAACAGATGAAAGAAGAGAAACGCTTTGTCTTTCTCATGCGACTCTACCTCTGCCTTTCGAGCTTATTGTGTTTGCCGAAAATAACATAAATCTAGGGTGATTGACAGAGAGATGATAGTTGCAGTAAACAAAAGGTGCTGCACATACACGGAGAGACGAGAAGAGCGTGGAATGGGTTTTTGAAAACAATAAATCACAACTTGCACAAAATTCATGCTGCAACTAATCTCATTTGAGTTTCATTACTACCCCTGGATCCTTCATTACGCAATATGTATCTGTTTATATCATGAAAAAGACATTTAGACATAAATTATAAAGTTACTAGAGGACTCCTTCATTAACTCAAGCTGTTCACTGACAGTAAAATATTGTTTGCAATGGATTTCTATTTGCGAACAGAATTTTTCATTTTACACAATCAGCCGTCTAATCACACCTGCGCAAAGCTAATCTGTAGATCTAACCATTTTAATATCAGAGCTCTACTTTCTAATCTATGAAAACTTCTTTTGAGGACCCCATAAGCAATCAGTTGCACGTGCCCCTGGTTTCTTGGAAACCAACTGAGAACTGCTGCAATAAAATGATCCCAGACCTGCTAACAACCCCGAAAATGTATATATGTTTGTCATGGTTTGATACTAATCCACCCATAAGGAACAGTTTGTTAAAGCTAGACAGGAAAAGTCGGCAGATGCTCCGTCATTAAGACACAAGGAACATCATTCACAACGAAGGATGATATATATGTTTTTATATTGTATCTGAAATGAAAGCTGTATGAAATTCTAGCAGTGAAAATGTCATCTTGTGAACAAATGGCAGAAAATCATCTGCAGCAGGAGGAGCTGATGTGTGCTGCTGGATTAAATTTAGCAATTTGTGGAACAAACAATTATTTCAAATGAGTCAATATTTGGTTGGAAGCAGCACCTTCTCTATGAAAACAACATTTGTAAATGAGACTAATACATTTTATCAACATGTTGACAGAAGTCCTAGAATATGGTTATGAGGGCCTCATAAAGGCAGCCAAGCAAAACTTCAATACTTTGCTAAATGCCCCCTTGGTTTTCTACTCCCTATCATTATTTGAATGCTTTTTGAAGGTCTTTAATTTGCATCCTAATGCTGTGCCCTTGTTCAATTTAATTTACAATGCAGATACAGAAGCGATAAGTGTGATGGAGGTTCATCCCCCAAGAAAAGGAAGAGAGAGAGAGAGAAAAAAAATAACAATAAGGGAGAAAAAAATAATCATTTTACTTTTATATGTCTCTCATATGAATTGAGCTGATAAAACATTCATATTAAGCGAAAAACCATTCACATCAGCAAGTGCATTATTAAAGAATACATGTGGAGACATAAAATAATCATTTCTGAAGCTGCTCAGAGGAAATTTCATATACATCTACCGTATGACTAAGCTGCCCCTTGTTTCACGATTTGTTTATCTGCTTTTTTGCTTCATGTCTACATGTTTGCTTAGCAGTAATTTATGTACTCACAGTCAACATTAGTACATGCAAACAAACAAGACAGAGGCGCACATTTAGGGAAGTGGCAGAGCTGGCGCAGAGTGAAAATGACAATGGTGTCACAAGAAACAGATTGGATTTGGGCATTTTGGGCCTTTTTTTCCCAAGGAAAGGGTGTAAAAAGTAGGTTGCAATGCTGGGGGTGTATGTGCCCAGCCCCCGGGGCTGATACAAAAAATATGGGGCACTCTCACTCTTTCTGTCTCCTACACACACACACACTTGCTTTCTCTCTCTTCACCTCCCTGTTTTTTCTCCCTTCCTCATTATATCTTCAATTATCCAGTCAGGAGAGAAACTCATTATTTTTGGAAGTCAATGCCCATACCGGTGTTCTTTTTGACACAACACAAGAGGGGTGCAGACAAAGTCCATTTGTCGAGATTCCAATCTCTTAATACCATTAGCTAATTGTGAGAATAATCATTTTAAAATTACACCGAGGAAAATATGATTTTTATATTTTCACTTTTAAGCTCCTAGAATTAACTACGCAAAATGATCCTTTTATGATCCTGTGCAGCTGTATCATTAAAGAGCAGGGAGTAATTACTGCTGGCTGATTTCGCTATTTGATGCAGCATTTTAATTGTCATACGGGACACTTTTCGCAAGCCGTGACCAGGCTTGGCGGCACGTGACCCAACGCAGGGACTGTATCTGATTTCATTATTAGCCCCAGTTTGGCTGGCTTAGCCCTCATATGTACCATGAACACCTTTACCCTTGGGTGGCTCGAGTTAATTACTTCAGCCAATAATGCCTGAGATACCACCTAATAAGCATGGAGAGTTACAAATTATGATGCTCAGTTGACGTGTCACGTGAATATTTGGGGGCGCTTTTAAAAAAAAGAGGTTGAACTTTTGGCGTAGTATTTGTTTCTGTGTTAGCTTTCTGTTCTGGATTGATTAGCCAGTCGAACTTACCAAAGTCATTAATTAAATTTGCTCCTAGTCTACCTAGATATAGATTCTCCCTCCATAACAGAACAATAGACGTGAAATGTACTGTGTGTGTGTCTATGCATGTGTTTTTACAGAACTGCCTCCTAATGAAAGATGTCCTGTTGATTTTTGGGAGATTAATAGACCACACCGTTAGCAGTTTCCACTGAAACTGCTGTGAAAAGTGAAAGCTGCTGATTAATTAAATTACCTGTGGAACTATTAACTTTAGTCACGAGTGCCAAATGGCAGGCTCTAAAGATCTTACACTTTTCTAAATATACATTTTTGTTTGTTACACAGGCTTTCCATAAAAATGTGTCTATAAAGTCCAAGCAAAGATGACACAGGCGAAAAAAAAAGCTGTGCCCACAGGCTGAGTAGTACTATTTCTCAGGAAAATTATGTTCCCGTTTAACATCAGCCAACAAACACTGGAAAATACCACCATTTTCCAAATGATGCTGCCAAACCCTCCATTATTCAGACAGCACACAGGCATAGTGATCTAGAATAATGCCTTTTGCTCTCAAAGTGTCTTTTTAAGAGCTTATATGAGCCCTCTTGCACTTAGCGAGGTTAAGTTCAAACTGTCTAACAGTTAGCATGTGCAAATGGGCACAGTTCACCGATGTGCAGAGGAGGCAGGCTGTTTCATGGCGATTAGGTGTATCTAGGGTGGTAGGTTTGTGACTACACGTGTGGGTTGGCAGTTGGGGGAAAACTTGAGACAATGGTCCACTTCATGAGCGTACACTGTGCAGAAGCCCTCCCACACAGCCTTTGTTAAGCTTTCTCTCTTGAGCTGGCACTCCAGCCTCCCTGAGCCCATTGACTCCCCCTGGATGCTCTCCACTGTGTTTCCTGGGTGAAATATAAGGGGGCCTCTTTAATACTGTAACATCCGTATCCATTCCTTTCACACATGCCCCCCTCTCAGCAAACTACAGCCAATACAATTTAATCCCATTTTGTAGGCAACTTAAATTCATCCAATTTCACAGATTAGGAGTTGTGGTCTCTCTGCAAAATTTTGCTTGGTCGTATTCTTCATGTTTCTTTAGCTTTAATTTTTGACACACTAACACACAAGACACACAACTAGGGCGAATTTTATATATATATATATATATATATATACATATTATCTAACCTTTCCACTCTTTAATCTGTGCACTAATTCTTATGAAGGCCATATAAACCGCTTGCATATTAGTGTATTTTCCGTAAGCCTGCTTTATTTAATTTCAAAGACCTTGTTGGAACAAGTGTTGTTTCTATAACAACCATAAATCACAATGTAGCTATAGAGTCCACATAATTAAACTGAACATATGAACATAGAGCGCGAATGGGATGCAAGTCTTATGTGGCATTTTTGTTTAATTACAAAGTCTTAATTATAAACTTGAAAAAACAGGAAAAAGATGAATTGATCTTGAGCGTATTGTGCTCCTCGTCGTCGCAGCCCCCAGACAGAAATGGGTACAGTGTCATTTGTTAAAGGCTTTCTTGTGTTTTTGTGAGACAAGCCTCTTTCCCACGTTATAATTTCACCTTCTCCGATGAAAACTTTTCATTCCTCCCGCCAACTTAAGGGATCATAAAGTAGCTTGATGTGCAGTGCAGTTCTAAGGGTTTGTTTGCTCAGTGGGAAATGAGAAATGCAGTAATTCTTTCAAAAACTATACAGCGCAAATAGATGTATTGCACAGAAGGTGGGGGGAAGGGGGGGGGCGCAACCTCTGACAACAGAGACTGGTCTGTTTTATGAAAACGAACACCGATGGTTTTAATTTACTGACTGCATTAGTCGGCTCCTCTCTAACCAAGCTTGGTGTTGTCTGTTTGGCAGCAGCAAAAGTTATTAATGGTGCAATAACAGGAGGCAAGCCTGGGCACAGAATATTCTATTCTTTCTTAGATTGTGTAATGATTTTCCACAAGCGAGAGTGCTGCCTGCTATTCCTCTTTGCAGTTTTCTTTTTAATGGAGTGATGAGGGGAGGAGGTAGCAAGAATGCGGTCCTTTGGGTTAATTGACTTATATCCTTCACACTGACATGCCTTGTAAGCATGAAAAAAATGTTTGACTACCAGAGAAGATATGAACCAACATTCACCTGCTTCAGTGTATATGTATTATATGTCCTTTCCTTTAACACGAACTGTAGCTAAAAAAAAAAATTGAAAATGTGGTGTTTCCGGGGGGTTGGGGGTGGGGATACACAAGAGGCCTCTTTGTGCATATGTTACATGAAGTATAAAAGCATAATAAATACAGACAGGCCTAACGTGCTCTGTTACATATTCATTTTCTGATCTGGGAGCATATTTGTGACCTTGCATGTTAGCAGATGGATGCAAGAAGTCAAGCGGTCATTAGAAATTCAAGCCAGACAAAGGAAGTGAGTTCAGTAGGAGATTTAGATGATGACCTCCTGCCTGGAGACTTGTTTTCGGTAGCTCGTTCAGGTTTTATAATGCCAGCTCTGCAGGTTATGCTTTTAACCACAATTACTGGCCAATTGTCCAAGTCTATTCTGTGATTTATGGGTTTTAAAAAACAGCGTACGAGAAGGTCAAGTTGCAGGGCAAAAGTGGTTGGCATTACTGACATGTCCTCTTTTTTTTTTATCCTCTCAGGGAAACTAAATTTGCCTACACTTCAGTGAAAGATAAACTTTACATTGATCTAAATGTGCGTACAACCCAAGGTTAACACTTCCTGTACTCTGTACTTTTAATGCTACTGAGTATGAATCAATACACACTCAGCCCCCTCTCCTCTCCATTTTTTTTCCACTAGTCCTCATATTGATTCCATGCATGAGCCTGCAGAGTTATCACAAAACAAATTGCACAGACTTGAATTTGACAATCCCTTTATGAGGAGCGCTTCATTGATTTCTGGATGGTGGCTCTGCTTGGCTCCTTTACAGAGGCGGGAGGGAGGGGGGTGCTCATTGGAAAGACACACAGCACGGCTTATTCTAATTGCCTTATTGCCTATTGTATTCTGGTGGAAGCTTATGCAGCACAGCGTCACACGGAAGAAAGTTAGTGACTATTGCTCACATGTACAGTAAAATATACAGTGTGTTCTCCACCTTTTTCCATGGGCATATTTCAGCCCTGCTGGGAATAGCTCTGAGTTGCCACTTTTTCAGGATGCGTCGTGTCAGCGAAATCAGTCCTGCAGTGAGAGGCTTGACACTGCAGTGACAGCGCAGCAATATTTCTCCTCTTGTTTCAGGACATATTACCAGCAGCATGACATCAGAGGACTCACTATGCACCTAGACCCCCTTCTTACATGCACCACTGCCCCTACAGTCCTCTGGGTAAAAGGTGGTGCATGGTATGTGATTCTAATCCTCTTTTTTTTGTTAAGTTAAAAAACAAAAAAATCTAACTGGGGTTTCTGTGTGGAGTTTGCACGTTCTCCCCGTGTCAGGGTTCTCTCCAGGTTCTCCAGCTTTATCCCACAATTCAAAGACATGCAGTTAATTTGGGTTAGGTTACCTGATGATTAGAAATGGTCCATAGGTGTGAATGTGAGTGTGAATGGTTGTCTGTCTCAGCCCTGTAACAGACTAGCAGCCTGTCCTAGGCATACCCCACCTCTCACCCTGTGACAGCTGGGATGGACTGCAGACACCCGGTGACCCTGAATTGGATCAACAGAAGAAAATGGATGGATAAAACATATTTGGGGAGTTTGTTTTTTATTTATGAGTAATTATCTTTCACAAAATACCTTATAGCTACGTTCTTTCATTCATTTATCCATTTGTATCTTACATTTGAAGTACCTGTGAGTCTAAAGCCATTGAAATGGGCCGCCATAAGTTTTTTTTCCTCACATAAAAAAAAAATTCACCCAAGGCACTTTCCATTTTTGTATTGATAGGCAGGTAAAAGGCATATATAAATGGCTCGCAGTATATAGAATGACGACTCTAATATTATGAGACAGTGTGTCTGTGAGGCCACCTGATGCAATCCACCCTCAGGGTTAAGAGTTTATCCAGACCTCCAAGGTACCTTACATATTTCTTGTTTACTTTCCTACATACAGTAGATCACTTTGATACAGAAATGGCCACTGAAAGCCACTCTTCTGCCTCTGCAGAAAGTGGTATTCATTTCCACGCTGTCCTTTCTTTTTCACAAGGTTTTTAGGTCTTCTGTGTAAAGAAAAAGGGGAGGGGGGTGGGATTCTGCCTGCCTCTGCCTCCTTTTTCCTCCGTGTGGAATAAAGCTGCATTTTGAGGGGGAGTACTGTCATGCATCATACACCAGGAGAAGCAGGAAAACAAACAGGGCCAGATTCATCAAACAGGGGGAGTTACTCAGCAGGGTGGGGGAACGTTGGGTGTTAATCAAAGTTGAACAGCTCAACTCATTTTATTCCCAGCGGAGAAAGACGGATTAAGGCGGGGGAACAGCAGAGACTGCATAGTGTGTCTCGTCTATGAAAGCAGTGCATACGAGATGACATAAAAGTGTGAAGACATAGATAATTATGATAAAAAGTTGAAAAATCCTTCCAGTTTTCTAACTTCAACTGAGATTCACGTTGCAAGGATTCATTAAATAAGCGCAGCTGCAAATTGTGAGTATGCACTTTAACATATTTTCAGCTTGTGCGGTGCAACCCAGTCACTCTGGCTTATTTGTTTCTAAGTCCTGCAGACTTTGATGTGGCCTGTAATCTTGTCCAGTCTATTAGGATATTCAGATCGAAGCGTAAATTAGTAGAGAAGCTCTCGTCCAAATCGCGTCTTTTAAAAAATAAAAATAAAAAATCTGCAGTCCCTAATTGGATGAATGGATTTATTTTGTTTTTGGAACATCCGTGGTGAGGCTTCTGTTTAATCTCCGCGGGCCCCTCATCCTGCTTCCCCACCCACTCACCAGATTGATTGTATCTCATAACAGACAATGGCATCAATGAATTCAAGTAGTTTTTCCCCCTCCTGGGTAGAGAAGAAAGAAAATCATTTGCATGCAGGTGACATGTTCAAACAGGGCAAGGCAAGATGAATCAAAATGCAACTCAACAGTTTCCCTAATGCTTTGACCTAATTATGCACCCATTTTTCCTGCCTACTTTTTTTTCCCCTCCACATTGGCTAGTCATATCAAATCCAAAAACATTCAAGATTGGTTTTGATGGAAAAGTCTCTGCTGATTCACTGATTCTATGTTTTTTTTTTCTGCCTTAGATTCAATTTACTGGAAGATTTGATGTCTATAAAAGAATGTGCAAGATCAAATGCTTAACCATAAGCTGCGCAGAGACCAGACGAACCTTTTCTCTTTCTGATCAGCTATATTAGTGAGTATTTCCCCTTCAGGATGCTCTTAAGGTTGGACATATCATCTTACATCACACTAACCACAACAGACAAATCCAGTGGGCAGAAGACTATACTTGCACAGACCAAATGAGCATCAAAGAGCATCAGATTTATGATGGTGGAGTATTGATCCCCGAGGAAATTAAAATCATGTTTATAGGAAATTACTTAGATGACCCCACAGATGCTGTACTACCAAGACGAACATGAGCATCAAGCATCGTGCAAAAAGAAAAAAACACTGATTTGAGTGCAATGTTGAACCTGAACTATAAAATACAAGTGACAAGTTAAAGTACAGGTTCAAGCTTAATGCAGTGCAGCTCGAGAAAACACATGCAAATACAGAAAGTACAATCTGCAGACAGAGGAACAGGCTTTCCCCCCCCCCCCCAAGGGGCACTTAAAGGTGACAAACACGTTTGTCGTTGTGGCACCTTAAAAAGTCACTTAAATCTAAAACCAGATGGCAGCAACTGTGTCCTGCCCTGATAGCATTTCCTGTTCCTGTGTGTGGTATTTGCTTTATTTAGTTGTGTTTTTTGAATTAGCGGGGGGGTTTCCCTAAAGGCAGCGTTAAAGCGTCGGAGAAGATGTTTTTCTCACTTTGCTTGTAATTTGCCTGCTTGCATGTGTTTTCTCAAATCGTAGTGCAGCGAGGTCTCAGGGTCACCGCACTTGTCTGGACTTTTGGATAACAAAGCAGCAGCTATTCTCCGGCACAGAGAATACAGTCTGAAATGTGATTGCTTGTAGGCTTTTGTGTTTATTAAAAAAAAAAAAAAAGAAAAAGTTATAGACACTTAAGCTGCACTCATGAAATCCAGGTATGAAATTTATGCTTAAACTAGCTATGTGTGCTTGGTGGAGTTTTTTTTTTCCCCTTTTATTCTGTGGCCATCTTATTGCTTCTTTCCAAAAGCCGTAACGCACCACTGAAAGAAAAGATTCATACCATGGCGTGTTAACCTAAATGAGAAGAGTGGGAGCTGAGAAATAAAAGAAAACGTTCCAGTCATTGCCACCACCCTGTACTACAGTCTAGGCCGACATTAACACTGAAATGAGAATGACCTCATCATACGTTCAGCCAAATCATCATAAGTGACATGATATTAACTCTGCCAGACAGCTTTATTTTTTTTTCTTGGGCAGTTCTCCATTTTGCTATAGTTTGTGGTTCTGTGCCCTTGTTATCTGGCCCTCCAGACTCTACTCTGACTGTGAAGCAGAGGAGCAGAAAGATGGCAGTAATTCATTTTGTGCCACGCCACAGGCAACGCTCTTTTTCCCTTCTGCCCATTACCTCTAGACCAGACTCTACGTCTCAGCAGGACACCGCTTCCTTCCGCTCTGGCCCAGACCCACGGTACTCCAGGGGGTTGAGGTTAGTGGACGACCCACTTCAGATTCTGTCAGCGCCACCCGCAAGCATCTGAGGCACTCCATTCTACCTCCAGGAAAACTGCAAAAAGGATGGCAGGCTCACAGTCAGTTTAATCGAAGAAGCAGTGCCTGTTTTCTCTTCATTTATCTTCATATACAAGTTGGAACTCCATTTTAAAAGACCTCTTAGACTAAACTTGTTTGTACAATCACAGCCATATTGTGGCGTGTGTGTGTGTGTCTTTTCGAGCTTTTTTGCAATATCCAAAAATAGCATTGTGTTCTATTATGTTTTATAGTTTTGTGTTAAGCAGGAAGCCGTTCAGTATTTTTAAAGGTAAAATATTCTAGTTTGGAATGGAATAAGGTTCAATTACAGTCCAATTCTTCAAAATGAGAAGATGTGCATCAAATACAGGATGCCTGGATGTTTTTGAATTTAAAGTGGTACATTGGAAAAACACTTTTTTTGCAGTATTGCCACAAGACCTAATTTGTTCCCCCGGCAGGCATTTGAGTTTTGTTGTTTTTTTTATCTTTATTTTGACATGTTGTTGTTCATGAGAAGATGAGGAGAAATATCTCATTAACAGGCTCTCTCCTATCTCCCTTCATAAATCACTGACATGGAAATGAAACTGTCCTGACAAAAAGGGAGATGGATAGAGGAATACAAATGCAAAAACATTACATGTACATTCATCCCTTCGCCCTCCTCGTCGCTGCTTCACATGCAGGCATTTCAACAACTGGAACAACTTCTGAATCGACAATTAGAAATGCAACAAAAACCTGAAGTGATTTAAAAGAGGATAAAAAATCTAAGAGGGCACTTGTGCAAGACTGCAGTGTTTTCACAGGATGGCAGCTTGAGTCTTGATTCATTGATTCTTTGTTAAAATGTGACAAAGCCACAGATCTCTGATTACTGAGACAATGATTACATTTGTCTCGTGTTTGTGCAAGGTTTTTGCAGTCTCTTCCAAAAACCCCCCCACCTGCATGGGTCAAAAATACGGATATATTTAAAGTTTTCTTCTCATCCTGTTCCTACGCTGAGTATGGGTAAATTATAAATAATATAACTTATATATCTGAGTTTTTAACAATGGTCATAAATAATAAAATACCCATAAGCTCTATCCTGTTTCTGCAAGAACCTAAAAAAATGGAAAAAGGAAAAGGTATGAAACCTCGTGAGTTGAAAAATGAAGCTAACATTAAAGCACCCCAAAGTTTTGGGCTTCTTGATGACCACTTAAAGCTCCCTGCAAAAGCATAAGCAAAAAAATTCAATTCAATACTAACGTTCACACCTTTGCATGAGAAGGCTAAAAATAATTCTCGTCCAAAAATTATTTTTAGTTCTCTGTGTTTAATGTTCCCCTTCTTGACATGTGAACAGGAGGTGACTTAACTTTTATTTGTATCACCTATTTATGCTATAAGGCTTAGACTTCTGTAAAGTAAGGGTGTGAAAGCTTTGACAGAAGGCTACATCTGCTAGCTTTGACTCTCGGATGGGCCCTCACAAGTGTTTTTGTGGTATTGTTGAATTTTGCAGCACTTTTGATTCAGTTATACATTTTAAGTATTCAGTTTTTCAATAATACAGCTTGCTGTGCAGTTAATTGTAGTAATAGTCCAGACAGGAATTGTGTTTGTAGGTAAGCAAAATTGCAGTCTGGATTTGTTTACAAAAATGGAGTTTGCGGCTATCTTTAGCTAATTAGCATTTGCAAAAAATTGGAACTCCACCCACTCATGCAAACATGGTTACTTTTAGGACTTCTTGCTCCTTCCATCTTTTGCAACTTTGTGTAAAAACCAAGCTGTGGCAATATTTTTTAATTATGAGTGAAGTTAAAGCTGTTATGCTGGTAACTGAAACATTAGCTTTAGCTCAGCAAGACACTTTTAGAAGCACAAGTGGCAGAATTATTGTCAGGGCTATTTGATTTAATTGCCTGTTTAAAAATGAACTAAAAAAAATAATGTCAACCCATCTATGGTGTACCCTACTTCTCACCCTATGAAACCTGGGATAGGCTCCAACTGTCATGTGCAAAAAGGCAATAAAGCAAAGTGGACTCTAAAGTAAGACCAACTGCAGACGAAGTCATTTGCAACAACAAGCAAATGCAGATTGAGATGTCAGCCAATGGAATCCCAGGGTACAGTTCAATTTACGGGTACAGTATCCACTGAGAGAGATGAGAGGTAAGCCCATGCAGGTCCACAGGCAAGGGTGTAGAAATGTTTCAGGTGATTATGTTTGAGGTTGAAACTAAGTAAGCTAACTGCTTACTCCAGGCAGGTGAGTTGATGCGCTAAATTCTCCAGTGAAGGATTTCAAAGAGGGAGGACCAAGTTGATGAAGAAGTCACTCTTCCACCAAACAGGGAATGCTGGGAAACAGGGAAACGCAGAGAAGAAAAACTAAAAGGCTTAGAAAATCACAAGGATGCCATGGAAGAGCCTGTTAAACACTCAAATGTAGCAAACAATCTGACAGAGAGTGGACACTGGAGCTGGTCATTGACTTGTCAGGCAGCAGGTGTGACGGCTTAAGAGCAAGAACCCAGGACTCCAACCACAGGCAGATTTTCACCTGCTTAACACTACTATGGCATCAGCTTCCACAACTCTGAAATGAAAAAGCAAAAGAAGATGGATGGACGGATGAATATCACTGACCTTTTGAACACAGCGTCTCTTTTGTCTGACCATGATATTTTTTGTCTTGAATATACCCTGATGTGTTACAAATATATCCCCTTCCCCTCACGTTCATTTATTTTTGAGTCAATTTCCTTCATATACTCCAATAAAAATTCAAACTACATTGCATCTGACAACGCTGACACTTCTATCACTCTCCCAGACAAGCATAATCAACAATCTTTGTCAATTTTGTTGGATTTAAACTTACAGATTTACCCAGTGGTTGTTACACAAGGGAGTCCGCAGCCCGTTATACAGCATACCTTCCTCAAGCAGCAGCTGACATTTACTAGTTTAAATCTGTCATCTCAGGAGTTATCTGTATGCCACAGTGTTTTGTGGGGAGAACTTTGACTTTGAGCATGCATTCGTTAACAGTGTAAGTCAATCTGAGAAGTGCTTCAGCCTAGCGATGAAATCTAGAAGATTGCAGCTGCGAAAACAAGCAGCTGATGAGTCCCTGAGGAGGTCAAATCCTTTTGCACAACTGAAAATAAGCTCTGATGCGTATGCAATCCTGCAACAGGCAAATCTAGATATAAACAAAGTCCTTAATTGAGATAAGTAGCCGCATTTACCTAATCTTGACTATTTTCGGTCTTGTCCTAGTAATTATAATATCACTCCACAATGTGCAGGTACACTTGAAGTAATTGCTGGGTGTGGGGTAAGCCTTGATGAAGTGTGATGCTGATAGCGCCCGTGATTGGATAAAATATAAATCTTTTGATCTCACGTAAAGGTTAAGAATAGTGCATCAAATTTCTCTTTAAATCTTTTTTTTTCTTCTGTTTTTTCAAAGCAAAAACTCGTTTTTGGAGTTTCATCTGCCTGAAATAGAAAATGAATATTTCTTTGGTCTCTGAATGAGAAAAAATGCCAAAAGTGATCACCAGCCAACAGGGAAAGTACAATAACCCAAGTCTAGTAAATGATGTTCTAGCAGAAGGAGAAAGCAGAGCTACACAATACAGCTTTTGCGAGCAAATGCAGAGGATTAAGTAAGTTTCCCTTTGAGAAATTAACTAGTACAAAAAGTGGAGATAAAAGAAGAGACAGAATAACAAGGCCTATTTGCCTATTCAGAGGTTTAGTCATGCATTAAAAATCATAGTGTTAAGCTTCCTGACAGATGCTAATGAAGTGATGTTTACATTTTTGATTCGCTGCCTAAACAAAGATAAGACATGCTCTCGGAAAACAGCAAACCCTGCAATCCAAACACATCCATTGAGTCTGTCACCAAAGACATGACAGCTTTCTTCCCTTTCTTTAACAACAATAAGCAGCTCATTTCCATATTAATGAGAAAAAAGAAAGGCAAGTGGATGAAGGGGGGGTGTCGAGCACGGAGGGGGCGATGTTGCTTCTTGTTGTCTTGGCACCTATTGACAAAGTCTTCAAATAGGTTGTTAATGACCAGCCTAAAACAAAGGGAGCAGCCTGTGGAGTAATCATATCAATATGTTGTGTATGTGCATCGTGCTGAGTACTGTCGCCATATCTCCTGTGTGGTTGCTCTGGTGTAAATGTTTTTTGCCACACATTTAGATATATGCACGTGTTCATGCAAGGACATGTGTGTACACATGTATTTGCCGATCTATAGATGCCACGCTCACACAGTGTGAAACATCTTTAAAAATCAGACATCCTCATCAAACAGGAAGTAAGCTTCAGTACACCCAAAGGGTAAACACCAAATTAGCAGAATTAGAGTACACAAAGCCAAATTAAGAGAGGGGAGGGGTGTTACAAAAGATCTATTGGATCTCTTAGCACCGATACCACAAAATGTAAACTGTTTATGAGAAAATGCTGTTGTCTTGACCTGCAAAGTAAAAACTGTACACTTCAGATTGGGCCATAAAATCTGACTTAAAGAAGGAGGAGGGGGGGAGGGTGTTACCATTTTTACACTGAGTTCATTCAATATGTCACAGAGACTTATAAGACTGTGATTTTTTTCTTTATTTGATGTGAAAAAATAAGTTGGGTCAGACCACAAAGGTATTTTAACCACCTTGAAGAAAAGAAAATTTCAGCTTAATTGCATAACAACAAATGTCTGGATCCAGCATTTTTGGATCTTTCACCACCCTGAAGACTGCATGTCTGTATATTTCAGTTTGAGATATAAATCATGAGTCTAAGCATAACAGTAGATTCTTTAAGGTATGTAAGAGGTTGTCATCAAACTATCAACATCACTCAACGTATGCAAGAAAATGTACAAATGCAAATATCTGCATATTTCAGTTCCTTATATGACTTAATCCTGGATTCCCCTCATGGATGTCAGACTCACACTTGAAAGAGATGAAAATTTAAAAAAAAAAAAAGGCTTTATTCACAAATTACATCATTACTTATTATAAATAATTTTGTTGTAATCCATGTATCAAAGTCCCAAAATGTAAATTGCGGCATCTCTGTAATTTGTTCCCGTATTCTGTGTAATTTCTTAGGAGGCATTCGCCAAGGCAACACTTGACTCCGAGAAGCATCTCCTAAACACAATCTTCCAGTTCATAGTGCATGTCATTAGCCTCCTAAATTACAAACATCATTAGGGGAATTGATTCAGCTTAGCATCCTGGGGGGGCTCAGTCTGCTGTTCCTACATGGTGAGCTCATTCTGAGTGTGGTGTCAATCCTATTTCACAAGTTCAAGGAGACCCATTGGGGGTCTGAGCCGTTCACCCCCTCTTTATTCTTGCATAGTGAAGCCCTGTGTCCTCATTAGCAAAATAGAAAAAAAAAGAGGTTGTAGGCTGGTGGGTGTGTAGTGCGGCCTTCATATATGTTGAGCATGTAGGAGCACTGATGCATGCTGATCTTTGCAACTCCAACAAGTGCTGGGGCATGCTTTGGCAGCTGTGCATTTTGTTATTGATTTGTTTTTATTCATAAGAGATAATAAATATATTTTACAACTCAACCAAAAAAAAACAAAACAGAGAAATCAGACTGTAATAACTTACCAAGAAATGGAAAGTGTGGCGATGAGCAGGTGCATGAAAATTGCGATTGAGCTGAGTACGTGGGGAAAATCCTTTTGAAAAGAGTCTTCAAGGTGGGAGTAAAGTACCAAGGGAAAGCAACTGATTCATAGGAGGGGAACTGAAAAATAGGGGGGAAATGACTAGAAACACAATATGAGCAAAAAGAAATTTAAATAAATTCGCCCCTCGAACCACCAGTGCAACATGGTCCTTGTACTCTGGAGCAACAACTAATTCCAAGCAATGTAAAAAACATGGTGGGGGTGGTGTGCCTTCAATAATTCATCTGGAGATTGAAAGATGTGTGTCTCCAGAGACCGCGGTGTAGATAGCATGTTGCACAGCTCTCCACGGGGACTCGCCATGAACTCTGCATGTGAATTTGTGAGTATGGAGATTGAGTTCAGGGTTCAACATGAGAAGGTCTGATATGGCTCTACACTGAACCTTACCTCCTCTTCTTACAGCATAGAATAAATTCCTCCAGTACTCAAGACTCCTCACAGATTTCCACCAATCTTTTATGTTGATGCAGTGGTGAATTCGATGTGAAATGCAGATCACTGTTTTTTGCATGTACAACACTAAAAAAAAAAGTAACATGGCACTTTCCTATTTGTTTACAATGTTGCTTTAAAGGGGATCTGATAGCTTGCATCCCTCCAGTGTTTTTTTTTTGACTTGAGGTAAAACGGGTAAAGTTGTTGATTCTTTTGTTAAAATGATAAAAGAGCACAATAAAATCTTATTGCTGGCTCTGATTTAACTTTAAGTCTGACAAAGGAAAACAGAGAGCATGCAGCATGAGCAGCGGGAATGGAAGAATTAAAGAGATTTCTGCTTCTTCATACAGATTACATTAGCTGCTTGTGATTATTGTATGCCGTTTTGCAGTGGGTTGTCATTTATTTGTAAATGTTTTTGCAGCCATGCAGTACAGTGCTTTGTAAATCCTTTTGAATTTTCTATGTTTCTGCATAAATATGGCTTAAGGCATCAGCATTTCTTATAAGTAAGTAAAGTACAAAGACAAATGAATTACAGGCTTCCAGTACCATCGATCAGTCTTATATACTGGCTTGGAAGAATTTTAGCCCACTGGTGATGTGGCGGTGAGCTTCCTCACATAAACTGCTTGCTTCGGGTACTTCCTCAACATTTATTTTAAAATAAGGACAGGACTTTGACATCGCCGCTCCAAAACTTTTCAGGATCAACATTTGTGCTGATGGCTGCTGCATGACTCATCTTCTTTTAACATTCAGTTCAAGAGCAGTTTTCCTTTAGAATTATGTTTAATTCACAATTCATTTGTCCATCAATGATAACAACCTGTAATGGCCCAGATGCAGCATATCAAAGGCTGTTATAGATCTTGCTATTGGGGAGTAACAATGGTCTCACATTTCCTTCGTTTGTACACAATCTGTCTGATTGTGATACATAACAGGCAAAGTCCAAAGATGGTTAGAGATGATTTTGTGACCTTTTCCAGCTCGATGAGCATCAATTCCTTCTCTTAAGTCCTCTGAAATGTCTTTTGTTCGGGCCATGATACATTTCCACAGACATGTGTTGTGAAGGACAGACTTCAGGGACTCTTTAGAGGCCTCATATTTATACTTGAACCTCATATTAAGATAATTTTCAACTGCGATGTAGAGTATCGAGAATAGAAATATTTTACTGCTATTATTTGTTGCTATTTTATAATCGTCATTACCATTTCATGGGATGTTGCATTCAGATGCACTCAGATGTTCAAAATATATTGGTATTATATTAGTCTTTATTACAGGTTCAGTTATAATCAGTTGAATCTATAATTTAAAGGTTTTCGAATGTTTTATATTCTTACACATAGTCTTCAGTGGGGGAGAAACTGAGTTGCAGGCTGACAGGAAACGGTGTGCTTTTGCAAAAGTGAAACCAAAACCAGAGTCTGGGTTTGTATAATGAGTTTATACATTTTACATAGAAGTTAAGATCATCACAACACAGGATGGCCTTAGCCTGGTTGCCTACGTGAGGTCAACTAAGGTTCAGAAAGCAGATGCACACTCTGTGCACGCGCAGAGACATACACACACACACTGTTAGGGTGTAGGTGAGAGTTGACTGATGAAGCAGTAGATGCACGATGCGAGAGCTGAGCTGGCTTACGGAAACCACCGGGAGAAGATGGAAGCCAGTGTACTTTTAATTGTGCCTTAAGCTGTCAAATAGAACATTTGTGGTTTTGAAGCTGATGTATGTGATGACGCAATGAGGGGGCGCACTAAATATACTCTGATGCATATAAAACTGTATTTTGATGTTAGGAGGATGAGATTGTGGGGCTGTCTGCTTACGGAGTCCGCTCATTCTCCCACGCACGTCATTTCATTTCATTAAAATCATCGTCTTTACCCTTTGGACCAGTGTGGTTACTTGCATTCCTCCTGTGTTTCCTTCCCTATATTTTTGAACCTTAACATTTGGGGGCTTCGTCCGAGGGGGGAAGTGAGACAGGATGGAGAAAGGTCCGAGGCGTCAGGCGCTCAGGCATTGGTCAGTGGTCAAAGTGAGTGACAAGCCGGCATATAACAAAAAGGTAGGCACCACCTGTTGATCTTATGAACCAAAGTGTGTCAAATTGGGCTGTGTAAATTGAAAGTCTACTCACTGAAACTACTGGTAGATGTCTGCTTTGATTTTGGTGAAAAGTTGAAGGTTGAAGTAATGATAATGATAAGGAAGTATAAGTGACAGTACTGAGTAATGAGAATAAAGGAATGAAAAGAGAATTAAAGCAGTTGGACTGCGAAGTGAACTTTTAGAATGATAGGGAATTTGGTCATTGTGTGGGTTCAAGTCCCATTGGTTATGCAACCCTTAAGAACTTTCTCGGAGGTGACGCTCCCTGCTGGATAGAGAAATCTATCCTTCACCTAGCGATGACTAGGGATAGTTTCGGGCAACATCCGAAGAGGACTGGGGAATCTCTAAAACTGTTGAGGGTGGTCCTCAATCTTAATCCTGTGTTGGGTGTAGATTGTTGTTTCAAATTATTCTAAATTTGTCTAGGACGACAGCGGCGCTGTTAAGAAGCGCATAGCCCGGACGTTGCGATCCCTCCTCGATGCGGACGCGCATTGTTGACCTACCGGCGAGTAGGGTTAGCTCGGTTTGGCTTGACCGTGGGGTACAGGGCATCCTGAGATAAGCTAGGGGTTCAAGTCCCCTATTCTTGCGCTTTTTGGCTACCGGTAAAGTAAGTTAGGGCTAGAAATCTGGACAGAGCAGTTCGAGTCTGGTCTGTTAAATTGGTCATAAAAACCTGAAGGTTTGCCCGTTCGAGTCGGTTATGGAAAATTTTCGAAATTTGTAGGAGCGACAAGGCCTAAAAAAATCTGTGCAGTTGTAATTAATAAGACGTCTGTAATATAAAATATGAGATCTATGAGTAAGATCAGTCTCTGTGTCAGTCATGCACAGCCGGATGTGCACTGATGGTGTGTGTAAATGCAAATGAGCAGCAGTGACGCGCAGAGAGGGTGGTTTCAGTTTTCGAGAGGACTGAGCTTTTTGCTAAATGCCTGTATATAAGAAGTTGGTTTTGATTATTATGAGAGTGTAAATACAGTGTGAATATATTAGTGTGGATGTATAGTAAATGACTGAATTTTGATAGATGTATATTTCGTGAGCCATAAAGGTTGGTGTGTTTTATTTTCAGTTATGTGTGTGTGGGGAGAAGCGGTGAGACGATGAGAGGTTTCAGTTTTCTTTTTCTTTTTTCTTTTGACTTGCTCTTTCTGATCATGGAAGGCATGTCCAAAATACTCGTATGAAAGCGTATTTTGCGTGATTTTAACTGTGTGAAGGCTGTCAGTATTTGATTTGAGTGACTCTGCATGATTTGTCTGAGTGAGTGGAAAATGGCAGTTTGAGAGAGAAAAGGCAGTGTGTGAGACGATTACTGAATGACTAAAGAGGTTAGAACTTTTAAAGGTGTGTATGGAATAAAGGAGTGTGAAATATATTTCTTGTGTGAGGAAAAGTAGGATGTTTTAAAGTTTGAAAGTGCTTTTAATTCAAGAAATCCATGAGAGATGTTATGACAGGTTGAGTGTATTTTTTCCGATTGAAAATACATAAGTATATGTACTTGGGAAGCCCAGTTAAGAGATTATTGGGTGACTGATGCTATAAAACTGACCTAAAGAATGGTCCTGTCCGTGGAGAAGTGTTAGTTGTCCTGATGTTTGGAAGAGCTCTATTTAAAAGTGTGTGTGAGAGGAAGGTGTGTGTGACTGATGATGTCAGGGGAGCACCCAGAGAAATAGACAGAGTTAAATTCTAAGAAGATGAAGCGAATGCATGTGTTAAGAAAAAGTAATAAAGTAATAAAATTATATTAATTACAGGGTTTAGAAAAGAGACAGACTGAGAGAAATAAATACAGGAACTAACAATTACATTAAGGAATTGAAAATGCACGTACACAAACTGTTACATGTGAAATTATTGTTGGAAAGTTTAATAAAGAAAGCAGTTTACACTCCTTTAATTTCCAGAACCAGTGTGTCCCCTAGGTCTGATAACACCCTTGCCCAGTTGGCTCCTGTAGTAGGCGGGCATGGAAGGCTGGACAGCCCATGACGGGTAAGATCCCACCTCGAAACCCTGGGACAACCTAAGGCAAGGCGCAGTCACGATTGCTCGAACCTAAGTCCCGGAGTGACCTTGGAGTCACTGGAGGAGACGGATTTAACAGGTAAGGCCACTGGGCACAGACGAAGGGGAAATGTCATTCACAATGACCAGTGATGAGCCAAAGAGAGAAAACACCCCTGTCAAAAGGAGTTTGGAACACTGGAAAAGAAACATTTACAAGATCACAAAGATCATAAAGAAACATTTATAAGAATCACACATACAAACAGAAAATGCACTAACCTTACAGAGATAAGCTCATGAAGATTAATGAACAGATAATGATTTAAAACCTGGCTAAGAACACAAACATACGTAATTAAATCAGCCTGGTAATTTCATGAGGGTTAAAATGGTGTGAATGTTGAAGAAAATACACTTAAAACACACTTGGATAAAATAGAGTTGTGGAATAACTCAAACGAAGCTGTATGACAAGGGGTGAGTTATGGAAAAAACAAAACAAAAGAGAAGTGATTACTTAGGAGTGCTCTTGCACTGATTTATCAAAGTAAGTGATTAGTATAGAAAGAAAATGAAAATAATTGAATAATGTGATAAGGTTTAAACATGTATTCCTCTTGTTAAGTTGGCTGTTGAGCTGTGGGTTTATGCAAATTAGCTGGAGTGAGTGAGTGACAAAGACACTTCCTGTGTGCGTGTGTGTCGGAGGCTTTCAGTTCAAGAGAGATCGGGGCTGATGAAGAGTATGGGGAGAAATATATAATGGTAAAGTATCAGGATATTTGATTACGGTGGTCAGGTCTGTTCAGAGGGGCAGATTTGGACAGGAAATTTATAATTTAAGGATGATACGTTGTTGAAATTGGTTTTATCTTGTGCTGAATGAAAACGGTCTTTGATCTTTTGACGAGGTTTTCGGTGTGTTGAACGGGTGAAATTTAAGATTGTTTCAGATTTTTGAGGCCGTTGTTTTATTTCCAGAGAGGGTGTTTAATTAAGACATGGATATGTCTGAGAGGGGCCCCAAAAATTTTTTTGTAGTAGTGCACTCAGGAAAAAACCTGTCAGGTGATTTTGTTTTGTACTTTGATGAGCTAATAATCAGCTCTCTTTTTCATTTTGTTCTAAGCAGGCCTGGAAGAGAGTGAATGGACGGCGCTGACAAAATTACCAAGTACGAAAATCAGGTGGGCATTACGGAATTATAATTGATTACAATCAGAGACTGATTGGCGGCGAGTCTCTGTCTAAAAATGGGTTGTATCGATTCAATCCAGTCAAAAGTATAGAGAACTATTTTCCTAAAAAGGAAAACGAAACGAAACAAATGCAAATGATTGAGCTCATTTTGCTGATGTGGAGCATCTGATGACGTGCGCGGAAGGCTGCAGATCAGCAAAAATATCATGTGAATGCATGGGAGTGAATGTGAGTGGTTGGACCAAGGGGGAAATAAATAAAAGGTTGACAAACAGGAGAAGTGGAAGACTTAAATCTGGGGATGCTGATGTTCCTTTGGGTGAATTTCTGCTTTGTTGATTTGGGTTAGACCATATTGATACATTATAAAATGCTAAAAGGGAAACATTGATGTAACTTAAGTTACCATTAACTGAGGTAACACATGATTAATAACTGTTTTGTTTAAGTTTATTTTGTGTCATGACACAGACTAGATCATAAAGGGAGAGTTGAGTATGAAATGTAAGGCACAGGTTTTGTTTTCAGGAAATTCCAAGGATCCAGACTTTGCATGGAGCAACGATTTTGAGGAGATTTGACATGATGATAAAATTGATTTTGTTCCTTAAACACAGGTTTTCAGGGCTGGAGCAAAACACCGGAGAGGAGAATTGCTGAGCTGTTCTGGGAAATGAAATGACTAACCTTTTTTCCTTTTGATTTGTTAAGCTTGGGTGAAGCATGTTGAGTTTTTTGCCACATGAGATGTGTCAAAAAAGAGAGGGATTTAAGATTTAATTTGTTTAATGTGAAAGGGGTTTTACTAGGATTTTATAACGATTGGGGTTGTTTGATAATCTAGATATAGTAAAACTGAGGACTTGTTAAAAGAAAGGAGTAAAATGAACTGAATTCTGTTTAGAAGATAAATTGCTGGGGTTAATAAGAAGTTGTACACCAAACTTAAAGGGGAAATTGTGGGAATAAAGGATATGCTTTGGGGAAAATAGTGAAGATTTTATGAGTAGAAAATGTGGGATTTCTTTTTGATTTTTAGGATAAGTTGTAACAGTGACATAATGTTAGAATGTTGTTATAATGTAGTAAATAGATTTATTTTTAGGGTAGAGGAGAGCTTTTTATGAGGATGTTAAAAGTCTCGCTGACTCAAATGAATAATATTGGAGATTATATATGTAGAAATGATTTTTCATACACATTGCATTTTTGTGCCTTTGATGGAGTTGTGGCTCAGAGAGTCGTCTCTTGAGGGTCACAAACTTTTGGTTAACGTTATGATTAGCCAATCTACTGTGAGAATGACCTGAGTTATTGAAGGATTGCACACGCTTACAGACATATAGAGTTCATTAAGACCTGACAGTATTGATTCCAGGCAAAAGCCTGAAATCCATTTAGCATTTAACTGAATAGGAGTTTCGTTGGTAACTAAATTGGGTGACATGTAAAATATGGAGATAACACATGCAGTTCTAAATTAGTCCTCTTATATAAAATGCAGTTACAGGATAACAAATACTTGTTGAAGGGATCAAGTTTTTGCTTTAAACCAGGTCCAAAGGGGAAAAGCTTATGTATTTTGGTTAAAACTGATAAAATATAATGACTGATAAAATATAATTAGAATGTACCATTACATTAAAAGCAGCAAAATGAAATAAAATGATATATTCAAACAGGTTATCACCCAGGAAATGGGAGTTCAAAATACTGTTAGAGTTCAGCTTTTAGCTATGATGAAAGTTATTTAGGAGTAATTGATTATATGCTTAAACTTAGTTGATTAAAATGGTTGTTTTTCTTTGATCCTTTCAGTAGAATAAGCCCTTATAATGATTTTATGATGATTTTGCTTGTGAAAGGTGACTTTAGATGAGAGGCCTTGCAGCAGTGGCAGTTTTGTGTACAGGATGTTGATGATCAGATAAGGAAAACAGGAAACGTATGACAGCAGTGCTGTAAGACTGTTAGAAAGCTGTAGATTGAGATGAGTGATGTTTAAGATTATATAGGAATAAAAGTCAAAAACCAAATACAAAATTAGGTTCATGCTTTGAGTAATATTAGCTGGAATCAGGTTTGAATAAAGTAGGGGGAGAGTGTTTTCTATCCTTTACAGGAGAAGATTTCCACGAGAGAGGGACCAAGGACAACCTGACTTTACCCATGGAGTGTTCTTAGGGGGAGCTGGCATTTCTAGAGAGGGTCAGAGTAATGTTATAAGTGTATGGTGACCCTTTTTAAGGGTCACCAAGAGAGGGAGTATCGAGAATAGAAATATTTTACTGCTATTATTTGTTGCTATTTTATAATCGTCATTACCATTTCATGGGATGTTGCATTCAGATGCACTCAGATGTTCAAAATATATTGGTATTATATTAGTCTTTATTACAGGTTCAGTTATAATCAGTTGAATCTATAATTTAAAGGTTTTCGAATGTTTTATATTCTTACACATAGTCTTCAGTGGGGGAGAAACTGAGTTGCAGGCTGACAGGAAACGGTGTGCTTTTGCAAAAGTGAAACCAAAACCAGAGTCTGGGTTTGTATAATGAGTTTATACATTTTACATAGAAGTTAAGATCATCACAACACAGGATGGCCTTAGCCTGGTTGCCTACGTGAGGTCAACTAAGGTTCAGAAAGCAGATGCACACTCTGTGCACGCGAGACACACACACACACTGTTAGGGTGTAGGTGAGAGTTGACTGATGAAGCAGTAGATGCACGATGCGAGAGCTGAGCTGGCTTACGGGAAACCACCGGGGAGAAGATGGAAGCCAGTGTACTTTTAATTGTGCCTTAAGCTGTCAAATAGAACATTTGTGGTTTTGAAGCTGATGTATGTGATGACGCAATGAGGGGGCGTCACTAAATATACTCTGATGCATATAAAACTGTATTTTGATGTTAGGAGGATGAGATTGTGGGGCTGTCTGCTTACGGAGTCCGCTCATTCTCCCACGCGTGTCATTTCATTAAAATCATCGTCTTTACCCTTTGGACCAGTGTGGTTACTTGCATTCCTCCTGTGTTTCCTTCCCTATATTTTTGAACCTTAACAAGAGGCATGCTGCTGCAGGAAACAAGGTGGGTTAGAAAGATAAATAACACTCAATGGTTTTTCTGTAAAAACACCACTATTTTGTCATTTTTAATTAACTGGGTTCTGTTTTGCAACTTGTGCGAACCGTTTTCAGGTCAGCTTTGTAAGGAAAAATAGAAAATTATTAAGGATTTCCAAAGTGGCGCTACTGTAGGTGCGTTTCTTCCTTTAGTGTGAAAATGGAGTATCTGATATCATAAAATAGTCACAGTTTTCCGCCACCATTTTCCGTTTTTCCAATTATCTCACTGAGTTCAGTTCAATTCTTGTCTTCTTGTGCTATAAGCTGCCCAGCCCCCACATATAGCCAGTGCTCTGACAAAAGGTGGGCAATCACTGATGGAGAGATCAATAGAGAAGGGAGGTCAGGCAGAATAGAGCAATAAGAAAGTAAAAAAATGGCTTGCTCTGTAATGTAATGAGATTGAGAATGAGATATAGAAATGCATTGTGGTTTCTTGAATCTGTAGCAGCATTCAAAATGTTTATCAGAGGCAACCCCTTCATGGTTTAATCATATGGATCAATGCATGTCGTTTGTGCAACAAGTTCCAAAAAAAGGATAGTAAAAATCAATCACGTGATGTCCTCCATGTGCCCCACGCTTTCACAAAAACTGGGGCCGTGCTCTTTGCTGTATATTCTTGTCAAATCAATTGAGCATGGGTGAGTCCAGTGTACAGCACAGTTAAACCATATCTAGGACTAAATTAAATTCTCTGCCTTTACAAAAGCCATGGCACTACTTGCAGAATAATCACTTTAGAGAAAGCAAAGGAACTCCTAACATGATCAATATTGGGTTGTTGAGATTTGTACAACTCCTTTTCTGTAAAAACGCTCCCTCTACACAGAGCGAACATAAAAAAATCTAAGTGTATCTCTCCTTAGATCTACAAGGTTTACCCTTCCTTCACCTTTTACTCACTTGGCTGTGCTGTTTTATGAGCTTTCATTCAGCAGCATCCCACAGTGATCCATACTAAAGAGCACCATTAATCATCGGTACAGTGTAATGGGGTGAAACACAAATATCACAGCCTTGTACAGTCTCCTATAACATCTTAGTAGTATGTTAAAGCAATTCCATAAATTATACATTGACTGCAGACTAAAACACTGCCAGTACATTCATAATTCTGTGCGGTAACATTGTGTGGACAGAAAGAAAGAATAATTTTGACATATTTGCTTGTAAAATTGTTATCACCCTATGAAGTTGGGTAGAATTTATGTGACAGGCATGTAACATTTTGTCATCCATGTTAGTGGAAGTCGGGATCGGTGCACTCAGACATCGCATCTAGTTGAAATTTGGACCACACACAGATAATCTGGCTCTCAGGCAACACTGGCAGACCAACAGCCAGAACTGACTGCTATGGCATATTTTACAATTAACGCCAAGTATTTGAGATTTGACATGCCAGCGATTTAAAATGAAGACGAAAGGCAAAGAACTTCCTAAACTATTCATGATTGGCTAGATGCTGGTTTTCTCTGCCATTTGGTGAAAGACAGGAATTTTCCAGGGATTTTATTGTAACTTTTCAATGAAAAAGGCTGAGTGATACGTCAAACAACCCTGATGAGAGCAGTGAGATGAAACTGTTGTGGTGGTGCTGTTAAGTGATTAAGATTATGATTCCAATATGTTTGATTTGATCCCATTGGCCAATGCCCTATTCATATTTCTTAATTTTAGTTACTGCAACTTTATCTTTGATAAAGCTTATACTTAGAGCTGGATCAGGTGACCCTGAACCCTCAACCACCCCTTTCTTATTCTACTATTGGCTCAGACTGTTGCAGGACTTCCTGTGAACATTTTTGCACTCAACTCTTTTCACCCATGTCATTAACTTTGAGCTTCTCTCTCCCATAGTTTGTGTTTTATCCTGTCTCTTCCTCTCCTTTCCTTTTTCTTGTTGTTTTTTTTGCAGGGTAGAGCAATTTAATTCAGTCTTATTCATACAACGCCAAATCAAAACAACAGTCACCTCAAGATGCTTTATATTGTGAGTTCTCAATAATAGAGAGAAAACCCCAACAATCCAACAACCCCCTTGGGTAAGTGCTTGGTGACAGTGGGAAGAAAAAACTCCCTTTCAACAAGAAGAAATCTCTTGCAGAACCAGGCTCATGAAGACAGGATAAAAGACAAGGTGCAGAAGAGAGTCAGATTTTAGTTTTGAGCCGAATCTTGAAAGATTGCATTATATTATTGATCGATATGATTTGGTACTATAAAACTAAACATGCATTTTGACTAGCATCTCTACTGTGATTTATATAAAAGGTGAAATCATCTTTTTTAAAAAATAATAATAACAGCAGGCCACGGAACCAAAACAATGAGGTCAGAGACACTGAACTATACTTGGAAACAATATAGCCTTAACACAGTGCTAAAATTAAAAAAAAAAAAATAGTTGGTGCAGTTTTTAAGAACTGAGAAGCAGAAGTTTGACAAAAAAAAAAAAGCCACATATAGCAATACATCAGATAGTTAACTTTTAAGAGTTCTTGAACTTATCTTCAATGCTCTGAGCATCACAATTTAAAAAAAAAAAAGCCATTCCTCAAGAAAACATTAAAGCACTCCTCACCTGAAACTAAAACTATCTCAGTTTTAAAAACTCTTTTAAAAAAGAGAGAGATGCGGTCATTCCAGAGGAAGAAACCAAAAATGACCGCATCATTTATGCTCACCACGGTAGAGGAAAGTGTGTGTGTGTGTGTGTGTGTAACAGAGAGAGAGAGAGAGAGAGAGAAAGAGGGAGAGAGAAACGGTGGTAATGGAGAGAGGGGAGTGTGTGTGTGTTTGTGGTGGTGGTGGGGGGTGTTCTTCTTCTTCTTCTTCTTGGTTTATGTCATTGGTTTAAACGACCCAAGACCCCGCCTTGATAAAAAAAGAGAGTTAGACATAGTGTGACTACAGCCAAAGAGAGACAGAGAGAGACAGAGAGAGAGAGGCAAAATAAAGCAGAGAAGCAGTTAGACACCTACTCGGCGTTTATGCTCCGTCGTATTTTAATAAACAAGGACTCGCTTCAACACATTGTAGCCCGTTCCCTGCTCGGCTATCACTCCTCTCTGTCCGGTTGTTTCTTCTCGCCTGCCCCTAAAAAAGAAAAAGAGAGGGAGAGAGAGAGGGAGAGAGACCGCGAGAGAAGCCGCTCGTGCAGCGCGCGGAGGATTAATAATAAGGTGGAATTAGAATTACTCCAAATCTTATTTCGTGTCCCCGAAGCGGATGATGCTGCCGCCGACGTGTGCCTAGAAAAAAAAAAAAAAAAGTCGGCTTCTCAACTTGCTATCTGATACCATTCATCCAGGTAAGACTGCATTTACAGAAGCAACAACAGCCGTGCCGATTTAACTCGTTTAATTCAGTTTTGGAGGAGGGATGGTGGTGGTGGTGAGAGGGGGGGTTCAAAAGAGAGTTGGCCGCCGTTGGGTTTCGGGTCCGCATACGGCTCTGACCATGTGTGTCCACCTTACTGCGCCATGAAGATGGGGGAATGGTCGGTCGGGGTGGGTTGTACACACGGGAGGGAAATTATTTCTGACCACGTATATAACACGCTGTGTCAAATGCGGACACGACCGGACCGCGTTTCCCTCCTTACAGTGTTGACATTTACGTTCCTCACCTTTACATGGCGAAAGGTAGCTGTTCGGCAAAGGCATGCGGAGTGTATTGTTTTTGCACACAGCCAGACCCCTCACGGAGTGCGTGTCGGTTAAAAGAAAATAGGAAGTGCATTAGTAGAGTGTCTGTTGAATGGCTGTGGAGTTGTATAGGCTGTGTTGTGCTTTCCAGCGAGACTATTTGCTCATAAATCCTCTAATACCCCATGCTTGATCCGAATGACTGAGTTTTTGTAGGCATAATAGTGTTGTAGAAGACGTCATCCTGTGTAATCTTCAGCGCTCCTCGCTGCTCAGCCTGTGTCTCTTAAAAAAAAAAGAAAAAAGAAAGAAAGAAAAACGCACGCGCAAAACGCACGCACACAAGTCCTCCCAACAGGAGCACATTTGCTGCATCACAATGTCACTGACCTTTCACGTGTTTGTGTCCTTGCACACATTTTAAGACCTCTTTTGGAGGAGCTTTGCAATAAGCTGTCACGCATCGTTACGGAGGATCAGAGGGCCCCTTAAACTTTTTTTTGAATTGCAGGGCCCCTGCAAATAGATAGAAGATCAAACACCTGCATCTGATGACATTTTGCCCCGAGGTAACTCACCTGAAAGGATTTTGTGGTTTAGTGTGGAGCTGCAGAGGTGCAGTTTGCCAAATAAAAGTAAGATTTTAGAAACTGATTAACAAAAAAAACTTAACAGTTGTTAAGTGGATGGCGTCCTCTTGATCCCATAGAGGATGTGACTTGAAAACCGCTAGAGGAGAATAATGAGCTGTTTTCCATAGTTCCAGCTCTTAATCAGTTAGCTGTATTTTACATAGAGGTGAGTTTATATTGTTTTAATTGCTGCTGGAATAAAGTATCACTTCTGGTTGTGTAAACTTTAAAAGAAGTAGTAAAGAAAGTGCTTCCTCTGTTTACAGCCACCTTTAGGTGCACACAGCGTATGAATGAGCTGCTAATTGCCTTGTGTTAACTTGTTAATTACACCCACTAAAGTATTCTTACATATTATTGGACTAATTAATTCACTGATTACTCTGAAAATATGACAACAGGACACGTGTTGGATTAATGAAGAACCGGGGTTATCCCAATTCCTTATCGCTCATCATTTAAAACATCATCATCAGTAATTAAATCTTGTCAACTAAGATAATTTGCATACAGCACCCCACCAAAAAAAAAAAAGTATAATCTTGATATAATCAAAGTAAATAATTGGATCACTTCAAGCTAAATAAGAGGTGACCTCTTTGTCTAGCGGATGCCCATGTGCATGTATTGACTGAGAGGGGAGGGGGGCGTGTGCGCCTTAAGGAATATCAGGCTGTTACAGATGTGTGCAGCTTGGACACATGCTCCGTTGTCAGCCATTGTCAAGGAAGCAGTTAAGATGGTGGGCAGATCAGCTCAACAGAGCTCCCTTGTCAGGAAAAAAACGATAAACTGCAAAAGTGCAGCAGGAAAGAGCTCCCAACACAGAGCAGTATTCTACATTCACAATTACTCCTGGTCCACAGTGGATCAATTCCTCATTCATAACCAATAAAATCGCTACACATACGTTAAGATACATATTTTTTTGCAGAAGGCACCCTTTGTTGGGCTCACCTTCCCACACTGTGAGTCAGTGTTATCATTTAGAATGGGACCTGTCATGTTTCCACAGAGGAAATTGAACAGACTCAGTTAGCCGACCCCGTGAAGAGCCTGCCCTCTGCCATCCTCTCCTGTGTTGCCGAGCAGCACCCTATCACTCAAGGCAATTGAACGTCTCTGAGGGGACCTCTGTTAGCCCCGTGCAATATTTATTACCATCCATCATCCCAAGACTCTCGCTCTATGGGTGAATAACAGTGGCTGCTAAGTTCTGTGTTAAAAAGTTCCCTCGCCAGCAACCATTAGAAGGGATTTATGAGAGCGGCTTCCCAAGAAGTGCTGTGGAAGGGAGAGGGAGCGTGTTTTAGAGTTGCTGCGTAGCCTGCCCGCTGGGCTGTGCTGCCAAATATGTCATGGTTAAAATTCTGAGTGGCTGAAGAGCTGCCTGAATTTCTCATTTCCATTTCAAGTTTGTTTTCTTAATAGGTTTTATTGCTTTAATTAATTAGTAGACTGGAAGAAAATTTCCCTGAAAATGTCACTCTTTCACTGTTTTAAACCTTCTTTGAATTGAATTTTTTTGGTTTTGGGTGGAGGGAAACATTTTGAGGTGCTGGAAAGTTTTGACATTTTTCTTTATTTTGACCTTTAGTAGATAAAACAACTGATTATTTGCAGCTGCCTTGCTCAGTGCTATAGTGACACATGTAGCATTTAATACACCATGCTGTGTAATTCCCATATTTGCCGAATTGTGAAGCTAACAAGATGTCTATTTTCAGTGTATTTTCTTTGTAGATAGTAATGATGCTGATCTAATGTTCACTGTGGGCTTTAATAAGAATCAACTAATGTATGCATGCTGTGCATACAGAGCTGGTAAATTCTGCCTTCATGTCCTTTGAATGAGCCCGTGTGCATGTTGTGTGAAAATTACGTGCTCACCACATCTCGATGTAGTCTTTGATCCTGCAGAGATGAGATAGGAGAGGGGTTTTTTCAGTTTTTCCACTCTGCTGAGATTATTTGTTTGTCAGGGTTGAAAACAATTGCAGTGTATCTAAAAATGGGTGAAGCTATAGGTATGGGACAGCACCATAAACGAATGCCTTATTACGCTTCTTTTAGGTCAATTTGAATATGTGTTTTAATTGGTCTCTGAAGGCTAAGACTAGTCTTCTTTTTTTTCCTGCGTTCCTCAAAAGTGCCTGTGTGATGTGACTGTGTAGAGCTGACGAGCCCGGGAGCAACGGTGTTCATTTGAAGCCCACTGAACGTGCTCATTATTTCCAAGCAAAGTGAAGATTGATTTAGCTGAAAGCTGGGATAGTGTTTTTAATGTTTACTTTCTCTGCTGTGAAAAACGTGGCCGTAGAACTGCAAACTGATCGAGACGGTAAATCCGGCCCCAGATTGCTCTTGGTCAAAGCAGAGAACTTGGAAACAAGGTCTTTGCTACTCACGGCAACAAGAGGTGTCATTACTCAGCAAGAGGTACTATCTCATGCTTTGAAAACTCCTCTCACCTTTAGAAATGCTGTATTGAAAAGATATCTCAAAGAAATAGTTTACTTGTCATTCCCATTTCTTTGCCTTTCTTTTCTCTTAAGGCATTGTGAGTCTTCACTTTTACGCACATTGAAGAACGCGTATGTTCAGTGTGGGTTTGGTTAGAGGGGGACTATCATCGCTAACCAACCCCCCCACACCCTTTCCTATAATTTCATTGACAGTAGCAGCAGTTGTGTTCTCCAGAGCTACACAGGGGTAAAGGATAATTAGAGCTGTGGATGTCTTTTTCGTGGTAACGGGGAAAGTGGAACCCTGTGCCAGCACTATTCTCTGTACTATACAAAGGGACAAGATCCAGCGATAGGGTTTGCATAAGAGATCTACAGTATTCTCTAACACAAACAGATGTATTTTATTCTGACTGAAACTAGTAAGGCTGAACCTCATGTGGCTTCAGAGTTGGCTGGCAGGTTTTTTTTCCTGCTGTTATTGGAGTGGATGCACTGCAACAGTCACTCTGTGCTTTTACCTTGCACCACTCTACATTAGTATCAGGGGAGAGCGATGTGCCCGTGTAATAAAGTGAAGGTGCATTGTCTTTCAGCAGTGCAAAAAGGTCACGCAGCGCTCGTACTTTGGCCCCTGTTGGCCGTGTCAGAGACCATCTTGTTAGCATTAAGGTATGAGTCGTTTGGCAAAGCAGCACTACAGCAATTAGAGTTATTAATTATTTTTTCACAACTTAATACACTTTCGTTTAATGCATATTAATTGATGTGCTCCCAAATCTGCACTCACATAATCCACCAAGGATTTCTCAAAGGCAAGCACAAAAGGCTTTTATTATCTTAAGGAGGAAGTGGTCTTTTGGGACGTAAAGTGCCCCTGCTCAATTGTGTATTACATTATGAAACAGACGTAAGTGAAATGAAATTACAACATATCATCAGCACGGTGAAGGATCCTATTGAATTATTACCTCGGCAGCGCCATTGTTGTAATGTCAGGCTTGCTCTTTTGGATGTGACAGAGGGGGTTTTTATAAAGTCTTCATGCAAGGAAGTAAAAAGCAGTTTCAAGGTTAAACTGTGTGAAGGCCAAATGTTTGGGGAGGCTGGATTAATTTCATGTCCCATAATGTGATTTGCAGTATCTCCTCCTCTCCTGCCCTTGGTTTCTTTGGAGATGTGCGAGCCTGATGAGAGCTGAAAGCAGGAGGGGAGGGCAGGGGGGGTGCTGCTGTAACTATCTGCTGCATTTATAAGTGTTTACAGGACTCCTAAATGGAATTAGGGAAGATGGTGCGTGCTTACAAATTCACCATCATTCCCACACCCTGTCTCATTACTGAATACTAATTCAGAGGTTATTCCTTTGGTGCGCGGCAGAGAAAATTAGCTTTCTCTCACACATGCTAGCACGCACAAACACAGACAGACATATGCTTAAATATAAAATAACAGAACATACATGCACACACCCAAAAAAGCTCAATCACACGATGGGCGCTGGTTCGTGGAAAGAAATCGGTGGACGTTATCAATTGCAGGGCAGGCTACGAAGGAAGGGGGACCACCATGAGAACAGCAGCGAGTCGGCCTAAGAAGCATGCTGTACCCAACACTTTATCACACAGCATCTGCAGCTTAGCCGTGTGTATCTGTATATCAGTCCAGTTAATGAAACTGTTGCATTGCCTCATCTTATACGTACAGATGTCTTTATAGATATGTACACATTTCATATAACACCGTTAACACAGATAAACTTGAAGTACGTTTGCAATACAAGGAAGTGATAAAATCAGCAACTGAGGTCACTGCAGGGAGTGCTTGAGGTGTAATACTGGTGGGTGAGTGGGTGGGTGAGGGTAACTAGCACCATCTCATTACTGCCACGCTGCAACATCAGTGACTGAAGTACATCAACACTGGGGCTGCTCAGTTTTGGTACTTAGATTAAGATTTCTGTCAAAATGGAATCAGCAGCATGTGGGTCATTCTCTAAGTTGGGATGTAAATGTGATACACTGTGCGGACAAAAGATGCTCGAGGTGAAAGACGCAGCTCAGTTAGCTGTGTGGACTGTGTATAGTTCGGATGTGGGTTGAGTAAGTTTAAGCAAACGTGTGGATAGCTGGGCATTTCTTTCCCAGTCTGTCCTTAGGTAGCTATCAGGGCAGTGAGTATAATGAGCTGTAAAATGAGTAGGGAACAGCGAGTTTAGGCTGTCTGTTGCAACATGTTGTAGTATTTTAAACCTCCTTGGCAGGGGTGTGCTCAGTGGTCTGTGCATCAAGTTGCTGTTCCTCTTCTTCTCGATTTCCTGCAAAAGCTAAATGTAATTGGCGTCAGAATCACCAGTGAATTCTGTTTTTTGTTGTGTGTGTGAGGTTTTTTTACCTCTCCAAGTTCAGCTACAGTCAGATAAAGAATTAGATTTGATCTTTTGATCTATCCTTAAACATTCACCCCCCTAATTTTAGGGAATTGTTGCTGATGCTATTATAGGGTGCTGGCTGATCCATTTAACATATTAGGGAAATTTAGAAGCTTTTGTTTGTAGGATCTCTGAAACAAATTGTTTTTGCCCTCGCTTTTAAGACAGTGCATTTCAACATCTTGCAACACACTGCTTTTATCACAGTAGAACACGTCACTTACCACTTTGTGGTATAAAGTATTGCAGCTGTGCGAGCTTTCCAGATTTATAGAATCCTGCTTTGATGGTATGAAAAACACCCCATGTGAGGTATTGGCATTTCAAATGCCTTCAAACTGCACTTATTCATATTTACCCTTCACATACACCCTATAGCAACGCCAGTGTAGCCCTGTAGCGCTATTATATGTCTGAAAGTGCAGTTGGTAAGAAGAATGAAAAGACCAGGGCGGCTGTCTCACACTTTCTTATCTTGTTTCCTCTTTGGCTTTTTTCTTGTCCTCTAATGCACATATCCATCTCCACACTCACCCCTCCCCCATGCTAGTGGAGGTCTCATTGCTTATGTAATGTCTCTAAACATTTGTGCAGCATTAGGGGAAGTCAGGCATGCCAAAACTGTGCAAAACGTCCCTCTGTGCACCCCATAGAGGTGGGACAGATGGCAACCCTCGTTCCCAGTCTTGTAAACTGCCTGTGACAGGCGAGATGGCATATACACAGCTGAAGTAGGGCAACACTAACTAAAGCTTTACAGACAGTGGTGGACACAATTGCATGCACCCTCATCAGTGAGGTGCTTACTATCAAAGCCTCGTTTTATTGTATTTAGCTGTTAATTACAGCACAGTGTTTACCGCTCGCAGATTCGTGGAAAAGTTGATCCGCACTGTAAACGCACCGTCGCTTTGCCCCACCTGTGATCCAGATTCTGGCACACCTATAACAATTGCTATCAAATTCTCGCAAGAGATCATCCATCACAATGTTAAAGAAGGTGACCCGGAGTTGTTTTCTAATTCAGTCGTTAATCACCGCCACAGCAGAGTGTCGGGCACTTTCACTTTGTTCCCCTTAACAACTCTCTGGGCAGAGTCCATTACTGAGTAAACAGACAGTGAAACACAGAAGAAATGAATGAAGCTGCCCAGCACAGAATCCCCAGAGGTGAGATCAAATGGCAGGCCCGGTGATGATGAGGGATGTTTATGGCTGGCACTCTATTAAGAGGAGGCTCTTTCCTGCTGGCTCATAATGAACATCTACCTTGTGAAATGGTTACTCGGAAGCTTTTTTCCTTACACTGAATTACTGGTCATTTTCATCAAATTTTGCCCTAATTGCTCTCAGCAGTGAGTCAGGGGAAGGGGCACTGATAAAAAGAATGAGTTTTAGGGTAAGTTGGCAAGGTGACTGGCTTATGGCAACATTAGCCATTTTGATTTGAATAAATCTCCACCACCGTTTCTCCCCCCTTAGTATGTTAATGAAAGCCAGCTCCGTCCTTGGAGGATGATATTTCAGGCCTGAACTCTTCTTCTTTTCTCTGTTTACTCGGCAACGCCTCCTCCAGATGTCCCCCACTGCGGGAGGCTTTGAGGCAAATGTGAGAGGCTTCCCACTAAACCATACACTCACACACACACACACACACACAAACATGCACTCTCACATCACCTCTGGGGGTAGCCACTTTAGCTGACCTGTTACGAAATATGACTTCATGGGCTTCAGACAAAAAGTGTGTTGTTTCTATCAAGAAGAGACTTAAATATTGCTGACAAAAGGTGCAGCGGATGTGTTGGGGAGAAAGGAAAAACATCTCTGAAAGGAGAATGTTTTCGTAAATCACAGACAATGTACCATCTGCACACGGCGGGGTGTATGAGCGACACTGGACTACTGCTGTGAGGAACTATTGCATTGTTATTAAATGGCTGTTGCCTCACTGGCAACCATATTAAAGCCTCAGATCCTGTGCCTGATGCAAGGCAACGAAGAGGAAAAATTTAGGAGTGGGGTGGGTAGCAGAAAAAAAAATCCCAAACCAGTCTGGCCTTCTGGACATGTTGACACAATGTGCAACTGCAATTGCATAGATTAGAAGATGGCAGTAAAACGTCTTGACAGTGAAAAGAAAGATTTTTTCCCCTCTCTCGTCTTTGCCTGCTCTAACCTCTCTAAGTTCTTGTTGCTGTCCATCACCACTACTTGCTCAGCATCTTACACATGCTGCTGTGAAAGGGGAGCTTTTTTCATAGGTAGGATCTATGTCTTAAGAAAGGCTATACCACAAACTCAAGCTGGGAGGGCAATTTTCTTTTCCTTTCTACATTTTCTTTTTTTTTTTTTTACTATGACCATATTCAAAGAAGCTACTTTTTATCCCTCAAGCAGTTCATCTTCAAAATTCATTTAACATTTTTTTACTATAGGATGTGCGTCCCATCTCATGGCGAAGGAGCCCGGATCTACCCGTGCTGTATCAGCGTGCTCACTTATTGATGACGGGGTTCCTTTTGTGCACGTTGAACTAGTGGCAGAGAGTTCGCGAAATGCCACTGAAGAGCAAGAGTTGATTAGCTCGTCTTGTTCTCCCTCATTTCATTCTCGCACATTCACACTCTGCTAACAGTTTCTTGTTAACTTTCTTTGTGCCAGAGGTTGTTAAAATGATGCAGTTTGAATATATAGTCGCTGAATTGACGCTGACCTGTGCCAAGCTTTCTATGCAATGTCTGTCTGTTATTGAAGGAAGTATTTTGTGTTACTTTTTTTTTGTATTTCCTCCAAATGTTTTTGACCCTGAACAAACTGCAGGCTTTATGAAGATTGTCCAACCTTCCCATTTTGTTTAGTTTTGGTCAGTTGGTCTTAAATGAGCTGAAAAGAAGCCTCAGCGATGTGTAATTACATCATTATTATTATTATTTTTATTTTTATTATAGGATTTGGGGAATTGTTTCTAAATATTTTCTTTTTTTCTACTTTTTCTAAATGGCATGCAGTGCACGTGTGCTCTTATACACATGTGTGATTTAGTCTCTGAGGACAATCACATATTTTTCTGGGCTTCAAGTGTAGCCACTGGAGACTGGAGCCAAAAGTGCCTTTTTGCCCACCTATCATTGTTTGCAAAAAAATGGAATGAATTTTTAAAAAGTTAATAAAAAATAACAATAGGTTTCTGAGCCTGTAAAGGGCAAAGGTACCAAAATTCCAGATATTAAAAAGCCTTCCCTGGTGAGAAATTAGAAGTGGTTGACAAAGAGGACAGAAGACTCAGCTATTTAAATAATCTCTGCAAAAGACAGACCTCGGATCATTTTGTCTTATCATGTAGAAAAGTTACAAAAAAGAGAAACGCATATATTTCTATCACATAACACAGATTCATTGCAGGGCAATTGCCACGTATAGTCACCCACCAAAGGCACACTGTGAGCCAGGAAAAACCCCGCTGGCCTGAGAAAAAAATAAATAAAATCCTAGTATTTTCTCAACTGTGACACAGAACGAGCACAAAACCCGAGCAATACTTGTAAAATGTGGAGTCAAGTGACTGTCAGATCAGTAGCTCAGTCCCATCCCTGCTCTGGTTACTCTGCGAGGAGTGAATTTGTGAATGCCCATAAATATGCATACGTACTTGAACTCTGCTGCTTTTTTTCCTGTTGTTTTTTTCTTTTTTTCTTGACAAAAGTTTCCGCGGGTCTGATTCTTGAAGGCCGTCATGGAGCTTGACGAAAACCTGACATTTGGAAAGGTCTGCGAGAGGGATTTGTTTGTGACAGCTTCAAATTACAGTGGCACGGAGGGAGCAGGAGAAAGGGGAGGGATGCAGGGATTGATGAAGAAAATGGCTCCTGCTTATTTAAATGTCAGTTCAGCAAGGTGAATGCCTAAGCTTCTTTTTTTCCCCGCAAGCATTACATGTGTATTCCTCACAATGGAAAAACATTTCTTGCCATCTTTTATTCTGTGTGTGTTTCTCACCGTCTTTCTGTTTGGCTCAGGCGGTGTTATTGGCAGGAGGCTTTAAGCCTTGTGAAGCTTTGCCAGCATCTTGACAGTAACCACAAACCATTTAGTTGTTTGTTTTGTGTAGGTAGTGACTGAAGGACCAATCACTCAGGTCCTATTTAGACTGGAGGTTTATTCTGGACCATATATGCAGCAGTATAAAATACATATTAATTTTCCGACTCTTGCGCTCTCTCTGCAAGTGCAGAAACAAGGCAAAAGTAAGAAAGACATCACTGCGAGTACAATCTGGGGGAGGAAAGCACACAAGGAAAATAACTGATAAGTATGCTGCAGTTTCTGTATATCCAGAGTGATTTCTGTTATGTAACAGCAGTTTTTTCCCCCAACAAAGGCTGTTACTTCTTGTCAGCCCTCAGCGCACTTATGAGTGCACAGGGAGCTCTGCCTGTCACTGACCTTTTTAATAAGGATGAGATGACCGAAATACACCAAGTGTCCCTCGGTGATGATAGTCAAATGTCACTCAAACTAAAGGACTGTAGCCAGACTTTCACATTGAGATTCCAACAATAGTACAGAGGAGGGAATGCAGAGCCCCCTATCTCTTTTCCTTGACAAATAGCTGATGACACTGTTGGATTAAGTCCTCACAAGTCATGCCAGCTGCTGGAATCAGATGACAAGTACCTCCATGTCTACGTGTCTTAATCTTTTTCAGACACTTCCAGCCGTCGTATATAACTGGAATATTTATCACACAGGCTGCAAAAGCCAGTAAATTATGTGACTTAAGTGATGCCTGAGTTTGACGACTGCTTTCCTGAAAGGCATGTGCCCTTTTGCCTACTTTTTCATTGTGTCCTCCTGCCATGACACATTTTATTGAAGAGCTGTCTGCGGGCATACCACAAGAACTCTATGCTGTCTCTAAACTGCAGCCTGCACAAGTTCCCACAGTAGAAAATAGACTTTTCGAATCAGCTACTGCAAACAGAATCTGTTTTAACAGAAGCATTGCCCATAATTAAACTAACGCATAGGAAAGTATGCTGGGGTGGCTCCCGTGATTAATGGAGCAATTACATAATCCATTACACTGAATTATGAATGTGCTAATGATGAGCTCATGTTGGGTAATGATTCCTGGAGTTTGCTTGTGTAAAATATGAAGAGGGAAGCAGAGAGGACTGTCGGTGTTTGCAGATGTTCCTCTAATCACTAGAAGGTAAGGCTAAGGAGGAAATACAAATGTGCGACTTCCTACAGAGAGTGGCACCTCCACCATCACGGGTCATTGCTTCCTGTTCTAGAAAGAACGCCTCCTACTGTTCCCACTTGGATTAGATGGCGTAGATTTGACTGTCTCCTGCTATGAAATACTAAGGCCATACTAATCTAAATTAGTGTTTTATGTAATTTTTATGATGGGAGCATAAAGTATGCAATTAAGGAGGCAAAAAGACAACATAAAGGATGACAGCTGGTGACTAAGCCCTGTCATAATTTTCTCACTAAAACAGTGACTGGCTGCAAAGCATTAATTTGTTGTTTACATTCTTGTCTCTTTGCTATGCTTGCTTTGGTACAGGAAATGCCTCAAAATATCTTGTATCATGTAACACAATTCTAGTTATCTATCAAGTAAAATCTACAGTTTTTACTTTATTTGCGAATTCTGGTGTTTTTTAGTAGAGATGCACTGATCGACCGGCCAGGGGTCGGGATTGGCCGATTTTCCGTGTGCTTGGCCCAGATTGCCTGGTGAGTCTCACATATGCCCAATTATGAGCTGGTCTGTTTCATGCATGTCGTTTTCATGCAGAAAATAGCTGTTCACACAGTTACGGCTATATGCTAACATATTGTTAGGGTGCTGTAGCCATGAAACAACCTTATTGAGAGACTTAAAAACCCTCACCCAACTGAACATGCCCAGTTTGAACATGCTAACAAAAGGAAAGTGGCTAAATCGGAAGTAGCCAAAGCTCGATATGAGCCTCGGTATAAGCAGTGAAAAGACCAGTGCAGTTACAAGGAGAATTACAGAGATGGGTAAAAACAGGGTCAATGTCCATGCAAATAACTGTTGTACCTGCTTTTGTTTTTTAAGCTAAAATATGTCAGGTAAAGTCGGGTGCACAGCTAGTTTTATTTTCAGTTATGTAAGTGAGAGTAGATCCTGCAACTTACTGTGGTAGTGTGGTACTATAATAGGATGCCATCGGTGTAATAAGTAAATTTAAAAAAAATTTAGATATTCCAAAGTCAACTGTGAGTGGTATTATTGCAAAGTCGAAGCATTTATGAACCACAGCAACTGAGACGCAAAGTGTCAGACCACAAAAAGTTACAGATTGGGGTCTGTAAGCGCTGAAGGGTGTGGTGCGTCAAAGTTGCCAACACGCTGCTGACTGAATAACTGCAAGGTTTGAAACCTTTTCTGGTGCTAACATCAGCACAAAAACTGTGCACCGGTAACTTCATAGCATATGTTCCCATTGGTGATGAATAGCTGTGTCTAGATAGCGTAACTTTAATTTGCTATCAGTGGAAGCTCATATTGGACCAACTCTGACTAAAAGTGTACTAAATTGATAAAAGATGCAACAGTGAATGCAAGATGAAGGTTTTGCTCTTTTTCCCGGTATTTATTTGTAATGTATGAGTAAGAGCACTTTTTCTATTCAAATTGCATTTACAATCAAACATAGTTCCTATGACACTGTGAATGAATGATTTGGTATTGTCAGAAGATTTGAAGACTTTTTTTTCTTTGTTTCTTTGTTATTTTTTCTGTGACCTTATTCAGCTTCACATCTTATTACTAGATAATCTTGAAAGTACATGCAGCGTATCTGATGTTGAAATTGTCATCTGGCATTTCTTGTGTTTAGTTTCTTTAAAGCACTTAAAGCAGTGTAGGAGGGTTTCAGTTTGTTTTTCTATGTAATGCCTCATCCTTACATAATATTCTTGTTTAAATAAAAAACTTCAATTAAGGGTTTGAATAATAGTGCATTTCAGACTTAACAGACATAACAGCTACTATTTAAATGCAATAACAACTTTAAATAATAATAACTTTAAACCCTCCTATTGACTTTCATGAGGTGTATTTCTTATAGCTCCTTTAGGGTTTTTACAGACAGTGTGGATACCTCAGTAGTACATTCTTACGAATATACTTCATAACGTTCTCATGAATCTTAGCTTAGGTCATCTTCTTCTTCTGGTTCTACAACAGCCTAACCACAGAGATACCACCAAATGCAAAAAGCACATGTTTGGTCTTTGCAGCTGGCAGACAGCTCACTGCAGATATGCATGTAAATTCTGCATCTGAGAGGAAATTGATGTCTGTAATCTCCTTTCCTATAATAAGAAACACATCACAAGACAACAAAGTAAAGATGGATCTGAGTAAATATTTTAGTAGAACTATTGAATATCTCTCATCGATATGGATGAAACCATGGCTGATGGCTGGATAAACTTCACGATGGGTGCCTGGTGATTCTGTCTGTGGATGCCAGTTGTATTTCCCAGGTCTTTCTAATTGTCGGTTGAGGTCTTACAGTTCTCTTACAAATAGCATTGCTGTGGAGTTTCTGTGTCTTATTTACTTGACAAGCAAATAAAAGTACTTTACTATCTGGAAGTACACAGTTTATCTTGTTTAATTAATAAATGCTGTTAAAGCAGGAATCTACTATATATACTGTTGTGAACATTCATGAATCTTCATACGGCATCTCCAGAGAACAAAAGTTCATTGCAAAAACAAGTTTTAATGGGGCTCGTGTTTACCAAGCTATGACCTCCATGCCCTGAATCCACATAAATGGGCTTCCTTTTTTCCTCCAATTATATTCATTTTATGTGTACAAATAACAGAATCTGTTTGTTGATGTAGCTCAACCTGCTTCAGCATGTTAGTGGACCTCTTTAGCTGGGATGATTGACGTCCGTTATTTTTCAGCATGCATTGTCTGTCATAAACTTGCTGTGGGTGCGTCTGCATTAGATCTGGTTCATTTGAAGTTCACCGTGAGTCCATTTTCTTAGGTAAACAAAACAGCCAGACTGCCAGCTTCCAGCTGAGGACAGTTATCTGCTTATCTGTGACTGAAAATGTATTTCTTCTTCCTAGTGGGAAATTCCTCTTTGCATTCTGTCAAGGTAACAGTGTTTGTCATCTTTGAGCGAGAGGTGTACTCCGTGCTATCTGCTGTAAGGGAGTCGCTTTGGCGTTGGAAGCTGGTAAATGAATTTTGTCTGTTAATTTTATGGGGAAACAATTGCTAGGCAAAAAGACGAAAAAAAACCTTTAATGGTTTCAAATATCGCAGTAAAAGTTTGTAACTGTTGAGAAGCGTGTCTCCTCTCCAGAAATTGCCTGTATTGTTTATTGCTATGGTCAGAATTGCAAAGAGGAAACATTATGAGAGTTTTGATGAGGTTGTTAGTTTGTGTACACTAGCACATGTACGCGCAGGAGTCCATCCGAGCATCTGTTGGCTGTTTTCTCTCTGCGTGTGAGTGGAGCCACCTTTTTTAGATATGCAATTATTATGTAAACATGCCATTTTGGTCTCAGAGCCACTTTGTCTCACATTGGCTCTGACTGTGTAGCACCTCAAGACTGAATTGAATGCCACTGAATGCCATGATTTCTTATACTTAAAATACTTAAAATAAAATCAGACACACATTGTGAGCTGTTACGGTTATATTTGTTTTTTCTGATTCAGTGTGTGTTTGTGTGTTTTTTTCTTTGTTGTGTTGTGTTTGTTTTTTGTCTGATTCTTAGCAGGATTATTGAAAAAGGTCTGGATGGATTTGCATGGAAAGTTTTCAGAGAGGTGTGGCATCGCCCAACTTGGAAGAGATAAACAATTGGAGTTTCTTTACCATTAAAAGATGGGGCAATGCATGACGTCTACGCAAAGGGCGTTTGGATACAGACACATTCAGTGACAACAGTTTATTTCTGCAAGCTGCAAAACTGTGACTTAAATGAATACTTAAAGCTAGTTACAGTGTCTGAAAGAGGTTTGTGTGCAGTGAGGGTCCCTTCCTGCCCTCCCTGCTCTCCAGGCTGCAGGCAGCACAGTGTCCTTTGGTCTTTATAGTGGGCCTCTGGGCTCTGGGCCACTAGCTCTGCCTTGTTCAGGTCCTTGTTCTGCTCTGCTGGTTGCATTGGCCCTGTTGTGAAATGTGATCAGTCAGCTCCATTAGGGCCTGGACTGGGTGCTTTTGGAAACCAAATGGCCCAATTCCTGGCTGTACCACCCAGGAGTTGATCTCAGGGATTGGTCGGAGCGAGTAGTGTCTGTTGCTTCATAGTAAGTCTGCTGGGAATGCAGCCACACTGCCTTGTTGTTGTGGTATCACGGGCTTGTTTACCATGTTCTGCCTTTGCTTGGACTGTGATTTTTCTTTTACATGTTAGGTAACAGTGGATTATGTATTTTCTTGTGGACACACAGTATGCCCAGATATGTTTCAGTTTATTTTAATAACTTTTCTTATTAGTCATTTTAGGGCTGCTGTTGAAGTCAGTCGTAAGTACCCTGAACTCCCACCAGTATTTTTAAAGCCACCTTTCAAGTTTACAAAAGGTGAGTGTTAGACCCTTATTAGATATTTATAAGCTATATATTTGGTAAAAAATCATTTTAACCCATCACATCGTCTTTGTTGTTTCCCTCTGTGTCAAAGATAGAGCAGCTCTGAAGGGATCTGGACTGTGAAGCGAGCTTTAGCTTAGGCAGAAATACAGTCAGCCTCTACCATTGTCTTAAACAGTTCATTTGAGAGAGAGCGAACTTGATGGTGATATTTAGGAGATTAGAGTCTAAATTACATTTTGCATTCATTTGTTGACTTTTTGCCATTTGTTGTGCTGATTTGTGAGTGTCTGACATGCTCATGCTGAGTGACCCATTTCACTTTAACCTTCTTGTTTATGTTTTTCCAGCTTTCAAGTGCATGTCCCCTTTTTTTTCTCTGTTCCTTGAAAACTTGAACATCAAATTTGTGGCTTTCGCTGAAAATAAGAACAAATACAAACTCTAAATTTGGCATTCTGTTTATTAGACTGACACCCTCTAATGTGTGTTAGCAGTTCAGTTGAGGGTGGGTCAAAAATGCACAGAAAAATCTGATACTTTACACGAGTCCTGACTTGGAGCGACCTGTTAGGTGGATACATGGGAAGTCTGACAAGCACGCTTTCACTGCAGCGCAACTTTTCTGAACAGTCTGCTTTGCATAACATCAACTTGGCTGCCTGTCATTATTGCTCTGTAATTAACCTGCAGAGGCTCAAAACGGGCGCCCTCTGAATGGCTTAATTAACCTGTGCCTAAGAGGCGGCTATTGTCCTCTTTGCTTCCATGACCCGCACTAAGCAGCCTCAGTACCTCACATTCTTTCTGCTCTCATGTAGAGCTATAATGGCTGAGAAACAAACCTACCTGCATTTGTATTGTGATGATATAAAATCGTGCATGGATAACATTCGGGTCTTAGCTTTTAATTGGAGCCTGAAACACTGAATTTTGGGGGTGATAACAGTACTGAACTTAACAATAAAGCACAAATGAATATGAATATGCCAATATACTTTATATACTTAGAAATGCTAAGGAGATTATTAATTAAGTTTTATGCTTTGTATTTAACAAACTATTTGGCATCTTATCATCAAGATAAAACTCAGCTGCATGCTACTGTCTGCTCAGCTGTGATACTACTCTGCTACAAGACCTCTGTTAATACTGTAGTAGTTTTGAAATTAAAGCATGCATCTGAATTACAGTATGTTCTGTTTTTTATTGGGTCATTTCAGATGACAGATACAAATAATCTACAATATACAAATCATCCTCCTTATGTATGGAGAAGGTCAGGAGAGAGATACAATAGGGAGTGTCCACAGCCATAAAAACTGATGGAACACAGAAACGTACTGTCAAATTTTGGTCCATCTACAATGTGTCTGACTGGCAACAGCTTAATTTTTCAGCATGACAATGAACCCAGACTCACTGCCTTTGTAGTAAAAGCATAATGGATAGACTTTCAAGCCCTCTAGAATTATACAAACTCTGTTTCTGCCATATACGCTGTATTTCCATCTATGTTTGCACACGTTTCTATAAATTGCTGCACCTATTTTTTCCAATAAAATATATAAAAAAAGAAAGGTGTCTCAAAACTTTTGCACGGTGCTGTTGGTGGATGCTATGATAGGCTGATTTTCACCAGTGTTACCGCTGAAAGTATTTACTATTCTGGCTTTTAATTACCAGGCAGCGGTCAAATGGCAGGAAAATAATTATCACTAGTTTGGCTGGTTGTTTGTTGTTTATGCTAACTGGCATTCAGGCAGTCTGTAAAGCTATTCGCTAGTTTACTGACTTTTTCAGGGCTTTTTCAGTGTTTTCAGTATAGTCAGAGGATATATGGTGGATATAAACTGTTTTGTTCACAGTTTATTGTTGACAAAGGCAGATAAAAAAGCTAAAATGTGTATGTTAATACCAAATGCATTCTCATTTAAGCCCAAGAACAACTACAAATTGCTTACTTTAATGTAAATAAAGACTGCTCAAGTGTGATTGGTCAGTACAACGCACATGGCAAGCATGCTGCAAATGGAAACCAGAAAGCCTCCGCTATTAAAAATCGTCTCCCTTGTCTAAAGATTTGCATAATCATATGCAGATATCTGTTTATAGATATTAGCATTTAGCAGGCAAATGTGCCTAATACTTTGTTACTCTGCAAAAAGGGAGGATTTTCTGCTTCTTTTTAAATAATATGCATATTAATGTGCACCAGTGAAGCTTAAATAATAGTTTTCTTTTGTTGTCTACTTCTTATTGAATAATTAATGAGAGATTTGTTGATAATAAAAGCAGGCTAGTTGGTTTCATCCCTGGGCTCCCGCTTAGCTGAGGAAGCAAAAGTTGGGCTAGCTTTGTCAGATAAGAGCATATAATTTCATGGCATCACCCTGTGGCATGGTTCACCTTTTCTCATCCCACCTAAATTGAGTTGTCTCCTTCTTGTTTAGTCAGCTTGATTTTTCTCAACATCAGCATGGAGCCCTGAAAACCCCTAGGATTTGAAATCTGTAGATGTGCGTTTGTATAAGGGAAAAAGAAAAAGAAAGAGGTAGACTGCGAGGCTTGTCTCTAGTCAGTTGGAGCAGTCTGTATGTGTGTCATCTCACGAGTGGAACACCAGCTTGGCCCACTTCTGCCTGACCGACTATACTCTACGGCTCATCTGGGCTCTTCCCTCTTGTCTCTTTTGTTTAATTTGCTCTCTCTTCTACACTCCGTCCGTCTCTTCCCTGCGTGGGGTCCACTTCTCATGTCTCTTCTCGATATTCAGAACAGACCAACCAAGGCTCGCAGAAGATGTAGAACGTCCCAGGTGAATCGGACAGAAAGTATTAGCTCACAGTCAGCGGCTACAATGAAATCAGACTGGACCACCCAGTGCAGATTCACACACATACAGTTCCACACCAGTGCATGCATACATACACATCTAGGTCAGACAGTGAAAGGGGAAGAAAGGGGGGAACCTTTAGCTTACATCATGCCAGCTCTGTTTTCACAGACAGCAGGGGCTCTGAGGCTGTGTGAGATGATATGGCCTCCCCGTCATCTATAACTAAAGCTCAGACACAAGTGGTACGTTAAGCTGGAGAAGCTGTAAATGATTCAAGCTTTGTATTTGGCTGCATTTTATCTCACTACCAAGGATGGAGATTACATCAACAAGTAGAGTGAATACTTGACAGAATACCTGCTGTCAAATGTCAAGTAGGCCACTAGGGTGCTAAACGCTAAACTCTAATTGTGCATCTCTGTTTGGTCATATTATGTAACTCACATATTTAAAGTTGTATTCTTTACGGAAAATGACTATAAAACCAAAATAAAGTACTAATAATAATAATTTTCATTTGCCACATTTCATTCTAAAAATTACAGTAATTTAAATAAATGTGGTGAATGAATGTCAATGATTATGTATTCAGCGATTTCAACGCTAGTATTATTAATATTTCACATGTCAAAAACATGTGAAGGTTATTACAGTGACAGCTCAGCAGGATGCAATGTGTTCATTTTGAGCAGGTGTTAGAAGGGTTTGTGTTGATGTCTCAGTAAAAGAGAACACTTGTCAATCATTTATTGTACAGCAGGGCTGAGAATGGACCAGAAAATCCACTTTAACTTTGAAAGGATGTTGAGCAAAGCAGCATTTTTTTGCTTTTGCGTTTGGTTTTAGCAGACTATTTATTATCAGTCTCTTGCTGTCTACATCTTGTCTCTTAGATCACAGAATTGTATAAATGATCTCCAATTAGGTGTAATTTAAATGCTTAATCTTAAGCTTTCTTGTAGATTTGACTTATATTATGAATTAAATCAATTTTATACAGATATTTACAGATCATTTGTATCAGGGGTTACATTTGGATTTCATAACAGTTTCAGCTGTTTTGTGGTGAGGGTATCTATTTGACATCATAGCCAAGATGCAGATTCTTGGCTTTCTGTAGTGAAAATTTGTAATATTTATCACATTGGCACTCTGGATTGAAAGGCCAAAAAAAGCTTCTTTTTTCATGCAGTCTTTATGTTCTGGCTCTTTCCCAGTTCGTTAGATACAAGCTTCAAAATAACTGCATCACCAAGACAGACAGGCAGCAAATCATCTCCAACCTGTGGTTTACTGTTTATACGTGAGAGTTGAGATGCCCTTCTTTTTTAACAAAATGTCAAAGTATTCCCATATTTACTAAATGACAGAAAATTTGAACATTTTTTTATACTTGGAATTTTTTTTATTTTAATATCATGGCTAAAGCTCTTCTATAAAACATGATAAAATGTAAAGCCTTGAGACCGAATTAGCAGTCAGCTAATACACATCAACGGGTAACTAGGAGAGTGCCAGAATGATGGATACTACAGACACGTCATCATCCTTTGTGTGCGTGTGTGTTTGCACACTCATTGCCTCCATCTAAGACCTTCTCGCCGCCCCTGGCCAAAAATGTCACTCCAGGCTGCTGTGGGTTCATTATGCCATTATCTACCTCAGGCCACAGTCCATTTGCCGGGCAGAGAGTGATGAAGCTTTTTCACGGGGTCACCCCTCCTGCTGGAGGCCGGTCAGCTGAGGTGTGTGTGCGCGCATGTGATGAGAAAGACAGAAAGACAGATTGTTCACCTGTATTTGACACTAATCATGATTTAGCACAGGATGAGGAATGTGTTTTGTATTGTAACCACTCCATACATATGATTTGCTCTGATTCACATTGTCTGTAGCTGATAATATCTATCACTGACAATGTACAGCTCAAGATGATGGATTCATTATTGGCTTTGCTGCAAAGCAGTAAAAGCAGTAAGTACACTTTGTAAATGCAGCACAGCAAACAACCTAAATCAAATCTAATGGTGTATCTGTCTGTCATTTTGAGTTACGCACACTCAGTCCCAGCTAGGTAATTTTCAGACACTGCTTCATATCTCAGCGTGGGAAGGGTTAATCCATCAGAAGCGAGTGTTCTTGTGTAGCTGAACCATATTCCCTAGGCCTTTCACCCATCCGTTGCCTGAAAAGAACGGCCAGCTTATTTTCTCTGCATATTAAAAACTGCCTGGAGAGGTGGCAGGCAGGGCCTCAGGAGGATGCAGATAGCAGGGGAAAAAAATGTGTGGTAAGACAGAAACTGCATGGGCGAGAAGGGGTGGGGTCTTTTTTTCCTTTCTTTTTTTAAATCAAATAAATGATTAACTAAATACATCCCCCATTCCTGTCCAGGTCCAAAAAAAGGGCCAGCTTTGATCTGCGGGGCCCTTTGAAATGATCTAAGGAATGAGGGAGAGGGATATGAGGGAGGGGCAGGGGTAAGTAGGTGAGACAGGGACAGGAAATGCCACGCCTCTCTGCCTTTAGAGGGGAGATATCACAGGTATACTTGCACAGAGTGGAGCAAAAGCAGAGCTTTGGAGAAGGGGGAAGTCTGCAGCGGTAAGCTTTTGGATAGTAACTGAGGTTGTGGGAGTTGTACGGCAGCTACTGTGTAAAGTGAGCACAGCTTTAAAATGCCTTAGGATAGATTAGCCTCCCAGGATCCCCAGAGATCAATGGGGCAGCGTATGCCTCTTCCCCATTCAATAGTAAATTTGGCTTCACTTTCTCATCACAGGAGGCTGAAGTACTTCTAGATGTAGGTCTCATATCTGCCATGCTTGGCGGCCCCTGTAAAGAGCACGATGCCGACTTAGGCGAAAAGGTGCACCCTGACTTACTCCTGTAAATGTTTAAAGTACTTCTCTTCCCCTGCAGCTATTCAGCTTTCTTAACTTTCACAGCTGTGCTCTGTGACTAGTTGCATGGGCATTAAATCATCTGGTAGGTCTACTTAGTCTGTTTTGTTAGTTTTAAACCTCTCTTTAAATCACTTCAGACAGCAGGGTGCCGATTACATTCATTATCAGCAAGAATATTGCTATAAACAATGGCACAATAGTGTGTTTGTTTTATGCCATTGTGTGTACAGAAGAAGGGTAACTCTGTGTTGTGCTGAGGCAATTAAAAAAAAAGCTTTTGTTAATGCAGAAATGTGTTGTAGCATTAAAGCCATCTGGAATTCCTAACTGCAGTGGTGCAGAGAGCAAGTGATGACTTGTACTTGTCTCTGTCGCTGTGGACTGACTGTGCTGGATCGTAAGCTGTATAGCTATACCTCCATCCGTTTTCCTCAGCTTATCTAATTCAGGGTTTTAGGGGGGTAAGAGCCTGTCACACCTATTACAGGGCGAGAAGTGGGGTAGACCACAGACAGAACACCAATCTATCGCAGGGGTAACACACAGAAACAGGCAATGACTCAAGCTCACATTCACACCTAAGGCCATCTTGGAATCTAACATGTATGTCTTTGGACTGTGTGAGGAAGCAGGAGTAACTGGAGAGAACCCAGGTACTCCTCCAGAGGGAGAACATCCAAACTCCACACATCCACACAGAAAGGACCCAGCTGGCTGGCAGATTTAAATCTTGTACCCTCTTACTGTGAGGCGGCAGTGATAACCACTGCACCACCATGCAATATATCGTTTTTTCCGAAATTTGAGAAATGTAGTCTCCTGTGTTAAAATTCACAACTAAAGCCAAAGAAACATCTGCTAACTTATATCAAATGCTTTCTTTGGAGCATTTAATGCAACTACTTAGATATCTGTGTCTGTTAATGGCATCTATATAGTTATAGGATGTGCCTTGCTAACTGCTAATCAAGCTAGCTAGCATTACCTGAAAACATATCACTCCTCTCGCTCTTTCAAACATGGCAACTTTTGATAAAAACAGGGAAAAGGGTAGTCAAGGCTGACATCGGTCCATAAGTAATAGGATGACATCACGGTAGCACTGGCCATTTTTTATATACAGTGTATATGCTGAAGCTGCACTTTATGCTAACTGCTAGTCTTGAAACAACTTTTTAGCCTATCTTCAAAAACATTTAGAATTCGAAAAGTTTGTAGTTACTGTCTTTTTCACTAGTTCCTCCCTATGTTTGCTTCCTTATGTAACAACAAAAGTGTGGGAGGAGTGGGTAGAGGCCTCCATTTTTTTACATTTCCATATAACTCTACCACTTTATATAGCTTAGCACTCAGTAACTGTTCAAATCATCCAAATTTGATGGATATAATTTAAGTACCTCTCATAAGTATGTCTTAGCTGGCTATTCTGTTTCATTATGGGTACTAAAGATGCATCAGCTGCAGTTTTTCTATGATTACAAGGAGTATATTTCCTTTTTTGCTTAGGAAAGGCCTGAATAAGGTACACATGTATATCAGCGTGTGTGCTACACAAAGAATGTTTTGTGATAATTTCACATTATTATGCAGAAATATTTAACACACTTCACATTTATCTAATTATAAACGTGCAAAATAGCCAGGAGCCACGCTGAGTGAAACACAGGTGTTGAAAACAGAACAACCACCATGTTTAAACAAGGATTGACTTTTATTACCTCATCTAGAGATGTTTATTATTGAGCCAGCCCAGCATTTTACTGAAAGGCTACTGCTTTGTATCAGTGACTCTTTCTGTCCTTGTTGGTTTTTCAAAGCCAGGAAACTTGGGTATTTTCCTGAAGTCACCTGATGCTTTTAATTTCGCAGCGCGTCGGTTATTCTGTTGGAGTTCTTTCTTAGCGCTTTTGTTCCCACGAGACCGCTGGATCCTCACTTTCATTAAAGTTGTTTGGAGAGTCTCTCAGCTTCGGTGCCTCGTAAAACAAACTATGATGAAAATAACTAAAAAAAAAAACCCACACAAGCCAACGCTACTCCTCTGTTTTATTAGTACATGCACACAGAAGCAGACACACATACACAACAAAATACTGTTTGTTGAGGTTCTAATGAGTCCCAGTAGCAGTGGTTTGATTTTTTTTTTCCCCTCTCTTCCTAATTTGACATGCTTCAATTGGGCTGGGTCCCTCTCGCTCCGCAGACCTCAAATCCTCCATGCAGAGGCCTAATGAATCTTCTCCATGTACACAAACAAAGGACAAACAAAACAAGCAGGAAACGCTCACTTCCTTAAGCTTGTAATTGTCCTAAACATGTCAGTCAATCACAGCAGCTTGCTTGAGTCTACTTTCTATGCAGACAAAAGGGTTATTAGTCACCCATGAGAACATACAAATCTTCTGATTTCCGAGAGGTACGCTCGTGTCTTGGGTTACAACTGGCGGAGTTTTCTTTCATTTCTCTTCAGCCGAGTTGGAGCATTCAGCATTGTACTTTCTGCTTAGGAAGGTGACACGAAGAACAATGAGTCGAGCCTCACCGGTCTCTTAGGGCTCTCCGTGTTGAGGTTCAGCAGTAATTGAATCGGGGCTTTTGCTGCCCACAGAAGACAGTGTGAGTGAATTGTCTCAGATAGTTTATAGGGTAATAAACTCCCTCCACACCAACACCTGCCAGCTGCGTTCGGCTTTGACCAGTTCTATTTAATACCTCTTGCTGTGCACCTGCAGCCCACCCATAACGGTCAACTTGGATCGCACCAATCGACACAGCCAGTAGGCGGTTGTCTCTTTTTGTGCGCTGGATGTTCCTGAAAGTTATGATTAGGGTAATTAAAATCTTGACTCAATTAGCTCTGCGCTGTTGACCTTGTTTGCAGGTTAGGATGCTGTACAGTATCTCTGGCCAAATGCAATTACTGCAGTCTTTTTTATCTTATCTGATCCCCTCATTATCTTACCTCTTATAAATAGTGACATTTTTTTTTCTTTTCTTTTTTTTTTCCTGGACTTCTCTTGACAGGTGCTCACATCTAAATCAAATCCGTCTCTGTTAAGAGGAGCAGCTGAGTGGGTGAAGAGTAGGTGGGCAAATGGATGCAGCGCTGATGGCATCTAGCATTGTATTTGTCACAAAGGAGTCTTTCATACATTACACTCTGTGTTTACTTAAGTTAGTTTGAATTTTGGTCAGTCTGCAGTGTTCAGATGTAAAAAAAATAAAAAATAAATGTTGCAGTGAATAATGCTAATTACATCCCTGACAAAACTGCACCTTTAAAATGCTATTACTGGGTGAGCATGAATCTTCTCTCTGCTTTTGCGGCCAGCTTTCGGTATTATTAAGGAATTGTGCATTAACAGGAGTCAGCAGTTTCCAGTGCTGCAATCTCATTACATTTACAGGGAAGGGATGAAGAGCAACAAAAAAAAATTAATTGGAGGCTTGCGATAGTTAGGACAGGAGCCTGGGCAAGGGCAGAATAAATCAGAGATCCATTTGACAGCTTTATGGCACTGGAGAGGGAGAAGGGGTTGACTTTAATGGGTGGAGATAGAAATGTTGAGTTACTTTATTTTTTCCTCTTTCTCCCTATGACACACACTCCCCTCCCCCCCTCATCAGCTTAGGCACACAGCCCCTCACCCCTGAACTATTTGGCCTGGCTTGATATATTGAGTTAATTCAACCCGCTCTGTGCAATAATTCATGCGTTTCATGCATTCACTGTCATGCAGATGCAGTGCGGGGTGGATTTGTTCATTTTCTCTGCAGAGATTGCGAGCCTCCTTCCTCACACACACACACACACACACACACACACACACACACACACACACACTTCTGTTCTGCCTGTCACCTACTCTACAAACTGTCCCCACCCCCAGCTCCTCTCCTCAGCTCTTTGGAAGTTAATTTAGGTGAAAGAGTGTCCGTCTTCAGCAAGTAATTCTTGCAGTTTCAACAGTTTGAGTCTCTTTTCAGCAAGGAAAAAAAAAACACTAAGCTTGGTCGATGCCAGCACAACAGCCCAGTACGCTCAAACGCTCCATCTTTCTCCCTACCTCCATTCTAAACTCTCCTGGTCCTTGTCCTGCAGTCACATCCTGCCATCACCCCCCATCACCAAGTTCACTAAGGTCATCCCCACGAGGGGCCAACCCTTCCCCAACCTCCCTGCTGACTTAAGCCTTGTGCTTTTATAATGCTGGCTACTAAAGCAACCGGTGAAGTGGCTTCTGCAGGGCAATGGGGCCCTGCTCTGTGTGCACTTATTTATTCTGGGCAGACCTCTGTGTGTGGTGTGTGGGGGTGGCATGTGTTAGTGCTCTAGGATTGTTGTATGCTTTTGTGAGCAGATGGATAAGGTCACACCTCAGAAGGCATTGTTTGCATATTATACCACATAGCGTATACAGAAGCACCTGAAATGTAGAGCTGCAGTTAACATGTGAAAAATGTTGAGCACAAGGTTGCAGAACTCGTCAAAGTAATGTGTTTAACTTGCATGTTTTGTCAGAGAAGATGTTCTCTGTGTTGGTAGGAAGTGAAAAGAAAATGACGAAAAGCAGCAAATGTTCACATTTGGGAAGCTGGAACCAATGAATGTTTGGTATGTGCGCTTGATAAATGACTGGAACAATTAAGTGAATAGCTGAGCCCTGCTAAAATCATTTGATTATGAGCGTGTATGAAGAAAAACAACTGTAGTTAACAAACTACACTAACAGGCATTTTGCTCTGACATTTCAATTAAGTCATCTGAAATTACAAGTGCAGCTCAAGCAGAAAGGTCTAATTAATCTCAATCTGGTACAAAAACCCAAAACAAATGTTTTGCACATTTGTAACTCTGTGTTCAAAAGCATGCCATCACTTTGCAAGCTCTGCTTTATTTTCCTTCAGGTTTGAGCAGTGGCAGCGTTGGGTTTCTGCAGTGTTTCAGAGGCCTTGGCTAAGACCAGCCAGCCAAAGATAAACACTGAAAAGCATTTCCCCCCAGGCCTTGAACACAACTCAATATAAAGTTGAAGCCGTCACCTTCACTCTTACATGGAAACTCTCGAGCTGGAGTTAGCAGAAAGAGAAAAAAAACCTACTTCTTTACGTGGTCTGGCAGAGTTGCAGAGCACATTGTTTTCATTTATTTTATTTCAGTTGGCAAGGTAGGGGTGAGTTAAGTTTTTTTTTTCTGTTTTACTTTAGCAGTGGGAGGAAAAAAGGAGGTCACATTTGTTGGCAGTGCTGTGGGAGTGCACTGATACGAGTGCGAGGGCTTTGTGTCAGGAGACATTTTGTGGCAGACAGGAGAGGAACCTAGCGCAGTGACAAGGGCTTTTCTGCACTTTAAAAGGCGTGACGACCTCCGTGACCCAGTGAGTTGAAATGGAGGCCACTGTCGACTCTCATGCCTGATTAAGAAAAAAAAAATCTCTGACAGCAATGGTTTCCTTATAAAAAAATACCAACAAAGAAAACAAACATCTGTGGGATGGCGATTTAGATTTCAAACAGTGTAAATATTGTTTTTGTGTATGTTTTCATGAGGTCTGCACAACTGACCTAAATCATGAGGTGGTCAATGACTTTAGTGTAAATACAATCCCATGATTCATGTCCTCGTCTGTTGTGTTAGGGACTGTGTACTCTCAGGAGATCTCATTGAGTTTTTCCTGCACTAATACAGAGATATGCACATCTTTATGTATCCTTTTCATCCCACACTTGATGCATTTAAAATGCGGAACACTAATACTAAATTTGTAGATAAAGCTTATGACATTATATTGATAATAATGGTTTACTGGCCGCCTTTGATGTGTTGATGGTTGATAAATTATGCTTTGATTGGTCTTTCAAAGGCGAGGCTTAACTGTAACAGATGGCAGCTTGCAGTGTAAAGTTTGCCAAACTTCTCTTCAGTTTATGTTAGTGCCTAGAAAATTAGTCAAGTAGCTGAAGCATCTATGAATAAGCTTTTATTTGTCACTTGTAGTTGCTTGCAGCGAAATTGGACAAACTATGTTACTCAAATTTGGTTTCAGCATCCCAGAAGTGATGATTTGCTGATTTGCTCAGTTTTGCATCAATGCAAAGAGCTTATCTCTAGATTGTGGTCATTAGTTACACAAAAGAAGAGTTTTGACAATGTTACTTATGAGTGTTCCTGAATAATTCCACAGGTTTCCTCGAATTCATGTTCTTGATATACAGTCAGTCATATGTGGGTCACCAAAGAGCATCTGGATTATTTTTAGGGAATGCAGTGGTTGGATAATATGACATGACCAAAATTATTGTGACTGTGTCCAATGAACTTACAGTGTCTGTGCCATTGAAATAATTGCGAGCGGTGCAGAGAGTGGTGTACAACATTTTAATATATTATAGAAACTAGTAGACTGAAAAGTTCATTGAAATGATTCCTCTGGTTATATAAATACATTAATATTTTTTATATATGTGTTTAAATATATTGTGTAATAGCAGCATGTAGAGCCCCTGCCCTGGCATTGTAGTAGTGTTCATTTCCCCAACTTTAGTCTTGTGGCTGCTTATTCTTTAGTATTTACCCCTAGATTTAAACTTATATTTATTTATTGGGTTGAATAAATTGAAGCTTGTGTGAGTGCTTTGGATCTCCTTCACAAAGACTGGATATATTGTTTTTTTTCTACAAGGTTGACTTGAAGCATTTACCACTTTGATTAAACTCTGTCTTTAGCTGTTTCAGCTGAGTGGCTGGCCTGCCCTTCCATCAAGCACTCGCTTGTTATCTGTCTTTGTTATTTCTCTCTATTTTAGAGGTGGTTATATGGATTGAGGTTAAGGTTTGGTGTTTGGCTGTGGAATATATGATTTAAGTTTCTCACATGTCAGGTTCAGAGAAATGCAGGAACAGCAGAAACGCGACAACAGCGTAGAGATTGCATTTGTTTGTGAGAGCTCCTACAACGCAGCCGCATGTTTGATGATTCCTAAAAGCAGTCACACAAAGTAAAAAACAAAAACAAATCCCACACTATCTATTAAATGCATTTTAACTGATTTCTCCCACTTTAGTATTGAGGAGATGCAGAGACATGCTCCATCTTTGGAAAGAGTGGATGCTTCCGCACGCTAATCAATTCAGGTAGGGCAGCTTTATCTGTGGAGCTGCCACCAGAGCCACGCTGTACAATAACTCAAGGCGGGCATTTGAGAAGTGTGTGAGTTTGATCCTGTGCCAGGGTGATGAATAGCTGTTTTTTCTCTTTTGTTGCCCATCAGCACTTTTATTCCGCAGTTAATCCGCCAGGCCATGCGTACCTCCCCGCTGTAATTTTTCACCTTGCTGTGTGAGATTGTGTTTGTGCATTTGTGTGTGTTTCCCTATCCTGCTGTCAATGGTTGGACTCATGCTCCCACACAAACACAACACCTGCATGTGCTCCGCCCTGCTGGGATTGGAGGTTGATTTAAAGGTGTGTGTGTGTGTGTGTGTGTGTGTGTGTGTGTGTGTGTGTGTGTGTGTGTGTGTGCATGTGCATGTGCATGTGCATTGATAGGATTGGCATCTTGTGAAAAGTTAGTGGGGAGTGAGAGCCATATATAACATGTCAGCATGCACTAGTTAGGGGGAAACGGCTGTTACTGAGATGGGTCGGGTCTTAAAAGGATTGTCATCTTGTTACAGATAATGCAGCTTATCCACCTGTTTTACTACATCAGTGGATACTGGACTTTCTGCTCAGGTTCACCTCCCACTGAGACAATGTCCGCACTAAAATAATTACAGCTAACAACCCCTTTTTCCATTTGTTGTGGCCTTCTGTATGCACCAATCTTTCTTCTCATTCAGACATGGATATTTTACCAAACATTCTGCAGATTGGATAAATTGAAAAACTTTTTTTCCATCTGGCTCCAGCTTGGCTGCTTGAGACAATCTCCTGCTATTATTCCCAACGTGAACGTCTCCAGTGGGTCTGTGGACAGCTTAGAAGCTTTCACATGAGAATTTAGGAAGTCCTGTAGTCTGTGGTCACCTGTGTTTTCGAAAGTCAACACACATGGTGTTCCTGTTGTCACATGTTTGAGCTATTGTGATTGGTAATATTTAAACATTCTGTGACTCCATCCGACTGCAGAGCTCCCTTTCAAGGTTGTCTCTTTGTGCACTTCTGGACCACTTCCAGCATAGCTGCTATTTTTAAATCTCTCTGTTCTTACCACTTGCATATGTGAATCTGCGGATTTATCTCTGACCTTGCACAGAGAGACAACATTAACTTTCATGCCAGCCAACCAGACAGCACTGTTCAGTGTCCCAGCCCTAAAGAGGCACGAACAGGAGATCAGGGTCGTGCATCATGAATGTGTCTGTCAACACAGACTTCTGCTGTAACATCGGCAGCCTCTAAGGGAATACTGTACACCTGTTAACAACGCACCATTAAGTCACAGCTTGCCAAATTTGGCTTCTTGGATCTTCTTCCTTAAAACGAAATTCAATGTCAGCATTTTGACATAATGGAGGAGATCCAGTACGTGTTGGAGATGCACAAATGCAGGTGATCAGAACTGTACTTTAAAGGAATGTCTGAAAAATGGCAGTCATTAACGAGGAATGGTGGCAGGGGGTTATTCATAATACTAACAAAGTCTTATCTTTTGCTTGCCTTCCACTCATTCAGTTTACAGTTTACATGGTGTTCATTATTCTCCATCAAGACTTTGATATTTACCCAGATATAGAAGTTCGTCTTTTTCCTGTCCACAACTGCATAACTTTTGAACTGGTTATTTAACATAATACATCTTTAATCCTGTTACACTTGACACTCCATTCCTCTGATTGGTTGATTACCATGTTTGGGACCCCAGCTGAGTCCGCCTTCTACCCAGGAAGAGATTTTTTTGGCTTCACATCTCTACTGGCCAGATGTTGCCTTCTTCTACAATGAAAGTCTAATCCTCCTTCTGTGGCTCACTGGATTAAGGACAGTTTTTTTTTCTTAAACACAAAAAATGAAACACACATTAGGGGCATGTATTGACAAATTTTGTGCAGAAATGGCAATCTTTATTTTTTATTTGAGAGTCCTTCTGGACTGAGTGCTGTTATGACGTTTTGTGTATGTGGTTGAGCCGCGATGAGAAAGGTGTTTGTGTATAGAAAAAAAAGAGTGATAAAAGTGATAAAGTGATGGAAGCAGTTTTGAAATGCCCAAAAAATGATTTTAAATGGGGGATAAACCAATTCAAAAGTGTTATGGTTTTTTAACGAGCTGACTAAAACTTGCTATGACCACAGCTCAAAATGGGCATCTGTAAGCAGTAGCTGTGGTGTGAGATCAGCTATATTAAAATGATCTGATGACATAAAGCCTGTTGGAAATATTCAGTGGTAAAGTGTGGCTACTGAAGAACAGATGATCCCCACCTGATAGTTTCCAGATTACACCGAAACTGTGGTGGAGCCTTCAGTTAGATGAAGCTGGGCCCCATAGACTTAACATTTCTTCAAGACAGGAAAAGCGGATTTTCCCGTCCTCACTGAAGAAAATCGTAAATCTGATGTTTGATTGATGTAATGCAGCAGAGCAGGTACAGCTTTTATGAACCCTTAATAAACCCACTATTACACACACTAAACAGCATTTTCAGATTTAGCTGGCTCAGTGTAAATGCAGTCTGAGTTGCTGTCTTCATCCCCACTCCACCCCAAAAAAATCTTGGTCACTTACATTAGATCTCTTGCAGTAGACGGGTTATAAGCATACTGCACATAAAAATGGTTAATGAGGTGTAAGTGGAATGACCTGAAATTCTGTACAGAGCTTTACACCCCAACAGAAAACCTCACCGCCTCTCATTTCTCTAGCTTTTCAGACCAGCTCTGATTAGGGAGTTCAGAGTCCTTGTGGTCATATATTAATACAAGCCTGAGCACTTTGAGGCCCTCCTCAGCCTCGCGCTTGCCACATCGCTTCATGGCGTTGGGGCTAGCCGGCCTCCAGAGAGCTGTTCTACATACGGCGGACAAGGAGCACAGCTTCACGCAAAAGCCTGCTGAGACTCTACACCATTTATCTCTCAGCTGCAAGGTTGGGCCAGTACTAATTGACTGAGCCGTGTGTGTCTGTATGTGTGTCTGTCAGTCCTGGTCCCTTGAAGCATGGCATATTAGTAGAGCTCGAAATGATAGGATGTGGTGGTAAAGAGAGAGGTAGGCCAACCTTGTGTTGCAAGCCCTTCCGAGGGGGCTCGGATGAAAAGCTCTCCTGTTAGTCAATTATTGGCTGTGGTTCTCCAAAATGTAGCCAGTAAAACTGCTGTGGGAGCAGACAAACCACACTGCTGATGCTGCATTTAAAGGAAAATATCCGTTAATTACAATGCATGAGTTTTTTTGTAGTTATGAGCATCACTGATGTTAGTTATATAACGTATAACATCAGTCAGATGACATAATAAATCGCAAGCAAACCCACTTTAATCAGTGGGTGAAAACTGTGTGCGCCAAATACATCAGATGGCAGGTGAACTGGGAAGTCAGTATTTATACAGTGGTGGATGTTTACAGTGCACGGGGTGTGTAGTAATTTCATAGTTTGCCTCTGAGTTAGCGTGAATGACTGAGTTGATTTAAAACATGAATTTTGTGGCCACACATATCACGTTACCATGTTTCAGCAATTAGGTTTTCCTTTTTCTTTGAAAATGACCAAACAAATTGATTGTCAAAACTACAAAACGTTCGACAATCTGGAATCATCCGTAAATGTTCCTGGCTGCGTGAATCTCATGTCTGCTGCAGCACACCCTTCACTCTCTTTCTCTGTGTTCCTCTCACCACTCTGCTCTGGACTTTATCAACATGTTGTTTGACTTGGCTTCCACCCAATGTAAGCCCAAGAACAGCACGGAGTTGGCCGTCTCACCGTCCACAGGGAGAAGGGTGTGTATGTATGTGTGTGGGTGTGTGTGTGGCGTGTTCGTGGGCACGTTCTTGGGGGAGTGGAAGAACCTCGTTCTCCTGGATCAGGAAGCTCTGAATCATGCTGGCTCTTCCTGTAAGGACCCAGAGGGAGTCGGGCTGAGCCGGCTGGACTCTGGCAGGCTGTCTGAGCCGGAGCCTGGCCTCTCACTGACACCAGGCTGGTGGTGAGTGCAGTTCTTACCTCACCCTCACAAGGCAGGCCACACCTTCCCTCTGCTCACCAGGTTGGCACGCTGCAGGCGTTTTCCTGTACTGGGAAGTGTTTTCAGCTTTGGCTCTGGCTGTGCTGTGTGCTGATAACCCCAGCCTTTGGAACACTGAGAAACAAGATTTTATTGATTGGACGTAAATAGCACAAGGTGGGCTACAGTGGAATAAATTTTGAGACTAAATTTTCATTACTGATAGCAGTAGTTCAACAATTCTGGAGTCTGAAGGCATTCACTTTAGCATGCTTACCAAGCTAAATATAAGTGTGTCAAGCTGTCACCTGCCTACGCTGTCACAGGCCTTGTTTGGTTCATGGAAATCACACTCTCCACAGCCTGAGGTGCTGAGGATCTTAGGCATGAAAGTTGATATTAATAGTTGAGCCGGGTTGGTGCTGGAGGGTGTCCACACCTTCCTGTTTTCTCTTTCTTTGTTTTGGCCCACTGCTGACAGATTTACCTCTAGAGGAACTCCAGCATTTGAAAGGGAAAAATGGTCTCCATTGTTCAAAGGGGGCTCTAGTGGAAGGAAAACACAGGCCTTTTTTGAAGAAAATAACAAGGGGGTAATAATGGTTTGAGATTTCAATAGTAAACAACCTTGTCATTGAGACTGGTGTTTGTTATTTCTAAAGGAAATTGAGAGGATAGAGGTATTTTTCCAAGTGAAGTGTGCCTCTTTGGCTGGAAGTGTGAACTTTAGCTCGCTTTGAGGAGGTTTTCATTTCGGAGTCTCTGAAGAGGCTTGCTGAGCTTCAGCTTTTGATAGGAATCAGCAGTAAGAGGGATGGATATTGCTGTGCGTTTTCCTGCTGCACACTGTCAGATAACCTGAACCGGTTGTCTCTTCTCCCAATTTTCCTGTCAAACTCCACAGGGAAATTAAGTCAGGAGAAGTAACTGCATAAGTTGTCCAACTCTATCTTAAAGCTACTATTTTGTGCTTTTACTGTTTTGGCAAGGATCCTCGCAGAGCTCAAATTGAGACATTGCATTGAAATTGTAGCGTCAGCTGGGAAAGAAACTAAGATAAATACAGACTTTAAAGTGTATTTGACATGTCTTTTGAAAGATCACATAAAGCTTTTCTGTATGAGACATAATATGGCAACTTACTAAAAATAACCAGTTAGATAATCTAACTTTCTAACCATCCGTTCAATACAGATAAAATACACTGCCTCTCATTGCAGTTTTGTTTGTTGTTGTTTTTAACTCAGAAACTCATTCATCATCAAAAGTAAATCAATACCCCATTGTCCGGATTCATTCCATTTGAAGATTGATAAAATCCTTGTTGTTTCACTGTGGTTTCTGTGTTTTTGCCAGATACTGAAAATGTGTATCGATTGGCTATAAAAGATTGCCAAACAGTGGAAGGGTTCGTAGTTACATAATGCAATTCAAACAGCTCTAAATCAAGAGACTATTCCCATCTAATCCTGTAGTACCTCATTTTAATCATTGAAGATCTGCACCACGAGTCTTATTATTTTATATTTTAAAAAACCCCGCAGCAGCTGTTGAAGATTTTTCGTCATAATTACTAAACAAATATTGAAATCAGCTCAAACTAGAAAGAGCTACGAGCGTGCACCTGTGCCAAGCCTCAACAGTCTCCACATTTGTTTTTCCTAATAGAAAATGTTCACAAGTTTGTAATCTGGATCTTTATCGGATTAGACATGATAAACAATTGTGGGATGTATGTGCCAGGCTCATTTCTTGTTTCAATCAAGTAAGTGCAGTAGCTCGTGAGAGAAAACGAGTGCCATACGAAGGGAATCCTTTTAAAGCAATTACAAATACTATGAGCTGCGATCTCCATTTGTTTTCATTATCAGAAGATTTGGATTAATATTCTGTTCCTGTTTGCCATTCATTTTTATTTAACAATGGTTTCAAGTCTAATAGATAAGCACCAAAAACTAATCACTGATTGGTTTGTCACTAGAGCAACTTTTTGTTATAATCCTGACATATACAATACCACACAGTGCTAGTTCTGGTCTGGAGCCCCTTTTCCCTTCAGAGCTGTCTTAATCCTTCATTGCAGAGATTCAGCAAGTTGCTGGAAAAATTCCTCTAGAGTTTTTGGTCCATATTGACATGATAGCATCACATGCTCTATTGAGATCTGGTGACTGGGGAGGCCGTTTGAAAACAGTGACCTCATTGTCACGTTCAGTTAACCATTTTGAAATGATTGGAGTTTTGTGACATGGTGTGTTATCTTGTTGGAAGCAGCCATCAGAGGATGGGTACTGTGTGGTCATGTTCAGCAGCGATACTTAGGAAGGCTGTTGCAGTTATATGCTGATTGATTGATAGTACGGGACCTGTGGTGTGCCAAGAAATTATCCCCCACAACATTACGCGCTCGTCTGAGTAGTCTGGTTGTAGCGAATGATTATTTGAGTAGCTGTTTCCTTCATGTTAGCTTGAAGCAGTCTGGGTATTCTTCCCAATCTGACGCTCAGTTTGAACTAAAGCATGTCATCTTTGTCATGTCTACATGTGTAAAGTCATCGAGTTGCTGCCATTGATTGGCTGATTAGATAATCTGCATTAACGAACAGTTAAACAGGTACACCTGTTATATCTGAAGCATCCAGTGAGTTATATTGACTGACAAATTAGACAAAAAGTGCAACTCGTTGTTTTAGAATAATCAAGCAGAAGTCTCAGCAGCTATCATATTTTAGTCTAAGCATTAAGAGTCAGTGTATGCAATTGTCAGTGGCTGAAAACTCTCATGTTTTGACCCTGAGAAATAAAACCTAGGCCTGTTTGCTTTTGATGTGGATTGGAAACATGTTGAGTGTGGATTTTCTGGATTTATCTATCACTTAAATGTTTCATTGAGAAAATCCCCAATAAATGAATCCCCACGCTGTCGGGCATTAACTGACGTTTGTGGAAATGTATCGCCGTTAGATATATAAATGTCAGAACCTGTCTGGTGAAGAAAAAAGAGACTCCCCCTTCAGCAGCAAGCCCAGGGCTTCACTAGCACTTGTTCAAATCCTTAGAAAGTAGAGCCTTACTGGAGCAGACCCCAAGGCTTAATGTCAGCAAATTAATTATGGATTCACCCAATTAGTTCACAAACTGCACTGTGTTCTAGGGAAAATGATCATTCCCCCAAATGATGTCTCTCTTCAGTCTTTGTCCTACTGTGCGTTGCGTCTCTCTTAGAACCGCGAGTGTGCATGCCGGCGTGTGTGAAGCGACACACAGCAGGCAGGTAGCCTGACCTTTTTAATTATTCAATCTCCCAAACTCATCCTCAGACACTCTCATAGCGTCCAACCTTCAGTTTAGCTTTTTAACTACTCCGTCCTGTCTAAATATATTTCTGTCTTTCTTAAAATAAAACATCCTGTGCGCTCTGTTTTTAAAGCTTTTCTAATCACACTGATCTGTGTCAACACATGAAGTGATGCTGTAACTCGAGTGACTCATTTGACAGTGTGAGATTGCCTTTGCTCAGTCTGTACACCCCCACCCTGTCTGATAAAGCATGTAATTATTGCTATCTAATGAAAGTCGGTCAGGGACGTTGCTCGTATCTATTTACCAAAGCAAAATTATTTTCTTATTTCATCATCATTAAATTTCATCGCATTACAAGATGATGCTGCAACAAATGAATTTAATTTGGATTATTATTTTTTTCACATCCTCCTATGGTTAAAGTCACAATGTTGGGTGGAGAATAACCAGGACAGAATAGAATTAATGCTTTCATTATTGATGACTGTATATGTTGGGTTTCTGATGTGTTAATTAATTGTTCGGTGAATAAAAGATCAAAGTAGAGCGCAAAATGCCAATCACAAGATCACCAAACAGTTTCTTCTGCCTTAAAAAAAAAGGTCAAACAAAGCCACAAAACCAAATGATGTCACTTACTTTATGTCTCAGCCTTGTGGTCTTCCTCAGTGCATTAAAGGAAGTAGAGTTCATATGTTTGGCAGACGATTGGCTTAGAGAGTCACATGGCCATTGACTTCCTGATCTGATATACATCTTTCTGATAACTAAAAACAGAATTGCACAGATCCGAATCTCCATTATACCAACTGCATTATTGCTCAATTCAATGACTTGTCATCAGCAACATGCGGTGTCTATAAACTGTTCACCTGCTCTCTGCCGTAACCTCACATATGCCTCCATATAAATGTGAAGCTTAATAGCCACACGAGGACCAAAGAGTCCTTCTAGGAAGATGATCAGAGTTATTGACTTTACATGTCTGTGTCTTTAACGTTGTGGCTGATCGCTGCACCGCTGCACATAGATTAAGCTTAGACACGCCCCCTATATCAGTGCCAACTCAGGAAGTTATATGGTATTAAAACCACTAAACATATCTATGGCAGCATATGTGTTACTTTTTTATTCACATATGTGTGATAAAAAAAACGTAACCTTTAACTTTGTTAAACTTATAAATTAATAAATTAATATAACACGAGCCAGATAAAAGAATAACATTGAATAAAAAAATTAATTGAAGTTGAGCAAATAATAATGGATTGTAGGTTAAGACTTCAAAAGTTCCGCACCCAGCAGCTGCATAAAACTTTAAAAATATGCTTAAGCTAAGCAAACAATTGCCCGATTTGAGTTGTAATAATACTAGAAGGTGTGAAAAAATGAAGGGGTCCTAATACTTTCTGAGATGGCCTTTTCTTATTGATTTGTTGGTGTTTTCTTCTGTCATAAATCACTTTACAACGAGATCAGTCATTTGAGACTGTTTGTCTTTGTGCTGCATTCGAAACCCCCGCTAACTGACTGCCCTTCCCCCACATCTGCGTACCATACATACTCTGACAGGGATCTCTGTGTGCCCCTGACATTGAGCAGAGTTTGCAGACTGTGATTGTGCTCACGGGTGAAGCCATCCTTGGGAGACAGAGCCGGCTGTCACAGATATGGATTCGTTCATTTAACGTTTCGGTGTCTCGCGCGCAAATGTTTCCCTTTCAATGAGCTGTGGCCACGCAAGCGGGGGAGTTTTATCGATCATCTGACTTTTAATACCTCTTAAATATTAAGATTCATGTATATGACCTTTGTGTTTGGATTGAGTGTGCAAAATTCCTGCCTAAATACCCTCTCATGCACTGCTGGCTGCACTGTCAGGCTTGTTTCACTTTTTCTTTTACAGTATTGAGAAATTGAACTCTTGATTCGTGTGAGTTTTTCTTTTGTTTTTTTAAATGAAACAGTTCTCAGACCACTGCTTATAGTTGACTGTCTAACAGAAAAGAAACAGGCATAAAGATGGGGAAGGCTTGGCCTCTGTACGGGTCTCGTTAGCTTCTGTGAATACTCCTTTTCTCGACTTCCCACCCTCTCTGTCGCTCTCACTCTTTATGTCACACACACACACAAGTGGATGGCCCTGGAACAAGGGCCGGTGATTGATAACTCTGTGCGAGAGACCTCAGAGGCAGCGGCACTACAGAGAGATGGACAGATGAAAGGGGAGAGGGAGGAGGGACTGAGAGGAGACTGAAATGAAGTAACAGGGTGAGGCCTTCCAGCAGCAGTTAACATACTCCAGCCGGAGTACCATATTGTTAAAAAGGCACCCTGGAAGTAGCCTTGTGTGCGGCTTCCTCTCGTCAAAATCACTCTTTTCTCTGCCATGACAGTAACTTAAAGATTACTCAGCTGAACAGGAAAATGATTAGCCTTTTCCACCTCTGCAGGGATTTCTTTGATTTTTCTTTTTAATGGGCCCGTCTTTATCCATGTTGACGGTCTCAGGTTGTATGTTGTTGCATTTATGACCTGCTAAAGATCTTTAAGCATTTAGGTTTTCCATACGTCCATAAAGGGAAAGAACTGAAATCATTAAAGGAGGCTGATTAACAGAAAACGGCAGTTTTAGAAGGGAAAAAATGGTGTGGCAATATACGCTTAAATAGGAACGTGGAGGATTTTTTCCTCAAGGAAAGGCTGCATACAAGTCTGTATACCTCCTGGTGTGATAGCTCTGCATGGTCCCATATGTGCAGAGGTGTCCTGATAATGTCACATTTCAGCACCACCCACGGTAGCATGTAGTTTCACATTTGACTAGCCAGTTCTGATGAATTAGCGCAGGTCGGCTCAAATCCACAGCATATGAAATCTTTACCTTCTCACCCTTCTCGTGTTTTTACCCTGGATATTTGACCACGCAGGAGCGATGAAGACTTTGTGTAATGACTTTGCTGTGATGCTTTCTGACACAAAGAGATATTTCAGTGATCTCAGCACTTTGTGAGAGCAAAGGCGCCTCAGGCTCGGGTCCTGGATGAGCACAATGTGGGATATGAGTGTTTTGAGAGAGAGAACGTTTAATCCCTGTTGTGCTGCAATAATTTAGTTCCATTTGACTCAGATGCTTTTCCCCGCTCTTTATGTGCTGCATGCAAAGAAAAGGATACTCTTCTGTTTTCCTTTGCAACAAAGATGCAATTGTACAAATAATTGCCTGCATGTCTGTGAGTGATAGCGAATTAAAAAGGCTTTGTCGGGTTACATTTTCAGACAGCTCAAAGTTACAAACTTCTCTTTATCTGAAATGGCAACTGTGATTATGTCTGCAAGGCCAAATCGTGGCCAAGCCAAAGTTATTTGAAGTTCAGTAATCATCTGGCTTTTTATTGTGTGGATGTGAACATGTGTTTCTCTCTGGGTAGATTCTAACTACCCTCTATTGGTCTGAACGTGTCATTACATGACAGTCCACCTTCAGGTTCGACGCATCACTTTATCAGATGATAAATTTCCCCTCTCCAGTCTTATCAGCTTCCTTCGCATCAACTGTCGTCGAACTGAGCATTTCTGTGCTTGCTTTGTTTTGAAAAACTTTCACGCCAAAAAAAAGGGAAGAAGAAGACTGAGTTGAGATACCTCAAATGTCACAGTGATCAATAAGAAATGTGATGAGTGACAAGTTAGATGGAGCTTCACATGAGTATTTGTCAAGGAAAGAAAACACACTTCAAACAGGGGAAAAGTGGAGCTTTTAGAGCACTGAAGTTTTGTCACTTTTTAGAGCAAATGGAGCACTTTGTCACCAGCAGTGTCTGAGTGCATGTGTGTGAAGCTGTGTGTGATTCACTGATTTCCTGTATATCTATTGCCTGCAGCTTCCCAGACTCTTTGTGAAGAAGAGGCTGTGGGACTTTGTAGTCAAGGACTCTTTAATGCATTCCTGTGTCAGAGATTTTTTTTTTGTGCTTTTACATCAATGATGTGTGTATATACAGTAACTACGTGTGTGTGTGTCTGTGTGCGCCCGCGTTGCTTTAAACCAAGTTTCTTTGTGTTTGTGCCTTTCGTGTAGGTGTATGTGCCGAGGCGGTATGCCCCGGGGAGTAGTGCTGACAGTGCACTAGGAGTCTGAACCTTGTCAGTATTGGTGGCTCAGGAGGAGAGATACCCTGCTGTGCGGAGCCGAGCCCTGCCGTCCTGTGCTGTGCCGCGTTTGACGCCATGTCCCTGACTGACAAACACAAAGTGAAGAGACAGCGACTGGACCGAATCTGCGAAGGTAAAGTTTTGTGTATGTGCCCGTCTTAAACTTTTTTTGCACTCCCGAGTCACATTTTCCTGCACTTCTCTCTACCTTCGCGCCAGTTTTTGTTGTTTCAAGCGCTACTTTCAGTACATACAAGCAGGCCTCCAGATTGAATGCCAATTTGGATTTTGCTGTAAATTAACTTTGACTGGGTGTCAACTGGGTGTGATGATGATTCTTTATATTTGGAGCTGCGCTGAACCAAAATCCTGGTTTGATGATTTACATATTGAGGTTTAAAGTGACCTCAATTTGGTCAAAAGTGAGCATTTTTAGAATACAGGTTAAGCCTGGGTTTAACCTCAAAATCTGCATTTCTTTTGACCTGCAAAGAATGAAATCCTTGCTAAGTGCATCTCCTTGTCGCTTTCCTTTGGAAAGTAAATCCTCACTTTTGTGTTTTTCCTTCTGTCTTCATTGACCGCCTAATCTTGCTGTTCTTAGCAAAACCCTAGCACCTATCGGCGATCAGTGCCTATTGATTGCTATAATTTTCTGCTGGCACGCAGCACATGTCAGATACTACAGTAACCAGTCTATGAATGTTGACCTCAGCAGCAAACATTCATCCGGTGGATGTAAATGAAATTACTGCTTTACTCTGGCCTCTCTGCGAGCTGTGGTTGGTTTGTGTAGGAGTGTCTGTTATGTGACTTATGGTTAAGGAGAATCTCTAAACATCTGAACTCAAGTTAGATTACCGCAGGGGATTGAATGGTTTCCATCCTGTCACGCCTGTTAAAAAGCAGCCAATTTTACAGCATGAACTGCAGTGATTATTAAGCTTTAGGTGGTGGATTATAGAGCTGTGGTGTTGTATTGAAAGGCCTGAACATACAAGAGGAACCCCCTGCTGCACGCATAGCTACAAAGTAAGCCTAGGCAACAAGGAATATGAGTTTTTGTGTGGGTGTATAAACTGTATCTGAAGCCTTGTGAATGTGCATTTTTAAATCCACTTGTTTGACTGCCCAGCGTGTGTTTTGTGTTGTGTGTATGTGTGTGTGTGTATGTGTGTGTGTGTGCATGCGTGTTTGTGTGTATGGGTCTGTCAGACTGTGTCCTGAGGTAAAATCATCTCCTCTCTGCTGTCTGGGTCCCCAAGAGGCTTGTTAAGCTGCTAGGCCCTCCTGGAGCCAGCGCAGAGAGAGGCAGACATGACTGCAGTGCTGGAAAATGAAGCTAGACGCACCATTACCCCCAGTGCCAGTATATTTGTTTTGCAGCATGATGTAAGCACCTCAGTGTTATGCACATGAAATGAAGGACATATGCCACACTTCCAGCATATAGTCAGGACCAAGAAACCTTGTCTGCCGCTGCTATAGAACGGTGATTGTGATGTAGCATTTGGAAATATATACTGGCATTAGGAAATTACCTTACAACCCTGAGCCAATAAAAGCAAATCTTTAAGTTCAGCAACTAGTCATCATGAAATCAACCCCTTTATTATTTATTTAGTCATTTTTACAAGTCTAATAATAATGGTATTGTTTTTATAGCTTTGACTACACTAACAGGTATGCAGTTCTGTATTACCTTCACAGCTAAAATTTAATGAGAGAGAAAGAAATAGGGAGAACCTGACTTTTAAAACAACATTTTAAATGCCATGAGGTCCAATCATAAAGTTTTTTGACTACACGCATAAAAAGGTCAACACCTGGCTTAAGTTTGGCTAATTTCTCTTTGGGCAGTGCTTGCCCACTTCCGCTACAGCTGCTAACCACTGGATCTCCTTTAGCGTGTCAAAACCCCGGGTGTCAAACTTGAATTTTTATTTTTGGGAAAAGACAGTCACAGGGAGGCACATCCGATGTATAGGGGAGCGGATGAGCAAAGACATTTTGTAGCTACAATATTGTGTTTTTCAAAGCACACGATAGAAAATAACTCAGTCCTTTGGGAAGAACTCCATATTGACAGTCTGACCCTGGGGGATGAAATAACAGTGCACATCTTAATAAGCACACTCCTGGCTGTGCTTTTAATCTTATGCACCAGATATCCGGCTTTTCTCGTAAAGAAGACTGCTGTTTGGTCTCTCGGTTGTATCAGAACCAGCTCTGATCACCCGTGATGATCCCTGACGTGACAGGTGGGTTAGTTTTACTCAGACGTTGATGTCTGTTGTGTGCGCGAGTTTTAGATCCATGATGAAATCCCTGACAGAGAAGTGAAAAGTGGTTAATAGGGGACTTTCACAGGGAGATCTGAAAATAGCGTCAACTTTATAAGTGGTGCAGTGCTGCCCAAGAAGATGACCTTGAAATGGAGAACAGGCAAATCATTTTAATTCATTTATATTTTTGTTTTTGGGAGTTTTTGGCAATAGCAAATTTATTCCCTTTGCACTCAGAGTTACCACATGCTTTATTTAAACAGCAGAAACAAGCTCAAAGGGGCCATCATCTGCCATGGCTGGATGGGGGGTTAAGCAGAAAGAGAAGAGGGGAAAAAAGGGAGAACATATAGAGACTGGGACAAAAAAAACTTTAGGAGAGAGAAGACAACATTTAATGACAAGCAGTGGTGGCATATAAATACATGCCTGGAGCAGCATTCTTAAGGGATAAGGGAAGGTGGAGAGGGAGTCTCTTCCTTCCAAAATCCAAACTGGGAAGCTGCCCCCAGCAGCTGGATAGCTTAGCTAAGCATAAAGATTGGAAAGGGAAAAAAGCTGCTTTTGCTTTGCCCAAATCAACTTTCACCACCTGTAAAACTTGCGGAGATTTCTTGGCCAGGACCATTTGCCAGTCAACATGCAAAAACTCCAGGAAGTCACTTGTCCCGGCCAAGAAACAATACAGTACATAACCCCCTGCTGAACTGTTGTTTTAACATGGAGGTTTTTCACTACCTAGGATTGCTGCTGATCACAAGCTGTTTCCTTTGGACAAAGCAGTGATAGCAGTTTTCTTAGTGCTGCTCAGCAACATGACATGACAGCCTTATGAATCCTGTTTTTAACTAATAAATAAATGAAGCAATGAAATTTTCAAGATTTCCTTAAAGTTTTGAATAAATTTTATAATACATAGCACAACAAGGAGATTTCCTTATTAAAAAATCCCAAAAAATAATTAAACAATAATTCTTTAATAATCACCTGACCTTAAAGGTGAGTCGTAAGTAACAGGAGGAGTTTTTCTATTGGTTGAAATAACTTCCTGATTATCATTGCAGTCTAGATCCAGCTGCTGAATTTGCACGAATCAGACAGCTGAGGTAGTTAGTCATTCCTGAGGGAACAACAGTTTGTCTGCTTGGCTTGAGCGCAAAGCCCACAGGAGACGCATAGAGAGACGGTAACAGGTGTTGCTGTGATGCATGCAGAGCTGCTTCATGGTGAGCTTACCTGCCGACGTTCCTTCTCGCACACTCGCAAACACAAGCGTGCCGGCGTGAAAACTCACACAAGATCTCCAGATGGCCGTCATATAGGATCAGTGCATCAGTCTCCCGGTTGCCATTGTGAGGGCATAAAGGGGGGAAAAAAGACAGCTTGTGATTTGTTCACGAGCCAGTGACCAGGCCGAGTTGTCCCACTGATTGCATGTAGTGGCGTGATAAGGCTGCTATGGCGATTGTCTCTGAGCAAGGAGAAAGCGTACACGAAGCGATCTGCTGCTTTTGGTTTCACACGCAGGTAAAAGCCTCACAGGGCCTATTTGGCTACTGTCTGGAGTAACTCATTTTAATCCAGGTTCACACTTCAACCAGACTCGCAGTTGGCAAACAGATACAGACCAGATGAAGCCATGATTTGTGCTGTCTCTTCTCAATCTCTTTCAAGTGAAAATCTGGAACATCCTCTTTTGAAAACGTCTGCTGAGACTACACTCTCTCTGCACTGTCCAACAGAGCCTTTGCCTTTGTTTCCATTGTTTTCCCAACATTAAAATACACCTCTTGTCATATCCAAGACAGCTCTCATTGCCACGCAAGGTGCAAATTGTATTTTCTTTTTTTTATATATTATAGCATTTCCCAAATTGTTCATTCTGGCTGTCTTTATATTGGCATTTATGGCAGTGGGATCACATATGCTGTATCTCTGAAAACCCGGTGGCTAGATGACAAGGCTGATTAAGCCATTAAAGTCCTTGATATGTATTTAGCATAATCTGGCCTGTCTGCAAATAAGAAGGCAGGGAGCTGGTTGCAAATGTTTTATCAAAAGCTGCTAGTTAGCTCAATCAAAGCAGCTGCTGGGAAGCATCAGCCTTAATTCGGCTTTATGAGGAATAGAGAGATGCTTTCTATCTCTCTTTCTCACTCTTTCTCTTGTTCTGTTTCTTTCTCTCTCAGGGGTGGAGAGATTCATTTCTGTCATCTGAAGAGATGAGGAGTGATCTGCCACGGCCCATGTTCCTCCCAGCCTCAGGTCCTTTCATGTTCTCGGCTTAATTTGAGCTGAACCAATGTTTATCATTCTGCAGCAACTGGGCCGAGTGGCTGGGAGGGAGGACAGTTTTGCTCCTGATCCATTTTTTTTTTTCTTTGCAAAGATTGTTGTTTTTCTTGTAGACTGCATTACTCTTTTCCCTCTGGGTTAGATTAGTGCCGCTCTAATCTAGTCAGATAATGTTTTTATCAGCATCTGCATTTTATTCATGTTGTGCAACATGATGGCACTTTATGGTGGAATAATTAGGAATATAATTTATCCTTATTACATGCAAAACAAAAGTAGTACAGCAGACATAGAAGCAGAATTGTTCTTTCTAGTTTCTGATTGCATTTGCTTATAACCGTTATAGTGAATCTGCTTAGTGTGAACTTTGAACTGGATTGAGCACTTGAGGACGTGAATCATGTAACTAGCTGTTTGGGTGTTCTTACCAGCTTTACTGATTAAGAGAAGCTTAGAGTCACCAGTTAAGAAAATTATATGCTTGGTGATCTTTTATTTAACTGGTTATTCAATGAAGCTTATTTTGTGCCCATTTTCTTTAAACTAGAACCCAATCAATACAGCTTGAAATGAAAGGTTTAAAAATATATCTGTTGGCTAATTCATGATACATGAACAGATTTTCCTAAGATTTGAAATGTGTACTTATTTATTTACACTCTGCCAGACTCTGCATGGATCAGCTGGTTGTCATGTTTATGGCGTTCCAAACATGTTGCCGAAAGGTTGTTGCACAGGACCCCACTGGTGGACAAATTATACAGCGCCAACATATAACATGGTTGAAGGTTGTTTCTCCCCTTTTTTCGATTTTACACCTCAGTCCGAAGCTGATTGTTGGCCAGGTGTGCATGCATCAGTCAGCGTGGACACCCAATGGATGCATCTACTAAAAATCTTGGATGAGTTTGAATATCAGTGACCTTGATCTCAAGGTCTAGGTCATAGGTCAGATTTTCTGAAAATCTTGTGAATGCAAGAACTTGTTAAGATGTCACCTAGAATTTTTAAATCGATACCTTGGATATATCTACTAAAATCTTGGACGAGTTCATATTTTGGTGATCTTGACTTCAAGGTCAATTTGTACTTCCTGGCAATTTGTGCTACCTAAAGATTGTACTGCCAGGAGGCTGAGGAGTAGCGGTAGTGCCTCCAGTATTTTAAAACTGTCATTTGTTAGCCATTATAAATGCCCGTGTCGACTGATCAGCAAGTAGCTAATACTGGGTGATAAATCAGTCAAACTACTACCATCTTGTCTGTCTAAGCTTTAAATGGGGTTGTTTTTCAGTACAGATCATCAGCAGCTGTAGACTCAGTGCTCAGATTGTTTACCATTTCCAGACCTTTTATTTTTTCGCATGCATACTGCAATGAATTTATAGCATTGAGGATTGAGGACTGCCATCCCAGGAATGGTGTCAAAATATTTTCTTATATTTTATTGTGAGTTTATTGCCAGTTGATTACTCTAAATTATTTTTGAACTTAGAATATGTTTCCTTTTAGATTACAGCTGTGGTATGCTTTCATGTAGTATATTATGTATGCTATATAGTTTCTCACTTAGTGCATTAATTGAACAGGATAGTCCATATTTATTACCCATTATCCAATTCAGGGTTATAGCGAGGCTGGAGCCTGTCAGGGGATTTATATTTGTTAAATGTTAAATTTACACTGTAGGTACATTGCAGACATCTCTGAAATCCTACATGGTAGCATGCACCTCCCTGGAAATGTAAGTACACGTTGCTTCGACTGGTCTGTTCAGTACCGTCTATTCGTTCTGTGCATTTCCAGCTAATTTTTCGCTGCAGTTTTTGAATTTGTCAGTGAGAGAACAGGAATGATTATCTCATTATAAGGACTCAAATATGTCCTGGAGAAGGATTGCAGAAATTGCAATTATTGGAATGTACGTAAGGGAATGACCCCCCAAAAAAGGTTGGAGGACCCAGGAGGGGAAAGCATCTTATTTGTTCCTATTGTGGCTGGCACCACATATAAAACACTGGGACACAACCATGAGGCAATTAACAGATTAAAAACCACAAAAAGTCCTGAATGCCGGTAATGGTGTTGCGAACTCTAGGTTACATTATATGGTCAACAAAAATTTACCGCAGAAGTCTCTTTTACCTAGCACTGGCATCACTTGCAGCACTGACAACATATCCACTGGCTGAAAATTGCTGTAATTCTCATGTCCTTCTCCTTTTGCTTTATAGCTAAAATTGTAATCACTGAGGGTAAGAAATCTGTTGCATTCTACGCATTATATTTCTTTATAGGTGCTTTATCAGGATTACGCGCAGCTGCTTGTCTAAGACACTGATGAATCAGTAGTCTAGCTTATCTTGGGAGATGAAACATAGATTGCGACTATTCTTAAATAAAAAGTGCCAGAAGACGTACTGACCTTTATACACTATGCATTAACACCACAGAAAATAACGTTAGCTTTCTATAGCGTTCAGCGCATGAGAATATTGCCACCCTTCCCCCACATCTCTGCTTTTAACTACAAAAAGCGCTCTTTCATTTAGCCGAACTCCAAATCATTTTTCATCAACGACTTAGAGAAAAATTACATTTTCTCTCCTTTCCTCTCTCTCTTGCTCTCTCCTTCCCTCCCTCTTCTTTCACTCAGCTGCAGCTCCAAAATGCAAGCGGGCTGTCGTCTCTCCCTTCTGTCTGCCCCATCTGTGATGCAGTATGGGCCACTGGCTTGATAATGATAGGCAGGCGGAGCGTGGGGCTGTGCACAAGGCAAAGATGGAAAATACCAACCTGCTAAAATGGAAGACAAAACTCTAATCAGTTGCTTCACCAAGTCTACTTGAGGTCTTGCCCTGTAGCGGCTCTCACTCTGCCCTGCGTTCCTCCCATCCTTGAAATGTGTAACATGCTGAGCCGTGCACTGCAGAGATGCGAGGTGGTAAAGAGGCGGAGGACAGCGTCTTGATAACACAGCAGATGTAAACCCTCTGAAAGCCATCAGACCAGAATTGGTACCATGTGTTTTTCTTTCCTCATCGCCCCTCCTTCCTGCCTGTACTTGTGTTTGAGTGAGAAAAGGCCCAGAGGCTCGTTAAAACTTTAATATACTGTACAATCACAGTAATTGAGTAGAATTTTCAAGTTCTTCCAGTCATGGTTTTAATTTATGAAGTCCCTATGAAAGTTTAATGGATCAGCAGTTGTAGAGTCGCAGCTATCTAAATCATTCTGCAGCTATCTCTGCCTGCACTGCCTGCCAAGTCCCGCCGTTAGCGTCCTGTGCCCTAGAAAGATGGCCAGATTGCTCCAAAGGCATGACTGTTGCTGGACGTCTGTTCAACACATTGTACCTAGAGATCTTTCACAGAGCCGCATGACTGGCTGTGAGCTAGCAAGCCGAGGTTTTGGCATTAATTTTGATGCCGTTCACCACATATCCAGTGTTTAAATTTGGAGTTTCCCTTTATTGTATTATTCATACAAGCAAACACAGGATCCCTGTTGCTTGATGAGTGCAGTGTAGTATGCTCACTTAATTATGGAGCAACTCTCGTGAGAGAAAGGCTTGTCAGGGAAAATGCACAAGATGAATTTGCTACCACAGCTTCTTTTGCTAATAGATTGCGGGAGATATGATAAGCCACGTCCTTGTTTCGGTGTAAGCAACACCAGTCTGACCGTACTTGAGATGTTTATTATTGTTATTAATATTTTGTCAGGAAGCGGGGATCTGAGTGACACACAGCCCTGGAAGGGGCTTATTAAAAGAAGTTATTGTCTGTGATCGCCGCAGAGAGATACAACACAGTGATTAATGGTGTGTTTTACAGTTGACAAAAAGGCGCAGGGAGACTCAGACCTGAGAGGACAGGACTGAGAAATCACTGCACGGAAATTGCTAGGTATGGGTTACCTCTAATAAAAGAAAGCATTCTTCAGATGTGCGACATCATGCACTGCACAGAGCTGCAGGCACAAACAAAACTGTTCTGATTTCTTCTTTGTTTGACCTACTTAATGTTCTCTGATTCAGATGTTCTATAATTAAAAAATCTCTTGTTGTTTTTTTTTTGTTTTGTTTAGATATTTTATCACTATTGCATCATTTAAGCTTGGAGTTGAAAACAAGGCGGTTATAGCATTTGGCTCTGCGGTTTGACAGGTAGTGGGACAACATAAAAAGACACAGCATTATAGCAGTTTCTTGTTAGTCTTAAACTGGAATAAATTTAGCCCGTCTCAGTCACGCTGTCTCAGTGTCTTAGCTTCAGAAGCATCCAGATGATGTCACTAGAGACTTGCAGCAAAAGGTATTCCTTTAAACCCGAGGTGTCTATTTCATTGAGGGGTAAAGTGCAGAACAGAAACAATCCTATAGACATTTAGATATGACAATCCATTCGGTATAGTCCAGTCATTTTCCCTTCCTTTCCTTCCTTGTCCTATTTCACATTATCTGTTTTCGAGGTAAAGTCAAAACTGGCAGCCTCTCGCTTTATCTGCCTTTTTTCCTATCAGACACTTATCAAAGCTCCTTTCTTCTCCTCCTGCCACTGTTTGCATTGCTCTTATCACAGCAAGTAAACACTGGCAGTTATCTGGCTGATGGTGACATCTCATAAGCCACATCTGCTCTGCTGCGCATCTGGTGTGCAGTAGCAAAGTGTAAGTTCTGTGAGTGGATAAAAATGACGCGCACAGATGATATTGTGATGGCTCACATCGACCAGAATGCCTGCTGACAAACTGATAGATATAGTGGCTTAGTACCATGTAATAATGCAATAATTCAGTTCACACTTATTTAGATTTCTTCTACACACCTGTAATGTTCTTTCAGTGCCTCGTGCACAGTTGAGATACTATTATGTTGACACACCAGCCTACTGCAGTAGGTGTCTCTAAGATCATGCATTACAAGGACCATATAGACACTACTCATCGTAGTATAAATCAATCATGAGGAAAACAATTATTAGTACATGGCTGATTATAGGCATTCATATATGTGAACTTGCCCAATGGTGTCCTGTCTTCTTTCTAGCAGTCACTAAATAAAGTAGTACTTGTGTGACTGGACACTGTAACCATCCCCTCCCCCTCTCTTAAGGGAAATACACCATGTCAGTCCCCAACCTCCTCTGTCCCTCTGGGAAGATCCATTAATGCCCAGAGGGATACCGGCTACAAGCCAATGGAGAGGTGAGCGGTAAACACTCGAGCTTTACTCTCTATAAACACATCCAGAGGTATCAGCAGTATGTTGGCTGTGTATACTATCTAGTTCAAGTGATGTTACAAGGGGCAGTGGATTTAAGCAGGTTTTAGTTTGATGCTAATCCCCTTGTGGCAAACGCAGTGGACAAGAAGACTGCGCCTGCCAATGGCGTGCATCAACCCCCAGTGGATTAGTTCGCCTTGTCCCCTCCTCCATTCTGCTGCCATTGTCCAGCATGTGTTTTTTAACCCCAATTTCTCACCCTCAGTCTTAGCTTGGAAAGTAACCGTGATACCCAGCACAAGCATGACCCCTGCAGTAAGAGCTGCAACCTAAAGGTGTGTTAATTTTCTGTGTGTTTGTATTTTTTCTGTGTTTTTATCATGTTGGGCCTCTCTCCCCACAGATTTCTCATGTTTCCAGGACTGAATTATTTAAATAGGTTGCCAGCAGGGAGCTACATGATAGCATAGACTGAGAAGTGAGGGGAGGGGAGGGGGGCTTTCGGTTGCACATCAGGTAAAAGGGTACCTCCTGCTTCACCTTTCCTTTTTTCCTCTCCGTTCCTCTCTTTTGATTGGGGGTGAGTGTAACTGGAGAGTTGAAATATAACACCTGGCTCTATTTTCCGCCTTTATAGCTGCCGTCTTTATTGTCTTCACTGATGCCTAACACAAGTGAACAGTCGCATTTTGGTGGCTCTCTGGGCCAGCGTGGTCCTGAATGGAGTGAAGGCCAGAACGACAGGGCTGCAAGTCGCTGTCACTACTGCGGTAACATTGCAGGGTGTAGAAATTCTTCTGCACTGTGTGGGGAGGACGGAGAAGTTTGGTTTCACGGTCACCTAGATCTTGGGGAAAAACGGGATCCAGTCCTCCACTCCTCTCTGTACAGACAGATCCAGCAGGACCAGCATGGGCAGCTACCACTGAAGAAAACTTCTGTACCTGACCTAAGCAGCAGTCTCTACCTCAAGGAGCTAATGGCAGGCCGGGCCTCAGCACCACCTCAGGATTATTACCTCACTGACGCCACCTTATCTGGTCATCCACCTAAGGAGTCTGGGTTTTACAGGGATAACCAGCACTTGCTCACCAGATCAGCCTTGCATTATGGGCCCAGCGTTGGGGGGGTTAGGTCTTCCTGGGATCAAGGACAAGCAAGAGCCACACCCTCTCTACTGGCCTCTGCTTCTACACCTACACCCGCGCCTCTTCCTCCTCCCCCTCCTCCCCCGCCTCCTCCGCCACCGCCTCCCCCTCCGCTTCATGAGCTGAGCCGTTTGTACAGGGAAACTCTGGGATCTAAGATGATCCCAGACGTCCAGCGTATTGGTGGCAGCTCTCCCGCTACTGCGATCTTCGGGGCTCAGCCCCCGCTTCCTGTTTACGCTGCTGAACCGCTGTCTGCTCGTCAAACTTACAACAGTATCAACAGCTTGCACCTGGATCCCCTTCAGCCAGCTGCCACCAGTTTGTTGGTGGACCCAGCTTCTCAGGGAATGGACGCAGCTTTCCCCAGGGCTTACGGAGCTGTAGCCTCCCAGAGGCTGCCTTATGATCCAAACTATGACCCCAGCTCAGCCATGGTGGCTGCCACAGCTGGAATGGTCTCCACCTTGCCTCCTCACCAACCCAGTGCTGCAGACCCCAAGAAGATGGTGGACCCTGCTTTCTTGGCTTTCCTAAGAGGGGAAGGCTTGGCTGAAAGCACAATTACTCTTCTGCTGCAACATGGCTTTGATTCCCTTTCCACACTGGGGATGATGGAGGACCATGATGTTAGGTCTGTGGCCCCTAATTTGGCCCAGGCCCGTGTTCTGTCACGAGTGGTGCTCAGTTGCAAGACAGGTGGGACAGCAACACGTGTGCGATCTAATAGCTTCAGCCACCGCAATGACCTCTACGTGCAGCCCCAGGGTTTGACTATGGACCCCAACCTGATGCAGCAACCTCCCACCACTGTCCAGACAGTTTCCCCTAGAATGGGAGAATTTCTGGGTAGAAGACCAAGCAGTGCACCCTCCCAACATCTCCTGGAAACCACCACCTACCCAGGAGCACGGCCGCTAGCACCTGGAGCTTTTCCAGTCAGCCCTGGAGGATATAGCAGTGCTGTGACTCAGGGAAGACCCTTCTCCATGTATAATGCCCACACCGGTCTTGCCATGTCTGCTCTCGGAAACCAGCCTCCACCTGCTCCAGGCACCCCTGGAGCTGCACCTAAAACCTTCTCTGGCTCCTATTCCCCGATGGAACTGATGAAGAGAGCCCCCAACTTTCCCCCAGCATCACCTGTAGGAGCAGCAAGCCCCCTTCACAGCCCACAACTTCTCCGCAAGGGGATCAATGCTGCTCCTGAGAGTACCATAGTTCCCGTCAGCTCTGCCACCACTCTTCAAGCGCAAAACCTTAACAACAACAAGATGGTGGGACGCCGCACCGGTCCGCCTGTCATAGTCTCAACCATGGTCACTACGCCCGATACAAGTAATGTCAAACCTCACTTTTCTCATTAATTTATGCAAACCTTCCATCCTTATTGCTGAATAACATTTTTTTTGTAAGTTGGTAATAATTTTCTTCTGTATATTAGTTCTGCATATTTTGACATGGATTTTGGCATACTAGGGAAAAAAATCACACTGACAGTGTTTTTGAATGGAGGAGTAGCATGCAAGATGCATCTGACAAGTTAAGTAGCTTTGCTCTGAGGGGTCTTCTTTTTTGAATTACGCAACTATTTATACATGTATTGCAAGAGAGTTGTGTCATTTGCCAGAGGGGATCCTGTCTCATCATCAAGTTGAAATATTTCTTTTGAGCAGCACTCCTCTTATTGAGGTCAACATTTTTTCATCTATTCCTTTTTAAAATTGTTGGTCAGAATTATTTTCAGGCACGAGTGTGCTTTTAGAGTCGTTGGCAGCTCCGCTTTGCTTTTCAAGGTTGCCTGCACTTGGTTTGGTGACGTTAGAAAGCACATTTTAAACACTTTTGATTATTAAAGTGTAAGATATTAGACAGAGTGAGTTAAGTGACAGAATTACATCAATGTTAAGCTTGTCTTATATGTAAAAGTTTATTTCCTTGATACAGAGCTACTGTCATTCTATTTTACGCTGCACTCTCTCCTAATCTGGGGCTTAACCGCCTCAAATCCAATTACACTAATTGGATGTATATTTGCGTAGACTATAGGAGGTAACTGTTTTTTTATAGACTCCACGCTTCCACTCAAATCCTGCTTGCAGTGCAGCGCAACTAAAAGAGTGTTTCTTTTGTTATAAACTCAAATTTAACTAATTTATTGAGTTTATTAAATAAATGTCCACTGGTCTGCATTGTACACGTTTTCCAACATGTTCCAAGAAGCAGTATATAAGATTGTAAACAGCAGTTGATGTTCACTTTGAAATTTCATTATAGCTTTTGTAGCTTTTTTCATAGTGACAGAGCCGTTAAGGAAATAACTACTAAATTAATACATTTTTGGAGCTTTCCTAAGCGTGCTTTTATATTTAGATCTGCGGAAATACAGTTATTAATGGGCCTCAAACAAGGCTAACACAAGTAGTGAGGTAGCGTTTTATGTCCAGATACTGCAAGTGAATTCTCCAATGAGGCATCATCTCAGCTTATTTTGATTTCTCCTTCTAACTAGTTGATATATTTCCCCGCTGATGAGCGCTGATGAGCTTAGGGAGGAATTAAATCTTTTAACCTTGTTTTCAGCCGTGTAACCCTGTATCTTGCCGGCCTCTCTAATGGGTCTGTGGGCCGCTGCACTTGTTATAGAGTAATGACTTTTATGAAGTGGCTTCCCTTCATGTGTTGTCAAGGAAATAAGAAGCGAGGTGTGAGAATCAGAAGAGGGAGAAGGAGATGTGGGGGAGGCAGGAGGGTTCCTCTCGCAGTTTCGCGGAAACGTACGCGTCTCTCCAAGGTCACAGCGACGACCGTTCGTACCCATAACACTTTTAGCAAACAAACTCATTTGCATGGCGCTGACATTTGTTGCTTCACTAACTTCATCTGATAATGGGCGGCCCTTGCTGCTGATCGGAAAGCGTACTTCTTAATTGTGTGTTGCCAGGCAACATAGGTTTCAGTGGTAATCAGAGGCAGATAATCTTCACATTTAAGGAAACGGGAAAGTGGAGCTCCGCATTTGGTGTTACACATTTAGTTTTTTTGCACTTGTTACTTTTTTGCAGAGATAATTGAGTGAAAACAATAAGACGGTGTAGGCCACTAAATGAAATCATTTCTTTTACCCACCCGCTCCCCCTGAGCAGTGTACATCTCAAGAAATTGCTAGTCATTTTTCTGCAGAGGCGCTTGTATATCTGTGAAGAGCCTCTCGCATTACATGCATGGCGTTTTATGTTAAAACATGCATATTGATGAAAAGTTGACACGTTATTCCTTTTACACGTCCTGAATAAATTCTCCCAATACGAAGCACTCTCCTTTTCATCGTCTCACATTAAAGTGGACGTTTACACATAGCATGAAGGCATCTACATTATCGTACCATTAAATTCAAATTTATTCTCCAAGGAGAGTTGTAAAAACAAAGACGTGAGCAGAAGTGAAATCGGCGCTTTCTTAAAATATTTATGTAGATGTAGGTGCAGGTGGGAGGGCCCTGCCTCCTCTCCGCTGGGCGCTGTCTTGGTTGGCTAAAGCTGTAAGTAGTGTTAATAATGGCATTAAACGGTTGAGTCAAGCTCTGTTGCACCATTTCCTTCAACCTTAAGTAGGGAGAGGGCCTCGAAGCACTTGCATTGGCCATGGAGTTGTCCGTCAGTGGCATCCCACAGAGCGGCACAGGTGGGTGAAACTTTCAGTGTCACGTGAAGCAGAAGAGCCATTTCCCTGGCTGTATGTGCGATTGGCTTGTAGCCTGAATTGTGTGCGTGCTCAGTAGATTAACAAAGGTGGACACTTGCACGTGGTTTCCTTGTGGAGATAATCCGCAGAACATCTTCAGCTGTACTTTTCTGGGCTGGAGAATTAGCAGGCAGTGTGGGGAGGAGGCGGGGTATATTTTGGTAGCAGGGCTTGTAACTTACAGGGAGGAGTGAGACCAGAACTTGGCAGCAGCGCCTCATAGCCATATGGGATGCGTCAGTTGATGTGTTTACCTGAATAAGTCTGTTCTCTTGGTGACACACTCGGTGCCCAGGTTGTAGTCAAAACACAGCAGATCACTTTTTTTTTTGCCTCTGAGAGGAAACCATTGCTGTTTGTGGCTGACAGTTATGCAACCTTCCAGTGCATGGTTCCCATGGGGGGCCTGAATGGGATTTTAATTTCCCTGCCTGTGTTTGGAAGGACATTCACGAGGATGCATGCCTAATGTGCACTCAGCTGTCCTTGGCTAAACTGCTTTGTGTTCAGGTGTCTGATGTTGATTTCACTGTGCACTCGTACATGTTTTTCCCCCTAGCTAGGTGGAAAGAAACCACTCCCTGTGTGTCATTTTGGCCCTAGACTAGTACTTGCGAATGCTTTAGCAACAAGGTAGCGTCTGTCTTCCTGCGAAGCCACTCTGGTTTTGATTCTATGGGAGCAAAGCGCTTTGATTTATAGCTAACATGGTCACACATGCATAACTCTAGATATTCATGCATTACAATATATGGCTGTGTGTGTGCGCGCTGGTGGAACAATGAACGAGGTTGGCACAATCCACCATGCTGCCACACATGCACACAGACAACAGATGCCCGTCTCTCAACAGCAGGAAGCGCTCATTTTCATCAGGATGGCTGAATGTGATGAAGCTGACAGCAGGACACAGAGACAAGACCTTAAGTTTCCTCTATTTGTCTCTCTTCCTTTGACTAGCACTATCTACTATACATATAAAGTGCCGTCAGGAAGTGTTGGGACAGTGTTATAGTAGAATTGTTTTAGCTCTGCTTTAAAAAAAATATCAGCTAACTTAAAAACTAGGCACATCACGAGCTACTGGAACACAGCCGAAAATGTCTGCATTGTTTTTCTGATGTGTGAATGTGCAAACATGTATGATGCAGGCTCCGTTTTCTTTAAATTCAAATGCCCTGCGGTGTTAAGGCAACACAACAAAAATAACTTTCCTAATACTTCCTGGCTGAACTGCATGTTTACCCTTTCCTTACTTGTTCTTAATGCAATTATGGGTTACACATTATTATTGTGGAGGGCTAATAGCTAA